>NW_027211648.1:28667500-29920000 GCF_022749685.1 Semicossyphus pulcher | reverse complement strand
GGTACTTAGAAGGACCTCTTAAAGTGTTCTTGTTAACACCCTTTGAAGGGGAAAGGTACTGGGTTCTTTGTAGAACCTCTTGTACGGGGTTCTGGGTGGAGCAATTAGCAGTTGGTTCTATCTAATACTTTGTGTTGGGTTCTAGTTATTGTTCTCTAAAAGGAGGCCAAGAAGAAGCTGAAGACAATATGGCTTTAGTCTTTATTTTTAAAGTGAAGTTGTCTTGTGAGCTTCGTGGTGGTGCAGAGGTTAGCACTGTCGCTTTAAAAGCTTTTTCACAGCTAGGAGGTTCCTGGTTCGAGTCCCGGTCTTTCTGTGAGGAGTCTGCATGTTCTCCCCGAGCATGCGTGGGTTCCCTCCGGGTACCCCGGCTTCCTCCCACAGTCCAAAGACATGCTTGTTAGGGTCATTGGTGACTCTGAAATTGCCCGTCGGTGTGGATGTGAGCGTGAAAGGTTGTCTGTCTCAATGTGTCAGCCCTGGGATTGACTGGCGACCTGTCCAGGTGTAACTCCGCCTCCAGCCCTCTGCGACCCTGAACAGGAGAAGCAGTATAGATCATGGATGGATGGATGGATGGATGGATAGTTGCCTTGCACAGCAGGTGATTAAAAACATTGATAATAAAAGGAAAATGTTGTCACTGAACGACATCGAGGTTCTGCATAATCGTATTTTTACATTGTCAGTCAGAAAAAAAAAAAAGTTTTGGACCTACATTGAATTTCCAAAAGAAGGGGTTCGCTCTTTCTGCAGTGTCACTTGACTTCCCATTGGCTGGCCAATCCAAGCAGTTGCTCGACCGTCTCATTGCTGCGGATGGGTCCAAATTGACTTTTTTTGGATTACATGGATGGTAGCTGTTACGAACAGTGAATGAGGACATCCTGCAGATTTTAATACTTTTCTGTAAACGCATGAATTTGTCCTGATTCAGGTCTGAATTAAAGTACTTTGGGTCAACAAAGTCATCTAAGGTATCCTCTGGTGATCATGAATATCAAACCTAAACGTTCATCTTCCCAATAGCTGTTGAAAAATCTCGCTTTGGGGCAACTCGTTGGACAAACTGACCTCCTGCAACATCATAATCTTCAGGTCCTTCTGCTCAACAAATATGTATATATTCCTACTACTCTACTTATCCTACAACTGTGGTACACACACACACACACACACACACACACACACACACAAAAGAGACTGTTTGGCTTTTCTATTCCAAAGTGTTGCATCACTTTCATGTTGACCAAAGAGCAAATGCCAAAACAGGCACATGTCAAAACAATAGAGCCTTCCTCCTGTTTGTACCCACAGTCAGCAGATTCCAACTGCATCCACCACGCTTTAAATAACTTGGACAGGGGTCACTTATTTTTAAAGTTAGCAGCAGACACATTGTTTAACATGAGGATACACAGACATTTAGTATTCCTGAAACACACAATGTTGAACTTTAGCCGTTGATTTACGGGCAGATTGTAGATGTTTAACAGGAGGAGGCGTGTTAGCAGCTCCAAGGACAGAATAAATCTCTCACCCAATCTGTCAGAGTCTCTCCGCTCGCTGACAGTTTCCCTCTCCTCACCTCTCCTCCTCTTTATTCTCTCCACCCCTCAACAGCTCAGAGGCAAGCTTTTGATCAGCTCACACAGCTAATCTCAAAACTGTAGGAGCCAAATCCTGCAGCCCTGATTTCGGGTCAGCTGAGAGGGAAAGTCGAGTTTCAGTCCAGTGGAGTTTACAGGATTTGGGAGTCACCATGGTGGAGAGCATGGACTTGGAGAAGCAAGAGAAGCGTTACTGCATCCGTGCTAAGCATGTAGCCATCATCTGTGGGTTGGTGGTGGTGTGCGCTTTGGCAGTGGGCCTCGGGGTGGGTCTGTCCGGGTCAGACACCACCCCCGCTCCAACCCCCTCCATACCAGAGCCCACAGCAGGGCCTACACAGCCCCCTGTGCCTGGCAATGGACCCTGCACGCCTTCCACTGACTCCAGCGGCGACTGGAAGAACTTCCGTCTGCCTGAGTACGTGAAGCCGGTCCACTATGACCTCCACCTGGAGCCCAACCTGGAAGACGACACCTACACCGGGATAGTGGAGGTTCATGTGGAGGTCAGCAAGGTCACCCGCCACCTGTGGCTCCACATCAGGCAGACGTTTGTCAGCGCACTGCCCAAGCTGAGTCTGCAGTCCAGCGAGGGGGTCCATAAGGATGTGGGGGTGAAGAGCTGCTTTGAATACAAACAACATGAGTACGTGGTGGTGGAGGCCAGCCAGGATCTGCCCATCACCGGACCGGGAGAAGTGTACGTGCTCCGCCTGGACTTCCAGGGCTGGCTCAACGGCTCTGTGGTTGGCTTCTACAGGGTGGTCTACATCGAGGATGGGCGCCAGAAGTAAGTTCGCTGATTTGATTCTGTCTTGAAGAAAATGATCAAAAAACGTGAAAAGAAAAGAAGTTAACTGTTGGTGACGTGAATCCACTGAGCATCTCTTAACAGCATGAGAAAAATTAATGAGTAATGATTTAATATTTCTGTTTCTGATCATTTATTTGTTGGTGTATAAACAGATAGTGACATAACACCTGTAATTTCAATATATTTCCATTTGCTTTGAGCACATAATTACAGTTTAAAGTTACCTTTGGTCTTGTGTATAACAGTGAAGCTATTACCAAATATTCAGCAGTTTGAACAGAAATCATGGATGCTGTAATTGAAGAGATATATAAGTAGACGAAGACATTTACGTTGTCCTTTTCTTTAAGACTAAGATAAAGTGTGTTGTAAGGTATTGCTATGGTAACACAGCAGAGCATTAGGCAACTGAAAAAGGAAAATGACTACAGCAAAGAACAAAAACATAACTCAAAGTCGTCTTACTTTGCTGTTGTACATTCAGTCAAGATCTTTTAACTTTCTTTGTTCATCCATCTTTCCAACAACAGGATTGAAAAGTTAAAAAAGAACTCCTAAATGTCCCTTAGATTTTAACTTTTAAAAAATGTGATTAAATTCCCAATTTGAAAATGTTCCGGTTGCACCATCAAAGATATCTCTATTGCATACACATATTCCCTGAATCTAGTCTGATCCTGAGTCTTGCTCATGGGCCTAAAAAAGTGACTCAAATGCTCAATGAACTTTTATGTTCTAACCTCATATCTCAGGTTAACGATTGAAGTCTGGTGAACATGAGTTTCATAGAAAACATCAGTTAGGCAGCAAAACGTTACGAACTTTATTCTGGCTGGTTCCCTGACCCGCAGGTTTCTCACTGACCGATGACGTAACAGTCTCATGTGTAAATCACAGAGTCGGCCTCTAGTTGGAAACAGAGCCTTTTCAAATAATCACACTGGTTACTATTTAAGCTTTTATTTACAACAGCAATCAATAACTCCAAGTATTAATAAATCAATCAACGGCCATTTACGTTACTAATATACTTTCATTGTCATATTTATAGAGTCCAAGCTTGAAGGCTTTTTCTTGACCTTGGATAAAGGTGTTTGATGAATCAATCAAATCCATATCTCAGTTGTCATCGGTGTGCAATGGATGAAATTATGAGAGATACTGAGCTGTTAAATCATTCATCTCCATGAGGGAACTCCATCTACTGACAAAGACTGTGCAGTATGAGGAAACGCTCCACTCTACGGAAGCCCCAGGCGGACATGCATCCATACATTTTATTATTACATTTCACTCTGTTTTCCCGAGATAACGAGTCATTTCAGTTGTTTATTTATCTCGAGATAACAAAGCTGCTCCACCGTATCGTCAGATGATTATTACTCGTATCCTCAGAGCTGCAAAAGCACAAAACAAACACAGAAACAGGTTCAACTGACCTCATCAGTGTGGGCGATGACAGACTGTCCCGCTCTGTAACATCACTGTGAGCAGCCTGTTGTTCTGTTTTCTGGATCGACACCAAACTATCCCGTTATCACGGCAAAACCAGCTTTGTTATCTTGAGATAAGGAGATTAATAAGTCGAACAACTGAAATTATTCGTTATCACAGGAAACACAGTAAATAAAACACATGGATGCATGTCCGCTTAGGGCTTCCGTACCAATCCATGAACCAATACAATCAATAAAATTGTTCTTTATTTAAATAACAATGTTGCTTCTACTGGTCAGCTTAATCTTGGCTTTTGTATGAAGTTAATACAAAGTTATATTTTAGATGAGGTGATAATCTCTCCAGAATCTGCAATATTTTGAGAGGGTTCGAAAAAAGGTGCTAACTGGAACCAGAAATAGTTCTTCCAAGTGACGACAGTAATAGAAGACATATTTCTATCTTTCAATAAAAGGTTGCAAACAGTTCTTAAACCCTAAAAGGTCTTAAGATACAAGAAAGATTGAATAAATGGTGCTCCAAGGAAATTTAGCAAAAAAGTCCTTGGTGAAGACAAACTGGTTCCGTAAAGACGACCACTTAACGTTTTTTTGAGCATTTAAAAATGATATGATGGATTGATTGAAAAAACTGTTGGCTGCTTGTTGACACTCTTTCATTCAAAAAAATGTCCACACCCCAATTATCATTTTGTACCCAACCATGTGGACATTCACCTAGGTAGATTGTGGGTGTTGGGTTCAGCTGAATCAGCTGAAAGTTAGATGTTTGCAGCTTCATGGAGAGCAGCTGTGCTCAGCTTATATTTGTGTCAGTTATGATGGATCCTCGTGGTGTCACATGTTTAGGCTGCAGGAAAGAAATGACCAAAACATCCTTGGGAACTTCTCAAACCCCTCCAGAGACAAAACCGCCGTCAGTCCTGTCTGTTCTAAACAGTCATTGTTTCATTGGCTAGCTGACTCATGGATTATGCTTCAGAAGCGGCTTAAAACGTGACAAAAAGTCTTTGGGGAATTACAATTACTCAAGATACTTGACAGAGTATCACTTTGCAGGTTAGGTTTTGGTAAGGGTCCTGATCGAGTTCAGTGGGTCTGCTTTGTTTGGTACTTCCTTACAACAGATGGTGGTCAGGGGAAGTAACTCATGCACAGCATCAGAGGTGGTCTCAATCAGAAACAGTTTGCTTTGTGTACAAATTAAAACAATTTGGGGAAGTGAAAACTATAAGAACAAGATGTAAAGCACTTCCTCTTAAACACTCTCTTCTTCATTTGATCACCAGAAAGATTGCAGCGACTGATCATGAGCCAACAGATGCCCGCAAGTCGTTTCCCTGCTTCGATGAACCCAACAAGAAGGCCACCTACCAAGTCTCCATCACTCATGATCAGACCTATGGAGCTCTGTCCAACATGCCGCCTGTGGTAGGACTCAAGCAACACAATCATTTTAAGAGCATAGATACTGTTTCATTTCAAAATGCTACATACACAAGTATCTTTGGCTTTGTTCAGACTGCAGGCAAGATTTGTTTCTCAATTCAGATCTTTACGACGGAATATCCGCAAAGGTTTTTGTATGAATCAGGTCGAGTTCGTGTGTCCAGACATTGTTGGCCTCTAAGTTTGTGTGGTAAAACGTAGGCATCATTAACTACCTTAATGTAGCCCTCCAAACAATCCCGCTCTGTGCTAATCGCAGCAGGGATTCTGCTCTGATCTGCTCAGCTGTCTTTGATGCACTTCTCTTACTCTGGATTTGATGTCCTTGTTGTTTGTTGCATGAGGATTGATGCAAAACGACACTTTGATTTAAGTGAGCATCCAGGCATCCGTAGAAATGGACTTGCAGTCTAAACAAGGCCATAGAGTATCCTGCTCCTCATGTTGATCATTATTAGCATAGAAGTTATCAGAGAGGGTGAAAGCAGGGGAGTGAAAAATACTTCCAAGTGACGAAAACTCCTCGAACAAAAGCTGACAAGTGATGTCAGCTGGCAACTTATTTCCCAACACAAACAGTGTGTGATTAGGTACTTATAGACAGGCCAATGGTACTTATCCTCTTTCCTGTTGTCACAGCAGAAGAACAACAGATTCAGTTGATTAAATTAATTATTGCTCTGTCCATCTCGTTCCATTTGAGTGGCTCAGACCACCAAACAAATGAAAAGTCACAGTTAGGAAGAGGACCAGACTGTCACTGGCAGAATGTTGTCATAGATTACTGCCAGCCAATCACTACTGACTTGCACTTTTAGATTATGACAGAGGCTACGAGGAATACCTCGTTCTGACCTCCACAACTACTGAGAAAGTCGTGGAGTGTATTAAGACGTGGATTACCTGGCAACAAAACAATGGGCCGAAGATCAAATCTGAGTTACTCAGAGAATTAGAGAAAAACAAAATGTGCTTAAGGAAACTATAAAGTATAAAGATTGCTCAAGCAGAGGGAATAGAATCCGAAATGTCAGCATAGAAAGTTTGGGACTGAACTCATAAAGTTGTGGGTTAAAGAACAAATCAAGCTGTGGTTGACTCTCCAACAGGAGCTCACAATCGAAGGAGCTCAACTCGTGAAAATATATGAGACTAACACCATGAAACACTTAGAGCTGCGGACACTGTTCTTGGCGTGGACACGGGCACGGGCTTATGTCATTCAGACGCTCCACCAAGACACTCTAATTTCAGACCTGCCAATGGCCAAACCTCAGAGGGTCATAATGGGACCTGAAGACTGTGATTTTGTGTTGCAAGGCCGTAGTTATCTGAGGAAAACAGCTGTTGTAGAAACAGTAGGATAATAGCCTCTTATGACACAAAATTACAGCGTATAAGGGGATCATTTATTTACAAGAAAAGGAGCGATCATGTATTGGGTTGGATGGGTCACATCTTCTGTACTCAGGAAGGAGGAAGAGATGGCTTTAACCAGGAAGCATAAGGTGGAACTATCCGTTGTTTGGCAATTAAGCAGTAAAAACAGATCCAGATATGGATTGGTCCTGTTTCAATTCTGGATGCTATACTGTCTTATAAAGTATAAAATAGTATGCCACCATCATTAGTTGGCCAAACATAAGCTGATGAAAGCCTTAACCTATTTCACTGGTCAGGTAGTCACAAACAAAGCCTCAAACTCTTCTGTTAGACCTCTCTGAAGTGTTGCCGGCCAAGCCTCTGCCTATAAGAAAGATGGCCTTGCGGTTAAGATGCATGAGGGTCTGGAGGGTTTGTAGTACAATGTTGTACCACAGACAGAGTGAAGCAAATGTTTCCCATGTGTTGATAAGTTACAGCAGTCAGCAGAAAGTGTCCAGATAAGCTCTGGTTCAAGTACAGCGGTTGTGAAAAGAGTTTTTGTTGGGTTCAGTGAATAAAGCTCCTGTTTTATGCAATATCACCACACGACCCTTCTGTAGTTCTTAATCAGTCAGGCTAAAGCTAACTGAGTCAGTCTAAAGAACCAGAAGTCTCCCAGCTGTTGTTCAAAGGACTGATTCTCTTGAGGGACGATGTTATGTGATGAGTTAAATGTTCTGTCCTGTTGCTTGTTTTTAAGGTTCATCAAAAATAATTCTGTTTTTTTCTTTCAGCAGAACAGGTAGCTTCCTTTGTGTGCGCTTGTAAAATTTATATTTGAACCATATTGTATATTTGACTATATAGACTATTAGCTTAAACTAACGACTACGAGTGGCATAGGAAAATCTTCTGTGGTTGAAAGTCAGGGGAGGCCCTATTAAACAGGGCTTCCCTATGAAGTCCTTGTGCGTACCTTGCCAATAAAACAGTTCCTAACCCTTTTAGACTGGTGAATGGTTGCTGTAGATGGAAGGAGCAGCATTGCTGCCATGGTTGAGGGAATATAAAACAAAAGAGGAAGCCAGGCTCGGAGGGAACACTGTGAATACTAAAAGCAAAGGAATCAATCTTGTGCCTCTGTTTTCGGGGCCTGGGGATCCACCCAACACCATAGTCTGAGTGACATCCACATTGACCCATTAGCCTTTCCCTCTTCCTCTCCAGGGAGCCCCTGAAAAACTGCCAGGCAATAAACTCAAGACCTCCTTCAAGAAGTCCGTTCCCATGAGCACATATTTGGTATGTTTCGCTGTGCATCAGTTTGGATTCGTGGAAAGAACTTCTGCCTCAGGAATTCCTGTGAGTTTACCATTAAGTGTTGCTGTCAATGCCGTCACTTACAACAAGTGTTGCACCAAAGTTTGCACCAGTGCATGCACTAATGTGTGTTTTGTCTTCCTGTGATGTCAAAGTTGAGAATCTACGCCCAACCGAGCCAGTTAGGAACTGCAGAATATGCAGCCAACACAACCAAGATCATCTTTGACTACTTTGAGGAATATTTCAACATGACGTACTCCATCTCAAAACTGGGTACGATAAGACAAACTCTTGTATGACTCCACATTAGGTAGTAAAATGGCTGTCATAGTAACCAAAGCCTGGGACGGTTATGTTGCAACACATTCTCACTACAAACTGGTCAGTGGCCCAAGCCTTCAAAATATGGCAATCCAAAAACCCCTCTAGCAGCAATTTTGCATGTGCAGAGCTCTTTAACATGTGGACATAAAAATACTATGAAGATGAAGTGAACGTAAAAAATATTTGGTACTGTTTGGGAAAATATTGTAAAAAACTACGAGAGGAATGTTATGTAACTGATGCACCGTATTTGAAGCGACTAACGTTGGTTACATAGCAACCCAAGGGGACTTTGTTGCTCTTCATACTGTGTCACCTGACTTCAACGCCAAATCCAAACAATAAGTTCAAGTGTCCAGAGATTATGTTTGAGGGGAACCTACAGCTTCTTATTTTAAAGCCTGGGGCCACTGACCAAGCTGTTTGAATGTGTCACTTTTGGGGATCTGACATGTTGTCGATCTCTTTATACAGTCTATGCTCAGACCTGTTGTCTGTGTAGGTGCTATTTTTAACTTATAAACTGACTACACTGGCCTCGCTGTGTTGGTCTGATCCAGATAAGATCGCCATCCCTGACTTTGGTACTGGTGCCATGGAGAACTGGGGCCTCATCACGTACAGGGAGACCAACCTGCTGTATGATGAGAAGGAGTCGTCCTCCTACAACAAGCAGCGAGTGGCCAGCGTTATTGCCCACGAGCTCGTTCACCAGGTACCTGCTTACTTATACTTTTTATTTTATCTGTGCATTTTATTCTTTCGTTTTCAGTCACTACTGATGTTTGAGGGCAGTAAAGTGGCCGTCAGTGAAACGCAAAATATCCTGCAGATGTTTCAAATTAAAAGCATTCACATATTTAGGTGTTTCCAGTTGCTTGAATGCTTTATATCTGTGTTTGTGTTCAAAAAATCTGTAGGTAACAAAACTGATGATCTGACTACAGATGAGTACAGGTTTATCCAGTCAGCTCGGTAGCACTTTGTTAATGGTGTAACTTTTTTATCTTTATATTGTACCTGGCCGGAAAGACAAGCAGAGTTCAGAGTTCCAACGTGTCAATGTTTAAAATCTGCTCATGTTGCTTTTGTTCAAGACTTTTATGACACATAATCCAGGAACATCTGTTTCCATGATATCAGCTGTTTTACTCTGAGGGGAGATAAGAAGCCGGGAAACAGACAATAAAGGTTTATGAACTGTTGGTGTGCAAACAGTCTGCTGGGTAACAAGCTTTTAGGAGGCACGTGTACTGAACGATGAACATTAAGTGAGTCATTATGTGAGGGTGAATTGATAAAGGTTTATTGTGTGTTTTTGTGGTAGTGTGATTTATTTCAATCGGTCGATTTTATATCGTTTTATTGATCCACAGCAGGGCATTAAAAGCTCGTACAGAACAACAGTGTCACGGCATACCTCACTGCTAATCTTATTTTCTTTTCTAACAGCACAAATGTCAGACAGTACGTTTGAATAGGGTCCTAAAATCCTTTCAAAAACCTAAACAATATACAATGTTTCATAATGTGACATAGTTTCAAACATCTTAGAAAAATAATCAAAAGAAAATTGAACCATATCAACGACTTGCAGCTTTTGCCCTTCGTCATGAAGGTGGAGACGTGTGCTGTTGTTAAAAGCTTTGCATGATTTATAGCAGCACAATAACTGAACAGAAGATGGATCTCCATCTTCAGGCAGCTGATCAAACATTTGTAGAAGAGATATTGCTTGCTGGGTTGGTGTTTTGTACAAGCTTACAGATGTTTAATGAAATGCATTGGTGCACGTAAACACCAGACCGCCTCAGATCACATCCCATGTAAACAGCTGTCCCCAACTGATTCCAATCAGACGGGAAAATGGTGTCCATGTTAACGCCTCTCCTGTCTTATTGAAAGCCCTCCAAGAATCGAATGGATTAAACCTTTTAAACTGTCACTTAACAAACATCAGATGTGTTGGAAACAGGGGATGTTATAAATTGAAGCCTTTCTCTAATAAACACTGGCCTGGTTCTTTCTGGACTCAGAATAAAGGCAGCCAAAGGTGTCACTTCTACCCCAACGTGTTAAATAGTCCCTTCAGATTCTGTATGCAGGTTACTTTCTTTCCTCATAACTCATGTCACGTGTTCTTCCAGTGGTTTGGGAACATTGTGACCATGGATTGGTGGGACGACCTCTGGCTTAACGAGGGCTTTGCCAGTTTCTTTGAGTACATCGGAGTGGAGAGAGCAGAACCAACGTGGGGCATGGTGAGCTGTCCTTTAAAGACACAACAAAGACGCACCAAACTATCCATCATAATGATTAAACTCGTGTCCCCCTGTTCTAACACAGCGAGACATCATGATCATCAGTGACGTGCTTCCTGTCATGGTGGACGATGCCCTCGTCTCCTCTCACCCCATCATTGTGGACGTATCGACCCCTTCAGAGATCACCTCTGTGTTTGATGCCATCTCGTACAGCAAGGTACTGGAAGACCACACACAATGAAGGTTTCAATCTCAAGCTCCCAAAGAATGTTTGTAATGAAAATGATCCCTTATCCAGGGAGCGTCCATTCTTAGGATGCTGGAGGACTGGATGGGAAAAGAAGAGTTCAGAGACGGCTGTCGAGTAAGTCAGAGACAGATCGGTGATAGATATTCAACTATAGATCAACTATAAATAGATCAAAATAGAGATTAATGTTCATTAAAGTTTGGATTGTTTGGGCAGCTCACTCGTCTGTTCTTTCTTTTCTCTTCTTTCAACAGAAATATTTGAAAGACTACTACATGACGAACGCCAAGACAGCAAACTTCTGGGCATCTCTCGCCAGTGTATGTTTAAACTTTAACAGTTTTATCGTAAAGTTTTTGCACAAAGTTCAGAAGTATGAAAGTAACATAATTCTTGGGGCCAAATGGGCCAATCAAAGTCCATCCACTCGTTCTTGTTTTTTCCTCTGACAGTCTCAGACTGTTATTCCAAGTGTGAGACATCATTACAGAAAGGATCTTTACAGAGAGAGACCTTTTTGTTACAGAGGAAGAGGATTTTTTAAACCACTAACAGACGTTACATTCCTCTCTTGGAAGCCACCAGACTCCACTGACAAAAACAGCAGTTTTGTGGAAGTGGCAGACTCATTACTGCCTCGATTACTTTGTGTTTTTGTTTAATTGTTAATGATCAAAATATTGTGTTGGATGCAAACTTACCATTTAAATCACCAAAGTTGCACAATAACATAAACAAACTAACCAAGCAAGGCAACAGTAGAGCAGCAACTGCAGCATCTTTTTCAATGGAGTCTGGTGTATATGATTCAGGTTTAATATACCAATCTAACACAGAGAGATAAAAAAGCTCAAGCTTTTCCTCAAGCTTTGTTGTTGAATATCTCTGAACAGTAACCACTGTATCCCCTCTGTGCACAGGTGAGCGGGTTGCCTGTAGCAGAGGTTATGGACACATGGACCAAGCAGATGGGTTATCCTGTGCTGGACCTATCCGTCTCAGAGACGGGCGCAAAGTTGACCCAAAAGCGTTTCCTCCTCGATCCTAAAGCTAACGCCGCCGAGCCTCCTTCACCTCTTGGGTCAGTGAAACAAAGAAGATACCCGCTCATCCCTTTCACACATTAAATCTTCAGTGGGTTGGCATGGTTACCCATCAAGCCACACAAAATGTCCAAAGGCTGTCAAATGCTTCCTCTGCTGTTGTTCAAAAAGTAATCAAGTGAGAAATTTGAAATGTTCTCATAGACTTCTATACAATCTGACCTCTTTTTGCAACCTGTGCAGTCTACCCCTGCTGTTCACACTGAGAACATAGAGGAGCATTGAGCAGCCAAAGGGCCAGTACATTTTCTCAGGAGTTGGTGGAAGCCAAAGCGGAGTTTAAGTCAAGGTCAAGAGATGATGATGAGTGCATCTTTGAGGAAACAAATCCAGATGCAGATGGCCTAAACATTTAAAATGTGTATGGGTTGGTTTTGTTGCCAGTGCATTAATAATAATGAATGTTTTTCTGTTACAGGTACAAGTGGACAATTCCAGTGAAATGGCACTCTGTGACAACTGACAAAAATATGTTGCAGATGTTTGACAAGAGCGCCACAGGTAGAACGCTCAGATGTATTATTGTGTCAGAAAAATCAAAGAGATACGATGAACACTCTCCCTTTACGTCAGCCAATAAATAAATAAATAAACTCATCTTATTGCCTGTGTTGATTTCCAGAGCAAGTCATCAGTGGCTACTTGGCCTCGGTGGACGGGCTGCTGAAGGTGAACAATGATCACATCGGATTCTACAGAGTCAACCATGACAGCGTCACGTGGAGCGCCATCAGCCAACAGCTTGAAAACAACCACACGGTAACGCTGCACACACACCACGGCTGTGTCCCAATTCAGGGGCTGCATCCTTCGAAGGATGCGGCCTACGGAGGATGAGTCCAACCACCACCAACTGTTCCCGCCCTTAACCTTGCGTCACAAAGCCTCGCTCCTAGCTGGTTAGCTAGATCACATAACTAACGTCACGTAATGTCACCTATTATTTAAGTTTCAAGGCCCCTTTTGTTTTTTTAACGTTTGTATCTCTAGCTATTCGAGTTGAAACCAAAAACGTTTACATTTAAAGTGTATTCCTCGGCCGCTGGAGAGTCCACCATCTCTTTTGAATTGACGTGCACTGAATCTGTGGATACATTAGGCCACGAAGGATGCATCTGACTTTAGTAGAACTTCTAGAGCTGAAGTTTCCATGTTCTATTTTTTACCTGTATTGCCAACTTGTTCTAATAAATGTAAGAGTAGACCAGAGGGAGAATCTAACCAAAAAATGACCTATTATGTCTCATTGATGTTTGGTGTCTTGGGGAAGTTAACTGTAACCATAATCTCATCCCAATGACATCACTGTTATTTTATGTCAATCATCCATTTGACTCAGTTTCCTTCCTCACACAGGAGTTAGATGCAGCCGATCGAACGAGCTACATCGACGATGTCTTTGCTCTTGCCAGGTCAGATTTCACCTCTGAACACAAACACACTATGTGAACATTCACTCATATTGTTGTTGGTAAAACTGTCTCACTTCACCGCTCAGGGCCAACGTGATCGATTATGGTAACGCCTTCAACCTCACCCAGTACCTGACCGATGAGGCCGACTACATAGTCTGGGACCGAGTGGCCTCCTCTATCGCCTACGTTCGGGACATGCTGTCAGGCAACGCTGCGCTCTACCCAAAGTTTCAGGTAAGATAGGCGACTATTACCAACGTCTGTTGGGCTATCACTCATTCACCAGACGTTCATCTGTGGGAAAGATATTCTCTGGAGTCTCTGGGATCATAAAATTCAACTGAAGGCTTGATAAGAAAATGCAGAGATTATAATATCCATTATGAGTCGACTTAAGATAAGATAAGAAACACTTTAATGTCCCTGCAGGGAATATTTTTTTGGGACTCTGTCCTGAAGTCTCACAGAGAATGAAAATAATACATACTCCATAGAAAAACATATAACGACACAACTTCTGACAGTAGCGACATATTGCACAACATATTGGCCACACTTACCTTACCTGTAACTGAGAATCTGAATAGACACAGGCAGAAATTGATGTTAATCGAGCGACTCCAGCTGGTTCGACTTGGGGTGTTTAAAATATTATCTCATCACTCCTCAAATTTCTGCATGTAAAAAAACTGTGAGGAGTGATGAGGTCGGAGCCCCGACGCCAAACACAATCTGTGTTCTGCTGCTGCGCTAAACACTTCAAACTATCACAAACACGAGTCTGACTGAAACAACGGTTCAACATGGTGGGACTAATGACGGACATGTTTAGAGAAGAGATGACTCTGGCATTGATAAGAGAAGATAAGAGCCGGTACATGTTTGGGTAGGTCACTCATAAAGGAGAGAGTATGTCATCAGCGTATAGTGAAATCTGGTGTTTCCTGTTCCCCTGTTAATGCCAGTTTGCTTCCTGGCTAGATAAGTTGTTCTCAATTCGGAGTCATGTTAGTCTTCTGATTTATGTGAAGTTCAAACCGTTACATGATAGGAGATCTGCCTGCAAGGTTACGCAAAATAAACAACAGGAATTATATCTCAAACAGCGAACAAGCCAGAAACTACAAAACCCACTTTTTAGTAATCTGAATATTGAACACATGCAGTATTGTGCAATGTCATGCAAGGGTACAATGATGAGCTCTTGTCTTGTCCCTTTAAAGACATGATTTGGTGCAAGGTTCTGTATTGGTGCTCATGACGACCATGCTTTTCTGTCTTTTTCAGAAACTGTTCAGAGAACATGTTCGAGCCATTTCAACACAGCTTGGATGGAAGGACGAAGGAACACAGACGCAGAGGTACGTCAGGAACAGTGCAGACTAAAACAAAAGACCACATTCCCTGTGCTCTAATCATGCAAAATGCCTTGCTGGTGTTGCTGTCATGTGACTGTGATGTGTTTGGCAGGTTACTGAGGGAGACTGTGCTCAGCATCGCTTGTCAGATGGGAGATCAGGACGCTCTGAATGAAGCGTCTCAAATCTTTGACCAGTGGATTTCTGGATCTCTCAGGTATTACAAACTTAATTAGGGTCAAATTTCCTTACAGAAAATAAGGATCTAAACGACCAAACGTGCAGATTAATTATAGAGGTTTCTATCATTGTCCATAACCAGCAGAATGGACATCAAGACTTACTGCGCTTGACAACATGTTTTATATCTGTGGTAACCTGACATGTCTCTGTCTTCCCTGACCCTCCGACCTGCAGCAGTGTAGCCGTGAACCTGAGGCTGCTGGTATACAGGTACGGCATGAAGAACTCGGGCACAGTAGACAAGTGGAACACGATGTTCCAGAGGTACAAAGTCACTTCTCTGGCTCAGGAGAAGGACAAGCTGCTGTACGGACTGGCATCAGTGGAGAACGTGGAACTCCTCTACAAGTAATTCACACACCTCTCACTCAAACACTTTTCTCTGTTGTTCAAGTTTGATCATGTGGAGAGGATAACCTGTGTTGTGTCCAACAGGCTGCTGGAGGCGTCTAAAGATGAGGCTGTGGTGAGGAGTCAGGATCTGTTCACTTTGGTCCGGTATGTGTCCTTAAACCCTCTGGGGCAGAGCATGGCCTGGGACTGGACCACACTCAACTGGGACTACCTGGTCAAAAGGTAAGTGCAACATGGTCTGTTACCTGACAGACATTGGAGGCAACAACCAGAAACACAGCTGAGACTTTTATCAAACAAGCAGTTGAGGTGACACATACTCGTTTGTCAAATCTGATGATGATATAAATAGTGATTTGTTTTACAAGCAGGTAAAATATAACAAGGTCCTGGTGCCAACAGAGAAAATTCACTTAAAAGCATCTGCTGGTTAGAAAAGGAATAAAAATCTCTTTGCTTTGGACCTTTTATCTTTGGTCAGACCGTTTCTGTCTTTTGCTGTGAGGAAACAGAAGGAGCCTCTCAATAAAAGATAAAAATGACGGAGATTTTAACCGACTGAAAAAGGATTTAGTTTCCACAGGAGGTGAATTCTCTGTTGCCTCTGGTGTTCACGTCAAACTTACGGCGATCGTTGAAATAAGCTTGGAAATCAGAGAACTTGACCACTTCTTAGGCTACTGAGAGCGCCCCCTACAGGAGCACTTCTGTTGTGTTGACTGGATGTGGAGCATTTTTTTTCTGTGTTTGTGTATTTTTGTCTTTGTTATTTGCAGAGCGTTTCCATCATTGCATGTTTTTGAATTGGCATTGTCTCTGAATTCGCAGCCTGTTTCCTCTCATGGAAACCGCTTGGGCCGTTGCAGCACGACTGCCCGTGTTGGCCACTGTTCAAAGCACAATAGCAGCACCTACTAGTACCTGACATGTTCCCAAACAGGCCTTAATGTTGGCTCTTATTAAAATATTAATAGAGTAGAAGGACTATTTATATTTTATTCTTATATATTATATAATATGTATCTTATTATATGAACCTGCACTTATGTCCACTGAGGGCTTCCGTATATTACAGTTTCAGTTGTAATATTTTAACCATCAACCATCTCACAAGCATCCTGTTGTTTCTAAGCTTTTACTGCACATGCACGCTGCCTTGTTACACAACCTGTTGTAAAGAAGAAATAAACGTCTCTATAAATGTAACCAGATTCTTCTGAGGTCATGTTTTCTGGCAATGAAAGAGTGATGAGGAACAAGAAGAGTCACGTTTGTGTCCACCTGATGATTGTATCTCTAATCGTCCCTCTCGTTTGAGCTCTGACTTTACACACAAAATAACTCTATATGGCTGTATAACTATTAAAGGATGTGTTTATTGGTCAGCTGTAACGTGCACACACAAGATCACCTTGTGATAGTGTGTCCACTGATAAAGATTCTGATTGTTCAGGAGATAAAACGACACAACTCTTTTAACATTAACCCAAATGACGGCGTCACTGTTGATAAGAGAGGACAAACTGCAGAGCAGAGTATCTGAGATATAATCTGTAATAACCTTTCATTCACTAAACTCCCAAAAGCCTTTTAATGTTTCTTTTTATCTGTATTTTTCTGATGATGATCAACTCTTTTCTCTCTTCTCAGGTACACCATCAATGACCGGAACCTCGGTCGCCTGCTCACACGCATCTCCACCAGCTACAACACAGAGCTGCAGCTGTGGAAGGTCAGCACTGACACTTTGTGCAACTTAATAACTCCTACTTTACTTTGTAATTTCATAAAATTACTGGTTGGTTTCAAGCAGCTTCCTGCTTTTCTTTTGCTGCACTGAAGAGCAGGTCGTTGTAAATTGTTCTTCACTGTAAATTGCACAGTTGTTAACATTATTTCTTAAGAAATTTACCGCTTAAACTCTTTCTTTTAAGTAAGAAATACTCCAGAATGGCCTGAAAGCTAGCTGAGAACGCTGTCTGTGCTCAGCTTCTTTTTTATCTCCAGACTTAAAAGTTTAAAGATCTGCCAGAAGTTGTGTTTTTAATCATATTTCTGTGAAGATGACGTCTGGGTAAACTATTTCTACTGACATTTTAATACTTTTCCCCACAGTGAAAACGTATCCCAACTGCAGGATAATATTATTTACTGAAGGTTGAAAAGACGATGAAATGTTTGAGTCTTTTTGTCGAGGCCTCTTGTAACACATTTCTTCTTTGTGCCCTCTTAGATGCAGCATTTCTTCGGTCTAACTCCTGATGCTGGAGCTGGAGAGATGCCTCGGCAGCAGGCGCTGGAGACGGTGAAGAACAACATCGAATGGATCCGGTCGAACGAGGGCGAGATCAGAGGGTGGCTGGAGAGCAACGTGGCCTGACAGACAGACTGTCACCTGTACAGAAAGAGAGAGCACACAGCCCTCTGGACAGATGGACCTTTTATCGCTCAGCACATACAGGATGTGTTTGTGTTGAGTTTGTGTTTTTTCTGAAGGGGCTGCTGATGTGAATTAGAGGTGATCTCAGGCCCTGTTTTTACATATTTTGGGGTCTCAAAGACTAAATCAGCTGGCAGCCAAACAACAGGCTGTAATGGCTCCAACATAATTCTTGGCTGCATATGCCAGGTCAAAGGTCGTCCACTAAAAGTTCTTGTTGTTTCAGGCTCAGATAGTTATTCTAAGTGTGTGACAACATCACAGGAAGGATCCCTACAGAGATAGACCTTTTTGTTACAGAGGAAGATGATTGTTTTAACCACACACAGACGTTACATCGCTCTCTGCACACACACCAGACTCCGTCGACAAAAGCAGCAATTTTACCTCATAGAAGACAGGATTTGTTTGTCCACTGCTGTCTCAAATGGTTTCATTGTTTGTGTTATTGTGTGTAAAGCTTACTGTTTAAATCACCACAATCACACAATAACACAAACAAACTAACTGACAGAGGCAGCAGTTCCCCAGCAGCTCCTGTGTTCTGTGAGGTAAAATCACTGTTTTTGTCTATGGAGTCTGGTGGCTTTGAAGAGAGTGATACAACAGCTGTTTAAAAAGAGCATGTTACCCTTTCTCTAATGCTGTAATGACAAAAAGAAGAACTTTTAGTGGATGTTTTTTAACAGCCATTACAGCCTGTTTAACGGCTGCCAGCAGACGAGAGTAAATCATTTAGACTCAAGACAAACAGGTTTAAAAAGTACCTCAATGAACCTTAAACAGATAATCAAAACAAACACCCACCCTATACTGTAAGCATTTTACAAGAGAAAAATGTGCACCTGAATTCTTAAATTCAATTTTATTTTGAAAGTTGCTCCACAAACTCTGCACACTCACTCTGCAGTCCGTTTGGTCTTATTAAGCAGGTTTTTGGCTTACATATATATATTGTTTTGCTACTGCCCAGTTTTAACGGACTCTATTTAAAGTAAATGAGTCCATCCGTCCCTGCAGCTCAACCTCTCACTGAAGCTCAATCTTCTCATCACTCGTTCAGATCGATCCTTCTTCAGCTGCTTCTCCTGCTCCTACTTCAAACATTTTACGTACAAATTCTTCAATGTATTTTTGTTAAATTTTAACTTATAAATAAAGTCTGAATTGTTTGTTTTCAGTAAGTCAAATATGCAAACATAAATCTTTAAATCTCAGGTGTTCTTATCGTGTCTCTCTCATCATCATGTGGGTGCATTGTGCACGTGTTGAGCAGTGTTCGGGTAACACGCCATGATCGTCAGACCAGCCTGTATTATACGACGATGCAGTCCTCCTGATCTCGCCTTGTTTTTGTGCCTTTGGTGTAATAATGGAAGTGAAAGAGTTTTAATAAATTTGTACTTTAATAACTTTTGGAACATTTCCTTTATTTCATATGAGCAGTTGTAAGGCTGTCAGCAGTGGTGCAATATCACATTACACTTGTAACTGACTTTAGTACTGTGCTGCCATGCAGAGCTGAACTACAGTTACTACACGAAGAGTAAGACTGATTTGACCTTTGACCCTAAAAATAAAGTTAATGCACTCTGTCATTGCATAGCCATAAATGGTTGTAAGAGCAATGCAAAAGTGAAGTAACTAGAATTTTCTTTTTTTCTTTCTTTTTTCTTTGTGTGTTTTCAGTGTGAAAAAATGCGTGCATTGATTTTGACAAATTGAGGAGTTCAGGCCTGATAGCAAGTATCAGTAAAAATGTTGGGATTCAGTCGCTTGAGCTAACGTGGATGGTTAAACTGGAGATATACTTGCTTTTAAGTAAGTGTTCACACGCGCATGATGGCTGCCGCGCGTTCCCTGTGTCTTTTTGGAGTGTCGGCTGTGCACATCCTAAAAAATTAATGCACAAGAGCAGTAGGGGCAGGGGATGTGACAGGGTCAACACAGCAGCAGGGACAACGATGGCAGAAAGTTCTGAAGATGAGCTGATAGACCAAGTCCTCAATGATCCACATCTGTACGATGTGTCGTTGCAGCTGCACAGAGACAAACATGCCTGTCAGACAGCTGCAGACAGATAAGTTCTGTTTTAGAAGTCGACGTGGAAACCTGCAAAACTAAATGGAAACAAGTTAATGGGAATGAAAGTATTCGTAACTCATGAAACACAATGCACAATAAATGCCGTGTGATTAGTAAAGGTAACTCTATATTTGTATCTGTGCCTCTAATTCACAACTCGTATATCATATTTTGTACGTCAACTTAGTATTTTAAATTGGAAATATATTTGTGAATCTCCACCTGTTTGTGTAGATTCTTTTGAGACTGTTCTACCGTGCTGTTTCACTCGAAGTCTACAGTTGTAGGTGTCACGTGACGCGTGTCTCCGTAAATCTGGATTTGCGTCTGTGCCTCTAATTTACCACTTTTATATCAGCATTTGTACGTCAATTTAGCATTTTAAATGGGAATATAACTTGTAAATCTCAACCTTTACGTGGGAATCCTTTTGAGACTGTTGTACCGTGCCTCACAAGTCCGGGACCATCACGTCCGTGCACGGAGCAACATGTTGGAGAGACGGAGTGGGGACAGTGTCGATGGTGTGTTCTGTCTGAACAAACGAAAGCTTCTCCTGCCGTGATCTCAAAGTGAACAATTATATTTATTCATTTTTCAGCGATTATGTTGCAGCCATTACAGCTCATTTTGTGGTTGTCCACTGAAGCAATCTGGTGTGGCACTTCCAAAACTTTGTGTACTTTTGTTGTTATTAAGACCCCTAAAATATGACTAGTATGGGCTAAGGTGAGCGTAACAACACAGCCAGTGTGATGAAGGAAACATGAGTGAAACAGTCCGTACACACAGAGACTTCCATCAGTCAGTTTGTATTGAAGTAACCAGCACACAAACAATGAAAACAGCAAGTGAGATTTACACAGTAAACACCACAGTGCATTTGGGTTATGAAAGTGAAAACGATCTACCTTACAAACATTCAGTCATTCATGTTATTTCATCCTTCTAATCATCTATACATGGTTTCACATCAGGATACATTGATACATGTGATGTTGGTGCAGCTTCACCTCACTGGGTGAGTGGCTGTTGGGAGGTTGTCATGGGAACCTGGGAGTTGATTGTGATTCGCTGCCTGGTTTGACATCGGATCATCCCTATGATGGCTCTCCTGAACCTGCGCAAAAAAGAAACATGAATGCATCATCCACTCACAGCAAAACACAAGCACATGGGCGCTCACATAAACCAATAAGAAACCACAGTGAAGAGGATGAAACTGACTTCTTGTTGGCGATGACGTAAATGCAGGGGTTGTAGAAGGTGGAGGACTTGGCAAAGAGTGGGGCGATGATGGCCATGGGGGCGGGGATCTCCTTTGGGTCACCGAAAGACGCCCAGAGACAAACGATGGAGTACGGAGACCAGGCCACCAGGAACATGACCACCATCACCACGGACATCTGCAGGCCGCAAACACAGAAACTTTCATGTAGTTCAGGTAGAAACACAAATAAGATATAAAGAGGTAAATTAGGAGAAAGACATGAAGGGGAAAGAAGGCGTTGATAACACAGGGCATCTTTAGTTTTGGTTGGACCCAAAGTGAGGTTATTCTTTGACACACTGTAATGTATTAATTTTAGGATATCTGATATGTTAAAGGGCTGCACGTTCATGGTTCGAATCCCTGTTCAGACGTAGTGTGCCTTTCTGTGTGGAGTCTGCATGTTCTCCCCGTGCATGCGTGGGTTCCCTCTGGGTACTCCGGCTTCCTCCCACAGTCCAAAGACATGCTTGTTAGGTTCATTGGTGACTCTAAATTGCCCGTAGGTGTGAATGTGACCGTGAAAGGTTGTCTGTCTCTGTGTGTCAGCCCTGTGATTGACTGGTGGCCTGTCCAGGTGTGACCCCACCTCTCGCCCAGTGACAGCTGGGATCAGCTCCAGCGCCCTGTGACCCTGAACAGGATAAGCCGATAGATCAGGGGTCAGGAACCTTTTCTATTAAAGGAAACATTTTAACCCACCCTTCCCCTCCATAAATCTGTCTGAAGCTGCAAAACATATTTGAACAACATTGGTGGGAGAAGAAGTCCCCTGGAATGCCTCCTTTAGCAACGGTGAGCTGCAGGCTTACTTTGGGTTCATGCAAAAGATAAATAAATAAAATGTAGTTGTTGTTTGCTAATTTCTGGCAGCAGATCAAGCATACCGATGAGCCGGCAGCTTCGGTGCTAAAAGGAAACAAATCCGTCTGTGCACTTTTAAACTCTCAGTTTTCATGAAACTTTCCTTTCTATTGATTTGACATCCATGACTACTAAAGCCAGTGAGACTGGCTAAGACTGGAAAGGTGCCATAGATGAATGATACGGCATTTAGGTTGACAAAATACGAGTAGTTATAATAATTTGGTGTATAGGCTGTACATTATTTAAAGTTGGAAAATGTAAAAAAACACTTTGGTGCTACAATGATAAATGAAAATTAGAATGTGTTGACATGGGGAGAGGGGGAGGGGCACAAGAGCCACATGTGGCTCCGGAGCCGCGGGTTTCCTACCCCTCCGATAGATAATGGATGGATGAAGTGAAAAAATGTCACTAGAACTCCTCTAACTGTGAGTCCCAATAAAAACTATTTCAGAATTGTACAGAAATATATGAACCTACTTACAAACAGAAGAACCTTGACTTCTTTTACATAATGTCACTTACATGTTGGACATGACAGCACGTATGTTAGGTCACATTTAACACATCGAGACGTAACGTCACAAATATGAGGTCACTAATGTTACGTCAGATGTATTGTCGCACAAGTTAGGTCACCTATTTACATCTGAATAAATGTCACGTATGTTGGGCCTCATAGAATACGCATGGACTTGTATGTCACAGATGGATACGTCATGTTCAGTGGTTTACTTTTGTTGCATTTACACATAATGTCACATACGTAAAGTCACATATGTGACATATAGATGTGACTTCATGTATGTAGGTGTATATGTCCATGGTCGTGCTGTCACATACATTAGGTATCATACAATTTTTATGGATGTAACATCATGTATGTGTGGTTACACACATTACATAAGGTTGTAAATTCACACATGTAACGTCATTCATGTAACGAATGGATGAAAAGTCATGTGAGATAAAAGGCCAAAATGTGATCGTAGATTCTGTTTGCAATAAGATCTTCTCACAACTCACAACTTTTTGTTGGTTGTAACGTACATAAGAAGCTTTTCTTGTGTTTTCAGTAATGCACCTTCAAGCGATACATGCAGGAAAGAATATCAATTAAGTGATGAAAGAATTATTGGAAATGATCAATCAATCTAAAGAAATGAGCAAGCTCAGTTTTCACCTTCGTAACGTCCATCTGATCCGACCAGTCGATGTTGATGCTGTCCAGACAGTTGCTGGCTTTATATCTCTTCACTGTGGCCGACACGTTGTAGTAGCAGTAAAACATGACGGCCAGAGGCACCACGAAGTTCACAGCGATCACTGCCATGGTGTAAGAGACAAAGGAGCTGTGGAGGACAAGCAGAGTTTGTTTTAGCTTAAAGTTTCAGCAAGTATGCATTAATATCTGAAGTCTGTTGTAAACTGACGCGTCGTTCTGTCTCCAGTTGATGGTGCACGTGGCTCCTGTGGGGTCGGGGGCGTAACCAGCCCAGCCCACTATCGGCATGGTGGACCAGAACACAGCGTTCAGCCACGCGGCCAGGATGAGGAGGTTGTACGATCGACCCGTCATTTTCTGTTCTGGAGGGAGAAAGACAAAACACGTACATTCACAATATCCACAAACTGATTTCATTATATTTTAACATGTTCTACTTAATGTCCAACAGTTTCAATCCAGTACTTATAACACCCAAACAGATTAGTATTTCTTCAGCATATTGTACCTATGTCCGGTCTGCAGATGGTGAGGTAGCGGTCGATGGCCACCACAGTCAGCAGGCCGATACTGGCCATGCCAAAGAAGATGTTAAGAGCTGCGTAGATCTGGAGACAAAAATACAGACATTAAAACTGTGATGGCCCTTTAAATGTAATGCAGCGAGCTGTGTTGTTGCCTTTAGGTTTAATCTGTGAAACATATTTATGACACATAAAGCTGTTTGGTGATTTCTTGGTGGAAAAAATAAATACTGCAGTGTTTGTAGTGTTGGTGTAAAGCATATAAGATAAAAGATGGCCGACATGACAGCTCACCAAAAGTGAGTCCAAACCCTCTCTATCGCCCCCTGCTGACTGACTGCAGTATAGCTCATAAAGCCCGCCTCCTCCATGTTAACAGATGGGACATGAGTCAAACTATAAAATCAAAATACACGTCAAAAACATTTTTCTCCAACATGGTTTCTGTCATTATAGTTAGTTCTTATCATGCTGATTTATGTCCAAGTGTTCATCTTTCTGACAAGTTTACTTTTAATTAGTTTTTTTCATGCTGTAAAAAGGGGGTGTGGCCTAATTATTGACAGCTCTGTTGACAAATGGGGCTCCTGCAGCGTTCTGTTCCCGAGTAGCAGAGTAGAGGAGGAACGGCGAGAGGAGACGTAACGAACACTAACACTACAGTCATTGAACTTTCCATCAGCGTGAATATCTGCTTCAGACCGACACAAGAAGCTGTTCTGCTGCAGATTGAGCCCACCTGAGGGCTCCAACACGGCAAGGACACAAGGTAAAGGTGTGTTTTTGGTAGAGGAAGGGGCGGGACGTCGATACTGCGGCTCCACCAGCCGATCTCTACTGCACACACTCTGGATACTAATGAGCAAGATGGCAGCGCCCGCTCCGGGGGAGGTGGACACGTGTCGGCCATCTTTATATGCAGTCATTGGTGTCACAGGTTTACGCAGTGCAGTTTTTGGTGCGTGTTTTTTTTTTTTTGTTTGTTTTTTTAAGCTGCGTCATTGTTCATGGAGAAAAAGCAGTTGCAAAACCATGAGGGACAGTAAACAACTTTTTGCTACTTCACCTCCTTCTTTGCTCCTCCACTATAATCACTACGGCCACTAGAGGTCGCCCCCTAACAATTAACATTATTGTGTGTTGCCATATCCTGCTTGAGACCGGCCTTATGCTTTGGAGAATGGTCTAGACCTAC
The DNA here is from genome assembly GCF_022749685.1 of Semicossyphus pulcher. Lineage (NCBI taxonomy): Eukaryota > Metazoa > Chordata > Actinopteri > Labriformes > Labridae > Semicossyphus > Semicossyphus pulcher. Next base: position 29,895,065 of record NW_027211648.1, on the reverse strand, counting down.
TGGAGGGCATTACTTTGCCTGACTGAACAGATATGAATAGATGATATTTGAATACTGTAACATATACGACAAAGATAAGTCTTAGCATCTTTGCCAATTACTCAGCCTTGTAACAAAGGTACACAGTGGCTGCTGTAACAACATTTGTCTCTGGGTTTGCAGGCTCTGCTTCTCCCTGTAGATTAGCATCACATGGCTCAATATTTCTGTGCAACAACAAGGACTGAAGGAAAGACCTCATAATCTGCCATAAGAATCCAAACACGCGGCCGGCTGCAGTTCAGCAGCTGAAGTGAACGTGCCTCAGCTGCTCACAGGCTCAGTGTGAGTCACGTTCGTTGTTACAACATCTTAACGGTTTTACACTTCAGGCACGAGACACGCGACAACATGAGAACTACGAGGTCCATTTAACTTCTAACTGGGTCTTATAAACCAGGTGATATGTGAAAATAATGTTCACTTTTCATTAAAGCATTCAACTTTTAACTGTTGTAGATTTTCAAATGTGGACCCATCACAAAAAACTGCTTGTGGCGGCCATTTTTCTTGAACTACTTAACTAAATGATGTATTTGCATCACATCTTAAAAAAGAAATATGTTGACACAGAAAAGTTGATGTTTATAATCTTTTTAAGCTAAGTTATTTAGCATATACTAGTCTTTACGGTAATTTCATTGTCAGGGGTAATAAATACAACGATTAAGCTTTTAAAACTTTACACAACATGCACGCAGTCATGATAAGTTAAACATTAAACCTGGTGCCATTTACACAAGTTTTCAGTTTAGATGTAGGTTATTCTATCAGGGAAATAATGTACCCTACATCTGATGGTACCCACCTGACAGCCCGTGTAGCCAAACTTCCAGCTGCCGTGGAGATCTGACGCAGCGGACATCGGGTAACCGATGCCGGCCACTCCGATGTCAGTGAACGCCAGGTTGATGATGATGTAGTTGGTGGCGGTGCGGAGCTCCTTAAACTTCACAAACATGATCAGAACCACGATGTTACTGGTTAAACTAAGGACACCTGTGAGGAAGAAAGAAGATAGGAAGTACAGCGTCATGATGTGGGAGGTAAAGTCAAACATACAACACTTGATCCTATATTTACGAATGAATGTACAAACCATGATTTATGTTGCTTTTATGTCTCTGCAGCTGTCAGGGTTTATGTAGCTGGTACAAATAAAAGGAAGAAATGTGCCTCTTGATGCTGATTTTTGGATTTGTATCAAATCAAGTTCAGTGACTGAATTAGCTGAGGGGACAGCTAGCGGGGAGCTAGTAAAGAGGCCACGCCCCTAATGATGCATCACTTTAATCCTTAATATAATGTAAACAGGTGAGTTGTATAAAGATTCTCCCTGTACAGTTGTCATGAAGAGAGAAATTAGCTGTTTTTTGTACCAGGCTGTAAACATGTTTATTTCTGCTGTAAAGTTTAACATGGGGCTCTATGGGGACTGACTCACTGCTGGAGACAGCCTCAAGTGGACACCAGAGGAACTGCAGCTTTTGGCACCTTAGTCATTGAAACAGCTGCCCTGTATTTTTTAGACTGGAACTCACTGACAGGTGTGAATCAAACTGAAACATATTTCACTGTACTGCTGTATGTCTAAATAAAGTTGTCATGAGAGGTACAGTATATTGGCTGTTTGTCATTTGGTCCTTTTGACAGGAATTTAACTTTAGCATCGCACACAATGAATCACATTTTCACTGTGAGCTAGATTTCATTTACATCTATCAGGGAGGAGACGGACAGACAGTGATGTGGACAAACAACACTAGTTATTAACTTAAAAAATGAAAACCAATCTTCTAACATTTACTGCATAAATAACTTTTGTTTTAGTGTAATTAACTATTCAGTAGGTTTAAGTATTTTAAACATAATGAGTGTCCACCACCCAGGCCAACACCTTCTCCTATAAATCACATCTACGGCTTATTTGCAACAGTGAATAATTCTGGAAAACACGTAGTCGTTTTTGGATTGTTATCATTTTATATAAACACAATAAATTAAATATAGAGGTGTTTAAATCATCCAAAGTACTTGAATAATTGGTGTTGGTCTTTTTATGCTTGTTATGCAAAACAAGATGTGATATTTTATTCTACAGTTACGACACATAATTTAACCAGTTGTTTTCGTAGCTTAATCATATAACAACAGGCAGGACATGGATGTGCATTTACTTTTTACACCCTTTAAACAGCCCGATCACCACCTCTTTTTTTTCTTCTTTCAGGTTTCTGTGCTTTATGACGATAGAAAATAATAGATAATGGCATAAATATTTCTTATGAAATTTGGGTGGCTAGACAGTAATCTGTTTTCAGTACCTATTCAGTACCTTTGTGTGCCTGTTCTTTATAACTGTTCTCACGTTTTTACCAGAATTACCACATTTTCAACAGATTATTGATGGTTTGAAATTCAACTTTGAGAGAGAGTGCATGTTCAAACAATGAGTGAATACAACGCCATTGTTATTTGACTTTAGAAGGTTTAACAGGAGAACATAAAGCAGAAACTCAGACCAAAACTACTCAACATTCACATTAGTATATATTTATAGCGAGATTGGTGGTCTTCTCTGTGTTACCTGCTGTGAGGAGATATCCAGCCACTATGTTGTGCTCCGTTTGGGTAAAGGCACTTTTTCCCCCGTAAGGTGCAACATCATTTGAAATATTGAATCCAGGCTGAATCCCCATTTTCTGACGTCTCAGAGAACACAAACAAAAATAGAATTTTATGGAAATAAAAAGTCTTAGAAGGAAAAACTGAGGAAATGAAAAAGACAAAATCAGACAGAAAAAGAGACGTAGAGAGTCTGTATGGCAAAATGCTTCTTCTAACTAAAACCAGCAGTGTATTGTTGTTGAGGACGGGGGTTAATGTGGGGGGGTAGGGTGAGGGGATTATTACATACCACACTGCTACCCTTACACAGTTAGCAGGAGGCCGTTTGTAGGAAACATGGGCTGCAGGGCTGCAGAGGATTAACGCTCACATGGATTTTCCTGCAGGTTGGGCTCTCACCAATAAGCTTTGACATTACAAAACTGGAGTTGTTCAATGCCTAAACCTTAGACTGAACTTTATTCACTTTACAGAGGGTACTGCAGGTGACCAAGCTGGATTACAATAGTGGTCATTTAGTCACCAATTTGGAACAAATCATGCTGGGAGACGTTTTGGCTTCAAAAGCATGCTCTGAGGCTGAGAAAGGAAACCAATGCATAAGTGCCAAAAAAAACTGCAGTTCCTCAAGTGTCCACTTGAGGCTGGTTCCAAAAGCGAGTTAATCTCCATAGAGCCCCATGTTAAATTGTCCAACTTTACATCACAAATGTTTACAGCCTGGTAGAAAAACAAGTTTGGTCTCTACTGCATTTTTTTTTTCTATTCATGGCAGCTCTAAGGGTTTGAATTTTTATTTAACACACCGGTTTAAATTATACTAAGCTTTAAAGAACTCCAACCAGACCCTAATTTCTTAAAGACCAGCTCCAGTCATGTTTTAAGACATATAAAATGCTCTGCCTGAAATAACAAATTGTGTCTGATGTGTTTATTTTTTTTGCAAAATACATTTAGTTCCTCCCAAGGCATCTCCTCCTTCTCCCTAATTAAAAATTCCTGAAACCGCCCCCTTCATCCGTGAAAACAAAACACATCTCTGCCATCGTTAGTGGCAACTTGTTAAAACTTAACTAGCTTGACAGTAATTAGTAGTAGTAACGTTAACCTTAGTAGTCAGTAGTGAGTTTGCAAAAAAATTACAATGATGGTTACAGCTGACTTTGCACATTGCCGAAGTGATTGCCATAGGTTGCACATAATGATATGCATTGCGTCACGATTGGCTCCTTAGGTTGTATTAAAATGTGAATTTTTTAAACAACAAACCAGTTCTAACAATAGAGCAATTTTCCAAACTGTAAATGTATCATAAATGTGCTTGAATACATTCTATTTATTTCCAAGGAAGCAGTTCTTGTTTAAACCTGTCCACCAGTCTACATTTCATCCTGGTACATCCGGGTCGGTAGCGGCGCTGTGTGACCAGCTTGCGAAGAAACTACAGGAAATGACCTTCCACTTCCGCTTTACATCACACCAGCTTCTTCTTCGGACTAGAAAACAGCAGATAAAACATGTCGGGACTCCTGAGGACCATCGCTAGCCGTGCTGCTCCTGCCCTGCGGTCAAGCACCGTCACGCAGAGGGCAAACCTCTTCACTAGACCGGCCAAGGATAAGGTCGGATTAATGGTGAGTTCGCTTTTATCGATTAAATCCCCTTGGGCTCATGCTAACAGGATAGCTAATGCTTGCTAGCAGCTGTTAGCTAACCGTCCTTGGTTGGCGAGGTCAACACTGATGTCAGTAAAGTCAGAGGACTTTACACCCATTATAAAGTAATTGTATTACTATCCCAGCTTATTTAACTTCAACCCTAGCAAACACAATATGTCACCTCATTTTTTTATATTGAGTGTTTCGCTTCCTTCATAACTAACTTCTAAGCTAATGCGTCAAGCTAACGTTAGCAATGACATCTCCTCGCGCTCAGTCTTATACAGGATTCAAGTGTATTTATAAACCGTCAGCGTTATCACGCATATGTCAGAGACAGTTTAAACTCACAATAACAAACGAGAATAAAATTGCTTAAAATTATCATCATGTTTACAAATACAAGAGCTGCTTGACTCAACCTGGATTGTACACAATGTTCTTCATATACGAATAACGACATATTTAGTTTTTCCTCAATATTTCGCACATTACATAGGTTATTTAGGTTATGTGACCTCATGTCAACTTTTGTATTCAATGTTTCAAAGAGTTATTGATTTGACTTTGTCAACTTAAAGTGAAGGAGTGTTTGCAGTAACTGCACCACTAGAATCTGTGTATTTACACAAACACCAGAATGCTCTCAATGTGCAGAAAGCCCCGAAATATTTCTTATGTTTTATGTTTTTACCATAGTCTAAAACAATCATCAATTGAACGACAAATGAGACTTAGTTAGCTGTGCATTTCGGTTAATGTCATCACTAGCAATGTAGCTTAACCATTTTTTTTGCTATTGTGCAGTTCTTAGAGTCTAGAAGAACTCCACAATAGCAAACAAGGTTTCAGCTCATTCATTTTCTATGTTACAATCAGCTCAAACTAATAGTGCAGACTGTAGACTATAAGTGACAAATGATCACTGATTGTGACAAATAATGCAGTAAATGCAACGCAGAGAACTGGATGTTCTGTGTCTGAGGGAATAATCTGAGCTCAAAGGTCCACCTGCCAGCAGGATGAGCACAGTCTTTGACAAACACACAGCGTCAATAATTGATCTTGTTTTATTATAAGTGATGTTTATAGATCTTGTTTTGTAATTAGGGTCATTAATTGATCATGTTAATGTAGCAGTGAAAATGCTGATTAGCTGTCAGCTGACTTAATCCTCCCTGTCTTTCTTCCAGGAAACTACAATCGGGTTCACGCTGTTCTCCGTGGCCATCCTCGGACCAGCCGGGTGGATCCTGGCCCACCTGGAGGACTACAAGAAGAAAGAATAAAGTGGACATTTTAACCGTCTCTTACCTGGTGCATCCAGCCTCCTGTCTCCAGTGACAACCTGGGACCATCATCATCATTTTCCTCCGCTGGCAGAGAAGTTTTACCTCCCTCTTCTACCTCTCTGATGGCTTCACTCCACATCCCAAATGGAACAACTGTTTCTAAAACACTGACTCTTACACAGTGACTACATTACATATTGTATTGTACATCTTTCCTCTTAAGGAGTATGTTACAAGATTAAATTTTAAACAACTATGCCGCTTGTTATGTTTGTATATTTTGTTACCTATGAATGAGGCTTTTTAGTTGAAACATTTAGGATCTTTTTTTTTTTAAGTTAATGTGTGTTTTAACAATTTAAAGTGCTAAAGGAAATGTGCCACATTGAAATGGAAAGAAAGCTACGAGCAGCCTGTTGCAACACAGCCCAAAGAGTTGATTTTAACAGTCCCGCCGCTTACAAGACAAATAGCCAGTCCTAGTTTAGGATGTTGGGGTGGCCAATCAGATTTCAAGGGGGGCCCAGGCCATTCCTCTGGATCCACCCCTGAACAGGAAGTCATGAGTTTCACTTTAACAAAGCCTACTTTCACTTGTCTAGGCTTTCAGGTGTCCTACATGTACTTTCAGGTTTGTGGAGGGTTAATGCAGGAAATGTTTGACTTGATTTCACAACCTTTGTTATCACAGCAGACAGCAGATATTTCACCGTCACTCCTGGAATCATTTCGTGACATTAAAGACTTTCCATAACCGTTCATCACAGGTTTTTATTGAAATCACTGAGTAACTTTAGAGTGTTTAAAGTATCTTTTAGGGGAAATTTGTCACAGCTTTGTAAATAATTATTTAAGATATAATCTCAAAGATCTCAGTTGATGACAGATGTGATGTGAGTCCAGTTTCTGTGTCTGTAACGCAGACAGCGAAGCCTCCAGAGCAGCTCGACCAGATATAACTCCTCTCTTATCCTGTCCTTTGTAACGGCTCCATGCTGTCTCCAAGCATCGGGGAAAGTGTGACTGTCCGGGGCGAGTGTAACACCTGATTTTACATATAATAATGTCAAACTATTATTTATAGTGATTCTTAGGTCACACAGAGGTGGAATTGTTCCCATGATGGTTGGAAAGTCTGAGCGTGACACCTCTTATAAACACGGCCCTGCAGTTTCCAGCAGCTCTCTGCAGACGGCTGTTTGGTGCTGTTTGGTTTTTATTGCTATGAGGCTCAAATGTCTGCATGAGGAGTTATTTAGATAGTAAATAATATTCAATGCTTCAATAAGACAAAGTGACTATAAATCCAACAGAGATGCTGTTTCACCTGCAGCACAGTCTGGGGTGCATCTCTTTTCAGTCAGTTTCTGTTGTGTCATTTGTGCAGGTTAAGCGTCTTCAAAAGAGGCCTCTGGTCAGGTGTTAAAGGCTGGGAAGGATGTGACTTCCTGAAGATTTTATACACAAATGATATCAGCTTTTTATTAAATATGATGCATTATTATTGATTCAATTACTGAACAGTGAAATAACTTGTTATAATGACCAGCACACAGTCAATCAGATCAAAAGCATTTATTTCTTCACTTGTTTTGAATCAAAGTCACAACACAGAGTTCAAATTCTTCAATTGTAAATTCGGTTTTCAAACTTAACACACACACACACACATACGCGGTTAGAGTTTTGTTCCTGTGATTGTCACACACACAGTTCTCTGATCTTTAAGTAGAAGCAGTTATTCTACAGTTTAGAAAGTAAAAGTCCCTTACCTGTCTCATCATCTTCCAGCTGCAGCGTGTTCTCGGCTGCTGCATGCCAGACCTGGATCACACGGCATAGAGGGGCTGTGAGAGGTGGAACGGTTCCCTCATCGGTTGTATGCTTTCTGTGTACAAACAGACAGTGTTAGTCTGATGTAAAGGTCTTAACCTGTCTAAACACTGCAAAAGAAATGGTCCACCAACATGGAAATACTCAAAAACTCTACTTACTGGTCTCGATCATCTTGGTGGTCTTGGTGGTCTTAGTGGTCTTGGTGGTCTTGGTGGTGGTCCTGGGTGATGAATGGATGACTGAGGACTCCGCGGGGAGTGATCCTCTGGCTCTCATCCATCGTCATCGTGGCCTTGAACAGCTCGATGCACTGCTCTGTCTGCCCAGCCTCAGCTTTGTCGTTTAAATCCCGATAAAACTAGTTTAGGAAAGAAGTGTCAAATCCACCATCAATCAAGTGATCCTCGTGATTCATAAAAAGACACTAAACTGAAAATGAAAGAACTTCACACTTACTGTTTCAGGTCATCCAGAGAGGAAAATGCATATCCACTGAATGTGACGTCAGGGCTTTCCCCAGATACTAAAAGTTCAATGAATTGATTTTAATGTTCTTATTAAAACAACAATGTTCATAACTCATCAGCTACCATTTGACAGCATCTACATTATTATTCAGCCATGTCCTCGCTAAAATGTAACATTTGGTAGTGTTATAAGACAGGATTGGAAAGATGTGAATTGTTAAATGTTAAATGAGCTGTCCTAATGAGCTTGCAAATACGTTGTTTTCATAACTCGTAGGCTACCCTCTTCTAGCTAATGTTACTGTTAATTAGCCAACGTTACCATTAGCTAGGAAGTGGTAACTTCTCTATCTTGCGGTGTAACACAACAAACCGTGACGTTGGCTAGGAAATGGTTGAATTGTACCTTTAACTGTTGTTAAATGGGTAATAAGTTGTTTCAACTTTCAGGAGGCATGGCATCTCTTTCTTCCCGCCCCGGACACGACCTATGTCCTGGAAGGTATAGGCCACTCTGGGAGGGGCGCGTCATGAGGCGCGTCAGCTCCAGGTTACGATTCCTTTCCTCCTTTAATAAAGTGCAGAAAGTCTGCTTGTTATCTCATTTGTCAATTGCTGACTTGTGGAAGTGAAAAAGCTGAAACAACTTACATTTGAATCTGAAAGGTGCATCCTCGACTTCAAAATAATAACCTGCGACTGCCATGTATTTATTAAATGACAAAAATAATTTTCTACAAACATAGGGTAAACAGAGACTTCACATACAATTCAAATATACCAAAAATATGAAACATATTAATAAATAATTAATTTATTAAATAATCAAATATTTAAATTAACATAAATCACTCAGGTAATTGAAAGTAAGGTTTTATAATGTTCCAGTAGCTTCAGACTTTTTTGTTGTTTATCAAACTTAGAGGACAAAAGCAGATAATTAAATTCTTAGAGAAAAGTTGAGGCCTTAGCTCGTGAATAAGATATTTTATGTGGTAAAGAAGTTGGCATGTAGAATAATGAAATTGATCAAATATTCAAGACAGTTATTCTGGTAGTAACAGGTAATATTCTTATTGTAAAGAGCACAAACAAAACAGGCAACTTCAACAAATTTAGGAAAAGTAATGATGTTTGTAATTTCATTGTGTTTAATAAAGGTTAAAGAAAAAAAAATCCTGACCGGGAGTTGATCATGTGACAAAACAGACGGTTTGCATTTGCAACATCTGATTTCCCGTCTGACAAACAGCGTCTTACAGCAGGTAAGTACACGAACTAATTGTAGTTCGTGTTAATAACTAACTTGTTGTTTCCGATTAGCTGAGTGACAGTAGCTGACTTGTCAACAGTAAATGTACATTGAACTAAACCCGGAAGAATTGGTTACTGTCAAAGTTGTTTGGCTTGCTGCTCCGCCAAACTCCATTGAAAAATATTATAATTTAGCAGTGTCCTTATTATGGGGAATGTTACGGTTACCGTAATGTTACATGTTAAGTGTTACCGACCGACTGTCAGTGCCGCTGTTGTAGATAACTGTCAGCCCTTACTGAAGTTAAACAGTATTTCAAGTTTTTCAAAGATGTGACGCTTTGTTCTGTAACGTAACAACTTAGATAACCGCCTAACAAAACACGCATTAAGTGGCCAGCTTTTGAATGAGGTCTGGCGTGGTGTTTAAAGCTCAGACTAACGATTGTTTTCATTATAGGTTAGTCTGTCGATTATTTTATCAATATATAATTTTGATCTTTGATGTATAAAGTGGCAGAAATTGTTGAAAAGTGTCGATCAGTCGTTCTCAAATATCTTGTTTTGTGCACAACCCAATGACAATCTGAAGCTGGAATCAGAGAAAGTCTTGGTTAAAATGACTCAAATATAATTAGTTATAAAAATCGTTGGTAATTTAATTAAAAGTTGACGACTAATCATTAATTGTTGAAGCTCTAGTGATGTTTTCTCTCCTTCTCCTGTATGTTCATCAGAATAATTAAAATTAACATCTTAATAATAATAAAAAAGAAAAATTCTGACATGACGCCAGAAAAACCTTGTGATTGTAACTGTATTTTTGATTTTGCAACTTAATCATCTTTTTCTTACTAATGTAGAGACATCAGCACAATGAGGCTGGTGATTTTGGACGAATATAACCTGGCCAGCGAGTGGGCAGCAAAATACATCCGCAACAGAATCATCCAGTTCAAACCTTCAGCTGACAGATACTTCACCCTGGGTTTACCTACAGGTGAGATACATTCACACCAACAGTAATGTTCTGGTAGGGTTAGCAGGCAAACCATTAATAACTATTAATATTAACGTGTCTCCTCTCTTTCAGGGAGTACTCCGTACGGCTGCTACCAGAAGTTAATTGAATACTACAGAAATGGAGATATTTCATTCAAATATGTGAAAACCTTCAACATGGATGAATATGTCGGTGAGTTAATGGTCGACAAATACAACTTTGAACACGTTTTCAAGAAGTGTTAGAGGCAAACTCACACCCTCTTACACTATTACTTATTGTCAATGCTATATTGTGCAGTAAATTCCACTAATGGACTATGTGGTATAGATTTTAAGGTATGTCCAATTGTGACATGAACATACAATATTTACTCAAGCAGATACACTTTAATTCCCTCTGTAAACAGACTGACATCAAATTTACCCGACTTGTTTCAGCAGATTGATCTGTTTACAGTTTGTCCTCCGGATTGTGTAATTAGAGCCACTCCCTAGCAACTGGTTGTTCTCCATAGCAACGGTCTGGCATCAAGAAATAGCAGACCTCAGTATACTGTAATTAAACAATCAGAATCAAGTGTTTAACACAGCGGTGCAATAGTAATAAACTCATGTTTGGCATTTTGGCCAACGCTATTTTGTGTTTCATTTTAAAGTCAGAAGTGACCATATTTGGACAAGAAACAGGAAACACAAGACATCAAGTTCATTGATCGTATTAGCTGAGGTGATGGGAAGCCAACAGCTTTCTTTCACTTTGTCCATACCCCTAATCGTGCACACCTGTTGTCCTTAATGTTATTTAAACTGACTAAAAGTTCACCACCTGTACAATCTTCACGAATGCCGAAATCAGCTATAGAGACCAGAAGTGTTTCTGTACCAGGCTGTAAACATGTTTATGTCTGCTGTAAACTTGGACAGTTCATGGGGACTGCCATTTAAGGAACTGCAGTTTTGGCACATTTTATTTATTACTTTTTGTGTTAGTTTAATTTGGTCAAGTTGCATGAAAACACGTTGCATAATGGTGGCATCCGGCCCCGTCTTTCTCCTCAGGTCTACCTCGCGCTCATCCAGAGAGCTATCACTCCTACATGTGGAACAACTTCTTCAAACACATCGACATCGACCCGGCCAACGCGCACATCCTAGATGGAAACGTAGACAACCTGGAGGCGGAGTGTGAGGTCTACGAGCAGAAGATCGCAGAGGCCGGAGGGATCGAGCTGTTCGTAGGAGGTCAGACACATGATGGTTAACATTAACTTTGTCTCTCGTATCTCCTCAGTCAAAGACAGCCTGTGATATAGAAAGCTTTTTATCTCTAGGTATCGGCCCTGACGGTCACATAGCGTTCAACGAGCCCGGCTCCAGCCTCGTCTCCAGGACCAGAGTGAAGACTTTAGCTAAGGACACCATCGTGGCCAACGCTCGATTCTTTGGCAATGACCTCTCCAAGGTTCCCACCATGGCTCTGACTGTGGGCGTGGGAACTGTCATGGACGCCAAGGAGGTAAGATTATTTCTTACCTAGCTAACCGGCTCTCCACTGTCAGTTTCGGAGGATGACATTGTTTCTGTCCCCGTCTCAGGTGATGATTCTGATCACCGGAGCTCACAAAGCCTTCGCTCTGTATAAAGCCATAGAGGAGGGCGTGAACCACATGTGGACTGTGTCGGCCTTCCAGCAGCACCCGCGCACCATCTTCGTCTGTGATGAGGACGCCACGCTGGAGCTACGAGTCAAAACAGTCAAATACTTCAAAGGTAACAAACAACACCAGCACCAGTTTTATTCTGTTGAGTGGAGAACAAAAGCATTGGAGAAGCCTCTCAGTGTTAAAGCATAAAGTTGAATCAGCACCTACGGTATCTAAAACAGTTTAAACGGGAGTGTAGGCAGCACTGACTGCAGGACAGTAGAACGAACCACAGCGTTAGTTTACAGTAACTTTAAGGTAGAAAGCTCCTGCCTCAGAGGAGAGGAGAAAGTGAAAAAGCTCAGGTGTTGTTTCTGGTGGTTCAGAGAAAAGGTGGCGGAGGTTCATGTTTGTCTGGTTTCCATCTGTGGATCTTCACCATATGGAAAGGGCCGTGTTAGCTGGGCTTATGTTCCTCACAATGATTTAGACTAGCAAGACAACACTCACTCTTTAAGCGTTCACCAGTTAGAGGGGACGAACGATATATCATTTAACCATTGCAATATTGATGTGCGCATGTGCAATAGTCACATTGCAGGACATGCGATAGTGAATCTACAACAAAAGTCTGCCTGTTATCACATTAGTGCAGCTCTTCAAGAGAGCACAGAGTGAACGGACCGCTGAGCTGCAGAGCCTGCGTGTCACCTGCCTGTAAACTGTAAACAAGCACGCGACGCTGCTGCAGCCACAGATCATGTTAGCGAGATGATCAAGGCAGACGCTCCGTTAGGCGACACGGCGTTTCAGTGTGTGCTTTCCTGTTACGAGCGGCACCTCGCCCCGCTGCTGGTTAATGCTGTGGCCACATACACGGACCGTTCACTGAACCGCGGAGGGTTTCTTTTTAGGAGCTTTGGTTTCAAAAAGTTACTTTCTCATTTGAACACCGTTAGAAATGGTTGATGACATACAGTGTAAGTAACGCAACTGCAGCTGAACCAAGAGTGATAAAAGTAGACGGGGGAAGAAAATAGACTTCAAAGTCCCAGTAATAAAATGAACGATTGTTAATTGTTTATATGTACAAAAACACACTGGTATGTTATTTTTTTCTAAAATCATGCAGCCCTGCTAGTTAGCATTAGCTAAATGAGACACCATGATTTTATAATCACTGTCTTTGGTTAAAAGTATCACAGCAGTTAGTTTAGGAGACTTTGGTGAAGTTTGAAGGCTGTAAATCGTGTTTCAGTTCGTCAAAGAGAGGAAGCTGTTAGATTTGGTTATTAACAAGGTGACAGATAAGTCGAACCTTCATGTTATTGTGTATTTCTGTGATGTCCTATCCAGAGCACTTCACACCCGCTCAGGGAGTTCTGAGGGGTCTCTAACACTAACACTTTTTCAACATTGTAAGAGTTACAGTCAGTGTTTCACAGAGACAAACGGCACAGAGTCACAGCTGCACAACATTAAAGAGAGAAGTCATCACTTCAGTTATATTCTGTGTAACTGTATGTGTTGTTCCTCTGCAGGTTTGATGCACGTTCATAACAAACTGGTGGACCCGGTGCTCAGCATAAAGAACCAGTGAAACTGAGAAGATCACCACTGAAGAGACGAGGATCCAACATGGATGCACCGCCCTCTCTGGTACCTCTCTACACCTGAGGACCTGTTGTCTGACATGTGCTGTTGTTCATTCACAGACTTGAAGTGCTGTTAAATGATGCCAGTAATCAGGTATGTTGTAGTTCAGAAGTAATATTGAAACAACTGTACTGATCAGCAGTGGACCTTTTCCCTCTGAGGCTCTTTGTTTAGCTGTTTAAAGGGATGGTGTCCGGTTACTGTGATGAGTCAATGCTGTGAGTCCTTAAAATGAAGGTAAACATTAATGTTGTTCGTGGGGTGAAATGTTACTTTATGTTTTCGTTAATCTTTATCAGTGATTCACTGCCCAGCTGTTTAAACAACGAGCACTTCATGAAGAAATTTACACGATTGAATGTAATCAAAAACGACATTTGAGTTTGGTTTTGTATCGTTTCGTGTCCAAGACATGAGAGCTGTGAGTCTGTTCACTAACTGTCATACCGACGTCTCCACCTGCAGACCTTCAGTGAAGCTCGTTAAAGCTGGGCCCGAATTATTTTTGATATATTATGAGGTCCAAACTACAGAAGCCCTGAGCGGACATTCATCTTGCATTTTATATGCTCTGTTTTCCGATCTCGACTTTTATCTCGTTTTATCTCTGTGATGTGACAGAGCAGGACATGCCATGCTGCCGTCGCCCACACTGATGAGGTCAGTTGAGCCCGTTTCTATGTGCAGCTCTGGACATACGAGTTATGATCATCTGATGTCACGCTGGTGCAGCGTTGTTGTCTTGAATTAACAAGAGAAATAAGTCGAGATCTTTAGGAAACAATCGGAAATGACTCGTCATCACGGGAAAACCGAATAAATAAAATGTATGGATGTATGTCCGCACAGGGCTTCCGTACTTAGTAACTAAAAGGTAGAAAAGGTTTGTATTTGATGGTGTAATAAAACATCCCTTTCACAGCTGCAGGTTGAAGCAGTCTAATCGAGCAATTCCCAAATCTTTTCTTCCTGTTAGTCGTTTATTCATTTTAAAAAAAGTCTCAGGTTTAAAAATGACCTGAATTTCCCTTTTTAGGTCTTAATCAACTTTTCAGTTTTCATCACATGAGCTAAGAAACTTCTGTCGCTTAACAGGTGAATGTTTGTGGAGGGAAATGGTTCCCTCTGTCTCCGGTGTCAGACGTGAATGTCCTCCTTCATTATTGACTCCTTGAGGATGACCTCTGACCTCTTTTTAAGTGAAGGCTTGAATCGTTTTCGGTTTAATTCATCCTTTATGAGCTGACGTTAAAGGCTCTAAAAAATCTTGTTTGATAACCACGAGTGGAGATTATTTTGTTACACATACTGATCCAAAGGTCAAAGGTGATCAGAGCTCCAAACAGCCGTTCAGTTGTATTATGTGCTGTTATTTGGTTGGTCAGCTGCATTTTCCTGTCCCATCTTAAAACTCCTTTTTGCTCATGAGTGAACGCTTACCCACCGTCAGCACTCCTGTAACTTTAATGACATGATTTACTCCACGTACGTGAAACCTTCAGTCTGAGCTTTTGTCTCGTGCATCAGTGTTTGGGTTCAGGACGCCTCTCTTCTCTCGTTGGTACCATGTGTTACGATGCTGAGGTGTGACGACATTCCTTCTTGTCTTTCTTTTCCTGTAAAGTCACTCCTCCTGTTTATCAGCTGTTACACTTCTTCTTGGACATCTTGTGAATATTTTTGCACACATACTGCAGTTTGAAGTCTTTGTTTTCTATTGACAATAAACAGTTTGCTAAGACTCCTTTGCTTCATACTTGTCTTTATGAAATCCATTATTTGAGGCGACCAGGATATTGATGTCTTTTTATTCGGACCACTCGAGATAGTTTAGTTTCACTTTGTTACAGCAGCTAAAATCACAGTCAAGAAATCACATTGGACACTGAACATAAAAACATTAACGGATAAAAATACTCAAATAAGTTTCTAAAAACTTACAAAGATATCTGTGATGCATGATAAAATATCTGGTGTGCAAAAATAGTCACCTACAAAGTGCTTCAGAGAGGCAGTGAAATAAAACATTAAAAACATAAAATCATCAGGTTTTAAAAGAGAATACAAATCAAAAGTTAAAATGTTTTTTTTTAGTACTTTAAACTAATTAAAGTGAAAGGAAATATGTTCAATGTTGGGATGCAGTTCTGTTGTTTTCCACAGGGGGGCGATGTTTCCTAAGATGTGTAACCAAAGACGACCCATGAGGCAGATTTATTGGATAAATATTTATCTGTACAAGAGAGATGCGCCATTCAAAGATCGTCATTCTGTAAAAATCACCTCATTTTCTTTCCTGCTGAAGGTTAGAGGAAAAGATCAACATCAATCTCATATTTGTCTGAGTATAAAGCAGGAGGCGGCTAGCTTTGCTGAACACAAAGACTGGAAACAGGGAGATGTTGAGCAGTTTCTCCTCGATCTTCATTCATGTGTTGAATAAAGGGATTGTTAAAAAGTGAATGAGTTTGGGCCGAGGTTCTGTTACTGATGAGGCTCTAAGAATGAGAAGATGAGTGGGTACGAGTTCAGGAAGTAGAAAGTGCCTCATTTCTGGACTTAATTTTTACATCTCATCACTTCTAGTTTCATCCCCTCCAAAGGGTTTAACAGGAGCATGAAGTGATATTCAGTAAAGTTCAGGGACGGCTGGTAGAATGAATTTATGAGCAGTCAGGGATCGGCTCAATCTTTAAACCATAAATGTACTTTTAGCTGATTTAAATCGCTAAACTTTTGGTCTCTGGCTCGTCTGCTTTTAGGACTTCATAAAGCCTCTGACTGTTGGAAGAAGTATTCTGGGGATTAATTCACCTTTACAGGACGTCCTGCTCAGCGTGACACAGCTCACCTGCAGAGTGATCACATGGCTCTGTGCTCTGTATAAAGGCTGTGTGATCCAGCGGTATACAGGACATACATGCAACACACAGCAAGAACCACATGTTGACCTATAACCCCCAACACACACACATACACACAAACACACATACACACACACACACACACACACACGCACACACACACACGCACACCGTCCTGCTCCTGGACAGTGGTGTGTGGAGCGTGTGGTAGGAGGTGCAGGTACCTGTGTTTCTGTGAGCAGAGGTGAGCTCTTAGTTCTGCAGAAAAAATCAACACCTGAGTGAAGGAAACAGAAAATCTTAGTCATGAATATTCTCATGTAAAAGTAACGACACTCTGAAAACACTCCATGACAAAGTCTGCTTTAAAAATGGCACTTATTAAAGTATAACACAAGATACCTTAAAGCTTTCTAAAATACATTTTGACTTTGTTTGGTCCGCGTCTGCGTCCGCCTTGTTGCTCACAAACAGCTGAGGAATGACTTTAATAGAGAGGGAGGAGAGGGAAGCGAGCGCCAGCCTCAAAGCAAAAGCTTCACCTCACTGAACTCCTGCTTCAATCCACATGCTTCTTGAAAGTCAGCAGGACTTTTCATTGGTTACTGTCTAAAGGGCTGGACTGATTAAATCTCCATCTGTGTCTTGTAAGAGTAAAGGAAGTGTGTGTGTGTGTGTGTGTGTGTTTCTTGCTGCTGAACAACACAAAGTAACTCACAGGGTGATCGGCTTTTGTCTCATTCCAGGTGAGTAACCTCTAATATTAAGCCCTCAGCTGTTTATCACAGTTGGTACAAAAAGATATATTTGATTAATTCATCTTTGAGAATTTGTTTATATTTGAATGTGAACAGATGTCAGCTTCCTCTGTGGCAGGGGCTCTGTAACCTTTAGGGGCCAGGGGACATTTTCAAAGGACCCCTCGTAATCAAAACACTGATCATATGCTTACTACATCTGAGCTCTTAGATGCCATTGGAACCATTTGTATTGTCAAAGTTATCAAGCTAAATACTTCAGACCTGTTTCATAGTGATGAACAGAAAAACATTTCCAATTGAATCATGTTTAAACCACTTTATATATTATATATCAGATCATATTTATCCCAAAAGGTAAATCAGTTTTCATACATACATTCACAACAGCAGCGTCAGCATCAGGAGTACGTCAGAGACAATAAGTCGATTAATTAAATTAATTCATAGTCAGGGGTGCGAGCTGGCACCCTCATGTGGCCCCATGCCTGCTGACTCACACCAGGGGCAGACAAAATGAAGTAAAAATTAAGATTCCCACCGGACAAAGATCTGTTCTTGGGTGCATTTACATCAGAGGCTCATGTTACTCAAACTGCTCGCGGACTCAACTTGACAGCATCTATACTTTTCAAGTGATTGATCTTACAAGCTTTCAGAACATTAACAGTGTGACGGCTGCAGGAACGGCTCGACCTGAGTGAGCTGACTGATTCATGACGGATCGACGTGATGTGTCACACTCATGTCAGTTTCTGTTGGTCCAAAGCTGGGTGGGAGTAAAGGACACAAAATGCTTGTTTCATTGGCACAAACGGTCGTCATCTGTAGACATGCAGTCTTTAATGATACAGCACGATTTTATGACTTATTATACATTTATTATAATTATTTTGCGGACCCCATGCTATGGATCGCAGACCACCAGGGGTCCTAGGACCCCACTTTGAGAACCCCTGCTGTATGGAATAGCTCAGCCTTTTTGTAGCGCTCTTGAGGTTATATAAGCCTGCACTCATTGGCATGGCGTTTGGATCTATCGTGTTGCAGAGCATCTGCTAACAGCTTGATGTGTTGCTGTTCTACCACATTGTTATTTGCATTCTTTAATATTTTGTTTGTGCGTAAGTATGCTGCTGCAGCACGTGTGTGATTTGGCGCTATACAAATACAATTTGATTGATTGATTTGATTGATATATCTGTAAAACTTTTCCTAACGTTCAGCAGAAGATAATAATGACTTCTGAACTTCTCTTGCAGCTTTAAAGAAGAACCATGGGTAATCGATCAGGCCGTAGAGAAAAACAACAAGAAATCAAAGAAGAGCAACAAAAGAAAGATCAGGCCTTAGCTGTTGCAAAGATCCAGGAGCATTTAGAAAAGGAGAACAAAGTTGCTCTAAATATTGCCATCACAGGAGAGTCCGGCTCTGGTAAATCCACCTTTATTAATGCTTTAAGAGGCATAAAGGACACCGAGAAGGGAGCAGCCCCTACTGGTTCTGTAGAAACCACCAGAAGGGCTACACCCTACCCCCATCCAGACTTCCCCAATGTTACACTGTGGGATCTTCCTGGTACTGGCACCACCATGTTTCCAGCTGCCAATTACCTGAAGAGTGTTAAATTTAGAAGGTACGACTTCTTCATCATCATCTCATCTGAGCGCTTCAGAGAAAATGACGTGAAGCTGGCCAAGGAGATTCAAAAGCAGAAGAAGAAGTTTTACTTTGTTCGTTCAAAGATCGACCATAACGTACATGACGAGGGAAGAAGTAAGAACGTCAACGCAGAGAGGACTCTCGCACAAATCAGGGACGACTGCATGGAACGTGAGTGAAACATAAAGACTGCCTGTTTGTTTGTCTGACTTCAATGTTTTCTTTTATTTGCGACATTGATTTCTCAAAATCCAGACGTCAGACAACTTCCTGTTTACTGTTAACAGTCAGCAAACTTATAAAGTAGAACATGACGTCATGTAGCCACTTCCGCTAACCAAAACACACACTAAACTTACCGAAAAAACAGCAAGGATCCGGCACACCGGCGTGTTTAACAGCACAACAGCTTCTCTGTGTTGGTCTGAGGTTAACGTTCACAGGTATGGAAACTTCAGTGACTGTAGTGATTGTTTTAGTTATTTTTCCTCTCGCCGTTCGTCCTCTACTCTGCTAATCCAGAACAGATTGGCTGCAGGAGCCGGATTGGTCAGAAGAGCTGTCAATCATGAGGTCACACCCCCTTTTTACAGCATCAAATAACTAATCAAAAATAAACACTGAACACTTGGACATAAATCAGCATGATAAGAACTAACTATAATGACAGAAACCATGATGACGTGTATGTTGATTTTATAGTTTGACTCATGTCTCATCTGTTAACATGGAGGAGGCGGGCTTTATGAGCTATACTGCAGCCAGTCAGCAGGGGGCGATAGAGAGGGTTTGGACTCACTTTTAGGGAGCCGTCATGTCGTCCATCTTTTTTATACAGTCTATGTTTTAAATGTTGCTGGGCGGCTCCGCCACTGACTGTGGCCAGCGCACACACACTGACACACATGCACATACACGCACCGAACTTGAAAGGTGCACACTTGAAGGTGCTTTATCTTACCTAGAGGTGCGTTGCATATTCGCTCCGCCATCTCCCGTCTCAGTGAGAAACAGAGAGAAACAGCGTGCACCATTACCATCCATCCATTATCTATACCGCTTATTCTGTTCAGGGTCACGAGGGGCTGGAACCCAGAGAGGCGGGGTTACACCCAGGACCGATCGCCAGTCAATCAGAGGGCCGAGACAGACAATCTGTCACGCTCACACCCACACCTACGCAATTTTTAGAGCCACCAATGAACCTAACGAACATGTCTTTGGACTGTGGGAGGAAGCCGGAGTACCCGGAGGGAACCCACGCATGCTCGGGGAGAACATGTAAACTCCACACAGAGAGGCCCACTTCATCCGAACTGGGGTTTGAACTAGGAACCTTCTAGCTGTGAGGCGACAGCGCTAACCACTGCACCACTGTGCAGCCCCCTTACGATTTCCAGGTATTAAATATCACGACATGCTGCGCGTTCATGATCATGTGAGGGCTAATATCGTCTTTTTGTTTGTTTCATCGATATATTCACCAAATATGTTGTTTTGGTCATCAAACAGTACATCATCTTTTCATACAATGTGTTACAAGTTGAAAAGCTCATGGAACTAAACATAATAAGGAAATATGTGGATTGTAAAAACTGATGTTACTAATAACGCTCAGTGGGAGGGGCTGCAGGTATATGAGCTGCTGCCCTGGACTTCAGAAGTCAGTCTGGAGTTGGTTACAGGAGAGGGAACTGCAGGTAATCAGCATCTTTGTGATTCTTTCTGTGACACAGGTCTTCAGGAACTAGGTGTCCAGTCTCCTCAGGTGTTCCTGATATCCAGCTTTGACCTCCACCTCTATGACTTCCCTCTGTTGGAGGAGACCCTGGGGAGAGAACTTCCTGAGTACAAGAGGGATGCTCTGCTGTTGGCCATGCCCAACATCAGCCTGGAAATGATCTGCAAGAAGAAAAAGGCTTTCCGTTCCAAAATCAAAGTCTTTGCTGCTCTGTCTGCAGGTGTAGCAGGTGTGCCAGTTCCCGGGCTTTCCATGGCTGTTGATATAGCATTGCTGGTTGGTGTTGTTAAGCAATATCTACGCGGGTTCGGTCTTGATATCATGTCACTACAGAGGTTGGCCAATAGAATAGTTGTTCCTGTTCAAGAACTGACGAATGTCATCGTTTCACCTCTGGCAGGGGCAGAAATAACTACTGAGCTTGTCATGGAGGTGCTTTCTCAATTTTCCGACACAGTCATATTAATGGCGGCAGAGGAAGGGTGCAAGTTCATTCCAGTATTTGGCATCCCAATCGCAATGGGCCTCTCTTTTGTCACAACCCAGCAGTGTCTCAACAAAGTCCTAGACATGCTGGCTGATGATGCATGCAGGGTGTTTAACAGGGCCCTGGGTTTGAACCCTGCCGAGTGATATTGTAAAGACATGACAATGGGCCTCATTCACTAATATCTGCACAGAAATGTTCTTACTCTCCGCAAAAAATAAGTACTTGCGCAAAATCACCGCCGAATTTATGACACGTGCGTACCGGCCAATTTTGTTCTCACCACCGTGCGTATGTTAGTAAATCAGAACCATTCTACATTGAGAGGCGCGTGTCTGCGATCTGCACTCAGCATACTGCCACGCCTCTTTTTCTCTATATGAGGACATCTGTTTGGTGCCGCACGAAGAGAGCGGTGTTACGAAGAGAGCGGTGTTACAAAGAGAGCGGTGTTACGGAGAGAGCGGTGTTACGAAGAGAGCGGTGTTACGGAGAGAGCGGTGTTACGAAGAGAGCGGTGTTACGGAGAGAGCGGTGTTACGAAGAGAGCGGTGTTACAAAGAGAGCGGTGTTACGAAGAGAGCGGTGTTACAAAGAGAGCGGTGTTACGGAGAGAGCGGTGTTACGAAGAGAGCGGTGTTACAGAGAGAGCGGTGTTACGAAGAGAGCGGTGTTACGAAGAGAGCGGTGTTACGGAGAGAGCGGTGTTACGGAGAGAGCGATGTTACAAAGAGAGCGGTGTTACGAAGAGAGCGGTGTTACGGAGAGAGCGGTGTTACGAAGAGAGCGGTGTTACGGAGAGAGCGGTGTTACGGAGAGAGCGGTGTTACGAAGAGAGCGGTGTTACGGAGAGAGCGGTGTTACGGAGAGAGCGATGTTACAAAGAGAGCGGTGTTACGGAGAGAGCGGTGTTACGGAGAAGCTGAAAGAACGTGAAAGATGTCCTCAAAAGGAAAAATGAAAAATTTCACATCAGCAGAAATAGAAACAATTGTAACAAAAGTGTTACATTTCAATATGAACATTTTCATATGGTCTACTCTATTGTAAACTTAATAAACTAACTCAACTGCTATGTGCGTACGCACAGTTCAAGCACAGACTGTTCGTAAATGAGACCCAACGTCTTTAAGGCACGTTAGAAATGGCAGGCTGCAAACAAGCTTTGGTATTATATGAAAAGTAGTATATAATGGTTGATGGCAAAATATCTATATTTTCTATATTTGCAGTTGATCAATTCATACAGTGGGCTTTTTATATACACTCATGTTTTGTTTTTACAAATGAAGACACTAATCAATAACTTATAGCTTCAAAGCAATAAAAACATGCATCTTATTCTATTAATAGTAGCCTAATACTTTTATTGTCATATAAACAGTTTATGAAACAAAGAGCTGTTCCATATGTTTGTAAATCCATCATTGTTTAGCTCTGAAGCTGCAGCTGCCCATGTCAGTGCTCTGATGTCAGAGTTTCATGTCCCTGACGTCCCTGACGTCTTTAACTGGAGTCAGTAGAACGAGCTGAGTCGCTCGTCCTGTCTTGGTATGAAACACTTTGATTTGTATGATTCATGTTGATGTTGGAGGTTGTAATAGTTTCTGTAGAAGTAGTAATAAACTTCATAATAAACATGTAGTTATCAAACAGTAAGAGCCTCTGTTCCATGTATCACTATGTACACAAAGGTAGAATATAACAGAAATAAAACAGATCTCAATTATTGTGTTTATCAACGTTATTCTTATAAAAACTTCATCTCAGTTGTTGGCCATGAATATTTTCACACTCATGTTGATGCACCAGAATGCATTCTGATACAAGGTGAGCTGATGCACCTTCACATTCTTCATTATACCAACAGTACATCTGCTGTCCTTCTACAAATGAGCTGCACAGAATGTGAGATAAGTTGCAGACCTATGTTCTTTAGATTGTTAAAAGACATTGTTTGTACATTGAAGCTATAGATATTGTAGGTACCAAAACCTACAAAATACCATGACATGTAAATAGACAAAGTGTTCTTTATGTTCACTGAAGTGATTTTCTAGCTCGTACCAGGAGGTGGCGCTCTGAACAAAGACTGATGTAGACGTGTTCAGGCAGGGACATATATCAGACATGAGTCAGGCAGATAAGCCCTCGTGTGATTGACTTACAGCGACTTCCTGTTCCATGGCGAGACATGAAACTTTGACGAGCCGCCATGGCCACGTCGTTTGACTTATGTACACGAGATGAAAACATTTGAAGTTGTCTTTTAGCTCCACACTAAATTTGTAAAGTACGACCCGTGGAAAAGGCCATGAAAGGACTTATCGGCAGAACATGCTCATTCGAGAGCTCGCCACGTGCTTGCCCTTTGAGTTGTGAAAAACGTTTTGATAACTTTTCATCGTTCATGTCTCTTCGTTCAGCCTTAATTTTTAAAATTAATTTCACCGTATTAAATAAAATCCCCCTTTACCCTTAAGTTAAATTCAACATTTCCGTGAGCTTAAAATCTTTGTTTAGTTTTATTTTGCTGCCCTAAAATAAGTGACAACACCAAAGGCCAAGTGGCCTTCCCCCTAAAAGACCCCAGGCCTGCTCAACACTCACCCATCACGATTAGCTTCACTATTAGCTTTGGGTGCGCAACAGTCTTCTCAGGCACCAAAAAGGGCACTATGAAGCCATTTTGCCAAACTCGTGCCAGAGGCCCATACATTTTCACCAGACCTTCAAAACTTGGTGAGTTTTGGTGCTAAAGCTGAAAATGCGACGTGAAGGAACAAACAATAATCATTTCTCATAATTCAACAGGGTCCTCGCACCTGTCGGTGCTTGAGCCCTAAGAAATGTTCTGTGTTGAGGACAGATTGTTAATCCGTGGAGCTCGAGTTATTAATTGTGCAGAAAAAATCCACAGCGGCGCCCAGTTAGTGACGCGTTTTCCATCAGCCAGCAGTGGTTGGTCTGCCAGAGAGGGTAGGCGGAGCTAAGCGGCTGCTTTTCCGCTCTCTGCAAGTGTTGTGAGTAAACAGTAATCTACTATGGCTGAACAAACAAAGAAAAGATGGATGACTACAGATACAACTTCAACAAGAAGTGAAAATCCAAAGAAGAAGAAACAAACTCGACGCTCAGATGAAGCAAACAGTCTGAAAAGGAAAGCGACCGTCAGCCAGGAAGATCAAGAGTTACAACCGGAGCCGACCGTGGACGTCACACATGCAGCACTGTCTGGATATCTGAAGTGTGCTCCTGCAGTTACTGTTTATCGTTATTCAAGATTGTAATTTTAGGGGTTTTTGTATCAATCAACACAACATTCGTATAAACAACAACTATAAAAGCCATCTGTCAGTTTTATTGGACACATCCCGGCATTTAAAGGCGTGGTGGGTGTGTATGTTAACACAGTCTGGTTTTGCATTCCTTTTTCTGGCAGAAACCAGTCAGTGATGTTTCTTTAACTCACGACTGCAGCAATGCACGCTGTGCAGAAATGCAGACAATGAGGAAACAGTGTGTTCTTCAAAACAACAATACTAAATATATCAGCAGGTGAAATCAAGTGCCAGGAAACCGCTGGCCAAAGAACAAAACTTCATGATTAGATAATCACCACTGAGACAACATGGGAAACCAGCCTGCGTGTCCTCTGCAGGAACTCTCCTCCAGGTTAGCTGTGGTATGTGGTATTTTCATTGAATCACTCGAGGAACTCTCTGTGATCAAATTTAGTAAAACACAAAAACTTTGTCTTAGTAGGCAACATTATTCTTTTGTTTTAGTGCAGAAATCCCCCAAAATCTTCTGAAAATGTTTAAAAACATCAGCTTTCTTCTTCTGTTCGTTTAGGTTTCAGGGGGCGACTTTGAGAACGGGACATTTGCACAAATCTGACACACCGCGTCTGTATTTGATAAACTGGACATTAAAGACATTATTAGAAACTAAGAGCAAAAGCTACCTTAGTTTTTTACACCTGAAATATCACCACATGTCAGCTCAATCTGAGCCACAGATTCTGCAGTAAAGACGGGGCGAGAGCTGCAAACATGAACTGTAAAATCCAAAGTACAAAACAAAACATGCAGGGCTGCTGCTCTCTGTTTGGGA
The DNA here is from genome assembly GCF_022749685.1 of Semicossyphus pulcher. Lineage (NCBI taxonomy): Eukaryota > Metazoa > Chordata > Actinopteri > Labriformes > Labridae > Semicossyphus > Semicossyphus pulcher. The sequence goes on along the minus strand of NW_027211648.1, from coordinate 29,869,959 downwards.
AAGTCAGCTCACGTTACAGGTATCACTGACACCTTGATGTCACGTATTAAAATCTAAACACATCGTTGACACTTTGAAAGAGGTGGCACTGAAAACAGGGGAAGGTGGTGACTTAAAGTCCAAAGGTCGCGGTGAACAGATGGTTCTGAGGGTGTTTTTGAAGATGTCCATGTCACGGATCCCTGAAGGTGGAGAGTTCCAGAGGGTGGGGCCAGCAACACTGAAGGCTCGGCTCCCAACAGCTCGGAGGCGAGAGCGAGGGATGGAGAGCAGGCCTGCATCTGAGGAGCGCAGACTCCAGGATGGGGTGTAGGGATGGTGCAGGTCCTTTAGGTAAGGGGGGCGAGGGAATGGAGAGACTTGTAGGTGAGGATGAGTATTTTATAGGTGATGCGGGACTTGACAGGGAGCCAGTGGAGGTGGATGAGGGTGGGGGTGATGTGCTGCCAGGGCTTGGTGCTAGTGAGATCTCTGGCAGCTGATTTTTGGACGTAGCGGAGCCTGTCCAGGGCTTTGCTGGGAACCCCGAACAGGACTCCATTGCAGCAATCCAAGCAAGAGTCGGAGAGTGATGGCCGGAGTCTGGAAATGTTACGGAGGTGGTAAAAAGCAGATTTGATGTGAGCCTGGAAAAAGAGGGTGGAGTCTCGGATGATGCCGAGGTTGCAGACTATGGTACTGAATCATAACACAAGTTACATGATGCTTTGGCAGTATTGTAACAATTACATTCGTGCCAATAAAGCTTTTAGAATTGAATTGAACAGTGCCAATCTCCAGAGGCCTGAGCAGGGATTCGGGGGTCAGCCACCTAGTCTTCAAACAAACCTGTGTTTATCTCGGGAATGCTCCGGCTGGTTGGTCCTCCCAGCACTTCTGATCTCCTCTGGAAACAAGTGTTTCTGTAAAACTTGTGTTGCCAGAATTCAGTTCCAATCTGCACCACCTACAGGCCTGGAGACTGTACAGCAAAAAATCAATCAATCAATTTTGATTCATATAGTGTCAAATCATTACAAAGGTTATCTCAGGTGGTTAAGATGCAGAGACCTCAAGCAGAACCAGACTCATGTGTGAACCTCTTCTGTGTTTGGATGGGGCGAGAGAGACAGAGAGAGAGAGAGAGAGAGAGAGAGATGGGCCCACAGACAGGGAGACGTACACAGTGTTTCATAGTCTTGTCCATGTTTAGTTGCATTTTTCTTTTTCATTTGTTTTCTTGGTTTGTTTGTTTTTGACTTTATATCATTTATTGTTGTTTTATTTGCAGCTCATTTGAACAGCTGTCGATGTTTTTATATATAAATGTATATGAACTGTTCAAGTCTATCTATAACAGCCATCTGTCCTTTTATTAAACATACCCAGGACTCTAAAGATGAGTCTCTTAACATGATCTGGTTTTGCCTTCCTTTTTTCTCTTTCGGGCAGAAAGTCAGTGAAGTTTCTTTGAACTCGTGGGTGCAACAATCCGCGCTGCACAGGTGTACAGACACTGAGGACTCGATGAGTTTGTGTTTCAAAACAACATGCAAAGTATTTCAGTTCAATCAAGTGCCAGGAGGCTGCAGGCCAAAGAGCAAAACTTTGTGACCAGCTAATTACCAGAGACAACATGATAAACCAGCTTATCCTCTGCAGAAGCCCAGGTTAGCTGTGGTACGTGGGAACTCATTTCATCGAATCACCCGGGGAACTCTGAGAGAACATTTTGTTAAACACAGGACCTTGTCTCAGCTGGCATTATTCTTTTGTTTTAGTGCAGGAACAAACAACAGAAAAGGTTTTAATACATCAGCTTTCTTTTGTTCTTTAGGTTTATTTTGAAACCTAGGCCCTTATTTTTATGGGGTCCAAACTACGGAAGCCCAAAGCAGACATGCATCTTGCATTTTATATACTTTTGCTGTGTTTGAAATGCCATATTATACTGGCAGTATGTACTGATTTGGCCAAAATGTAATATGTAGTATGCAGAATGCAAACAAAAGCAAAATGTGCAATATGCATGGGATCAGTCTACCTCGCCTTCTGTATCCCACAATGCAAAGCGCTGGAATGTCACAGCGGCAGTTGAAGTGACGGACAGCAGCAGCATTCCAGCAGAAGGGGGCGCTGTAGCTGAACGAGCGGCAGTTATGTTTACGTCCGCCTGGCGTAGCATACTGCAAAATGAGTTTGAAAAGCTCCTCCATACTACGGACTACCGCCGAACGCAGTGTGCAGTATGAAGCATGTAGCATGTAGTATGTAGTATGTAAAGTCTTCCGATCTCGACTTATTTATCTCGTTATCTGGAGATAACAAAGCTGCTTTTCTCATGATGACGTCATAATTTTGTGTCCATTAAGAAAACAGACCAACAGGCTGCTCACTGTGACGTCACAGAGCAGGACACGTCATGCTGCGCACACACTCAGGAGGTCAGGTAAGCCTGTTTCCATGTTTGCTGTGTGTCGTGTGAGTCCTGACGTTACGGTGGTGCAGCATTGTTAGCTCCTGTCAGTCATTTTTTCATAAAAAAGGTCCTGGGAGTTTCTCCAGTTTTGATCACATGACCGAAGTATGAAACTTCTGTCATATCATAACTAAAGATTGTACATGAAGGGAAATGGGTTCCTCTGTCTCTGGTGTCAGACATGAATGTCTTCCTTCATCACTGACCTTTGACCTCTATTGACTGAAAGCTGTGATTGGTTTTCACAGACAGCTGATGTCTCTGGTTTAATTCATCCTTTTTGAGCTGTGGTTAAAGCACACACTGATCCGAACCTCAGAGCTCTAAACAGCATTTTGTGCTGTTATCTGGTTTGTAAACGTCAGAGGGAAGCAGTTGAGTTTAGTTCCACGTCAGGTCAGCAGTGGTTTCTCTCCCACCTCAAAACCTTGACATTAATTACTTCATTTTCCCGTCACGTGCATCAGTGTTTGGTTTCAGGATGCATCTCCCTCTCATCTTGTCAGTATTTGTTACGATGCTGAGGTGTGACAACATTCCTTCTTGTCTTTCATTTCCTGTGAAGTCACTCCTCCTGTTTATCAGCTGTTACACTTCTGACATCTGGTGAATATTTTGCATCTGGTGAAGTCTTTGTTTTCTATGGACAATAAACAGTTTGCTAAGACTCCTTTGCTTCATACTTGTCTTTATGAAATCCATTATTTGAGGCGACCAGGATATTGATGTGTTTTTATTTTCTGACCACTCCAGATAGACAGGTAGGACGGCAGGTACACAGAACACTGAACATAAAAACATTTAGGCATAAACATACTAAAAAGTTTCTAAAAAGTTACAAAAAACTTAGCAAAAATAAAAATCCAGTGCTCAAGTGCTTCACAAGGCAGTAAAATAAAACATTAAAAACATAAAATCATCAGGTTTTAAAAAGAAAATAGAAATAAATATGGTGTAGACCAAAATTATAAATAAAAATATTTTGAAATAATTAAAGTTAAAAGAAAACTGTTCAATGTTGGGATGCAGTTCTGTTGTTTTCCACAGGGGGGCGATGTTTCCTAAGATTTGAAACAGAAGGCGACCATGAGGCAGATTCAGTGGATAAATATTGATCTGTAAAAGAGAGATGCACCTTGTTTTTATTTGTCAATTAATATTTGTGTTAACTGCAAAAAAAAAACGCAACATTGACCAGACAAAAAAGAAGTCATTAATGGTACCCCCTCTTTAAAATGTGAATAACCGTACTGACTCGTTGCAGGAAAAGGAAGAATAATTAGTATTCTTAAAAACTTTATACACAGCGATCAGCCGTATCATTATGACCTCCTGTCTAATATTGTGTAGGTCCCCTTTTGGCACCAAACAGCCCTGACCCGTGGAGGCATGGACTCCACCAGACCTGTGAAGGTGTGCTGAGGTATCTGGCACCAAGACGTGAGCAGCAGATCCTTTAAGTCCTGTAAGCTGCGAGGTGGGGCCTCCATGGATCGGACTTGTTTGTCCAGCACATCCCACAGACGCTCCATTGGATTGAGATCTGGGGAATCTGGAGGCCGAGTCAACACCTTGAACTCGTTGTTCCTCAAACCATTCCTGAACCATGTCTGCAGTGTGGCAGGGCGCATCATCCTGCTGAGAGAGGCCACTGCCATTAGGGAATACTGTCTCCATGAAGGGGTGGACTTGGTCTGCAGCAATGTTCAGGTAGGTGGTACGTGTCAAAGTAACATCCACATGAACGGCAGGACCCAAGGTTTCCCAGCAGAACATCGCCCAAAGCATCACACTGCCTCCGCCGGCTCGCCTTCTTCCCATAATGCATCCTGGTGCCATGTCTTCCCCAGGTAAGAGACGCACACTCACCCGGCCATCCACATGATGTAAAAGAAAACGTGATTCATCAGACCAGGCCGCCTTCTTCCATCGCTCCGTGGTCCAGTTCTGATGCTCACATTATTCACTTCACCGGTCAGAGGTCATAATGTTATGGCTGATCGGTGTACATTTCCTTGTCCATGCCAGCCTTCAGTTTGTGCATTACTTTAAGAGTGTTATATTAAGTGAAGATATAACTGTAACCTGTTTACTGAGCTTTTACTCCTTTGTCACAAATTGTAAACTGCTTTCTTTCTGAGGTTTATTCAATATTTGATTCAAAGAACTGCTTGTCATTCTGTAAAAATCACCTCATTTTCTTTCCTGCTGAAGGTTAGAGGAAAAGATCAACATCAATCTCGTATCTGTCTGAGTATAAAGCAGGAGGCGGCTAGCTTTGCTGAACACAAAGACTGGAAACAGGGAGATGTTGAGCAGTTTCTCCTCGATCTTCATTCATGTGTTGAATAAAGGGATTGTTAAAAAGTGAATGAGTTTGGGCCGAGGTTCTGTTACTGATGAGGCTCTAAGAATGAGAAGATGAGTGGGTACGAGTTCAGGAAGTAGAAAGTGCCTCATTTCTGGACTTAATTTTTACATCTCATCACTTCTAGTTTCATCCCCTCCAAAGGGTTTAACAGGAGCATGAAGTGATATTCAGTAAAGTTCAGGGACGGCTGGTAGAATGAATTTATGAGCAGTCAGGGATCGGCTCAATCTTTAAACCATAAATGTACTTTTAGCTGATTTAAATCGCTAAACTTTTGGTCTCTGGCTCGTCTGCTTTTAGGACTTCATAAAGCCTCTGACTGTTGGAAGAAGTATTCTGGGGATTAATTCACCTTTACAGGACGTCCTGCTCAGCGTGACACAGCTCACCTGCAGAGTGATCACATGGCTCTGTGCTCTGTATAAAGGCTGTGTGATCCAGCGGTATACAGGACATACATGCAACACACAGCAGGAACCACATGTTGACCTATAACCCCCAACACACACACACACACACACACACACACACACACACCGTCCTGCTCCTGGACAGTGGTGTGTGGAGCGTGTGGTAGGAGGTGCAGGTACCTGTGTTTCTGTGAGCAGAGGTGAGCTCTTAGTTCTGCAGAAATATAACATCTTAAAATGACAAAACCAGTGAGGCGATAAAATCAACACCTGAGTGAAGGAAACAGAAAATCTTAGTCATGAATAAGTGTGGCACAAATATTCACATTCTCAGGTAAAAGTAATCACGCTCTAACCAGGCATCCCTCTCCCCAGCAACGTTGTCCAGCTCCTCCTGGGGGATTCCGCAGCGTTCCCAGGCCAGGTGGAATATATAATCCCTCCAATGCGAAGGAGAAGCGGCTCTACTCCGAGCTCCCTCCGGGTTTCCGAGCTCCTTACCCTATCGAGGAGCCCAGAGACCTTTCGAGGGAAACTCATTTCGGCTGCTTGTATCCACAGTCTCATTGTTTCGGTCACTACCCAAAGCTCGTGACCACAGGTGAGGGTTGGAACGTAGATCGACAGGTAAATCGAGAGCTTGTGCAAATATGGATATATATGTGTATTGAAATATTTGAAAGAAACACAGCTATATAAATAGTCCAACATTAAACATGAATTATCATTTACAGTCGACATATGACACCAAAGAACTTAGCTCATACGTATCAGTCCCTCTAGGAAGTTGCGATTCAGCAAATTTGCTCAAATTCAGCCAATCGCCTCAACTTTTTCACAACCTTGCAATTTTCCGCAAATCAGACCCGTCAACCTGTTGCCCCCACGGGCGTCGACGTGTACATCACCAAATGTTGATCTGCATAGAGCTGCTGTATAAACATGGGAGAGTATCGTTTACTGTGCCAAGCAGACCGCTGCGATCGTCTCCCCCTCTCACGAGCTTCCTACTCCGGCCTCAAACTACAGTCTTTAATAAGACTCAATAGAGAATATAAGATATGATGTCAAAGTGAGGTTGACCTTTGACCTTTTAAAGTTACTTAAACATGGCATCACATCATCATTTATATATTAGACATTATATAGACAATACATAAACAATCATAATGAATTCACGAGTTAAGAATGGTTTTTCTGAACGATCACAGTGACCTTTGACCTTTACCTTTTGACCACCAAAATCTGGACCTTTGTACCAAATTGTTTTTCTTTATATTTCTACATTCACATGTATTCTTTAGTTTACTCTGTTCAATATGGGTGAATATACTCAGTCATTTCTTTCCAACCATTGACTGTTTGTAAAGATGGACGGCACGTCTCCATCTACTCTCATTGTACTTATTTGAAGCTAATATCCCCCGAGGCGCTGGTGAGGTCTTTTGTATCCAGTGTGTGCAGTAGAGATCGGCAGTATCAACGTCCCGCCCCTTCCTCTACCCGACCACAGCTTTACCTTGTGTCCTTGTCGTGTTGGAGCCCTCAGGTGTCCTTGGCGTGTTGGAGCCCTCAGGTGGGCTCAGTCTGCAGCAGAACAGCTTCTCGTGTCGGTCTGAAGCAGATATTCATGCTGATGGAAAGTTCACTGACTGTAGTGTTAGTGTTAGTTACGTCTCCTCTCGCCGTTCCTCCTCTACTCTGCTACTCGGGAACAGAACGCTGCAGGAGCCCCATTTGTCCACAGAGCTGTCAATCATGAGGCCACGCCCCCTTTTTATAGCATCAAATAACTAATTCAAAGTAAACTTGTGAGAAAAATGAACACTTAAATCAACACGATAAGAACTAACTATAATGACGGAAACCATGTTTGAGAAAAATGTATTTGACGTGTATTTTGATTTAATAGTTTGACTCATGTCCCATCTGTTAACATGGAGGAGGCGGGCTTTATGAGCTATTCTGCAGCCAGTCAGTAGGGGGCGATAGAGAGGGTTTGGCTCCACTTTTAGGGAGCTGTCAGTTAGAGTCTCTGTACTGTGATGGGTCTGAAGCCCAGAGTGAAAGTAGTTTAGCTAACAAAGCATGAGGATCGTACTGTACAGTATGCTAATTAGAATAGTATTATCTGCACACACACATCACAGGGAGGTTTCATTTACTGTGACAATTACCTACACATCTGTTCCTATTATTGACACCAGATGTTTCCACTGTAACATCAAACCAGGCTGTACTTTATGTTTAATTATTTCTGTCTCTATTAAGTTATGGATGTAATGGAAACAGGTTTGCACTAGTTAAATGTCACAGCTGCTTGAGCTCAATGAAATCATTTTAAACCATTACATCCTTGGTTTCCTGCTCCTCTCTAAGCTTATAAACACTGTGTTCTCCGTGGACAGACTGCTTCCTGTTTCCGTCAGCACACCGTCTCTGCTCCGCTGCCTGTTTGAATCAGGTTCAGGAGTTCACTGTGGCTCACCGTGACACAGTAAACAGTGCTGCGTTTGCATTGTGGCACCTCTGAAATGCATGCTGCTGATTAGATATGACATGTATAAATACTGAGTAATTACTTTATTATGATGCAGTGACTCCTGATTAAACAGGCAGCAGGATGAGAGCAGCTCAGCCTCCTCTGTTTTATTTCTGCTCTGATGGAATGAGGTGACACTTTGCTTCTCTAATTTGAATGTGTGATAAAACAAACAGACTTCAGGTCCTTCTGAGACACACTGGGGACACCAAGCATGTGCGCACACACATCTGCTGGGGCTGTTTTACACCTGTTGGGTTGCTTCCACAACCCAATGAGGGAGGAGTGTTGGTGACTTGTTGCTGGACTGTTCTCCTGTGCACCCATGTCTGACAGCATGCAGCTACAGCAAACTGTGATCAGCAGATCTATATGAAGCCTTTGCAGCAGGTGTGAATGATTTCTGACAAATAAACAGTAACAGATAATATTACCACACAGTTCCTCCAGGATTTCACGGCATTGTCTGTGATTGTTGCGGCCTTAAAATGCCCGATTTCATGGCAGCTTTTTAGAGAAGTTGCTGAACAAGTTGCGTTATATTGAAGCTTCTTTTTTGCTGTAACACACATCCACTGTGAGCGAGTGGGATGAACATCCAATATGGCCAATATCTATTGGCTGAGTGAGCTGTTTGTCTTCTGACATAATTTCCAGTAAATAGCCATAACATGCTCATTTCGCACTGCACGTGCACATTCAATGCTCTCCATACGTGCAGAGGAGAATCTACACGTTACACTGTTCTACTCATTTCAGCTGCTGCAGCAGTATAAAACCATTGATAAGAGACAGGGGGATTACTACCTCACTGTACAATGACTATTTGAAATCAGCACTGACACACACATCAGTAACAGAGCCTCTGGTTGGTGGAAAGTTTGGAACGCAGCCTCTGATTGGTACATAGAATCAACATGAGGCATCAGGAAGTGGCTAACTGGACGGCTTACAGTTTTTAAGATGTAAACATGGATAAATGATCACAAGAAGACATTGAGTGTTGGATTTATTATCATGGATTCACAGTATAAATTAAAAGAAAGAGAGACCATCACACCGAAGCCTCGTTAGAATGGATCAGTTGTCTCCTTCACGGTTAAAAAAAGTACGTCTCTAGCGTGCAGCGTTCCAAAGATGTTAAAGAAGCAACTGGCCAAAATTGCGAGGTCGAGAAAAAATTACAGTAATTGGTTGAATTCGCAATGTAACTTCCAGGAGACTACCAGACTACTGCAAAAACAAGATAAAATAATCCTGGGTAGAGAATTGAAATGCATGTTACTAAGTATGAAATGTAAGCACAATTAATTCCGTCAGTTTACAGTGAACAAATCAAATACATACAAAAAGTGTACAACAACAACAACCATGGACAGTCTCAATCAAAAATCATCCGTGGATTTACAAGATACTTCAGCAGATTTATCTTACAATAACACAGTTCGAGCATTAAAAACTCTTGCTAGCTAACAGCTAGCTAGCTTGTAGCTAACCTTAACCTTTGACACCGCAAATGACAGCAGCTGACTGTTAACTCACAACAAGCAAAGGACAACGGTCCTCATAATGCAAGGAAACATCATTCTGTAAATAGAAATGTGATGATACATGAATTCATTTTACATGAGTTTCAGTGGCTCTATATGTTTATATTGTATTTCGTGAATATTGTTTTAAAACAACAATAATTGGGCCTTCAGACCCGTCTTCCCTCCACCGATGACACCCGATAACGAAGAGAACAGTCTCAACCTGCTCTGTGTGTTAAGTGTCCTGAGATCACTTTTGATTGATTGATTGAAATAATTCTAGCCATTTTTAGTATCCCTGTTTTTACACATAATTACACATTTACATCATAACATATTCTTTACTGACTATTAGATAATATAAACAGATTAAATAAGATTTTATTGCTTTTGGAACTTCCTGATCTGCTGCTAAAAGCACATTTGTTCATTTAGGTAAAACAACAAGAAATGAAACCTAAAGATATCAAATCAGCAAACATGGGTAGTTATGGTATATTTCTGTTAACAAATACAATAACTGTTTCCTGTGATAGAAGCTGAGTGCTTGCTGAGTGCCTTCCAGCCCTTTGAAAGCTTTTAGCATTAATCCTACATACTCGTAATTTCAAAATAAGAGCGTGGTGGGAAAAACGGAGACGTTCCAGTCAAAAAAAGGAAATGATAATGAGGAAGTAATTATAAAACAAACATTTATTTTTCTACTAAATATGTAGAAAAGCCAACATGTTTAGTAGAAACTGTTAACATATCAATGTAATGATAAATATCTGTTACTAATGTGACATTTGAAGTACTTAGACATCCAAGGGGATAAACAGAGATTTGTAATGAGATGAAACATCCTGCCGTCGCTTTTATTAACCAGCAGGGAGCTGATTTACATGATGAGGAGATTGATTAGCACATAGATTGATACGGCTCCATTCATCAGTATGTAAATCACGTTCACACTGTTTCACACCACCATGAATAACATTGTTTTTTAGCTCTCAGATTTCCGGCAAACGTCAGATATAAAGTGTCCTGTTCGGCCGCGCTTCATGCAGCAGATCATTTCCAGGAAGCTGCTCACTGGACTGAACCTGTTACAGTGAATATTCACTCGGCGTGTGGATTGGAGGTCTCAGAGGTCTGGCTTGCTGTAGAAATTGATCTGTGGCAGCAGCAGGAGGCTGCAGGTGATGAGTGACGGTCAGATGAGTTTTATTAATCTGTCAGATACTGTCAGTAAACGCTCAGCTCACCGGTCCTGGAGGAGAGACTGCTCCATCACAGGCCGGTTTCATTCATGATGCTGGAAACGGAGACTGTTTATTAACTGTAAGCACTCTTCAAGGGCGTCTAGAAGAGGATATAAACCAGATTCAATAAAGGAATACAGCAGTTACAAGACGCACAGAGCTCAACACGTTCAAGGACAGAAGGACTATAAATAACTAAACTGTGAGAGTGTGTGAGTAACTTCAACATCAAATCATCAGAAGACTGCTGTGGTCAGAAAACACGTTAATATGGAAATTATGAAAACTGATTAACATCCAAACCAAGACTCACCTGGTTATTAGAAATGTCATCAAGCTTATCGTTAAGTTTCAATACATGTCTCTGAAAAACATTTACTGTAACTGTAATATCGCTATGGAAGCCCTAAGCGGACATTCATCCATACATATTGTTTACTCATTTCTGCTGTTTTCTGGAGCTCTCAATTTATTTATCTCGTTATCTCGCTGGTTTTCTCGTGATAACGGGACGATTTTCTGTCGATGTAGAAAACAGAACTGCTCACTGTGATGTCACAGAGCAGGACATGCCATGCTGCCATCGCCCACACTGATGAGGGAAGTTCAGCCTGTTTGTACGTTTGTTGGGGATACGAGTTATGATCATCTGACACCACGGTGGTGCAGCATTGTTATCTTGAGATAACGAATTGAACAACATGAGATCGCGAGAAAATAACTGAAATTGCTCGTTCTCACAGGAAAACAGGAAATCAAATGTATGGATGCATGTCCGCTTAGGGCTTCTGTACATTGCTTCATATTTGACTGAAACTAAAGTGCCAGCAGGTTGTTACTAGCTAGTCACCTCTTAAACTAGAAACTAAAAGTTGAAACTTGATTGATTGATGATGGATGCCATTAGATTATTGTGTGAAATCGTTTGGTTCAAGCCAACGTGAGCTAATGTTTTATTGTTAGATAGTTTCATGATATGACCGGGGGTGTGAATCAAACAGGTTAAAATGCATCTTAATGAATTAAAATTCTTATCAAAGTTGTTGAATATTTTCTTACATTGAACTTTTTTTCTCCAGCAGACTCTGTTATAGCAGAACACACAGTTCCACTAACTTTATACCAAAAACAAGCTAGCTAATGTTCTAACTTAGCCGCCCGAGCTAAACCAGGTTCAGAGTTTTATGTTGTCTGATAAAATCAGATTTTTTCAGACTTCTAAAGTGGGCTGTGATTTTAATGTCTTTAACCCTTAGATTAAAGCTAAGTTTAACCTGGAGCAAAGAAACATCTTAAATAATACATGATATATAATGAAGAGGCAGTGTTGTGAAAAGAGCTTTAGGGGTTGGTTCACACAGATTACATTGAAAATAAGTCTGTTGGTATCTAAGCTTATTTATGTGTACAGGTTGGTTTAATAGCTCATAGAAAAAGGAGAAACCAGATTTAATATATTTACAACAAATCTAATATGAATTCTTATGATTCAATATCAACCTTTAACCCACACTGTCACACACTGTCAGTTAATATCAGTTAACATGTAAAACGTGACCTTTAACAAAAAGAAATCATAGCATAAACACGGGCTCAGTGGGAGAGTGTTGACACTCACAATCGATGCTGTCGGCTGACTATAATATAAATGCCATGTAAGTGATTACATTAAACAAATACAGGAAAATATCTTACATATACATTTGTAAAGTTTTTTGTCTGCTGGAAAATTGAAACAGCTTGTTTCTTTTATGAGACACTTTGTTGTGACTCAAGTATGGTTTTCTACGGAAGCCCTAAGCAGACATGCATCCATACATTTTATTTCAGTTGTCTTCTCAAGATCGCAACTTATTAATCGTGTTATCTCGAGATAACAATGCTGCACGTCAGATAATCATAACTCGAACAGGCTTAACTTCCCTCATTAGTGAGGGGCGATGGCTGCATGGCATGTCCTGCTCTGTGACATCACAGTGAGCAGCCTGTTGGTCTGTTTTCTACATCGACACAAAATTATCCTGTTATCACGAGAAAACCAGTTTTGTTATCTTGAGATAAATAAGACATGATCTCCAGAAAACAACAGAAATGAGCTGTTATTACAGGAAAACTGAGTAAATAAAATGTATGGATGCATGTCCGCTTAGGGCTTCCATACTTTCAAATATAGTCCTACACATCTAATCCAAACCTCATCTTTTTTAATTTGCTCTGAGTGTCTGCAGGCAATTTCTACAACAAGTCCAAATGTTTCACTAGAGGCTTCAGACCCTTCTAACAGGATTAACTGTACAGTAAGGTGTATACTGTACACCTCAGTGAACGGTTATTGGTTATAAAGGAACATCAACATGTGACCAGATGTGTCTGATGTAAAGAGATCAGTAAACAGAGATATATCTTTCCCCCTCACCTCCTCCCTCTTATATTCCTGATGGCGGAGGATGAGGTTTCCCTTTGGATGGAGGGGGTTGGGGTGGATATCTCCATGGCAGAGTGTGGGCACTGTCACCATGGAAACTGCTGGGCTTAGTGATTGGGTAAGCCCCTGCCAGCTCACACACCCCGGGGTCTGTGGAAACCCTCGGTGCTTCAGTGCAACATCTCGTGTCAGCTTCAGAGTTCTGACAACAAACCTGCAGCCACCAGTTCAACAGCAGAGCGTCACCTCAGTGTGTGTGTGTGTGTCAGCGACAGCACAGTCTGATTATTGAATTAAAATACCCCCTTATTTTAAAACTCATGCATTTATGTGGAGTAACTCATTCAGACAGGTTAACCCCAAGAGCAGCATAGCAGGAAGGTCCAGATCTGTCACAGGTTCACACCTGCAGCCCTGAAACAAAGCTGTGAAGTGTAGTACTAAACCTCCTAAACTTCCAATCACCAGTCGGTGAGTCACATGTTGGAACTTCTTGTCTTTTGTCTGTTCACAGAACGACACAAGATAATATGTAGAAAAATGTGATGCAGAAGTTTCCTCTTTGTTTCTTTTAGTCACTTTGCTGCTGAATGTGAGTAAAGTGGTTCTTAAGTTAGATAAATTGATACGTCAAAGGACCAAGTGACAATGCAAAAGGAGTAAACTGTCCTTAACCAAAATACAACCAACGTACATCGTTATGTTCTCATTCACGTGGTGCCTTCTGGTAAGCCATAGTTTTACAGCTGTACAGAAGATACGTAAGCGACGTCACATACACAACGTAACCCACCTACCTTTTCACTAAATAATCTAGCGTAACTATTTAAACCCAAACTCTGATAAAAATTTAGCTAATTAGCATTAAAGCTAATGTTAGCCAGCCTACTGTAACTTAGCTAACTAAGCTGCATGAATTGTGTGTTTGCTGATAACATCATTTGCAAACGACAAAGTAGCATTTTACCACCCAGATGAGCCCAGGAAGTCTGGATAAATGACTGAGTTGACAGTATTTTACTACGTAAGCTCGCAAGAAGTTCCTCTGTGTGGAAGTCAACATTAGCTTGCTTGTTAACACAAAGGTCCCCCCTTAAATGGAATTCCCTGCAAGTTGACCCTAGTTTTCCCCGGACAGTGGTCATATTTCCATTTAGCCAGACAGTCTTCAGATAGGGTGCCCATACGTCCCGATTGGACCGGGACCGTCCCGTTTTCAAGCTCCGTATCCCTACAGATATCTATAAAATGCTAATATGTCCTGGTTTTGACCAGTTGAAATGATATAACAATGCACCATGCTGCAACACTGATTTGTCTGTATATATGTCAATCAATGTTGTTGCCAAGGCTGTTGCTGTTTTAAGCAATAGAAAAACATCATGAATGCACCGCCAGTCAACGTTCAATACTGATTTGTTTGTACATGTGTCAATCAATCTTGGTGTGCTGCTGTTGCTTAGCCCTGCTTAGCATACTGACAGGACCTGCTGTGTAATGTCAGGTAGGCTGGCTGTCATGTCATTTTTATGTTTTTATATTTAAGTTATTTTGGCCTCAAGATGTTTCCAGGCCGACCTTGTTTTTGTTAAAATGACTTCCAGTCAAGACTTCCTTTTCCACGTGCTGCCTTGTTTACAGAAAAAGAACCTGTTTTTCTTGTGATTGACTTTAATTAACGGGTTAATTACCTTTGCCCAAATTTCCACATCATGATGCAGATTTGTAAAAAGTAAAACGAAGCTTTGTCAGGTCTGTCCTCAAGAGGAGAAGAAAACTACTTTTAAAATGCTCGTTTGTTGAACGGAGGTCGGATCGATCTGATCTAGGCCTAAAGTTTCGGTTGATCTTGGGAGACATGATTTTTCATCATCTGAGGCACTTTCCATCACTGTCTCAATTCAGGGGCAGCATCCTTTAACCCTCCGACTTCGTCTTAATTCCCATCCTAATTGGTTGTTAAGGACAAAAATGTCCACCTCCCATAAAACTACATAAAAAAATACAGATTAATATATTTTTCTACTTTTTTCTGCATAAATCTCTCAAACAACTTCAGTCCTTCTCAAAACTAAACATTCAATAATTTTGAGAAGTTTTTAACCCTTTAAATGCCTGTTTGATTACTCGATATCACTGTTATTATTTATGAAAAAAAGCAAAAAAATTAGCTATTTTCCATATAACAAATGTTGGGTGGCTGGGGCATTTTTTTTTTATCAGTCTTGGATATGTCAAGGATTAACCAAAATATTGACTTTGATGCATTATTAGTTTTTGTGTAGCATCAGATTTAAAATTTACTACCCTATTTAGACGTTATGGACAAAAATGTCCACTTACAAGAACTGCTATAAAAATAGTACAGATTAATATTTTTTTTCCGCTTTTTGGGTTAAATCTTTTGATCAACTTCAGTCCTGATCAAAACTATCAAATATTGAATAATTATCAGGATTTTAACCCTTTAATTGCCAGTTTGAAAACATGAAAATCATATTTCTTGTGAAATAACACACAAAAAATGGGCTATTTTCCATATAACAAATGTTGGGTGGCTGGGGCATTTTTGTTTAATCAGTCTTGGATATGTCAAGGATTAACCAAAATATTGACGTTGATGCATTATTAGTTTTTGTGTAGCATCAGATTTAAAATTTACTACCCTATTTAAAAGTTAAGGACAAAAATGTCCCATTAACTCCCATTCAAACCACATTTTTTTATCTCAAAGCCATTGCTGATTATAATCATGCATTCTGTAATGTTAGGGTTTCATTTTTGAGAAAAATAGTAAAATCTGTCATTTTTACTGTTCACCTCTAAAATCAGCCATTTACTCATTATAGGCCTATGCACACAATTCTTGTTATTTCTTGGTGATAAAACATATGTAAAATACTGCAGTAATACTATTTCCGCTTTTTTTCCACGTTTCCACTGAAATAATTTTTAAATCAGCATCAGATCTTTCAATTCTTTTTTGGCCTTTGGCTTTATTTATAGGACAGTTGAAGATAGACAGGAAATGTTGGGAGTAGAGAGTGGGGGATGACATGCACCAAATGATCGGCAGACTGGGAGTTGAGCCTGCGATCAGTGTGACGAGGACTGCAGCCTCTGTACATGGGGCGCCTGCTATACCAACTGAGCTAAACAGCGCCCCAGATCTTTCAATTCTTATTTATTTTACATATTTGAACATTCAAAACAGAACAATATGTTACAAAAAATAAAATGGATGTACAAATGATGAAAATAAACTGTGTGTGTGCGTGTGTGCAGAAAAAAGATGGATGTGCAAATTATGTAAACAAACTATATACATTTTAACTTTTAGAACAATTTATAGAACAAAAAGTGTGTGTGTGTGTGTGTGTGTGTGTGTGTGCACCGTCAGCAGCTCCAGCAGCTCCAGCAGCTCCAAAAAGAGGGGGCTGTGCTCAATTTGCACAGGAAAAAAAAAAAAAATCTACACCTGTTGCATCAGGTGTGACAACTTTGTGTGCAAAGAGCACACAGTCTCATGCTGCAAGTTCTGCTGGGAGGACTAATCTTGCCTCCACACACACGCACGCACGCACGCACGCACACACACACACACACACACACACACACACTTTTTGTTCTATAAATTGTTCTAAAAGTTAAAATGTATATAGTTTGTTTACATAATTTGCACATCCATCTTTTTTCTGCACACACGCACACACACAGTTTATTTTCATCATTTGTACATCCATTTTATTTTTTGTAACATATTGTTCTGTTTTGAATGTTCAAATATGTAAAATAAATAAGAATTGAAAGATCTGGGGCGCTGTTTAGCTCAGTTGGTATAGCAGGCGCCCCATGTACAGAGGCTGCAGTCCTCGTCACACTGATCACAGGTTCAACTCCCAGTCTGCCGATCATTTGGTGCATGTCATCCCCCACTCTCTACTCCCAACATTTCCTGTCTATCTTCAACTGTCCTATAAATAAAGCCAAAGGCCAAAAAAGAATTGAAAGATCTGATGCTGATTTAAAAATTATTTCAGTGGAAACGTGGAAAAAAAGCGGAAATAGTATTACTGCAGTATTTTACATATGTTTTATCACCAAGAAATAACAAGAATTGTGTGCATAGGCCTATAATGAGTAAATGGCTGATTTTAGAGGTGAACAGTAAAAATGACAGATTTTACTATTTTTCTCAAAAATGAAACCCTAACATTACAGAATGCATGATTATAATCAGCAATGGCTTTGAGATAAAAAAATGTGGTTTGAATGGGAGTTAATGGGACATTTTTGTCCTTAACTTTTAAATAGGGTAGTAAATTTTAAATCTGATGCTACACAAAAACTAATAATGCATCAACGTCAATATTTTGGTTAATCCTTGACATATCCAAGACTGATTAAACAAAAATGCCCCAGCCACCCAACATTTGTTATATGGAAAATAGCCCATTTTTTGTGTGTTATTTCACAAGAAATATGATTTTCATTTTTCAAACTGGCATTTAAAGGGTTAAAATCCTGATAATTATTCAATATTTGATAGTTTTGATCAGGACTGAAGTTGATCAAAAGATTTAACCCAAAAAGCAGAAAAAAAATATTAATCTGTACTATTTTTATAGCAGTTCTTGTAAGTGGACATTTTTGTCCATAATGTCTAAATAGGGTAGTAAATTTTAAATCTGATGCTACACAAAAACTAATAATGCATCAAAGTCAATATTTTGGTTAATCCTTGACATATTTAAGACTGATAAAAAAAAAATGCCCCAGCCACCCAACATTTGTTATATGGAAAATAGCCCATTTTTTGTGTGTTATTTCACAAGAAATATGATTTTCATGTTTTCAAACTGGCAATTAAAGGGTTAAAATCCTGATAATTATTCAATATTTGATAGTTTTGATCAGGACTGAAGTTGATCAAAAGATTTAACCCAAAAAGCGGAAAAAAAATATTAATCTGTACTATTTTTATAGCAATTCTTGTAAGTGGACATTTTTGTCCATAACGTCTAAATAGGGTAGTAAATTCATATCACAGTGTTCTATTGGTCTATAGAAAAATGTATATTTGAATTCCAAAATTCCATACTTCCAAAATGTTGTTACAAAAAATTGTGCCATGTGCATTAACACAGGCAAAATGGTGGCCAGACGACAAAAAAAACTTGCAAAAAATGGACAATAATGTCCTAAGAGCCTCAGAGGGTTAAGCGGCGCGTCAAAGGCTGTCCAATTTCAAAGGCTCCTTCAGATGCGGCCGACAAATTCTCCTTTTCCCGGGCCACTGAGGATCCATCGGGTGCCTCCTTCGTGGCCTAACCTATCCCAAGATTCAACGGAAGGGCCCTTGAAACAAATGATCTTTATAATAAGCTACGCTGGCTATGAATGGCGCATCCTCCGTAGACCGCCTCCTTTGAGGGCTGCAGCCCCTGAATTGAGACACAGCTTATTTGTGGTTTGTCATGTCGGCCGTGTTGTTGAGGCTCTAGCATTAGCACTCAAAGCTAGTATGGAGGCTAATAGAGGCAAGGGTCAGGAAGGAGCAGCCTTTGGGTGTTTCAATATTAAAGTTATTGCACGATCAAATTTATTAAATTAAGAGAAAGAAGAAGAGACACTGAAGCAGACTTAACGCTCCTGAGAAACTTGTGGTTCGTGTTGATTTTGGCGCCCCCTGTGGACATAGTGGTACTGCTTATCTAGTTGCTAATCTTGCTGTACATGTGTAAGCAGTGTTTTTTAACAAAAAATCTCATCCTGCTTTCTTTAAGTATTCAAACGTATCACTAGCTGTGAATCTTTGCCGTGTAAAATATAGAAAAAGGCGGATTTGGCAGCGCAAAGTTAACCGCCTCGTCTGACGCCTACCGCCAGGCAGTGGTTACAGGCATTAACCATAACTACAAAGATATAATCAGTCTTGTTGTTGATGATCTTGTTTGCTTTTGTAGGTCTTAAAGAGGCATCAGAAATGATTGATGGAGATTTAAAGATGAATTTAATAAACAAAAAGGCCAAAATCAAAAGGCAGAACACGAGGCTTACGGTTGGAGGAGCAGGTAAAAAACACGGTGAAACATGCAGAACTAAACAGGGAATGATACATGACAAGTACATCCCATTCACATAATGTCAATACAAAAAGATTTAAAGTAGCGAGAGGTGATTTTCAGGTATTGAAACTACACATGGCATCGAGAGATTATTAAAGGGATGTTGTCATGACGCTTCCATCCTACCAAAACTCACTACATCCTCACTCACGTCCAATTAGGTCTGAACAGCAGACGGATTTAAGCATTTGTTTTTTCAGCTGACTCCAACAGACTTCAGGCAGAGCTTAACTTTAACCAAGCAGGAGTTAAGTTCAGGTCAGGCGCTGTGCTGTCGTCTGTGTTAAGCAAACTAATCACAGCATCTCCTATTTCTGCAGTGGTTCTGTTTCTCTCTTTCTCCTGCAGCCTCTCAGGTGCTGTTTCTCTGGTGCCAAACACACATTTGTCCATCACTCAGATTCACCGTCATGTACGTAACATGAGACACGTTCCAGTGCCTCATGTGAGTCTCTCCACTGCACAGACCTGTTTGCTGGTGAGTGTGATGCATTAATCCGAAGATCCCAGCAAATATTTTCTCACCTTGCGTCACCCTGGTCATGATTCATCTCTACCTCTGCTGTGAGTCATTACAGCTCCTCTCGTAGTTTGTGTGTGCAGGCTCTGACCTGATGCTCAGTATGCTATTCATGGTCATTGTGGCTGTCTCGTCTGCTTCCATGGAAACTGAGCTGCTGTTATGAGGACCGGAGATTGAACGTGACAGGAAGTAATCTGGCAAATCAGACAGAACACACCAGGTTCACAGCGGGGACAAAACCTGTGCATGTCCTGATGTGATGGTCGTCTCAGCAGGAGATCCTTCCTTAAATAAGCGCTGTTTGGTGCGTGAATTAGCACCTTCACTGATCAATGATTGTAAATTTACTTAATTAAACTGTGTTAATATCTAAGTCATTAGAGGAAGTGCTCCTTATTTAAGTGAGGAGGTAATAAAACCTCAGCAGGTCCTGACCCCAGCTGAACAAATCTGCCTACATTCAGAATTCTCCCCACAGTGACCCTGTTCAAGAGGAAAGGTGACATTTGATGAGTTTCATAATCATGCTTACTCTTCAGTTCTGCTACCTGTGGAATCATTTCATTTACAAAACATTTAACCAGAGCGTCATTTGTCCAATGTGACCCAGCGGCTCCATCACGTAAACTTCACGGTCACCCTTTTTACCGTCTCCATCTGGTCGGGCTACTTTAACCTTGGCATACATTTACACGGTTTAACGTCTGCTTACCTCGAGGTGCGCAGCATATTCACCCCGCCACCCTCGCCGTCTGCGAGGTGGTTAAAAGAGAAAAATAATAATAAAATGTTATTTTATGAAACCTTAATGTAAAAATGTATCAGAGTTCGAGAACTTGCAGCTATGAAATATAAGTAATATGTATAACGGTAATAACTTACTGAGGAAGCAGATACACACTTTACTTAAAGGCTAGATAAAACTGCATCCAACAACAACACTTACTATATAATCACAGGAGATAAACACACAGAAAAAAAACAAAGGACGAGCCCCGAGTGGTAACGCTCTCCAGAATGGGCTGGGGGATGAGGGAAGTAACAATAAAATTAAAACCCAGGAAGAGGATGAAGGAACAATGTATCAATAAATTTAAAAGGAATTTATTAACAAAATAAAGCAAAAATGGAACACAAAGCGAGCTCCTTCAAACAAAAGAGAAGCTGTTCTATAAGACAAAAGACTGTAAACCAAAACTGCAATTAACAATAACAAACAGTAAGGCCTCGAAGAAACGCCCTCCTTCCACTGAAGGAAGAAACCCGAGCACGAAGACGTGCTGGTGAACCTATTTTTACATTGTCAAGGCCTGCAAGTGCTCTTACTAAACTTTAAAAACATAAATAATATTTTGATAACCACAGATGGATACTGTGTCTAAAATATAGGCATAACATTATGACCACCTGCCTAATATTGTGTAGGCCTCCTTTTGCCCTGACCCGTGGAGGCATGGACTCCACCAGACCTCTGAAGGTGTGCTGAGGTATCTGGCACCAAGACGTGAACAGCAGATCCTTTAAGTCCTGTAAGCTGCGAGGTGGGGCCTCCATGGATCGGACTTGTTTGTCCAGCACATCCCACAGACGCTCCATTGGATTGAGATCTGGGGAATCTGGAGGCCAAGTCAACACCTTGAACTCGTCGTTCCTCAAACCATTCCTGAACCATGTCTGCAGTGTGGCAGGGAACATCATCCTGCTGAGAGAGGCCACTGCCATTAGGGACTGTTTCCATGAAGGGGTGGACTTGGTCTGTAACAATGTTCAGGTAGGTGGTACGTGTCAAAGTAACATCCACATGAACGGCAGGACCCAAGGTTTCCCAGCAGAACATCGCCCAAAGCATCACACTGCCTCCGCCGGCTCGCCTTCTTCCCATAGTGCATCCTGGTGCCATGTCTTCCCCATGTAAGAGACGCACACGCACCCGGCCATCAACATGATGTAAAAGAAAACGTGAATCTCCACACACATCAGTGACCCTGTCAGCGGTTCACCTGTTTTCCTTCCTTGGACCTCTTCTGGTCGGTCCTGACCGCTGCAGATGGGAACACCACACAAGAGCTGCAGGTTTGGAGATGCTCGGACCCAGTCGTCTAGCCGTCACAATCCGGTCCTTCAATTTGGTTTAACCAACTTCGAGGACAAAATGTTCACTTGCTGCCGAACATATCCCACCCACTGACAATCAATCAATGTTATCCACTTCACCTGTCAGTGGTCATAACGTTACGGCCGATCGTTATAGACAAAATAATTTTACAGCCTACAGTCGAGATTCACTGACCGCAAACGATTTTGATGATGATCCTGGACGGACACCTGCATGACGACCCTGAGGCAGCTGTCAGAGTGAATTTCCATCAACTAACTGAAGAACTTTTCACTGCCATGAAAACATCGAAAAAGCCTCCAAAATGATCCTTAATCGCTCGTGTGTGCCACCTACAAACTTTTTTGGCCTCATGACTTTTTCCTCCAAGTTTTCCCAGATTCCTTTTATTTGAGGTAAAGCATCTTTAGTCATGCTGAATCACTATGAGGACAAAAAGTAGTCCCATAGCACCCAGAGTTATGTGTATGACTGTTGTTGATATAGTTTTTGTATAAGGAGTTTCGTGCATATTTAAAGTGACATCTGTCTTTGCCTGATCTTCACTGGCAGTGACACTCTGAGTGGAGAGCATGCAGACACATCAGTGAGAGGACTCTGACACATCGGGGGTGAGAGTGGCACTGAGGAGACAAACAAACCCGGACCACATAATCACGCATTGAGAAGAGTGACGGAGGAAAGCACAGCTGAGGCCTTTCTGGACACCGTGTGCGTGACCCAGCGAGACCCGTTTACCTCCTCTGACCTCTGAGCAGGCAGAACAGTGAGACCGGCACAGGACGGTTTCACAGGATGAAACAGGAAGTCGGGAGGAAACTTAAATAATGAACCAGCACTTTGTATTCACAGCTTTTAGATAACAGTAATGTTTTCTCCGTAGCTATAAGACTCAACACCTCCTGCTCGATTTCTCACATCAAACTGACATGAATGTCGCCTGTCTCTGCAGCTTGTAACTTGAAGCATCTGCAGGAAGTTTTAGTTTAAATGACAGAAACTTTTTGTTTCTTATCTCGGGTTAAGCATTGGGCTGCCCGGCTGAAGGTAAGGTGAACAGGCCTACCTGGCACCTCTCCGATGCTCTTAACCCGGCTAGCTCTCTCTCTCTCTCTGCTCCTCTTCCTCTTTTCGTCAGGGCTCCATTGACAGTTGATTTACAGTTTATTTATAATATAAAGGACACGGCCAAGAACTCTAAACAAAACTCAGTAACAAAGGAAAAAACTGAAAACTTGATGCCTGGTTGGTTGTGCAACTCGGTAGGCCACACCCCCCAGGCCTGACAGCCATAGAGGACAGCCAACCAGGAGATCATGGTCTGTGAGTGTGTCGTGTCACTTCTCTAACTGTGTTTATTTCCTGGTGAAAATGTCTGTAAGTGTGTAACCTCATGTCACCGATCACTTGTGTCGTGGTCATAGCAACACCACGTCAACAAACCTGATCATGCAGTGTGATCGGTACAGCGATGTTAGCTGTGAGATATGTGAAGTGTGTCGGTACCCTAAAGGTGACCAGGGAGACAGAGCGGGTCGTCCTCTAATGGGCGGTTTGGCAGTCTGATCCCCGGCTCCTCCAGTCTGCATGTCAACATGTCCTCGGGCTGGAATACTCCTGAAGGCAAAGACATCGGTGTGTGAATGTTGCACGTAGTTAAGAGTGATAAACGTGGTCAGAAGACCAAATAAAACTAACTACAGTCATTTAACATTCAGAGTCTACATGGTGCATATAAATTGTGTGTATGGTGCTCACTGAAAACATTTTGGATTTCCGATTAGAAGACTTGATCAGGTTTGGTTGTGAAAGAGAGGGAGACTTAGAGACGGATTTATTGTGACACAAAAGGAAAACAGTTTGAGTCCATGGAGAGCAGGTGAGAAATATACATCCAAAGAAAAGGAGAAGAAGAAGACAAACTTTAGCATGGAGGCTAACGTTCCAGCGAACGTGACTGACCAAGAGGTAGTGCAAGTGAGGGCAGCACCACGACCGCGTCTTCTCTGTGAGGGAGGATGAAGTGGATTGTCGATGATAGAACCCACGGCACCGTGTAATGATGCATCTGCCTGTAGCTCGGTATTGATCTGTATCCTGTCTGACTGTTCACTATGCTGCTGTGCTAACTGAACATTTCTCTCAGGGATGAAGAAGTTTTGGGACAAAGCTGTCGGCCTTCCAGCATGTCTGATGACACCAAATGGAGGCACAGAGTTCAGACTCAGGTGTCATTTCTTTGACTGCCAGTATCAGTCTCTTAAAAACCTGCAGAGGGTTTAGTTCAGTCCGCGCAGACACATCCATCCCTCATCGCTCCCATGATTCACTGCGACATCGTTCCTACAGGTTATTTATGATGCCAAAACCCGAGAGCCTCCGCTTCCATTACACGAGGAGTGAGCGTGGAGCGCTGCACATTGTGCTCTTTAAATAATGAACCCATATGTCTCGTGCATTAATAAGTCATGTAGCAGCTGCCTGTGAGCGCGGGGGAGTGTGCAGCTGCAGGACAATGTATTAATTGATCAATGTGACCATAAATCAGCTGTTCCTTCAGCTCTTAAGAAATCTGAGAGCATCTCTGAAGCCGCTGCATTAACATGAGCCGTGTCCTTATTAACCTGTACACACACAAGCAGCCGTGCAGACCATCAGTAACGTTTTCTCCTGAGGGTACACGCATACATATAAGCAGCCAGCTCTGCTCCACCTGACTGATATGTTTGCATTGACGCATTGAGGGCTCAGACTGCACGCTCTGCTGATGGATTATATTTAAATATTTATTCCTTTGCCCTGTTACAAAACACAGTTAACTAAATTCTAACTTATTCTGATTAATGGTTACGTCCTCAAAGTTTCCAAAAAGACTTAATTCTTGATGCACAAAACATTTAGAATAATTAAAGTAAAAAACAGACTCGTCCTGGTTTGAACATTAAGGATGATGGAAGGATGAAGGGCTTTTCCACACAACCTTACATACCTTATACCTTATATATACACCGTAGTTTTATCTTCTCATATTAAATATCTTTTAGTTTTTGGTATTTGAAAGATATTTATCAACATCTTTGATGTTTTATAGATGAATTAGGCCGACAGTCCCAGCTGGAGATGCATCGTGTTTTCAGCGGTCTGTCCTTTCATCCATCTGCCCGTCTGTCTGTGCACCTCATTCTTCTCAAGAATACCTGAGATGTTTCAAGAACAGCGACCATCCCCTCAGTCGTCTCGTCGCCCTCGTCCCCTCTGCCTGAAGAAGCAACACAAGTCATTGACAGTTTATCCAGACTATTTAGAGTGGTTACAGCTTCGGGCAGAAACTTCTGATGGGACAATAAACAATGATTGTTAATTAGAAAAGGTTGATCTCTATAGCTGTCATGATTCAACATTAAACAGGTTGGATCACTGAGGATTGTTCAACTCTTTTAGCTGCAACGAGGAGCTGGAACAACACACAGAATATTGTCATACAATGTAGAAGAATATTTTGTTCAAACTGAAAGTTACCCAGGGAAAAAATATATGTATATAAACAAACCCTGAACTACAGAGGCCCTAGAACATGTATTTATTTTTGGTTCACTTTCACAGCTGTAACATCAGATGATCATAACTCGTAAAGGCACAAAACAACCACAGAAACAGGCTGAACTTTCCTCATCAGTGTGACACGTCCTGCTCTGTCACATCACCGTGAGCAGCCTGTTGGTCTGTTTTCTACATCGACAGGAAATGATCCCGTTATCACGAGAAAAGCAGCTTTGTGATCTCGAGATAAATAAGAGAAAACAAACAGGAAGTCCGAGTAAATAAAATGTTTGGTACGGGTACTGAACACTGCACAAACCTTCACTGACTAAGCCTACATTTAATTTGACGGGATGATTGCCACCAGTTGGCCTCAGAGTTGCTTCTTTATGACTAAACTCTTTTCAAGCAACATAATTGCAGGCAATATAACACCCGCAGCAGTTTGGAAGTAAATGCAGCAGTACACTGGATTTGTTTACAAAGTTTAAACAACATTTTTACTCTCCATACAATTTAACACAAATATCTGTGCTGGGAAATACTGATGATTTATTTATACTTGATTTATGTAGTTAGATTTCAAGCAAAATATACCATAAAATAAGTAAAGACAAATTGTTGATCTAAAAGTCTTATCAAGACAAAACAGACAGAAGAGGAAAACTCGACAGAAAGAGGCGTCTGGTGAACGTGATGTCTGTGAGGGACGGGGAGAATATGGAGACGCATGAATAAGAGTGAAGCAGCCAACATGGCCGACATGTTTTCACTCTTACTGCAGGAAACTAGTTAGAGCAGTATGTACACTTTGACCACTCTTTTCGGCCTTTTTCGATGGCCAGTGCTGTAATGGCGCTGGCTGTCGAACCAGTTGGTTTAAAGCATGATTATTTCCTTATATCTGTTCTTGTTCGTTTTTCTTTTTCCTTGTATCCTTTATGAATTTGGCTGCTGAAACACATTCGTGATGTTCCTCCCCCCGCTCCGAGCGCTGCAGAGCTTTTGTTAAAGACGGGTCGGACGGGACATTTCTCCTTCATGCTTTCACAAAGTTCAGCTCATCTGAGCGAGCACTTCCCTGACATATATGTGTCATGCATTGTTTATGAGACATTTCACTGAAAGAATGGCCCGCTATACTTTCCCTGCACATGGAGCTGGAAGAGTGAGATCTCTGTTGCGATCCTCAGATGGCTGCGAGATAGGCTGCTAAGATTAGCGTTATTATTTATTAAAGCTGATAGATTCTGAATGTCTTCTTAAAAATGCTCTGACTCTATCTTTATCTGTGTGTGCGTGCAGCGCTGTGAGGGGCACATTTAGATCTCTGCAAAGAGACGTCATTTTACAGGCACTTCTTTGGCAGGGCTGCTACAGCCATCGCTCAAAGATGTGAATGAATATTTTATATTCACTCAGAATAAGTCGGATTTTACAATTTGTTCTGTTTCATTTTCAACACACAGCTGCTGCTTTAACTTTTGTCCTCTGCTGTGGAGAAACGGTGAGTCAGAGCGTCACAAACAGCCTCAAAGGACTCTTCATATAATCACAATTTGATCTTTTCAGTGCATTAACATTTGGAAACTCTAGAAAAAGGTTACATGATTAAATTACTTCATCACGTTCATGTGATTTCAGCCGGTGTGTAAAAGCTTGCTAACCCAGGATGTGTGTCTGTGCTCGGTCGGCCTGCAGAGGTTCAGTGAGAAAGTTTTACAGGCTTTCATTTCCTGACAGTTTCTGTTGTATTATCCAGTTTTTCTTATACGTCCATAATAAAAAGTGGAGCAAAACCTGAGCCCTACATCCTGTGCCACTACATGTATAAAAAAAGTACCACGAATATAAAAAAGATAGGAGATTGAGCCTCTAGAAACGCATCTTGCTAAATATATAAGTAGTTTAAAATATAAACTTATTTTCATGAACTTACACAAATGAAATTATTAACAAATATACTCTAATATTAAGAAAGAACAAGTACACGTCCCTGATGTCCTTAATGGTAGCCACGGTTCAACTAAGAGATTACGGCCACTTAGTCTGTGCAGGGCTGCACTTAGGCACGATTGTGATATAATATATATAATATTAATTTCCTATGAGCCAGTTTAACCCCTTTCACAGTGTCGCCAATAAGGCAGCACACTGTGTATAATAAATCCACACGAGCAAATGATGTGATTTATTTACAAGTGTATTTTCCTTCCTCAGTCTCACTCGGAGTTTAAAGTTAAGTGTAAATTAATCTTTTATTAAAAATGAAGTGAAAAGGAAGCAGGCAGCGAGGACACCAGGATGTCATCATCAGGACGGGTGATCCTAAAACGCTTTAGCTCAGCTGATAGAGGCTTCACCTCGGCCCTCTGCTGCATCAGTGTGATCGTCTCTCTTTCAGGAGCTACAGGCGCTGACAACTATCGACAGCTGACCCAACAAAATCACATAAAACACTTTATAAAAGTCAAAACCAAGGGATTTATTAAAGGATAATCAAACAACCAAATCATTAACTTAAGGCAAAAGAAATCAACCAAAGCACAACAAGAGGAAATCACAGCAGTCGTCACTCCAGAAGCCTCTTTGCCTTCGGATGCCATGTCTGGGGGTTGAACCTCATTCTGCAATCACCTGAGCTGGTAAGACACAACAGAAGGGGGAAAGGGATAAACAGGAGGGGGGAATGCAGACAGCCGTAACAAGGTACAGTAATTCTTGTGATCATTTATCCATGTTTCCATGTTTAGAACTGTTACCTGTCCACTTAGCCACTCCCAGATGTCTTTAGAGGCTGTGCTCCTAACTTTCCACCAACCAGACGCTCTGTTACTGACGTGTGTCCCGCTGATCTCAGTGAGTCATCGTACAGCAAGAGGGTTTAGTATAGTTTGTTATTCACTCAAGAATATAAAAAATACAGAGCACATCAAGAAAATACAAAAGTATGTGTGTGGGTGTGGCTCTCTGAAAACATTGGATCTGTCTGAGGGACACCATTTACAGGGGTTACAACGAGAGAGAGAGACGGAGAGAGAGACATCTGGTAATGTGTAATGGTAACTTTAGCCAGTTACGTTAACGTTACGTGTTCAACAATAGACCTGTAACCTAAACGTTAATGGCGTTAACTGTCGCGGTCTCGGTTGAACGACGTTAGCCAGCCGATGGAGGCATGGAGCCATAAAGCCAATCCAGCGCTGGCAAGCAAACAATTATCTTTTCAAAAAATAAAAATAATTCAGCGAAGTTCAATCTCAAAGTTAACCTCACACAAAGCTAACGTGAGTAGCAGGCTAACGTTAAATATGTGATGCAGCTGAGCTAAACATGTTAGCTAACTTGACCTATCTGGGTGCGTTTTCAGATGCCTGATGAAGTTGGGGTTGATCCAGCATCTTTTGTGTTGATGCCGCAGACGCTGCATGCTGATACTTTTGTTTCGGCTTTTAATGTAGAAGTCGAGGTGAAATGAAAAATGTCATTTTAATCCTTTCAGATCACATCCCCGGTAACATTGTGCATCTATTTGACAAATATAGGCCAAAAAAAAAAGAAAATCCATTTCTTCGTATTCTTAGATCAAAATCTGATCATTTTTTCTTCCAGTAAAACTAAATTTCACGCGTGCTTACGTAAGTTAGCACCAAACAATTTCAACCAATCAATCTGCAACATTTAGCCGCAGAGCACCAAGAACGCTCGGTCAGTTAGCTAGCTACTGCGCTGTGGAGAACGTCTGTCTACGCCCACTTCTCAACGATCAAATCAGATCCCTTCAATGATATGTCCCGCCTGCACGTCCTGTTTCACTCGGAAATACGTCACGATACGGAAGCTAGATACTCTCCACTTTAAAGCCAAAAGATGACAGATGGCGCTGTAGCAGCTGCAGCTAATGTGGAGTGCTGCTGCTCGCGCACCAGAAGATTACACATGATGCGAGGGAATGACATTTAGCTTGTAATGTCAGTGCGCCAAAAATCAAAAGATCCGAGTCGAGTCTCAAGTCTTAGAGGGGCAAGTCCAAGTCAAGTCTCAGGTCACAGTTGTGTGCAATTCGCGTCCAAGTCTGAGACTCAAGTCCCCATCTCTGATAGATTATCCAATGTGCATACGCATAGCATTGTAATACGAATTAAGCATTTCAAAGCTATTTACTGTAGTTTAATTCAGTGTTTACAGTTTTTATTTGGCATCTTGATACAGAAATCAACCAGATGTGATGTCAGAAGTATTGGAGCGTTTGTCCCGCGGATGTATCGTGTGTTTAACAGAGAAAAAAAAAGTCTCAATCAACTGAAACTTGCATTGCGACTTTTAAAAACTGCAGTGAAATCAGGCGTCTTAGGCTTCACCAATCACAGAACAGGCCTGCGAAATCCTGGAGGGACTAAAATATATTGATGGTCCGGGTTAATTTGGGGGGGGTTCTTGGAGACTACAGGTAGCAGTTTAGCATGTGCAGGAAGTGCACAGTTCAACCAGATGGTCGCATTGCTTGAAGGAACATAGACACAGTTCTTAAGCTAATTTGTTACACAGTTTTAAACTTCCATCTGAGTCAGTTTGGTGAAATAGGAAAGGGACAGAGTGTTAGAGCTTCTGTGAGAGTCGGAGCTCTCGTTTAACGGTGGTATTTAGACCTCTGTGTTTCGTGTGAGGAGGCACAGCTGGGTCACGATGTTCTTTTTTGAACTACATGTTGTATACAAACCTTAATCCTGTCAGCTCGTGGTGTTGACTCAGTGTGGCAGATGGTGAACACGTTCTGTTGGCTCTGCAGAGTTTTTTGCTGTGTTGCAGGGTCACCTTGCCCTCAGGCTGATGACCGTTATTATCCTGTGGGTGCTGATGGCACAGGAAGCCATGAAGCTTTCTATCAAAGACATATTTTAGCCCAACTGGGCGCTCACGTCTATTTTCAGAAAGCAACAACAGAGGGATGAGTTAACCGAGGGGATGTGGCTCAGATATACCTCTTTCTACTCCATGGCCCGTCTTTATGAGGAATCACAGAGTGGAAATCACTCCTCATGGGGCGGACATTTTCACTGACACATTTTTGCTCTTACTCTTTATAAATCTGGACAAAAAAACACACAATGCAGATCTGATCAAAGCCACATTTGGGGGTGGTTTAAATGTAATGGAAGTTCTACCTGATGTGTTTCAGTCACAAAACTCTGGCTGCGCAAATCCGACTTCAAAGTTTCTTTTACCTCTTTTGCAATACGACAAACATCCTCTGCAGCTGAGTCTGTCTGGTTCAATGGAGTAGTTCAGCTCAGCGACTCGATGGCCTGGTTGTTTGGAGGGCGAGATCTGATGGAGCTTCACTGCTCTCGCTTCTGCGTCGGAAAGTCACAGAACTACTTAAGACTACGTCATGACTGATACGTTGATATCTGGACACACCGATCTGATCTGATCACTTGCAGTTAATGGTGTGGACAGTCTGTCTGAAATATAGAAAATAATCACGATTGCTTCGAACGAAGGCTAACATCATTGACTCACTGCAAGCGACCGCTCTGCAAAACACCTCAAGTGCTGCCTGCTTCCTTTCGGCCTGTTCAGACAGAGAGCAGCAGCTTGTGATCTGGGACAAAGGTTACCGTGTCAGGACTATTTTTTTGACGTTCCATAAATATTATCTCTCCTTGTAGCTCTGATTTGGTTTCCACCAACTGTTCAGAAAAATATCTGTCTTCGTAACTCCTACATTTTCCACTCTGTTCTCCAGTTATTTCCAGGCTGTTCGTCTAGCAGTTGCTTCTGTACAAGTCATGTACAGCAGGTCTATTAACAGCTAAAAACTGAGCCTGAATACCAAAGTTACCGGCTGTAAAACAATTCTCATCTGCATATCCAGGTTCTGGTCTCAGTGGCTGGGCGATGTACTCCAGACTTCCCTCTTCCCAGCAACGATTCCCAGCTCCTCCTGGGGGATCCCAGAGCGTTCTCAGGCCAGATTAGATATGTAATTATGTAGCTCGGGGTCTATTGCGGGTCATCTCCCACTTGGACGTGCCCAAACCACCTCAGCTGGCTCCTTTCGATATGACAGAGCAGCAGCTGGGCTCCATGCTCCCTCTGGATGTCTGACCTCCTTACCCTCTCTCTGAGGAAATCTGCTTCTATCTGAGGTCTCTTTCTTTCAGTTACTGCGGGAAGGAAAAGTTGAGCGTAGATTGAGAGGTAAATCGAAAGCTTTGCCTTCCAGCTCAGCTCCCACTTCACCATTACCGCTGACACCGCACCAATCTGCCCGTCCATCCCAAGCCCCATTTTCCCCTCGCTCATGAACAAGATCCCAAGATACTTGAACTCTTCACTCGAGGCAGTCACTAACTCCTGACCCAGAGGGATAAGTCCAACGTTTTCTAGTGGAGAATTATGGCCTGTGACCAAAGAGGTTAAACAGCTGAGTGTTTAGAGCTGAGGGAAACTGCAGCTGGTGATGATTCCTGCTGGGTCTGTTACCCCAGGCGACATCTTTCCCATTACACAAACAACTGATCGATTGTTAATGAAATAAAAAATATTGATCACTGCAGCTCAAAGGTAGGAGAGGATGTGAGGTGTATGATGGGTCCCCACATTACTGATAGTGTTTGTATTAAATTGGAGCCTGACGGACTACACAAGAGGGGGGGAGAGGATGAAAAGAAGTCAGAGTGTAGCCAGCCAGAAGCTTCTGTGTTTAACGGCTGCGTATGGAGCCTGGTGCTGTTGCATTCTGCTTTTATTGAACAGCTAACAAGGAAAGAGATGCATCTATGAATGTATTTAAGAGTTGGATGTTACAACCATAAAGTCAAGTATCGGTTTGTTGACTGCTGTTTTGATCCCTCCAGATCAACATTGTGACCTTTGCCCTCTTGGTGTTTAGTAGACAGAAGTGACCATATTTGGACCAGAGGGTGGAGCTGAAGAGGAGCGAGGGGTTGGCAAACGCTATGTCATAAAAGTTTTCCAGTAAATGCCAAAGGCTTATTAATAATAACAATAACAATAACTTTATTGATCCCAAAAGGGAAATTCACTTGTCTGGCATCTCATCTAACATTTACTAAGAATTAAAAAGTCTGATGGCTGCGGGAACAAAAGATCTTCTACATCTCTCCGTCCTGCAGCGAAGAGAGAGGAGCCGTCCACCACCGTTGTTTCTTTGGTCCATCGAGGTGTTATGAAGTGGATGATCCGTGTTGTCTAGAACGGCCTCAACCTTCTTCAGTGTGCAGCTCAACCTCTCCAGCTCATCACCTCCACTGGGCGGAGAGTTGACATTTCCCAGGATGACTGATGGCAGAACGGACTTACATCTCCATTTCCAAGCCTTCAACTCTGCAGCAGCACGGCAACCACGAAAACACCTCTCCATCTCAGCTGGAACGGGTAGGCATCCTCCAGACCTGCTCCATCAGACTACAGTGTTTCTCACAGGGTCGTGAGCTGACAGGAGTTGTTAATTTATTGGACTAAAACAGCTAAGCTAAGCTAAGCTAGCTTGTGGAATAAATCAGACTTACTGCCAGCTCCCACAGAAGAGAAGAAGAGCAACAGGCCCACTGTCCTCTCTGAGCAGAAAAGCCAACAACAGTCCTGACTCCGATGCACCTGCCGCCACAAATAAATCAGTTCACAGATACCTGCTAAAAAGTGCTAACAAAATGGAAAAATACATACATATGAGCTTTACCCCCTGAAAAAAATGGAGCACAGACTTTTAGAGGGTCTTTTAGAACAATTAGCACAGGAAGATTATTCGTTTTATATTTACATGAACAAATCTCCAAAAGGCTCCAACAGCACAAAAACCGGCCCAGAGGTTACGTTCAGTGACTGAATTAGCTGAGGGGACACCTAGCAGACAGCTAGCAACTCCCACCTGTCACTCAAAGAGGCCACGCCCCTAATGATGCATCGCTTTAAACCTTAATATAATGTAAACAGGTGAGTTGTATAAAGATTCTCCCGTACAGTTGTCATGAAGAGAGAAATGAGCTATAGAGACCCAAACTGGTTTTTGTACCAGGCTGTAAACATGTTTATTTCTGCTGTAAAGTTTAACATGGGGCTCTATGGGGACTGACTCACTGCTGGAGACAGCCTCAAGTGGACACCAGAGGAACTGCAGTTTATGGCACGTCTGTGTTTCCTTATTTATTCAGCTTGGAATGTTACCATTGATCAACACCCAAATGTTGACAAGGTGTTGACAAGGTGTGCAACAGAAAAACCAACAGGAAGCAGCTGATGAAAGGCTGTAGGCCTCATCAGCAGAAGGCTTTGGAGGCAGAATGCAAATCTAAATCCAATCAGGAGAGACTAGATCAGAAACACAAAGCTCAACAGACCCCATTAGAGGCTAATGAGCCCTTCCTCACAGATTCCCACCAGCCATCATCGTCACGTGTAAGCCCCCATGCTGCTGGTGTCAGTCTAACACAGTGGCACTGTGGGCTGAGGAGGGGAACGGCAGTGACGGGTGGATTCACTCTGAGAGCGAGTTTGCTGGATTGAAACTGAAAGTGTGGAAAAGGTTGAGGTGTGTCTGAGCATAAGGAACAGATGTGCGTGAAGTACACTTCTGTTATGCTCCGTTTACTTTCTAATCATACAAGTCATTACCTAATGCCATCATCCTAATAGGCTCAATTACTGTCTCATATATCCAGTTACATGAGAACACAGAGCCCACTGTTTCTAACAGCAGCAGACAAGCTGTGTATCAGATTACAAAGACAACTTTAACAGGAAACACTGCAGTCAATGCAAACATCTAGTATAACACATAATAGAAACCTGATTATGTTTAAACTTAAACGATCTAACCGATGATCGTTAAAATGCTGCTTCATTATATTTATCGCCCTCATTTCTGTGTACGACAGCCCTGCTGACTCCTGCTGATATGACTTTATATTTAGCACGTCCAAAAAGTGTGAAAAGACTTCACTGTGTATATTTATTTCACCTTTTCTCTCTCCATCCATGCATCAAGTCCCTGCAGGTCACGCTGGCTGCACATTATGCAAATAGTGCAGATCTGTGTCCTCCTGAGTTTCTCCAGCTGTTCCCGGGGGACTCCTGGTTTCTCCTTGAAAACCTCGACAGGGAGACATCCAGTGGGAACCCTCATGACCCTCATTAACATGTTACATCCACATGCAAATTGTGTCTGGATATTCTTTTAGTGGCAATGCAAAATAGCAAAAACTTAGTGAAATGTAAGATGTCATCGCCGTCTCTAAAAGTGTTGCATTGCAGAATTTAGATATCGCCTGCATCCTGTCTTCTTCTCCTGTTTTGGTTGCCATATTTTAATACTGAAGACATCTCCTCCCAAACAGCCACAGCTGCTTCTTTTGTCTCCCACATTCACCTCGTTTAAGTGTAAAAGGTGGGACCACAGGCGGATTTACCAGCTAATCCTGAGTGGGCCGGTTTAGTGCAGCACAGAGCAGCTGAATTTCAACATGTTTCATCGTGAGGATACTTATTATTTCAACCAAATGTAACAGAGCACTTTATAACACTGGATCAGTTTATGGAGTTACTTGTGTTGTGTACATTTTAAACTGTTGGAGCTTTTTAACATGTGTGCTGCGGTTTTCACTTTATTGTGTTTTTGAATTGACCTCTGTGCGCCCGCAGCCTCGACATCAGGTGAGGCCCCGATCAATCTCGGATCCCATCGGCTATAGTCTGACGACAATATAGCCTCTGCGAAATTTGTGAACATGCCGGGGTCAACAGCACAATCAACTTCCAGTCAAGACTTTCTTTTTCGTGTGCTGCATCGTTTACAGATAAATAAACCGTTTTTCTTTTAATTGACGAGTCTAACCTTTATCGAAATTTTAACTTCATGATGCAGATTAGTCACAAGTGAAAATGAAGCTTTGTCAGGTCTGTCCTCAAGAGGAGAAGTAAACTACTTTAAAATGCTCATTTATTGAACGGAGGTTGGATCCATCATTGCTGATGCATTCGAGGAAGTCGGGAAATCTGATCGCTGAACAGCTTTGGCGACAGTGTCAGGGAATTCAGAACAGATTGTTGCTGTTAGCATGCAGATGTCTGTTTATAGAGATTCATAAGATGCTAATAAAAATAAAAATGTTTCCTTCCTCGTCCCTCACTCCCTCCAAACGAATGCTAATCTACACCACATCTGTCTGCATGAAAATGTGGGCCTAGCCAAAATTATAATAATAATATTTTTTGTCAATATTAATCCCCCACATTTCACATTGAATGGATTATTCCACCTTGCCCTTCCTGTACTTTGAAGTATTTTCAAAGTGGAGCAGAAAAGAGAAGAAGAAGAAGGAAGATGCACAGGTCAAGTTTTTTAATAAAGCAGCAGAGGAACAAACAGGTGTTGAAGGAGCTGAGCTAACTCACAACGTCGCTGCTAACTGAAAAGAGCGCCTCCAAATAGTTGTGCTATGAATCAGGTAAGCAAGATGGAGATAAACAATATAAACAATTAACGGTCATACTTTTTATTATTTGGGACTTTTAAGTCTACTTTCCTCCAGCAGAACAATCCCCCCTACTTTTACCACCCTTCTTTCAGTATTCTGACACCCTTCAGGTGGAGCGACACGTCTTTATAAATAAACACAAACAGACTCGTGGGCTGCAGTTTCGTCATTAATACAGTATCTCACATACCATTTCTAACGATACTCAAATGTATGTTTAATCAGCGTGATCAGCCCGGCGATGGGAACTTTTGGAGCTCACCGTCTCCTACTTCCTGTCTGCACACACACAACCTCACACCGTGTGTGTGCTGTAGGTGAAGGTAGGTAAAAGTAAACACACTGCGTCACTGTCTGCTCTGTTTGTGTGGCCCCAGCGTTAACAACCCCAGAGTGAGGTGCGGCGGATGACTGAAATACAGTCACTGAAAATCTGACGCATAACTAAAAGTCTGCCTCGATCATCCCGTTAACGTGATCTGTGACGGCAGCAGTGTCGCATGCTTGTTCACAGTTCACAGGCACAGTGTCAGCTCACTCTGCACTCATGAAGCGCTGCACTCATGTGATATCAGGTGGACTTGTGTTGCAGACGAGTGATGGAAAACAAGACAAAGGCGAGTACTCCTTTAATGTTTAACGTTAATGTTGTCTGAGCACCAAACGTTAAAGTTGCAGCTTGACGTGTTTCAGTTATTTTGCCTCACAATCGCACGTCCTGCGATGTGACCGATGCACATGTGCACATCGCACTTGCAATGGTGAAACGATTTATTGAGCAGCCCTGACCTGCAGTCGTGGTTCTGGGATAAAATCCTCTTTGTCTAACAGACTTACACACCTCGCTCTTTGTACACTTATAATTATGTTTATTTTGTAATAAACATTTACTTTGGAACCGTTTAAGCCGTGTATTTCCCTTTTTTGTCGTGTCTTGTGCGCCGGGTCATGACAATATGAAGTCTAAATGTTGTCGATTTTAAGAAAGAAGCCTAAAGACCAACCTTTATACTACTCTAGAAGATGAGGCGACCAGGAAACCAGGATGGAGGAGGACATGGAGGACTCGTTTTGGCTATTTTATATTCGACATCACAGAGTGAGGCTTGATCCAGAGATTGAATAGTGAATTGAGATGTTTTCCTTCAGCTCAGCTTCCTCTTCACCTTCTGATCCTGCTTCTATTTCACCCTGACTTAAAAAAAGCTTAAACTTGAAGCATCTTTCCTTTCGATTCAAAGAATTTAAAAGACTTATTTGAATATAAACATTAATTTCAACAAAAGTGGAACTATGGAAACTTCACATTTCTACTCCCCGTGTTTAAGGCCTCTCATGTCTGCAGGGCAGGAAGAGGCAGAGCGCTGTGTTTATGCCTGAAGACTGCTGTGATGAAGACGACAAACAGATGAGTTTCTTTAACATTTAAATTGACGTCAGGCGCTTATCTCCTGTCCAGAGTTATGTGTGGAGACGAAACCCTCGGGTAATAAGGCACCTTCCACTTCATACAGAAATAAATGAACAGGTAGAATCTAATTTGTATGATAATTAAGTTTACAGTTAATTAGTTATAACACAATAGAAGGTAAGTGGAGCAGCAGCGGTTAAATCGTGGCTGTGTGAGGAGGCAGAAGCTCGGATGACAGGTTCAGGTGGTAAAAGGAGACAAAACAAAGTGTCAGTGACAGGAAGCTGCTTTGCTTTCACACTCACGGGGGAGACGAGGAGACGTGGGTGAGTCGCTGCATTTCATGAGAAAAATGTCCTTTTATCTATTATTCACGTGGATTGTGGCTTTCCCACTGATTTCACCCTGTAAATGAAGACGGTGAGTGAGTGCGCCTTTGAATTTCTTACCCTGTGTTCATTTAGGCGTGAAACTGTCAGCATGCTGAATTATTCACAGTCAAACAAACCTGGAGTCACTCAGTGTGTTTGTTCACTTTGGAGACACTTCGCTGTGTGTGTTATCAATGTTAATAATCAGATTGGTGTTTGATAAAAGAGTTTAACTATTTTACATTGAACTTACTTTGCAAAGATACTAAGAGTTTCAGAGTAAAGCGCTGTTCTTTCATTTCTAGTGTCCTGACAATGTTCTCCACGGGCAACACGGGTCCTCAGCTGAGGTTACGTGTGTAAGGAAACCTCTGGAACGTAACGTTGAGCATGCAAAGACACAGAACGATGGCGTGCAGATACAGTGGCTCCCTCTTCTCGTTTTTACCTGTTTGCTTCAGGTAAAACAAACTATTATTACTATATTTCAACAAATAAAGTTATTTCCACACATTTTTTATGAAGTGAAAGTATCCGACGTAACAGCAGTTCCTGAATTTACTCCTGAAATCGTGTGTGTCATTGTTACAGTGTAGCTGTACGTTCACACCAAACATGCGAATATTTGCCTCGTGTTACTCGAGGATCAAAAATTCATGATTAAATAACAGGCGAGTATTCCCCTTTCGCTTCTGGAATGGAGGAGAGGAAGCGGGGCTCATCTCCATGGTTACCAACGGCATCAGGAGAATCTCGATGTTGATAGGTTTTTGATTATTCGCTGAGGAAGTTCAATTTTTTAAACTCGCGTGACTTTGCGTCGCAATCATTCACGTCATTCGTGCTGCCCGGCGCGAATTTGCGTCTTCTGGCTTCATTGCATTGACTTAATGTGGAGGCTCGCAGCAGATTCGCGTCTATTTACGTTTGGTGTGAACGCACACTAAGACTTGTGCTGTGTGTAGTTGTTACATTAGAAATAAACGGGCGGCATTGAGAGCGTTTCAGTTGTTAAAATAAATACGTATTAAAGTCGAGGTGAAATTAAAAATGTCATTTTAATCCTTTTAGATCACATCCCCGGTGATATTGTGCATCTATTTGACAATATAGGCCAAAAAAATACAGAAAATCCATTTCTTCATATTCTTATATCAAAATGCGATTTTTGCGTAAATGCGTAAAACTAAATTTCTCGCGTGCTTACGTAAGTTAGCACCAAACAATTTCAACCAATCAATCTGCAACATTTAGCCGCAGAGCACCAAGAACGCTCGGTCAGTTAGCTAGCTACTGCGCTGTGGAGAACGTCTGTCTACGCCCACTTCTCAACCATCAAATCAAATCCCTCTAATGATATGTCCCGCCTGCACGTCCTGTTTCACTCGGAAATACGTCACGATTCGGAAGCTAGATACTCTCCAAATGCCGTTTCAGCTCGACTTTAAACAATACATTTCTGCAGCAGTCCTCTCTTGCCTTTTTGCACCAGCAGTGTTGTTTTTTTACCGTAATAGCTTTTATATATTCATCATCACTTCTTATTTAAAGAGTTGACGATGATCGCTCCTTTTTGTGCAGAAGAAGCGTAAAATGACGTTTAAAATGGCCCTTTTTCTGTGAGCGCGCTCAGAGCCTGAAGCAGGAAGCCTGAGTTAACACAGAAAGTTCAGAACCACCGTCATGATACCGCGTGAACCAGCTTACCTAAACAAAGCCCCGCCTTACCTGTTTCAGGTAAATGAAGTAAAGATAAATGTTTGTTATACAGTGATGATGTGGTAACTCACACATTATTCCAGATCCACCCACTCCTCCTGTCCTGAACACTCCACGCTGTTTCCTGTTTGACCTGATCTTCCCCGTCCACTCACTCACCTGCCTCCCATTTACCTGTAATCAGCCCAGGGGATATACTGTTTCATCTCTATTAGTACATCTCCACCACGCTGTCCTGTTCTCTGCTTTCCCGCCCTGAAGCCTTCGCTGTTTAACGCTTTGATTATTCTCCGCCTGGCCCCAGTTTGTCTCCACTGATTGATTTCCTGATTTAACCTCTGCTTGTTACTGGATTAAAGCTCACAAGTACGTGTGGGCGGATCAATACCAAAGTATCCCGTTTCTGATGACGGATTGTTGCAGTTAACGGATCATTACGTTGTTAGCGCTCGTATTTCAAAGAAGAGCAGGTGCGACTGTGCAAGATGTCCTGTAAGTGCATGCACTCCTGCTTCTCCCCTGCTTTTAGCTTGTAAAATTCACTTTAACAACACATCATGCACATGAACACATCATTTGGTGGTCATGATAAATGTGCTCTGAAAAGTTCTGCTCAAATTACCCATCCCAGATTTATTGTAATTGAATCCTCTGCTTCCTGCTAGGTGAGAGGAAACCCACACAAACATGGACAATCCACCCTGAACGCACATGCACCAATCGGGGGAGAGCAAAGCACCGATGCACACGAGCAATGAGTCAGTCACGCTGTGCAGGCTGCAGGCTTCACTGAGCGTCTTCAGTGTCTCTGTTCGCGTCAGGGAAGAGAAGAAATTAAGAGATTATATGATCAAACATGAAGCTGCCCAATCAGCCGTGTGCGGCTCATACGAGGGTCAATAAACCTAATCAAGTGCATCTTTAAAAGCTCACTGAGGAAAACTTTACCTTTTGATTGTTGTGCGTGAAGAAAAAATGCCACAAAGCACTGAAGTGAGTCAGGATTAAAGAGTGCTTAAAAACAACCCTGTGTTCCTGCAGATCGTCTCTTTTTTACAGCCAATCACACGTCACGTCACCCAGCACAGAGTGAATTTACAGAACTGATGAACAAATGGAACAGCATCACGACACATCCCACACACACACTGACCTCGTCTCATTCAGACAGGTGTGAAGAGAAACACCCTCCAGAGGCCGACAGAGCCACGGTGACCTCTGACCCTCTGTAGATTAGACATGTCGCACTCCTATAAATCAGTTTATAGCAGTTCTTGAAATAGATCTGGGCGGATACACGGTCCAACCTGCCTTGAGTCGGGATGAACACCTGAGATTGATGGAGGTGTGAATCAGACCCAAAATCAGCTCGACTCCTCTCATGAGGGGCTGCACGAGATGAAAAGAAAAAGGCTCAATGAAGACAAGTAAAATACAAAAGGGCTATGATATAAACACAAGTATAATATAATATTTAAAAACAAGTGCTTATGTGAAATGTAAATAAAAGAAATTAGTGCAGAGCAACAAATATCAAACAGCTAATCACGATTTACAGATTCCACATAAAAACGTAGAATCTGTAGGCACGCAACCAGAATTGAGATTTGAGGAAGTCTTCTGGTTTCCGTTTGTAGTCCGAGTACTATTGACCAATCACGTATCAGCAGGATGCGGTGTATATATATCTATAAACAGATATCTGCATGGAAGTTCAGCTATCTGTTCTAGATCAAAAATTCAACTTGAGACAAATCTGCTCGACACTGTGTCACAAAAGCCGATCGGCGTTAAGATTTCCCAACTTCCGCGAATGCACCATAAATGACAAACCTGGGTGTAAGACTGGACAGTGATCTTAAACTTGACGCACAGATCAATTCAGTGGTCAAGTCCAGCTTTTTTCATCCGAGACAACTGGCCAAAGTTAAGCCTTTTTTGTCCCGGCATCACTTCGAGATTTTAATCCATGCTTTTATCACAGCTCGTTTAGATTAGTGCAATGCACCTTATGTTGGTCTTAGCCAGAAGTCACTCACTCAACTACCGCTAGTTCAAAATGCTGCTGCTCGATTTTTAACTGGTACCAAAAAACCAGAGCACATCACCCCAGTTTTAGCATCTATTTATTGGCTCCCGGTTCGTTTACGGATTGATTTAAAAATTCTTCTCTTTGTTTTTAAATATTTTCACGGTCTTGCCCCTCAGTATCTGTCTGACCTGCTTCGGCCGTACGTTCCCTCACGCTCCCTCAGGTCAGCAGATCAGTTATTGTTAGTCGTCCCAAAGACGAAGAGGAAGTCGAGAGGGGACTGAGCTTTTCAGTTGCTGCCCCAAAACTCTGGAATGAGTTGCCCTTGCACATTAGGCAGGTCGACTCACTTCCTGTTTTTAAATCCTCTCTTAAAACAAATTTTTTCTCTTTGGCTTTTAACTCAGTTTGTGATGCTGGCTTTTATTGTTTTCTTCTATTGTTTTAACTGTTTTGTGTTTTTATGTGTGTGTACAGCACTTTGGCCAACTCTGTTGTTTTAAAGTGCTCTATAAATAAAGTTGAGTTGAGTTGAGTTGATGTTGTTATTTCAGAAAACTGAAGAGCTGTTAATTAAAGTCGATCACAAGAAAATCTGTTTCTGTTTGGGCTTCATCCCGCTGCAGTAAGCCAGAGTGCAGCCTCTGTGTAACTTCCTGTTTACAGTGAGACTGAGACTCAGCACAGACAGATGAACGGGCGCTCCTCCGGGGGATGGGACGAACCGAGAGATGACAGCGTTTATTTAGCAGACACATCTGGAGGGAGAATTTCTCTTCACTTTGATCTGAACACACGGTCGCTTCTCACGCTGCTAACTAAACAATGCAGCGCACGGAGAAGGAAGTCTTGGCTGGAAGTCGTTTATTGCTTAACGCTGACTAAACCGGACACGACTGACATGTTCGCTGTTGCTCCCAGAGGATATATCATCGTCAGATGAGATTGTTAAACAGGTATTGCAGATACTTCATGCCAACTTTCTTACCTATTGCTTCAGAAGAACTGTATAAAGAATAGAAGTATCTGTCATACCAAAATTACACCGTATCCAACACTGCTTTTCATACAGATTACTAAAAAGCTGCAAACTTATATTTGAGAAAAGCTCTTTGAGAAAACTGTTTTTTTCTTCGGTTAGTTTCCATGGAAGACACTAACATAGTTATCTGTTGTGTAGGAGCCTAATGCTGCACACTTAAAGCAGGGAACAGCCTTTTTTCTCAGCTTCAGCAGGCACAGGAGCAAACAGCAGTGAAGAAATAACACAGTTCAGTTTAAACTGAAGGATAGAGCCCTAAGAGTCCTTGGAGTGGGTCGGGGGCTTAGACTGAGTGATTAGTTATTTCCAGGTTGAGACAGGTGAGTGCAATAAGGTGATGGAACTCGCACAACAGTTCAAAGAAAGGTGAGAGTACCGGGAAGGAGGAGACAGGAGACGTGGTCGAGGGAGCAGCGGGTCCAGGACCAGGTAAGCACTCAGCAGAAGCTGAAGAACCAGTACGGAGCAGGTGGACGGTAAGTCGCGGCCAGGTGGAGGTTCGGGGAGCCAGCAGGTGACTGTGGCGACACAGTGAGAGTCTCTGCGCCACAGGGATCCACAGGTAAGTAAACAGGACAACAGACAAGAGGAGAGGCAGACAGAAACCAGGAACTCGTGGTCGGGGGCAGATGGCTGAGGTGATTTGTAGGATTGCGACGAGGCAGGCAGGGTCGGCATCGGCATCAAAGAAGGAGTGCTGGATTAATGCATGAAAGACTATTTGGGGTCCAGAACAAACTGACTTTTGTAGGTTTAGCAGTGATGATAAGGAATCATTCTCAGGAGGACAGGAAGCACCCTCAGTCAAGTGTGGATAGAGCCAATCACAAACCTGGTTACACATGGTCCAAAAAGCCTGCTGTATTTGCATTCTGATATTCTAATATTCTCTACCGCATATTGTGTTCATATATCAAATAATGCAGATCCCACCTCCACTCGCAGACACGATAAGAGTGGATTTATGGAGCGGAAAGAAATCCATAATCCGGCAGCTCCTTCAGTGCAGCGTGTGTCTAACAAGGCTAAAAGCCATGTGTGGTACCTTTAGCTATGGGTCACAGAGCTCACCCCGTCTCCTCCACCGGTGTGATGCAGCCTTCAGACATCACGAAGGAACAGATGAAGGTAGACGAGGGCCGAGGAACGCAGAGGAGGAATGCTCACGTTAGATCAGGGTTAAAATCTGACAGGATTCTTCTGATGCTGCAGATTCAAAATGTTCAGAACATTTCAGGGTTTCCCTCAGAGACGGGCTGTTGTGATGAAACTATATTACATACACTTTTTTTTTTATCACAAACTTACGTGGAAAAAAAGGCACCATAATAAGAAGAAAGGTGTGACAGATATGTTATTTGTTTCTTTATTATTTTGTGTGTTTTTTTCTGTTTTCGCGACCTTGGTTAAATGTCACTATTGTGTCTCACATCTTCCAAAATAAACTAAAATAATAATAAAGGAAAGGCTCTCCTTATAGGCTGATGACTTGATCTGGATATGGTGCCTGGCATAGCATCAATGCACACCAGGTCATAATATGTATCGTCATTGATAGGAAAGATTTCTTGACCGAGAGATGTGAAGCTGGACACGCACAGGGACCACAAGTCGAGCTTCAATGGGGCTGGTTCATTCAGCTGAAGGAGACAAAGTGTGCAGAACTCTTTGCTCATCGAACACGTTTGTTGATCAACATCGAGAAGATGACCAAGACTGGCAAAGAAGACCCAATGCACGACTTTGTTGACGAGTAACAAAAGGACAAAGTTTCAAAGCAAAATCACAGCCACGCTGGAAGAATCTAA
Organism: Semicossyphus pulcher; assembly: GCF_022749685.1. Taxonomy (NCBI): domain Eukaryota; kingdom Metazoa; phylum Chordata; class Actinopteri; order Labriformes; family Labridae; genus Semicossyphus; species Semicossyphus pulcher. The sequence continues at coordinate 29,825,785 of NW_027211648.1, read as the reverse complement.
ATCCAACATGACAAAAACAAACTTGGAACAAAGGTTCTGTTGACTTGGACGGCACACGAATGAATGAGATGACGATATGGCACAAAACCGGGGGAGACGCAGACTTTCATACATGAGGTAAAGGGAAACAGGTGGAAACAATGAGGGGCGGGGATCACAATCACAACGGAGGGAAAACACCAGGGCAGGAAGGGAAGTTACCTGAAACGAGAGGAGAGACGTGACTACAAAATAAAAGCTGACATTACAAACATGAAAGACAAGACTGAAGTAAAAAGGTGAAAACTTAACATAACTGACGGGACATGACGGAAGATAACCTTTTAACCCTTCTACTCTCCTTTTATGACCTTCATCAGAGAGATCATGAATCTCTTGACCACCTCAAATCCTACGACCAGGTGTGGCTCTTCTCCAGAGGATAGGTGAGGTTAAACATAGCTTTACCTCAGGTCACAAACATACACACGTTTCCAGGATCGACCGACCATCATTTCTCAACCTTACCGTCATTCACCTCTGCTTTGTCAGGGCGCCTCACACAGACACACGAGAGTCTCTGTTTTCATCCTTTCTTTTACACAGTGAAGGTAAAAGTATTTTAAAAATGTGTTTTATGTAAGCAGTGTGGGGCTGCACGATGGTGCAGTGTTTAGCCCTGTCACCTCACAGCTAGAGGGATCCTGGTTCGGACCCCGGTTCAGACGTAGCGGGCCTTTCCGTGTGGAGTCTGCATGTTCTCTCCGTGCATGTGTGGGTTTCCTCCGTGTACTCCGGCTTCCTCCCACAGTCCTCCCAGAGTCATTGGTGACTCTAAAATGCACGTAGGTGTGAGCGTGAAAGGTTGTCTGTCTCTAAGTGTCAGCTCTGTGATTGACAGGTGACCCCTGGTGTAACCCTGCCTCTCGCCAAAGGACAGCTGGGATAGACTCCTGCCCCCCGCGTGACCCTGAGCAGGATAAGCGGTGTAGATGATGGATGGATGGATGGATGGATTATGTTTAATTAATATTAATGCAAAATTATAGTGCAATACAATCAATCGATCAGTTCAAACATCCATTAACTGCATAAAAAGTGTGACATTATATCTTCTGTAAGTTGCATCACGTTCTGTGTACACAGGGACCTGCTCAGTGTTTCTGTTCATGTATCTGATCCAGAGGTTTCACACGGCACTCTCATTAAGCAGGAGGTGGGAGCTCTTCAACTTCACACGTCTTCACACCCCGTAATCACGTCCCACCAGGAGCCGACAGTTGGCTTTATTTTCATCCCCTCGTTCAGGCAGCACTTCCTCTCCGGCTCAGTGTTCTGGGTAATTAGTACGTTCAGTGAGAGGAGAAAGAGGCACGACTCGGAGCACGTGGGACCTGCACAACAAAAGAAACCTCAGAGTCTTTGGATAAGTCACAGCTTCCAAACAGCTTTGTGTAACGCTGTACCCAGCAGCTGAGATTACCTGCATGCTGTTTCATTTCCCTTGAAAGTTTCATCATTATATTTCAATTAAAAGAGGTTCAGTTATGAAATTCTCAGCTGTTTAGCAAAACAATGTTTGTACAGAGCTGAGAATATTAACTGGCTGGCAGGGATACGTTGAGAATGTCATCAGGTTTTATTGTTTGCAGCAGAGACGTGCAGGCGACCTTTTTATGAAGCATCTTTAATCAAACACTTTACATTTCACCTCAGCAGTTTATCGTATGTTGAGTAAAAATTAAAGGACATATCTGCATGAATTGTGTTAGTGAGGTTTTTAGGTCACCACATGCTGCCACAAAACCTTCAATGTGTCCATCCATCCCTTTTCTTCCGCTTCCCCGGGGTCAGGTCGCGGTGGCAGCAGGCTAAGCATGGTGACCCAGACATCCCTCTCCCCAGCTACGTTCTCCTGCTCCTCGTGGGGGATCCCGACGCGTTTATGTGTCTTGGAATGAATTCAACAAGCCTCTGGAGCTCCACTGGAGCGAAGAACAAAGTCCAAAAGATATTCCCTCTCTGGTGGTGTTGGCTGAGAGCTCTGAGGTATGCAAGTTTAATACAATGATTCTTTGTTTTTATCACGTAGTATCTGTCTTCTTTGTGCACCTACCTGCCCACCTGCCTGCCTGTTCTCTGTGCCTGTATTAGTGTTCAGTTTCCCTCGTCCACGCCCATTGTTTGTTCTGTGTGTAGGCTGAACAAAACTGGCAATTGAACACATCCATGCCTCTAGACAAGAGCATCAAACAGTAACCTGAATCGAGTCACTAACCAGTAGCATTCATGCCCTGTACTCCGACCTTTACTAGCTACATTTCCTCTTCCTAGACCTCCGGGGCTGAAAAACCAAGCCTATGCTAAAGTGCCAAAAACTGCAGTTCCTCAAGTGTCCACTTGAGGCTGGCCCCTAAAACAAGCCAAGCCCCACAGAGCCCCATGTTAAAATGTCCAACTTTACAGAAGAATTAAACATGTTAACAGCCTGGTACAAAAACAGATATGGTCTTTATAGCTCACATCCCATATTTAGGACAAACGTTATGCATTATTAGGGGCGTGGCCTCTTTGAGTGACAGGTGGGAGCTGCTAGCTGTCTGCTAGGCGTCACATCCCCTAACTCTCAGTTGTGTTTGTGCTGTTGGAGCCTTTTGGAGAATTTTCATGCAAATATGCAAATCCAGTTCTGACTGAGTGAAACTCTTGTGTCGTTTTATACGTTAACACTGGCTCATGTTCCATTCTCATGAAAGGAGTTAGACCATGATGGCTAGAAAAACTGCTTCACCTATTAAGGCTCTCTTACCCTCGGGCAGCAGATACTCTTGTAACATGGTTAATTATGCTTCCACTTGCCATACCACCAGATCTAAATATGTGAATTATGTTTATGTATTTATACATACATATTTTGCGTCCCTTTAAATACATTTGTGTGGTTGTCCACTGGGGACGGACGCACCCTGTGTTCTTCCCAGTTTAACTCACCGATGTAAGAGGTAGGTCATGTCCGTGGTATTGTGCAGATAATTTCAAGATTCTTTATTTTTGTTCACAAATCTGTCATCATATCAATGCATAAAGTGTACCTGGAGTAGTTTAGACATGGACAAAGACGTATGCACACTTGTAGACTTGCATATTCACTACATTTGTTCTTCGAACATCAGCACACGCTGTGTTGCTGGCATTTGCCAAGCTGCGTGTATGTGTGTTAACATGAGTGTGTCTATATCTCTAGCTTCATCCTGAATGCATGTTCGAGAAGATTCAAGTGATTGCCTTATCTGTCCATCACCAGGTACATATATTGTGATTTATATTATTGGCTATAACCCAGTTTAACTTACGAGTAAGAGTTCCATGCTAAATGCATGTTCGAGAACATTCCAGTGATTGCACTGAATAAACAACCGAACTGGGAAACCTCGTCTGTGATACTTTTAAAAGGACACAATGCAAGATCATACCCGTTACACTCTCAGTCACACCATATCACCCGGCTGTTAGTCATCGTTTCTGTTAATACCCGTCTTTGAATATGGGGGTCGAGCCTCTTAGGGAGCATTGAAGTGCTTTTTTCTGTGGAACCACGAACCTCTAATCTTACATCTTACTTGTGTTTATGGTGGTTATACAGACGGCAGAAACTCACCATGTTTTCATGTTGTTTTGTTTTCCCAAAGGAGAAACTGATTTGCAGTTTGTGCACAAAAGGAGCCAAAAGTACCAAATTAAAAATGCAACTCACAAACACATCAGAGTCTCACAGTCCTCTCATTGGTTCAGAAACAGGCTGAAAATAACATCACAGCACGAACCTGCAGCAATAACAAAAGAACTGTCAGTTTCTTTGTTATATTTAATTCCATCGTTTCTCTGGATTATAATCCAACATGTTTCTGTGGATCTGCAAACCTGTTACATTCACTACTCTGTCATCACTCTCAGCTCGACCAACCATCTGTTGTGCTTTCTGAGATTTGGAAGGCGCTTTATAGTTTCACTGGGATGTATTGCTTTTTTTTCGTCTTCCAGAACTGTATCAGAAAATCTGAATGAAGCACATCTTTAATGAACCAGGTGTGGAAGGTACATTTCTCAAAGACACAAGGCCCCCACTTATGCTGAGCCTAAGATCCATACGAGAACAGAACTACTTGTTGAGAGTCTCCTTGTTATTGATTAGAACAATTTCATAAACTGTACATCGCTTGTTTGGATCAGACTGTTTCCATAAGTGAGGGTAGGAGAGATCATAAAGCATCAAAGACTATTAAACACTGTGTTAGTTTCAGCATTAAAAACTGGACTCTGTGCTGATTGTAATTTGTAATGATCAGCGGTCTTTATTAGCTCGTCACTCGTTTCCAAATAAATTAAAAAAGATGCCACAGGTCACTTTTGTTCCCAGTCCCAGAGATCCGAAACATTACACAACTCTAGGTGTTAACATCTGCTGACAGGACGTGTTCATGGTGTGATGCATAACACTGAAATATCCACTCAGCAAATCAGACTCCCTGCTCCCTCTCTAAGTATGAGTAATAATAACTTCATATATACTGTGTACAGCAGCACTTTTAAAACGACACCATGAAGTGTCTGACAACGTCAATTTAAAAGTGTCAGAGTTAAACCAGATCGAATACATAAAGTAGAATATATTTAAGGACAATATAAAAACATGATTAAATATCAAACATGTTCAATATTTACGATCTGATATCCTGTTGTGTGGGGGGAACCCGAGGCAGCCGAGAACCCTTTCTGTGGATCGTCATGTGGAACCCAACGATAGCCAATCAGGAGGCACAACAACCGCAGCCATGACGACAAAAGCAAACGTGACGGTAAAGTCACATGTACAGCCCGTGTTCATGCCGTCTCCACCACTTCATCCACAGTTTGTTCTTTTTTGTTCATAAACTGTGTCATCACCAATTCTTCCCGCCCGTCGTCCGCCATGTTTGTTTACTCTGAAGTCTCGTTTGACCGCCAGAGATTTAGTGAGATTTCCAGCTGTGAGAGTCGGACTCTGGTGTTTCTGCTGTTTGGGTTGTATTGTTGCTCTCCACACACTACAGGAACAAAGCTGTTCAATCCGTCATCATTTGTCGTCATGTGTGGGCTCTCTCACATTTTCAACATCAGTTCAGATTATAAAAATCTTTTCGTGTGGCCAGACTTTAATACATTAATAAAAAAGCAGAAAACTGTGACTGTGTTAATCCACTCCGTTATCCTTTCACGCAGTATCACAGCCTTATCGTGTCTAAAGGTTTCCCGCTGCAACATAAAGTCTAATAACACCATGTGGACTTTTTCCAGGCACTGCTTTATTTTCTCACAGTGTATTGAATTAGTAGTCACGATACAATATGAGCAACACTTACAGAGAATGACATTGTACGCAGATGATAGATGTGTTTATATGGCTTAAATTGAATGCAATACACAGCGTTATGCCAATCAGTATAACTAGTACAGCAAACAATCTTGCTCTCCGTTTCACAAGATCATTAAAGAGACGTTTTTTGAGGTTGTCTGGCTGAAAAATACAGCATTTGATTTTGATGTAAGGAGCTACATACATGTGGGGCAATGCAACGAAAACAGAGCAACTTGTGACAACACGAAAATGAATAACTCGGAGTTACACCTCACAAAGCCGTACAAACTTACACACTGTTTAACACAGATCATGAAAACAATCATCTTTGAAGCCAAGACAGAGGAGTGTTGAAGCTGGGGTAACTGAGGGCCCTATATAGTGTAGAGTATAACGACTGTCCTACCGTGTGTAGGAAGAAGCCATCAGTGCTAGCCCTAAAACACAGCTTTGTCAAAACGTGCAAATTCTTAAAATATACAATATAGCTTTGATATTTGGCCAAAAAGCTCTGAAAAACAAAGACTCTTCCGTTTATAATGCTGTAAATAGTTTGTGTATTATTGTAAATGTTAAGCTAATTCAGTTTGCCATTTGGATTTTTGCCCAAATACAAACAGGTTTTAAATAAAGTACCTTACATTGGACCAACACTGTATTAAAATGCATCCTGCTATATTTAAAAGCACTGTCATGGTCATAATCAACACTCGCAACCCATGTATCTACAGAACTTCCTTTTGGTACAGTAGCGTGCTATAAACGCTACATAATAAGAATATCTGTCATGTTCCTTTAACTGAATTAGTCTTTGCAACTACTAAGCGGTAAAAGGAAAATTAACCAACTGACGGGTTTCACTGCTGCTGAGGTGGGGGCATGTGGGGGCATGTGGGGTAAAAACTCAAAGCTTAGGGCCTGTGTCCTCTGGCGCCTTTTTTCAATTCAAAACCAGTTCAGCGTTTTCAGCGCAAAAACGCCCTCGGCATCAGCTGTTTTTTGGTTGCTGGTTTTAGTTGAAAATAGTTCAACTTTTGAAAAGCTCCATGTCACTTCTCCCTCACCAACCAAACAAAATCAAGAATGGGCGGGACTTTTGATCAACTTTGTCCACAACAGTGGCGTCCAGTTGTAGAGCTGCTGCTTACGCCAGGACACGATTCCTTTCATTGTTTTCTTTGTTATCTCCTTGAATAAAAGTAAATATTAAGCATAGAGAGCGATTTAAAACAGACTTAACAATCAGTACCAAGGGAAGCGGCGCTGTCGCCAGACAACTTTCGTAACCTAGCAACCACTGAGAAACGCTCTGAAACTGAGGTTGTGGGTTCTGCCAGTGCAAAAAGTGGTGCAAGTGGACACAGGCCCTTAACCTGACTCTGGTGTGCTGAAACAGATAAGTGATCATTTATTCTCTACAGTGACCGGGGAAGTTTTCCAAGAGACTTGTAATGTGTGGAAATTACGGACCTTTAAACTCTGAATTGAAGAAAGTGGTCATTTTGGCTGGTACAGACAAATATAGGCGCACAACATTGTACATCAAAGGCCAGTTGAATTTCCTGAAATATATTGGGTCATATAAATTCAATATTATGTTCCAAATGTAAATTTCAACAACACAAATTTCATCAGTTTAAAAAACTACAATCACTCCCTTCTAGCAACACGTGGCAGTTTGTCAGTGGTCGTACGCTTCGCAGTCCAGCTAACGATCATGAAAAGGAAACGTGCGGTTTGACTTCCAAACTGACACACTTGAGTCGACATAATTCATTTCCATCGTCCAGTTAGACTTTCAAAATAAAGCTTGCTGAGAAACATTTTACACATTATGATCTTTGTACAATAGTTCTTTCATGATCTTTATACCTGACCCGACTTCAGCGTCACAGTAAAACACGATGGTGTCCAGAAACCCTGCTGGAGGTGACTCGTCAGCGCTGTGTTCTTGGCCACTGACCCAGCTGCTGTGTTAAAAGGGTAGAGGTTCTCCTAGCTATTTTTAATAGAACAGAAGTGCAGAACTTTTATTCTGACATGCAGTATTAGAATTCATAACACATTATTTGCATTTAATTTAGTGTCCTGTATTTTTGACACCATGTTTGATTTAATTTATGTTTGTGATTAAGCAGAAATACTGTGTCAACTCAGAAGTCAGTTGCGCCCGTTGGTGTTGTAGGAACTTTGCCCTTGACATTACTTGCTGCTAAGTGTCACTGACAAAATGCTGTTGTTATTCTGTGAGTGAAGACAGTTTTACAAGAAGAGAAACTCGGAGCAGCTGAGTGTTCAGTTCTGGTGAAAGTGGTGCAACGGAAATCTACTTTTATGCTGAATTCATCACGAAGAGGTGTTACTTCTACTTTTGTATTTGTGGTATTTACTCATGTTGTTGCACCGAGGCTGCACGGGGCTGCAATACCACAGATTACAAAACGATGTCGTTGGTCATGTTTTAAAAACCGGCCTTACTTTAATCGGGAGGTAAACTAACAGAGTAGAAAAGTCTGTTTGGTTCTGAAAAAGGTTTCTCAGACATGTTGGCGTGATTTAAATTGGGCCAGTTTGTAAATTGTCTGACTGATTCTCTACTATTCCTTTACGACCATGGATCAATGAAAATATTACATTTGAATGTACTTAATAACTTGTCCATACTTGTTCAGACCAAACAAAGTGAAAGAGGAGTTATCATAAGAGAACAACTGCAACAATGTTCATGTTTGCATAGATTATCGTGGCTTTCAGTACATTCATTGTAACATATTTGCACGCTTGGAAACTACTCGGGTAGAGAAACATGTGACTTTATTATTTTTACTGAAATGTGTCTTAATTAATAGTTATGTGACCTTAAACATGGCCTTTTCTACCTTCAATTACTGCCTTAAGGGTTAAGTGTCTTCACACATCTGGCGTTTGGTGCAATCAGAACTAATGTGCAACATGACATTTACAGGACATGCTACTGAATATGTGTCTGACACTTTCTTTGGTGTATGTGAAAAGTTCAAGAACAGCTTGTCTGCACTTATTTAATCGGCAATGTTGGTGTAGCACTTTTCCTTTCACGTGTCACACATCCTCCCCTACATTTCAGAGTATGAGAAAAATACCTGAAGTAGTCGTCACCTGTGATTTCTTTCTCCCTTTCTAAGCATTTAGTAGTCTACGTGGATGCACAGTATACTGCTCGTTAGCTATAAGATCTTAAAAGAGTAAAGGGGTTCAGATGTTTTAGGGGTTGAATGCTTTAATAAATACAGGACATGCTCTGTAACTGAAAGTAATGGCAGATCTACTCTTGAATAATGGCATCGGTTCATAGCGACAGTTTGACGTCTTCTGGTTTGTACATTAAAGAGCGAAGAGTTTTAGTTGTGAAGTTCAACTGTCCAGTCCCTCCAGGGTTTTGCTGCATTTGATTTGATTGTTGTGGATATCACGGCAGAGTTTTGGAAATGTTTCAATGCAAGTTGGAACGTTTTTTAGGCTTTTTTTTGTGTGTAACACGACACACCCAGTGTGAGCTCCAAACACTCCAACGTGGGGGCCTCACTTCCAGTCAATTTCCGAGTCAAGATGCCAAATAAATGTGAGAAAATTTAATGAAACTAAAGGAAATTACCATGAAATAGTCATTTCACACTGCACGGGCCCATTTCAGTGCTATCAATACGCCCAACGAAGAATCTACACATTATTTATCACGTTAAAGTCGTTGTACTTAAACGCTTGTATAAAATCACTGATAAGAGACGGTGATACTATCTCACTGTGCAAGCACTCTTTGAGATCAACACTGACTCACATTTGTAACAGAGCCTCTGGTTGGTGGAAACACACCAGGAAGTGGCTAAGTGAACAGCTAACAGTTTTCAACATGGATAAATAATCACAAGAAGATCGAGTGTTGATTTGTTATAATGGATTCACTGTTTAGAGACGATCACACGGGAGCCTCTTTAGAACGGATCGGCCGTCTGTCTGTAGCATGCAGCGTTCTGGAGACACATTAAACGGTGTTTATACAACATTGCAGACCATGAAGATCAATATTTGGTGATGTACACGTTAATAGGTTCATTGGTCAAAGTTGCAGAGATTGGCCAAAATTGCAGGGTCTCAAGAAGGTTGCAGGGATTGACTGAATTCACTGAATCGCAACTTCCTGGAGGGTCTGACGTCCATCGTCCAAATTAGGATTTTGTTTGGCATGGGCCGGCCCCCCCTTTGCCCTTAAAATGTCATGCTCAGCTCCAATGGTTTGAGAATCAGCATCATTTTTCCACCTGATGAATTCAACCCCTAATTCAAAGATTAACTACATAATGTCAAAATCTATGACAGCTATGAACCTCTGCCATCTCTGAATAAATACTTGACTGTATTTCTGTGTTTCTGTTTCTTGATGGGGCGCTAAAAAGTAAAAATGCAGAATGATAATCTACTTTAAGGTTACTGTTGTAAATTCTGTTGGAAGCACGATACTGCAAATGTTGTGTGGCGTCATTCTAACAAGGCATTCCCTGTGTTTCAGGTTGTTTGCAAGGTTGAAACAACATCGGTCCATATCGACTTTTTCATGCGATCAAACTGTATGAAAGGAAAGTTATGAGCTGTGTAGTAAAAGACTTGTTCTGTAAGTAAACCATAGTGGGTGTTTTAGAGACTGTGTAAGAGCATTTGCCTGAACAGTGCATCAGTGATAATTCTGTTACCTTTTGTATTGTATTGTACATCAACTATAAAAAACGGCTGCTGGAAAAACAACCATCTCAAGAATTCACTGTTAGACAGAGGTTACAAATCATTCCATGCAGGAGCTTCTGAGCAGAGGTCGGCCCAGTTTGACCTCACTGACCGTAATGCTGTGAGTTGTTGCCTATAAAAATAGAACCCAATGAGCGATGGAGTTCAAATATACAAAGATATGCTCACTGGTTTTATTAGAGTGACCAATACTGGCTGGGAATTCTTGCAAAACTGACTTTTTTAACTTCACAAGAGCTATTGGCCTCTGTAAGAAAATCAGGAACATTCCTTAATGAGAGAAAAACACACACTCATTCCATATTTTCAGCTACACAGTGAAATGCATGACCTCTTTCCTGCTTCTCAACAAAATCAATAGCACGGTGGCAAAGAGTAAACACACTTTTGGCCTTTTTTTTTTTTTAGGTTTGATGGCAATATCTCCTCTGTTTCCACTGGAGTTTGACTTGTGCTAACATTTCATAGGTCAGAGCTCCTGCGGGTAAAGCATGCTAACAATTCCAAATCTGCTCAATGAATCAGAATCCGTTCAACATTAAATTCCTACATTTGCAATTCATTTTTGCCCTTTGCTAATTAAGTAGTTAGCATGGGACATGAGCGAATCAACATTTGGCCAACACTGAGTGTGGTCCAAAAAGGATCTGGCAAACAGAACCCAACATTTCACTGGTTGAGATGAACTAAGCCAAAGGAGAAACAAACAGGCACATTGAGAGAAGAGTTGTCCAATATTATGAAGCACTTCTGTTGTGACAGGAACATGCCACTTACCAACACTGAGTTTGTACCTGCAGTCATTAATCCTGATGTCAAGGCCCCAACTTTTAATGAAAGAAACATTTAGGATGCTATTTTAACGTTGAAATCACAACATTTCAAAGAGCATATCCTCACGTATCTTAGGGTCTTGTTTATTAACTCTCAATTCACTATTACTGGCCATTACTTCATGGTACTGCCCAGAAAAATAAGATTGTGGATAAGTGGATACCTTTCCCTTTCAGGATGTCTGGGCATGACGGGGGACCTCAAACATCTGGAAGTTACTTGGAGTGGAACATCTGCCCCTTCATATTGAGAGGACCGAGTCGACATATTCAGGCATCTGGTTAGGATGCCTGTTAGATGTCTCCCTGTGGGTGTACTCCTGCATGTTCCCAGGCCAGATGTGAACGCCTTAGCTGTCAGCTGTGCTTAGCATCACGCAGAAAGAGCTGGAGCAGAGGTGGACTCTGTCAGAGTGGAAGGGGCACCAGCTGCGTGCGGTGGGTCACCATTGCTTAGAAAGCCATCATGCATGAATGGTAAAACACTTCCAAATGCTGGGTAGATCTAAAGTTTACTACTTAACCTCCTATAACATGCAGGTACTGCTCACTATAATACTGTTAATAGAAACGTAAAGCTCATCTAATTTTCTAGCATGGAGCAGCTCAAAGAGCACTACATCACGTCTTCACCACTGGAAGTGTCCCGCATCACCGTTCTCCCCTGGAAAGGATCGCTACAGTGTCCTGCGTGGCAGTTTGTCCATTCTAAGGGCACTGCATCCCATTTTCCTCCATTGAAGAGGCGCCCCAAAGGGCCCGCATTACGCATACTCCAATGGTAGGGCATCCCACAGGGCTTTGCGTGACTTTTTCTCCAACGGCAGGACTCCCTAAAGAGCCTTGGATGAAGCTTTCTCCCCAAAGGTTTTCACCATTGGCAGGGAACCCATGAGGGCACTTTATAACATATGTTGCACATTGGACTACTTTAGAGGACACCTTTATTTTTATATGGACCATGGGAGCATCCAAGAGGGCACTTCTTTGTAGTTTTTGTGTTTTGTAGGGGCAGTCATGGTATGTCCAAATCTCTTGCTGGGCACAAAAATACTCAAGAAGCTCGTTCAAAGGTTTAGAGAAAACTGGCTGCCCCGAAAACCCTGTGAGCAGCCCCAAGAAGCTGAAAGATTCTTTAAATCCCTTCCAGTCGTATCATTTATAAAAGTCTTGGAAGGAAGAGCCTTAACAGAGGTGGAGTGAAAAACATTTGTCCTGAGGGTGGCGTTAGGTCAAAGGCCAATAGTCATTTAAAATCAAAGGGGTGATCCCTTTGGAAGAATTGATGTAGAAGTCCAAAATACAAAAGGTTTTTGCTCATTTATAGAGTACGAATTGCTCATTAAATTGCTAAACAAGTTATTATTCAATCTTGATATATTTGTAGTGTACAAATGGGACTTTTCAGGGTCATAAAAAATGGAATCCACTGGCAACCACAAATATCCACAACAAATTTTAGTAAATTTTAGCTCTGGAATTTTAGGAGGCCTTATCATGTTTTGAGGAATATTTAGTTTGCTGTTAGATTAAGGATGAGAGGGTCTCCGGAATCATGAATTATCTTGTTGGTACAACGAACGAGGTGTAGGACAGATTGAGGGACAGACAGACTGACGACCTCAACCCGAGTGTTGGGAGAAAACAAGGCACTGCTGTTCATAATTTAGTTTCTTTATGCCATACTTTGCTCAGTGACTATTACCTCTGCTACAAGAGCAGCGTGACCTCTGTGAAATATTTGCAGATGTCAAACTCCAGTGATACTGTATTGAGATGGTGGCTTTATAGATAAAGATAACCTATCCAATAAACCAGGTTGAAAAGGCCAAAAGCAGTGGGGAAAAATATTCGTGAGTACGAATCAATCTTGGAAACCCGCACATGCATCCTGTTTTCACGCCAGGCACCTGAGCGGCAGTCGTCAAAACAGCAGAAGAAGCTGGCACAATCTTTTCCATCCAAACACTCGTAGGCATAGTCAGCCTCCTCGTGATAGGGCACAATGTTGTTCATCTGCAGCAGGGATGTGCCAGGTCGGATGTTAACCATGCTGGATGATTTCTGCTTTGTGGGAAACACATCAGTTAGTAAACACTACATTCAGTGGGTTCAAACCGCAATGAACAGAAGAAAGCTCTTAGCTACCTGTGCGTTGTTGTTGGCTTTGGATTTTTTGGTCTGTCGGTTGCTGGTGAAGTAGTGCAGAGTGCCATACTCCATGAGGGCAGCGAAGGTGAAGATAAAGCAGACGGAAACAAAAAGGTCCATGGCAGTGACGTAGGAAACCTTGGGCAGGGACTTCCTGGAGATGGTGCTTAGAGTTGTCATGGTGAGCACTGTAGTGATACCTGAATGGATCGTCACGGAGACCAAATCAGCAGTGGATTATGAAATACTTTTTTTGCTAAAGTACAATCAGTGAATTCCTTTGCAATGAGGGATTCTGAAAGTTGGATACCAGGTTGATATTTTTCTGCTTCCCTTTTGGATTGAACTTTGTAAAATTTTTAGAGAACAAGGCAAATTTTCAGAGTCTCTGAACTCTGACTCACTTTAATTGTTTATTCAGCAAGAAGATATCAAACCTAGAGATGTGCGGGCTGGCACGGCATCCTTATTGATCCAGAAGGAGACCCAGGACAAGACCACGATCATACTGCAGGGGATGTAGGTCTGGATGGTGAAGTAGCCCATTCTCCGGCTCAGGTCAAAGAAGATCGTCATGATTACATATTCTCCTGAAAGTTCAACAGTGCAGATGTAGAGATTAAAGCTGAATGCGTAACATTGGACTGGTTTACACCATGGTCACGCCAATGCTGCACATGGTTGAACTGGATAAAGATGATGATGTATAACCGCACACTTCACTAGGTAAGTTCTTGTAATATCCGTGCTTCGTGTTAGATTGGGGACTGGCAACATATAAGCACACGTGGCCATAACCTCTCACCTGACTGGGTGTGTGCCACATCAGTGGTGTTCCTCAACCCGACGAAGGCAAACTGGTAGAGCCTCCAGTACCGCTGGTCTGCCACCTCCACAGCCCGTCTCTGCCACCTATACATGATCTCATTCTTGGGATAACCATCTACACAATGGAGAATGGAGAATACATTTACCTTACTGCTGCATTAAATATCCAACATGCAGCTCATATCTGTCATTCAGTATGACCACCATGAGGGAACATCGCACCACGGCAAGGCAGGGGGGAGCATTCAAGATGGATGGGACCAACCTAGTCTCATCAAATATTCTCAAATGAGCAACACCTTCCAATGCAGGTCATCATGAGCCTTCACAGGCCAAAGCTCTGTCTAGTTGAATTTTTGAGAACACTTTTGTGGGCTGGTTATTTTACCTGAGAGGACACTTTGTTGACCTGTTGGTTTTGTTTCTGTTCCAATATATTGTGATGCTTGAGTTTCCTCCGTATGTTTGTTGTTGCCTGTACAAGGTGTGTGGGTGAACTCTATTGCTTTACTGGGTAAATGTCCGTCTGTAAAGAGAGCTGGAGAGGTATCCCTGTGGTGGTGTGAGTGTTCTTAGTCCCAGGAACAAAGTGTGGAGGTAAATGATCTATCCGAAGGTGTAGTGAGGAAAGAAGTTCCCTCTGGCATTATTACATTTAAAGTTTGTTTGATGAAGGTGCAGTATTTTATCTGCTGATCAATGTGGAGTATTTTAAACCGAGGTCAAAGAAAATATTCCAAACTCAAATTGAAACAAAAATGTTTTGGCCTACGAGTTCTCACACATGAACCGTCTTCCAAAATGACCTGTAAGTTTCCTGTTAGTGCACTTCAATGATTAAGTCACAATAGGAAAATGCTGTTACCTGCACACTTACTACTCAGTCTAAGCTCTGGGCTTCAAGCTTACATTTTCAAGGCAGAGTATAACCCAATGGGAAAAGGGTTGTTAATGAAGTAGCTTATCAAAATGATAAAGCCAACCAAGAATGACATCAGCACCAACCAGCTTCATTCACAAGTTTGATAAACAAAGCATTAGTATGCCTTCATCAAACAGCAGATGCTGACCACAATCCTCGCGATTACAAGAGGAACGTCTCTATCTATAGCCACTTTTCCACTGGTCAAAAAACATGCTAACTCCCGGCTGATAATTAATCTTTGATTAACTGATACCCGGGTCTACTGCAGAGTCATTTGACTCGGGTAATTATCGCCTCGGCTCCGATCGGCACTGATGAGAACACAAAATCCCGGTTGACACGCTAATCTCCGCCCCCTCTCCGGCCCGATGCTATGCTCCGTCGGTAACTCCTCGTCATCTCGGCTACAAATCTCACCCGTCTCCGTCTGCCTTTACTAAGCCTGTTTTGGGCGCGTTTGTGACGTCAGACGGTTACTGAGAAGAAAAGAGACGGACAGGAGTATACTCCACTGGCAACGGGAAAATACACAATCGGCATCTATAAGCGGGTCCTCCCGGGTCTGAAAACCTGTCAACGCACTAATTTCAGTAGTAAAGGGGCATATCTCTGCAGAGGGCAGAGTGAAGGGAGCTGGTCCACGTATAAAGCAATCGCGGGCGGTCCACTTCTCTTGGATGGATTAAACAGAAAGAAATTGGGTCGCCAAAGATACTTTGGTGTCTGTTAATGTAACTGCCCAAGCTTAGTGTATGTTTCATAAACACTGATCATGTTGATGAAGTCATATGTCTTATAAACACATCCTCCTTTATGAACACTTCTGCATTGGTATAACAATGTTACTGAGCTCCCCTTGCTGCTACAGAGAGAGCAAACTTGCAAGAGGGTAAGCAAAGCTTAGATTATTGCTGGCATATAAACAACTTGCCATGCTGTTGCTTTTCAGGTCTGGTTAGCTGTTTGGCAGTTTTTGTTGGTGCTCATTTGATGATATTCACTGTGACTGCGCTGGTCCTGAGATTTGTCCTCTACTCCATGAAATGGTCTTTGCATTTTTCACCAGCATGTGGAAGATTAAGATCATGAGAGGCTCAAGCACAATGCCAGAGACGAATGAATGATGACACAGACAGCATGAATCAGACTGGGAGCGGGTGCATAATTCATTAAGACTGTCAGAGGAATGGGACTGGGTGACCTCCTCTCTCCGCTGGTGGAGCAGATGATAGATTGGTACAGGCTAACAGAGGGCAGCCTCAAGCAGATGGGCCGTTTGGCAAGGAGAAGGTACAAGGGCTTAGCCACTACACTAGCCCATACAGAAGCCCCTCTCATGAAGCTACTGAAGTTGAAGTCGAGATGGCGGGTTAATAAATGAGCGGGGAAAACGTTCGACCACCTACAGCTTGAAAACTCCAGTGGACACGAGTGCTCATCCATTGGAAAGTTATGCAGCTTAAGGTAACACTCCGCATTAATAGTCAACCTGACAGAAACAGAATTGTGACAGAGAAAAGCAAAGACTCAGGCTTGTTTCTTCCTCCCAAGTGTGAATGAACACAGTAAAAGCACTTCATGTTCTCTCTGTAATTACACAGGAAAAAAAAACAACCTTTGACACACTAGATCACCACTTTGACAAATTGGGGTCATCTACAAGAGAACTACATGAAAAAATACAAATGCACACACTTAAGCTGCACAAACAACAAAGGTTTCTGAAGAGTTCAACATGGCAAAGGTTAAGCTTTCCTACCTCAGAGTGTACATGACTCTCCCATTGCTCCACAGCCTCAGGAGGCGGTTGGGAGTGGTGATCCAGTGGGCGTCCGATTTGCGGGAATTCCTGAAGAACGTGTCGGGGATCCAGATTTTGCCTACCATGTTACTGTTGAGCATGAGCAGCTTCGTCGTGCTGTTGAACTTCAGCCGGCTGTCGTACCACGTCTGGGCAAAGAAGATGTCGATGGTGTATTCCTGCAACAGAGTAGGGGGGGAAAATGCAAATAAAAAAGAAAAGCTTCACCATAAAATAATAAGCAATCGATGGGTTGGCAGTGATTTGACGTGAGTTCCTTTAAATTAAGACCAATATTACCCGGTACCACGAACTTTAAAAGCTACTTGCTCCTCTCTGGTGATTCCTGATTGATCGAGTTGGCAGTTAAATTGTATTTGTGTTCAAATCATTTGCATGAGTATGAGTTATAGCGGCATTTTACGCAGCTGAATGCTTCTATTTGGATGATGTTCAGTAGAAAAAGTTGGGGAAAAAAGACGTCAGTGTCCCTTAGAGCAGTGGTTGTCAACTGGTCTGTCCTGAGGACAAACCACCACCTCCTTAATGACAAATCGTGACCCACATTTCCAACATTTTTCAACCACTGACTTGAAAAAATGGTGCAGTTTGGACCTGAGATGGAACAAAACATCACAGTATGTCAACATCACAAAAGACAACAGTTTAATAGTCAAGCAAGTTGGTGGCAGTGCATGAGAGGAAAATATTCCCTCTGCAGAAGTATGCTTAAAACTGGAACACAAATGCAACGAGGGCTGATCAAGTTTCAAGAATGTAACTGCAGCTGGGAATCAGTGAATACATTGAGTGACCAAACTGCACTACTACTGCACGCACAACAGAGGAAACACACGTCCTTCAAAATAAAAGCGCAGCTTACACTTCTTGCCTAAACTTTTTTATTATCAAGCTCTTCCACGACCCACTGGAAACCGCTCCATGACCCACTTTTGGGTCCCGACCCACCAGTTGAGAACCACAGCCTTAGTGGATACTGGTACAGGTACTGGTATCATACAAACATACTCAGCCCTAATCTTGCCTTTAAGAATTGGCCCGGACATTTGACAAATATTCCCAGTTGTCTTTGGTGACCTCCTGACCTTTACTCCATCGCCATCAGCAGGCTTTTCAGAGTTAAATGTCTCCACGACAATTTTCGGATTGCCATAATATTTGGCACAAAATTAACCAATTGAGAATTTATTTTCTCTTCCTTTTCTGCCTTTCTCCAGAAACATCTGGTAAGACGTGTGTTTACCTTGAGTGCAGATTTGTTTTGTGTTCATGTACCATTGCCTGGAAACTATTGGGTGAATAGA
The DNA here is from genome assembly GCF_022749685.1 of Semicossyphus pulcher. Classification (NCBI taxonomy): domain Eukaryota; kingdom Metazoa; phylum Chordata; class Actinopteri; order Labriformes; family Labridae; genus Semicossyphus; species Semicossyphus pulcher. The sequence continues at coordinate 29,807,769 of NW_027211648.1, read as the reverse complement.
CACTATTTTTTCATGGTCTCCAGAGAATAAAATCTAACAACATTAGTAATCTAACATTAATAATGTGGAGTTGTCCATCCAATATCCAAAATATCAGCAGAGAAAAAGCAAAGGGAAACCAGAAGTTTCAGTCTCACCATGTTGATGGGATCAACTGGTCCGATGCTGTTGACGTACACGGCTGTTTCAATCACTGTCGGCCTCACTGAAACAGAAGACATACTGTGTTGACAAAGACGGCATCAACATGTTTGTGCATTTTTGTTAGCTCATGTCCAAAGAGATTCTGTCAGTCTCATCAACCTAAAGCCTTGACAGAGAACAGAATCCTTTCCACAGTTTAGTTCCTTCTTCAGTCCGACTTAAGGTCAAGACAGTTGATTGAATGTCTCCGTCCAGAATAATCAGAAACTTCAATCTGTTGCTATGCTATTTTCTTTTTTGGCAATTCAAGTTGTGTTGATGTTTGCTCATTTCACGAGGGGTCAGTCTTGTGTGAGGTTGGTGCTGTCAAAGTTTTGTCACTAAGTTGTGTCTAATCTCTGGGGCCGTCCTCTTTGAAAGATGCAAAACTCACCGTTCTCAGCAACTTCAACATGTTGTTGTGCAGTGATTGTAGGAATCAGCTGCAGATAAACACCATTTTTCAGGGGGGTAGCATAAAAATAAGGATCGCGGTGCATAGGAAACTTGACCTTTTCACAGACAAATTGGGCGAAAATGTAGGAATGCCTACACTGCACACTGCAATGCAAATAATGTTGCTTAAAGGAGCAGTTCGCCCCTGGAAAAACAAACAGCTCGTGATTCTACATTCCTACAACACCCAGGGTGCATTGCGCCCCTCCCTCTGAAAGGAACGGCCCAGCGAAAGACGCTGGAGTGAAATACTACTGTTTCACTGCAGGCAACGGCTCAGAGCGGGACAGAATCTGAAATACTATAATAGACTACAGAGAATATACGGCAGATCATGTTAAAAATCTTCAGGTCTGCAGTCGACATTTCAAACTGACAATTTGAACGAGACATGACATCAGAGACGGGTCTCCTAGATTGAGGAAGTGTAGTTCAGCGAGCTTCCTGGGCCCATTGGAGAAGCGGATAGCGCCCTCCAAAGACACAGAGAGAAATAGCATATTTTCCTACCATAATGGCATTAGCTCCCCATAATAGCATGATGGGACTGAGGTTGAAAATTGAGCAACCCAAACTGCACACGACCATAAACAAACTTCTTGTGAACTCCCTGTTACCTCTGTGAACCAACCAGAGCAACAACAAAGCACGTGTCCTCAGGATGAACTTGACTTGCCTCCGATGTCGGGCCGCAGTTTGTTGTCGTAGCCCTCCAGCAGTTTGTTCAGGATCAAAGTCACATCGCTCTCATAGACCTTCGGTGATAACACCCAGGTCTTATTTATGGGCACGTCCTCATAGTCCTCCTCTTCCTGTTTACTCGGGCTGATGGCTGCGCTGTGGAGTATAAATACAGACACATGGTAAGACATAAAGACTTACAGTATTTGCATTTAATTTAGTGGGTGTCTGTGAATGCTGGAAAATATATATGCACAGGATTGATGCAGTTATGAGTCAGCTTTAAGCTTTAGCTAGCACCAAGGCAATTTCTCAGTTATGGCTTTGGTTCATTTAGGGTGTAAAAAACTGAGTGCAGTGTTTGTGTCCTTCACTGTTGGCGACAGTTACGCTGTGACAGGATATAAGATGGATCATCCCCAACAACTGCCTCATCACGGAGAAGCTTCTCCTCTCACTGTGCTCCATAACACAAATGGAAAGCAGTGTGTGACAAAGTGTCAATGCACATAAACCTGCTTCTGACGTTCCTGGAAGAATAAGATCTGTATGTAAGTAGGCATAAATCACAAATACTGTACACAGGGCAGCGGTACCTCTGTTGGTTTCAGAGAAAAAGACATGTAGTTCCTTATTCTCATTTCGTATTTATAAATGCTACGACTCATTCTCATGCACACATTCATACACTGATGGAAGAGGCTGCAATGCAAGGTGCCAGCACCATGACCCACTGTATTCTAAAGCTCCTACACATTTGCTTGTGGAGCGAATTGGGGCTCAATATCTCGCCCAAGGACACTTTGAAATGTGGACCGCAGCAGCTGTGGATCGAACCACTGATCTTCAGATTAGTGGATCACCAGCCGTATCCTCTGAGGCACAGAAGAGGTGCGAGTCTGATAAAGAAAAGTACCTACAGCTTAAATTATGTCTTACATTGTTAGCTCCATAATCGCTGACTTACATCTTGTTCCCTACATGTATGTATCTGTACACATACTGCACAGGTAAAAAAACTGTATGTTGAGAAGAACAGCAAATGAAAGTACGACATCTTCAAGTCAGAAAATACGTAATGTAATGCACAGGTTACCCATAAGCCTCTGCATGAGACACACTGGGGCTTTCAGATAACTCCAAGGTAAACTCATCTGTGGCGATATGAGACATCCAGGGAAACTGCTCTGCTCTGAGTGACGTGGAGGACAGACATGTTAAAGTATGTTTGCAGTGTCAGTTGGGGACAATGGATGTGTGAAATGAGGCGGGACTTTCACCCTGGAGACACCCAGGCTTCCTGTCCCACGTGGCACCACAAGTCAACATTTAAGGGGGAATTCACCAAAGGATTACACGGCTTTTGCGCCCCTTAAACCTGTGCAAATGAGAGAGAAAGACTCGGCCTAATTCACCAAGCACACGCAGAGGGCCAAATGCACCTCAAAGTGCACCGCAGAGCAAACAGTCTCTGTGCTCCGGTGCTGTTCGCACTAAATGAATCATTATGCAGACATTCGGGGAGAGCTGGAGGTAAGGGCTGTCACGCTCCGAGTTTCCACTGATCGTGACGACAATTCCACCTTTTGTGTGACCAAAATATAATTGTCTGTTAACAATATATTTTCATTATCATTATAATTTGTGGATCAAACGGTCTGGGGCGCAACCCCGGCACACGGGCACACTTTGTCCACGCGCTCATTTAAAAAATTGAAACAAAGAATAAAACTAGTAAAAAACCCATCTGGACTTCACAACTAAAAGAGCTGCCCCCTCCTCTCCCTGCTCGTCATCGATCTGTGGATGGAGCTGAGCTCCGTCAGTGTGGAGCTCAGTTAATGCCTGATGGTGCAGATAGCTCCTCTCCACAATCAGACACTCAACAAGAGCAAACTGCACAGATCGGCAAAACTTTAAGGCTGTGTTTGCTCATTAGTGCAGTTTGCTTTGTGGAGCGGACCTTGAGACGGAGCAGATAGCGGGGGCAAATGATACGTAATTTATGGTGCTATTAGCGGCCGCAATTGATTCTTAGTGAATTCAGCCCTTAGCTATTATTTTAGCCACACCATGATGTATTTCCTCAACTTAAGTAGTCTTGTGCCTAAAGGTGCCTGTTAGGAAAAATGCATCAACAGTACAGATTGGATTTTCTTCAGCTGAAACACATGAAGAAGAAAAGATGTATATCAGTCTCCGGCCGGCTCAGTTTGTTGTGTTGTGCTGTGCTGAGCTGCTCTGAGGCGTTATCAGGTCTGCTCTCTGGAGGTTTACGGTCTGTTAAACTGTGTTCCTCGTTTGTGTGTTGTGAATGCAACTTACATTGCTTTAATTGTTTCTGGTGGTTATTGATTAAATGTAATTTGATGTTTCAGCAATATCAAAAGTGCATCACATGTATTCTTACTTACACACAGTGCAGCCGGGTCGTTACACACACAGGGGACTGGGACTGCTTCACACGTTAAGCTGGAGGACTCTCCAAGGACAGCCGGCAGATTTTGCTTATAAAGCATGCATTTGTTTTGTGCTTATCTCAGCAAACAGTGTAACACAAAATCAGCTGTGTCTGCAAACTGTGAACGCTGTTTGCTCTGTGATCACTGGAATACATTTGAATAAAACCTATTTTCAATCACCTTCTGCTTGTACACCTTGAAGTTATTAAAACATGTATTGAGATAGAAGTCTAAGACACACACAGACACAAAGACGCGGTGGATTTAAAAGACGCAGGGTGCCTTGTGAATCAAATGCAATCAAGGTATTCTTGGAATAAACCCCAGCTGTAGCAGTGTTACGTGTGTTTCCTGCTGCCCCGCCATGCTGTGTGTATCACAGGCGGTCAGTTACACATGGCTGAACTCAGTCAGTCTGTGCCAAGGTGTTTCAGTGCCTTTCCCCTGCTAATGAAAACGGACCTGATACTGTAAAGAGACCCGAGGACTTGGCGTTCAGCCCGGGCGTCTAATACAAAGGACATGACCTTAAATGTGGAAGCAGAATTCGACCTTGCTGCTCTCTGCTGTCACCTGAAACAGAAACTAAAAGATCTCACAGAACCATGCTGGTCTAAATCTACTCAACATATTGGTGGATATAAAACAGCATCTTTCTGTGCAAGTTATTTTCCCTTCCTGTTTGTTTTGGTTTGTTTATCCATCTCTATGTCCATTCAAACACCTGTGCAGGCAACATATCTGGGCAACTGCTGATATATCACCTCGACATCTGGCACGGATATTATTGGACCCTGGAGAAGTGTTCCTAAAGACTTTGATGACCCCAGCTCATTTCTGCTGAGCACCGCTGTTATGTTCAAACATAAACCAACATGTTGGTGCATTAAGGTCAAAAAGAACATTAACATGGACTCCATGGCCCCCACAGGACAAACAACAACCACTACATTATCCCACATAAAACACAGTGTGTACGACTCTCAACACTTGAGCTACCTATCACAGGCTAACATTACCTAGCAACCTTAGCTAGCTAGGCGAACAGTCAGTAACACAGATACTTCCTTAGCCGAAACACATTTGACAGTTTTTCAGATGGATAAATAATGAAGGTGAGAGCGCTGAGGAAGAGCCGGCAGCAGTTTGCAGCTCCATTGTGTTAGCTTAGCATTGTGGCATTAGAGCACAGCAGCAATAACCTCCTCTTGTGTACGGTTTAACACCCGATGTGTGTCGATAAAGTTATTGATAACACATGATGTATTTTAAAAACAGATTTCGGACAGACTTAATGTCGGGCTGTTTGAAATGTCCTTGTTTTCAAATTCTGTAATCTGCAGTCCTGTCAACGATCCTGTCACCACTTGTTGAGACAATGATGACAACAGCCGTGTCCCAATCCAACGACTGCATCCCTCGAAGGACGTATTTGAAGGTTGATTGCGTCACAGCAGCAGGTCGAAGGCTGTCCCATTTAAAAGTCTCCTTCAGATGCGTCCTCCTTTTCCCGGGCCACTAAGGGTCCATCGGGTACATCCTTCACGGCCTGATGTATCACGAGATTCATTGCACGCAAATCCAAACAAGATGGCGGACTCTTAAACGGCCGAGGAATACACTTTAAATGTAAGCGTTTTTGGTTTCAACTCGAATAGCTAGAGAGACAAATGTTACAAACAACGAAAGGGCCCTTGAAATAAATAATAAGTTAAGTTGCGTGACTTTAGCTATGTTGGCTAGTTATTCAGCTAGCTACCTGTTGCTAGGCGACAGGCGCCTCACTTTGTGAAGCAAGGGAAAGAGCGGAAACAGCTGGTGATGCCAACAGGAAAGCCTCCATAGACCAGACCGTCTCATTTCAGTTCGGTCTTCGCGGTCGACACGGGCTACGAATGACTCAGCCTTTGTAGACCGCCTCCTTTGAAGGATGCAGCCCCTGAATTGAGACGCAGCTTATGTGTTCTTTCTTACTTTAACCATGTAGATAATGTATGATTGAACCTGACCAACAACAGAAACAACAAATGCTTACAGAGCAGAGCAGTTTCCCTGGATGTCTCATAAACGTTTACATCTGACTGTTGTATCGGAGGCGTGTGAAATAGCGTCTGAAAGACGATCTGGGATAAGAAGGAGGTCCTGATTTACTCTGGAGTCAAAGAAAACAAATGTCAACAACATGAGTGCAGACAGGTAAGAGAGGTGGAGGTAGAAGAAAGCAGCAACTACTGCGACTCCCTCCATCACACTGATGTAAAGCCTAAAAAAATGACTGTATTTCTTGTTAAATGTTGGAAGTTTCATCACACAGTTTATTACAGTCAGACTTTTCATGTGGGGTCAATCTTCAGTTTACTGTAACACACCGGGGACGCTGCCTTCGGCACTGAGCCGTGGAAGTTTCTGCTTGAGTTCAGCCGAAGTTGAAAGACTCTCATGGAAAGCTGGCGAGGCAGAGTTTTACAGAGTCTCCCTGCTGGAGCCCTGAAGGCATCTCGAGACGAGTCACTGATTCTGCAACAGTTCAGTCTGTCTCAGCAAGTTCTTCTGCAGACACTTTTCTCCACTGACGTCGGCTCCACTCGCTGAAACCTACAGAGACCGAGCTGCCGAGCTGATCGCAGGGTTAAACGTTAAAACTAAAGACACTAACTGTTTACTGCATGTTAGAAATCACATCAGACGTGTTTTAATTATGTTTCTTGATAATTGTGCAAATATTCTGTCTGCAGGAAACTTGCCTGTAATCTCATCCCTAAAAAGTTTGTGTTCAGCTCGCCTTGTTTGTAACTACAAGTTTAAAAAAACCTTTGTACTATTGATTTTTATAGCAAAACAAACAAAAATATTAAAATTAATATTTAATTTCACAGAAATTAGCTACAATAATTAAAGTGAAACAAATTCACTTATGAGACATTAGTAAATTAGTACTTCCATGAATCCTTAATGAGTGGTATTGACACATTTATTATTTATAACCGACTTTAATGAAGTTTACACAGAGAGAATTGTTTATTAATGCTTTTATCAATAACGCCTCCTGTGGGCAGCCATCAGTGAAGCCTGGTATGAAAAATGAATGATAGTTAAGACGAAGATGTATAAACTCTAAATGTCTGTGTGCTGCTTTTAAATGCTACAGGTGGACTCACATTAAAGTGCAGACACCGTTCAGACCTGTGCGTCCTGCAAAGACTGCATGCACAGCCTGTTATGTTCCTTTAGATGGACTTACAATGTAAAATAATTTGATATTTGCAAACAGTAACTCATGATTAAATCACCTCCAGAACCCGACTAAGTTCAGTTACATATCCTTCAGGTTCTGCAGATTTCCAATGTTAAACTACCAAACAAACGGTCTCCTACACTACAGATGAGTTTCTCCTCCATGTACGGTGCATGTTAGACCCTGAATGTCTTACAAAGTAGTTTGATGTCATGAATCATGCTTGTAGATGTTGGTGTGAAAGTCAGATTTAAGGTGAGAACAGAGAAACATTTATGTTCTTCAGCAGATGCCAAACCAGCAACTCCCATGTTCTGAGCTTAAATGACTTCTTTTTTCAATGGAGTCTGGTGTCTTTGAAGAGAGCGATGTAACGTGTGTTTCTGGTTAAAAAAATCTATCTCCTCTTTAACATAAATGTCTATCTCTGTAGGCATCCTTCTTGTAATGTTGTTAGACACTTACACCTCTTTCACACCAAAATTAGCGCGTTGACGCAGGTTTTTCAGACCCGAGAAGACCCGCTAATAAATGCCGATTGTCTCTTTTCCCATCCCCAGTGAAGTATACTCCTGTTGGTCTCATTTCTGCTGCGTCACCGTCTGACGTCACAAACGCACCGGTTAGTAAACCGTGAAGATATTACGGTGGTTAGGTCTTTATTGTATCTATTACTCATTCAGTCTGTTTATTAAACTCGGCGCCGACAAATTTGGAACGATGTTCGAGCGCTGCTCGGACGGAGACGGGTTGAATTTGTAGCTGAGATGACGAGGAGTCGCAGAAGTTACAGACGGAGCATAGCACCGCGCCGGAAAGGGGGCGGAGATTAGCGTGCCCACCCAGGTCAAATGACTGTGCAGTAGACCCGGGTCTGAATGCCGATTGTAGCCTTTACCATTAAACAAAAAGCAGAGTGTCAGCAGGTGTTAGCGGGTTTTTTGAGCAGTGGGAAAGCGACTTAAGAAGCTGCAGTCATTACAGCCTGTTTAACGGCTGCCAGCTGAAAGAATTTTCTGAGACCCCAAAATATGCCGAAATAGGGTTTAAAAATTAGAAATTGCACATTAAGGTGCATTTTGGGAAGTGTAGTAAACAGGACTTTGACCCCTTGAGGCTAAAAATCAAGATAATTCTGCCTTTTTATGATTTAGACCACAACAGTAGGAGCTCTGGTTGGCTCTGCGCTGACTACAATAACTATTTAGCAAAATACAAATCATTTGTGAGATTTAATATTACGGAAAACTTTAATTCTAACATTCATTTTGTAGTTCCAAAATTGCTAAACATGATATTCTAATAAGAGACAGTTCTCACGTTATCAGACTCCATTCCTCCAGGCCTCAGGTGTGACTTTCTTTGGTGCATAAGTCGACTTCAAATAATGTCATATTCAGACTGAACTGTTGAATAAAGAAAAGCATCAGCAGCTTCTACCTGCTGAGACACTGTCACATTTTTCACCTGTAATAACTGGAAGGCCTGTCCCTCACAGGACACTGTTTACACCTCTGTGACCGCCTGACACATAGAGGTTTCCTCTGGCTGAGGTAAGTGAAGATCTTCAGAGGACCAGAATCGTCCATCATTCCTCTGTCAATAACCAGCTGACAATAAACAGCTGTAGTACGAAGACAGATCAGGCCTGAGGGCGAACGAAACACCGCACAGTTTGGAAAAACGCACACATGTGGCTCAAGGTTGATTCATTTTAGGAACATTTCCACAGACAGAAGATCAAATGTGTTCCTCTCAGGCCTTTCCTCTCACACAATGACCCTCTGTGATGGGATTACAGGTGAACACAACATGCAGCAACAACGCAGCGATGCAAAGACACAACATCTGCAGCCGTTCACCCCCACAAACCTCCACCTCTCATCATCATGGAGACATCCACACACACCTACCAGAGTCCGAGCAGAGCGAAGAGCAGCCAGGGGTTCATGGCTTCGTCCCGCACAGCTCTGACAAAGAGCCGCTTCATCCTCCGCTGCACAGCCGGGAATCAAACGAGCTAAACGGGGAGCGGAGCGGAGGCAACGAGGAGAGCTTCCGTCGTCAGGTCGCGTCTTAATGCAGCCGCTCAGGGTTAAACGTAGCGACGGAGGGATGTGAGAGCTGCGTCCATGCTGTGTGAGTGTGTGTGTGTGTGTGTGTGAGAGTGTGTGAGGAGGGGGAGGATGAGGCAGAGAGAGGAAGGCTGCTGCTGCCGGGGAGCTGACTCTGCTCTAGTCCATCTGCAGTGGCGCTAACAGGCTGTCACACTCTCTCACCTGGCCGAGAAAAACCTGCTTTCATCCACAAAGACTGACTTATGCTTGTAGATTTATATCTTTATTTACTATCACTCACTTTAAGCATCAGAGGAAACACCGGGTCTGTGCATGCAGATGAAGCTTCACGTGCAGCTGCGGTGTAATCCGGTGCAGGAGCTGCCACAGCACGCAGAGCGCTGGGAACCAGTGAAGGCTCCTCACAGGGGGAAACCACTGGCTGTGAGCCCAAGGTGACCCCGAGGCAAGAACACGTCCATACACACCGTAATTTTGTAATGTGCTAAAGGAAACACTACTTCCTGAGATCACACTGAACACTGCCACTGAACACTTTTCTCCAATTGTTGTTTTTTCTTGTGGAACACTGCAGAGTTTAACCTGTTAGACCAACTTTACGACCATCATACATCTGTTAGCTGAGCAGGTAGCAAGAAAAATAATGAGAGAGGCGTGAAACTTAAAGGGATCGTTCAGATTTTTTGAGGTGTGGTTGTATTTGGTCAGGCGACCCTTTATAGTTTCAGTCTACTTTTAGTCGATGAAAACCCAAAATATTTGAGTCCAGTTTTAGTCAATAAAAAGTCATCACATTTTAGTCATTACTTTTAGTCATTACTTAGTCATTCAAACGTTTTCTCCCTCTTCTCGTTTTTACCTGTTCGCTTCAGGTAAAATTAAGACTTTGAATTTCAGCAGAATCCAAACGGTAAAAGAACGATGTAGAAAAAGCATCTAAAGATTACTTTTCATCATCGCTTCTCATTTACAGTCTGACTGAAGCAGACGGCCGATGATCGCTCCTTTCTGTGCTGAAGAAGCGTCAAATGACGCATTAAAGCGCCCCTTTTTTGGTGAGCGTGCTCAGAGCTCAAAGCTTAAAACCCTGAGTGACACAGGGAAAGTTCACAACCACCTTCATGATACCTGTTACCCAGTTGCATGAATGCATTGCTTGTATTTTGACAGACAGATTAAACGCACAGTCGGGGAAAATATGCATTTTGAATGTCCCACAGCCGACCTCTAACCTTTCAGTCCCGCCTCGTCTCGTTAACGAAAACTAAACATACGTGTCGTCAGAGTTTCTTATTTATATTTAGCTCGTCGACGTCTCGTCTTCGTCATGGAAAAAAGATCGCTGACCAACATTTATCGTCATTATTTTCCTTAACGAAATTAACACTGTTCAGTAGCTCTTTTCACACCTGCACTCCTGACAATTTCTAGAAAATTTCAAGACAAGACAGTCTGCCCCTAAAATGTTCTAGAGTTGCCCTCACAGCGGCAGCCAGAAGCTCGTGAATCTCTTTATCTCTCCAGTCTGCACACATCTTTGTTGTCGTCTTGTGAATGATCCTTCTTCTTCAACCTCGTATGTTTTTAATCATCCTGTTATGTGTCACTCTTCTGGTTTCACATGATGATAAATGATAAAAACATCAATATTGCCCCGCCCACTCACTCGCGGTGAATGTTCCTGACTATTACGCGCTGCCTCCCACATCAGCTCAACCCGACTTCTTGTGGACATTTTACGAAGAGGCTGCAGGAAAAAGTCTGCATAAAGTCGGAGGGGGAATTTGGTTGTTTGTGTTCAAACATTCAGGACATTTTCAGGAGTGCAGAGCATGTGTGAGAGGGCTAGTGAGTGTACTACAAACAGCAGTTGCCTGTTGGAAGCTGCACTCTGTACCACTCTACACGCGGTCATAAGACACATGTAGCCACTTTACCCACTTTAAAAAGTCCTACAAATAAAAAATATTTCATTTTAAGTGAACGCGATGTTTTGGATTATTTTCAAGCTTCACTTTGATGTCAGACATTTCCGTCCTTCGGCACGATGTTCACCGTCTCTGTATTACTCTGGTTTTACAGTTTAGACAGTAACTGTGTTCCTGCCCTGCAGCCTTGCTTTCCTCGTGTTGTTCGCCTGGTTTTAAACTCTGCTTGGGTTTTTGGATTTTGGTGATTGTGGATTTTTCTGCCCTCGCTGACCACCTCGCTTTGAAAGACCTACGAACGTTTAAGTAAAAAACCTTTTCTTACTAACTGGCTTTTCTCTGCGTCTGCGTAAGACTTACCCTTTACTTGCATATTGCTATACCACTTATTCTGTTCAGGGTCGGAGAGGGGCTGGAGCCAATCACAGCTGTCATTGGGGGAGAGGCGGGGTTACACCTGGACTGATTCCATCCTACGGGCAATTTTAGAGTCACCAATGAACCTAATGTGCATGTGTTTGGACTGTGGGAGGAAGCAGGAGCACCTGGAGGGAACCCACGCATGCACGGGGAGAACATGCAGACTCTACACAGAAAGGCCCACTATGTCTGAACCGGGAACCTTCTAGCTGTGAGGCAACAGCGCTAACCGCTGCCCCACTGTGCTGCCCCCTGCTGCAGGCCGCTCACCTGAACCACATTCATGGTGTCCTGCAGGTGAAGATTCCCTCTGACCCTTTTATTATCGACTCAGCACGTATGGAACCTCAGCTGAGGTGAAACCAAACACTTTTTAAATGATACTCCGTCAAAGCTTACCCTTTACATGAATGAAATAATGAATGCATTAATGGACCGAGCTAAATGACAAAAGTTAATAGAATTTTAAATATTTAAATCCTAAAGTTAAAGGGAAATTATGGTTCTAATCTAAAGTGAGCTTTTAGCTCTCTCGTGCTAAATGTTCACAGCATTAACATTAAATTTTAAATGTTTACAAATCAGAATTACAGCCCTGTTTCTTTATTCTGCTGCATCCACTCCTCTTCAGATGTTTACTGTCACATCATTAAACATTCTCCTCCCATGATTCTCACATTACCCATGACGCTTTTAGCTCCACTTAGCGTCTACATTACATTGATCTCATTCCTGCCGTCATGAGTATGGATAGTAACACTCAGGAGGAACCATTAGCATTGTCTTTGGAATCACACACTCACGTTTGTAACTTAACGTCCTCTTGTCTCAGTGAGCCACAGCTCTGTGCCATGCAGACAGAGTGTTTCCACTCTTAATGTGCATCAAAGCTTCTTTTCATGTTACTTTGTCTCTTGGTTTCACTGTCAGCAGAGCGGACGAGTTGATGAGATGAATTTCTATCAGAAAAGATCAAAACGTCTCCGTGACAGAGCTCTCATCAGCGTTCATCCTCACATGAAAGAGGAGGCAAAGAGAAGCACCTCGTACTGCAGGGCTGCATCTTCAGCAGGAAGGTTTCAAAGAAAGACTTCAAATTGCGACTGTGAGAAGAATCAGCACGTCCGGTGTGATCCTGCAGTCTGACTGATGTGGTTGTGCGTTTATGACAACAGACCGGTTTTCTGAAGGGATCTTTTTAAAGCCTGGAGTTTGGCTTAATAACTACCAGGGTCACTTTGAGGTTAGCTTCATCATCAAGTAGAATAATGTTCTGATTGATTTCATGCCCAGTCTGCTTTAATTCACTCAAAAGGATGTCGAACGCATCCAGAGAGGACAAACGGATGAAGCTGATGGACGAGGAAGCCGCACAGCAGACTGTGATAGTTAGAGACACAGAAACTTACTTGGTTTAAAGTTTAATATCACATCCATGAAACATATTAAAAATAATCAAATTAACTATTGAGACCTGCACTTCCTGTGGGGAAAAACATTATTGCTGTTGCTTAGCAACTGTATCAACTAATTGTCCGTACCTAAATAGCATGAAGAGGACGATACGAGAGAAACCAATTACACGAAATCTCTCTCGCTTTTATCTTTTCATCAAATCTTCCCTCTGCAGCATCAGCACTCCTGCTGATAGACCACACACACCAAACCCCATTCAGTAAACATCCTATTGTTTTACAGTTCAATATAATGTTGGTACAGAATATGTAGTCAGAGTATTACCATCCCCTCAGATACACTGAGGTTCTTACAATTGTGTCTGTTATTCTACATTTTTCATTAAAACATAACAAAGTGTACGTCAGTGTTTCAGTACTTTCTCACTTCCTGTTTGTGGCTCAAGAAGTCTTTAAAACACCTCACAAATATATTGATATTTACTGGATCAGTGATTTTCACTAATAACACTATAAAAGGATAAAATACAAATAGATGCTGCTGTTTTCCATCAGCCAGCAGTGGTTGGTCTGCCAGAGAGGGTAGGCGGAGCTAAGTGGCTGCTTTTCCGCTTTCTCTCTTGCATGTAAACAGTAATCTACTATGGCTGAACAAACAAAGAAAAGATGGATGACTACAGATACAACTTCAACAAGAACTGAAAATCCAGAGAAAAAGAAACAAATTGGACGCTCAGATGAAGCAAACAGCTGCAGATGTCTGGTTATCTGGGACGTATGTGCCCGCAATTGCCTTTTATCACCATATTAGAACGAAACTGAGAACTTCGAGATTATAACTTTAAAGGGATAGTTTGATTTTGTGAAGTGAGGTTGTATAAAGTTCTTATCAATAGTAAGTGTCCTACGTACAGTAGATAAAAGTCAGCACCTGTTAAGAGAAGCCGGTCAGAGTTCCTTCACTGAAGCTAAGCGAAGCACGGCTGCAGACGGGATCAGGAGCACCGCATACTTTAGCCTCTTAAAAGAGTCCTACATGTAAACAAACATGTCAGTTTAAGTGTACGCTCTGTTAGTTTTTTGTCACCACTTTACATTGATGTCAGAGCCCCTTACCTCGGCACTGTGTGTCACTCTGCCCACACGGCCCTGTATACCTACTTGTCGGAGTTTGTAGAAGAGATAACAAATAAAGGTAGAACAGATTATGGAAACGATTAAGTGCCGTTTACGGTGGGGACTAGAGGACATCGTTTTCCTGCGCATGCTGTGAAGTGTTTTATGCCGCATGTCAGCTGTTTGTGTTAGAAAGTGCAGCGGCTCGCACAGACTGAACTCAAACTCCACTCTTCTGAAGATATCACAGTTGGTGCTTGCTTGTGTTTTTTCCCTGACTGTTCGAACAGAGAGTGTCCTGGTTGCCTTTTAGATTACACCGAGTTCTGTTCAGTAATAATGGCGTTGGATAGTGAATGTAAACACCAACACTGGATATGCAACACTGAGACAGCTCCACATCTGCACCGATCATTTTTTCTGAAGAGGATAGACTTAGACTTAGACTTAGACTCAACTTTATTGATCCCTTTGGGATGACTCCCTCTGGGAAATTCAGTCTCCAGCAGCTTATACAGTACAATACAATAGGAAAGAATCAGCACACAGAGGGTAAAAAAAATAAATAAATAAATAAAGATCAAAATATATATATATATCTATAGATATATATATAAAAAGTACAAAATTAGATAACAAAATATATAAAATATACACTCTTAGAAAATATACAAGTAAACAGTGGGTAATTGACCTGGTATTTAGTTCGATTAAACTAAATTAGGTTATTGCACTGTGGTTGAGAGATTATTGCACATTGACAGATTTTTATTGCGCATATGACCCTTTGAGAAATAAATAAATATTACTATTGAATAAAAGAGGATAACTACTATTAACTTTGTGAGGTGAATTAGTGGCTACCGCTTGTGAGAGAGTCTGTCCCTGTTACCTCCTCCCCCTAAGTGAGGAGTTGTACAGCCTGATGGCATGAGGGACAAAGGAGTTCTTCAGTCGGTTAGTCCTGCACTTTGGAAGGAGCAGTCTCTCACTGAACAGGCTCCTCTGGTTGCTGATGACGGTGTGCAGAGGGTGGCTGGCATTGTCCATAATGTCCAACAGTTTGTTCAGTGTCGCAAAACCAACACTGAATGATCGAGCTGGGGTCTGTTTCAGAAAGAGAGGTAACTTTAACTCTGAGTTGGTTACTATGGTAACTGAGTCTGTGATCCTAACCTGGTCGCGAGCAGGTTTTCTTCAGGAAACTCAGAGTTTCACTCCGTCTCCTCCCTCTAGAATATAAAACCCTCATTTGACTTCCTCATTCATTCAGCCCGTCTCACGCGTGTGTTTGAGCGGTTACCGAATTAAAGGAAGAAACGTTGCGTCTCTGTGCTGCTCTGACCGCTTTGCAAAAGTCTTTTATATTTATGATAAAAAAATCAAAAGACAAATCTGTGTCAAAGTCATCATTTTTAGATTTTCCACCACCACTGCCGAGAGCGCTCAAATAAGACGCCGGAAGTTACACATTCAGTTTAATCAACATGAATTATAATGTATGTGAAGTCAGCATCATGTTAGGGATAAAGCTAATGCACATTAAAACAGCCACTGAATGATATTGAATCTGTTTAATATTTAAAATATGATTGAAGTGCTTCCATGTACGTTTTTCTCCCGCTGGATTGCTCCTAAATTAATATACATTTTAGCTTCCGGTCGTGATTAAGTATTAAATAAATACACCAGTTCAAACTTGCAAATTTACTCGAGCAGCAGTTTCTTCCCACGCCGCTTCTCTCTCTTTTGCAGCTGCAGCCGTGTTACTTTATTTTTCTAAAAACATGCTCGTACTCGCTGAACGTCCGCATGAGGATTTCGAGCTCCACAGGTGTGACATAGGAGGACCTCTTTTTGTGTCTTTTTACAGTCAGCGTGCACGCACTTAACTCCGGGTGAACCTACTCAGAGTTGACTGAACTAACTCTGATCAGCTGTTCTGGAACCGAAAACTCAGAGTTTCCTATCTCAGAGTAGATCAACTCAGAGTTCAGGGTTAGACTCAGAGTTTGTTGAACCTTCTTTGTGAAACGGACCCCTGGTCTCTTGCTTCGTCACGGTGGAGACTAGAGGATGAACCAGAGAACACAAGGAAGTACTTCTACAGATGAGAAAGAGAGACAGGGGAAACTTCTGAGGTTGTTGATGAGTTGTTTCATTAATTTGACGGTTGGGTCCAGTAGTGCTCCTTAGCATTTTCCTCAGAAAAATTGGAGAAGAAGCTGTTCTACTGTTAAATATGGCGACATGCAGAATCTGGGTTAGTGGAAGGTGTAGGACATCTCTTCTGCACAGTCTGTGGCTCCAAATCACGTCACCAGGGCAAGATGGTAGCGCCCGCCTTAGGGGTATTAATAAGGGTATTATTTATATACAGGCATTGATTTTAACACCTAAACACATAATGTCATTTCTGCAAAGTCGTCAACCCACCATGCTGCCTTCGTTAATCTTATTTATGTCGCAGTGTTGCGCTTGCTCTGCTCCTGACTTGTATTATTTTGTCAAACGTATATGTGGACGTGCAGTTTTGGTGGTTTGCATTTGTTTGTTTGGTCCTTTAAAATCATATTTCCCTTTTGTTCCCTTTCGATCACACTGTGAGATTGTGTTGTGTCTGTATTTGCTTACATGAGCAGCTGAGTCCCTTCTTGCTGACTGAGGCAGCAGACGGCCCAGAGGTGAGACAGGAAGTGGAGAGGTAGATTATCCACACATGATAAAAGCACTGTGAACAGCCTTGCTTCCTGCGGGCCGGCGCTGGAGCTGAGATTATATTTGAGATGTGAGAGGTGCAGTGCTGCCGGGCGTGCGGCTCATCAGAGGGCTGATGGTGGCATTTTCCTTTACACAGAGAGGCTGATTGTGTCAGAGGTACAGAGTGTGATCAGAGCAAGATATTAATGCTAATGACTTTGTTCATTACAAAAACAAAAGCAGGATAGTTAATGAGAATGTAATCAAGTGATGGGATCAGAAATACTCATTTAAATCTGACATTTTTTATTCTAATTAGACTCTGCTGCAATCAGACGGTTCTGATTCCTGGAGCCTCGGCCTCTCAGTTTATGTAAATTAATGTACAAATTTAAATACAAGGACTCCTCAGTCTTAAATAAAAGTTGGAGGTCAATCTTAAAGAAAGAGTTCAATGAAGAGAAAATGAAAACAAAGTCATGAAAGTCAGCAGCTTGGTAAGAGGCTCAAAGCTTCAACATATGAAGATTAAGGTTCCCAAAGTCAGGGAGCCAGGATTTCATTTCCTCGTGACACGAAAAGTGTGTCCGGTTGAAACGAAAAGGTAAAGCAGGGCCCAGGTGCAGATGAGAAATACGTTTAATAAACAAAAACACTAAAAGGCAACAAACGAAGACTTACTGTAACAGTCCAAGTAACCCAAAGGGGACTCAATCGTCCAACAAAAAGGTGTAACCAAAAATCCAACGGAAATGTGAAACAAAGGGAGGCACAAGAAAGTCCAGGTAACAGGTTCAGGTAACAGAGATACAAGATGACAATAGACCTTTGACAAACAACGAACTGGCAAAGAGACAGGGGAGCACAGAGACGAAATACACTTAGGAGGTGAGGCTAATGAGACACAGGTGAGACAATCAAGGGGCAGGTGGAAACAATCAGGGCAGGGCACATAATCAAACGAGCGGGAAACACATAGGTAGGAGATGGAACAGGAAATAATATAATCTGAACCCAAAATACAAAATAAAATCATAACTAAACTAAAATAACTCATGACAAAAAGGTCAGTGTTGACTTTTTTGAAGTAATTATTTTGTAACCAACGCAAATATGAAACCACAATCCTTCTTCTTCACCTCACCGAGCTGTCGGTCTACCTAAACCTTTCCAAGTCTCTTTGGTGCATTTATCTGTTTCACACCCTTATCCATGCGTTAGCTGATTCATGTCCAGAATTTAAAAAACCTAAACTCCAATGTTTTGCAGCAAACTTTATTTTGAAAGTCAAACCGACCATACCTATTTATTAATGCTAACTTGAGTTTTATTGTGAAATCCTTTTTGGGGCTACGTGTCAATGACTGCTAACTTGACCGATGGGCCCTAGAGGTGCAAAAGAGGTGCTAGAAGAGTCCCTGGATTATGTTTCCCTTTTCTTCCTCTCTTTGAGCTAAGCTAGGCTAACAACAATGTGACATGAGAATCAGAGAGCAGGCAGATACCGCGTGGTCTGATCCGCATCACAGTTTGTTGTGTATGGGGCTGTGTAGCCTCGAACCAGTCAGGGAGCCCATGCTGACCCCTGTCCACTGCCAAAAGCACCTACAACGGGCCCGTGAGCATCATAACTCCCTAATGGCAGTGGCCTCTCTCAGCAGGATGATGCGCCCTGCCACCCTGCTGACATGGTTCAGGAATAGTTTGAGAAACACAACAAGTTCAAGGTGTTGACTCGGCCTCCAGATTCCCCAGATCTCAATCCAATGGAGCGTCTGTGGGATGTGCTGGACAAACAAGTCCGATCCATGGAGGCCCCACCTCGCAGCTTACAGGACTTAAAGGATCTGCTGCTCACGTCTTGGTGCCAGATACCTCAGCACACCTTCAGAGGTCTGGTGGAGTCCATGCCTCGACGGGTCAGTGCTATTTAGGCGGCAAAACGAAGACCTAAGCAATATTAGACAGGTGGTCATAGTGTTATGGCTCATTTGTGCGCCAGGTGTAAGATCCCCTGACATGCTGGCTGCAAAGGGATGGAGGTGGATGTGATGGGTGGAGGAGTTGGTGGAGTCAGGGTGAGTATCGAGATGAGTGTGGACACATGGAGCCCTCGGCTGTGGTCAGGCCCTTAGAAAGCTACTTGCCCTTTGAGATCAAGGCTCCCTCGATGGACTCTGTCTGAGTGTGTGTGTGTGTGTGTGTCTGTACAGGTGTGTACATGTTATTAAATGGTCCGAGTCATACTAACCCTCCCCCGGCAACACACACACATTTACATCACATAAGTGTGTTTTGGTCCCGAGGGCACCAACATGTATTCCTGACTCCATGTAGTGTGTGAAACTACAAACACACACTCGAGGTTTCAGCACTGCTCATTTAAAGCTCTGAGAGTCTGCTTGTGTATTTCTCTGCAGTCCTTACACTCTTTTACTACACAAGTGTTTTCAAGAACCTGATAACCCTTGTGTTATTTTATATTCTAATCATTCAGCAGCGAGTTCACAAAAGGATCGGTGGCAACGACTTAAAAAACACCATCAAAAGAAAGAAATCACAAACATTGTAAAACAAAGAACATAGCGTCTCTGTTCCCCGCTGCTGTTTGAATGTACATAAAAAAGCCATTGTGCACACATTCAGGGGAAATTCCCCTTTCTATGCAAATAAGCCTCCAAATCACCAACAAACAGCCACGTGCAGTTAGAGTGAAATGATTACCGTCTGCAGAGAGTTGGAAGTGCAGCCAGTGTTTATAAGGAGTGATCATTACAACACCATGTTTGTGTGAAGTGTCTCTAAAAGCTGCCTGTATATAAAAGGTCTTATTATTCGCAGGGGTTAAGTCAGCAAAAGGCTGTCTAAGGGCACATACAGGCACCTTTTTTTCTATATGTGTGGCGAAGGTCTGGAGCGGTTTCACAGGACGGAGATGATGCGTATCACATCTGGGCTTCACAATCAGTGTTGGGTAACGTTACTTTCAAAAGTAACTCGTCACGTTACTGCGTTACCTCCTGAGAAAAGTAACACGTTAGATTACTTTTGCGCTGTCAAAAATTAACCCCCCTCTGCGACTCGTTCCACATGTGTTATATTCTCAGGTCGGCGTGTAGCCTGCTGTACGTCTACCTTTTGAATGTATCGACTCTACTGTCATTGCATCGCCTCGTTTACGGCCCATAATCTGTAACTCTGCAGCCTGATAACAGGACTGACAGACGCAGTATAACCTTTACAGCTCTTTATGATGCTAACAGTCTGACAGTGAACTGGGCAGAGGCATGCAGTATTAGGCACAGCTGTTTCCATGACAACAATACAACACGGGCTCTTAGTCCCACCAGTGTTGTGGAGCTGTGTTTAGCTGCAGATGCTTCTTCACATTTGAAGTCGAGCTCTTCACAGCTGACGAGCACTTCTCCTCCAGACACAGCTTACATTTCACCGTCATGTTGTTCTCGTCCCTTTCGCCCAAACATTCAGAATAATGTGAATATTTGCACAAAGTAAACGCTGTCCTCTCTGACATCTTGCTAGCTGCGTTAGCTAGCTACACATGCGCACTGACACAGCTGTGTTTACCTTCTGCTGGTGCGCAGCTTCCTGCCAAGAAGGAGGAGAGAAACAGAAACAGAGCTTCAGGGATTTTTTGGTTTTGTGGAGACAAAAGGAAAAGAGAAATACTGTGATTTCTTTTCCAGTAAGAGATTACTGTTTATGAAGAAGTAACTAAATAACAGATTACTTGACTTGCAGAACTAACGTAAGTAATCCGAGTACTCGAAAGGATTACTTTGTAACACGTAATCCTCGACACTGTTCACAATAAACTAAAAACAGAGCTGCCCCCTCACAGTTCATCAATATGTGGATACAGTTGAACCCCGTCAGCGTATCATGAGCATCCTATATTCTTTGTAAATCAGACCTTAAGAGGGGGCAGTTAGTGGTGGCAAGTGATACGCAATTCACAGGGGCTATCATCGGCTGCAATCACTTCTTTGGGAAATCATCCCTTAGTATTTTCTCACACCCAGAATAGGGGGAGGAACACAACAGATAAAAGCTATGTGCCAGTGTTTGCTTAGAAGGAAAAGAGAGAAGCTAATGTTGAATAAGGCCGTACACAACTACCCTCCATCACCCCCGGTTGTTTCTGTAATCATTGTTATGAGCAGGTAATTGGCCCACCCACCTCCACCAGAGCCACATTAGCAAGCGTGTTTCCAGGTTGTTCCATAACTTTCCTTAAAGCAACAGTACCTCCCATGTTAGGGCGAGGCTTTAGACTCGGGGGGGCTGTATATATATGATCTAAATAAGAAGTGGCGAATGTAAATTATTAACCAAATTTTTTTAAAAACCTAATAATGTCCACCAGACTCACAGACAAAGATATGAACACCACACAAGGTTTTCTTCCAAATATCCCTTTATTCATTTATTTATTTATAGGGAATGTGTTTCACTACCTCTTTTAAGTTTCAGGTAAAAGTTTAGAATAAAACTATGAAATAACAACATCACATATATTTTGGGTCAGTTTCCTCTCCATAGCTGATGTGTTTAAAGCTCGCAGGCTTTGAGCCTCAGTGTGAATGGGCAGATGACACCCATTGAAAGGCGAGCCAGCACAGGGGATAAGGTGATGCTGGTGCAGATCAAAGGCAGCTGGACAAGCAGGAGGGTAAATGTGCTGATGTGCTGAGGATGCTCTGCTCCACCTGATTAAAGCCTCTTCAGCAACACTCACCATTCAGCACAAGTCCTCTCTGCAATGTTGTGGATCTAAGCACTGTTCGGCTTTGGATGCCTCACGGACCTGCTGATTTCTGTATCTGTGTGTGTGTGTGTGTGTGTGTGTGAAAGATCTCTGGACACCTTTGTATGGAGTCACCTTAAACCCGTTTAAAGCTGCGCAGTGCAGCAAAGTGTAAAGGCAGTGATGCTGGTCAGTTCAGTTCACGATGTTCCCTAACAACCACAAGCCAGCATGCCATTTGCATCGACTGTAAGGTAGAAAGAAGATGAATCCTCACACTATTGATAAACTGCTCTTCTGATGGTATCAGGCCAGTACGTTGGCTTTCAGAACACGTCCATCCAACTGTTTTGTCTCGTTATCCAAAGCCGGGTCACAGCAGGCCAAGCAAGTTAGCAAATTGTCTCTCTCCCCAGCAACACGTTCCAGTGTTCCCAGGCCGGAGCAGATACATAATCCCTCCAGAGACCTCAGTTGGAAGTGCCCATTAAACCTCTAAAGAGAGGTGCCCAGGAGCATCTTAATCAGATGCACAAACCACCTCAACGTTCGATGTAAAGGAGTTCCCTCCGGATGTCTGAGCTCATTACCCTCTCTCTAAGGCGGAGCCCAGCCACCCTTTAGAGGAAACTCATTTCGACTGCTCGTATCCAAGACCTCACTCTTTCGATCCATACCCAGAGCTCACGACTATAGGTGAGGGTTGGAACATGAATCAACAGGCAAACCAAAAGCTTTTGTCGAATCATCTTACACTCACTTGAGAACAAGACCCATAAGATAACTGCAACTTCCTCCTGGCAGGCCTTCCTGCATGCACATTCAAACATTTGCAGATGATCCAGAACGCAGCAGCGCGACTGGTCTTCAATCAACCCAAAACAGCAGGTCACTCCACTGTTCATATCCCTCCACTGGCTCCCAGTCGCCGCTCACATCAAATTCAAACCCTGTCGCTCGCTTACAAAACAGCAACAAAAACAGCTCCTGCCTACCCGAACGCCCTCATCCAGATCTACACTCCCTCCCGCCCACTACGCTCTGCCAATGAAAGGCGCCTGGTACTCCCATCACAACAGGGCCCTTAGTCGCTCTTCTCTGTAGTCCGCTGGTGGTGGAATGAGTAACCAAACTCCATTTGGTCAGCCGAGTCCCTTTCACCTTTAAGAAGAAGCTAAATACCCAGCTCTTTCTCTCTCAACGCCTCCACACTTAATGATATTGATGCTATTGTTGATGATGATGCTTCTATACACCCTGTGCATTGCCTCTGTGCACTGCCTGTCAGCACCAGTGTCTGATCACAATTGAAGCTGTTGGTTGGCACTTACGCCTCGATCCCACAGGATCCGTGTCCGGCACATTCCGTCTGCGCCGCAGTTCTGGTCCCTCAGATGGCGCGAGCCCTCGCCCACAGGAAGTCTGATCCGCAGTGCAGCGGAGTGCTGGCCCAAGCAGCTTGACTCGCAAGATCATAAGATTGCGGGAGAACTGGAGAATTGCGAAATCACGCCAGAGACAGACCGCGGCGCGTGCTGTGGAATCAGGATCATTGACTTGAATGGCCGCAATTGGCTCTGGAGGTCGCGGAATTTGAGGGTTACTGACTTCGTTCCCTCCTGTCTTGATCGTTGCTTGTGTTGTATTAAATCTCAGATGTATGTATGTCGCTTTGAACAAAAGTGTCTGCTTAATGAAATTGTAACATTGTAATCTGTTGATGGTTTCGGACTTGGAGTTGCTGACTCTTACCCTGACTGCTTCCCTCTAAGCTTAAAAACGGCCCCAGTGACTGCCAGAAGTCGCAGCTTAATGAAGCCAACAGAACCACATCCACTTGCAGGGTTAATTTCTAGGAAGTGCAAATAATTCAATGTTTTCTCTTTGTCCGGGGTCCCTACAGCTTTTATGTTATGTCATGATTATGTCATACACGCCTCCAGTCTTCTTTCATGGGCGCTCCTGCCTTGAGTATCCTTTTCATTTTCAGGGAACTCCCCCAGCTCGACCTGCAGGTTACACATTAAAGATCTGGAGATGAAGTGGGTAAATATTTCAGTAGTTATTACAGCTCACTGGGGTTATTTGCATCAGCTCACTGACTCACCAGGGGGACCAGATGGTGAACATCTATTTACAGTAAAAAGCACTGAAGTCACATCGCCGCCGCCCCCCGCTGTCTTTCACTTAATTATATGGTGTCTTTATCTTTCTGAGAGAACACGTTTTCGCTCTGACGCCCGCTATAGTTTCAGCAGAGTTTAAAGGAACAAGATAAAGAAAATCAAAAGGGGTCTTTCATTTGTACATTTGCATACGAGGCAGTGATTCCCAAAGTGGGGGTCGGGGTGTGAGGCGGCTTTTGGGGGCGCGGGGAGGATCAAGGGAAGTTGAATGAGTATAATGATTTTGGTGACATAACAAATGGAAAAAAGGGTATCTACTAACCCAAATCTTTTATTTCAATTACATTCAAATCAACTTCTTTCAAAAGATTGATAAAAATGTAACCCAGTTTTACTGCTCGGGAGGGGGCGTGACGTTTGTCTGCTTATGGGAGACAGAGTTTGAGAACCACTGATCATTGAAGAATGAGAGTTGTGATGCTTCAAATGATATTTTATCAGCATATCATTTCTGTAATATATCCCACAGAATAACAGACTCCCATATCAAGAAGATCACAGATGGCTTCCCCCAATGTTCAGGCAACGGCATGTTGTGAGAGAAATGTGAATATAGCATATACAGATATTTACATGAAAGGAAAGCTAATGCTAACATGACTTAGGGGGCTTTCACATTAGGGACCCGGGCCCGGATCCGAGTACACTTGACCCCAAAGTCCAGTTCGTTTGATTAGTGTGAACACTGTGTACCGTACTTGAGCCCGGTTCGTTGATCCGTGTCCGGTTCCACTTGTCTTACTCGAGTACAGTTCATGTGTACTCGGGTACGGTACGCATCAGGTGTGAAAGCTAACGTACCAAACCACGGAGATGGACTGCTTTTTATAGTGTCTCCTCCGAAATCCGCGTATGCCTGCAGCACTGCCGAACTCATCCTCTGAACTGCCCGGCCATGGCTGATACTGTAGGAATGTAGGTGAGAGGGTCGTTCTGGAGATTTACTCCAAAACATGAATAATAGTCGGCATAGAGCGAAGATCGGCTCCAGTGTATGGGCTTTGGCTACAATTTTGATAAATGTTTCACTGGTAGGAATCCAGATGAGGGATTTTCCAGGGTCAAATCTTGTGTTATCTCGCAGATATTATCTGTATCTTTCAAATGTAGCACCACCTTGGAGAATATATTATACTTCCAGTTCCAACTCACAAGAAATGGATCGAGGTTGCTGATATGTAGCATGAATTGAGCATCACTTCCCACTGCTATCTGCCTAGTATGAAGGTCGATTCACTAAGGACACTGCTCTAATGATTATCCAGCACAAAAAGGCCCAGAAAAATGTTCACCCTGCCGTGGTGTGCAGTTTGCTCTTGTTTTGTGTCTGATTTTAGACAAAGGCTGTCAGCACCTTCACCCTCTGCTGCTTTAGAGCCACAAGCTTTTGTAGTTTATTTTGAAGCTCAGACCGTAACAGATGTGATAACAGTTTCAACGTCTTGCATGGAGAGTCCGCTCTGCAGCAATGTCAGCAAGAGCAGCTTATCCAGTTAAAATAACACTCTCACTGCTGTCCTGGATAAACGCTCCAGACCTTCTCCCAACACATGGAAAGAGTGTGCTTCCAAAGGTTTAGGCACCAAAACTTTGGAGTTAGGTTTCAAAAAAAGATTTTGGTTTTGATTTAAATAATCAAGGAAGAAGGTGAGTGAGTGATATAACTTGTGTATTAAAATAATTCAACCTTGACATTTGGTTTGTATGGGGCTCAAAGTCTGGTCTCCTGGGTGCAAGTCCGGCGTTTATTTAAGCCATGCCCGATGGCCTTCCCAGTGGACAGACTCTGTATACTGATTTTGTGACTGTTTCAAGAACTGCAGTGAGACCTGGTTGGTGTCATTGAAAACCACACTGCTCGTATATGTTTTGTACCCAAAAACCATAGACTGCATGGGCCTAGCCCCCTTGACGTCACCCATTGGTTTCTCGACTGAGTAAATGAAGCCTCGTCATTTGGCGCCGCCATGTTGGTTTTTCTGGAGCCAGAAGTGACCATATTTGGATGAGAGGTGGTGCTGGAGAGAAGTGAGGGGCTAGCAAACAGTCTGTGTCTGAGGCTGAGTCATTAGCTTGTAAATAAGCTAGCTTAACTTGGTGTTTCCCAAAGATAGACTTCTGCACTGGCTGCATTTTTCAACGCCGCTTCGATCACATTCGATTGAATTTAAAGAGAATTTTAACAGAAAGATCTTTTTAAATCTGGCATGTACTTGGTACTTGAGCACTTAATATCACAGAGGATGTGGATAATGGGTTAATTATTGTTGTATGACAAAACAAGCTCACCACAAGGCCCACTTTTAGTTTTTGACCACAATTCTGATCATGTGACTTCATCATGAGAGCTAAAGACCCGGGTGTCGCTTGTGAGTGTTCTTCTTTATTCCATTTTGTGACATCTGGCCAATGACCTACTTTACACATTTATAACTCTTGGTTGTAATTGGGTGGTTTTCATTCCTCTCTTGTTCCTTATTTGTCTTTTCAGCATTTTTAACTCTTATTTACTGAAAAAAAGAGTTTTGGGGTTGATTTGTTTCACAAACGCGAACCCTGATGTTAGTCTAATGTTAAAATTGCCCAGCTTTAAAGCTCCTGTGAGGAGTTTTTCACCGGTCATAAAACAGACTGAAATTTATTCTGATTGACCTACAAAAGCAAACCAGATCATCAGCTACAAGATCGATTATTTCTATATAGTTATTTTTAATGCCTGAAACTGCTGGCGGGGGGGGGGGGGGGGTCAGATGAAGCAATTAACTGCATGCCGTCTTTGTTTACATTATCCAGGGCAAAATTTAAAGTGAGTGATACATATGACTGTTAAACAAAACAGGATGAGATTTTTTTTTTTTAAATCACCACTTCAACATGAACAGGACAGAATCAGCAAAGAGATAAGAGGTACGGCTTCGTCCACAGGGGGCGCCAGAATCAACACAAACCGAAAGTTCCTCACAGCAGCTTTAAACACTCAGGAAGACGCTGAGAGATCTTTGTCAGTGAATATCACAAACTTGTATTAGTGTTCATATGGATCACAAAGAGCTTCTCCAGTCCAACGTTAAAATAAATACGAACACGGTCAAGAGTGCGAGAAGGAGAAAATATTGTCTAGAACAATCCTCATCTAAAAGATATCAAAGTGGAAAAGTGGGTTAACAAAGCACAGGGTTTATATACATGTGTCTTTATAAGAAATGTACAGAACAAGTATTTTTGGCAGAAATAAACAGTTTCAGAAACTTTCACACACAAAGACTCCACGAAGTTCAATAAATGCAGTCGTGTTGACACAGTGCCCTCTGATGGGAATGTAACACTTACAATAGGTCCTTTTTTCCTGCTGCATTGCATATAAAAAGATTAGCATAAAAACATTTAAATAACACAAAGACACTTTAACAAAACACCTGAAGACATAGAAATATACATTTCAATCAGGAGAGACTCATTTTAAAGTGTTCATTTTTTTGACATGGTGCACAATAAAGTTTAGAACTGTGGTGATTAGACCCCAACGAGACGTCATTATCTAGTACTTTACTAGTATAGTTCAGGTTGTTTAATGGGTTGTGTGAGGTCCTTATCAATAGTAAGTGTACATACAGTAGATAACAGTCACGGCCCCTGTCCGGAGTAGCCGGCCAGAGTTCCTACACTGAAGCTAAGCTAAGCATCGCTGCAGACGGGCTCAGGAGTACCACGTTCTTTATCCACTTAAAAGAGTCCGACATGTAAACAATATTCTACCCGCTTCACCTTTAAGTCAGACAGTCCTGTCCTCTGGTACTATAATTCTATCCGTACAACGGCTCTGAATTCCTACGCATGCAGCGCACAGTATCAGATCAGCTGTCCTGTTTGTGGAACAGACAAGAAATAAAAGGAAATACGATATGATGAAAACAACGAAACAACAAAGGAGAACACAGAAGAAGTACTTTGCAGAGTTAGATGGCTGAAGGAGGGACAGGGTAAAACGTCTGTGCTTGTTTGGTGAGTTGTTTCGTTCATTGTTTACTCTTTAGCAAGAGTCTAGCTGGATTATTCGGCTTTTCAAAATCCTTTTTAGAAAAACAACTGGTGCAGACGTGGAGCTTAGTGTTGCACTTGGAGTGTTGGTGTTTACATTCACAGCAGCTAGCCACAGCTGTCTGAGGCTAATATCACAGTGTAATCTCAGCGGTGACCACGCCGCTCTTTGTTTGAACACAAAATAACACAAGCAAGCACCAACTGTGATATCTTCAAGTCAAGTGTGAATTCAGTCCGCACAAGTCGTGACACTTTCTGACCCAAAACGCTACATAGGACATAAAAAACTGAGTTGCATGTGTAGGTATACAGAGCCGATGTATAGATAAAAACATAGTCCCAGAGGAGTCTGACGTCAAAGTGAAGAGGTGAACGTATACAAACAAAAGCGTACACTTAAACTGAAATGTTTGTTTATTTGTAGGACTCTTCCAAAGTACGTGGTGCTCCTGACTCCGTCTGCAGCGGTGCTTAGCTTAGCTCAGCTTCCATATCAGAACTCCGCCCGGCTTCTCCTAACAGGGACCGTGCCGACTGTTATAAGCCTCATACAACCCCTCTACAAATACCTGAATTATCCCTTTAGAGGGGGAATGATGCCAAGAGTTTGTTCAGGAATATCTAGAGACATTGGTGGTGGTGATGATGAAGGGACAAAAAGGTGGATGTCGTCTGGAGAGAGAGAAAAATATAAGGAATCGAAGGGGATGAAAGAAACAGAGAAAGTACGTTTCTTTAATTCCCAAACTTGGGAAAGTGGTGATAAAAAGGGAGCACAAAAACCCTTTGGAAGATTACAACGTTCTACTAATCATGTCGCAGGTCGGCGCCAACCAAGACGTGAAACAAATTTTATTTTATTACCAGTTTAAAAGTTTGACAGTAACATGTTGATCGGCTCGTGGATAATAAAAATCGGATTGGTTTTTCTACAAGAATGAGCGCCCATAGATGGGAAATGGAGGTGGAGAAAAAGAATGGATGGGTAAGCGAAAAGACTGTCTTCCTGATTGAAATTCTGCTACGATTCATATATGTTCCACAAACAGACATGTATCTTACACATTTGTATCCAGTCAGAATCATCTTCCACAGTGAGACACCGTCCATGTGAGGAAGCATCGTGGAAAAACTCTACAAATCTGTACAGAAGCTACATGTAGCTCAGGGAGCGACGGAGGTGGAGCTGTAGTTTGCAGTAACCTGCCAGCAAATATTCTGATGTGTGGAGATGTTAACAGACGACCTGCAGCCCAACAGAAACAAACCAAAGCTAACAGTCCTGTGTGAATCGACAGACAGACTGAGGAGAAATCAGATAACAGTGGGGTAGTTTAGTTGATGTTCAGTTTCCAGATAATGACACCCAGCTGTGCTGTATGTTCAACTAAGTGCTGAATCGCTGCCTCTCAGCTCCCCACTGACTCATCAATATCAGAGTTCATTAATGACAAAGCTGTTAAAGAGAGCAGAAAACGTGTATGGCATGGTGAAATCAAAATCAGCCAATAACCATAATCATAAAACATCACTGTTACGTCTCACTGTTATTTAAAACTAGGCAGAAATTCATGAGAAAAAGGATCCTTGGGTAATCACGATTATATCTGATTATCAAACGATCCTCTCGATGGAAATTATTCTTTTTTTAATGAACCTCCAGCCAGGTGTTCATGTTCCCACCAGAGAATACACAGGACAGCATTGGTTGTTGGTTTTTCGCACTGAAACAAACCTACCACAGCAGAGTGTCTTTTTGCTACATGCTAAGATGCTTTTGTTGCTACCATTGATAACAAAACATGTAAAACAATACATCCTTTCTTCATTTTAACCAAGAGCCATTTAGTTCTTTTACTTTGAAGTCAACACGGACAGGAAGTCCTCAAAGAGCTCAGAGTAAATAAATATAACCGTCAGAGTCGGTGATAAATCTCTTCTTCATCACTATGAAACATTTACACATGATCATTGGATCCATTGTTAATATGCTAATTAAAATGGGATTCTGATAGTTTTAAACCTGGGCCGTAAATATTTGTACACATTTTGGAGAATAAATGAGAAGAAGCTTTGATTTTTCTCAAATTGCTCTTAGAGATTGTTGAAGCCGCAGCAGCAAAAAGGGCTGTAATGGCTGCAACGTCGTCCTTGGGAACAAATGTGTCTGTAAAAATAACACCTGCATGGACCCTGTGCGTTTTATCCACTGACAGGCTCAGATTGTTATTCTAAGTGTGTGACAACATTACAGAAAGGATCCCTACAGAGATAGACCTTTTTTTTACCAAAAACATCCGTTACATTGCTCTCTATAAAGACACCACACTCCATTGACACAAACAGACATTTTACCTCACAGAACACCAGAGTTGCTGGTCTACTGCTGCCTCAATCGGTTGGTATTTTGTGTCTTTGTCTAATTTTAGGTTGAATCCAAACTAAACATTTAAAACATCAAAGTCCCCAAAAACACAAACAAAACAAATGGTTGAGACAGAGGTAGACCAGCAACTCCCACGTTCTGCACTGTAAAATCACTGTTTTTGTCAATGGAATCTGGTAGCACTGAAGAGAGGGGTGCAGCAGCTGTTTCTGGTTAAAAAAAAGCATCTTCGTCTTTAACAAAAAGGTTCATTTCTGTAGGGATACGTTCTGTGATGTTGTCAGACACTTAGAATAACAATCTGGGCCTGTCAGTGGAAGCAACAAGAACTTTTAGTGGACGTTATTTGATCAAAGCATTCGCCTGCAGGGTTAACACATGGCTGATAGAACCTATTAAATTCTGTCATGATTCTAACATCGAGAAAGCAAGTGGGATGAAAGATGCCCGGTTAGCTCTGAACCTAATTCTAACTTAATAGCTGGTCATGATGTTTAGTTCCATGTACTCAGTAAGGAAAGAGAGAAGGGATTGTCCATACATGTAAACAGCCTCTGATTAACGGAAATGAAACCCACAGATGTACAAGTCCTGAACGGGCTGTGTGTTTGCCGTGAGTCTGTACAGTTCACTTGGCAGGATCCATGTCTTTGATGACTGGTTCTCTGTTCAGGTAGGTGGCCCAGTAGACCAGGTTGAAGCTCCCGAACAGCACCGGGAACATGATGCGGGATATGCGGTCGATCTTACTGACGCTGTTGAAGGTTTTCTTGTTCTGCTCGGGCTTCGTCTCAGACGAGTTCTTGTTGGAATCGTTCAGGGCGCATTTGGAGATGGTCGGCAGTGTGGAGTCTTTAGTGATGTTGGGAGCGTAGTTAGCCACGGCTACAGCGTACGCATTGTTCTTCTTCATGATGGCCGCTTCCTTTTTCTGCAGGGAGAAGGACTCAGGGTCAGACAACTTTTCAAGTCAGAGTTCGGTTCCTCTGATTCACTGCAACCACGATAGTCAGCACTGCAATCAGTAAAAGTAATTCTATGAATAAAAAGTTAATTTATATGGTAAACAGTACTTCTGCAAAAAACAATGATACGCTGCTGTTTTTTATTCATTGTTTTGGGGTGGGACTAAATATTGATTCGGCATTATACTGTCGTCCTGACTTGTGCGGCATCAATATTTCGATATATGGTGACTCACCGCGTCACCACTTCATGACTCCTCGCGGTGGCACTCATGACATGAATGGGGGCAACGTAAATGGAAATTAATTGGCCGAAGAAGTTTATCAGATATCGTGATGTATAGTTATATTATTGTCTTGCAATATATCAATTATCGCAGAATTGCTGTGATATTGTCGTTATCGTGGGCCACATATCACGTGTTGTTACCCTGCGATTCCCAACCCTACTTATGACCTTACTCTGAAAGCTTGTCTTTTATGGAAGCTCCAAGGACTGAATTGTACTTCGGGCCAGGGTTGGGAATGAACTCAACTTGCCCCACGCTCGCCTAATCCAAACGTTTTTTCTACTGCTGCCTGAGTGTGTTTGTGCACCTCTTCTCCTCTATGTGTTGCAGTTAGCAGTTGCCAAGTTGCTAACTGGTGCTTGCAGGCTGCACTGATGATGGCTAACTTAGTGTGGGTTGGTTGTGTTAAGCCTTTCATCATCTGATCGAGTGTTCCTCCCTTAAGTAAACTCGCAAACTGTCCCCAGCAGCAGAGATGTCGAAGGCGTCTGCTGAAGGACGCCGCTTTTGGTAGCGTTGTTACTGCCCAACGCTGCAAATGCATTACCGGTACTCACTTGCATATGCTACCTGCAACCATGGCTGGTAAATTAAGCAAATTCACACGACACTGCACAGAACACCTGCATTTGGTGGGTGGCAGGTGCTTAATTTCAAACCCTGCTTAGGGCTAGTGATATCGCTAATGAACAACACCTCGGGCCTCCAGATATAGCATGACTGTCGTGGTACTTATTAAATGACAGGTCAGTTTGTAGGACGTGTATTTGCACGGCTGACAGAGGACCCTTCTGCATGTGCATAACAGCTTTGATAGAAAACTGCAATTGTAGATTCTCGTCCATCTGTCTCATTTTTCCCTGAAATGAAACTGAGTAATTATCAATTACTATGCAAAGTGGTGCTTTTTGTTTCATTGTTACAGCCTCAGTTCAATTTGTACACCACACAACCATCCAGACTGCTCATACGCAGCTGTCACAAGGCAACCATTCCTATAATGTTGACGCTGTATAGCTGTATGCCTGTATCCAGATGTTCTGATACCAATGTTTCCTTCCTGATACCGCTTCTGATACCTAGACCTGAGTGTTGGCGGATACCAAATACCCCTCCGATAGCAGTGCAATAAATGTACCCAGCTCTACCTTGTCGTTGACGACACTCTTTCCATCCCAGGCCCAGCCTCGCTTGGTGAAGTAGTTGACGGTGGCAAACTCAATGAGTGCAGAGAAGACGAAGGCGTAGCAGACGGCGATGAACCAGTCCATGGCTGTCGCATAGGCCACCTTGGGAAGGGAGTTGCGGGCGCTGATACTCAGGGTGGTCATTGTGAGGACAGTAGTTACACCTGGGAAGAGAGGGTACAGAGAAACCAAACAGTCGATAACTGTTCATTTAATTTCAAATTCTGATTCTAAATCTGTAAATCTTAATGCCACAGCAAGTTTTTTTGTCACAAATTTTGCCCTCTTTCAGATTTTTCTCTAAATGTGTGTTTCGGGTCTTTCATCATCATACACCCTCCTCCAGGTGACCTACCCAGGGCTGATCAGACCCCAGCTTGAGTCCAGATGACTAGCTACTCCTCTTTTGACCAACAGCCATCTTGAGGCCTTCTCTGCCACATCGGTTGTACTGCTGATGGCTCTTCTCTTCCTCTCTCCCTCGATGCCCAAGCTGGTGGAGGCTCTGGCCAGAGAGTGGGCTGCAAATCCCCGGCGTCCAACCTCCACTGGGAAACATCTCGCTCTCCATCAGGCTTGCTGACAGTCCCACATACTTGGAGAGCACTCCTTCAAAGGCCTCTTCCAAGCGATCTTCCCATTGGATTGGTTAGCTCCAGAGGCACAGCTGGCTTGGTGGTGTTCAAGGTCCACCAACAACTAACTTCAATGACTAACACAACAGAGTGGCACTGTACAAAATGACATACACGGCATCCATACTTAATTATTAAAGTGGTAATCTCGAAGATCTAAGCTTCGTTCTTTTTGGCAGCACCTGTGGTGATAAACGGTAATTGCAGGAGCACACTTCCCAGATATCCAGACAGTGCTGCATGTGTGACGTCCACGGTTGGCTCCGGTTGTAACTCTTGATTTTCCTGGCTGACGGTCGCTTTCCTTTTCAGACTGTTTGCTTCATCTGAGCGTCGAGTTTGTTTCTTCTTCTTTGGATTTTCACTTCTTGTTGAAGTTGTATCTGTAGTCATCCATCTTTTCTTTGTTTGTTCAGCCATAGTAGATTACTGTTTACTCGCAACACTTGCAGAGAGCGGAGAAGCAGCCGCTTAGCTCCACCTACCCTCTCTGGCAGACCAACCACTGCTGGCTGATGGGAAACGCATCACTAACCCTCAAATTCCACAGGATCCGTCTCTGGCGCGTTCCATGTGCGCCGCAACCTCTGGAGTCGATTGCCCATTCAAGTCAATGCTCGTGATTCCACAGCACGCGCCACGGTCCGTCTCCAAGTTTTTTTTTGACAGACGCCGCTTCAAGCACGCGTCAAGCTGAACAGAGCGGATGATTTCAAACATTAAGTCCCACACGAAAGCAGCATACAGCATCCCGTCGATTCAAAATAAAACATCATGTACAGACCGGTGCAGACTCCTGTATTTTTCCATGTTCATAACAACAACACACTGAAATCTTGAAAACGAACACTTTTAATCAAGTAGTGTCCTCAGCCATGGTAGAAGCACAAAGAACACAGAATGGTCTCCAAATGAGCAGATAATCATTGTTTGTGTGTTGCTCTGTTTAACTTTGATGTTATCACGTGATTTCGCAATTCTCGCGTAATATGAGTTCTCCCGCGATCTTGTGATCTCACGAATCCAGCTGCTTGGGCCAGCGCTCCGCTGCGCTGCGGATCAGACTTCCTGTGGGCGAGGGCTTGCACCGTCTGACGGACCAGAACTGCGGCACAGACGGAACGCGCCGGACACAGATCCTGTGGGATTGAGGCTTAACTGTGCGCCGCTTGTGATTTTTCCCCGTGTGTCGCCACAGACACCCAGTCCATAATAATACTATATATTGCAAATGCAAAGGCTTTCATCAGTGGGCTGTAGGCTCAATCATCATTGTGTAACCTCATTCAGCGATAGATAGAGACTTAACATGAAAATCTTCCAGATTATTACTTTAAGTCCTTAAAAAGAAATTGTACCTCCAGAAGTCAGCTACATACATTCGGCTACACAGAAAATGATGCAGATTAAAAATTACAGCCACACTACAAAGACTCAAATATCACTGTATTGTGTGCAGGAAGGCGAATCTACATTAAGAATCTTTTACATAAAATATTCTACATTTAAATGCCACAAAATAGCAGCCAAACAGAGCAAACAATTGGTTAGAACTGAGGATCTGCCTCCACCAGGGCAGATCACATCTGAGAGCTTAGAGTCGTGGGGCAGCACCTCGAGCGGCCCCTCTTATGGACGCGCTCCTCACCAGACGACAATCACTGTGTGTGTTTGAAGAGAGACACAAAAGAATGTCAGGACGCAGTGCAGTGCAGGATTAAGGTGGGGATACGACACGTGTCAGCTGGTGGAAGCAGACACACACACACACACACACACACACACACACACACACACACACACACACACACACACACACGTACATATTTGTGCTGGAGGTTGTATTTAATAGCTTTCTATCACACAGTGAACACATCAATACCCACGGTAAGAGGATAATGTGTTTTCCTTTTGATGTTGCATTCCTCATATGTACACACACACACACACACACACACACACACAAACATACTAAACCATGGATGCAGCCCTCTTCCACTCCATGTTCCCTCCTGAAGAATCAGCTTTGTGCATTTCTTTGTTGTACTTCTCTTCATTTGGATCGAATCTAAATCAGTGTTAACCTCTTAGATATTATTATGGGCTGTAGCTGATAGAGGAGCCATGCTCTTATCATCTTAATCATAACCAGATCTGACTCCATCGTGAAGACTTGACAGACAATTTAAAAGAAAGAGAGAAAATATACTGACATCGAACAACGTGTCGGTGTCATCGAGCATTTAAAACATTCACTCCAAACTAAACAACAAAACACGTCACTGTGTTCCTTACATCAATTTATATGCTCTTTTTAAAACAATGGACGGTTTTACCCTCAGAACACCAGTTCAAACTAAGATATGTGCATTGCTTTGGCTTCTAATAACCCTTTACGTTACTCTGGACTTCCTGGATTGTATTTCATTGTCTCATCTGCACCTAAACAACACACCCACACCTTTCATGCTTTCCCTGCTGATTGAGTTCTTACAACACAGACCTAGTCAGATGTGCACCACTGAGCAAGTTTAATGATGTGACTTCATTTAGAAAGAAAGAAAAAAATGGAGCTGGAGGAGAAGAGTGATATTCCCAGATTAGTTTTTTCAAATGTGTGACAGAATAATTAGCAAATTTATGAGATTATAAAGTCATACATTTGTGAGAAACAAAAACTAGTAAAATCATGTTGAAGCTTTTTGAGCCCTGACCCCCCAAAAAGTAGGCTGGGGTTCACGGCCCCCTCCCTCTGATTCACCTGTCTCTCTTCTCTGCCCTGTTGGCTCTGCTGCTCACACAGGCGTGCATGGCACGGAGCTCGGAGCAGATTTAGCCTGTTTCCTCTGCACACAAGAAGCAGACTTCATAGAGGAGAAAGTCTGAGCGACCCTCTGCTGCAGAAACACACGTTTCTATGCTCCCCGTTTGCCCCAGGGGTTACATCACACATGACAGTTACCCTACGACCTCATGACGGGTACAAGAAGGAAACAAACCTGCATTAGAGATAAAACATACAAAACTACTTTAAGTCAGTGGTTTCAGTCATTTTGTTTCTTGTATGGAGGCTTAGACAAGAAACAACCACAAAGTTTGTGGCTGACTGCTGTATTAAGTGCATTACGCGCTTGGGTGGGTGTCCAGAGAGGATTCATGCTCAAAGTCATGACTTTTTAAACTCATAAATTCGACAGAAAAAAAGGCAAATTTATGAGTTTATAAAGTCATGACTTTGAGCATGAGCACTTTAATCTCAGAACTTTTTTTTTTACAATGGCTCTAATAGGATGTCGAACATTTGATATCCTAAATGAACTATGAGTTACATGTAAAGCCAAGATAACCCCTGGTAAGAATCAAGTGCTATTTCCCTATCAGTACTTTGTCCGTCAATGGTTGCAGAAGAGTCATTTGTAGTGTAAATCTTTTTTCCTCTGTTGAAAGTGTTCATAAAGTTTAAAACGTTGAACTTAAATACTCACCAAACACAGTCCTGGCTGGGACGGACTCTCGGTTGAGCCAGAAGGAGACCTGTGAGAGGATGACGGTCATGATGCAGGGCAGATACGTCTGGATGACAAAGTACCCGATCTTCCTCTTCAGATGGAAGTGAGCCGTCATGACCGTGTATTCACCTGAGGATGAGGAGGGAGCAGAGAGCGAGCGCGGTCACATACAGAGGACGAGGAGTTTCAGATTAAGTGGAACATAAATGACAGGTTGGATTATTTTTAGTTATGATGCATACTTCATGAAAGAAGATATCCAGAGAACAGGAGAATAATCTCATGATTTATTGATTACTGAAACTGTTCCTGGTTGAACAAATAAACAGCCGGCACACAGTGTTTCATTATGCAGAGCCTGGGCTGTGTTCCCTGTCAGACGTTTCTTTGATCACTCTGTGCGTTGTTTTCTTTGTGAAAAAGTCTGATTCAGTTTGGTTTGTGTAAATAAGTCACGTGGCTGTGTTCTGGCCCTGCTCTTCCCTCTGATGCTGTAAACTCTCCATCCTTTACTTTCTCCAGGCATAAAGCTTGAAAGACGTATGACGAAAATTGGTTTAATGTAACAAACACATCCTAAAAGAAAATGACTAAAAGAAAAGTTCCTGAACTTATTCTGAACTGTTTTTAGGACCATCTCTGTTATAGCCCATTAAATGCAGCCTGCAAGCTTGTTCAGGCAGGCGACTCGAGCTGCACTGATTTCACACCTGACATGCGTCATTCTCAACGATCACCTGACAAACACTTCCTCCCAATGTAGCGTCTATTTCAGCTGCAGGATTTCCGCTCTCTCCCTCTGCTCTGTCATTGCCACTGCTGCTCACACTTTCAGCCCCAGCATCCACCTGCAGGCTCCGGCTCGGGGGGTTTAAGATATTATCTCATCACTCATCAAATGTCTGCATGTAAAATAAATCTACTAGGAGTGATGAAGTCGGAGTCGAGACGCCACACACAAGCTGTGTTCTGCTGCTGCAATAAACACTTCAAACTTTTACCAGCTGTCTCACTGAACTACAAAATTCTTTAACTCATGACCACCAATCCTGAAGCTCAGCTCAGAAGTGACAGACACCATCTTGTTTGAGGAGCGGTCAAAGACACTCACCGTTTCTCTGGTTTGAAATAGCATCATGGTGCTCACCTGTGCTGGATTTGATGGTCTCCTTCCCCACAGTCTGGCCCACTAAGTCATACTGGTTGAGTCTGGATCCGTCAGCTGCCACATCCACTGACTGGGAGGCGTTACGAGTCCAGATGTAAGTAACCTCTGTCTTTGTGTAGGCATCTGATGGACAGAGAGAGCAAGGAGACACTGATCAACAAACAATATTTAATAAACATTTTAGACTCACATTACAGAGATCACATGCGCTCCTCCCCTGCATCCCCTGACATAAAGAGAGGGATACATTTACTCCCACACACAGATCAGGATGCATTCTGTCCACAGCCGAGGTAAGTGGAGACCATGCATGTAGACTGTAGCTGTGAATGTGTTCACACTTACAGCTGCCAAACTTGAGAGGACACGAGTGAGAGTCCATGGGGAAGTCCTCCAGGTGCATGGGGCACTCAGCTTGAACTGTGAGTCTGTAATAAACACACAGACACACACACACACACACACGCAAACACAAACACAGTTGTTCAATCACAACCTTAGAAAGAACTGGATTTTCTCTTCTGCATAGAAGCTTCGAGGTCCTGCTTCATCGCAGCTTAATCATGTCACAAACACGATGATAAGGTTCATTTATCATCCGATCGTTATTTCAACTTAATGAAAATGTTCTAAAATAAAAGAGATTGTTTCGAGAAATAGACTTTGCCATCATGTTTCATGAGCACACAGGTTTTCCAGCTGGGAGCGGTGTGATGCAGCTGAGAGGTCTGGAGAAACGTGGGTATAGAGGTGTATTGTATTTGCAGTCTTTGTAAAGGGCACCTCTGCTGCTTTTCAAATCGATTTTATAATCCAAGACACAACTATACATTTTAGTTATTGTGTTGTTATCGAAGCCCCTCTGCTACTCGGTAAGTCGTCATCCACTCAGGAAGTAAATGTGATGTACAGGCCGGAACAAACTCTATTATCTCTGTTTTATTGGCTGTATCGTTACTATTTATTAACTGGACACGACACTATCGACTTTGTGAAATGAAACACATGTCCTTGCCCGAGTCCTTCAGAGCTGAACTAGCTGAAACCGTCTGCAGCCAACATTTTTGCTCTTCTGGTTTTCCTGTGGCGTTGTCATCAGGTTTGTCCAACACTTTGGTTTATGACCACCTGCAAACTACTGATACTGTATCTAATCAACGGCATGTTAGCATTAAACCTGCATCTTTTTCTAATGGCCAGAAGGGGGTGACTCCAATGACTCCAATGACTCCAATGATGAAAGAAGTCTGGTTGTATAGAGGCTTTTCTCTCTTGATTTATTACCTCAGTAAACATTTTCATCATGAGTTTATGATCTTAATCTGTAGTTTAGTCTTTTTCAATATGGCATGGTGTTTAAGAATACCCTTTGCTATGTGGCTACCTTGTTATTGACAATTAGAAAACTCTGCTCATTTCTGGCAAAAAAAACAAGATGACAACTGCCAAA
The DNA here is from genome assembly GCF_022749685.1 of Semicossyphus pulcher. Lineage (NCBI taxonomy): Eukaryota > Metazoa > Chordata > Actinopteri > Labriformes > Labridae > Semicossyphus > Semicossyphus pulcher. The sequence continues at coordinate 29,768,510 of NW_027211648.1, read as the reverse complement.
AGGCCGAACTCAAGGCTCAGAAATGGCTGTCCACAAATCCATGGGTGATTTTACTTTGGCTAAATTAGCATCTTACAGATCAAAGCATCCCTGGGCCTTGGCCAAGTCTTACATATCTTTATCTTATTAATATATACATACTTATACTTGTTTCAAGCAGCTGTCTGTGGACTGATTTCCTGTCATGACTTTATGGTGTATATTCTGGAGTGACAGCTGCCAAGTCACACAAAGGAAATTGCTGTTCTTTATTTAAATGTGTGAAAATTGTTTGCGAAAATGTCAAATGTCGCCCTCTGTCTTAAGGGATAAATGTAAGTGATGTCAAAATGTCAAAGGTTCAAAACATGAACTTTAATAAAATGGGGCTGTGCTGGTACTGATATAAGCAGTTAGTATATATTTACTAAATTTAGTGATTCAGTGTACATAGAGGAAAGGGAACTCCACTGGGGGCTGGACTGTCATTCTATGCTATGGATGCAGCACCTTTAGACCAATGTTAAGGTAACATCACTGATTTAATGTCAGCAAACACAGTGAAGGTGTGGAGTACGATATATGCTTTAAAGGGGAAGTGAAGCTGTGAACTTTCAGTTGTAATTGGAATATATAATGTCCTGAATACGGTACCCTGAGGAACTCCAGAGGTAATGGTTGCCTTAGATAAGCCACAATTACCACCAAAAAAGAAGGAAAACTATCGAAGACGCTCAGGAATATAATATTCCAAATAGGAATAATTATTGTACATACTGTAGTATCACAAATGGTTAACCAGCTACCTCATGGTGTAGAGCAAGGTCCCATCCTCCATGATCCTCAGCAGCTTGTTGGGCATGGTCATGTTGTGGGCCACGGATTTCTTGCCGTTGTGGAAGAAGGTGTCAGGCGTCCAGATCTTACTGGCCATCAGGTTGTTGAGAGGCAAAATGTTCATCGGCCCGTGGAACTTCAGTCGCTCATCCTTCCAACTCTGACGGAAGAAAACATCTACAGTGTACTCCTGAGAGGAGAAGAGAAGAGAAGTGAAGTTAAGGAAAACTTTGCTCCCCAACACTCAGGTTGGATCTTGTTGCTGATCATTTTATGGTCGTGTTAAATGATGTTCTGTTTTGTTTATTGTCGGCAGGTGAAATGCCCTGACACCTAAATGGCACACACAAACCCTGAAAACAGCCAGACTTCATTGAAAATAACAGTTATTTTTCTGTGCAGAACACAGCAGTGCTTCCTCGATAGGTTTGTTTATGTCTTTGTGTTTTCAATGGTTTGTTCAGCTCAAACACAATAATTGTGTGAGACAAACACACTAACCGAGGAAGGCAGAGGTAGATCAGCTACTCTTTTATTCTGCCAGGTAAAATGAGTGTTTTTGTCAATGGAGTTTGGTTGCTTTGACGAGGATGGTGTGACAGCTGTTTTTAGTTTCTTAGAAAGCATCGAAGAAAGTGCTCCTTTACTGCAAATGGCATCTCTATCACAGATGTCTGATTATTCTGCTGAGAGGCTGTGAAACAGGAGGTGTGTGTGTAACACTGTGTTCCCAATCAGGCATGTCCTGTTGTCCTGTTGGCTTCAGCGTCACGTGCAGTTTATCGGGAGAACGCTGTTTGGCCGAGCTCGGCACCTGGCCGGGTTCAGACCTGTCTGTCAGTCTCAGATCCGTCTGCTCCCTGAGGCAAAGAGTCAGACACGGTTTACATCAACATCACTGAGTCTGTCAGTCCATCCAGCCGAGTGGAAACATCTTTCTCTCCCTCTGCCTCTCTCGTTACTCCAGTGTACCAAAAAACCACATTTACACATGAGACTGCAAGGAGTGTAGGAGAATTCAGCAGTCAGCAAATCTGTGCCTCAAGAGTCAACCATCCTGTCAGAAATCTTTCACTTTAATGATGCAAGAAATTATAAAGAAATACGATTATACTATTGATTCAAATAAATGTAAAGTCTGAACAGTCAGGTGAAACATTTCTTCTCTCTGCAGCAAGCAGAATCTGTCGGCTCGGGATCAAATGTTCGGCCTTGGAAGCTTTCTGGTTTGTGTTTGTGGTCCAAGTAGCAGAGCACAATCACATTCGGTTGGTTTGGAGAGTAAAAGGGACAAAACATGTTGGACATAATGTAATTCTGAAACCTGTCCTAACAATCTGTTTGATCTCCACTCGACTTCATTCTCATATCACAGGTTGTTTTGAAGGTTGACGGCTGAACAGGGCATGGAAAAGGAAGTAATGGGCCCGATATCCTTTATTGCTTATCCGAATATCCACTGGAAGCCCTGAAAGGCCCCGAGGGGCTATAATGCAGTCTGACGACCGTTGATGGGTTTCCCAAAAATGGTTAGCACTTCCAAACATCCATCCATTTTCCTCTTCTTATCCAGGTCGGGACGCGGTGGCAGCAGGCTAAGCAAGCCCAGACGGTCCTCTTCCCAGCTATGTTTTCCAGCGCCTCCTGGGAAATTCCAAAGCGTTCCCAGGCTGATGGGATATATAATCCCTCTAGCAAGCACTGGGTCTATCCCGGGATTTCCTCCCTGTTGGACGTGCTCGGAAAACCTCCAAAGGGAGGCGCTCAGGAGGCATACTGATCAGATGCCCGAACCACCTCAACTGGTTCCATTCAGCTTCTTATTAATCTCTATAAACAAACATCTAAAATTCAACTTGACTTACATTTCTTGACGCGGTGTCATGAACACATTTGAGCGTTCAGATTTCCCGACTTCCTTGAATGCATCAGATCGATCCGATCTCTGTTCAACAAACGAAGATTTTAAAAATAGTTTTCTTCTCCTCTTGAGGACAGAAGCTTCATTTTGGCTTTTTACAAATCTGCATCGTGACGTTGAAACTTCGACAAAGGTAAGACACATTAATTAAAGTCATCACAAGAAAGTTGTTTTTCTGTAACAATGCAGCACGCGGAAAAGGAAGTCTTGACTGGAAGTCGTTTATCCCGTCATGTTCATCAGTGTCCCCAGAGGCTATATCGTCGTCAGACTGTAGCCGATGGGATCCGAGATTGGTTCCTGGTAAATGTTTGTGTGGTCATTCATTTGAAATCTTAGGTGCAGAACAGGTTGTGTTTTTTGCAGGAAAGACTTTATAGAGAAAGCTAATACGGGTTGTTATTCCGAGTCTGTCACTCGTGTGATGTGAGCAGGCTGCAGTCTGATGTCACTGCCTCGTGCAAGACTTAATTGGCTGTATCAGAATGCGGGTGCCAGATACCTCGTTGTATTTCACTGAAGTCACGTAAAACCAGAGGGAACCACCATGAAACAATAACACATGAATTACAAATTTCTTCCTTTTGGTTTCTGTTGTTTTTCCCACCACAGAACATCACAAGAGAAGAGATTCATTGAGCTGTAAATCACTGCCATGTTTGCTGTCGCTGACAGAAAATTGAGGGCTTTAGAAAATCCTCATCTGCTATTTAAAATGGAGAATTCAACAAGAACACAAAATAAGCAGGTGTATCGGGCTTTTGAAGCTTCGCACTGTATGTTTTTGCTTTGACATACAGGACATAATAATCCAGCAATGAGAAACCATCACAAACATGGAGGCAGAGGGAGCAGCAGGGGGCCTTCAATCTATCAGGGAAAGGAAAAGGTGTGTGTGTGTTAGACTGTGTGTGTGTGTGTGTTCCTGAGTGGGAGATTGGTGTGTGTGTGTATGTGTGTGTGTGTGTGCGTGCGTGTATCAGAGCCGAGCTATCAAAGGCAGAGAAAAAGAAAGACAGTGTGGTGGAGTGAAATTATCTGCTGCAAGTTTGATGGAGACATGGCATGAATTAAACATGAGAGCGTCGCTCTCTTTTTTCCGTCTTTGAAGGTGCTGTCTCGATCACGACCACTTCCACCCCTCTGCCCCTTGCTTCTGTGCCACTTAAATATTTGAGGAGAGGAAAGAGGGGTGAGGAGGGGGGTGGGTGTTGGCTCAGATTGTGATGGAAAAACTGAGGAAAGCTTTTAAGGCAGAGAGCAGAGTGTTTGTGTGCCTGCGTGTGACATATTTCCTGCGTATGAGCGTGAGAGGTCTGTGAGGGATTTCCCAGTCAACACGCTGGAGGTCGATTTAAAACTGTCACCGTTTAAACACTTTAAAAAAATGTGCTCTAACCCCCAACTTGCACTCTGGTTAAAATATATGTAGAAAAAAAAATTAGAAAAATCCCTCCTGTCTTAATACAACCACATAGACACAAAAAAGCAGACGCTAAGGGTAAACGATGCTGCCTTGTGCATCTGTATGAGACGCCTAAGTGGAGTTGTGACAAATCATCTTTACCCTTTATGGGAGCAAATTTTTCATAATTAAATGATACAGCCATCCATTATCTGTACCGCCTGTTCAGGGTCGGGGGGGCTGGAGCCTATCCCAGCTGTCATTGGGCGAGAGGTGAGGTTACACCTGGACTGATCGGCAGTCAATAACAGGGCTGACACACAGAGACAGACAACCTTTCACACTCACACTCACACCTACGGGCAATTTAGAGTCACCAGTGAACCTAACGAGCATGTCTTTGGACTGTGGGAGGAAGCCGGAGACCCCGGAGGGAACCCAAGCATGCACAGGGAGAACATGCAGACTCTATAGTCCCTTATAAACTGCCAGTTGAAGGCAGGATTATTACGCCTCTGTCACGTTACTTCTTCTTTGTAAAACGCACAAAGGTGGAACGGTGGCACGTAGTCGTCCCGCCTCTGAGCCGGCATCGGAGGTACTAACAGAGGCGAAACTGCGTCTGTGTAAACAGCGGAGCTGGCGGAACGGAACAGCGCTGTGCGTGTGTATTTGTTTGTTCACACCTCACACACATTTTGCTTCCGCAACGCCGAAACGCTTTAAAAACACACACTGTGGCGTTGCTTGGTCTAATGTAAATGTAAAATGGCAAAGGCTGCATGACAGCAGACCTTCGTTAGGCGCTGAGGTGGAACTGCAGTGTAAAAAGGGCTACTGTCTAAACTGGGATTCAAACAAAGAATCTTCTAGCTGCGAGGCGACAGCACTAACCACTGCACCACCTGGCCCTGATGTGTAATTATTTACCAATATGGCTTAGAGGTGTTATTTTTGTTAGAAGCTAGGATACTTATTCTTTACATATCCCTATTTTTAATGATCAATATGGCCGTGCATTTACACGTGAGTTTAAGATGTTGCATGTTTATTTATTGCAACAAATAAGAACGTAATCAATGAAAACACATGTATGTATGGTATTCTAGAAAGGCTTAGGTACTTAGGTACTAGAGAGCCGTCTTAGAGCCTGAAGCCGGCTCGTGTTTGCTGTGTGGAGCCAAATGATCTGATCACTGAAGAGAGGAGGAACTCCCCTCATTAACACTCAGACATTTAATGGTTAAAGTCCTGCTTTTGTTGTGGGATCGCCACGATGGAGCTCTGCTCAAACTGGGAAGGACGAGCTGACGGTGTTGCTCTGATCGTAACATCATTCCATTAATGCAGGACTACAATGCGAAACATCCCATCAATGATGCATTCTAATGACGTTTGCAATGGACAGCCTCTGTATGATCATGAATATGTTTAATATGTAACGCGTGGAGCTGCTGCATATCCGAGCTGCGTGGCGCTGGCTGATGGGATCTCATTTTTAATAACACAGTCTGACCCCTGCCTCGTCATCACTCTCCTGGTTTGAGAGGCTGCGTTTCCAATAGCAACAGGACAAGCAGAGCTGACAGGTCTCTGTCTGCGAGATTTTATCTGCTGGATGTGAGTAATTACATCTGAGCCCAGCGAGGAAACCCTGAGACTTACCAAAGCACCATGCCGGCTTAGGACCGGATTTGGTTAAAAGTGTTACCACTTAGAGATTTAGCCGCAGAGATAAGAACCTGTTTTCTGCTTTAGTTCTGCTTTAATTGTTCAGAACCTGTAGGAACATCTTGTGTTAACATGCTGTTACATCAAAACCCTATATACTCATGCGTGTAATTTTGTGCAATAAATAAATCAATAATGTGATTGTTGAATGTGAATATGTGAATAATGTGAAGTTCAAAGGTTAAAAACATTGTTTATATTTAACATGTCTGTTCCCCGGGGCTCAGAACAGAATTCAGCGACGGACTGAAAATGTGAGCACGTTACCTCCCACTGAGTCGGACATGCATTAAATCACTGATGTCTGAAGCTGAAGCAGAGTGTGAAAGAAACCTTCTCAGGACTTTAAAGGACTATTTTGTAATAACTGTAAAATGTCGCCTCACAGCCAGAGGGTTCCTGGTTCGAATCCCTGTTCAGACGCAGACGCACGCACCCACGTGGAAATTCTGACCAATCAGAGAGCAGTTTCCTCGCGCATCTCAATATCTGGTTGGCCGGTTAAAGCTGCCGTGTGAACAAACTCGACAACATTGTAACAACTTTGATTCGGACCAAACAAACGGACTTTAGGTGTGAAAGCAGCCTCAGCTACTCATCCATACTTCAACTGTGTTTGAGGTTTAGTTTTAATGAAAGTCTATTCCCTTTGAGTCCACTCGTCTCAAGCTCTTCCAAGTCATTCTTACATTAACATAAAAACTCCAAACTTTGATTCTTTTAGTCCTTATATCCTGACACATACATCTACTCACATCCATGCAGTAAGTAATACAATCTCCATGTGACTAACTGAGGCACCACCTGTTACATTACTGTTTACCTTCTTAGTTACAGAATCTGTGTTTGTCTCTGGTCTCGTCATATATTAGTTTCCCTGTTATGCAATTATGTGGCTTTAATAAACACAAAAAAGGTTGCCCCAATACATTTTAACTTTCATTCATGCTATCTGAACCCGAGAATCTACATCATACAATCTTTTTCAATAAAACATGTATTTAGAGCGAAGCAGTGGTTATCCTGACGCCGACTGTTTGCAGACGACACTGACATTTATCTTATAACATGTATCTGATTGAGATACCACTAAATCCCCTTAAATTATAGAGACAATCTTCCAGATCAGTACCATGAAACACTCCTTTCATTAAAATTTAAGTATGTCAACATTTGATCGTCATTGGTAGGAATGTTTTATCTTTCTAAACGCGCATGATCCTCCTGATACTTTCACTCTCTTAAAGTTCTTCATATTTTCATCAGTCAGTGTCTCAGAGCCTCAAACACTTTACAGGCTGTCAGGCTGTTTCTCGTTCACACCTGAAGCGAAAACCCTTAAAGCCTTTTCAAAACTAAATGATACGTGTTTGAAGCTGCACATTTATTTTGACAGCTTGAAGTGTGCAGTGGAGGCTTTCAGGGACCTGACGGCACTTTCACCTCCAATGTGTGTGTGCACGCATGCGCGTGTGTGTGTGTGTGTGTGTGTCGTTACCATATCTGTGTCAGACACCGGACCAAAGCTGGTCACATAGATGTCGGTCTTCACCTCGGTCACTCGGTCTGTGAAGACAAAGAATGAAACTCAGTGGATAAAAACACGGCACATAACAAACACAACCTTTATGAGTCATCGAGGAGACGAATGAGTACGGAAAATTGACTGAACATGGAGCTGTAAGCGAAATCTCTCTACGTCTCCTGTTCAGTGTGTTACAAACAGAAGGTTGGGAGACAGAAGCAATGGATCACATGTTTTGGGCAGAGGCCAAAGTTACGAGAACACTGGATCCTACATTACTCAAAATGCACCTGATTTAATCTTTCAACACACCTTCAAAGACTGGTGAATGTCTTTGAAACTCCACACCTTTGGTTTATAACACACTGGTTCTGCTGAGCGATAAAATCGGCACATTATGCCTGCTTACAGATCAGATTTTCCTGCCCCTGATTTTTCCCCCCTCATGATGTAAATTCAACATGATACAGAGGAGCTCTTCATGTGAAGGCCATTTCAGATACAGCATGACATTGGCAAAGTAATATGTACTTATATGTAACTGGAGATGCATGCCTCTATATATTCAGTTCTCTGGGGGGAGGCAGGGAAGAAGGTTAGGAACAGAAACCAGGATTTATGCTGTTATGAGTTTTTATTTATCAGTTTATTATGTTTAAAGTTTTTTTTCTTGCATGTTTCCTGGTTGCACTTGTAAATAAAAGTCCACTGATGGGACCTTCAACTCAGCATTTTGAGTCTCCTACTTAATCAAAAACTCTCTGGCTATGCTATCTTACAATAATGTTGCCTTCATGGGAAAAAACAATGTGCAATTTATCAAAAACCACACTGAGAACTAAAGCCAGGCGTGCTCAGGGCCCTATCGTCAACCCGGCGCAAAGCTCCGAAGCGCGCAGCACGAGTGTCATTGCTATCTTCCACCCGGCGTAGTCGTCATTTTCACGCCCAGCGCCCACGTTGTGTAAATAGCAAGTTATCTTGAGTCACCGTTAGCGCCCGTGAGTGTGCTGGTTTTGAAATGAGGTGTGGTCAGGCAAACGGGTGGCATGTTGCTATCTAGAGGAGGCAGAAAGCGACTGCACCTTAGACCAACAAAAACCTGGTCTACAGTCTAAAGTCTCTGGGTGGAGCCACCTGGCAGAAATGTAGATCCCTCCAAGTACCTTGCCGCTCAACCCCTTACAGTAAATATTGTCAGTGTTAAAGAGCGATGAAGTATGATTCACATAAACTCACATGCCAAATAAAAAGGTAAAACAATCATTATTGTTCTCGACTTTGTGTGGATTTATTTACTTGTCACATCTTATAATCATAAAAACAATAATTCAAGACTGAAATAAAGAGTTTAATTCATAAAAACAAATATATTCAAGGTGCAATTTGTGCTTTTTCACTCATCAACAGCTGTTCAAAGAATGTTATCTGTTTTAAAATAGTGAATATAGTTGGTGGTGCCTCGTGTTCACATTTGAATTTGAATGTAAACAAGCGTAGAAGAAATGGATCATCAGCCCATTGAGGTTGGATTCAAAATCACACCCAAATAAAAAATTGAAATCACAGGCTGATCCAACTTGCGTGAATGTCGTCATGGCAACTTATGATGTGACTCAGTAGTGTGTATGGCCCCCACATGCCCGTATGCACTCCCGACAACGTCTGGGCATGCTCCTGATGAGTCGGGGGATGGTCTCCTCGGGGATCTCCTCCCAGACCTGGATCAGACCATCACTAACCCACCGCCAAACCGGTCATGCTGGATGATGTTACAGGCAGCATAACGTTCACCACGGCATCTCCAGACTCTTTCACGTCTGTCACATGTGCTCAGTGTGAACCTGCTCTCATCTGTGAAGGGAACGGGGCGCCAATGGCGGACCTGCCAATTCTGGTGTTCTCTGGCGAAGGCTAATGGAGCTGCACGGCGCTGGGCTGTGAGCACAGGTCCCATTAGAGGACGTCGGGCCCTCGTGCCACCCTCATGGAGTCTGTTTCTGAAAGTCTCTCGGACGTAAATTAATTACCATCCTCAAACATAACTCCCTGTGGCACCGTAGTGGTTTGATTCATGTTATGCCAAAAACACGGCTATGAATAATCCAGGGTCTCAAACCAACCTCTTTGCACCTCGCGCCTCGGTTTGCGCCCAGGCAGTGCACTGTCTAACTAGCAAAAGTGCGTCAGACACGCCCTAAATCACTTAGCGCCGTGCGTTTCAGACTGTGCGCCTTCCGCTGTCTAAATAGGACCCTCCATGGACGAAGAACAAACTATGATGGTCACCAGTTCAATGCAATGTTGCTCCATGAAGCAAACATCATGTCTGACTTTCTACTTAGTGTTGTGGAAATATAAATGCAGAGCGAGCTGCCACATTTCATCCTGTACGGAGAGAACGTTGAGCGACCAAACATAAATTCAGCTTTGAGTGATGTGTGCGTTTGCACGAACGCTGCAGTAATCTGTCAGTCTTTCACTGCCTGGGGGGCTGAAGGTGGCACCCACATTACTTACCCTTCATTACAAACAGAGAGAGCAGATCTGCACTGATAACTTTTTCAGCTACATGATCATCAGAGCTGTGGATTGAACACAAGACCAAAAGTTCACTTAAAGGTTTCTGCCTCAAAAAGTTGTCAGGTCATTTGATCGTTTGACAGCTGGAGAGGAATGAAGAGTGAAGCCCTACGATTGGACAGCAGTGGAAAACCAGAGGTCGTCCAGAACACAGCTTAAACTGATATTATTGGCCAGTGTTCTGTTTTCACATATGCAGGGTTATCAGTATATATGTTGACTAATAAGTAATTAGAACTGTCAGCACAGAAATACAGAAAATGAAGCAATACAGTTTCAAAAATCCGACTGACTTTAGGTTAGAAAAGTATTATACAGGCCATAAATATAAGAACAACCTGATTCCCTGGAGTATTTTTCAAACTGATTCTCGAGGACACTGTATAGATTTTTAATAAATAGTTTACATGCAAAATTTTTATTTTTACTGATACAAGCAAGTGTTAAAGTGATAATCTCGAAGATCTAAACAGTTATTACAGGAGCACACTCCCCAGATATCCAGACAGTGCTGCATGTGCTACGTCCACGGTTGGCTCCGGTTGTAACTCTTGATCTTCCTGGCTGACGGTCGCTTTCCTTTTCAGACTGTTTGCTTCATCTGAGCGTCGAGTTTGTTTCTTCTTCTTTGGATTTTCACTTCTTGTTGAAGTTGTATCTGTAGTCATCCATCTTTTCTTTGTTTGTTCAGCCATAGTAGATTACTGTTTACTCACAACACTTGCAGGGACCAGAAAAGCAGCCGCTTAGCTCCGCCTACCCTCTCTGGCAGACCAACCACTGCTGGCTGATGGAAAACGCGTCACTAACTGGGCGCCGCTTGAGATTTTTTATCTGAAAGTCGCCACAGACACCCAGTCCATAATAATACTATATACTGCAAATGCAAAGGCTTTCATCAGTGGGCCATAGGCTCAGTCATCATTGTGTTACCTCATTCGGCGGTAGATAGTGACAGACATTTATTTACATGAAAATCTTGAAGATTATTACTTTAACTCAACTTAAAAATGCCATGATGATGGTTGTTTCAGGGACCCTGATGAATCCAAATGAAGATGCCGCTGTTCTGACTGAAGAAAACAGCATTCTTCACATATCAGTTATCAGTTAATTTAAAATTAGATTTAAAAGGAAATAGCTCGAGCTGCTTACAGTATCCCAAAGTATTGCAATATACTGAGTCATAATCCCTGTATCTTTATAAGTATCTCACTGCCAAATTCCTGCCTTATTAATAAAGTGTAACTACAAAAATTAAGAATCTAAAATATATTACCATCCATTATAATAGATTTGACATTTGAAATTCAAATTTTAATCAAGTGTATGTGTATGTTTTAACATTTGTAAATGTTATCATTTCATTTACCAGCCGCTTTTGTCCAAAGTAACATCTGAGAGTTAATACAACACAAAGAGCCGAAGCCCGGCATGTTTGATGGACGGAGACTAAACTGTGGTGGCTGATAGTTTGATCTTAACGACAGACTTATATCACTCTTATACGGCATATTTGTAAAAGCCACGTTGTTTTTACCAGTGAAAATGCCATTAAAGCTGCTGTGAGGAACTTTCAGTTTGTGTTGATTCTGGCGCCCCCTGTGGACAAAGCCAGTGGTGGTTTTTAACAAAAAAAATCTCATCTTGCTTCCTTTAACAGTCACATGTATCACTCACTTTAAATTCATACCCTGGAAAATGGCAGCGTGCAGTTAATCGCTTCATCTGGCACCTACCCCCACCCACCCCGCCAGCAGTTTCAAACATTAAAAAAACTATACAGAAATAATAAATCTTGTCGCTGATGGTCTGGTTTGCTTTTGTACTCATATAGAGGCATCATAATTAATTTCAGTCTGTTTCATAACCAGTGAAAAACTCCTCAGTGGAGCTTTAAATATGTTAAATGATGCAGTTTAAAGCAATAAAGTGAATCATACGAGTTGTCTGACAATCATTGGTAACAGAGAGACTCTGAGGGGACCTCCAGTCACATGTAAAATGAACCCTGCTGTTCTGCAGTGGGAACAATAACGCTGCTCTGCGCCTGCATACCATTAAAATCTCTCTGGTGACCTCTGATGTGCAGCAAACCGTTTTTTTTTGTTTCTTTCTTGTTGCTAAGAGACCAGAGCCAGGTGTTTAGCTAAGTCCAACATAAGGAGACGAGCCTATCCTAACTCAGCATCTCAGTCACTACGATCTGTCAGCCACAGTAAACCGACCAGTCTTAACCCATACAACTCTGCAATACAACAACAGAAACGATCAGCAGGTGCCCACGGTGATATTTTTGCTTAATGTGATGTTGTTGATTTTACCTCTAGTGCATTTGCACCACGATTTAAACCACATATTATGTAATGGTGTCATCAACAAACATACAAGTTGTCGATGCAAAAGATGGAAGTCTCACTTCATTTAACCAACGATACGGACGTCTGTTTTCACTTGGCCATGCAGATTAGAAAATGTTATTCATTATCTAGATTAAGAAAAAAAAGGATTTCACTTTATATTCTGGGTCTTTGCACAGCTCAGCACTACAGTCTTTGACAAACGTAATGTTCAACACAAATTCCTTGGTCCTTATTTCAGAGTGTTCAGTGACAGAAAGACGACGGTTCACTGGTGTTTTTACACCCCTGCTGACCCACAGGAAACCCACAGACAGACCATCATCACCATTTGAACTCTAACCACCACCTTCAACATGAAGATCAGAGGTAGAGACCTTCCTACAGAGAGCACAACGTCTTTCAGTGAGGGAGGGGCTGTAAGTCAAAAGGGGGGGCAGTGGGACGACAGGTACATGGAGAATCTTGTACCAAAAACAAGGCAATAACATCGACTCATCGATGTTCACCAGAAGCATTTAGTGGGACTAACGTGGCTGAACCGTCAGATGATCTGATGAGAGAACACTCCAAGGAAAGGAGTGAACACCGGAAACAATCAACATCCGACCGAATACCAATCACAGCAGCCAATCAAGAGGTCAAAGGTCATCGACCAGGAGTCAGAGGAAAGATAGAAAGACCACTAATCGACAGGGTGTGATGGAGGTTCCAACCTCAGTAAACTCCATCTTTGAGGAGGGCTGTGAGAGGCAGCTGAAAGCTCCTGAAAAATCTAACCTACACAGTTTAGAGCTTTTACAGTGTTCTGCTGATGGGAGTCAAATATAATCCTTAGAAAAATATTCATTTTGTACTGAGTTAATAAAATATCTTTCATTGAACAGGTAACATATTTGGCAGTGAGAGCAGAAGTACATATGTGCCATACAAACCTAAGAAATAGGCCGTCTTTTATTTTGATTTTGACGTGGGGTTTGCTCATCCCATTTACACACAGAGACACGTATAGGTATGAAGGTAATGAGGTATAAATGTAATGACTGGAGCCTATTGGCAGTTTGTTTTTGAGAGTTTATCTGACTGCAGCATTTATTGTTTCCTGTCACCTCCGTCCTTTGACAGCTGACATGAGAGATGAAAACAGCGCTATCTGAATGACAGAAAACTGATAAAAGTAAATTAAGAAAAGAGATGACGAGTCATCAGCGCTTTCCAAAAACAAAGGTACTAAAGATCTCGTTTTGCCTGTGACCCACACTGTTGCTATCATACATGTGATGCAGTAAGAACGTTACTCCACAGCACATCTGATCCACACACAGACTGCATGCATTACCTGTTTGACACATACTCTGTTCATAAGGTCCGAAGCCTAAGCTCAAATATTACTCAGCAGGAAAGCTATCATGTGTTGCTAACTGCATTTTTTTTCATGACCTGAACACACGATTCTTAGGGTGCTTTCACACCTGACAGCTTCGGTCCCGACTTTCAGACTTTACTTGGAAAGTTCGGTTTGTTTGGACGGGTCAGAACGTGCATTCGAACTCTGATGTGGACCAAACCACCGGACCATGGTCCGCCAGAAAAGACGGGACTCGGCACGTTTCCAAATGAACCACGGCCCGGTTCGGTTCAGGTGAAAGCATAAGCAGACTTATAGTAGGATCAAATACAGGAAGTAAACCAAAACATGTTGCATTGTGGGTTGTTAACGGGTGCTGACACTTAAGGCCAGTACAGATCAATGATTCGCAACCGCCAAAAGAATCCCTCTAATCATCTGATCGTAAACGTTCTAAAAGTGACCCGTTCACATCAAAGCAACGCACACAGATACAGCTTACCGTCTCCATAGCAACGATGCACTGACATACACCACTACTTCTGCGTTAATACTATATAATGTTAGTATTAGGCCCAGGTTACATGAATTATCTAGCTGGATTTCTGTTATTGTTACAAAAAGAAGTGGATGACAGTGACAGTGATGTGCTCACAATGTTAGCTGTAACACTGATTAATAAACGTTGAAGACAGAGAGTTTGGATCTGGAACCGTCTTTGGCTGCTGCAGCGCCAGAGACAGGGTGCCTACGCCAATTTATGCTGTTTCCTGATTAGCTGACGTGAAATAGCGACATCATTACGTTCTTAAACTGCATTTGGAGATTTGACGAGTCAAATCTTCTGCAACTCCACGCAACGGCTTGAGACGCTCTGCAACTAACCGGCTCACACCGCTGCAATTTTCTCTGCAACATTCTAAAACTGTTTTGTTGCGTTGCGAATCATTGATCTGAGCTGGGCTTTACAGAGACAGACACACAGCCAGGCAGCAAGATGAGTAGAGGACAGACGTGGGGGAGCGACGAGGTGCGGGCTCTGATGGAAATATGGACTGAACAAACAATTTCACTTATGCTTAATGAGACTGGAACTGATCGAACAATGTCGGTTAAACGTAAGAAAAACTCTGACAAACAAAACAACAAAACATTTAAGTCTTTGTTTACTTCACAGAGTATTTTCATTCGGAAATTCTGACCAATCAGAGAGCAGTTTCCTCGCGCATTAAAACTTTGGTCCACTGGTAAAAGCTGCCGTGTGAACACAAACCAAAGTGGAGGCAAAATGCAACTTTGTAACAATTTAGTCTTTGATTCATGAGATGTGAAAGCACCCTTTATGTTCAGCATTATGGCTTTTAATGAATCCCTCAGTAACACTGAAACAAACATTTATTAAGTCAAACAAAAAATTTTTTTTTAAAGATGTATTAATAAATAGACTGAGAATACAAAGCAGGTTAATTAATAGTGATATCAGAGTCACTGGTGGTATCAGAGAGGTCGTCTGATCCTTCTGGATTACGGTCACAGAAACCGTGGTGATGTCATCAGGGTCATGGTATCGTTTAGAGACTTTATATTTACATCAGAGAGCGTCACTTTCAAACTGCAAGTGTGGAGTTTGAAAGATGTGAGTTTAAAGACTAAATTGCATTATGGGAAACGTAGGATCCACTGTTTTAGGAGTTTTATTCAAATTAGGACTAAAAGCAAAGATATCTCTGCTGCTTTTTCCTTTTACCATCCTTGTTTGAACACGTCTCTTGTGACGTCTCTCCCAACAGTACAGCAGAACTCCTTCACTGTGCACACACACCCGGATGTTGAAGTCTTACCTCCTAGGCCTGGTCTCAGTCTGTTGTCGTATCCGTCCAGCAGACTGTCCAGGATCTTTGTGAAGGTTGCGATGTCTTTGGTGTTGCGTGTTGTATTGGATTCTGCTTGTGACCTAAATAAAAGATAAATGTGTGATCATTATAGAGAGAAGAAGAAGAAGAAGAAGAAGAAGAAGAAGACCACACATCAGCTACAAAAATAGACTTTAGTAAGTGCTGCTAAGAACTGTGGGTGGTGCTACATGTTGGTAATCTCCACCTACAATATTAAATCTGTTTATCCCAGATTATTGTACACTCAACCTGTGAAGACATGTTGTGCACTTCATGTTTGCATGTAGAATGATGACACACATGTTTAATTTGCATGCAAAACTTTAAATTCCAACCCTGCGGCACACGTCGCACATCACAGCCGCAAAACCCTCCAGCAACAAATCATTTCTGTTTTTACTGCAAAACACTCTCATGTCATGTCCTTCATTGGTTTACTATCTTACAGTTTATGTTATGATTAAAGGTGTAAGAGGTGTAAGAGGCTTTGTCCACACTAAGAATTTGTTTTAAATGCAAAAGGTTTGCTACGTTTACCCCGAGCGTCCAAACTACTCCGACATTTAGAGCCCCTATAATGGAGACATTTGGAAACCTTGACTAGCGGCAGTTTACTCATTATGAATAACTAATAAGCGGCACTGCTAGCCCTGTAATCAAGCCGCTGATGTCCTGTTAAATTCTTTCATTTATAACACTGTTGTGTGCAGGAGGGGAGCTATACTCCGAGAACTTCCCCAGCTGTGTGGATTTGATCTGTGTGTGCATGTTGACAACAGCCTGCTCATGCACAGCGTACGTGCACTGTCATGTGAAATGCATTTTCAGGTGCGCTCCCCTTTATGCCGAAATACCACAGGCAGCTTTTTTCAACTGCAACTCCGCTACACTAGGTCACATGCAGCGGGATCATGTCACCACAACATAGTGCCGACAGTGAGCAACATTATAACCCTCCGCCAGGTTTGTTGTTTTTTTCTTGACCTCTGTCGAGCTGTATCATAAATTATTGCCAAATCAACGAGCCGTCCGAAAGGAACGGAGCCATGAGATCCTGCTCCCTTCAAAGAGCCGTAATTCCAACACGACTACAAACCTGTCCAAAGACAGCTGCAGTATTATGGGATGTCATCCTGCTTTTGATCTGGTTTATAAAATCTTTGTTCCTTCAGGCTTTGATTGGTTTGATTATTTTCCTAACGTAGAGTTTAATTCACGTCTGTTACATAACTTAAATAAAGTGTAAACTGTTCTACTAACAGTGGTTTCTCATTAGTAGAGATGTGCTGAGCTGGACAGTTCTGAAATGTCTCCTCGCTCGCTTTGTCATATTTTCATTTTGACTCGGCGTCTGTTTCCTTTACTGTTAGACGGTCGCAATGTGACAGGACGTAAAATCAATCTTCTTTAACATCTGCCGTGGCTGTCAGAGGACATATAAAGCTCTCTACTCACTGAACTCCAAGAATCTATTGCAACACCACCCGGTGTAACAACATGGTCAGCCCCATACTGCATATAAGAAGCGGCTACAGTGGCTTCACCCAATGCTTTTTGGACGACCATTAGGAAGCCGTATTTGCTATTTAGAAATCAGATGGGACCATATTTGGAAGAGACAGTGGATACGCAAAATCACCTGTACCTGTAACCTGTAAACTGTACTCTATCTTCCATCTGACTCTCAATGGGAGCATCACTGACTAAATGAACATCATGCGGTGTTGAAGAAAACTTAAAGCTAGAGATTGAGACCATAAACTCATTAGAACATGTTGACTGAGGGAATAAATCAGGGGAGAAGTAGGACCATTTTTTCATAGACATCCATCAGAGCAGTGGAGTCGCCCCCTGTTGGCCATTGATAGAAAGCAGGTTTAAAGCACTTGGCTCTGTATTGGCTTCACTTGTGAAACCAAGAGGCTACGCCTGCTTCTTCTATACAGTCTATGTTCTCTAACACTGCACCACCCCAGGCTGCATAAGTCCCCAGTTAATATAATGTTGTATCACATACTGTCAGGAGGCATCTGATACAACATCTGCAGTAACATATACGTCGACTAAAAGGCTGAATGTTCCTGCAGTACTTGAGCTTAATGTATGCAGCACTCGAGGCGTAGACAAATTTCCCTCCAAACAATAAATAATAATGATACTGTATCCTATCACAAGGTTTCCTACCTTTTCTTATGGGCCATTATGAGTGTGGAAAACCTCGATGTTCTTATGCATTTGAATATCAATTCTAACAGTATAATGCATACAGAATGATGTCTTTTGCTTGCAGATTTAGGAGAATACTAGCAGCAAACTAATATTTATACAGAAATTCATTGTCTAATCTAATGTAATGTAAAAAAGTATTGTGATGCACCGAGGCAGGTCATCATCAGGGAGGTAATGTGGCAAATGCCCTGCTCCTCCTCCTTTAATCCATCCAGTCTCAAAAGGACTCTTTCCTCTTTTTTGAAATAATCACCTCATCAATTTATTCCAGCACATAATGCATGTTTTCTTTTTGATGATAGATTTTTTTTTCTTTATTTAGACAATAAAGCTCTGTTTAATCTCTGCAAGCCTTCGATGCTAGGATTAATATGGATTCAGATTTTAACTTTTGGTTGCTTGTTCCTCCCACTTTCTTTCTCTGCGAATTTGCCAATTCCTTAAGTTCAGATTTATCGAGACAAACTGATACTTGGTCTATTATCAATAAAGCCGAATTTGACAGAGCGTCACTACAACTATTTTGAGGCTGCTTGTAATATTTTCCTACCTGCGATGTGCTTTTGATATGTACATCTTCCTTTAATCGTCAGATTTATCAATTAGGTCTGGCGTGGCGTTTACGTGGGGGTGAACAGCGCGCAAAGAGCAACAGAAAAGGAGATTTTTTTTTTTTTTTTTAAATACATAAACATGCTTTGTTAATCTCGGTGTACTGTTCTTAAACACCCACTGCTTCTTAATAATCAGTCCCTTAAACAGCCTTTATGTGAAGAGCCACAGCGCCGTGTACGCTGCCCGTGCGCACAGTCCGTCTACCATCCGAGCGGTTTTATTTTCTGCGTTTATCAATAAAAAAAATAAATATAACTGGCATTAAACTTACCGTGTCTGCCACAGAACGATCAAAGAAACCAACACAGGCATGGACTGTGAGCTCCATCGTCCTCTCATCGCTGAAGCCTGAGAACAAGACGGGAAACGCTTTCAGTGCGCGTAATTATACGGTACATCGGCACAAAGCACTTTACAGCGGTTGCAATTTAACGGACCCCACAGAGACGCAGCTGTCTATATAAAGACAGACAGAACAGGGCTTTAGTTCCCTCACACTGGGATTCTGTTCTGTGTAGTCAATCCAAGACTCCGTATCCAAACAGTGTCCGAACAAAGAGCTTTTGTTTTGCGTCCAATTAATTTGTCGAACGATGAATGTTGCCTACCTGAAACGCGACAGGTGTCCCCGGGGTTGCCAAAAGAGACTGTGCAGTGAATGAACACAGTGAGGATGAACGAGCCTTTCGCGGAAAATGAGAGTAACCCAGAAAGATGATTGAGGTTACTGTCCGTCCATTCTGTCAGCTCGTCCGCCGGGGAATCCCCACAGTTTACCCAGACACACTAACCTGAGAGCAAACTGTACAGAGAGCAGCGCCCTACTGTAGCACAGCGCGCTGATGGAGAAACACTGAGGAATGGTCCGCCTGTAGACAGGCGCACGTTTCTTAATGAGGTGGTCTTTTCTTTTCGAGTGTACAGTTGCGCACGGTGAATATCAGTCATGCAAGCTGCATAAAAAGCGCGCGCAGTGTTAATTCTTTTCATTTATTTGAATGAAAAATATGATGAAAATAAAAAGCATGACAAAACGGGAAACAACCAAACAGAGCCAGAGCCTGGGCTTTGGAAACTAATGAGGAACAATGAAGAATACAGTTACTTTTCTACTAACCCTCATTCCAACAAAATGCTACTTCCTTTTTTGTTGCTGGTTTCCTGTATTGTTACTGCTTAATATAAATGCAATAATTTCATGTGTTCTGGGGCCAGACAGAAAACACTTCACAAAATGTGATGCACACTTGTGCCAGGATTTGCCTGACTGATGTAACCACTTGGGGTAACTAACTGAAGTTTATGTTCATTAAAAAAAACGAGTCGAACTTTTATATATTTTGGCACAAAAAATGGCAAATCATACATACACTGTATATAAGTGAATGTTGCCTTTGAAGCCGATCCCTGAGGCTGCAGATTCAGGACCGCATTTCTATCAGCCTATGCTCGTTGTTCGCTACAGCACCCAGTGCATTGGCTAGCCAAGGACCGCATTTTATTGATAGCATGAATGACGATTAGAGTGTGAGTATTAAATCTAAACCTCTAAAGTTGTTTGACAGAAAGTGGTCACTGCCTTAGTTGCTGTTTTAAAGTCACGAAACACAAGGGTCCTGAAAATGCGGTCCCAGAATTGCGGTCCTGAAACTGCAGCCTCCAGCTCTAACACGTAATATTGGGGGCCAATGCAGAAGTCCTGACTTTCTTTCTAATGGCCAGCAGGGGGCGACTCCCTTGGTAGCAAAAAAGGAGGCAGATTGTATAGAAGACTGGGAGAAAGTCTATTTAAGTCTGTTACCTGGTTAAACGTATCCCTAACGACTTTATGGTCTCAGTCTCTAGTTTCAAGTCTTCTTCAGGACAGCGTGATGTTCATTTAGTCAATTAGGGGCCCATTAGAGTCAAAATGTCAATCAAGGTATGGTTTAAGGCGTGCCTGCCTGTGATTGACAAGTCGCTACCATATTGGCCAGTCAACCAGGTTAAAGATCTAACAATGGGTATCTACCAACTCGACCAAATATGGCTGCTTTTCAACCAATAAAATTCAACTCGTATTGAACTTAAGGCTACTGTATTGACTGGCCACATAATAATGTGGTGGTGTTGAACTGACAGAGGACCCTGGTGCTGTTTGTTTTTCCAAACTAGCACTGTTTTTTAAGACGAGAGCCAAAGGACAACTGTCACAAGTGGAGCAAAGAGCCAGTGCACGATGAATCGTGAATTGTGTGACCACACTTTGAGACAGAAATAAACAGCAGGATTTGAACTGTGGAAGCATCAAAACCTGAAAGGTCGTAAATGTCTCAAGTAATAGTCCCTGACGGCAGCAACCTTCAGAAACAAGAAAGGAACAGTACTTAATGTTCAAAAACACACAGGAATATAAAGTGCTTTAGGTAAGCAGCTATCTGCTGCTGGCAGGGGTCTGGTGTCAGTTAAGATGCTAATGCTAACATATGTCAGAACAATACACTGCTATCAAACAATGTACCTGAAAAAGGTCAAGCACTGAGGTATTTAGCAACCAGATATTTTCAGGGGAATAGTCTTGCATCTTTGACATTCTATTACAATGCAGGCCCAAAAGCTTTGCTTCATTTACAAAGAGTCACAGGAGCCACCAAATAAACAGGACTGAAAGCCTGAAGTCCCACCAGAGGGCCGCAGATGTAATGTTCAATATAAAAGGGTTAGAGGGAATAAACAATGTCTCTATTCTTCTGAGGAGCTGGGACAAAAGTGGAAAATTTGTTCAGAGCTGAGCTAAGAAATAGGAGGTTGTTGAAATCAAACAGCGGCCGGGAAGGTGAGAGTAGGCAGGGTTACAGCTTCTCTCTTCAGCCGAGTGCAACACCATGTATGTCTGCGAGGAGAGACTGTTTATCCCTGTTTGTACAATTCATGTTGAGATTACATCGACAAGCAAGAAAGCAGCGTTCTTAGAGAGAGACAGGGAGGCAGTGGGATGCGGCTTTGTCTTAGAGTGTCTTTTCAGATCAGATTTAAACACTTTCATATGCATGGGTGGAAGCAACACGAATGTCTCGAGCAGGAACAGCTTCCAGGAGTTTAAATGTGCTCAGTGTATTTCAGTGAAGTCTGCTGAAAACATTTTGATAGTTCTTGGTGTAGAAATAGAAAATGTAGCTTCGTAGATACATGGAACTTACCAAACATATGTAAACCTTTCTTCTGGGACCAACAATAAACTCACCTGAAAATATAAGGCAGTCTTGTCGGACTTAAGTGTTGGATGGTCTGACCAACCATTTTTCTCCACTGATCCAGGTCCTCAAATATACTGAGATGCTTTAATTGTTATGTTGTGATAAAAGATGAAGAGTTTCTATTATAGGCTAAGCTAGTCTGAACAGATGAGTTTCCATTCTCCAATGGAAGATGTAGATTTGTTGCTGTCCCGAACTTAATGGGAAGCTTGTGTTCAGAGTTCAGGAGCGTATTCGGTTGAGATCACAGTGAGTGTTAGCTTAAGCCTCCTAAAAGTGAAGAGGCCCTGGGAGTATAGTTTGACTATTCTTGGATGTAGAAGTTTCCTGAGCCACAAGCAGCACGGTTTGCAAGTGCATGTCTCTTCAATTGGATTGGATCAGACAGGCCAGCAGCCTGCGCAAAGTAGGTTGAAGCCCAGCCAGGCTGTTGCTTTCTTGAAGAGCTGCGGAGGTCAGATGGTACATGCAGGCACGTGCACGTAACAGTAGCGAGCTGAAGTGGTCCATGCAAACAGATGATAAGAGCTGAAACAATGCACTGCATCCTTTTTGAGGAAAGCCATTTGGCCATTACAATTTTGTTCTTTAAAAATACCAGCTGCTCTTCTGGAAATGTCCATTTAGGAACACTTGAGAGGACTTTGCATGCGACTGGTTGGAATATACCAAATATCTGTGAACGTAAATGTCGGCACATGGTACGGTACTTGCTCTGGCTCTTTCTCTTGATGAAGGGAAGGCTGAAGCACGTAAGGAAAGAGGACAGACTCTTCGGTCTCTATTCTGTGCATTGCTTTTGTTGTCTTCTTGGTGTTTGTCCCGGCTGTCCTCTTGGATTGGACTTCTGGGGGAAAAATAACGGTCATAAGCACATCGTTTTACCCATTTAGTGCCAAATGTACAGCTCTCAGCACAGAATAGATACTCAGTGTCTTATCACACTGCTCGTATTTGTATCCCTTTGCAAGGAATTGAAAGCTGGATGAATGCTTTGATCTACATATCCTCTTTGTTCTGAACAATAAATCTGCAGGAGCGAGTTGTTGCTGCAATGTTGGCAGAAAAGGAAAGCTTGTGGTGTGGTGTAACGGGGTCAAAACAATCTCAAACCAATCTAAAGAACTTGGACCGTTACTTTACAAGTTATTTGCCCTGTAAGACAGGGCTTGAACAAAAGAATGGGCCAAAAAACAGCAACAGTATGTGATATCTTCCTTGTATCTTTTATGTGTACCAAGAGTTAAAGGTCACTCGAGTAGTCACACTTCGATGCCGAGGATTCATGCTGTCAACACTGAAGCCTACATGCTGTAAAGACTTGGCAGAACACATCTTGATCAGGAGGACTGCCCGTTAGTTGGAAGAAGTGGTCTCTTGTAGCAGCACATGCATTCTCCTGCCAGTACTGATGACTGTTCGCACTCTGGACAGCACATTTCATGGCTTTGTTGGGGCAGAGCTGTTCTCAAAGGGTCATGGAGTGGATCCAGGCATCAAGGGGGAATGGTTAGTCATTGGCACAGTCACAGTGACCTGAGCATGAACACAGAAGGCACACTACATCTTGAGACAGACAACACGATGGCAGCAGAATGATGGATTCCTGATAAAGATTATGACAGGATACAGCAGAAGAAATATATCGTCTGCCATCTCCCCATCCGTTACTTTGAAATACATGATTGGGGATACTTTGTCATACTTACAAAGATCCCCTTTGAAACAGAGTGGAATTAACCTGTTAAGATGCTTAGTGGAAAATGCCTCAGGTACAGTGTGTGCAAAAGAACACGCTGAAACCAATATGCAGCATGTGGTGCCTGGTAAACAGTGTTCTTTAGTGGTGTAAATCCAAAAATATACATTTAATCAAATGGCATAAAAACAACAGATACAATGTAAAGCGATGGCTTTTGGAGCCTCGGATGATCCAGGGCCCTCAGCCAGCTTCAAGCATTTGTTTAGTTTTTTGTTCGTACATTTAAGTATTTACAATGTGTTATACTTTAAACTAATACTCTACCACATTACAGTTGGTAACATTTGTCTAACAACGACAGTTATTGGTCACTTCACATTTTAAGATTTTGACTTCTTTGACCACTGCACCTTCTTATTGTATATGTTTATTTTTAGGATTAGCTGAGTGTCTTTCTTTTTTCAACGTGACTTTATGTGGCTCTATGCTTAGAAATCAATCCAGGTACCCCTCTGAATATAATTCTGATGTGGTTCTGAAATCCTGTCAGGTACAAAGAGCATTAAAGTCTGCTTGGGGATGCTGTCAGGGTCATTGGGGCGGCTGTGGCTCAGTGGCAGTGTCGGTCGTCTCCCATTTGGGAGGTTGGTGGTTCGATCTACAGTCTACATGTCCAAGTGTCCTTGGGCAAGACACTGAACCCTAAATTGCTCCCAAAGACATGGCTTTAGATGTATGAATGTAGTTAGCCTTTACTATCATGTAGTGAAAAAGCGCTTTAGGTGGTCTGTAATTGATGGGCCAAACAAACATGGAACTTTCATCTGGGAGATTAGAGTTAAATTCCCTTGTGAAACAAAGTCAATTCTAATGTATTTTTCAGTTAACATCTGTGGTTATGTAGTGTACCTACATTACTTGTATGTTATGTATATACAAAAGTGCTAATTAAATACCATAACATGATGATTGTCATAAACCTAACCAAGCAGTTCTGGAGCCTAAGCCTTACCAAATAACACACCAACAAACACATCATTTAGCATGTATAACTTATTGTTCCACATTTAAATCTCTTAAAATGTAAAATGTTTTAAATTGCTTTATTTTGAAAGTCTGCCACGACATTGACTTGTTTATTAATGCTGTCTTGACCGCAGACCTTAGATCAGAGCTTAGACCATGGTATTGTGAAGAGGAGGGCCACTGACAAAGCTGCTGTGTTCAACATGTAGGAAGTGAAAACGTGTTGATAATATAGGACTTTATGTCTCAGTTTAAGTGACCACATGAACACAACACTCAAGTATTTCATACATTTTTTTTCATTCAGATCCGAGTAAATCTGTATCAAGCTCACAGCTATTTGTTTATAGATGCCACCAACACCAGCCATGGTGCTCTACATATCGTGTGCACCAGCAGCTAGATGCATCATGACAGGTTCAGTCCAGTATGAACAATTCCACCTGAGGCCATCCTGAGAGCTCCATCTCGGGATCAGCCTGATGCTTGAAGTATAAGAATTCTAGGTTAGTGGCACAAGACGTCACATGACTGGTAAAGACGTCCACGGATTCACCTTCAGTAGTCAGCTCAGATTACACTGTTTAGGTAACGTAGCCTGCTGACCTTCCAAAAGCATGTGGTGGTCATGCCGTTATGGAGAGCGGCTCAGCAGCTCGTAAAATGTGGATCCAAGCAAACTGCTCTTTCAGTCAAGACTCTGAGGGCAGTATGCTTAAGAATTAGACATACTCAACCCCAGGAACCCTTCCATGTTGAAGCCATATGTGGTAATGCCAAGTTACCTTTGTCATACCATGAAGTGCAACAGGACAGGAACCCTGGTTTTTAACTAATATAACACATGGTACTACATTTGTCTTCTCGTAGTTCAAGAAGAGAAACAGAAACACAGACGACGTTCTGCTTAGACCATTTGGATTCCTTTGACCCGAGACGCTGATACCAACTGGAACCATTGTATAACAACCATAAAGGTGCAGCTAGCTGAGGATTATGGTAAAGAACGTTATGGGTGAGGGTTTCTGTTTGTTGACAACAGTTTGTTGGGGGTTCTCTGTTGGTAGAAGTTGGAAAAAGCAGTTTTCAGTTTCAATTTAAACACTTTGTTAACCCAACCTTTCATAGCTGGAGTAGTGATTCTCCGGCCTCACCATAGGGAAGTGTGTAATTGTTCAGGGACATTTGCATTTGCATGATCCAAAGGTTTTTGTCCATTTTCTTCTCAGTGAATCAACCGATGACCTTTTCTGTTTATGACAGTTCTGGCTCCTCTGTCATCTGTTACAACCTTCTCATCATAGGTTAGCAAAGATGTTCAATTCTAACAAAGAGCTCCTCTAGAGACCATTTCTATGCAGGAAGCTAATCTGAGTAGCCCATTAGCAGAGCAGCAGCATCACCACCAGTGGTGGCTGGTGACACAGAAATTTGTATGAAAAGAACGAAAACCAACCGACGATTTAATTTAATTTACACTAAATGGCTACTTTTTCCTTTCCTTTCCTTTTTTTCCTGTTTAACCCGACAGGCCTTCCAACTTTGCGTTGTCCTAGTAGGCTACATGTCTATGGTAGAGAGTGTTTTAAATTACAGATAAATTAAACGTGCACGTCAGTAAACAGAAATGATCTCAACATTTAAATTATTGGACCAACACAATATCAATATTGTATTTTGGTTGTTTAATTAAAATGATGTGATGCAATGAATCATTTCAGTTCATGGGTTGTTTTGATATGCTGAAGTATCTGGTGAATAAAAACCGGTTACTATTATCGGTGATATATCGGTGACAAAGTACCGGCTCAAAGGGGGTTTGTTTCATTTCAAACTGAAATCTGGAACTTCTACGATTAAAAACTGTTTAAACTGTTATTTTAAAAACACCAATCAGCAAATCAACCAGTCTGAAATCTTAAAGGTGCACTGTGTCACTTTAAAAAAAATCCTCAGTCCTAGCGACACGGTCAACTGTTGAGTGAACTGCAGTCAACCTTCTTGTACGCGCTCGCACGGATGCTCGCATGCATGGACGAGCATCCGGGGTTTTTGCCAAAGACACACGAAACTGAGCGTGCTCAGTCTCTGAACTCACCGGCTCTGTTTAGTTATCACTGACGAGTCGTGTTCATCGACCAGCATCATGTTGTCCAATATCAACACTGTTTGTCAGAATACCTCAGTTAGCATCATGTTAGCTGGCGAAGTTATTTGTCAAGCTAGACATCACTGACATCCACACTCGGATAGTATTTTGGTTGTCATAACGTTAGCGAGCATGCTAAGGTTAGCCAACTAGCTCTAACGTTAATACACTGCATGAATCTGGCATTGTGCTTCGTAACCAAACGGTATTCATCTCGAGCATTAGCATACATTAGCCAGCCATAACCACGATATCGCAATGATATATGTTTCACATGATTTGCAGCGATGTCAGCTTACCATCCAACAGCAAAAAGCCAGTTGTGGGTCTGTTTTGATCCCAAAAGCAATTGAAGGTCTCCATGATTCACATGCCGATATTGACTCTAGTTTTCCCCCTGATGTCGGCCACATATCTGTTTGGCCAGACAGGCTACACTTTGTTTTTTATTCTTGTGTGTACTTTGTGTTGGTGTTGTCGTGGGTGCTGGTCGTTTGTTGGCATTAACAATCTCCATTTGTCAGCTTGCATTGTCTCATGTTGCACACTGTTGACTGTAGGGGCGGAGAATGAGCTCTAGGCAGCGAGGCGAGGTACTCGTGTGCACACATGTACATTACATCCTGTTCTTTATCGTGGGTAAACCGTCCCGAGTGCTTTACAGGAATCAGCCACCAGGCTGTTATTGGCAACGGAGGAAGTTGGGGAAGGTCTCAGTTTTTCAGTTCCTCTACCATCCCTTCACACATTGGCAATGTAAAGCTGGTCGTGCTAAATGTTTCATGGCAGGATCTGGATCTGGTCTGTTTTCTTTTGACAGGTTATCGCTGCATGTTCTTCAGCTGGCATTTGTTGACATTTACGTCGTGGAGTATTTACAGCATATTGCTGGATGCATCCTCTGTAGACATCTGATTGTGACACTGAGGCATGCTGACAGCCAACACAGCTGGCATACATATATGTGTGTGACTGTGTGTGTGTGTGTTGTGGTGGGGGGAGGGGATTCATGGTAAATGAAGGTATGTGGTCGTGACAGCTCTCTCTGAATGTGCAGCATTCATGACAGGTACAGAGCACGAGGCATGAGAGGGGCCTGCTGTACCGTTCATTACATGATCCGATTCTCACACGTGGTGTTTCTCGACTTCATAACCTGCCTTCATATCTGAACAGCTGCTCCGTCTCTGCAGTGAGTCTTTAAGAACAGGACATGGCTTCTGTTTTCTTTTACTGCCATCTCCTGCTTGCACACTCTGTAGTTCAAACAAAGCTTTGTTTCTCTGCCTGCTTCATGTCTGAGCTCCACAGAGGGGGCGTATCCCAGGTGAGACTACAGCTGGGTCCCAGTTACATATAACTGTAGGTACTAATATTAACAGGTTACAGTATATTATGGGGGGAATGGAAAAGACACATAGTTATTTATACTAAATAAAGTAAGTGTACACCCATCAGCCTTATCATTATGACCACCTGCCTAATATTGTGTAGGTAACCACCAGACCTCTGAAGGTGTGCTGAGGTATCTGGCACCAAGACGTGAGCAGCAGATTCTTTAAGTCCTGTAAGTTGTGAGGTGGGGCCTCCATGGATCGGACTTGTTTGTCCAGCACATCCCACAGACGCTCCATTGGATTGAGATCTGGGGAATTTGGAGGCCAAGTCAATACCTTGAACTCGTCGTTCCTCAAACCATTCCTGAACCATGTCTGCAGTGAGACAGGGCGCATCATCCTGCTGAGAGAGGCCACTGCCATTAGGGAATACTGTTTCCATGAAGGGGTGCACTTGGTCTGCAGCAATGTTCAGGTAGGTGGTACGTGTCAAAGTAACATCCACATGAACGGCAGGACCCAAGGTTTCCCAGCAGAATATTGCCCAAAGCGTCACACTGCCTCCGCCGGCTCGCCTTCTTCCCATAGTGCATCCTGGTGCCATGTCTTCCCCAGGTAAGAGACGCACACGCACCCGGCCATTCACATGATGTAAAAGAAAACGTGATTCATCAGACCAGGCCGTCTTCTTCCATCGCTCCGTGGTCCAGTTCTGATGCTCACGTGCCCATTGTAGGTGCTTTCAGCGGTGGAC
This sequence comes from Semicossyphus pulcher, assembly GCF_022749685.1. Lineage (NCBI taxonomy): Eukaryota > Metazoa > Chordata > Actinopteri > Labriformes > Labridae > Semicossyphus > Semicossyphus pulcher. The sequence continues at coordinate 29,739,878 of NW_027211648.1, read as the reverse complement.
AGGGGTCAGCATGGGCACCCTGACCGGTCTGCAGCTACACAGCATCATACACAACAAACTGTGATGCTCTGTGTGTTCTGACACCTTTCTGTCAGAACCAGCATCAACTCTTTCAGCAGTTTGAGCTACAGTAGCTCTTCTGTTGGATCGGACCACACGGGCCAGCCTTCACTTCACACGAGCATCAAAGAGCCTCGACCGCCCATGACCCTGTCGCCGTTTTTTCTTCCTTGGACCACTTTTGGTGACCTCAGATCAAAACACAACAAAACACAAAAATATACACAACAGAATATTTCAACATGTTATATCAGAAACAAATGAAGACATTAATTAACTTATACTTAATTAAGTATGACATTTTGCAAAAAACAAAAACATTTCATGAAACTCATTTCACACAAACTCAAGAACATTTTATAAAGACAACATCTTTTCAGGTAAAACATTTTCACAAGATTTCACATAGAACATTAAAAAAAGAGCATCGTGACATTTTGTGAAATTATTCTTTTTTTATTTTACTTTTGGATTTTTATTTCAAACATGAAAAATAACAACATCAAATATATGTGCAAACAAAGCAAATAGCAATAACGGCACACTTTCTATATAACTAATCTCTGTTGATAATTTGTTGATAAAGCCACCTCATGTTAAATATAAAATGATGTGGTGTTTTGCAAACGTTGAGTTCATCCTAACCACGTGTTGTCCTCCTTTTTCCTTCATCTGAAATGATGTTATGTATGTTTAGACCTCCAGGGCCAAAATAACTGTATCTCCATTGTTCACTATTTTCCACAAAGTCTTCGATCATCAAACACCATCAGCACTAAGTTTTCTGAAATGCTACATTTTTGCTTACCTACAGGAGCAGTTTATGTAAATCAGCAAAATAAAAGTTTGACTCAGCCTCGAGGTGCAGTCTGAACAACAGCTTCTTTATGGAAATGTAACATCAGATATTCATAAATCCTTCTGTCAGGTTCCTTTGAGGCTGCAGACGTCTTCGTGGCGTGAACAGAATCTTTGTGATGTATTTGTGCAGCAGAAATGAATTCCCTCACGCTTCACTCCAACCATCGGATCACACACGGATAGTGGATTCTCCCATGTGAGCTGAAACGAGCTGTTTTCAGATCCCTGACTGTTTTCCACTGAAGACATTTTTATTCAACATCAGCACCTCTTTACAGAAATAGTATCATTTTATACTCTGGAGAATGAACAGAGCAGACGTCAGGCTGTGTACAACTGGAGCGACTTTATACTGAGGACATAAAGGAATATAAAAACAGTGTGTTCTGCTGATGATGAAAAAAACAAGTTAAATTAAATGACCTTTCTGTGTTTTTGAACCTTGTCTTATATATATATATATATCTAAGTTAGCTGAAAGAACAACATCATGATGCAGATCAGTAACAAGTCAACATAAAGCTTTGTCAGGTCTGTCCTCAAGAGGAGAAGAAGACTACTTTAACATGACAAGTTTGTTTAATGGAGGGCAGAGCCATCACTTATGATGCATTCAAGGAAGTTGGGAAATCTGAATGTTGATCAGCTTTCGTGGCGCAGCGTAAAGCAGATTTGTCTCCAGTTGAATGAACAGATTGTTGCTGAACCTCCTGCAGATGTTTGTTTATAGAGATTAATAAGAAGCTAAATTGTTGTTAGATGACGCTGATGGTAGATTATGGTGGATTACGTTCCGCCTGCTTTTGCTCCTCACGGACTGTTTTCCCTGCACACGCCGCAGCCTGCTGAAATGTGATTGGCCAAAACTACTCGGACTACAGGCGTACTACAAATGGAAACCAGAACACTTCCTGTAGAATCTGTAAACAGAGATTCACATTTACCTAAAAGCAATGTCGTACCTGAGGGGTTAATAGTTTGTGCTGCTAGCTTTGGCCTGTAGCTTAGCTGTAGTCATGTCTGCCTCCCTCATATATCCATCTTTATTTTTGTTTATCTTCTTTTATTGTTGTATTTTTGTGTCTCTGTATTCAAGGCAAAAATAAATATTGACAGATATATACAACATTTAGCATCTGTACTAAAATCATCAAACCTCCATGAGCTGATGAAGCTCTGATGGTACATAAAGGTTGTGCTTCATCAGTCCTCATCTGAGCATTCATCCCTTCATTATCTCGACTTGTGATCCTGAACGAGCCTCCAGCTCATCGCTTGCTCCATATCTATTGGCAGATGGCTGCACTGGGACCAGTAAAACAAGTGCACTGGTTATAATGGATTTGAAATGGAGGACTAATGAGGGTTTAACGGTTGGGCTCCTGTGTGATTGATGGTAATGAGAGGACAGACTCGTGTGTCATGTTGAGGTGAGGCTGAGGGCAAAGGAGACGTCCTTATGAAGGGACTAATGAGACCATTTCTTTTTAAAGGTGTGTCCATCAAATATGTCTTATTTGAAATAACCTGAATGGTTTGTTTTGGACATTTTTGGACCAGAATTGACCAAAATATAGAGCAGAGACTATTTCGTAAACTGTTAGAGACGTGGAGCTGACTCTCATTCCAACCGCTTCACACTCGGTCCTAAACCGCCCCAGTGCCTGTTGGAGGTCCGAGCTTCATGGAGCCAACAGAACCACATCATCTGGGGAAGGCAGAGATGATTTCTGAGGCCCCCCAAACTGGACAAATGTAATACATTTGCATTTTCATTTTCAGATTTTTATTTTTTTACCACAACATGAAATGTTTCACATTTAGTTTTCACAGTCACACCAGCTGAACAATCGACAATGTACAAATGAGAATTACATCACAATGTCACCTAAAGTTCTAATAAAAACAAAAACATTTATCGCACAATTTGAAAATGAAAACTGAATGAAGACATTTCACTTTCACAGACTTGAAACTTGACTTGTGCTGGCTGTACTTTTGGTATTAAAATGTGATAAGTGAAACAGTGACCCCAGTCTATTTCAACTACTTTGCTCTTGTGGTGTAGAAATTTGGATCGAACAAACAGCATAAGCTAACCTGCAGTTCCTATCCATCGCTTCTACTCGCTAACATCTTTATGTAAGTGGTTGGAAAGGATAGACTTGATCATTTTTAACAGAACTAATACGGAGCAAAGACGGGTTTGGAATTAAACAAAAGGTTGAGGCCCCAGACTGAGACTAAGGTGATTTATTTAGACACAAAAAAGCAAAAGGCAGATAACTAAAGCTTACTGTGAGGGATCCAGATAGAAGGAAATAATCCAAAGGAAAAGGTCCAAGTAGAAGTCCAACAACAAGAGACAGGAGACGAGTCCGTAAAATAAATCTTAACCAAATCTCACGGAGGGAAACACAGGAAACTTCAAGAAGGTATCACAAAGGCTGCACGACTAAATACACTAGGCAGGTGAGACTGATCGGGCACAGGTGAGACAATCAAGGGAGCAGGCGAAAACAATAAGGGCGGGGCACAAAATCCAAGAGGCGGGAAAACGCACAAAGGCAGGAAGTAAAGCAAGACCAGACATACATGAGGTAGGAACTACAAAATAAAACAGGAAACAGTAAAAACCAAACTCAGGACTGTGACAGCAGAACTCCAGGAGATCATCTAACAATGAGACACAAAGGAATTACGTAACAAGACAAGAACACAGAATACATTAAATACAGAACAAACAATAGAACTCATGACAGCACAGTGGACGAAAAACATGTTCATTCAGATTTGACAAACAGTGCACAGCGGGATAAACAGATTTTACATTTTCATCTTTATATGCTTAATTTTCCCTCCCATGCCAGAACATCAGAATTAAAATGAACATTTTAATTTACTTTTAGTCAAAGAGCAAACACTTGACAATTACGATGCTATTGTGGAATAAAATTTTAATTTTAAAGTTTAAATGTCGTCCCCTGTAATCGTCCATACATTTAGAACAAACCTCTGTCTTTATATCGTTTACATTTTACTCTTTTATTCTACAATTTGTTTTTTAATAAGTAATATAGTCTTATCTTTCCTCTGTTAGTATATCTATTTGTTTTGTTATTACTCAGTGTGAATGAGGGTCGCCCCTTAAAGGTCTCTTGAGTATAAATAAATGTCAAATAGATGAATGAATGAAACATTCCCATGAGGCAGCATGAGTCCACATGTATTGGTAATGAGGTGAGTTAATTAGAGACTGATGAAAAGCATTATTTTACATTTTAAAATACTGTGAGTCTGTGTTTTCTGAAGAATGCAAAGTAAAACTCTTCCTCTGACTTTATATGATTTGATACGTTTGAATAAAGACCTTTCACCAGACTGAGACGCTCCTGCAGCCTCATGTGTCTGTCCTCATGTGTGGAAAGCTGCTCATTAGGATCAGACCATCGATTTACCAAACAATCAATATTTCCTCACAGTGGGGAATGAGTCCCTCGTTACGCTGTGATTTAGATCCCATGTGTAAAACTCGTCCACTCTCTCTGACATGTTTCTGAAGGAGTCAAACGGCCTGCAGACTCCTTCAAGGAATAAAATGTTTTCAAACACAGCTCTCCAGATTTTCTACAGATGTGGAAACATGAGCAAACTGAGGGCGCCATCTGCTGGTCAAATATGTCAAACTAATGTTTGTCTGAGGACAAAACCATTAATGATGCTGTGCTCAGGTATTGATTAATTCACTGAGCATGTATTGGTTCATGTTGATCATGTAAATGTGTTTTTCTTCACTCATTTAATTCAAATACAAAAATCAATTTGCAACTTTGATGATGTTTGTCGGGCAGAGGCCCGGGGTGATGATTACAGGTCTTAATGTTTGTTAATTGCATCAAGTATTCTGACTTTCTTTGATTACAGATGTGTTGAAATAATGACAAGAAAAATATGAATGTTGCAGTAGTTACAAGGGGTTTAATTGGAGCACTTTACAGGCTGGTGATGGCTTAACATGTGTTTAAAAGGGCTGCATGATTAATTATCACTATGAATAATATGATAATTAAATGCTAAAAGACTGGTGTTAAGATGAGCTGAACTTATAAGTCACTAAAACATAAATGTAATTAATAATTAATTTTGTTTATAATATAAAGAATATGTGTTTGTTTCTGTTGCCTATTTATATATATTTTTTGTATATGATTTGTTTTGTTTAGGACCGGGGCAAGGTGTCACATTGTTCATATTTTCACCACCAGAGGGCGCTGCTTAAAAGTCGAATGCTAGTTTTGTGCATCTACTTGGTCTGATGTCATATCCTGTCTGGGAAAAGCAAAGCACACTTAACAGAGGCGAGGACTGATGTACCATGTTTCACATTGTAAAGTAAAAATGTATTGATTGTGGTCTCTGCACGCTGCCGTCCCAACATCAACACTGATTTCAAAGCTGTTAAAAATGGTCCAGGTGCTCTTTTGGGACCTCAGTTCGGTTCAGTCTTTATTATTCTGTCTGAAATTTGGCTTGCAGCAAAACCAGAAAGTGTCCAGAGATAATGAACAAAGAAAACTAGTGTGCCGAGGACTTTTTGCCCAGTAATCATCATTGGCAGTTTATATTTATATTTTATATAAGCTAGAATGTTTAAGTTTAATCGTCTTTGAATTATTATCATCATTATTATTATTATTGTGAGGTTTAGCTTTGCACAGAAGTGGTCTGTAAAATGTCCTTCAGAGGAAAACTTTTGACTTTTGTACTGAAGTACATTCAGAGTCGGTACTTTCTTACTTTGACTTGGGTAAAGAAGTACAGAATAAGTATCTGTACTTCTACTTAAGTATAGAGTGTGTGTACCTTTGCCACCTCTGGAAAGGGGTGCGTTGCATAAAAAGTTTGGGAACCGCTGCTGTAAGACATGGCAAACAGTGGGCTCATGAGGAGGGCACTCCTGGCAAGGCAACGTGTGTGTGCCAGAACTGCAATTCTGACGACGAGTCTTACGAGAGTGTGAAAAGTGTGACAAGATGCCCCGGGCTCCCCCATATTATTTCTTATTTAGAGATTTCTCACATTATGCCTGATGACAAATGCAACTGAATGAACTATTTAACTGAATCAAACTAAAATGGTAAAAAAAAAAAAACGGAGTAAAAAAGGAAAAGTTGTCCAGTTAAAATGTTCAGATGGATGTTTTATAAGCTCATAAAAGTGTTTTATTTTAAAAACATGTATCGAGTGCATGGAAACATTACAACAATGCTGGTTAAACAGGAAGTCATTCATCTATGTGACTGAACTTCTTTCGTATGATGTTAGCCTGAGGTTAAGATTGTAACGTTGAGGTAGATAGCTTTTATCAATTGATTAAAGGAAACACCAAACAGCAGTGTTAGCGAGCATCACTCACTCCCTCACTAGTCAGGAGAAAATGTCCCTTATTTAGGATTTAGACTCATATCTGCTTCCTCTGTTTGATCCACTTTAGTTTGATGATGTGATTGATTCAGTGTTTTATCATTCAAGTCTCTTTGATGTCTAATTATTGTTTTCACAGAGGTCAATTCCTGGTTGAGGATGGTGCTCTTATGAACACGCGCACATGAACGCCCCTTGCTCCACCACACGTTGCAATCTGGACTGTACCAAGTTGGACGTAAGGATGGGGGAGGATGCAATGGTTTCTCTTTTTGTATTATTGTTTTAAACAAGCTGCACTCAGGCTAACTCCAGGTCGATACATTTATTATAGAGTTCTTGTACATGTAATGCCTACATGGAGAGATTGATTTCATATTTAATAGCTTGTGTAACTTTTTTTTGTTTTTTTTACCTTACTGACACCAAATGGTTTAACCAGGAAGTATTTAAAGGTGTTGTTTGATCCACTAAAAGTTGTAGTTTTTGCCGCTGACAGGCTCAGATTTTGACTCCAGATGTCCGACAACATTACGGAAATGATCCCCACAAAGATCGCCCTGTCTTTAAAGAGTACGATCCTTTTTGTGTAACCAGAAACAGAAATCTCGCTCAAGGAAAAGTCTCACTCTGAAATCTCGCGGATGTTGAGAGGAAACGCGAGTTAGAGTTGGAGAGAGGATTTGGTACAGATTGCTGGTGTACAGAAAGTGCAGGTTAGTGTATTTGTTTAATCCTCCTCTGCCTGTTGCCTCTCTCTCTCTCTCTCTCACTCTCTCTCTCTCTCTCTCTTGGTCTTTATACTCCGGCTCAAATAAATAGGGACATCCATCGAATTCAAATACCTCGTCTTTATCGTCAAAATCAGGTAAATATTCAGCCACGGCTTTTGAAACATATTCTCACTTTAGCTGCTTGTTAGCCTTTTCAGTGTTTATCAAACTTTTATTTAATCCTTGGCCAGTAAATAGGAGTCAGGAGTTGTTGGCTTTTCCCCGGAGAGATTACAGTGGACCGTAGTGATGAAGAGACCCGTTATTTTACGTTACGTGTCGGCTCACCGCTCTCTCACCGCTCATTCTTTTCTCTGATAACTGAACACCTGCAGTCAGTCACCGTCACACACAGAGTCTCCTCCGGGGAAATTAGCTCATTCATTATTTATACAGTGTATGGCTAATAACCGCTAGCTATGCTGAAGAGCATATAGCTTAGCTTCTTAGCCGTAGATGGCTGATTCCACCTCCTTGCCAGCCACTGGATTAGCTGGCTCTGTCATTTCCAATATGGCGACCCCCAGCACCGGCTCAATTTGGGGTTCAACACGCTTCTTCAGAAACCAATTGGTGATGTCACTTAGACTACGTCCATTATTTATACAGTCTGTGGTAAAATAAAAACACACACTGGGGCGGCTTTACGCCGGCGTTGCGTGGTCCAGTGTCGAATGATGAAGGTGGCATGAGGATTCGTTACAGCGCTGAGGAGGAACCACAGTGTAAAAAAGCCTTCTGACACACATGTAGGTTAGCTGCCTGAAAATGTCACATATGTGAGTAAAAGAGTGAAAAATGAACATTATTATAATCATGGTGACTTTCAGTCACTCTGTCAGGAGGCTGGTTCACTGTCATTGTCAGACCAGATTATTAACCACAGAAGAAGAGATTTCTTTCACTAATCAAAGCTGCTAGTCTGTCATTTTTACTAATTATTTTTATCTTAATATCAGTGACACAAAATGAGTTACTTTCATGATAAACTTCTTACAAACATCAAAAACACACTTTGAGCCTCTGAGTTTTCCGATGAGACTCCCAGCTGTGTCCTCTCTCTCCAATAATTGTACACATTTATTCCTGGTCACGCACACACAGATGCATAAACACACACACTTGCACACACTCTCCTGGTTATAAAGAGGTTCATGTTTTGCCTGATGTCATAAGAGTTGCCATGGAGACGGGCAACACACTGAGAAGAGGGAGATCTTTCACAAGATGTTTTTTAGCTTTCAGTCTGTATGTCTCTGTCAGGTCTGTCTTTGAGCGTCACACAAACTGACTTATCGATAAATAAGGTCGAAAATCACAGCTGTAAATAAATGATGGCTGAATTCCATTTAGCTGCTTCAGTTTCATGAAACACAGACTGACATTTCTTCTTCAGCTTTCAGACACATGTAATTTATATTATTGACACATGGCTGACCTCTTTGTCAAACTGCTGTCTGCAAATTCAAGAAACGACCTTTAAGTCCCTTTTATTCCCTTAAAGTGAGGCCAAACCCTCTCTATCGCCCCCTGCTGCCTGGCTGCAGTATAGCTCATAAAGCCCACCTCCTCCATGTTAACAGATGGGACATGAGTCAAACTATAAAATCTAAATACAAGTCAAATACATTTTTCTCAAACATGGTTTCTGTCATTATAGTTAGTTCTTATCCTGCTGATTTATATCCAAGTGTTAATTTTTCTGACAAGTTTACTTTTAATTAGTTATTTGATGCTGTAAAAAGGGGGTGTGACCTCATGACTGACAGCTCTGTGGACAAATGGGGCTCCTGCAGCGTTCTGTTCCCGAGTAGCAGAGTAGAGGAGGAACGGCGAGAGGAGACGTCACTAACACTAACACTACAGTCATTGAACTTTCCATCAGCGTGAATATCTGCTTCAGACCGACACAAGAAGCTGTTCTGCTGCAGACTGAGCCCACCTGAGGGCTCCAACACGCCAAGGACACCTGAGGGCTCCAACACGCCAAGGACACTTGAGGGCTCCAACACGCCAAGGACACCTGAGGGCTCCAACACGCCAAGGACACTTGAGGGCTCCAACACAGCAAGGACACAAGGTAAAGGTATGTTTCCGGTTAGAGGAAGGGGCGGGACGTTGATACTGCGGCTCCAGCAGCCGATCTCTACTGCACACACTCTGGATACAGATGAGCAAGATGGCAGCGCCCGCTCTGGGGGGGTTTAGGCTTCACTTTTGTACAATGAGAGGAGGAGGAGACACGTCGGCCATCTTTATATACAGTCACTGGTTTGAATGCAGTGCTGCCTCACCAAATGTAACTGTTTTGCTCTCATCCACTAAAAGGAGTCTGAGTCTGTGGTAGAATTTTCCTGATTCAGATGTTAGAGTAAGAAGAGATGTGTGAGCGAGCATCCACTGAGGCCCAGAGAACTCCGAGGTCAGACCAGATGTGTTACTGTGCAACAGGTTCAAGACGACCCCTGGCAGCATCAGTCGTAAATCCCACTGTATGCTACAGAAGATATGCACCACTTGCTACATGGCCTTCGAGTTATCTGTTATTGTGGACAGGATGGCACCAGGCCCACGTCTCGCTTGTTAAGTTCCCCTCCCTGCTCTCATTCTTGCTTTCTGCCGACTGAGGTTACACGTCTTATTTGTCCATAGGTAAGATCGCACATTCAGTACTTCTGAGATTAGACACGGTTTCAGCAAATGTCCTTTTAGGGAAGATAGTACGTAGACACCATAGCGTTCGAGTAGGTTAAATACTGAGCTCAAGGACGGGTCTGTTAGAATTGACTTGGCATTACACTGATGCTCTGAGTGTATTGTATTGTCACTTCTCCTTGATCAAGAATATAAACTCTTCAACTAAAGACATCTGAGTCTCCTGAGTCTTCTTCATCTTCTGGTTCATCAAGCTCAAGAATTTCCATCACAGAGTCTTTTGATCAATGGAAAACAGAGGCCAGGCCTTTGATGCATGTCGCCCCCTCCATGTTTCTCTGCTGCAACTTCAATCATTCTTCAGCTGTCTCTTTTCATTGCCGCCATTTAAGGCACAAACAATCGTTTAAAAGAAAAACAAGGCTGTAAAGGGTCTCATGGCTCTGGTGTAACTATCACAAACATGAGGACAGATAATCTACCTCGTCTGGATCTGTGATTTAGGATTTTCTTCTGACCTTCAGCGGAAACCCAATATTTTTGAGAAGGGTTTAAATGTATGGTTTTTGCTAAAGACACTGAATACATGTGCACAATTATCAGGCTGATGAGCAATAATCAGAATCAAAAATACTTCACTGGAATAAAACTCGCAGTCTGTTTGTGGGAAAATGTTTTCTACGTCTCTTAACATTAGGAACGTGCGTACCACTGATTTCAACACTTTGAGTTTATTTAGATTTGAAACTCATTCAAAACACACAGTTTACAGCCGACCTTCTGTCATGTTTGCAATCCTGCTAGCTCCTGGTGCACTAGTTGAGCCAACGCGACCGTTGATTGTCATCAGGATGGCGGCTGCACTGGTGAACATGATGGCGCAGGTCCGTGATGAAGCTTTAGCTAGACTCTAGCGCCATCGTCTGGGGAAAATACCGTAACACAATAACATACCTTCCTCTGCTTTTACTGGTATTGTTCGCACCAGTAAACAGGACGCAGCCCACACTGGAGGAAAAACATGTAGAAAACGTGTCTTATACTCTGAATGTTCAGGTAATTGATCACAGGGGGAATTTTGCTTATGTTACAGTTTTATGAGCAAATGAATGATGACTAAACTAGACTTAGAGCTCATTAAAATTACATTTATATGCATAAACATTTTGCTGCAGTTTTTCAAAATAATATTGTACAGAAAAATGTTATGACCCTTTTTTTTGTTAAATGTTGTTTCCTTGACCTTGTCATGTGCAACTCTGTAGGCTCTTCTCATTTCTCAGTTTGTACATCCTCGACTCCTCTCCTCGCGTCTTAGTCCCTCCCACTGGAGATGCGAGCGGAGGAGGCGAGGAAGAGACACGAGGAGAGAGGAGTCGAGGCAACAGACATTTAACAACCTGAGACGACCCTGCTTCAGAGCCGTCATTTAAAAGCGACGTCAATTAAATATGATATGTGGCACAGCTGCATCGTCTGTTACAGCCTGCTGTTTTTATGATCTCTGTCAGTGAACAGTGTTTATGACAAGTTACCTTTAATTCACTTTACAACGTGGCATAATGTCACGTGAATGTACGGATGTCATACATTTTTTAATATAACACATACACACTCAAATAAGAGGTACATTTATTATAATCCTCAAGCATAACTATGTGGCACCAACAATCGTGCCCACAGATATAAACTGTCCAGTGTCCGTTTTATGCATGAAACATGCAACATGAGGTCCTGTCCGGACCTGATGGCATGTCTGCAGATTGAAATAATGAATGAGTTACCTGCTGTTCCTCGCGCGAAAATGTTATGTTTTTTTTTGCTCAAGAACAGTCAATATATGAACATCAGGCTGTGGAAGCTTAAAATAAAAAGTCCAGGCCTACACCTGTCCTTCTAATGTAGGAGACAGTTTGTCTGCTGGTTTTGATGAAGAAAGAGCGACATGTGGACATGCTGTGGGTTAGTCTGGTGTGCACTCTGTTAAATGTGAGACACGCCGCGGAGAATACCTGCTCAGACGGAACAGGTGTCCCAGGAGCAGAGATATGCAGCAAAAGGCTCCCGCCGTGGTTTGTATACTCCAGCTGTGTTTCACGCCTCTTTTTACGTCACGGGTGCTGAAAAGACTTCCGATAAGGATACACCGGTGTATCCTCGCTCATAGCTCCTCCTGCAAGCCTCCTCGATCCTCGATCCTCTCTCCTCGAGATGCATTTTATGAATTGAGACCTCCTTCAAGATGGCGTGCTGAGATCGATTTCCGGGTCACAGGCAGGAGGACCGAGGAGCGAGGAGACGAGGAGGCACAAAATAGAGAAATGAGAAAGGCCTTGTGTTTCCTCCTCATGCAGTGTGTGGGTGTGTATATGTGACAATGTGTCTGTGGGCGTGTCTAGGTGGGATGCTGAGGCAGGTGCTGACTCCAGTGACAGCCGGTGGAATCACAGCTTTTAAATCGACTGCAGCCTGCTCGGCCCTCTTCTCCTTCCACTCTCTACTGCCAGCATTAGTTGTTTGACAGACAAACTGTGTGTGTTAACGTGAGAAGGCCTGTACTGGTTTTGATTGATTAAGACGATTTGCTGAAGCTTGTGAACTTTTGTAAATAGGTCACTGTGAAATAGAGCACTTTAATGTCGGAGTGAGAAGCTTTTTGTTTGTTCCCTTTTCTCATGTTTCTCAGTTTAGGAGTTCAGGTAAGCAACTTTTGTTTTCCCTTTTGTTCTTCTGTGAGGTAAGATTAAGGCTGATTGAGCTGATTTCTGTTTGCTGTGTTGGGCACTGCTCACTCTGAAGCTAATAAAAACAGCTGCAGCTGTGCTGCTGGTGTTACTTGGGAGTGGGAAGAGTGGGGGTTGCTCATCATGTTGTGTCTAGGTTTCCCCGAGACTGGGGACGTGACATGAATTGGGGGCTCATCCGTTCTTTCTTTTGTCCATCGCCGTCGTGTTGAGACCGGCGTATCTCTACTTGTCTGGTTGGCAGTTTTTTCTTTGGTGGGGGGTGGCAAATGGAGTGTAAGCTGGAAGACTTCACCACTGATCCTACCAGAGAAAAACTAGACAGATGTAGGAAAACTCACCTTGTATTAATTGCAAATTTCTTTGATGTACATGTGCCACTAAATGCCAAGAAAAGTGAGCTAAGAGAGCGGCTTTGTGAAAAACTGAGTGAAAGTCTGTCAGGTGAGCAAACTCTTACAGGTGGAGTAGAGCTTGGTGACCTAGCAGGTATTCCTGCCCCACTCCATGACCTCCCTTCCCAAGTTAGCATGTCTGAAATCTGAATAATAAAATATCAACAAATGTGCACAATAAACTGCAACATATGGCAGTGTGGATGCGTAAGGGTTGTATAGTTGCATAACCTCCTGTTTTGTCAGTTCTGTGCAGCCAAAATGTGTATCAATAAATTAGAGGCTGTAGCTGCTGACAGGGTGAAAATGACTCAAACCATGTGACGCTCTGAGGGAGGAGTCATGTTCTCTGTGTAGGAAGTGTAAGTGTGTGTGGGTGTGTGTGTGTGTGTGTGTGTGTGTGTGTGTGTATGCAAGTGTTTTCATGCGACAAGTCTAGTTGCCTGTAGGCGATGGAACAGCCTCAGCGGCGTACAGTAATCCCAGCTGGCAGTGCATATGTGTGTGTGTGTGTGTGTGTGTGTGTGTGTGTTTGTACACACTGTACAGTAACATTAATACATCCTCTGTGTCATGTTCAGGGTGTGATGTAAATGCAGGCAGAGACAGAAAACAGAAATCTCAAGTTTATCTGACTTTAAATAATAAAGTCAGTGATGAACACATTCGTAAGTACTGAAATATTTATCTCAACAAATAATCATTCAATTATTTTGATGTAGAGTCAAATGACCTCAAGATATCTCGTGACACTTTACATAAAGAGCAGATCTATACCACAGATTGTGAGTAAGTCGTTGTACCACTAGATGGCAGCAGAGCACAGACTGCAGTCAAACAGCGTGGAACAGGCCCAGGGTGTTCTGAGAGATGTTACATTAAACTTATGTTAGATTTACCCCAGAGGTTGTGTTCAGGGTCCTGGAGACCGTCTGTAAAATCTCAAGCAATATGACAAAAGTGAAAAACAGAAAATGACACATTACTTCAGTTTGGGGTTTAAGAGAGCCGAGCTGTCAAACCTGGTTAATTACATGTGAGTTTCATCTGCTGTGTCTGTGATCGGTGCTGACAGGCGTGTTTACACAGCTCGACTTTCACCAATATAAAATCAGTCTGTTGGGATTCCTGAGTTGGTCCATCTCTCAGAGCTTCATGCTGTGCTCATATGAACAGTTTTTAGTGTGACGTCTGAGAAGATGGATGCCATGTGATTTGGGTCAGACATTCAGGTTTCCGTCAGTGTCAAAATGTGTTAAATCAATTGGTTGCACTGCAGGACAAAGCCAATGAAAATTCAATGAGGATCTTTTATACTGGTAGGCACATTAAGTGTGCTTATGCTGGCTGTCAGGGCCGATGGATACGTCAGACAAACACGGGACGAGAGTTAGAGTCGAGTCTGACACTGAAAGTCAACATGGTCATAACTCAGAACTGTGAAGCTACTTATGTCATGTTAAGTTACGTAAATGGTAAATGGAGTGCACTTACTGTATATAGCTCTTTGGTCTTCAGACCACTCAAAGCTCTTTACACAACATGTCACATTCACACACTGATGGCAGAGGCTGCTTTGCAAAGTGTTGATCTGACCTTACACGCACAGTCTCACTCTGATGGCGATGTGTTCAGGCACGATCTGGGGTTAAGTGTTCACCAACCTCGGCCGAAGCGAGTAGTTATTATTATGTCAAGTAAAACACACTATATTTAAGTAGATTTTGAGCCTTAACGTCACCAAGTAGTTTTTAATCACTTATGGCATGTAACCTACGTAACATACAGAACTTAACGTACTCTTGTGGCCATGAATGTGTTTGAATCTTTTTTTAATACTTTTACCAAGTCTTTTGTGCCTAACCTGACACAAACTGCTGCTGTTTCACAAGATTAATCAGAGGCTTTGTTACACTGCGTTATTTGGTGATGGTACTAAGATGTGTTAAAATAAATTGTTCGCTCAACAGGAAAATGTCAATGAAAAGTTTATAAGGATCCTTTTTCCTCCTGGACAAACACATGGTCACGAGTAGTAAATCGTAAAGAAGTATTCAGTCTGCTGGAAGTCTGTGCAGTTTATGGGTCATACAAACATGTGACTTTCACTCAGGAAACATTTGTTCTAGTCGCGTGTGACACAGTCAAAGTTGACCTTCATTTTGTTGTTTCGTTACATAAAGCTTCTCACATCCACGTAGATACATATTGCATACACAACTTTACCTGCATGAATTCTTCTTTTTAACCACAAGCATTTTTGTAAACCTTACCTAACTGTGACCATTTGAATCACGTGTTGTGAAGGCTTTCTTCTGCTGCCACACCCACTTTTCTTTCATGAAGCTTTGCGTTAGTTCATGCAGGACACGGAGGTCATGGAGGTCACGGAGGTCAAAGTTGTAGCATGCTGCTCGGCTAACTTAAAGCAACTTAAAGAGTGGAGCCATCAGCGCCTAACTGTATTTCCATTTGGCATTAAATGGTTAAATCTATGACGAGAGTGTTCCTGACTGAAAGTTAGGTAGTGTGATTATTTTAACACATCATGGGCGCCATGGTCAACACTTCAGGTTTGATTTGACCTTTTAATAACCAACTTGGTGATCCAATCCATCAGTCTCATCCATACTTTGTGTTTGATTTACTAAGCACATGTTAGCATGCTACTGCACAAAATAATGATGGTGTCGATGGTAGACATGATACTTGCTGCTAGCATCAAGGAAGTCTTCAAGACCTTGTTAATCATCTCAGAGCCAATCAGGTTGAGCTTGTAGCCCCTCGGGGTCCTTACCACAAGGGTTGGAATTCTTGCCTCATACATGGCACCATGTTTTTGGGACCAGGATGTTTTTTTAAATATTATCAGTCTTTTCTTTCCTTCATGTATCCTGCTAGCTTTTTACCGTCTGTTATCTAACAAAGGCAATACGACCTAAGAATACCTGATAGGGGGATTTTTAAATACCCAAACCCGTTTCTTCACTCCAAAAGGTTCTTGTCATGGGGCGTACGTACTGTACATTACAATTAGTAACAGAAACAGTGATGATTAGTAACAACGTGTGTTCTTGTGCTGAACTTCTGAACATCCAAATGTTGAAAACAGTTCTCTCAAATCAAAGTCTGGGGCTTAAGAATCTATGATAGGTTGAGCTCTAATCAGAATGAAAGCAGGAACACAAATAATTTATCACTACCAGCTCTGCGCTCCTCTTTTGATGATTTAGTCATCAAAGTCGATAATAAACTGAAGTCCACCTGATTTTGCTGCAGCAGCCAAACTCAAGGAGGCTCCGTCCAAACACAGCTCAGAAACCTGCAAGAAAAACTGTAAGAGAGCTAAGAATCAACCGAGTTTAAACCATCGGGCAGGTGTTAGAAACATCCCGGGCTTTAATAAGAACAATGACTTATGTACGACAAGCATGATGCTGGATTAAACGTGTTACAGTCAGTTACAGTCACCAACACAAGAACACGAGCACAGAGGAAAATAAATGAAGAAAAGACACATTAAATATGTATAAATTATAATCACCTATCAAACTGCACGAAGCGTTAATGCCCCCCCTACAAACCCCCCTGTGTGCAGAGCTGATGAGATGTTTATTCAAAACGCTGCGTTAATATCAGTCATATGCAAATAACCCAACAGCTAATCAAGTCATGATCTGAGCTGGAAAGCACGAGTATTTGTTTAGAAGTCACGGAAAAAGACGCAACTTCTTTTTTTATCCAATTTTCTTTGTTAGACACAGCTGCCTGCAGGACGCTCAGCGAGGAGCTTTACTATCTCGGCTCTGTCAGATTCTACACTGTAATATGAGGACACTGAAACGGTTCATAAGGCTGCATTCGTGAATCCCCTTTTGACCAATCGAGCCTGCGCATACACCAATCAGCCATTACATTATGACTACTGACAGATCGAGTGAATAACATTGATTATCTTGTTGCAATGGCCCCTGTCAGTGGGTGGGATATGTTCGGCAGCAGGTGAACATTTAGTCCTTGAAGTTGACGTGTTGGAAGCAGGAACAATGGGCAAGTGTAAGGATGTGAGTGAGTTTGACAAGGACCAAACTGTGATGTCTAGACGACTGGGTCAGAGCATCTCCAAACCTGCAGCTCTTCCCGGTCTGCAGCGGTCAGTACCGACCAAAAGTGGTCCAAGGAAGGAAAACCAGTGAACCGGCAACAGTGTCATGGGCGGTCAAGGCTCAATGATGCACTTGGGGAGTGAAGGCTGGCCTGTGTGGTGCAATCCAACAGAAGAGCTGCTGTATCCCTGATTACTGAAAAAGTTCATGCTGGTTCTGACAGAAAGGTGTCAGAACACACAGAGCATCACAGTTTGTTGTGTATTAGGCTGCATAGCTGCAGACCGGTCAGGGTGCCCATGCTGACCCCTGTCTACCGCTGAAAGCACCTACAATGGGCATGTGAGCATCATAGCTGGACCACGGAGCGATGGAAGAAGGCGGCCTGGTCTGATGAGTCACGTTTTCTTTTACATCATGTGGATTGCCGGTTGCGTGTGCATCTCTTGGACATGGCACCAGGATGCATTATGGGAAGAAGGCGAGCCGGCAGAGGCAGTGTGATGCTTTGGGCGATGTTCTGCTGGGAAACCTTGGGTCCTGCCGTTCATGTGGATGTTACTTTGACACGTACCACCTACCTGAACATTGTTGCAGACCAAGTGCACCCCTTCATGGAGACAGTATTCCCTAATGGCAGTGGCCTCTCTCAGCAGGATGATGCGCCCTGTCTCACTGCAGACATGGTTCAGGAATGGTTTGAGGAACAACAAGTTCAAGGTGTTGACTCGGCCTCCAAATTCCTCAGATCTCAATCCAATGGAGCGTCTGTGGGATGTGCTGGACAAACAAGTCCGATCCATGGAGGCCCCACCTCACAACTTACAGGACTTAACCCTCCTGTTATCCTTGGTGTCAGTTTGACCCCATTCAATGTTTATCATTCAAAAAATAATAGTTAACTTTTTTTTTTGCTTCATATTTCATGACTTTTCCTAATTTGATAGGGACAACTGATTATGCATAAAATGATCATGATGATATTTTTTCAATGTGCTAAACACATATTGCACACATTGGTGTTTCTCTGGGGTCAATTTGACCCCAAGCTGTTTTAGCTGTGTAAAACTTGTCTGTCTGTGTGTGTGACCTGACATCCCCACACCTGCAGGTGCAGAGTTGATACTTTTGAGTTGATACATAACAGGGGGGTGGGGAAAACAACTATTCCCACCAGAACTTTGATACTTCTCGTGGTGTGGGCATGTGGGAAACAACTTGACTTGTCACCTCCTGCCAAAATGAGGAAGCCAATGTAGGCTTGTGAGTTGATCACATCCAAGTCTTTCCAACTACACATACCCCTCTAAAATTATCCCCTCTAAAATTATCATCTCAACTACAATATTTTCAATCGATGGTTATATGAAGAGCTCGAATAATGACTTTATGTCTTCAACATGGCTGACTGTGTGTCTGGTGGGACACACTCTTAGCAGCATTTCTACCTTGTTGTTGCAGTGAGTAGAGGGACCATAATTTTCCATTTTTGGTGCTAACGTGACATGGGGGAGGGGGAGACAATATTCTCATGAGAACTTTCCCGCACCATGGGCATGAAGGTGTGTGTGTGGAGGGCGGGGTATTCCCGCAAGGACATTTCATTCTGACATTCTGAGACAGAGGATTGTGTTGAGGAGGACCCTGATTCTGAGGCCTTCTCATCTGATGAGAATGAGAGTGTTGACCCTCCTGTTGTCTCTCAACCACCAGCAGACACGAGCCCTTCCAAACATGGAAAGATACTATGGTCCCTTTCCCCACTTCAACAGCAGGGTAGACTTAGCGCTACTAATATTATCAAAATGCTTCGAGGCCCCACCAGATATGCAATCAGCCATGTTGAAGACATCAAGTCATCATTAGAGCTCTTCATAACACCATCCATTGAAAATATTGTACTTGGGATGACACATTTGCCAATCCTAAGCCCGGATAACAAAAGAGGAGGGGTGAGTGAGACTTTATAGTGACTAACCACAAATATGTTACCAAAAAAGGAGATAAAAATAATTAAATAAATATGTTTACGAGAGGAAAGTGGGGGTCACCAACATCAATCAATATGGTTCATTCTGTGAGAGTCATGAATGCGCATCCCAAATTAGAAAAGATTTGGATGAAAGATTTTCAAGATACATTTACTCTAAAACTGAAAGTTTGACCTGATGGTGGCGCTACAGGAAAGGTCATATCATCACTAAAACCAATAGGGTTCATACTCTTGTGTTCATTAATGTTGTCAGTAAATTTGAGAAGATTTGTATGAAAACTTTTCAAGATACATTCATTCTAATTTAAACGTGTGGCCTGATGGTGGCGCTAGAGAACAGGTCAACTCACCGATAGGTTTCATTATCAAGGGATTATTTATGTATTCAACAAATAAACAAAGTGCCTGACACAAAGACTTGGTCAACAATTTTATGTAAATCATTTTCTGGAGGCAAAAATCTCTGGGGTCAGATTGACCCCAAGGGTAAAATGTGTTAGTTTATTTGAGGATAATAGGAGGGTTAAAGGATCTGCTGCGCACGTCTTGGTGCCAGATACCTCAGCACACCTTCAGAGGTCTGGTGGAGTCCATGCTTCCACGGGTCAGGGCTGTTTTGGTGGCAAAAGGGGACCTACACAATATTAGGGAGGTCTGCCTTCCTTATTTGCGTACAATAAAATACTGCATCAAAAATCAATCATGACTGCAACTAAATTGTGTGACTGTTGCAGCACCAAATACAGGCCCATAATGACCTAGATCCTACATATAGTTAATATTAGATACAATACAGATATTCACTAAAAGGTCACTTTAACAGACCGTCTCACTGTCATCAAAATCCACCTCTCACACACTATCAAATGAAAGCAAGCCCTTGTTCAAGTCATATATTGTCTAAAAGCAACAATAAAAGGGAGAACCAATATCCAGAAACCATTATCATACACCGATAAAAGGAAGCCTGTATACATCTGTGAGTCAGATCACAAGAGGTGCAAGCGTCTGGCATAAACAACGCATTCCTAACTTTAAAACATCTCCCTCCTGACTTTACGCAAAAACAAAGTTTGGTTACAGCGGTGAAGTCCAGGGCTGAAAGAATATCACATTTAAATACAGCAATTTGTTCATATCCTGAGAAGTCAGCCTCCTTCTTCTGGCACTAATCAGAGTACAAGTGCTCTGCATGCTTGTTAATTTCCCTTCAGTTTCCCATGTCTGTGCTAATGTATGCAGGCGACGAGTTTCTGGTGCCGGGACAGCTTGCAGCCGGTCATATTCAGCGCCTTTTGGGTTCCTCAGCTTGGTGTGATTCTCAGACTCCAGTGTCATCTAGTTTGGGAAACTATATTTATCAAATGCTAGGCAGCTATGCTGGGATGGTTACAGATAACATTCGATATCCTAGCCCTAACAAATGTTAACTAGCTCACTGAAATTCATAACCAATACTCGGACTCAACGACAGGGTCGGATTTCGACATAATACCCATCACTTTAAGAATGCCACCAAATGGAGACAGCATTCCAAATCAGTGGCTTTTCTCTGTGCCATCACGGCTCCTGATGTGTCCCGGTCAAATGCATCACTGATCTGAACCTGAACCAACGTCTCCCTCACAGAATCCTTCCATCAGAGGGGCTCCTCATTTGTCCATTCATCTTCAGAGGCCTTCAGTATCTTGAGTCTCTTGTGCTCATTTTTAATCAGCTCCTTTTGTACATGAATGATTTTACCATGTCTTTTGGTGGAGCACTCCAAGACGTGCAGCATATATGTCAGTCTAGACCAGGGTTGCCAGGTCTGTGTGAGAAAACCAGCCCAATACTAGAACTCAAAAAATGTCCCTGCCAAACCATACACGCTGCTTTTAAAAGTCCAACAGCATTGCTATTATTCAAATGCATTATAAAATACACAGATTGATTAAACTCAGATGGTCATAGAGGTGGGTGAAAGGAGGGTGCATTCAAAACTGGCATCCATCATGGACAACTCCTGTCCTCCCCTGCGATCGGTTTTACAGTACCGACGAAAAGCTTTCGTATCGTCCCCAGCCACACGTCCTATCCACTGTTTGATTCCGTTTTCACTTTCCCAGTCCTCTGTGTATTTCTTTCTGTATTTTGCCCACTTACCGGGCGTCATGGATTGTCCAGCGTGTTGAAGGATTCTGCTGCAGGTGTCACTGCAGCGGACAATAGCTGGCTAGCTGACTGCACCGAACGTACATGAACGTATACGGACTGTGTGCAGTTCAAGTTCGCTGACTGTGGGCAAAGTAGAGTTTGTGGGTTTGTTATGTGGGCATGCATGTCCCATGTGCATTGTGTATAGTGCTGAATGTTCTGGAGTCCATTGGGTATAAATAAATTATTTAATCTAAAATAAAGGATTTCTATTCAAAGATAGCACAAAGTGTGCTTTCTCACTCTTTCATGATCGCCGGCACACCACTCTTTCATCCCGACATATCAGCACAGCCATCACATCCTTTCCCCCTGATGTTGGTGCCATAAAGACCATATTTCTTCATTTTTGCAGAGCTTTGGAAAGTCCAGCAAGACTAGCAAGGAAGAATGTTACCTCCTTTACTTCATCTACGACTTTAACCTCTGACTGCATGTCTAAAGCGTGCATTCTGACACTTTGCAGGGAGAAAACTGTGAGCACCTTTCAGGTTTATCTTTGCAGATTCAAGGTGCATACAAAGAGCCTCTTCATATCTTCCAACCAAATCAGTGATTTCTCCGAACCTTTGTTTCTTTGAAGTATCCGACTCAAAGTGGCTTCATAAGGTTTGTCTCAAGCAGGCGAGTGTGGAGGTTATGTCAGCTCACCTGAGGACAGCACTGTCTGTTCTCCTTTTCTTTTCTCCTCACTTTCATCTGATTGGCTTTCTGCGCTGACAGCTGCTTATCGATCGGAGAAGTCATCAAATGCATCCACCACGAGGTGTCCATATGTTTCTGCCTTGCTTTGAGTTTGGCTGAAGCTTTCCCTGTCTCCAAAACTGACTTCCAATCTCTGAATCCCACAACACTTAACTTCCTGTCATATTTTGCAGTGCATCCAATCACGCTACAGGGAAAACAAAAAGGTTCAAGTGAGGTTTTTTTTGTACTCTAACCATTAATAAGATTTTATTATAGAAGCTGATATGTTTACTGCCAATTAAAGTCTTCAGTCTTTCTTCTTCTCTTTAAAAGGCCTTCACTGATGTGCCTGTCCCGTGCCAGACTCTCTTGGAATAATAAAATCAGCATTTCCCCTGAAAGGGAGAAAATGCTTAATCAAAGAATTTTTACTTTCAAACACTATTTAAAAAAACAGTCCTGACTCTCTCCTGCTGTGATGATCTTCTGTCTCACTGCTTTGACTCTGATTAACATTTGTGGAAAGACGCGGGAATCCCCAGTGACTTAAATAACTTCTCTTTCAGTGTGAATGTCTTACAAGTAACCTTCATTAGATCTAGTGAAATTCCTTACATGTCGCTAATTTCTTAGTTTTTTATGGCCTTTATTTTGTTTCCTTACTACAATGAAATGCCCAACTGACTGCGTCTTAGAGAGAGAGACAAGTCATTCAGTTAAATCTACATTTCAGGCAGACAAACAATCAAACAGGAAGCTCTCAAATGTTACAAGTTACATGTCCCTAATTAAACTTTATTAAATTCACAATATATTGACGCCATTTTTATGCCATGTTAAGTCTTATAATCCAATTTCAGACACTGCAGGTGTCAGTGTGTTAATGTGTTAACTGTATTTTGTAGTTGCATACCAGTGCCACATGGTGGCAGTAGCTACAATTGAAGTGCTGTAAGTGAACTCTGCATCTCAAACATTTTTCCAGCAAATGTTACAAAATTAAATCCTTTCTAAGAAATGAAGGGGATGGCACTGGTTCAGCTCAGTGGTTAAAGTGGGGGCCCATGCACAGAGGCCATGGTCCTCAATGTGGCGGCCGGGTTCGACTCCCACACTCTGCTGTGTGTCATCCTCCATTCCCCCTCCCCCCCCCCCAACACTATCCACTGTCCTCTCTATCAATAAATGCATAGAAGGCCAAAAACAATAACTTAACTTAAATAAAACTACTATACTATACTATAAAACTAAACGTAATAAAATAAAGAAATGAAGGGATTCTGTCTACAGAAATGCTAGAAGGATTTTTATTTGAAAGGGATGCAGCGTAATGCAGAAAGTTTTAAAGGCCAATTAAAACAAGGCCTCGTAATAAAGTATGAACAAATATATGATGAATAAATAGATGGACATAGAAGTAAAGGCCTGTCTCTAATAACAGCCTGCTTCAAATGAAGGCCTGGAACCTCCTGCAGTTAAGTCACACCTACGGGCAATTCAGAGTCACCAATGAACCTAACGAGCATGTCTTTGGACTGTGGGAGGAAACCGGAGTACCCGCAGGGAACGCATGCATGCATGGGAGAACAGGCAGACTCCACACAGAAGTCCAAACTGGGATTTGAACTAGGAACCTTCTAGCTGTGAGGTGACAGCGCTAACCACTGCACCACCGTGCAGCCCCTGACCTGGACATATTAAAGTAATAATCTTGAAGGTTTTCATGTAAAATGTCTGTTAAGTCTCTAGCTATCACCGAATGAGTTAACACAATGGTGATTGAGCCGATGGCCCACTGATGAAAGCCTTTGCATTTGCAGTATATAGTATTATTATGGGCTGGGTGTCTGTGGCGGCGCCCAGTTAGTGACGCGTTTTCCATCAGCCAGCAGTGGTTGGTCTGCCAGAGAGGGTAGGCGGAGCTAAGCGGCTGCTTTTCCGCTCTCTGCAAGTGTTGGGAGTAAACAGTAATCTACTGTGGCTGAACAAACAAAGAAAAGATGGATGACTACAGATACAACTTCAACAAGAAGTGAAAATCCAAAGAAGAAGAAACAAACTCGACGCTCAGATGAAGCAAACAGTCTGAAAAGGAAAGCGACCGTCAGCCAGGAAAATCAAGAGTTACAACCGGAGCCGACCGTGGACGTCTGGTTAAACTGGGTTTAAGTAAAATTCAGTGTTTTACTCGCTGTAACCAGTGATAGTGGTGGTAAATGCTTTAAGCTTACTGCCATAAGGTTACATAACTCTCCTTAACGAATATTATGATGCTATGCTAACATAAGTCACAACAAGCAAGCTGGGAGAGCCTAACAACCAGACTGAGGGTTGTTAGCCTGTGATAGCCACCTATTGAAAACTATGTCTACATTTCTCAAATGAGAATAAAATTCAATTGCATTTCATTTTTACACGTTTAACAAGAGATAGATGCTCTAATTCTGACCAATTAGAGAGCTAGATGGATTTGTTTAAGAGACGTAGTATGAGGTACTTGTTCAGAGAAGTTGGTGAGACACGGAAGCTAAGCTACGTAAACCTGTGACGGGTTTTAAAGCTAAATGTATTTTAGCGACTTAAAAAATGTCCCACCTAAACAGATTTCACTGCTTCACCTTTAACATTGTGTTAACCATACACCTTCTGTGTTCCTATGAGGTCAGAGGTCATCAACCAGGAGTCAGTGTAAGACCATTATTCACCATCCCACCACCTGCTCTCGTGTGACTGGTTGAATTTTTTACTCATGTGTCGAAAGCTCCAAAGAGAGGCAGTTTGTCAAGAGTTCGAGGATGCTTCAGGAAGCTCTGCTGGCACAGGGAGGTGTCTTCACAGGTGAGTCTTTTCAGGGTACAGGGACGCCTTCTGTGTGCAGGGGCTCCTGACCTGTCCTCCAGGGGTTTCCATGTGTCTCTAAATGTGTTCGGCTCAGTTGGAGGGTTTGTGAAATCATTATATTTCCTACATGGAGTCTTAGGTGTGAAAATGACATCAATCTGAGTGACATCTAATGCTGTAACTCCTCTGCCTGTACGACGGGTTAAATGCAGAATACTTCTTCTCCATTCCCTTCACGTCCTGCAGTGGAAGCAGAATCCATTTCGGCTCCCACACAGCGTATCTTATCTCCTCTCTCATCGCTTATTCGTGCGTTGCAGTTTTTAATGCATTTTTCTGGGATTTTAAACAATTAATTAAGTTGGTGCAGCCCGTGACGCGAGCAGAATGGGATGCGCTGCCCCGAAAAATGCGCAGCTTCTCAGACGTGCTTGTGTTGCATGACGCTCTCTCTCCCTCGCTCCCTCTCTCTCGCCCTCTCCGTCTCTCTCTCTCTCTCTGAGTCCCTCTCTCCTCTGGCTTGGTAAAGGTGACCGGGGAGCTGCGATCTGCGCTCATAATTTACCGTCTTCACTTTGAGCGGGAGGACGGGCTTGACGCAGATCTGCTCCGGACTCTGTTGTGACTGCTGGAATACATCTGCCGGAGAGGGGGGTGGGTGGGGGGTCTGTGTATTCACATGTGAAGTGCTGGGTGACGCTATATGCGCCAACCTTCACTCTCCAGGTGAAGCCTCCACACCTAAAGGCTGTTTTTTCTTTTCTCATCGCGGCTGCATTTCCACATTTACATTTTGTCTCACCTCGCCGCTGACGCTTGGATGTTGGTAAAACGACGCGCATGCGTTGCTCTTGGAATAATTTTGCAGCCTAAGTTGCATCCCTGAGATCTTGTGTCAAAGTCGCGGGCAGGATCAGGAGTTAGTGATGTGGAGGACTCTGGACCGCGGCTGCTGGGGGGTCTGCTGCTTGTCCCTGCTGGCGACTGTGGTCTGCGGGGCGCAAAGGTGAGAATAACATGTGTCATGTCTTATTTCCGACAGGATCTATATATGCGGTTTCCTCTTCTCTGAACATGAATGTGTCTCCTCCTCAGTGCCAACGAGCCCAGCAACATGTCATATGTGAAAGCCACCGTGGACAAGCTGCTGAAAGGCTATGACATCCGTCTGAGGCCTGATTTTGGAGGTAAGAGCCCCGCGTGCCAGCTGTGTTCATGTAACCAACATGTGACGCTCTTATGCTCACTAACACGCTGCTGTCATATTTTCCATAGGCGCCCCGGTGGATGTTGGCATGAGCATAGACATCGCCAGTATCGACATGGTGTCTGAAGTCAACATGGTGAGTTCACCGACACGTTTTCTCTGAGTGCGATGCAGATTGCGAGTTTTTGCCTTTTCGGCGCTTCCTCCTGCAAACGGAGGGGCTTAAAATCGGTGTCAGTCCGGTTCGCCGGTTTACTTGCTGCAGCGCCGCTCCTGAAGGAAGCTAAAAAGATCCCCCCTCCTCTTCCTCCTCCTCCCCCCTCCGCTCCCCTTTTCAGCACCATGGAGAGATCCGCAATGTGTCAAAGCCAATCCGTATGCATCAAGTACTTCCCCTGTGGTGTCACAACCGGCGGAGCTGAGTATTAACAAGACAGAGACAGAGAGACATAGAGAATGAGGCAAGAGAGAGAGAGAGAGAGAGAGAGAGAGAGAGGGTGTTTAGTGATTCCACGCACGCGACTGCGGGCCCAGCATGCGTGGAGCGCGTGAAGGTGTCAGAGCAGCTTCAGCAGCAGCGGTGAGAGAAGGAGGAGAAGACAGGAGAAATAACACGTCTGTGAGCGCGTTTTGTCCGTTTTTTGGCCTCAATGCAGTAATTACATAACGGCTGTCAGTGAGTCAACGGGAGGAAGGAGGCCCAGTGGAGCAGAGTGTCTGCAGAATATGATTTGACCACTTAATACAGGTATCAATGCAGCTGCAGGGGTACCCAGGTTATAAACACATCAGAGTTAGCAGGCCGAGCTGTGTGAGGTCAGAGAACGTGTGTGTGTCCGAGGGAGAGATTCATGCTTTACATTTATTAACACGTTCTTGTCTGACTTTCACGTTGGTGTTTCTGTACTGCAGCTTCACATACAGCCCAATGCCTGCCTTGTGATGTACCTTTAAAGTCTCTTATTGCCTCGCTTGAGAGAATGCTTTCGTCCCGCTTTGAAGTAGAGATCCTGGAACTATATTTGGGCGCCGCTCAGAAGCTGCTAAATCTGAGGTCCAGATATTTTTAACTGGATGAATCAAGTCGAAGCTAATCATATACAAAAATCTTTAAAGCTGATGTGTTCAGACCGAAAGAACAGCAAATGTTGTGCCTTATTTCCCCTGTGTGAGAATGATGCTGGGATATTTGTGTTTATTTGCATTAGTCATACATGAAAGGTGAATATCCACATCCTTCTCCAGGAGCTGTGTCTGGATTACCTTAAATTGAACTTCAAATCTTTAAGTTGACCAGTGCCCATGTGACGAGCTAGGTGAGGCTCAGCTCAGTCCAGAATTGCTGAAAACAAAGACCTGTGTTTAATTTCAGCTGTGGCTGTTCATCCGTCTCTGCTGAGTGGCTGTTTCACTGTATCTTGCATGTCACATGACTACAGCGCTATGAACCCAAAATAGACAGATTTTGCTGTGATGTATTGAAATATATGGCTCTAAAGGGTGCTGAAATAACGACATCATGATGCAGATTTGCAGAACATTTTAATTCATGCTCTGTCAGGTCGCTTCACACGTCAACAAGCAAACTACTGTTAAAATGGTCCTTTTTTGAATGGAGTTTGGATCGAACACATCTGAATCTCAAAATGATCACACACATTCTCTTAATTCGCCTCACAGTCTTTGCATTGACTTTGTATGCACAGTTACAGTTTTCCTACTTGACTACCAGTCCCTTCTTCATCTTCTCTTTGCATAATTTGAAGCTCAACATTTATTTACAGTACATGTGGCAGAAAGGGCCGATATACACACAGAGTAAATGCACAGTACATGTTAAGCTTCAGCTAAAATGATCTCAAACTAGTACCCGCTCTTAGCAGTGCCCTTATAGTTCCAGGCCTCAAAGCGAGAGCAAAGTGGCCCCGAGCACTGCAGTCACAATGTACTGTTTCTTTAAATATTAACAGCTCCACCCGGAGCGTAATCACAGATTCATGCTGTTTTCAGCTCAAGTCATATTTGCCACTTATTCAGCCCTGAAAGTTTGATTGTCATACGGGTTTCCAGCACCGGGTTTCAACACTTTACACTTGTCTCTTTGATCTGCAAATGGTTTGAGTGAATAATGGAAGTTATCAGGACGAGGCATGCCCCATCATTTACATGTAAAGCACCAACATAAGTCATCTTTACACGACAGTGTGAATTTGTAAAGTAAATGAAGGCAGTGTTTGGGGAGTTAATGACGTGCTGTCATTGTGAGCTCAGGTTATGAATTGTTTAGTAGTTTGAAATCTGAGCTGTGAAAAGTTCTGATGGGAAAAGAGCCCCGACCCGATTCCACTGTCAGGAAGTACGGTGAAACTCCAACACAGCCGGTGTCAATGCATGCAGTTTAAGGTGACATCACTGGGACTGCAATGTGTAGCAGATTTACTGATGGAGGGATGGATGGAAGTTACACGTGTTTAAAGTCACTTGCTCAGGTCATAGACTGTTTATAATCTATTGGTTTGTTGTTTTTAGGCCTGTGGTTTGATAATTTGGTCGCCGCCATCTTGTTTTTCTTTTCTTTTCCTTTCTTTTTTTTGAGCATGTTCAAATGAGAGGTTTAAATGCATTGTTAGGCCTCTATCCTGATTGGCAGGTCATCGTTTTAGTTAATCACAGGTAGCCTCGCCCGAAAGCAAACCCTGCGTATCTTCTATTTGACTTTAAAGGGGAGCATAATTCACTAAATGAACATCATGCTGTGTTGAAGAAGATTTAAAACTACAGATTGAGACCATAAACCTATTAGGAAAATGTTTACTGAGGTAATAAATCAGGAGAGAAAGAGGCTCACCTCTGGCAGACATTCTTTTGGCAACCAGTTGGCTCGCCCCCTAGTGGCTATTAGAAATAATGCATGTTTAAGGAGCTTCTGCGTCGGCTTCACTTTTAAACCAAGAGGCTTCTTCTTTTAAACAATCATTGGTTCAGGACCTGCCTGTCTCTATCCTGCATCTCCTTCTATCCCATTCTCGGCCCATCCAGTCGAGGCAGATGGCTGTTCAACATGAGTCTGGTTCTGCTCGAGGTTTCTGCCTGTTAAAAGGAAGTTTTTCCTTGCCAATGTGCCGAATATTGCTAAGTGCTACTCATGGTGGATTCATGTTGGGCCTCTCTTTAAATAACTTAACAAAGAGTCGGTCTAGACCTGCTCTTTCTGTAAAGTGTCTCGAGATAACCCTGGTTATGATTTGGCGCTATACAAATAAAATTTGATTGATTTGATTGATTGATGACATGATGGTCAGTGATTGAACCCTGGTGCTCTGCCTCATTTTGCATGTTGATCTCAGATTATTTCTGTGTTTTATGGAAACTCTTCCTTCATGCCGTGAACGAGGTCTCTGACTGAAAACTTGCAAACTAAATAAGATGTTTGCGTGGATTTGAGTGTGCGGACGCTTTTTTTCATTAATGGAAACTCCTGGCACAAGAAGCCATTTGAGCAGGAGCCAAGCTGAAACAGAAGCCTGAACGGTCTCATGACGTACAGTAAGATGGGTATTGATTTCAAAGGGA
Source organism: Semicossyphus pulcher (assembly GCF_022749685.1). NCBI lineage: Eukaryota > Metazoa > Chordata > Actinopteri > Labriformes > Labridae > Semicossyphus > Semicossyphus pulcher. The sequence goes on along the minus strand of NW_027211648.1, from coordinate 29,710,363 downwards.
ACAGTTTTAAAAGTGGGCTCAGTAAAGTGTATGAAGGGGAATTTCATTTAAAGTGTCAGTATTTCAGAGAGATCCCATACGTCTACTGTTGGTGGAAAATCTTCTGCACATTAAAAGTGACAAATATAAACGTATGAGTGACGGTGTCAGTGAAACATCAATGAGTGCATTTTCTGCCTCTTCATGATCCTTGATGAAAAAGCAGTGGTTCCCAAAATAAGGGCCAGACCCCCTGCTGGGCCGCTGATCCATTTCAGATGATCAAAGGGGAAATGTGGAGTGAAATGAAAGCTGATGGACATTTTTAACCATCGTAAATATTCTAACTTCTCAATCACACAAGTCTGGATCAATTGACTATGTATTATTCTAAAGGGTGCATTCACAGTACGAAACCTGCAGGGGATTATCAGTAACTCCATCAGTTCCCCATCAACTCCACAGAAGTCTCTTTCAGCTCAGTGTTTTGGTTGTGAGGCCCGCAGCTGTATTGTTTTGGTTCTTCTGCTCTCGTCAGCCTTGACTCAAGGAGCAGGTAGAAGGAAAACAAACATTGGAGTTGGAAACAGAAGCAGCGTTTCGCTCCTGTTGTGTGTGCAGTGGTCTGACTTATCTGCTCTGGTTGAGGCCTTAGCTTTAGCCGAGCTAGCATTACAAGCTTGCAGGCCACTAGCGAGGCATTGTCTTCCTCTCCACTGTGGCCGCACATGTGGCATCAACGCTTTTTATTCTAATAGCTGATTCCCCTCACTTCTGGTTAAACGACACGCTTTGATTCAAATTAAATCCACCTCAGTGCAGCACCTTTCATTAATCAAAAGGAAAATGGATTGCCTATTAATTATTTCAGTCTCGACCTGAAAGTTGCAGCAGAGTTTGTGACTTGTAGAGCAGAGACTGTAGCTTTTCATGCACACAGAGCAAACAAACAAGTTCTTTATATATTGCAATATTCAGTAAACTATTTACTGAGTACTGAAAGATAATAAAAGATACTTAATAAGAATGCAGATATGAGGATAAATAGCTGCACACACACAAACACACACACACACACACACACACTTCAGTACTGACTTCACAAAAGGATTTCTTGTTGCGAGCACAAAATAACTTCTAATTGAAATACATTCATATTGTTTTGGAGCTAGAGATGGGTAATGTTAGGATATTATACCGACACTTAGCGATACTCTTATCGATACTCTCTCCATTATTTGGTGCAAAAATAAAGACATGTCTTTATTAGTGTGTGTGATAATGTGTTTCTGGGGGGGGGGTTGTAACTGGTAACATAAAGAGTAAATGCAGAAACAGTAACAATCATAAGCATGTCATGGCAACTCAAAATTCACACTTAGGGGAGCTATCAGTTACTAGCGTAGGCTACCTAAACCAACTGGACTCCACTGTAGTGAAGTTAATCTTTTACAGTAACCATGGCGACAGCTCTGTGACATTCTGCGGTTTGTTCCTGTGTGAGTTTCCCTCGTTCAGCGATGGAGGACGGGTTTAACTTCTGACTTTTGCTTAGGTTACCCACTGCAGATGAAGCTGGAGCTGCTGCTTGACAGACGCTGTCTGTGGATTCAACTGGAACATAACTTAGAAGTGCTAATAACTGAAGCTAGCGAACAACAGTGACTGAATAACTACAGGCTTATTGATAAGAGCCATGTGTTTTAACTACATTTTTAGTTTGGCTAGTCCCATCTGCAGCACTACCATCAGAGCCACCTGGACTCGGTGGCTGCAAAGTAACACTAGCAACGGCGTTAGCGTTAGCCTCTTTGCTAAAGCAGTCAAACACACTGCACTGCTTCAGATTTATAGAAAGATGAACTTGTATGTGTTTGTGAGGTTGCTGGTGTTACCCCCTTTAGACGCAGCTTAAGATGATGATGATGAAGATGCACCAGAATTAAATTTGGTAGAGTGAGCCCAAACTATCGAACGTTTGCTCCGTCACCAGACAGACCTACGAGACTTTCTCCAGCATGAGACCACAACAATGCAACATCACTGCCGGATGCCTGTGGCTTCGTCATCACTAGGGGACGGATGCCAGCTACGTTAGGATGAAATGACTGAATGAAAACGACATTAAATGAAACATATTGTTAATGTTAAATACCAATTGTCCATGAGCTTATCAGTTCTTCTTTCGGTACTGACCAATCACATACCGGTACAAAAAATACCAGTTCTTGATACCCATCCCGAGAGCGGACTGACATAAAAAAGGGAATTACTTCTACCTTCAATATTGTATGACCGTTACACAAACGGTTGTTAGACTTGGTTGACTGACGTCACCTTGTTCGCTCATCTTAGCAAATTAACTACAAACAAAAACTACAAAAATGAGAGCCAAGTATTAATAACGCAGGATTATTCTGGGAGGTTTTATGCAAACACAAAGGCATGCATCTGTAAAAGCATTAGAGGAGTTTGTATGTGAGGTGCAATGCAGAGAGCAGCTGACGTCTTCTTCTCGCCTCTCCTCCCTCATTATCTGCTGATCCTCTCACTTTCTGCTTTGTCTGACACATCTTTTGCAGCTCGCAGCCACCATTTCTCAGTCACCTCTCATCTGCAAGGACGCGCTGCAATCCCTCAAATATCTCTCATCACACTGCTCTGTGGTGGGGGGCACTTCATTGATCTCACCTCTGATGGGAGAAAATGTGTCTCCATCACCATCAGTGCATCTCATTGCACCTTTATCATACAAAGTCAAACTGACTCTGTCGTGCTCCTGTCACTCAGAGGACCCTTCATACTCACAGGGCATGTTGTGTTTCTGACCATCGGTTGACTTACAGCTCTTTGTTTTCAGTTACGAGGCTCAAAGGTCGAGCTTTTCGTTTCACCATATATTTTTCAACCAGAGTAACTTGACTTTAACCCATTTCAGTGAGATGCTGTATGATGAGTAAGATGTGCTAGTTACACCGTATTTTAACATTTATAATACCATCTGAAAACTCCAATTCATGCATCTGATTTTCTTCAATCCCACTGAAATCCCACTTGTTTTATTAAGAACACTACAGGTGGTGGCCTCACAGCAAGAGATTACTGGGTTGAAACCTGCTGGCCGTCTGAGGCCTTTCAGGTGTTTGCATGTTGTTCTTGTTGGATACCTTCAACACTCTAAAAGTTTGTATGTGTTGGCCCCATACAGTAGACTGTATAAAAAGATGGACGACATGACGGCTCCCCAAAAGTGAAGCCAAACCCTCTCTATCGCCCCCTGCTGACTGGCTGCAGTATAACTCATAAAGCCCGCCTCCTCCATGTTAACAGATGGGACATGAGTCAAACTATAAAATCAAAATACACGTCAAATAGATTTTTCTCAAACATGGTTTCTGTCATTATAGTTAGTTCTTATCATGCTGATTTACGTCCAAGAGTTCATTTTTCTGACAAGTTTACTTTTAATTAGTTATTTGATGCTATAAAAAGGGGGTGTGGCCTCATGATTGACAGGTCTGTGGACAAATGGGGCTCCTGCAGCGTTCTGTTCCTGAGTAGCAGAGTAGAGGAGGAACGGCGAGAGGAGACATAACTAACACTAACACTACAGTCATTGAACTTTCCATCAGCGTGAATATCTGCTTCAGACCGACACAAGAAGCTGTTCTGCTGCAGACTGAGCCCACCTGAGGGCTCCAACACGTCAAGGACACCTGAGGGCTCCAACATGCCAAGGACACCTGAGGGCTCCAACACGCCAAGGACACAAGGTAAAGGTGTGTTTGGGTCGATACTGCGGCTCCAGTGGCCGATCTCTACTGCACACACTCTGGATACAGAAGAGCAAGATGGCAGCGCCCGGTCCGGGGGGATGATAGCTTCACTTTCACTTCCTGGTGGAGACACGTTTGCCTTCTTTATTAACAGTCTATGGTCAGCCCAGTGATTGACTATTGATGTGCCCAGGGTTAACGTGACCATCCCAGCTATTCTGTGATGGCGACAGATAATCAATAAACATCAATATCTTAACAAATGAGGAAAAAGTCACCACACAGGGAGGAAGGCCTCAAACTGCCTTGTCCATTGGCCATTAGTGTCGTGATTTATTGAGTTTCTTTAAATCTAATTGATGATTGGTTTTGGTTTCATTTCATTTTGGCTTTAATGGAGATAACATGTTTCTCTGCTTCCAACTGCACCTTCCCAAGGTTTGCGTCACGTGTCTGCTGTATTGTACCTTCATTCCTCAGTGAAAAGTTTGCAGTAAAGTTGACTGTGCTTCACCGTGCACCATTGCACTGATGGTGCCGCCTGTTAGTTGTTTGAGCACATAATAACTCCCGGGTGTTGAACTGAAATGCAAATAAGTGTCCCCCCTGCTGGTGCCATGGTTGGTTGTTTCTAGAGCACAGTGGCAAAAGGAGAGAGAGAGAGAGGCAACTGTGGGAGTGAAATGCTAAATCATTGAAGTAGTCTAAAAAAAAATACAGCTTTCAAAGCTGGTTTTCTCTGGAGACCAGAAACCATTTTAACTAGTGGCTTATCCCATTTGGCAGCTGTGACTGTACCCGTATCAGACAGACTGCTGATGTCGATCTACATCATCCATAGCTCAATCCCAATGGTCCAACTTCCCAATTAAAACACACCTCAGTGGAAAATAGATTCTCGATCAGCAAAGACACTTATTTTCTTTCTTTCTGACCTTGTGATCAGTCCACCCAATCCCAGTATCCCTCGGTATTATGATGATTCACCTCTGCACCATTTCGGCCTTCGTTTCTCAGATACCCCCACCTGACGTAGTAGAAAGCATAACCATGTTTTTCATAACTTTAACATGTCTACTTTTTGAAATTGAAGGTTGTATTAAAATGTTTTGCTGCTAAATGAGTTTTTTTTGGTTGTTTTTTTGGATCTTACCAAAAACTGAAAATAGTGAAAATGAGGGCATCTCGAAAAAGGGACACCATCTGCCTCAACACATGTATCTCTGGTAATAAACATCAGAGTGACACTATATTTGGCCTGGATGTTTAAACACAGTTCCTAATGAGAATACAGCCAAGCTTTGATTAATACCTTTCACAGTCTTTGAAATGTACACACTTAAACACACATGAATTATAGGTGAAAACTGAGAAGAAAAATGAAAAAGGTATGTCTGTAAAAGTCTGTCATTTTTAAAGTAAGGAGACCAATCATCAAAAGATGTCTTTTATATCTACTTAAGATTGTTATCTTATCATACAAGTAGATTATCTGACGTTTCAGTCGCCAGCCCCTCACAGCAGAGCCAGCACTTCAAAACAACGCTGTCAACGGGGCCTTACTGGTGTAAATGTGTCAAGTAATGGATTAAGACAAATAAAACATAAAATATATTGTGCTACATATAATCAAAAACTTTTCTTTTCACTCTAAATCCATTCTGTCTTTGATTTTATACATCATGATGATATTATATGATGGTACTCTGAGCCAACAGGCTGTCAGGTTTAGCACCAATATTCAGTGTCAGTGCATAAAGTCAGCATAGAGTTGTTGAGGTGGTGGACGGGCATGTAGTTCGACTTTCACGCAGGAGACCAGAGTTTGCATCAAAAGTTGGAAAACAAGTTTTAAAATGCAGAAACTTCAAAGTGGAACATTTCTATTTAGATGTTTTAATGTGGCCTGTTTCTCTGCTCAGTTGTGAGCCTGTAAATCTTGTGATTTATGCCCCCATTGGTTCAACGTTTTTGGTAAAAATTTATGGCATTAATTTTTCAGACTGATCTGGCTTCGTTGGTCACACAAACACAGCATTCAGTGGCACAAATACTTACATTTACGTGTTTTATTAATCAGTAGAAACAGGAAAAAGAGGGCAGCTGTTTTTTCTTGTGATAGTTCTTTGAAGAGACACACACCAGCACTCTTCTGCCGGCCCTGGCATCGGCTTCATGAAATTCATTTCAGCTATCTGGAACTAGCTGAATGAGCTTCAGTGATGTCCCCGAGGCTCTCTGCTGAGAGGAGAGAACCAAAGTTATCGCAGCCAAAATTCAAAATATGAGAACAGCTGCCAAAAGTGCATGTGGCTGCTACAGCTGGCCACCGAGAACACTGGCAGGAAGCGAGGCATGTGGCTGTGTCTGTTTTATGACTAATACATCCACACAAGGCTGCGGACTGGAAATGTGTTTCTGGATGTTGCGTTGAGTTTAGAGTTTTACAGAAAGATTCTGTAAACAGTAAACAAAAGTCAATATCGGTATGATTGACAGCATGTCAGAGCCTGTGTGGCTGGGTTGGTTAAGGTAAGATGGCTGATAACAGGACATGGGTGGTAACATCCTGCAGAAAGAGCGCTCAATATTTGTAGTTCATGGAAAAGCTTGGTTTGAATCTTTAATGCATTTCCTTATTTTTGCAGCATCCAATCTAAAGGCAGAGAAGTGTTAGGGGCCAGCCTCCGCCTTGCCTTTGTCAACACTGACTAAGTCATGTATGCATGTGCTTAAACAGTTTCATGCCAATCTGCCTGTTAGATTATGACATGAAAAGTTGGCCTGAGGATGCAATCAGAGGAAAAGACCTTGGAGGTGTTTAAAACAGAAAGGTTCCTCCTCTGGGAGCAGGAGTGACCTCAATATGTTTCAGTCCACTCTGATAAATCTTGAGAACAAGTAAAAAATTGTGGCACTCTCAGGCATGGCTTTCTGAAAAGAAAGTGCAGAGAGTCACAGCACAGAACAAGTCGTCCTCTGGAGACCATGAAGCGATTAAATTCATGTGTTTTTGCAACATGTTCTCTCCCCAGGTTTTCAGATAACAACGCTTTTGCATCTCATACAGACGCACCCTTTCACACGGGACTCAAACCCTGGTGTCCTGGTGAAAGTTGTGGCTTGTTTGACAAAGTCATCGCCCATCTGCTGTTAACAGATTCACATAGGAGTCAAACGTTACAAGGGTGCATCTGAGAAGCTGAGGAGCGTGAGAAAGCGTCAGTATTTGATGACTTGGGACAGAGAATGGGCTTGTTATTTAAAGGAAAGGAGTTAGATCAAAGCTCTTCATCAGATCAGGATTATTTTTCTGGAACACAGAAACATCCACATCAGATTTCATAGAGGTCTGTTCAGTAGTGTGCCCTTGTTGTTTTGGACCAAAATGCTGGATCGACGGACGGACCAACCTGACTTATTCCTGTGAGTAATGGCCGTCTACTTGTGTATGTATGGATGTACAGTCAGATGGAGGAGGCAGACTCCTACAGATTTCCCTGAGGACGTTTGTCATGTCACATTGGGCCGACTGAAGCGACCTTGTCCCTGACATTGACTTGAGGCCGGCAGACAGCGCCTGTGTGCCTGCGAAGCATACTACTGAACTTGGCAGTTAGTGAACAGATTAGAGGGAGATTGCAGATCATTGTCAGGCCCGTACTGGCCTTAGTCATCAGACATGCTGTGCTGTCAGAAACGGGAGCAGCTGGTGAGGTAAAGCGACAGTGATGCGACATGAGGTTGTGCTGCTCGCTCGCTGAGGTCCGGCTCTTTCTCTCAGCGTGCAGACTGATCGGCTGTGGCAACGTTTCTGCCTGGATGATGCACGGCGCTCTCTGCAGAAAGGAGCACAGCATGTATTCATGTCTGGAGATACGTTGTTATTTGTCTTGTGAATGTCAAACACTGCCGATTGGAGCTCATCCGTTTGCTATCCCAGAATTCCTTGCAAATACAAGAGGTTGTGTCCTCAGATGGACCGATTGCACTGTGGATCATTACAGAATGTTTGCTTAGAATAGTGTTCTCTACTCTTAGAAATAAAGATGCTAGCTAGAACCAAGTAAGGTTCTTCTTCAACCATGACTCAACTCTGGGGGTAGTACCATGATCCCTTTTATATTGGATGCTTTTGGTTGGGGCCTGAAAAATCCATCCATTATCAATACCACTTATCCTGTTCAGGGTTGCTGGGGGGGGGATGGAGCCTATCCCAGCTGTCATTGGGCGAGAGGCGGGGTTACACCTGGACTGGTCGCCAGTCGATCACAGGGCTGACACACAGAGACAGACCTTTCGCACACACACCCACACCTACGGGCAATTTAGAGTCACCAATTAACCTAACAAGCATGTCTGTGGGAGGGAGCCGAAGACCCCGGAGGGAACCCACGCGTGCACGGGGAGAACATGCAAACTCCACACAGAAAGGCCAACCTCAAACCAGGGTTTGAACCGGTGACCTTCTAGCTGTGCAGAAGCACTAACCACCGTGCAGCCCCCCCTGAATGTTTGGCGCAGAATTTCTGTAATCCTGTATATCCAAAATATTTGTGGCCATTTATTATTTCAATAATGAACGTCACAATTACCAATGTTTGGATTGAGGAAACAATAAAAACATTTTTAATGAGACAAAAAATGTATTTGAAAACTCGTAGCGATGATGGAAAAGGAGCAGAGACTCCCGGAGGATAGGCCTGAATAAGAGGAGAGGTTGTGACCCGACCTGGCTAAGAACTTCAGTAACCCAGTTCACCAGACGAACACATCGTTGGTGTACTAGGGTGAATTTGTTACTGTTCCTTCCCTCCCCTTTATGGTGGGATTTCTCAGACACTTCCCGAGTGGGAATATTAGAGCCCTGTGTTCTGCTGTACTGTGCATTGTGTTAAAGGTTTCCATAAAATCCAGCAGATTGCTATTTATGTATTTTACCTTAAAAAATGAATTATTGCGCATATTGATCGGCATTTAAAGTAACCTATAGTGCTTAAGTGTGTTTAATCTAAATCGCTGTGAAGACCCGAATCGCAAAGGCTTGGCATACCAAGGAGAAGGTCAACAAAAATGATTTTCTTCTGCTTTTCCGAATAGATGCACAGGACAGGAAGTTATGAAAGTTTCATTATGTTGGGGAAAGAAAATCAAACAACACTGAAGGGGCAGGAAGACAGAAAGAGTTGGCTTGCCTGGTATGCTAACTCTTTAGCTAGCTTGTTGGTCCGAGGCGCCTGTAGGAAGCTGGCAAGCGTTTCTAGACAAAATTAGTTACGAGTTATTAGTCATTACTCCCTGCAGTGCAACATGAGTCATCTACATCTTTGTTTGTTGTTTAGGAAATGACAAACTTTCAAACAAGAATAAAGCTTTTCTTTTTGGTCCAGGGCTGCTTCAAAGCGTGTTTGAAGCTCCCGAGAACAGTTGGGTTGGTGTTTTGATGATATCAGGTGAACCACGATGAATCCGTCTGACTCAGTGTTTTGACTCGAGCCCTCTCCTCACCAGTCCTCTGACTGCTGTGTTTTTAATGACACATTTTCTGATAGAAGACACCGTCCCAGAGGCTGTGAATGCTCACTGCTGCCAAAGTCAATCAATAGCTTCAGCACAAGTAATAAGCAGCCAATCAGCTGTTAATGAAAATGTGCACATTGCCTTCAGCCCCATCAGCAGCTATGTCTGCATTATGCTGACAGCCAGATAATAACATTACATGGTCGTCAATACAGTAGATCTTATAGCTTTGCTTATTATTGGTCATTTAATCAATCTAAATATGAGCTAGTTACTCACCTGTCAATGCTTTGGGTTTACATCTACAGACCTGATATTAGGGCTCTCTAATGTTCTGGCTGAATAGATCAATACGACTCATATTCAATCCTGCAGTATGCACATAGACTGTAGTAATAAGGGACGTCTCCCATTGGTTGGTCGACAGCAGATTTAAAGCCATTGAAGCCACTGGCATTTTTTTAATCATTACTCGACAATTTAAATAAACCGATCATGTTTCCTACAGAATAAGAGTTTTGTTTTGGTTGCTGCTGACCAGAGTTTTTTATTTACAAGACTAAAGAAGCTAAGAGAGCTTGTTGGACAGAGCTGATCGCCCGCCCACCTGCCCGTCATCTCTGTGTGGAAAAGTCATCAAAAATCCTGACTCCCATGCCCTCCACAAATATATCTTTGTCTGACAAACACTGACTGGCTAACAAGCCAGGTATGGTGAGCAAAGACAGAGATGCATGCTAATTAGGGCTAACATGTTTAAATATTAATAATTTAAATCTATGAAAAACAGGAGCACAGATTTCATGGATGGTCTGTTAGTACAATACATATTATTTATCTGATATTGTCATGAAAAAAATCTCCTATTGACACAAACACGGCCGAGAGGTTACGTTCAGGGACTGAATTAGCTGAGGTGACACCTAGCAGACCTACCACCTGTCGCTCAAAGAAGCCACGCACCAAATTATATGCATAACTTTGAACCTTCATATAATTTACAGTACAGTTATAATATATCGGGAAAGGACGTATAAAAACCAAAACAGTTTTTGTACCAGGCTGTAAACATGTTTATTTCTGCTGCTAAGTTTTACATGGGGCTCTATGGGCACTGACTCACTCTGGAGACAGCCTCAAGTGGACACCAGAGGAACTGCAGCTTTTGGTGCTTTTTCCGGCCCAGTTGTTGTTACTTGGGTGAAAACCGAGGAGGTTAAGCAACATAAAACATCTTAAGCTTGAGATTATCTAGTTAATTATTTTTTAGAGTTTAACTGATGATATTTGTCAGAACAAGAACAGATAGAAGAAAAGCCTCCCTCCTGACTGTGCTGTGTATTTAGAGAGAGCCGTGTGTTATTGCTCTGTGTCCTCCCAGCAGCTGTTATCGATCAGCTGGCTGAGTGACGTGTCCAGCACCACCTCAGGATTAAAATATATGTGAGGCTCTGCAGACGGCGCTTCATCGCAGCACTGAAGATATCCACATGTCAGGATGTGACCTGCTTTCATACAGCTCATTCAGACCTGAGGTCAACAGGGTCACACAGCTCCAAGTCTCCACATTAGTGTGGGCAGTTTAACCTTACAGAGACATTCAATTCAATAACAGCTTATTAGAGAAACATGGTACAAGGTGACAGAATATATAAATTCAAATAAGATAAAACGCCAGATGAAATAAACAAACTGAAAATGTTATAGATGGCAGATGTTTTTTCTTCAGCTGGACGAAACTGCAGTTTGGTTATTGAAGGTTCAGAGAGACAAACAAACACATTATAAAACTTAAACCACCGTCAAAAAGTGCAAAACCTTAAAGTTAACTTTGATTCATATCCTGGTTTAAATCTCACATGAGAAACTGTCGGTAAGAACATGGCCAGAGAGCACTCTGGGAACCCATCGGCGATCATCTGACGATGATATATCCTCTGGGGGCAGTGAACATGTCGGGTATTTCCAGTTCAGCAATAAGGACTCCAGCCAAGACGTCCTTCTCCGGGCGCTGCATTGTTTACAGTCCAGTCAGCAGCTCGAGAAGCGACCGTGTGTTCAGATCAAAGTAAAGGTAAATTCTCCCTCCAGATGTGTCTGCTAAATAAACGTTGTCATCTCTTGGTTCGTCCCATCCCCCGGAGGAGCGCCCGTTCATCTGTCTGTGCTGAGTCTCAGTTTCACTGTAAACAGGAAGTTACACAGAGGCTGCACTCTGGCTTACTGCAGCGGGATGAAGCCCAAACAGAAACAGATTCTCTTGTGATCGACTTTAATTAACGGCTCTTCAGTTTGCTGAAAGAACAACATCATGATGCAGATTAGGAACAACATGAAGCTTTGTCAGGTCTGTCCTCAAGAGGAGAAGAAAACTACTTTAACATGAGACAGAGGGCGGAGCCATCATTTCTGAGGCATTCGAGGAAGTCGGGAAATCTAAACGCTGAACGGCTTTCATGACACAGCGTCAAGCAGATTTGTTTGCAGATGTTTGTTTATAGAGATTAATAAGAAGATAAATCGTTGTCAGGGGAACCGGGATGTCATTACGGTGGATTACGTTCCACCTGCTTCTGCTCTCCACACAGACTGTTTGTCCTGCATACGCCGCAGCCTGCTGATACGTGATTAGTCAATACTTTACCCACTACAAACGGAAACCAGAACACTTCCTAAACCCGTACTATAATCCAGTCGCGCTTACAGATTGTCCATTTTTATGTAGAATCTCTAAATGGAGATCAGCCAGAGTGTGACAGTTTCTTTCTGTCAGTTTCTCTTACCTGCAAAATTGACTGTTAAGGCCGTACAGAGAGCTCAACTACACTACAACTACTACAAACCAGGAGCAGAAAGAGAGCAGATTATTTTTTTGGTTTGGCTTTTTGCCTTAATTTGATAGAACAGTGACGAGCGACAGGAAGTATGTGGAAGAAAGAGTGTGGCTGACATGCACCAGAAGGCCGGGAGCTGGAGTTGAACTTGCGACCTGTTCATCATGGACTTCGCCTCCGTTCATGGAGCGCCTGCCGACTGAGCTGAACCCCAGATCCTGATATGTTTGCTGATTTAAGGTCCTTTTTAAGCTCTTAATGGCCTTTGCCCAATTTATTTCCAAGGTTTTCTTTTGGCCTGTGAACCTTCGGGTTTTCTGGCCTTATAATAACTGGAGCAATGTTGCTGTAGGGAGTTGCTTATAGAGCGGTCATTCCTTTGGTTATGGAGTGTAAAAGGACGTGATCATTCCAGCCTTGAAATGTAGTCAGCTGCCGCAATTAAACTAATCTTCAGCTCGACTTTAGGATCTGTATTAATGGTAAAATTAACTCCCCACCAAATGGTGCAGAACAGAGCCAACCCTGAAATCCTTCAGTCGCTTTAACAAAGCATTCAAACTTTCCTTGTGCTCTTGTTTCTTGGACGAGTGAATCATCTCTCGTGTCCTTGTCTTCACTCCTGCGAGAACCTTGACTTTTACTGAATCGTCTCTTTCTACCTGTATGTGAGTGCATCCTGCAGTTGGCATGGAAACAGAGGGAGGGATGGGAGCAAGATGGTTGGCTTGGCAACAGCGAAGACAACAGAGTGTCAGCGTCTGTGGTTATTATTATTATTATTAGCAGTAGAGTTGTGTACATCCCTGTGGTATCGTAATATAGATTATATATGAGGTTTCCTGCTGACTCAGACACTTTGTTCAATATCATTACACAACAGCAGAAAAAACGTCTTCCTTATGTGCAGGCTCCGGTCCGTAGAAACACAGTCCATTTAAAACCAGGGATTAAGATGTTTTTTAGTCCCAAAGAAACTGAGGCCTGACGTGCGTCACAGCAAACTGTTGTTCTGTAACGACTGATGTTCCTCAGCAGTCCAGTATGACCCAGTTTGTCAGACTTAACTGAGCATCTACCACTCTTTTATTTTGTTAAACAAATGTGACTCAACATAACAATCTACGTTTGCTCACAGCAAACACATGATCAGAAACCTGGTTAAAGAGAGCAGGATTTATTAAGGTTGCTTGAAGCAGGAGACGAGGTTTACATGCACAAAACATGAAAAAATCAAAAATCCATAATCAAAAAAACAAGGTTTCCGAGGCTGAAAAGTTCCTTAGAGCTGGGAGCAGCTGCAGACGTTCCTCACATCTTTCTCATCATAAACAGACATTTCACTGTATCTGTAAGGTGTCAGAGTGTCCCTTATAATGGCCGAGCTCTGCTGAATGAGTTTTTCTCACATGAGAAGTTGAAGACAGCTGCAGGAGGACTGCACTGTTACCTCTCGACCTCTTTCTTTATGATGTTTTTCAAGCTGCACCCAGAGATGGAAGAATTAGGTCAGGCAGCAGCACACTGCAGTGGGGCCAGCTTGGCTTTTTTACCGGGTTTCTGCTGTGCTGCTTGTTTGTTTGCTGCAGTAAAATCCTGACGGAGAATGGTACGTACAGCAGATTTTAAGACACAGAGAGGACAAACAAGAGAAGAGGTATAGCTGCAGAGAGATCGTCTTTTCTACGAGTTTAAACAGGAAGGAAAAGGAAGCAAAGTGAGGGATCTGCCGATGTTCTGTCGGCTGTGAGCGCGGTGCAGTGTGGTGCAGCAGCAGCAGCAGCGTTGCAGCTCTGCCTCTCCCTGCCACCGTGCTTTAGCACAGCTCATCTGTTTAACGTATTCAGCTCACGTTAAGGTTGCTCTGCCTCGGAAACACAGACGTGCCACACCGATGGGTGCTGTGGGGATCAGCTGCTTCTAATAATAGCCTCTTAGAAAGTCTTCATCCCCAATGGGACTGTTACCCCCACCCACACACAACAAACACACACACACGCGCACACACACGCACACACACACACACACACACACACACAGGTTGTCCTTACTCTGGATCCCAGCTTTGTGAGAGGTCATCTCTGGTTTATTACTGGTCACTAACAGTGCTGTGGCTGGCTAAATGGCTTAATGACGTGTTTTATTACTCAGTGATTTACTGCAGAGCTCCACCGAGGGAAACGCTTGTGTCTTATTTGTCTTCCGCTCCTGTAAACAGATATTTGATCTCTGACAGTCATTTTGACAAACAGGTGAATGATCCAAGACTAAGGGGAGATTTCATTTGCCTATAGAATGAATCACGATGTTTGTTTACAATAATGTGCTGTTAGAAAACCCTGCATCATGTTAATTTGATGGCGTGGAGCAAACGGGAGAGAGGAAGAAGGAGAAAATATCCCACTGTGTTGTCACTGTGACGTGTCCAGGACTCCCTTTGTGCAGCTTTGCTTCTGTTACTCAACATGCCTGAATGAAATGTCCTCTTTAACATTGCACAGAAGTCCTTGCTGCATAAAGGACAAACTGCTTCCTGCACTGAAACTAAACTTTGTCATTTGACATAACTGATCGATTCTATAAACGCAGGATTGAAGAAAGGTGGGAACTGGAAATTCACATAGCTCATAAGTAAACTTTAATATACACAAAGTCACACACACTCTGAAAAGGCTTCCTGCATCATCAGAATATCTGTCAGTAGATTATATAAGCAAGTCTCAACACTGTATCACTACATTTTGTTAATGCCATTAATGTCTCGGGGCGTCGAGCAGGAAGTCAGCCAGAGAACGACTTAAACGTGCTATTTTCAGACCAATGAATCATCGCCTTCCTCTCTGATTTGTTTAGCAATTCAAATCTCAGAAATTGTTAAATGAAGTGAAACAAACAAAATTCAGGCTGGAAAACATTTTTAGCATGTGCAGCTGCTGAGCAGGTTTCATGTGACGAGATGGGGTCCGAACGTGGAACCAGTTTACTGGATTCTTAGAACATCCACAGAGGAGAGGGCGCAAACTTTGACCTCTGTTATTAAGTGTTTTACCACCAAAAATCTTTCATTTACCTTCAGAATAAACATGCAGTCACTGTCTGGTTACACACTTTGCAGGTAAATGTTACATTTTGTTCCTTGAGTGATTGAAATCAAACAAAGTGATGCATTTTATGGTCATCGTCCCATGAGTAAGAGAGACGCTGTCCTGTGGTGGTTTTAGGAATCATCCTCTGGAGGTCATTTCATATTTTTAGCAGCATTTACGGCAGTTTGTTTTCATGTTTTTCTTCCAATCAAAACCAGACAAACTGACCTGTTACATTATTTACATAGGGGAAAGTGAAAGGCTGGTTTCTTGCTATTGTTAATGTAGAGGTATGTGGTTTCAGGTGATCCAGAGTCGGTCCATGATGGACGGCTTTTAATAACAAAATATATAATATAATAATAGCACCTTTTATAAGAGAAATGCAGCTCAACGTGCTTTACAACAAGGGAAATAAATGCAAATTAAAACAGCCGGAAAGAAAATTAAAGCAAAAAAAGAGTACAATAATAAAATATCCCAGCTGTCATTGGGCGAGAGGGGTTACACCTGGGCAGGTCACCTGTCAATCACAGGGCTGTCACATAAGCCCTTTTTACACTGCGGTTCCGCCTCAGCGCAGTAATGACGCTCCGCCGTCATGCAGCCTTTGTTATTTTACATTGGACCAAGCAACGCCGGCGTTAAGCCGCCCCAGTGTGTGTTCTTACAGCGTTCTGGTGGCGCGGACGCAAAACATGCACAAGGTGTAAACACAGCGCATGCTTCAAATACACACACACGGCACTGTTCGGCTTTTTACACAGACGCTGTTTCGCCTCTGTTACTACCGCTGATGCCGGAGGAGAACATGCAAACTCCACACAGAAAGACCCACTACGTCCGAACCGGGATTCAAACTCTCTAGCTGTGAGCTGACAGCGTTAACCACTGCACCACCGTGCAGCCAGAATAGAAAGTGAAAGCAAGTAGTAAAAAAAAAAAAAAGAAATATGCATAAGATGTAACATGTCAGCCCATTTCGTAAAAACAAAATGAGAATTAAGATTGAATTTATAAAATGCATAAAATCAAGTGACACAGAGCATTTTTAAAGAAGCACAGCAGATCAGCAAAGTTTCAAATCACTATCAGAAAAGTCAAAGCTAGCTAAAGGCTAAGGTGAAGGGATCCGTCAGCTGAGGACTCGGGTTAGTAAAGTAAACCAGTGTTTGTCTTTGAGCTTAAACCAGCCTTTTCTCTGTCTCCGTGTTGTTCTTTGACCACTGAGGGAAAGCTTTCAGATGTGCCTCAAGAACATGGTTTCCTTTTTTTCAGAAAGTTTGTTTCCCCCTGGCTTGTTGGGAAATGCACAATAAGCATCTTTACAAACTGCAACGAATGCTGAAAGCCAGAGAGCTGTGAGTGGAATCTTAACAGCAGCTCTGCACCTCAGATTAGCTCGATAGAGGAGCAGTGTGCAGCACTCTGCTGGCAGCTCTCTGCAAAGGTTACCTGCAGTCAACTGAAGCATGGCGAGGAGTGTTTCATGTGAGCGCCTGCAGGGCTTTTAGGAGCTAATCTAAATTCCATAAATGAATGAAGCACTTTTTTTGTTTTACATGATTTTTTATGCTTTTTTTCTTTCATGTTTTTTTGCAGTGACAGATTTTGAGGCAGTGCGCCGTCCTGCTTCCTGTTAGCTCATAATCAGCCTTTTTCTTTTACACTGAACCTGCTTTTTCTTCCTGCATGTTCACAGACTTTTAACACATCACCCACAAATGTGCAGTATGCAAATGGCCAGGAGGGTGTCACTGTTCTAGGGACATGATGTGGAACATTGTGAGCAGGTGCAAACATAAAGATTGACTCGGATGCTAACGAAGGGCTCAGTAAAAAGCAGACTATGACACAGTTAAATTCTGCAGTAATAATAAAGTATAAAATCAGCACCGATAATCTCCACACCTCCAAGTCACGCTCATCACATGAATAAATGGAAGTGTGTATTTTGTGTACTTTTTTACAGCTGATTTCACCGTTTTCACCTCGATACATTTATGGAAGAAAGACCATTTTATTGACAGCGATCGCATCACATTTCCCTCGGTGCACGAGGAAGCTTCCTGCTGAGTCCATCCACCTCCTGACTCAGAGTGGGGCCGGGGCCGTCTGCTGTTTTTTTAGAGTGATGACATTTCTTCTTCATTTTGATCTGGAGATACCAGATGGAATTAATTGTTTAACTAATTAAAACCTGTGAAAGTGGTGGTAAATATAGCTCACTACCATCACACTCACACAGCTCTGGAGGCAAGGTTAAGTCACGACTAGCCAGCAAGGGGTCCCGTATCAGGGGGTGGCCTCTAACTCGAGCTGCAACGAGCCAACTCTCTTACAAAGAAAACTTGTTCTGTATTTCTTAAGTGAAAATAAGTTCCTTTTGCAGTTTAATAAAAAATATAGGAAAAATACACATATTATAAAATTTGTTGAGGCCGTAGCATGAATGGACATAAAATGTCTGACGTCACAAACAAACGTGCATCTTATTTTGAACCACAATTTCTAGCTAATAGTGACTCAAATCAATGCTTTTATTTTGAAAAGCCATGTTCCCCGAGTTGTTTGACTGTGCACTATTGACATTTTACACATCACTGTAGATAATTATTGGGTGTGCTGTGATGTATCATGTGGTGCAGGAGACAGCTGTCAGATAACTCAGAGAGGGGAAGAACACAGGAGGCTGTATCGTCGTGGTAACACTGGTCAGAAAACAGATACTTCTGACATATTAAATGAGCTGTCATAACTTGCGATTGGATGAAGACGTGTAGTAGAAGGAGTGGTCACAGAGGAGTCTGAGAGTGGGTGGATGTGCTGACCAGAGGCCTGCAGCAGGAGCTGATGTGGTGACAGGAGCCACTGAAGGACAGGTGAAGGAGGCAGCCCCGGCTCTCTAAGGAGTCGTGGAGAGAATTGGAGCGAGCAGGCCGCTGACTGTTCCTGCTGCTTAATAAGAAGTGACGTTACACAACATAATCCACCTCAGCAGTCTGTGCTGCGGCTGGAACAAGTTATTTCTGACACTGCAGAGAAAGCTGTGGCTCTCTGCCCCATGACAGGCCAGGCTGTGAATCATGGAGCACACCTCAACTGTGCACTGACACACACAAGGTTCCTGCTGTCACACAGCAACACCAACACACACACAGCCGAGTTGTCTCTCTTCCAAACCTGGCGACATGCTGTTAAAGGACCTGAGTGGCCGATACAAAACAAAGCACATGTGCAGTTGATCCTTCTTTCCCGATTAGGTACATACGCAAACTAAGAAGTGTGCAGTTTCACGTCAGCGTTGATCTTTCCAAACCATACGTTACCACTGCTTTCTGCTCTGTGAATGGCTGGTACTACTGTGCTGTGATTAGCTGGTTGTCGTTGCCTCTATGTGAGCTGTCAGGGCTTTCTGATAAACAAAGCCCTGACTCTCGCGGTCAAACAAGACACCAAACATGGCGGACGACGGGCAGGAGGAATTGCGTCTTCCGTCAGCCTGCTTCCGAACTGGCTATCGTTTGGTTCCACGTGACAATCCAGAGAGAGCGTGCTCGGCTGTCCTCGAGGTCCTGCCCACATAACAGGATATCAGATAAATATTGAACATGCAATATAATTGCGATATGAAATCAGTGCAGCCACGACATTCTCCCGAGCAGACTGGGGGAAGTAAAATCACTCATAACATCCCTCACAGCACAGGAACATCTGGAGATATCATGTTTGTTTACTTTTGTCTGACGGGGGAATCAGGCTCAAAATCGACTTGATTATCTTTTAGTGTGTACCCCGCTTAAAGTCGAGGTGAAATGACAAATGTCATTTTAATCCTTTTAGATCACATCCCCGGTAATAGTGTGCATCTATTTGACAATATAGGCCAAAAAAATACAGAAAATCAGATCATTTTTTTCCCGGTAAAACTAAATTTCACACTTTAGCGCCAAACAATTTCAACCAATCAATCTGCAACATTTAGCTGCAGAGCACCAAGAACGCTCGGTCAGTTAGCTAGCTACTGCGCTGTGGAGAACGTCTGTCTACGCCCACTTCTCAACGATCAAATCAAATCCCTCTAATGATATGTCCCGCCTGCACGTCCTGTTTCACTCGGAAATACGTCACGATACGGAAGCTAGATACTCTCCAAATGCCGTTTCAGCTCGACTTTAAGCTGCAAAATAACTGGCAAGTGACAGTTTCCAAAGTATGAGAATAAAGTATAAACTTGTATTTATTTGTGCTGTGATCCGAGTCCTTGCATATTGGGAATCTGCTGATCAAAGGGACTCTGTGAGTCCAGATGCTTTCTTGAAGGGATTTATCTGCACATTTTCTGTCTCAGGTGTTTCTGCAGCAGTCCAAATTATTCACTGTGGACAAAATATTCATAACACTCCTACACTGAGTCGACACATCCAGCCGGGTGAGCGGCAGATTCTGTTGCTGCAGTGTCTTTATTGGCTGTTACTGCCGGAGAGACCAATTAAAGTATACAGTTCTTTACATCTGCATTCTATCAAAGCCCAATGTTTCAATCTGTGTGGCAGTTATCACTTCATCAACAACAATTCGATGTTATTGCATTCTGTAAATGCCTCCCCAAAGAGTATTTTTAATTGATTCTGTTGGAGTGGACCTTTCCCTCATGGGAATCATAATGCATACCCACGCATGAGTCCTTCACAAGAAACAAGGCCCGTTCCTGCTGGACCTGCTGAAGTATAAAACTTCTCCCACTGCACTAATTTCCCCTCATGTGAAAAACAATGAAGGATCAGGAGTTCAGTGCTATCATCTCTGACAATGTCTGACATTGTTCAAGTCTTCTTTTAAAACATGAGAATGAATCAGCCCATGTGAACCTAATGAGAGCAGCCTCAGTTCTGTGGTAGGTGGTAAAAGCCAGGGGACCACATGACAGAAAAATAACTGACTAAGAGCAAGCTGACATTTACTAACTGTGATGAATAATGAATTTTACAGGAGTAAACTGCTGCACTAGTTTTTATAAAAGTATGTTTAGATCAAGAGCAAGCCAATCTCTCAAGGCGCGATTACATTCAAAGTCAATGCAAAGAAACTGATTTGTGCACATTGACACAAATGATTCGAGCATATAATATATAATATACAGCTTTGATATTCTCCTGACTCCTTTAAAAAACGCATTTTTAAATTTCCCCTTTGATTTGACAAAGCGTGAATTTTACAAATCTGCATCTTCATTTAGTTATTTCAGCGCACTGTTGACGTGTGAAAGGCAACGAAAGCACAGTAAAATCTGTTTATTTGGTGTTTATCCTGCTGCTGTAGTCGCCCAGATTTTAGTCAACTTGTAACTTGCTCGATACGGTGCACTGTACACAGATGGAGAGGTGTCCATGCGAGAGATCCAGGCGCCAAACCAAGCCAAGCCTGAAGTAGCTTAAAGGACATCAAACTGGGCACTAGTCAGCCTCATGTAGCTGGAAGTGGGAACAAACTTAATCCAGACAAAGTTACTGGAGAAGGAATGGTACTGATGATGCCTGAATACACCCTAAGTCTTGGCTTCACACAATTCATCAAATTCTTGTTGTGATCATAAAATAACAAAATACCAACTTCGTTATTGATTAGTCCCACTTATTAAGGTGAACTATGAGTCTGTGGTTGTCAAAAAAATATATAAAGCCCTGCACACCAGGAAGCTCCAGTAAAGGGTTTTCTTCAACACAAAGTGACGTTTCGAGCTGATCTTTATATATTTTTTTGACATACGTGATTGTTTTGGATCCAGCCGCAGTAGGGGATGTGCGTGTCTGTATTTGATTTTTTGTCAGTGGTTGTCAAAGACACAGACTTGTGATGAGTACTGACTCTCAGTCTTTCTTATTTTGCATTAAAGACGTTTTTTTTCAATTTTCTCTGCGCTGAGCTGACAGATGTTTAGACGCATCCATCGATTGATATGTTCAGCGCACTTACAGGGAGCATGTACAGGACTTTATTCACTTGGCAGTAGAATAAGGTACATTTAGGTGATGTGTGTGCCATTATTATCATTATTATTATTATTTTTTACTGTATTTGGTCTTACAAAAGCTTGTAAATAAAAATGTAATGGGCCCAAGGATTGAGCCTTGGGGAACTCCCTAATTCATGTTAATCCACTCGGAATATCATTCTGCAGGTTAACAAAAGGCCAAAATTATTGAGATTTAAGTTGAGTAGTTACCATTTAAAGCTAAAAGGTTACTCCATTACTGACATACAACGTCTCCAATATTTTCAGGGTTTGATGTCACAATCAGAAGATCTTAAACTAAAATCTGTCTTCACAGTTCTAGAAGAAGAAAAGAACACAGCACACAGGAAATTACCCATGTACAGGGATATCCATGAGTCATGTTGATGTGCTTAACGTCGTCTCATTCTGTGTCACTCCTGCAGGACTACACCATCACCATGTACTTCCAGCAGTCCTGGAGAGATAAGCGCCTCTCCTACACAGGCATCCCTCTGAACCTTACCCTGGACAACCGGGTGGCAGACCAGCTGTGGGTCCCCGACACCTACTTCATCAATGACAAGAAGTCCTTCGTCCATGGAGTGACAGTGAAGAACCGAATGATCAGACTGCACCCGGACGGAACCGTGCTCTATGGTCTCAGGTGAGAGCTGTTTCCAATCTTTTCGACTGCACGAACTTGTAACACGTAACTTCACAAAACCTGAACTTTGTTTGGCCTAAGTTTAAGATTCATTCTTGTATTTTATTTACAATCGGGGATCTTGTGGAAATACATCATTAAAGGGAACAGTAGAACAGACAACACCTCTTTTTATGCACTATTTGATAGGTGACAGAAGTAAGAAGTTGTCAATGGACAGCAATAAAGATTTTATTTCAAATTAATGTGAAAATTGGATACAGCAGAGTATCAAGGTTTCTGTTGTGAACAAGCCAGTTAGTGGTTCAAAATGGTGTCCACTGCTCCACTGCTTCCTTATCTTTCAGTAATGTTGTTTTCAAAGCTTTTGCTCTGCTCTGTTTGTCTGTTTGTTGTAACCTCATTTTTTAACGTATACATTCCTTTTTGCAATATGCCATATGGGCTCACTGATGCTGAACATGTCCATATGTTGCTGTACACCATGGCCAGAGGCATAACGTGTTCTCCATACATCTGTTATATCAGTACGTCTAAACATATGTGCATGCATCACATTCATTGGATGTGATATCTAGGGAATTCTTTTACCACTTCTAGAAACACGACTCGCATGTCATTGGTGCGATTCTTTTTCTTACGCACACCCTAGAACATAACAGTCAGGTCTTTAACTTTACTTGCTCAGCTGTGTTGTGTGATCTATTTCTGTGCACAACATTAAAAGCAATGACAATACGGTGTCAAATTCCTTGTATGTGTAAATGTACTTGGCAAGCAGATTGTGATGAGAAATTGGCCGTCATTACAGCTCCTGTCAGCACATCACTCAGTAAAGTAGGGACAAGGTGTTGTGTGATTAACAGATAATAAGATAAAAGTCCCAATTTCAAGCCATAAGATCTCTGGATTAATAATTACATGAATGGTTGCTTCATATTGTGAAGCTTATTGGCTTTTCCGAAGAGTGGCTGTGCTCCCACACGGCATGCATGTCTATGTTTTCTTTCTACATCTATTTTCCTCAACATCAACGAATCCAAAATAGAAAAATACTTTTTTCCATGTTTGCATACAAAACCACTGCAGAGCGCCATAAGTAGCATCTGATTAGCATGGAGAGCATTCCTCAAAGGCTTCCATCAGAGGGTAGGTGTTGCTCTGTCTGTGTCTCCTCTGGAGCTTCGAGGGAGAACCAGCTGGTAAATCATTTATGAAGCCTCTCTGGTGCAGTGTACACACACGCGCGGCCGTGCCCTCTGCAGCAGAGCAGAGCTACGATGAAGTGAGCTGCGTGGAGTTAACTGAGGAAACTGTGGGCCAGTCACTGTCAATAATTCAGACCTCTGAGTTCAAAGGCGTTCTGTGTTTCAGCGGGAGAGAGGAATGATGACTTGACAGTTTTCAGATGAGAGTTTTTTTTAGCTTTGAGGCAAAGCTGCACATTTAATAAGGTGCTGTGGAATATATCAAAGCCTGGATCAGCATCAAGTTCGGACATTTAAAATCCCTGTAACACAAACTGGCTGTCAGTGTTTCAGTGTTTATAGTGTCAGACAAGTGGTGGTGTGTGATGTTATTGGACTTTCCATGTTCTACTCATGTTTTCCCCCTGATAAACTCAGGGTGGGTGTTGTAACTGAGTGAGATGTAGACAGCTCACATACCTTTAAAAATGAACTAAACCTGATGAGAAATGAACATTTAACTGTGATATGTCAATGACTAAAATCAGATTACAAAAGTGTGTCTTTGTTGTCTTCCTGAAACCAGACATTTCTTAAAGGTTCACGAGAACAAGATTGTTTTAAATGTTTACCTTTTTATATTCTGATCTACTGTAAGAATTGTTTACATTATAATGGAAATAAGGAATGCCACCACATTTTTTATTATTCACATTTTTTTTATTCAGTTAGCTTTATGAAATGTAAAATAAAAAGGATCCACTTTAAGGTGGTCTGTCGAATGAGTCGTTTGCTTCTCAAAATGTAGAATTGTATTCTGTAAAAAACAAAAATATAACAATAATAATCAAAACGAGTCGAGAAAGTAAAAAAAACAAACATGTTGCACCTATCCAGCAATTACAAATCCGGCCATTTTCATATCATTTTCATAGCTTTTCTTTTTAATATTTACTGGTAAAAGATCACTTTTTATATGAGTAATCTTTTGCTTGAAGACAAAGCAAACTTAACTTTTTTACATTCATAATCTTTTTTAGAAACAAAAATAGATTCTTTATTTTTTGGCCGGATTTCTCTTTTGTGATTTATTTGTGCCTTCAACCCAGATATCCAGTTTTCCCCATGATTCATGATAAGAGTCCAGATCTGTGGATAGTTTCACTTTCTTAACACATTTCTGACCCTGTAATGCTGAAGGATCGTCTACAATTGAACAGAAACCCATTTCCCATCTTTGAAGTATTCACAACAACCCATTTCTCTTTCACTCATAACTTTGACAACCACAAAGTCTTATGCTGTCCATTAACTTTGCTAAAGTTCTCATCTGATCGTCCTTTTCTTTTGTGTGTTTGCATGTTTGGTGCACATGCACAGTGTGTGTTAACAGTTTTGGCTCGGTTTGGACTGGACCATCATGGCGCACAGGATTTGGTGATGGTGTGGCAGGTGGTTGAGCAGCAGGCCTCTGACAGTTGACCAGAACAGGAAAAGAACCAACATGGTTATCATGGCAACACTTCATTTAGAGGAAGACACTGTGGTGACTGTAAATCATGTAGTACACAGCAGCTGCCACAGATACTAAATGATTTACTGTTCGAATCATTGTTAAGTGTGTATATTGTATCTTTCAGTGCACATGGTCGTCTTTCCTTTCCATCTGCAGCCAGAGAAGCACAAAGTTAATAATGCAGATGTAGTTGTGTTGGTTGCTGTCAGTGATCAGTATATGTAGCTTCATTTAACAACTCAAACACGTTCTTCACATCAAAGAAAAAAGAAAAAAAATTATAAACAGCAGAACGTTTAATAGCGCTTTTAAAGAGCTTCCGTGACTATTCGGTACTAAAGTTGAGTAATTTCAACAAGAATTTACGGCTGGTTGTCTTATTTTATCTGTTTTCCTATTTACAGGGTATCAGGGTTAACCTGTGCCATTTCTCAATGTCTTTGCCTTTCAACACATTCTGCAATGAAACTCTCCATTCACACAGACGGACTTAAACACTGGAGGCGTGAAAGGCCTCTATTCCTCCATTGTGAAGTGAATTCCAAAACAGCAGACAGGTGCTCCCCCAGCAATCCAAGACTCTCAAGTCTTCCAGCAGTGCAACCGCAGCTATTTATTGTAGATCTATCCCTGGTTGACCTGACCCTGTGCATGGTAGTATACTGTATGTGGGTAAGAGAGACAGTTTAACCTTAGAAAGAGCTGCCCGTCTGGACAGATCAGTTGAATCAACCTGCAGGAAGTTCCAGTTGACAGCTGGTTCTCACCCAATGAACTCAGCCCAGGTGGCAGACACACACACACACACAAACACACGCACACACACACACACACACACACACACACACACACACTCACACAAACTAAGAGAGACAGACAGAGAGAGTGACGGAGAGCAGTATCCAAGGACAGACCCGGAGTGCTTTCTATTTATGCCCAAAACAGGAGAGAGCATGTTGAAAAGGACAGAGAGCAGCGGCTAGATTTGTCCAAAAACAACACTGGCTGGCCCTGCCTTCATGGCTGAGTGAACACAGGCCCTGCAGGCTGTCCTCACCATTCCCTTTCTCCTCCAAGGTAAACACATGCAGCACGGACGCCCTCACCAAAATGTGAGACTATAATGAATAAGCCCTACATTAGGCCTCACACGGGGCACCATAAGATATGCATGATAAACACATTAATTGATAACAAAAAATAAGTTAATTTGGCCCATTCAAAATACTCTCAGTATCTATACTGGATAACAGAATTCAACTTCCCTTGACAAGGGTAACACGGCAGCAAATTCATTTAGTCACTCTCAATTCTGGAGAGTGCTACAAAAGCTCTATTTGAACCGGACTAGAGTTACTTGGGGAACTCTTTTAATAATAATGAAAGGCTTCTATGGTAATATACCGGAGTTCTAAACTTCCATATCTGTTATTTGGAAAGTAAATATCTATCCACCCATTATCTATACCGCTTGTCCTTTGAGGGTCGCTTGGGTGCAGGAGCTGACATTGAGAGGTGGGGTAGACCCTGCACAGGTCGCCAGTCAATCACAGGGCTGACATACAGACAGACAACCACTCCTTCTCCAAACACCCCTACAGGCAAGTTATATTCACCAATTAACCTCACAAGCATGTCTTTTGGACTGCGGGAGAAAGCCGGAGAGAGAGAGAGAACCCACGCAACACTGGGAGAACATGCAAACTCCACACAGAAAGGCCCCTCGCCAGTCAAAATATTTTTTTTGTATGCTTTTTTGTATTCTCCAGGTGTTCTTTTTCTGCCCAGATGCTACTTTTTCAGTCCACCATATCTCAGGAAAATGTAAAGTTTCAGCTGTTCAGTTGGTCAGGGGAAGAAGTTGGGTTAGAAGTGGAGGGATCAGCGAATGGCCAGTGCCACAGTCACTGCACACCCCTTTCTGTGACCGGATAAGAAAGCTTGATGCACACACACAGGTCTCACACAACACACCCCACTCCCTCTCCTTTGTCTCATTCAGGTTTTCCTTTTTCCATCTTGCTTATTTGATTCCCCCTTCTCTTATTCTTTCTCCCCTTTGTTATACTGCCCTTGAATTTTCATTCCACTCAGGAGGCTGTTTCCAGATTGAGAGAAAACATTAGATTGATGAAAATGCAAAAAGTGGGCAGCAAACTGTCAACCCTTTTTATGGTCATATTGTCAGCTTGATGGTACAATATCCATTGGCATCCAAGAACTCATGACGTAGCAGATTTCTCTCTTTACTATTGAATTATGATGTCAGTCCTTGTTAAAGGGAGTTTGTCGGTGCCCATAATCATCCAAACGGTTGCTACAAAAACTGTTTACATGAGACACTTTTATGTTTAGCAAATGATTGTGGTCAACACAGCCGGAAACCTCTGGGGCTAAGAAATTAACTCAATGTGGTAGTGCCAAAAACTGCAGTTCCTCCAGTGTCCACTTGAGGCTGGCTCTACAGTGAGTCAGTCTCCTTACAGCCCCATGTTAAGGTTCTCAAGATTACAGCAGAAATAAACATGTTTACAGCCTGGTACAAAAAACTGTTCTGGTCTCTATAGTTCATTTCCCTCTTCATGACAACTACACATGGGATGATGTTTTATATTAATCACATGTTTACATTATATTAATTATTTAAATTATGCATAATTAGGGGCATGGACGCTATAAGTGACAGGTGAGAGCTGCTAGCTGTCTGCTACGTGTCACCTCAGTTAATTCAGTCACTGAACGTAACCTCTGGGCTGTGTTTGTGCTGTTGGAGCCTTTTGGATTTTGTTCATGTAAACATCAGACAAATAATCTGTCTGTGCGCTTTACTGGACTAAGACTGTCGTGACACACAGTTTTTATATGTTAGCATTAATTAGCAGGTATCGTTTTAGCTTGTGAGTGTTTCGCAGACATGGATTCATTTGTGGCCGTTTATTTTATCAGATAGACAAACACTTCCTGTGTTCCTCTTGTGTTTGACTGTTAAAGTCGTGGTGAAATGAAAAATGTCATTTTAATCCTTTTAGATCACATCCCCGGTAATATTGTGCATCTATTTGACAATATAGGCCAAACAAATTCAGAAAATCCATTTCTTCGTATTCTTATATCAAAATCCGATAATTTTTTCTTCCGGTAAAACTAAATTTCACGCGTGCTTACGTAAGTTAGCACCAAACAATTTCAACCAATCAATCTGCAACATTTAGCCGCAGAGCACCAAGAACGCTCGGTCAGTTAGCTAGCTACTGCGCTGTGGAGAACGTCCGTCTACGCCCACTTCTCAACGATCAAATCAAATCCCTCTAATGATATGTCCCGCCTGCACGTCCTGTTTCACTCGGAAATACGTCACGATACGGAAGCTAGATACTCTCGAAATGCTGTTTCAGCTCGACTTTAATGTAATTGTCTAATGGGAAAGTTCCCTTTTGATCAGGAAAAACCTTTACAGCTAACAGATTCTGTCTGATTTCTTTATCAAATACGTGTTATCTGCTGTCAGTCCTGGTGGCTATACAGTATGTCTGTAGTTAAAATATCACTCAATATATTGATTATTGACTGATTTGTTAATAGTGTGAAATCAGCAGCACTATTTTCTCTCCTTGTCTATCTCTGCCCTGAAATCATTGTTCAGCTTTTAGCTTCTTTTCTCGTTTTCTGAAGGAGCTGGAAAGATTTTTTTCTCAGAAGCACGCTGCAGAATCATTATCCCCTGAAGGCTCCCACAATTATTCATCCAGTGTGCTCCCTGTTGACACAAAGCTATATTTAGGTTTGCCAAAATGACCTCACCACTGACAGGCACATACACATTTTGGATGTGACTGGCTCAATACCTTGGTTTGGCAAAAAGACATGTAGCACACACATGGTCTGTTTATTTATATGGCACAGCCCAGAAACATCAGACCTGTTTTCCTGTTTTTTGTGGCTGCTGGAGGACGGCTGTCCTCAATAGCGAAAAAAGATAAAAGATGACAGAGCAGCTAAGTTTAGTCTGTGCCGCTGGGCCTGTGCTGATGCACTGTTTATAAAGCTGCCTGTCGTAGCTCAGTATATAGGGCCTTTATATGAGGAGGGCTCACAAAGACAGTAGAATGAATAGCCATGGATGTGGGAAGGGGCCCATTAGTAGGGTCCAGAATGTTGAGCCACATCCTGGTCGTATGTAATGGCAATAAGACTTAATAAATGTGTCCTCTATGGTGTTCATCGCACATCAGAATCAGAATCAGTTTTACTGGTCGAGTATGTGCGCACATACAAGGAATTTCACTCTGTTTTTTCTTAACTGTCAAAGCACAGACACGCAGATCAGAGTCCTGCATAGGTCCAATTTTGCAAACCCTCACCTGCCCGTACCCGCAAAGTTTATTAACGGAACCGACCTGATACCCGCATTTATCTCCAATTCAAATCTGGACCCGACCCGACCCGACCCGTTGATATAAGACCCACAGCCCGACCTGTGATTCATTTAAACAAGTGCTTTATTTGTACTTGCACAATTGGTAAACGTAGAAACAGCTGCTTAGGCTGCTTGTTCTCACACGCTGCCCGCCCAAATCTGGTTAATTTTTACCCGTGCTCGTACCCGTGAATTCATATAAATATATTTTTTACCCATTACATAACTTTTTTGCGAGTTACCCGTCCCAGTGCAGGACTCTGACGCAAACTGACATATTTCACTTATAACAAGGACAGGTTAGACGAGGTAACACAGACACTAAAATATAAAACTGCTATATACAGGCCAATGAATACAAATATATATTACAAAGTATTAGAATATATTTAAATCTATATGTACATTAAGAGAGCACAGTACCGAGGCTGCTCTGCGGCGCCATCTTGCATCTTGCACATGTCTGTCAATACAGTATCTAAAAAATATAATGATGTGGTCACTATGCTTAACCTTTACATACAATAAAATGCCCCTTTGCCAAAACAACAACAAGAAGAACCTAGTGACCAAAGTGAGCATCGTGACACAGACGTGGCCTCGCCTCCAGTATGTCTGCTGTTTTTAATGATTGTACTAATCAACCCGATCTCGCCAGAATCAGTGACATGACTTCTTCTCAACACCACATTTTACACTGGTGGGACGTTATGTGTTAAAATGATGCAAACAATGCAAAGGTTACTTGGGAAGAAAATTAAGTCTTTTTAAGTCCTTTTTTTAATATTGCATTTGCAATTTGACAATGTAAAGGCATCAAAGCTGCTTAGGTTGGCAAAAAAGGTTGTGAGTACTTGACCAAAAGTAAAAAGTTCAGATTGACTCTTGGTGTCACACCTCACACTCCAGCATCCTGGGTGAAAGTCCTGTGTTTATTTGGCCCACACGTTGGTCCTGACTGCCATCAGAAGCAGACTTTTACACCACATGATCAGACGTGCGAGAGGATTTTTGTGTCTATCATATAAAAAGATCCATGTCTGAACAGAAAGACCGAAATTGCAACTGAAATGTTTGAAATCCTCTTGAAAGTTGGAAATGTCTTTACACTGACTGAGACCTCCAACTGCAACCAACACATCGCGGTCCACATGGACTCGTCTTTTATTCTACATGTCCCAGTTCAGATGTGGACCATTGTAAGGGTCTACATGTACTGACTTCTATTGTACATTCATAAGTGACCCGAGCTTAAACTCAAGTTAAAATGTAATTTTCAGTCTTGCTGTAGTCATGAATAAATCATATGCAGTCTGTGCCTCAAACAGACTCTGACAGGACACATCATCATCAAGTCCTGTGAAGTTTGGCTCAAGAGATGACCTCCGTTCTTGACAGAGATGCTGGCCCTAAAATCTCTGAAAACATTGCAGCAAATTCGTCGTGCATTATTAGATTAATATACCACAAATATTAAAAGGTTAAGCTCCACTGTCAGCTGGGGTGGTCACCACATTTATCCTAAATACAGTAAAAGACAAACTGGGAAGTAGAGAGCAGTGTGTGTGTGTGTGTGTGTGTGTGTACCTGTTTGGTCTTTTTTTAGGTATGTGCGTGCTTGTGACTTTGAGACTGACTCCATTTTTGGATGCTTCAAATATATAAACACCGATGCTCCATTGAAGGCCTAATGATAGCCATTACATTGCAGCATGCTGCAGTCCTTCCTGACAGGTCACACTCTCTATTTTTACTGTCCGTCCACACTCTCTGCACCTACTTTATAATTCATCTAGTGCTCCCTAATGCGTTCAGCGTGTCTAAGACATGGATCGACTGCCCCCAGAATATTCAACTAGGTAAGAAAATAATGAATATTCATGTCCTGAGGGGCTTTTTACCTCCTGACACTGTAATAGCTGAAAATAGGGAGATGTCAGAGAAGCTGGACACTCTCACAGAGTGAAGAGAGATATTCAAGGAGGAGCAGCAGTGGATTTTTCTTGGTTTCCACATTCACACTTGCACTTCCTTTTTCTATAACCAGGAAAGGTTTGCTTACGTGCACGTGTTTTACAACGTAGACTAAACCACTGCAACATTCAGCACAAGGACAAAAACATGATTAACCATCATCCAAACATTACATTTTACATTCAAGGACCACCGACTGAATAAAGTCATGATGTCATCTGGAGAAATATTAAATAGAAACTCCAACAGTCATCAAATCACCAAAATGGGACCAGTAAGTGAATAACACGTTAATGCACAGGACATGTATTATATATTTTATATTTTAGCACTTATCAAAACTACTGATTGCATATGTAAACACCATGGAGTATATATAATATATATATATATATATATATAGTATATATAATTCTCTGACCACTCAAAGGTCTTTTACGCTACGTGTCACATTCACACTCATATTCACACACTGATGGCAAAGGCCTAACTGCCAATCTCCAATCAGGATCTATGCGTTAATAACTGATGGCTGTGCCTTTGGGAGCAATTTGGGGTTCAGTGTCTTCCCCAAGGACACTTCAACATGTGACTGTAGCAGTCAGGGATCGAACCACCAACCTTCGGATTGAGAGACGACCCAATCTACCACTGAGCTGGATCCAGCCACACTGAGGTTGCGTTGAAGTCTGTTTTTACTCATCGATGTGTTTCCCCTTAGCAAACCTGCTAAGCTAACACTTATCTGACGCACCACCAAAACTACAGATGGCACCAATACAGAATCAACTTTTCAAATTAATTTTGCAGTATGCTACGCCAGACGGAAGTAAACAATAACCGTTGCTTCTTTAGCTATAGCGCCCCGTCATTTCAACTGCCGCTGTTCCAGCGCTTTGCATTTTGGGATACAGTAGGCGAGGTAGACTGGTCAGATGCATACTGGAGATTTTCTCCACATCAGTACGACATCCGGGTATTTTTGGCATACTGCAAATTTTGCTTTTGTTTGCATACTGTATACTACATTTGGGCCACATCAGTACATCTCTCTTTGGCATGGCAGCTAACTGTTAGCATCCTGTTCTGTCAGACAGAGGGGCTAGCAACAGCCTTGATAAGAAGAACAGGACACACAAGTTTAATATAATCATTATTCTTCTTATTGTGGTAAAACACAGACAATGAGGTGATGAATGTTGCAAATTGTTACGGTTTCGTGTACCTTTGTCAGGACTCTGAACGACCAGGTGAAACCAGAACAAACTTAAGGACGTCTGTTCACCGTTTCTTAGCGTGCAAAGTATATGAGTCGTGCAGGGCTCGTTGTTTCCTGTTGTAATTGTTCTGCCAAATTTACAGTTGGGTTGTAAACTGCATGCCAACAAGAAAACTGCTTGTCCATAACCTCTGTAGTATATGTTCCAATTACAGCCTATTAAATGTTATATGCCTGAATAGTTTTAGTGGTTAGCTGGCACCAGGTTTAATTGTGTTTGCTGTTTTAAACAAATGTTTTTCACGACAGACCGTTTCACTAAAGCAAACCCAGACGCTGCTGTGTGAGACTGTAACCTGTTCTGTTCCAGGACTCACAACGACTGCAGATTCTCTCACTCCAGCCAAGAGCTGTCAGTGTGTCTCCTCGACACAGAGCTCAGAAATTAAAAACCAAAATGACTCAATCAATAATTTTCCTCCTAAACTGTCAAACCAAATTGTTTCCTCCTTCAGATGTAAGACTTCAAAGGGGGGGAGGCACTGGTTTCACCCGTTTGCCTGGATTTTAGTGTTAATTCTTAATTACTCATAGTTGTAATTAAGATTAAACACGAGGCCTTTCAAAGGGAGGGGAGCTGCAGTCATGACTCCAGCAGTGCAGAGGCAATTATGGGAAAGAAACAGATAGTTCAGTTCCAGTCGAGATGTAAAAGGATTTGTGTGATTGAAGGCTGAGTAGGTAGGAAGGCTGCTGTGTGAAGGGTAGAACGTATTGTTCATTCTTTTAGAAAGTCAACTTTTTTTCCCAGGCATCAGGAAATGAAATGCTCTGCTCTTTTGAAACATGAATGCTGAATGTGTTACGGTGTGAACTGAATTTCCACTTGTGCATTTAAATGATGATTTGCAGTTGTGGAGTTCAGTTATGTAAGGGCACAGTGCGTTAGAGACGGATAGATTAAACGCATTCTCTCTCCCAACTCTCCAGTATCTGACATACCAGGTCCCTTTAGCTAACGCTTTGCACACGCAGGTGTCTGTAGTCAAGTTAGCAATAATAAAGATGCAACAACTTGTTAGACTCTTAACATAAATCAGTTAAGCTGGCAATAAAAAAAGTGCAACATCTGGTAAAACTTTCAAAATAAAGCTTGCAAGGAAACATTTTCTGTATCATGATTTGGAAACAATAATTAACATGTTGTTGATGTGACATTGTGGCAGTTGGTTAGGCACAAAAACTACTTGATTAGATGAAGAGCTCATTTTCGTTATCTTTGGCGCCACCTATGGCGATAAAAGGTAATTACGGGAGCACACTTGCCAGATATCCAGACAGTGCTGCATGTGTGACGTCCACGGTTGGCTCCGGTTGTAACTCTTGATTTTCCTGGCTGACGGTCGCTTTCCTTTTCAGACTGTTTGCTTCATCTGAGCGTCGAGTTTGTTTCTTCTTCTTTGGATTTTCACTTCTTGTTGAAGTTGTATCTGTAGTCATCCATCTTTTCTTTGTTTGTTCAGCCATAGTAGATTACTGTTTACTCACAACACTTGAAGAGAGCGGAAAAGCAGCCGCTTAGCTCCGCCTACCCTCTCTGGCAGACCAACCACTGCTGGCTGATGGAAAACGCGTCACTAACTGGGCGCCGCTTGTGATTTTTTCCGTGAAAGTCGCCGCAGACACCCAGTCTGTAATAATACTTCAATCAGGAGAGAGCAGTAAATGAAGTGATGATGATGTGATGATGAATCATGGTCAGAAGTCTTTGGACTCTACGGGGAGATCAAAGGGTGTCGGCCCTGAGCAGCAGCAGACAGATCTATCCCCCCATGGAGTCCGGACACTGGTGGTGGAGGTGTTGGCTGATAATGTCATCTGAGGCTGATGATGAAGACTGGGTGGTGATGGGGAAGTGGAGTGTCGCACATTAGGATGGCATGAATGAACTGGAGGCAGAGAAAAGACACAGCAGCAGGTCAAAGTTGATCAAGGTTTTGGCTTTCAATAGTTACCAATCTTACGTAAGCGTGTGCAGCAGGGTTGGAGGTGCGTTTTACCTCTTTTGGTTGGAGAGTGTGAGGTTCACCCAATCAACCAAAGTGTGCATAAGCCCTGGGTTTACAAAAGGGAAGTGTACTTGCTGAACACAACACCCAACAGGACGCTTACAGACCAATGTTTTGCTTGAAATAAACTTTTTATTTTTCCATGATGAAACCCTCACATCTGTTCCTCTTCTTGTGCTCTGATTCGCTGAGCTGAACTGCCAGCCATCGTCCCAAAAAACCAGTCCCTGTGTACTTCTGCCATGCTCTGCTACTGAGCTGACTTGCACATCAAAATAGTCGACAGGACAGCATCAAGACAGGACACCAGAGGGGTCCTAATTGCGTCGCACTTAAAAGCGTCGGGCCACTGAACCAGCTGTTGTTTTCAACGAGTTGGGATTGAACTCAGGATAATATGTCAGACACTTTTTCACAGTTTTTCTTTTCTTATATGCACACAAGGTCCGCTTCAGTGTCTGCATTAGACGCTCAGGAAAACTGCTGCTAGTGACTTCACCAAGGAGACCCGGGTTTGAGTTCATCTGAAGAGTCCAAATAACTTATTTTTTAAGGCAGCCCAATGATGTTATCCCCCTTTTACCATGCAGTCTTCTGTTCCTTTACCGAACCAAACATTAACCACATGTGCAGGTGTTGAGAAGGTGTTAGATGTATATGACATTAAACTTTTGAACTTCTGTCTTTTAGGATCACCACAACGGCTGCCTGCATGATGGACCTGCGCAGATACCCGCTGGATGAGCAGAACTGCACCCTGGAGATTGAGAGCTGTAAGTGGCAACGAGTTTCTCATAGCAAGCAGGTTTCTTTTACACCTGCAGTTCGGTTTGGATGGTAGACACTGAGGAGAAAGAAAACACTCTGTGTCCTTTCAGTTCTGGTCCATGTAGTGTTCTGTCTGACTGACGTGGTAAAAATCCAGTCATATGGACTCACAGGTAACTCAGTGGTGGGACAGATTTGTTGACGTCGTCATGCATCATCAGGCTACATGAGGAAGATCTCAGTCTGGTGACTGACAGCAGGCCGCGCTGCACTCTGAATCTGGTCTGGCTGTTTTTCTTCCATGGTGTCTCAAACTGTTCACCCAAAAAAATATGATTATGAGGATTATAAACCGGGTCTGTAACTTCACCTCATCATCAGCAATAAAGATGGACAGGTAGATAAAGGATGCAGAAACAGAATCTTGTCTTGTAGTATTTTGGGAGGATTTTTAAGTTACATTACACCTGTTTTAACAAGGAACTCCTGAAATATACAAGAACCCATTTCAACCTATTTTCACGGCACTTGCTGCTATAAATAAATAATTTGCGACAGATTGTGAGATTACATTTTTGACAGTTGTATTTTAGCTTTTGTATTTCCTCTGAAAAAAACCCTGTGCTGGTCTGAGACTTACATGAGCTCTCTCTGGTTCTTTGGTTTTCACTTGAGTTTCATTGACAGACAAAACAACAAAGCAGACGAGCTGATGCAGGAGAGTTTGGTGTTTCAAAGGCGCCAAACAGGTGTAAGAAGTTCTACTCTGATCTTCTCACCATCTCACCAACTGTGAGCTCAGCCACCATGAAAGAATTTAATTGTGGATAATCAGTTTGTTCCGTCATCTCGCATGTTCTTCATGCCGTGCGCTAGGGGTGGAACAAAATATCAAAACGGCAATCTATGGTCTTGATGATTATCGATAGGCTGGCGTCAAATATCGATATTTTAATGTACAAATAAACGGCGCTCTAAACACAGCCCTGCGATTTTGACTCACTGCATCACTTCATGACTCCTCGCAGGACATTAATGAGGGTAACGTGAATTTTAATTAAATGGCCGAAGAAGAAGTTGGCAGCAGGATAAGTGAAGAAGAAGAAGAACACAGCGGGATAATATCGGACAGTGTTGAAAAGAAGTTAAGAGATGCACTTTCAAATCCAAAGTCCTAACTTGTTTTTGTAGTTGTTCTATCGTTCTGTTTACCCCGCTGAGTTGTTGAGGAGTGAGAAAAAACAGAAAGCTCCGGCACTCACAGGATCAAGTAGAACTGACTTTAATGTGGGGGAGTGTACTATCTCTGCTGAGAGTTGCGCAGCAAAACAGCGACCGAGGAAGCGACAGGTAAACAAAACATAAAATGGCGGCGGCCGATGCAACACCATCGCGTCCTGGAGCATTTCAGCCTCAACGCTGCAGAGAGACGGATCGCCTGCAGGATCTGTGAAGCCGACCTTGTTTGTGACGGGAGCCCGTCGGTGATGTGCGAGCATTTGAAGAGAAGGCCCGATGGACGTGTGTTCCTGATTTATTTTCTATATCAGCACAAAAAGTGAACACTGGATTTTTTATTTCTCTTTTGTATCAGTCGGAGCCAAATCAGCAGCAAAGTTCATTGAAAGATATTTTTGAATGAAGAACTCATATTGTCTTTATTGTTAGTTCGCACATGCTTCAAAGAACCTACAACTGCATTTAAGAGACATGAAGTCATCATGCAATTCATTATCCGATTAATCGTTTCAATAATCGATGACTAGTCATCCATCAAATAGTCCTTATTCGCGGCCCTACCATGAAATGGACGCTCATTTTTTGCCCCTTGAACCTGCGATCTAACTGTTTCAGTAACTTTAATATTATTTCCATGCCAGCCCTGATGTCGATGCTCATAATGACCTTTGGCAGCTCAAACCTCCAAAGCTGCTGTCAGTCAAACACTGGTACACACAACTTTTAATAACTTTTAATGCTCTTTTTTCAATCTTCCCCCCCACACAGTGTCGCAGGTCAGAACCCACTTCCTGCAGAAGTCTTTGGTCACTGAGGTCAGACGGCACTTTAATGCAAACTGGCTGTTCTTGTTCAATCAGACCTGGCCTGAGTGGTTGAGTTAAATAATGGATACCACCCACATGCATAGTTAAAGTCCCACATATAATATATATGCATAGAAACGCTCAGGGCTCCGTTTAAGGTGAGTGTGCGGCAGTCAGCAAGGCCTGACTAAATCATGACAGACACATTATTTAGTGAAACTATAGAAACTTTTTAAGGCTTTTATTGGACGGCACCAGCCCTCTCTAAACACTCAGTGGAGCCCATTTAAACCTGCAGTGTGTATCTGGAAACGTGACCTACATGAAGACATCTGATCTCTGGATCTTTGCATTTACTCAGAAGTTTCACCAAGTTTTATGTGAATTTCAGGTTTGATGATAAATGATGCATTGTACCATATATCCTTGCTCAAATGAACTGCTGAATTACTGAGACCAATGTATCCTCAGCCTAAGTTTCATAGTTTGTCTGCAACACAAGTGAAGGCGGTGCCCAGAAATTCAATCAATCCCATCAAATGACGGTACACGTGGTGTAGGAACAAGCTGCGGCCCACAGTCACAGGGAACGTCAGCTACACCTGCAGGCGTTGTTCGTACAATAGCCCAAACTTGTACAGAGATAGGGTCCAAAATCAGTGAACAATCCTTTAATAAGTGCTCTCAGACGTCATATGGTCCCGTTTTTTTTTTCATCTTTGGTATGTTTGCAAGCTTTGAGTTGTAATCTGGAAACAACGCGGACTATTCAAGAAAGATGTGTTTCTCTGGATTGTTTTAAAGTAATAATCTGGAAGATTTTCATGTAAATAAATGTCTGTCAAGTCTCTATCTATCTCTGAATGAGGTAACACAATGGTGACTGAGCCTATGGCCCACTGAAGCCTTTGCATTTGCAGTACATAGTATTATTATGGACTGGGTGTCTGTGGCGACGCCCAGTTAGTGACACGTTTTCCATCAGCCAGCAGTGGTTGGTCTCCCAGAGAGGGTAGGCGGAGCTAAGCGGCTGCTTTTCCGCTCTCTGCAAGTGTTGCGAGTAAACAGTAATCTACTATGGCTGAACACACAAAGAAAAGATGGATGACTAC
Organism: Semicossyphus pulcher; assembly: GCF_022749685.1. Classification (NCBI taxonomy): domain Eukaryota; kingdom Metazoa; phylum Chordata; class Actinopteri; order Labriformes; family Labridae; genus Semicossyphus; species Semicossyphus pulcher. Next base: position 29,672,199 of record NW_027211648.1, on the reverse strand, counting down.
AGATACAACTTCAACAAGAAGTGAAAATCCAAAGAAGAAGAAACAAACTCAACGCTCAGATGAAGCAAACAGTCTGAAAAGGAAAGCGACCGTCAGCCAGGAAAATCAAGAGTTACAACCGGAGCCAACCGTGAACGTCACACATGCAGCACTGTGTGGATATCTGGGAAGTGTGCTCCCGCAATGACCGTTTATCGCCATAGGTGCCGCCAAAGAGAATGAAGTGAACGATCTTCATGATTACATGTTTAAACACATTGATCCTAGCATTTAGATTTCTGTTGATGGTGTGATTTCGCACCAGAACATTCCCTAAAACATCTCCTCCAGGTTAGAGCTAATAGATAATATTTGTATTTGATTATAAATGGATGAAGTTTAGATATTATTTTAGGTAATAAAACTTTTACGTTGGATTCACAAAGCTCTTTTCCAGGCAGATCATTTTCATGTGCTAATGATCTTCAGAATATGCCTCATATGAGATCTTTCCACTGAATGAACTTCCATTAAACATCCAAATACAGAGCAGTTGAAATGGTGGAGATAAAGTTTAGTGAAACAAATACTGCATTAAAGTTAAATAATTAATATAATATGTTGCAGTTGGATATTAAAGGGTAAAAAGCTGCAGCAGCCAAACTGCACACAACACATCAGAGATGAATGGACAATACATCAATGATAATGATGAATGTTCGCGGTTAAACTGTGCCTTGGTCTAATGATTTTGACTCTCCACTTATTAGTACACTGTCATATTTTAAAATCATCTGTAATGTCAAATATATTAATTGGATAAGAAAAAACAGAGGGCAGAACCATAATGAAGGCCGGGCAGTAATGAGCAGGAGCTAAATCCCTGAAATCCTGCAGCTGCGTTCAGATAAGATGCAGAATGTGAAGACAGAGACGAGCTGGCCTAATTAAATTGGTCTAATTACTGAGAGGGCAGAGGGCCTGTTCCGCTCAGGTCCAGGCTTTAGACATAGCCCAGAGACCTGCCAGAAAAAGTAAAAGGAAGGCTTTATTATTGTTCCAGTTCAGCCTGTGGGAAACTGGAAGCAGCAGCTGAACAGAATATGAGAGGCCTACTTTCTGCAGTCTCACACTGGTGATGTAACATTGATTTATTGTCTCTTCAGTTCCTCTTCTGGAGGACAGAGCTGTGACATTTCCTCTGTAGAGTGGAGGATGTTCATGGTGTAGTTCTGGACCAGTATGTCGCTGTAAGAATTATTTTTGGATCCAGGACTGTAATGAACTTATACATAGATGGTGGTTAACTCACAAACACAGGAGATTCAGTCTGTTAGGTTTAACAGTCATTCTTAAAATGGCAAAATAAAAACTCAAAACAGTATTTTTGAACTTTCCGAGAATTTTAAATGTTCTAGGTTCGACAGTTTTGGAATTGCTCCAGTAGATTGCTTCAGCCGACAGCAGCTGAACAGCTATAACAGTTGCAAAAGCCTTGAGGGAAGTGTTCGCCATCAAAGTACGTTTACTAAAATGTCTTGTTTTTGCCACTGACAGGCTCACATTGTTACTCTTAGGGTCTTGGGCAGGACTGCACGGAGGCAGCATGGTCGGGCGAGGTCATTCCACCTCTGAGCTGCCATCGCAGGTAGTAACAGAGGCGTAACGGAGGCAAAAAGGCAAAAAACGGTGGAGCCTCGTGTGTATGTGAAGCACGCACTGTTTGTTTACATGTCACATCCCTTTTGAGTCCATAATGCCGGAATGCAATGTAAAAACACCCCCCACAGTGGGCTTTACGCTTGCGTCGCTTGGTTCAATGTAAAATGGCAAAGGCAGCGTGATGGTGGACCGACATTAAGATCCTGTTCCAAAATTGCAGTGTACAAAGGGCGAGTGAAGACCCTCTGTGCACAGCCTGCACTGAGAGCTAAGCAGCTGCAGAGCTGGATGTTTCCCTTTGGAGTTGGCAGTGACCAAAAACAACAAACTAAAATTGAGTGGTGTAAAATTCTGGAGCAGTTCCATAACTTTTTCTAGCCTTTGACCCCTAGACCCAAAAATCTGTAAAAACAAGGCCCTTACAGTTAAATGCTCCAGGACAAGCTGCAAAGTAGAGCTGTCAATCATTTAACATACTTAATCATGATTAATCGCACGGTTGTCCACAATTAACTCGCGATTAATCGCAAATTAATCGCACAGTTTTTACCTGTTGTCAATGTACATTAAAGAGATATTTTTTTTATTAATCCTCTTATCAACATGGGAATGGACAAATATGCTCCCTTTATGCAAATGTATGTTTATTATTTTTGCAACATTCCAAAACAATGACAAATTCTACAGAATAACCTCAGAGGTACTGCGTACTTCAGCGTTTTCAGTGCTCAGCGTCCTCAGCACAAAAACTCCCTCTGTGTCAGTTGTTCTTTGTCGCTGCGCTCTCAGTAGAAAAAAGTTCAACTTTTGGAACACTGCTGCGATCGTCAGTGTCACTTCTCCCTTGCTGACCAATGAAAATCAAGAAGGGGCGGGACTTCCGATATCAACTTTGTCAACAACAATGGCGGAGGAGAAGCAATCCTCCCTTTCTGAGGTGCAGAGCTGCTGCTAAAGCCAGGACACGATTCATTTACATTGTTTTTATGCTTTCTTTGTAAAATGTCATTGAATAAAAGCAAATATTGAGCACACAGTGATTTAAAACAGACTTAACCGTCACTACCGAGAGAAGCGGAAGTACCAGCAGACAACTTTCATAAACAACTGCGCCGGTGAGAAGCTGAAAATTAAGGTTGTGTGCACTGCCAGCGTAAAAAAAACACTGTAAGTGGACACAGGCCCTAAGATTGCTCGCTCTTCCTCCAGGTTGCTGACATATAAATACTTTTGAAACACTTTTTTTGTGCAGTGCACTCCACTTTTCAGATTTCCTGATACAGGCAGATCTCAAAGGAAAAGGGAACATAACATACAGAGTTTGGGGACTGTGTGTTTTTAATTCTTCATTCAGTCATTAATTCCATCTGGCTTTTATAAGGCTTAACATGTCTTTTAGTCTTTACTTTATAATGACAGGCACCAGACCTCTTAATTACTCCATATTTGCTCTGATACATTCATTTCACCTGCTTGTTTATTCCCTCTGTCACCACCATATGTTTATTATTGCATTCTGTATTTAGTAAAACAGCCGATGACTTCATTTCAAGACGGACTGTGAAAGTTTGACTGTGAGAGTTTGTGCGATTACATCATCTCTCACTTTTCCAGGTGAACTGTACCAAGTGAGAACATCAAACTAAACATGGCAGATGTGAAAGTGCCCAAAGCAGTGAACTCATGAAGGCGTTCTGTTCAGATACAGTGCGTTCGCCTGGAGCCAAATGTGCTTGTCCTTCTGTTCGGTTGAGGTTTACCTTGTTATGTTCCTCTGTCTCTCTCAGACGGATACACCACCGACGACATCGAGTTCTACTGGCAGGGAGGAAGTAACGGGGGCTCGGTCACCGGGGTGGAGAACATAGAACTGCCCCAGTTCTCCATCATAGACTACCAAACTCTCTCCAAGAAAGCTGTGTTTGCGACAGGTAACAGACTCGTGCCGTTCAATCCTTCTGACCTGCAGATTACTGCTTATTTATTTATTAATTCCAAGTGCTTAGCTGTTGTGAACTGTAAAATATCCTGCAACATAATCCGCCTAATGTGCCCAATCAAGTTACGTCAACTTAAAGTGCTTGTTTTAGCCACTGACAGGCTCATAATGTTATTTTTAGTGTTAAAACAGCGGTTACCTCCAACAGTCAGACTCATGTGTTGTTTTGAGACTTTGGTGTTTTCAATTGCTAGTTCTGATCCAACACGGGGCTGGGTGTCCTTTTTTTCCCAAGGTGGTGAGGTCGCTGAGTCAGATCGGTCTGACCTTTCTGTTCACATCTTTACAGACACAATCCAGGACATGTGAACCAGTAGCACAGTACTAATGTGCTTCTTAAAGACGACTTCCTGTGTTTAACTTCTGTACAATAACCCTGCTTCTTGCCATTCCTACTCCACTTCAGTCCTCCTGCACTTTGTCCTCCACAGGTTCTTATCCTCGCCTGTCCCTGAGCTTCAAGCTGAAAAGGAACATAGGCTACTTCATTCTGCAAACCTACATGCCCTCCACCCTGATTACCATCCTGTCCTGGGTCTCCTTCTGGATCAATTACGATGCCTCGGCTGCCAGAGTCGCCTTAGGTCAGCGACCTTTCAGTTCTTCACAGATTATTTTACTCATGCTTGAGGTGTGGCTCTATGTGGTCGGAGGGTTGGTCCACTGCTCTGGTCCTGACTGAAATATCTCACAAGTGTTGTACCATTGTCCCATCAAGTTCCCCTGAGCAAAACAAGCATGTTTTGAAGGTAACTGTCACCATATAAGTGTAAAAAGTGCTGATCAACAGAGGCTTTTAACTGAAAAGTTAGGTGATCACCAAAGTCAATAAGAACTCACCTGGAAACTTGACCTGTCAAACGTGTCAAGATATTTCAGTCTGGTGGACAGACCAACCCACCAGCCTCGATATCACTCGAGCAAACACGCTACAAACAATATCCTAACCATCCTTCCTCATGTGGTCTGCAGGTATAACCACGGTGCTGACCATGACCACCATCAATACCCACCTGAGAGAGACTCTACCCAAGATCCCCTACGTCAAGGCCATTGACATCTTCCTCATGGGCTGCTTCGTCTTCGTCTTTCTGGCCTTGCTGGAGTACGCCTTCGTTAACTATATTTTTTTTGGTCGAGGTCCGCACCTGCAGAAGAAGGTGGCAGAGAAGGCTGCCAAGTCCAACAACGAGAACAAGAGCAGACTGGAGAGCAACAAAGTGCAGGTGGGAAGAGCCTTGGTGCAGTTTTTATTCCTTGTTGGTTTTAACATCATAGACAAACACACAAACCAAACAGCCCTGTCAGGCGCTGTCGTGTGATCGTTGCGTTACTTCGAACTGTTCAAAGGTCAGTTCAGACCAAAGATTTGGCTCGAGATGAGTTAAAAATGGCAGCTACCATCATACTCTGGTCTGCAACATCCAAAACCTGCCAGTTGACACTAATGCGACGAATGTGATTTCTGGTTGTTTCAGACTTGACCAGCTGACTTGGATTAGCCATAAAACAGGTGATGTGCCGAGGTTCATACATCAGTCACTGGACACTTGACAAGCTGAGTTTCAGGCGACTGGCATAATCTGGGCTAAAGGCCTTGTTCGGCTCTATTTGTGGAACCTTTATCACTCTTAAACCACTCACACTTAATGTAAGGACCTAGCTGGTTACACCAGTGGTTCTTGCTTTGGGGCCCATTTGGGTAACTTACCAATTCTTTGGGTGTCACCTTTGCAGTACCTTTTAATCCGGCAGATTCTTGGTTGATATTCAGCACCATAAACATATTTGCAGTGGTGTGAATAAAGGAGCTTAGTTTGTTTTGGTGCATCTTAGATAATCTGACAAGTTTTTTCAGCTGCATTGAGTGCGTTTCCACCGACAAACTTTGTTGGCAATGTTTCGTATCTCTGCTCACCTCACAGTGCAGATGTGTTGGCTGTCTCTCTTTACTTTTCACACTTTTCTTTTGTTGATATCCTTGTTGTTTTTGCTAAAGGTTATGGAGAGCACTATAAGCCCTGTGCTTGAAACTTACACACACTGACTAGAAATGAATGCAGAGGTGAATGAACTGAGTGGAATAAAACTAAAACATGACCAGAACAAGAGTGCTAAGAAACTGAAGGGGAGCCTTTACATGTGCAAGTAGTAGACCTCTCTCTGCCTCTCTTGGTGCAAAGCCTAAGAATAAATCATTTCCCTGGGAGATGAGAGGAGTGATATCCAGAGCCCAGAGGCCTGTGATTTGCAACGCTACTGGCTGGCCTGAACTACAATCCGGGCACAGCGCCTAATCAACCCCTAGGCTTAGTAGGACACAGCAGTGGAAAGCTGTGAAAAGTAAAGTTAGCAACAAATACGCCCAACAACAAAGAGTACAACTTGAGAGCAGATTTGCACCACTGCTGCAGGAAGCTGGATCTCTGTCAGATGACCTACATAACCTCTCATTACCACACAGCGGGGTAAGGACTGACAGTAATTCAGAAAGCAAGGGGCCTCAGGGAGAGCTAACGTCTTGGCCTCAAACTCAAAATATAATTTTGCAGTAAAAGGCATGAGCATTAAGAACACCAAAATGTTCTGCTTCCCGAGGATATCGCCCATGCCATGACTTCCACATAACGTTGCTGCACACCCAACTTTGAAACACATCATAGTTCACAAAAGAACCAACGACATTGTGAAGCTACCACAGGTCACACCCTCCAAACTTTAATTGTAGTATTGTTTCCCATCCTTAAAGGTGGCGGTGTCACTGCTGCATTTTAAGACTTATTTCGATGAAAGCAGATTTGATGTTGTGATTTTTCCTTTTATAATCTGCAGTGTTTTGAAAGGCGCATAATAAATCCTGGCATTAACAGATTACAGACCTCCGAGGCCCTCTGCATTGAGCTCTTTTGTATTATTTCAACTGATTCGACTGTTGGTGATTATAGAACTCATACTGACGATCTCAAAGACAAAACTGGCAACGACTTCTGTGGCCTTCCTCACTATTTGTGTTTTCTGTTTGTTCTATGAAGACACACGGAGTCCCACATGGTTCTGTTCTTGGAACAATAAAAACAATAAAATAAATGAATGGATAAATAATCAATAAAGCCCTGCCTTTGCGGTGTGTGTGTCCTTCAAATATCTATTTCAAGCAAGTTCTTGCATACCAGAAATCCAAAAACTAGAGTCTTACTCACCATGTTTCATGTGAGACATTGCTTAGTGGTCCGAAGGCAAACGTGTTTATTCCAGTTGTGAACGGTCACATTTAACGGTTTAGCGAAAAAGCTTTTCTGCATTTGAAAATCCCAAACCGCCTGCTGTAACAAACCCGTCACCAAGCCCGTTGCGAGGTAAATAAATTAGAATGTGCTCAGTTTGGAAAAAACTGTTGCATTGCAGGTGGAGGAGGACAGTTTATCACATGTTGTTAGACGATCCGAGGCACTACGTTCCAGTCATGATAGAGTTTTGTTCTATTTCCACCTCTTAGTGATTGTTGTAAGGTGTTGTGGGATTTCTTACTCCTCTAAGACTTTATGCTTCCTGCAAAACTACCTATTGAAAAGTTTCTTAAAAGAAACATGTAGGTGTTCAACCTGAATGGTTTGTGGGGTCGACGAAATTATGTTTTGACATTTTACCCAAATACAACGTTGCCTGTTGTTTAGGACCCAGCCTTTGACGTTGCTGTGTATTTGGGCTTTGGTTGGGAAATAAATTTAATAATATCTGCTCACCTCCTCCCTCAGGTTGATGCTCATGGCAACATCCTACTGACCAACCTCACCAGTGAGATGAGTGGAGCAGATATGATGGGCGCTCTCAACGACCCTCGGGCTACCATGTTCTCCTACGACAGCGCCAGCATACAGTATCGCAAGCCCATGACCAGTCGAGACCTGTACGGACGACCGGCCATCGACCGACCAATGGGCCACAAGAAGGGCCGCCTGCGCAGGAGGGCCTCGCAGCTCAAAGTCAAGATCCCCGACCTCACGGATGTCAACGCCATAGACAAGTGGTCCCGTGTCGTCTTTCCGATCGCATTCACTTTCTTCAACCTAGTCTACTGGCTTTACTATGTCCACTAGAGTGGCAGTAGCAAGCCTGTGTGGCAGCACCACTGCTCTTGATGGGTTTGAAAAGCTACCTACATCTTGTACAGGGATGAATTTAGAGGAGCATTCAGTCCATTTGTATAAATCCGGTTTTGGAATGAGTAGAGCTGGATGTCTTTTCAATGTAAATACAATTGAATATATAATATATATAATACATACAGAGGTATAATTTATTAAAAAATCACTTTTGCTGTACTCATCCACACAAAATAGATATAGATAAAATATAATATGGAATTTAAGACACAGTAAAGGTTCACAGCTATGTCCAAACTTGCCAAAAAGACTTTTGTGACTCCAACATTACAGGCAATGATCTTTGTTTGTTCTCTCTCTTTTTCTTGCCTTCTGTTTTCTCACTTTTTGCATGTGAATGAAACACAAACTTTTATTTGCTTATAGTTAAAAAAAAAAAAAAAAAACCAAGAGAAAAGGAGAGCCATTACAAAACAAGTAGGAAACTAAAGCAGTTTTACAAGATCTAGTGATTTAAGCTCGTTCAGCCAGTGAACATACGCCGAATGGTTGAATTCCATTGTATTGAAGTAGTCTTTCTTTGGTTTAAGCTTGGGTATATATTATTGTGCTGAACTCCTTTTGCACTGTTAACCAAACTCAGTCTCCTTTTGTTTCTGTAAAAAAAGACGCTTTGCATGGCTCTCTGGGCCACTCTGTATTATAATCATTATACTGTATGCTTTCGAACAATCATTGCATTTAAAGTTAGTACAGGGCCGATGTGAATTGGAACTCCACACTTATTTCTCAAAAACAAAATGTAGTCAAATTTATACCTATGATATTCTCACGTATGTGATAATGTACAATGTAAAAAGAAATCAGGTAAAGAATGACCAATGATGTCACCACACGTCTAAAATCATATTCACAATTTCAAGCCCTGATAAAACTCGCCGGTCTGAAACTCTATTTTATTAGGTACCTGAACTTACTGCACATTACTGGTAGAATTGGATAATGATTTGATATTTGATATGTTAGTGTTACTCTAATTATTTTCCCATTGATTGACTTCTTAGACAGCTTCTTATTGAGGCGTAGGTCGTCATGGTTAGAGATACCTTCAGATTTCTTTCTTGAAGCGAGCTGTGGAGATGGAAAGATTATTTAACAACAATTTTATCGCACAATGTCTATGATGTAGCCAGCCCACTGTCCGGAGAATTCCTTACCTCATGACTTATGTTGAGTGCCAAAGCAGGAGTAGTGTGTCATTTACAGTTAATAATGACGTGGAAGTGGATGGGCCATGTAGCAAGTGTAATATTCATGTGCTCTGTACACCTGCAGATAATGCTCCTATATTTCATCAACCATGACCTTTCCATAACATTTAACAAGTATCTTGGTTGTCTGACCCTTACCTCAATGAAAGTCCTGTCCGAATCTTTATCATACCCAACACATTCTCCCTCCCAACTCTTCAGTAAGGCACCTAGGTCGACGGTCCTACACTCCAAATACGACATACGTACCCCTATAGCATCAGTTTTTAGATGTGCAGGCCTCAGTGTCACAATGCTAAACACACACAAAGTTTTGGACGAGTAGCAATAACGAACACTTGATTAACGTTGTGTAACACCCGACAACCTGACTTGTTTGGGTCAATCCATCTGAGTGTTCCTCAAACTGCTGGACATTCTTTGATTTGACAGGGATTATTATTGTTGTTGAAAGTATCCATCATGATGGATCTAGTATGTTCAGGTCTTTGTGTGCATTGGTGCTGGTACCCAAGTGTATATCTACAAGAGGACCCAGTGTAAGCCCTTCGTTAATACCTGCCAAACCATTACCACCTCAACCCCAACCGCTGTAACCGTGTTCTGCTCATGACGCTGTGGTATTAAAGCCACAAGCTGACTTTTCCCTCTGGTGATGTGGTTCAACCACAGACTGTGTGAAAGAAGTGGACGTAGCAACCATGACGTCATCATTTATAGCTGCAAGTTTTGACATTTTGGCCTCCGCCATCTTGGTTTTTTGGGACCCAAAGTGACCATATTTTGAAAACAGGGTGAACACTCATTACTAACCATAACAATCACAGGTAGCCACGCCCCTGAGCATACCTGGCTTTAGCATCTGTTTTACTCTAAAAGGACCACCATTTACAAAGTGAACATCATGCTGTATTAAAGAAGACTTGAATCCAGTTATTAAGACCACAAACTCTTACATCATACATACAACCGGATAGCTTTTTGCAACCAGTGGAGTCGCCCCCTGCTGGCCATGACAGAGAATGCATGTTTAACTTTTCAAACCAAGACTTCACTTCTTATGTACAGTCTTTAAGTGTAAACAGATTCATCAAACTGAACAACCCATCTCCTTACAAATCACAGTGCATCGCTGTTTATGATCCAACCCTCTGGCTCGATAAGACATCAATACTGGACGATAACATTTAATAATTAATGTCCAAATTTACACAGTATTTGCACATGGGAGTTTCTGGTTAAGATTAGAGACTGAGGAGGAACCGTCAGGCAACAAAAACATCTTGGCAACGTTTGCATAGGAATTGATTTCTGGAAAGATGAACACATTAATTGTCCATCCACCACAGAAGCTCGCAGCTTAGCTTAGCTTAGCTTAGCTTAGCGTTGAAGGTGCCCTTTGTCTCAGTCAGTTCTCTTTCTTTCGGACACATGGTTAATTAGAAGAGACTCTTACACCAGATTCCCGGGTTAAAGGATCGTGTTGTTTTACCAGTCCAGTTCCTAAGCACAGCCACCCCAACCAGACTATACTTCCCTCTCTATTTCTTCACCTCTGGATGACTGGAGCCGCTGCTCTGATTGTGTAATATTGCTGCGAATGGATCAGAATTGGCTCAAGATCAGTTTTGTCATATTGAAATACTGTGCATTACTTTTGGCTGTTAAAGTCGGAACATTGACTGAGAACAGCCTGCAAAAAGACATTTGAAACCTTTCCTTTTAAACTTGTCTTTAAACAAAAGTATTGCCAACGCTACAAAGAAAGAAGAAACAACGAGATACAAAATCTAACTGGTTGAAGTAATATTACAGAACTTAGTCGAAAAACTTTCCTCAAAGGTTCCCCAATTGAAAACTGTCGCAGTACACTAACTTGATATCGAGGACAAACACGGACTGCTTGTCTTATCAGGGCTTAAAAAACAGGAAAACACGATAGGCTTCTACAGGACACACAATAGTAGCAGTGTCCTCTCTCCTCATGGCTGAATATTGTGCCTTTACCAAGAATCTCAATATTTTCACAGGGTTAAACTTAACTTCTATCTAGCGAGTAGAATTGAAAACAAATCATCTTGTACTTTTTTTAGATTAAGGACAACAAGGAGAACCAGAGACAGACGTGGACTCTTTAAGATCTTTTCTGAGGCTCTACAGTACAGTACCATTATCTAAGCGTAGATTGTAGTAAGACATTCCAGCATTATGATGACAATCTTTTGAATTCAATGCTGAAAAAAATCTCCTGCAAGGTCTCCATGCTGTCAGTGAAGCTGTTTGTGGAAGGACAAAACAACAAAACAACTCGGCGCTCTTCACAACAAAGGACCCGGAGTGGATGGACACATGATTTCTGTGGACGGGTGAGCTAATGGAAGCTCTGAACAACCAGTTTGCCCACAGGCTGTAGAGGGGGAGGACGTGTGCTGGACTCTTATTGTGTAAAATTACTGTACAATTTTTCTCTCATGCTCTATATGTGCTCTCAAGTGGAATGGGGTGTGGGTGTGTTTGCATGTGTGTGTCTTTCTGCTTGCTTACAGGCCAACATAAGACACTGTGCAGGACTGGTTCAGTGGATATGTGTGTGTGGGTCTGTGTGTGAGAGTGGGAGCATATGGATGCGTGTGAAAAGGAGACAACACAAAATATAAATTCTTTGTGTCAACTTATAGAGACTTCAAAGAATTTAGAGTTTAAATAAAATTGCTGACATCTCTACCAACTACACCAAGTGTTGTTTTTTTCTGCCTTATCAGAAATGCATACGATGTAAAAGTTTGTTGCTTTTTTGTTGTTGTTTATTAGAGATTGATAAACACAGCGAGGATGGTAGCTGGGCTGGAAGGTATAGAATGGGCCGGGTCAAACACAGACCCTGAGACCAGCGGACTGACCACACCTACGCCCTCACTCACGCCTCCAGAGCTGGGCACTGACCGTTACACAACATCTCCTCACTCCATCCCAATTGTCCTGATTCCCCGTTGGAACTGTGTAAATCCCTTAGGTCCCTTAAGTCGTCAAACACCCCCCCAGTCTGGGGCCTGACACCTTGGACCTCCTGACTGTCTGAAGCTCCTGCGCTTTTAAGAGGCGTAAACAGCAACATTCTCCCGATGCTCAGTGCTACCACCCCCCCGGGCAGAGTCCGCGATAAGCACTACTAACTGCGCGGCTAACTGCGCAAACCAGCTAACAGAAGTTGCACTTAGTGTCAGCAGTTGCTCTCCATAAAGTATGATCTGGTTTCACCAAAAATACGTTACCAAAGTTGTGTGGTTTTTTTTGTTCAAGTTAAAGAGTTTTGTTTTCCGCATTAGTCAGTGAGGCCCGGCCCGCGGAAACACTCAGCTCTGTCAGTCTCCTTTTTCCTGTCACTAATAAAGCTGTTCTGGTTAGAGCCCCCTACAGGCCTGGTGCCTGGTTGTGTTCAATGACTGTATGTGTAGATGGACGACACATCTCTGCCTGCTCTCAAACTGAGGCCAAAATCCCCCTGTGACGGGTGCTGCCATCTTGTGATGGTGACATCATTTGGAGCCAGAGTTGTATAGTAGAGATCGGCTGGTGGAGCCACTTTGGTCAACCAAACCACACACTTACATTTGTTATTTAAAAAAACAGCAGAACAGCTTCTTGTGTTGGTCTGAGGTTAACGTCCACAGGTACAGAAACTTCAATGACTGTAGTGATTGTTTTAGTTACGTCTCCTCTCGCCGTTCGTCCTCTACTCTCGAATTGATCGGCTGTCAATCATCCTTTTTATAGCATCAAATAACTAATTAAAGTAAACTTGTCAGAAAAACGAACACTTGGACGTAAATCAGCATGATAAGAACTAACTATAATGACAGAAACCATGTTTGAGAAAAATGTATTTGACGTGTATTTTGATTTAATACTTTGACTCATGTCCCATCTGTTAACATGGAGGAGGCGGGCTTTAGGAGCTATACTGCAGCCAGTCAGCAGGGGTCGATAGAGAGGGTTTGGCTTCACTGTTGGGGAGCTGTCATGTCAGCCATCTTTTTATACAGTCTGTGGTTGTGATCGGTGGACTTGCAGCATTTTACGACTGTTTTCTGGGTTTCTGAGTTTTTCTGCGTTTGGCAGCTGCTTTTTTTTTTCATTTGCTGCACATTTCTGTTGCTTTTGCATCATGTCTGAATTTGCAGCCTGTTTCTACTGTCTGTGCCGTTACAGCGTGTTTGCCCTTTTTAGCCATTGTAGTTGTCTAATGATCGCTAATGAGTTATCATGTATGATGTATTAACTTGAAATATGGCCCGATGTCCCTCCAGGTTTTCACGGTGCATTGTCTATTCAGATTCTGATCAGTTGAGAAGCTGTGAGTTGACAAGGATTCATCAGATTCTGCACATTTATATGATCTGAGAACCTGAAACACAGCAGAACAGAATAACATTTGGCCTTCCTTCCCTGAACGTGTCGTCAGAGGAACACGTCCGCTCTCTGGATATGGTGAATTTCCTTTTACAATGTGCTAATGCTTGTTAACGTGTACTGTAAGCTCATCTCTCTCAGAAAAAAGTCCTCCTCAAGTTCAACAATAACGGCTTTGATTCAGGCCAGCTCTGACTCATCCTGTTTTATATCCAGCCGTACTCTGCAGACGTGAAGGGTCTCTGTCTTTATAGAGGCTGAAGGTCTGCAGTGAATCCGTGCTGGCTGGAAGAGATGCCATTAGTCCAGTTAGCATGTATGCAGCTGACAGCAGCAGTGCTCATTCTCATGATTAATGTGAAGCTCTGGAGTGAAGACTGATGCCATTAGCACATTTAGCTTGACTGTGTCTGTCGGCACTTGTGCTTGTTCTCATTATTAATCATACAGCCGGCTGTCTAATCGACTGGAAGGCTGCAGCCCGGACACAGACGTCACCTGGACTCACCCAGAGCACGCTTTGACCTCTCTGACTTTAATAGTTTTAATAATCTATTTCTATGGCTGCCTTTGCTGCTGATAGTGGTAAAACCTCTGTTAAAGGATAGATACACAACAGCACAGACTCCCCCATGTGTACATTGCTACAGGATTTGCTTAACTGCTCCGTCCTGGCTCGCGCTGACTTTAACAGGCTGCCCTCTGGTTCTCAAGTGAAGTCCCCACAGACTGAGTCACTACCAGCCCTTGTTTACGTGCGTCAAATTGTTGCAGAAGCTTTCTTAGCTAATGTCTATTTGCATTGATTTTTCAAGATGCAGTAGCCTAGAGTTTCCGACCAATATGACTGTAATTTTGTTTGATACATACCTGATTTGACTGACTCAGAAGCCTCATATTAAGTTCTGATAAACTCCTCACCCCGCCTCTCCCACTGTGCACAGATCTTTGGTCCAGAATCAGTTTTTAGCTTGAGGGAATCTGCTATGTTTTACATCTAAGATGCAACAAGTTTTGGAATTGCTCTTGTAGATTGCTTTAGCTGCAAAACAGGCTGTAATGGCTGCAACATCCTTTGGGGACAGTTATGGAGTCAAATTAAATCTGGAAGATTTTCTTGTAAATAAATGTCTGTTAAGTCTCTATCTATCTCTGAATGAGGTAACACAATGGTGACTGAGCCAGTGGCCCACTGATGAAAGCCTTTACATTTGCAGTTTATGGTATTATTATGGACTGGGTGGCTGTGGAGACATTTGGGGGAAAAAATCCCAAGCGGTGCCCAGTTAGTGATGCGTTTTCCATCAGCCAGCAGTGGTTGGTCTGCCAGAGAGGGTAGGCGGAGCTAAGCGGCTGCTTTTCCGCTCTCTGCAAGTGTTGCGAGTAAACAGTAATCTACTATGGCTGAACACACAAAGAAAAGATGGATGACTACAGATACAACTTCAACAAGAAGTGAAAATCCAAAGAAGAAGAAACAAACTCGACGCTCAGATGAAGAAAACAGTCTGAAAAGGAAAGCGACCGTCAGCCAGGAAAATCAAGAGTTACAACCGGAGCCGACCGTGGACGTCACACATGCAGCACTGTCTGGGAAGCGTGCTACCGCAATTACCACTTATCGCCACAGGTGCCGCCAAAGAGAACGAAACTGAGATCTTTGAGATTACAACATTAAAGCTCCTGTGAAGAGTTTTTCACTGGTTATGCAACAGACTGAAATTAATTCTGATGACTCTATATGAGCTACAAAAGCAAACCAGACCATCAGCGACAAGATCGATTATTTCGATATGGTTGGACAGAAGAAGTGATTAACTGCACCCTGCCCTTGTTTATATTTTCCAGGGTATGAATTTAAAGTGAGTGATACATATGACTGTTAAAGAAAGCAGGATGAGATTGTTTGTTAAAAACCACCACTTAAGCACGTACAGGATAAAATCAGCAAAGAGATAAGAGGTGCGGCTTTGTCCACAGGGGGCGCCAGAATCAACACAAACTGAAAGTTCCTCACAGCAGCTTTAAGGTCAAAAAGATTTTCAGCTCGCAAAATAATGTTCAAAATAATTTCCCAGCCTGCAGTTGTATTTCAAGTTTTGTGTGAAAAAAGTTTTTTTGCATTGAAGTCTCTAAATTTGTGAATGCGTAACAAAAAATGTCCTCAATCCCATTCAAGTTTGTGAATTTGTTAATATATATATAAAAATATTTTGTGTTCACAGAAATGATTTGCAAACGTGTAAAAAGTTTTTGTTGAAACTGTTTCTGTTTGTGTCCTGAGACAGACACAAACACACATTTCCTATGTGCATGTTTGAACCTGAAGTTTCAAGCACAGATGTTGACCGTTTCTTTACGCCTCAGCTAACCAGCCAATCAGCTCGCCTCCATGCTGTCCACTGAACATCCAATCAGGGCGCAACTGATTCTAGCGTGCGTGTTCTGCAGATCATTATTTTGCAACCTCAAAATCTTTTTGAAACTTTTTGACTCCATAGAGAGTTCACCTGATCAAAGTGCGTCCACTAAAAGTTCTTGTTTTTGCCACCGACAGGCTCAGATCGTTATTCTGAGTGTCTGACAACATTACAGAAAACAATCCTGAAAGGAGGAGTCCTAATATCTCTAGTTAGTTACTAACCTTTACTTTGGAAGAAGAATTCCCAGTTGTGCACAGAAATGTGAAAATGTGACTCTGTTCTGTAATTTATGGTTCTTGGTAACGATTCATGTTTTGAAACCCCGATGTTCCGTCCTCATTCTTTAACCCCGTGCAAAACGCAAACTTTACTGACCAAATGTCTCGTAATCTGATGTCGGGTAAAAATTAGCTGTGCACAATTTTATTATTATCTGTGTTTATTCCCTTTGTTTACACACAACCTGCCAATATTCGTCCAGTTCCAGCAGAAAACCAAGCAGCGTTTTGTCTGAGTTCAGGACATCATGTGGAAGGGCAGACAGCTCGGTTAGGTCCTCCGCCTCGTCCTCCTCCTCCTCCTCCTCCTCCTCCTCCTCCTCCTCCTCCTCCTCCAGGAGCTGTGTCTGGATAAAGTTTCAGCTGTCTCGTCTCTGACCGTCTGTCTCCGGTGAGAGACGAGACAAACAAACAACTTTTTAAATATTTGTTTTAAAGTTTGGATCAACCATTTTTAATGCACGCAGGCCCGTCAGGACTCAACACGGACCGGCTTTAACGACACAGTGTCATATTAATTGAGATTAAATGACTCTATATTTGAGTGGCGTGATTCACAGCGCCTGGCGAAACTTTCCACCTGTTCATATGCCTGTAGTACATTTAGATTATATGTAATCAAGCCACACAAACACTGAAAAGCAAATGTGTTTATTCTATCTCTGAAAAATGCTGGATACTTGTTGAAGTAAATGCCACAGAGTGTAAAAGAAACATTTATTTCAACATATTCATGAGACCAGAGTTCATTACAAAAAGTGAGAGTGTTAAACTGTTCAAATGAACACATGAATAACAAAGGACAGAAGTCATCTGCTCCTCAGTGTGTGTGAAAAACATTCATTTTATCTTCAGCACATGAAACAAAGGCAAAAAAATCTATTATACTGTGTCTGACGACGCAGCGAGCTCCACTTCCTACAGGCAGAGGCATCATTTCAGCTGCAGCACCACCTGGAGGACGTAAACACATGTAAATCATTAGCGTCTCTTCTTACTGATAATTTGAAGGTATGTGCAACTCACATTGAAATAAAAGTTTTATTACTCGCAGATGATTAAAGTTCAGGATAAAAAGCCTGTATGAGGACTAAATACCTGGGTCAGCATTTTAAATACAATACGTTAGAATATCTTTTCATCTTTCTCACTTAACAAAGGGGAGATTTAAATCTAGGGTCACCTGCACATGTTCACCTGGATGCAAAAATAAATGTAATTGAATAAAATAGTTTTCAATGAATTAATTTTTTTCAGATGTCGTTCAATAACAAAGTTTCTTTAAGAGTTTCATATTTTTTAACGCCACAATTTATTTTTGACGACACAAATTAAAGTAACAAAGAAGAATCCAGATGCACGTGATGCTCTTCATCTGCTGGATGTGTGCAAAACAAGAATCATAAAATATGTGTGGATACTTTATGCAGTATCATCAAATCATTATATCATCTATCTAATGTCTGATGTGGCAAAACAATAAATAACTGTTACAGTTTTAAAGGGAAATGACAAAGTTCTTCTATAGTTTATTATTGTAAATAAATCACATTAAAGACTGAAACATGTTTGTTTACACCTTCGTACCCTTCTTTCTGAGAAGTTTAAAAGGCCGTCCATAACCTCGCTCCTCTGTCTCTCTCTGAGCTCCTGCACATCGACACAGCCACCCGCCCTCTCAGGTCTTCTCCTTCCACTCACCTCACTGCACCACTCGCCCGCCTGACCACCACAGGGTCTAGAGCCTCCTCTGCCCCCCACCTCTGGAACTCCCTCCCACCAGACGTCCCTAACATCGACTCTCTCTCAGCTTTCAAACCCCAGCTCAAAACGCAGCTTTTTATTATTATATTATATATATTCAGTTTGATCCCTCACACTGACCCTCTGTACGTAACCATTTTATACACTGTAAATTTGTCTTGTTCATGATGTTGATTTATTGTTTTTAGTTTTCAACTCTGCCTCGGAGGTGACCTTGAGTGTTTTGAAAGGCGCCTATAAATAAAATGTATTATTATTATTATTATTGAAATAGCTCACAAATACACAGTTTGAGGTTTCATTCTTTTTTTTTAACGATTTTTTTGGCTTTTGTCGTTATTTATAGGACGGCTGAAGAGAGGCAGGACATGTGGGCAGCAGAGAGAAGGGGATGACATGCACCGAATGATCGACAGGCTGGGAGTCAAACCTGCGAGCGGTGCGTGGAGGACTGTAGCCTCTGTACGTGGGGCGCCTGCTCTACCAACTGAGCTCAACCAGCGCCCCTTGTTTTAAGTCTCTTTAAAGATCTACTCATTTCACACAGGACAGTTGTATCTGCTTGTTTTAGAACAAAAGTAAAAAACAACATACAGCTCTGGAAAAAACATAACAGGTATTGTGTTTGAGTAAAACGAACTTTTGTTTTGTTGTAAACAACATTTCTCCGACTTCCAGATAAAATATTTTCATTCAGCTTTTATTTGCAGAAAATGACGACTGGTTAAGAAAACCAAAAGATGTTTTTCAGAGCTTAAAGAAGACAAGCTCATGCTCATGTTTAAACAACAGAATGTTTTAACTCAGGAGGAGTTCACAGATCAATGTTTGGTGGAATAACCTGGTTTTTAATCACAGCGTTCATGCATCTCTGGAACTCACTCCCGCCTTCAACTAAATCCGCTGAATCCGTTGACTGTTTCAAAAAACTCGTAAAAACTTGGCTTAGATAACCGTACACCGTTGATCCTTGAGTATATCTCCCCGTCTGACATTTGTGATTTACCTTATTACTGCTATAATGTTTTAGTATGCTGATCTATCTGTTTTTATGTGGTTGTCGTTGTAAAGCACACAGAAAGGTGCTTTATAAGTAAAGGTTTATTATTATTATTATTGTTTTTATCTCTGCATGCTCTCCACCACTCTGTCCCAGTGCTGCTGGGTGACGTTAGGCTGACGTTCGATGGCTTGTGACCGTCCGTCTTCCTCTTGATCACATTCAGGAGGTTTTCAGTGGTTCACATCTGGTTTGTGTGGCCGTGACATGAAGAGAGAGATGCTGATTCAAGGAACATTTGGAGTCGACTCTTCATTTTTTCCGGAGCTGTGTAACACTCGGCACACTGTGCGGTCTGATTTGGTGTTTGTTTTTTTTTTACACAAGATGTTAATGTTTTTTTTTCCGAGGCAGGAAAACAGAGAAAATTAATTGATTGAAACGCATCCTGACAGTCATGACGTAGATTTGAAACTAACAGGAGCATCACTCATTTCCATCATAAGGGAGGAAACTGACTTTAAACTGTAACAACAGCACCACCTAGTGTTTGTTCTGCATGACTGCGGGAATATCAGTTTCCTCTATTACAGTCTTAGGAATATCTACGACCTGATTTCTAAATATAACAATAATCTAATAATACAATTCAATGCTAATGCTTGTCACCTATTGCTTAATCAATAGTAAATATATTTATTTATGTCTATACTTATATAGTCATATATCCTTTAATTTACACCTGGAATTACTTTTATTCCTGTGCTATCCAACTGTGCATTATTTCACTTTTCATGTTAGTATAATGTTTCACACCGTGTGTGTGTGTGTGTGTGTGTGTGTGTGTGTGGGTGTGTGTGTGTGTGTGTGTGAAACATTATACAGGATTTACTCTCCAAACACAGTTAATCAGTACAACTGAAAGATGAACATTCATGTATTATTTTATCTAAGTTATTCTTTCTACTCTCTTGAGCTGCTGTAAGAAGTGAGCGATCCCCAGAGTGTGATCAATAAAGGTTATCTTATCTTAAACAGGTTTGAAATGTAAGAAATGTAACATAACTTGTTATCTAAAGGATGTCTGTGTTTACATTCACAACACACACACCTGCACACACCTACACACAGACCTACCTTATTAGCAGCCTCTAGTGAGCTGATGAGTGTGTTTAGCTCGTCTCTGTTCATCTCCATGGTGACGGAGCGCAGGCCGGTGTTCTCCCTCACGTCCAGACTGAGGCTGAGCAGAGGGGCGTGCAGAGACGAGATCTTATCACTGGACAGAGCTAACTGCAGAGAGAGGAGCAGGTAACACAGGAACTTAATGTAGACAGAGCAGCACTTCAGGAGCAGCCGGAGGAGACACTATTTCACACTGAGACCATGACCTTTGAACTTAATGCTAATCCAGTTATGACAGAAACATTAGGAGTAAACAGAATAAAGCTTGAAGTCACCTTCAGCTGCCAGTCAAAGTCCTGCAGGGTAGCAGAGGAGATGGAGTTGGTTCTGTCCAGCAGAGCGCGGCGAATCTCCTCTCGCCGGGCTTTCAGCACAGTCAGCACCGCTTCTGCATGGCTGCTGCTGCTCACACCTGACAGCCCGGCCAGCACCTGCACAGAGCCAGCAGGAGGAGAGCTGAGAAAAGCACAGCCACCATCCATACATCTGATCTATCTTATAACGACTATCTAACTACTGCAGGAAGTAAAAACAACTCGGCTACGTCCTTTGACTGTTTGCTGTATGCAGATGTTTTAGTAAAAGTCTGGATGCATCATGCAAATCTCTCTCTCTCTCCCTTTTTATCAGTTCTCCAAATGACGACTACAAGCTGAGTTAAAGCAGTCGTGTTGTAGCCGCCTCACCTCTTCATCCGAGCTGTTGCTCCCCACCGCCAGGCGATAGAAGGCCGTCAGGGAGTTGAGGAGGTCCAGCCAGTCCTCCAGACTCCACGTGGAGCTGTAATCTGCCCTGCGTGGAGGCTCCCGACCGCAGAGTCCATCCACCACCCTGTGACACAGCTACACACCACACAATACTGTAAGTATTCAAGCATTAAATAAATAAATATGACCTGATGTTTAGCTGTCAGACTGCAGATATATCTTAAATAACAAAAGCCACTCTTGGTCAAGAATAGAATGTGTGCAAGACAACAGACATGTGAGATACAATATAATAGACAAAGACATGTGGATATGTGAATGTGTTATAAATACAATAATTCTAAAGCATTTGCAAAACAACACAAAACACTCAAAAGCAATAATAAATCTTCAAATAAATATTCCTTTGATGCGCTTCTTCTTGAATGGCTTTGATACTGAAAGTTTCACTTTACTGACGAATTTAGGGGAAAACAATGTAAATATTTTTGGTCACTTTTTTAAGCCCGACACCAATGCTCTTCCAGGGGAAATAAATTAAATACTTAGCTTGTTTGATTTCCGATTTTGTTTTCATAATTTGATTCATTTCAATAGCATTTTTAATGAATTGCTTTATTTTGATATATTAATAAGTCAGAATCAGTAAATTAGATTAAATATCCTTTTAAGGATCTGATTCAAACAATCTAGATTTTAAATATTTAAAGGATTTTGGAATACATCTTAAAGAACCATGGAATTTTGGTGTAGGCGACTATAAAACATTTGCACCCTCAGCAGCATAGCTACAATAGTTGGGAGCAACTATTTAACTGCAAATATAACACCCATCATTTTTACTACCGACTAGAATAAGATCCCAAATGATGGTGATTTCTCATCTGTTGTAACTGCTGAATGATGGACTGTAACGCCCTACAGGAACTCGCAGTAAGAACTTTAAAATATTGAAATAATTATCTTCATGTCTGACGAGCTGACACCACCTGTTCATTACTAATTTAAAAAACTGAATTACTCGCATTATTTATCCATACAATGCTCTGTACTTACTTTAAGACAATCTGCGGCAGGTAACCTGCTCAGTGAGTCCACCATGTTTTCATTTGCTTCCGCCTGATGATCAGCTGACGTCAGTCACGTGGTAGACTAAGCTGCGTTCACATGATTTGGAAAAAGTAACCTCATCATATAAAAGGACTTCTTACAATGGCCAGCTTATGTTAGTAGATGGTGTTAATGTGCTATACTTATTGTTCGGTATATTTATCTGTGTTTTCCCATAGAAGACTGTTAAATCTTTTATTATAGATAATCGAACGGAGAAAACCCGAACTCCATTTAAAGATCTACTAATTTTGTCTGACCTTCAACGTTAGCTAAAAGGCATCTCGGAGTCAACCATTTTTAAATCGTAATTTATAAGATGTAAAATGGGATTTTACAAAATGTATACGGTGAAAATGTTAATGCCGAATGTAATATAAAGGTCCTATCATTCATACTGTGAATCCGCAATTTTTAATTACGCATGCATTATTGCTGACACTTATTCAAGTGTAAAATCAAACAATTTGTCTAGGGAGTTCTGTAGAGCTCCGTTCCAGTTGACAGCGAAACAGTCGTAGCCGCAGAGCTGTAGCGGCTAGTATTTCACATCCTGCTTTGTGATGTGGGCTGGTTGTTTGTGAGGTTGTTTCCTCTGACAAACGGTGATGTGACTGTCGATACAACAGGCAGCGTACGGACAGAAACAGCAGGTAAGTCATGTCTGTTCCTATCTGAGCTGTACATTAATGCAGGAGGGAGGTTTGTTCATTCATTATAGTTAAGGTGAGCGATATGCAGAAGTGAAGAACAATGTACAGTGGGCCTGACGTTAGACACGATAAGCTGCTGTAGGACAGTTAAATCGGCTATCGAACAGAGTTTACGATACAAATGCAGTGTGCTAAAAAAAGCTAATTACCTGGCTGCAGGTAAGCTCGACTATACATTTGCCTTTCCTCGAGTATTTACAGCAATAAGTGGGTTAAAGTCTTCATAGATACCTTTTGTTAGAAAGTGTAAGATAAGTTAGGAATGCAGGCGTGGTTACGAGGCTAAAGTGCACTCTCTATCTATAATGTGAGTCCTGTTTTTATAGCCTGCAATTAACGTTATTGGAAGTCGTTGCATCCAGTTAGAGCTGGTAAGACGTGTGGATAAACGTAAAGCAGGATTATTAGATACCTCACACCATAACTAGAAAACATACACCTGCTTTACCTGGGAATATGTGGTTTGATGCTGATTAGGTTTGTGAGATAATAATGTTCAGAGACACCTGTATCCCACTGTACAGTTTTATACTCGAGTTTTATACTAGAGTTTAAGTTACGTTGTGTTGAGCTGTGTATTGGCAAGTATCTGGTGAGTATATTATTACATAAAATATCATACAGTATATTGCGATCCTGTAAGCAGGGCGATATATTATGACTTTTAATATCTAATTCAAGGTAAACAATGTAAATAATGAAGACTGATACATCAGTCCAGCAATAAATCACACCGACATGAAGATTCTGCAGGTGTTTGGGCGGCTAAACTAGCTATTATTTTACACTGGAAGAAATTAAGCAAATCTACCCGAGGGAGAAATCTAGCTTTGGTTAGCCTAACCCTAATCTTACAGAATAACTGCAAACCCAGAGGTTTACTTTTTCATATCTCATTATTCAATCATTCAAACACGTCACGACTTTTGTCAAGTCATTTGTGTCCAATGACCTCACAGCGTTTTCTGTTTCTGGTTTAATTAGTCATTTTTAATAATACAAATTTGTTGGCACCTTCGGCACAAAAGGCCAAAGCGCTTTCCTATCTGTGTGCACTTTTAATACATGGAACTATTTATGGCGTTAATGTTTGTTGTGGGTTCTAATTGGAAGTAACACTCGGGTTAGGGGCACTTACTTGAAGCAGGAAAGAGACGCAGCAGGCAACGTTTTTTACATAGGCTTATTTTTGTTTCACAATAGGCAGAACAGTCTCTCTCTTAGAAAAGAAAATAGTTTTATTTTTCCAGGAGACATCAATTATATAAGTTATCCGTGTAGGTTAAACATGCTGAAAGGATCAGGAGGATGGTCTAAAGCTGCTTTGAAGTTTTATACTACTTTGGGTAAAAAAGATTAAATTAACAATGAACATGTGAAACAAGATGCTATCAAATGTTACACAAGAAGTCGTCTGTTTAATGCAAAAGGTGCCAACTTGGTTTAACATTAACCACAAAACAAACACTATTCACTGGGCAGTGTAAGGAATGCCATCTCTGGTTTGTGCCTAAGTCTGACTCATGTAGGGGGTATTTTATCAAGCAGAATTACTACAATGGCTGTGTAATTTCTAAGATAACATGGAACAACAACTCTGAACATTTATCATAATTAGGAACAATCAAATACTTATAACTAAAGCGTTGCCTGCATGGGCACGTCTTTCTTCACAGCGGTCTGGATGAAAGAGAAAGGGCGAGGCAGGGCGAGGCTGGTCGAGGCTGGTCGAGGCTGGTCACAGGGGTTCAGTTACAGGAGAGAAGCAATGGTTAAATATAAGTGACAAATCAGTCCTTTCCTTTTATGGACAAACAGAGGGTTTAGTTTCAGCAGAGAAAACGGCAAAACAATCATTTATCTTGTGAATAGAAATACCAGCAAGCGACTGCCAAACGTAGTGAAAGAACTATTAGGTACATGTTGTTCACTACTTCATCACTGCGTCTGATGTGCTTTCTGTAGATTCTGCTTTGTGCTGTTCTTGGAGCTTGTTGTGCTTCTGTTTAACATAACCTAATTGTTTAATACTGAGAGGTGCTTCTAATGAATCTACGTTTACTGCTATAAATAGGATGGTACAATGTTCAGCAGTTTGATTATAGCTTTTATGATTGTCAGGTTTATTGCAGGATTTCTTCATTAATGTCATCAATAGGATCTAATAACGCAGCAGATGCTTGTATATTTATTATCCTGATATATAGCTTCATTTAGCTTCAGTTGGTACTTAAAGAGGACATTATTGTGCCAGCTACTTTATAAGACCAGCTTATAATTAGATCATAGATCGGGTTGTTTTTGCTCATACTTTGACACCATTTTAACTAAAGAGATGAATGTTTGGATAGAGCCGTCTCGGGCCGATGCTCATATTTGGGAGCGCGCTCATGTCGTGTGGGGTGGATGGTTTAGACTTACAGGTTTACTTGTTACGGTTGTTGTAGTGCAGAGTTTGTTGTGTGATTGTAAAAACACTTTTAAATCTCGTTGTAATCACGCTGAACGGCAAACGTTGGCTGCTGTGATAGTATGTCCATATTTGCTTGCTTTTTAAAGTACTTAGACATAACGTGCAAAGTAAGATCTGTGTGTAAAGAAATCAGAGTTTCTCAGACGTTATTATGAGCTGGATGTTGACATTTAGAATTCACAAGTCAATAGCTCAATTGTTATCAGGTAACTCGACTTCTAACTTTGTGTCAGCAGTTTGTGTTTGTCTCTTTCCTGTTCAAACATGACAATCCCTCGTGTTCAGAGCCGCTCCATGAAGACATGCTTTCCCAGTTTGCTGTGAAAGAACGACTCCTGCAAAAAGGCCTCACGTCAACGACATCCAGTAACTTTGGGATGAACTGGAACTCGTAGTGTTAATCAGGGCCCTATTATTTCAATGACGTCGAGTGTTTGAATGAGAGCAAATCTCTGGAACCAGTTCGTAACATCTGGTGGAAGCCTGACGAGAAGAGCAGAGACTGTTATCTTACAGGAAGCAAATTTAGTTTCAGTAACTCCTTCAGGGTGTCAGTCATCATCCAAGATTCACTAAGTGTGCACATTTAGCAGCAAGAACACTCTGAATGCCCCACTGTATGCCACCTGCCCGGCAGCACACAGCCGAACGTTAGAGACAGAGAGAAACTGAAACTGGGTTGTTGACGTGATTTTCACTGCTGCACAATATGAAAATGAATATAATTAGTAATTTCTTCCATTAAAATGCTGTAAATACACATTTCAGTTCTTCACATGAACCCGCTTTTTTAAAAGATTTCTGTGCTGTCAGATTATTTTACATTTTTAGGCCAAATGTCAAAAATGTCCTAGGGTGTGACAGAGACTGTCGTGGTTCAATAATCTACACCTGTTATTAATGAAAAATAAAAGCAATGGAAACTTTGAAGGACCCTGTTAAAGTTCTTAAAGTCTCCTGTGAAGCCGATGACGAGTACTGTTCAGATATTTCACTTTCTCTGAACCACTATAAAGGTGTTTAGTGTTGTTGTCCTTTGCTGTGACAGCCCTTAACTCTATTTTTATTAAAATACTTTTTTTCAAAAAACATAATTTTATAAAGTTATGCTAATCTGACTTGCTAACTGCTAATGACAGGTTAGCTAAGAACAGCCAGCTCCTTAGCTGACACAAAAGGCTGAAACATCATTTAGTGTGACAGAAAATGTCCAAAATAATTTTCCTTTTTTAAATGAAATATTTACATGAATAAAACATTTTTTTCAGCATTTCTTTTTACAAATGTTTGGACCTGTGAAGGCTTCTCTTCATTTTTTGACAAAATGTCTTTTTTTCCAAATGGTTGACTTTGTTTTTGAGAATAATAAACTTTTTAAACGGTTTGATATCAAAATATTTGAGTAGTAATAGCTGTAATGTCTGTCCTGTGGTGTGACACACTCTGAAGTATGGAAAAAATAGTTTGTATCTTAAATATCTTAAATAACTGTCGAGTATTGCATTAGTAGGAACTATAATAATCACTCATCTTAATGAGGTATAATAAGTAACAGTTTTGAAAGGATGAAAGCAGTTTGACGAGCATTTATTAAAGAAGTCTGACATCTCCACTAATTCACTCTGAAAAATGTGTTGTTTATAATTTCAGATAAAAAAAAAACACACTATGTGAAACTGAATGTCTAACAAAGGTAATTCTCTTATATGCTGTTTTTTTAGGGATGCACGATATTGGATTTTTTTCCGATATCCGATATGCCGATATTTTACAACTCATTGAGCCGATTACCGATATCGATATTTTTTTCCCGCACACCTAACTGCAGAGATCGTCAACTCTCTTCTGTATTGGAATTAGCGTACAGTATGATGGTGATACTCTTATCACATTTGTTACAATGGTCAGGGTGACGGGTCTTAATCAATCAGGATGGTTAATCAAGTTTGTAGTGTTGACAGACTTTGCCTTGGCTCCTCCTCGCATCACCGAAGCTGAGCCGTCATTGCAAACAGCAGTTTTGTATCTATTCCGGACACTTTGAAAAACTTCCACACCGCGGACATTTTGGCTTCTAACTCTGTCATGCTGCAGGTAGACACACGTGACGTCATCACGCTGCGCCGCGCAGGTCTTCTTCGCGCCGGGGACATTGTGCCGAGGTCGGTCATCTAATCAAGTATGCAGCAGCCCATTATTTTATCGGTTAATTATATCGGCAGATATCTTCATTTTTAAGCCGATATCGGCCGATACCGATAACGTGCCGATAATGTGCATCCCTAATTTTTTTTTTTTTTTCTTGATTAATTTAATGTCACATCGTAGGACAAATCATCAGCAGAGTTCAGTAAAAATGATGAAAGGATAAAGAACTGAAAACGGTTGTGACCACTTCACACCAATTTACTCAAATCAAAGACTCCACACGACATGAAAGTATCGTTTCTTTAAACATTTATTTAAATAAACGTTTTTTCGAGGGCTTTTGTCAACAACCCAACTACAAAACATGTCACGATACCGGGGTTAGTTAGACCGCTGTCAGAGAGGATGGGGCCAGTCGGGCTGCTGTCTGAGCCTCAATGATAAGCTGTAACCACCAAAGAGCAGCTGTAGTAATCTGAAGACCCTCTCTGACAGTCGACCACCTTAACCGATCACAATTTCAGTTTAGGCCTCAAAAGAGCAGCAGAATCACCGGCAACCTAGTAATTCAGTAAAATGTGGAATCCAGTGCAGCCGTGTGAGCAGACAGATTAAGCCCAGATCATGCAGTGAAGTGACATCATTAAGTCAGCTGCTCTCAAATTGGAGTCTGGGGACCTGCGGGGGTCCTGCGGGGGATGCAGATGTCTCCAGTTACAAGATGTAGTACAGTAACTGACTGCAGCTTCATTCACTCAGAATGATCCAGTTCCTCTTCAGGCTGGACAACAGTGAGCTCTTTAGAACAGGATGAAACATTAAACTTATGAGATAACAGAGATAACTGTGGAAACAGTGATTCATTCAGAGCTGCCAACTGGAAGTGCTGCTTTATCTCACTGTCGTTAACACTTCCCTTGTTCTGCTTTGTTGAAGTGAGCTCTACTTACACTTCTCCAAAACCACGTTTTAATCGAACAGGAAATGTTGTATTTACTGTAAGAAGGAGGCCACGCAGAGTACAGGCTGGGGATTTTTCAAAGTTCACTTCCCCAAGCTATTCATCACGTTTGGTGAACACTTGGGCCAAACTTGGGCCATTCTGTTCATGGTTTTAGTATTTGAAATAATAGCCTGGCATGCGATCCAAGGCATTAAGGGTAACTCCACTATTTAAAAGCCTGAGCCTTTTTTTCACAAACTTTAGAGTCTAAATTAGAAACAGGTACATAAAGTTTCTGCAGTAGATTCCTTCAGACAGCGGCGAGACATGCTGTAACAGCTATTGTGTCTGATCGAAGTGCGTCTGCGAAAAGTTCTTGTTGTTTCCACTGACAGCTCAGATTGTGTGACAACATGACAGAAAGGATCCCAGCAGAGAGAGACCTGTTTGTTACAGAGGAAGAGGATTCTTTTAACCACAAACAGACGTGACATTCTTTCTGGTCGAGCACTTCCTCAACTGCTTTGTTTGTATTGTTGTGTAAATTTGGTGTTTTTAAAGGTTAGCTTGGATCCAACCAATGACTGTATTTATAGATGGACGATGCGTCTCCATCTGCTCTCATTATACGAAATTGGTACCAAAATAGCCCCCACGATAAGCGCTGCCAACTTGCGATTGTGGCGTCATTTAGAGCCATAGTCCGCGCAGTAGAGATCGACGGCTGGAGCTGCCGTAGCCACTTCCGCTAACCCAAACACAAACTTACCGAAAACAGCAAGGATCCGGCACGCCGCCGTGTTTAACAGCAGAACAGCTTCTCTGTGTTGTTCACAGGTATGGAAACTTTAATGACTGTAGTGATCGTTTTAGTTACGTCTCCTCTCCCTGATCGTCCTCCGCTCTGCTAATCCGGAACTGATCGGCTGCAGGAGCCGGATTTGTCAACAGAGCTGTCAATCATGAGGTCATGCCCCCTTTTTATAGCATCAAATAACTGATTAAAAAACTTGTCAGAAAAATGAACACGTGGACATAAATCAGCATGATAAGAACTAACTATAATGACAGAAACCATGTTTGAGAAAAATGTCTTTGACGTGTATTTTGATTTTATAGTTTGACTCATGTCCCATCTGTTAACATGGAGGAGGCGGGGCTTATGAGCTATACTGCAGCCAGGCAGCATTTTGGCTTCACTTTTGAGGGAGCTGTCATGTCGGCCATCTTTTTATATGGCTCCAGCACTACAGAATAACACGCACGTACAGTGGACACACTTTGGTTGGAGAGCAATAGCCCTGAAAGAACACAGCGCAGGCATTACAGTGTGACTGCTGCTTCTGGATGAAACTATCTACAGGAGCAAAACCACAGCTATAAATCATTTAGAACCCAAAATAGGGAACAGGTTCAAAATGACCAGAATTCCCCCTTAAGGTGTCATACTGTACAGAACATGTGACACCGGCTGATGGAGAAAGGAAGGTGCGGACATAGCTCCTTAGCCCTGAACCGTATGGAAAGGAGTGCTTGTGGTATCTGGAGATAAGCAGAGATTTACATCCCTCTGTGAGGGCTTGTTAAACACTGTACAAGAGGCCGTCATGAAGTCCAGTTGCCCTTGGTATCAGTACATGTGCAGTAGCTGCGGTTGTTATTTCCTATCAGTTTAAGTCATTATCTGACTCATGTGCTGAGAACGATGGTAAGCAGGTCAGGCATGTCGCAGAGCTCTGTGAGGAGGCTTTCTGATCGGGGGGGAGGGGCTTCTGGCTTTGGGCAGAGAGGGAGAAAACCAAGGAAGACGTTGGAAAACATTTTGTAGTTTTAATTTTCATCAGCAGCTTTCTGCCATGTTTTCACTTTTAAAGATCCAGATTCCCAAACTATCTGCACATCATGGCAGAGAAGGAGCCAAAGTGATGTAATGAATGTGAATGGATTCTTCCAATGCCATCCCATCTGCTTGTGACTCTGTGCACGCATTTAGTAGTTCCCCTCTAAAGCGCTTGACCCTTTACTTTACTTTCCTTTTCTTTAAATCACATGTTATAGTGCTGTTAAGTTAGACAAACACTTTCACAATTGGCACCAAACGAGTTGGAACAGATCAGCATGGAGGATATCCAAAGAAATCCGGCCCAGCAGGTAAAACAAAACCCACAGGAGAGTAAGAGATGTCAATCTCACACATCTGGTACGTGCCCTCACGCTGTCCTAAGAGCAGATCTGATCAGTGATAATACCTGTGGAAGGACTGTAGGTGTGCAGGATATTAGGCATCCTCTTCTATCTTGACTCAATTGCAGATGAGTATGTGTGATGTGAAGGATGTCACACGTGGCAATAAGCCCAAAGGGTACGATACCAAACTCTGCAGTCAACCTCAGAAACCCTCTGATTAGCTGCGGCTGTAGAGATTTTTGTTTCATCGGCCACCACACGTAAACTACGTTTCCAGGAAGCTGTTTTTAGATGAGAAAGTTCTGATAAACCGAATGTCCTCTACACTGATGGCACGAATGGGCAGACACGTTAGAGACTGGCAGGCGAACATGGTGAAGCAACTAGGACCTGGTATCTTGTTATACAGGTCTGTAAACAAGGAATGTTTTGCTAACATGTTAGCTGTAGTAGCTAGGGTTAGCTTATGATTTCTGTCATCGCCCCAGCCTGTTAACGGCCTCCCTAACTAAAGACATACACAAACCAAAGGCTCACAGTGGGGGCCGCAACATATTTGATAAGGTCGCCACACAGTTGATAAACTTTATTAACTTGACTAACTTTATTAAACCCCAAAATTTTCAATGTATCACGAATAAACGAAGAGAAAACATAAGGAGCTGGAGACCCCGGCCACAATGAACAAAACATGGGCAGATGCTGGGCTAGCCGCGCGATGGGCCGCTGTTCCCAGAACCTTCCTTCTAAACCAACTACAAACAGGAACATAAAACAAAAAGACGAATCACTGGACTACCGGAGATCTCCAGCTCAACAACAAACATAACAAAACCCAGCAATCTAAAACATGCTGGGAGAGACCTGTGTGGGAGCTCAAGGTGATGATGTGTTTTCTTGTCTGCAGCTTGTTCCTGGGGACCCAAATGCATCTCTAAAACAGTGCTTTGTGAGTTTGAACTCTCTTGCAACTTACATTTTGTAGTGCACCGCCAAGTGTCTGTTGTGTTTGTGCTGCAAACTGCCTGAAAAAATCCTCAGAGTGCAGCAGTTACACTTGGTTGTTCCTTAGAATTGACTAAACAGTATAAAAACACGTGAACCGACATGCAGTGTTGGCGTCTTGCCTCTGTAATGTTAGACTGCTCATTAGGATGATTTACAGTCAGGTCAGGTGTCTCTCTGTCAGGTCAGCTGCTGAAGAGACTGTGTGTCAGTCACATGTCCTGTTGTTGTTGTTGTGCCTGAAGGCCTGAGCAGAGCGAGGTCAGCGTGTGTAGAAGTGTGTCAGAAAGCTTCCTCCAACAACTCCTGGTTACACACAAGCCTCTTTCACGCAGCCTGTTGGAGGGAAGGCTGTTGCGCCGTTATGTGTGTGACGCTGTGAACTGTTGTTGACATGTCATTTCTTGTTTGCTCCCGCAACACCGGCACCCTGTGTTAAAGCACACACACTGGGGCGGCATTGTGACGCTGTTGTTTGGTTCGGTGTAGAAATGTAAAGCCACAGGAGCTCCCTTACGCAGCTGATGCAGATTCTCTGTGTAACAAGGTCTACGGGAGCGAGGAGGCCTGCTGTGGAGGACACTCGCCTGTAGATGCTTCGTATTGTTTCTGTTCCTTTGTGAGTTTAGCTTGTTAAGAAGGAACACTGATGGCAGCTCAGTAGGATTGACTTTGACCCCATAAATTGATCATTTTGGAAGCAGTTTTTTTCATGCATTTGTTGTGAGTTACAATTTCTTTAATTACCAAGCAGATAATGTTCGTGCTGAGTGTTAAATTAAGGATGTGGATTAAGATCACAGTTACAACAATGTATTTTTTGTTGTTGTAAAGTAAACACAGCAGCCTATGCAGACAGAATAATACGGAGAACACGACACGGTTTGTTCTTAAATAAACTAATAAAACACAAAATCAAACCGACTATCAAAGCGGCCACTGAGGCACCTCAGCAGTGGATCTAACGCAGGATCAAAAAATACCATTGTTCAGGCAAGAATAATAAACATTTTGTGAAAGAAAGATCGGTTACGTCTACACCTTCCTGCCCGCCTGCCTGCCTGCCTTCCTGCCCACCTGCCTGCCTGCACACCATCCCCATGTACCTGTCAGGGGTGGGAAGCACAGGGTAACTCACGATACGATACGCAATACGTGCCCCACGATATCTGATTAACTTCTTCTTCGGCCATTTTAATTTCTGTTCATGTTACCCTCATTCATGTCATAAGTGCCACCATGAAGTAGTGACACGGTGAGTCAAAATCGCTGGGAAATCTCATCACAGCGGGATATACCTGTACTAATATTTTATCCCTGTTTTCTCCGTAGTACCCAGTTTATTTATCCTCTGCCAAGTTCTTTAAAAACACATAAATAAATACTTAAATATACTTATTTTATAAAACGTGATGCCTATATTCCTTAAACAAAATGAAAACATTATTTAGTTTCTACATAAGTCGTTCAGTGACCTTTGCCCTCGTCCCCTCTGTGACTGCAGAGTTAGGCTCGTCTTTGCACTGATCTCTTGTTATTCTGATGAACACGCCTCTAAATCCTCGACGATCTTTTTATCCGCACTGCCCAAATCTCCGTCTCACAGCAGGAGTTCTTTTTTCACTTCCCTCCTCTTTTTCTTCTCACGTCCGATTCTTCCTCTTGTTCACAGACACAGATGGAAACACTTTTTTCAGTGCCTGTGTTATTTGTTATTTGTCTCAGCATCGTGTTTCAGGGACGTGAGGAAAAGTATCTTGGCGATAAATCTGTCAGTGAACATGTGTTCAGTTAATTTGTGTGTTAATGTTCAGCTTGTTTTATTGTATCATGGCTCTAATACAGGAAATGATGGGGCTCGGCAAGTTAATGATTAGCCTGTAGGGCTGCGTCCCCTGTTTGATCATGTTTACTCACAGGAGAGAGCGTGTCCATGTGTGTTATAGTTTCATTATGTTATAAATCCCACATCCAGACCAAAACCAGCAGTGATTATATCTTCCTTACAATAAACGGGACAGCTCATCCGCAGATTAAAATATTCCTCAAGAACTGTGCTATTTATATTTTAACCTTTCATATTTACGTATTTGCACTAACAGACATTAAATTAACAAAGATAAACACCATATCAACACCAGACTGATTGTGTTAGCTTGCAGTTCACGTAAGAACAAACCAGAGTCACGTTATTGTGTGGTTTTCTCTCTGCAGGATGAAGACACTGTGAAAGTCAGCTGTGGAGCGCAGAAGGAGCAGGAGGCCACAGAGGAGGAGGTGGAGGCGATCAAGCTGCGAAGATGGAGCGGCTCCACTGGGTGCAGCATCGCTGCCGGCAGCTCCTGGCGGGGGACTCGGGGCAAGGCTGGTACTCTGCTCCTGATGGCCTGCCCAACAAACACTTCCTGGAAACCCACGGCTCGCCACAGAGAGTCAGCGGGAAGCGGAGAACGGTGTTTGCACGCCACGGGCCGCACCAGCAGGAGTACGAAGCCGTCTCCAAGAACTACAAGGGCAACGCCATCCGCACCACGAAGTACAGCTTGTTGACTTTCATCCCCATGAACCTCTTCCAGCAGTTCCACAGGTCAGACACTAATGAATAGATAAGATATTGTTTTGCTTGTTTAATTTGCGATTGGTTGCTGATCTTTGTGCATCACTGTGGAAGGCAACAGGCGTCCATTATTCATGAAATCCTCTATTTTCCAAACATGCATTGTCCTACGTCTTATAGTGTGTTTCTCCAGACGTCCTCTTTGTTTCCATTGTGATGGTTCACCTACCGAGCATGGTACATGTAGTACAATGTACAGCAGGTTAGACCTGTTTGTATGTATCAATCCAGCGTGGCTTCGCGACCCTGCTTCCTGTCCCTAGCTGAACGCTCAGCCTGCCTTTGGTCTGCAGAGTCTGGTCTGACAAAGAGATTCGGTGCTAGCTAGCTCTGTTATTAATTTAGAGCTAACATTTATTCTAACTAGAACTACTCTGGATTTTTGTAGTTTTGATGAACTGACCTTTAATACTTGTTCCTGTCTCCATGCCGTTAACAGCCGTGTTGGAGGCACGATGTTTTCTCTACGTATGTTAGGAATATCTTCAAAGCACAAACGTCCTCTTGGGCTGATTTTGGCTGTCAAAGGTCAAGGTCAGTGTGATGTAACATCTGTCCCATATCTTTGCAGGCTTGGCTTAGGTTTGTTTGTTTGTTTGCTTTTCCGTCTGAGAATGATGCAATCAGGGGTAAATAAGTAGACAATCACCCCTCGGGACGAGTCTACTGATAATCACATGCTCTGCTTCTTCTGTTTATTGTAAGCCTGTTGTTGGTTTGTTCTTAGAATAATCTGTTACTTTAAATATGTTTAATGTACAAATAGCCAGCAAGTTATTCTTTGGGAAACACTGATGGCTGTGAACTACAACTTGACTGGTATGCATACAACCTCGAGCAGTCTTCCAAGTTCATTACAGGAACTGAGTCTGGTGTCGACTGTCACTGGGTAGAAAGTGTTTGTTCAGCTTATTAGTCTTTACTTTTCAGGGGGTCAAACCTTTAATGGCCATCTATTGAACAGCTGTTTTCAAACCAACCAGAGTGGTGGACGAATAAAACCATGAGACAGCCAGAAGATGAGTGTTCGTCTGGCACTTCCACAGCTTCTGTTGTGCTCTTGTAGTTTTTACCCACTGATTTAAAGCTCTGCTCTCTTTTCCGCAGGGCTGCCAACCTGTACTTCCTGTTCCTGGCGTTACTGAACTGGGTGCCGGTCGTTGAAGCCTTTCAGAAGGAAATCACCATGATTCCTCTGCTAGTGGTTCTCACCGTCATCGCCATCAAAGACGCCCTGGAAGACTACAGACGCTACCTGTTTGACAAGAAGGTCAACAACAATGTCGTGCGAGTTTTCTGTGGGTGAGTCAACCAATAACAGCTAACGATGGAACCTTCAATAAGTCCCACCACATCTGGTTATGGTTATGTCTGTCAGGCTTTAGGTCATAGGTCGGTCATTTATTACAGGCAGATGTACACTTGCTTTAGGCTTGCACAGGCTTTAAAGAAATAACATCGTAACACCACACATAGATGTAGTTAACTCTTGTTTATGATTCGCTCGTTGGCTTTGGAAGCAATATGGTTTACTGAAACTAGTGAGCTAGTTAGCCAGACATGCTAACGATTGCAGCTTAGGCCAGAACAGATAACACACTGATTAACTTTGTTTCTTGTGCTTCTGGATTTGAAGGATTATGGATAGGACCCAGTACAAACACAGCTTCACTGTGTGAGGAAATATAACCCTTGACTGACCCGCCCTGTGTAGTCACAGTTGCTAAGTATATAATGAGACAATGGCTGTTTGGAGAGCGGGGTTGGCGAAGGATTAATTCTCATGATTGAGCCTTTCTAAAACCAGCTTGTTTATCTGCTTGAACGTAAGCTTCGATTGTTAGCATGGCTAGCTAACTGACTTAGCTGCAGGGAACGATGGCAGCAGTTGCAGCCGTAGCAGTGAGTGATGGTGCAGTATAGCTTTCAGGTGTGGAGTCTATGATTGACAGGGTGCTTTGTACCTAAGCTCTCAGCGCTCTGCTTATTCTCTCCTTGCCTTTCCCAGCATGCAACACCAACAATGTAGAGCTCTATGCTGACGCTAGTCCCTCCTTTGAATGGGAGTAGAAGCTTAGAAACCGTAGATATCTAAAAACGCCCGGACAAATACAACCCAACAAAGCAACTGAAGCTTATTAGCGATGCTGATGCTTTAGGGTGTTTTTAAGCTCTCTCCTGATCTGAACACATTTCCTCTTCACGCTTCACAGTCGCACATCAGTACTTTGCAACACCATGACTTGTTGTCTTAACATGCATCTCAAAGCAAACATTTAAATCAGTTAGTGGTCTGATTTGCATTTTGTCCGATGTGGTGGAAACAAATACACCAAAGGAACAGAAGAGACTTCAGCTCCTGGCTGTGTTGGAGAAGCTTCTTTGAAACTGTAGTTAGTGAATTAGAAGCTCGTCGATACTGGAAGTACTGGTTTGTGCAAGTAATTTTGTCTGTGCAATTGGCAAGCTTCACCGATTAGAAAACATGAATCTAAAAAATATCTACTTTCAACTGGAACACAAGCAAATGAAGTTGCTGTAATTATAATAAGGCACACAGTCATTTCTGAGCTTTTAATTCTTAAGAGATAATAAAATATTGCATGGATTGTTTGGTAACACTTTGCTGCAACACCAGCCTGATGTTAAAATACTGGATGATTTTCAACAAGTTCTCCAAACTAATGAGCAGTAAAGGACTTTTTATTACTGCCTTCTTAAACAACCCATACAAGTGTTGATAATTATAAATTGCACATTCAGGTCAGTCTGTTTTTTTAAGGAACCATATCTTCAGTAGATCTTTAAAGCATTTTCTGCTCCTCATTAAACGACGTGGTTTCAGTGTCGTCCGAAAGTGTTACAAACGTCTCTCACAGCTTGTTAACCTCAAGAGTTCACCGACTCACTCACCGTCTCACTTTGAGGTTTTGAACCAATGACTGTATATAAATACGGATGACGCATCTCAATCTGCTCTCATTGTACAAAAGTGATGCCAAAACACCTCCGAGGCCGGCGCAGCCATCTTTCGCTGGTGACGTTGTTTCAATGTTGCATTTTGCCTCGAGTTTGGTTTTCTGTTCACACGGCAGCTTTTAGCTTTTTGTCTTTTGACTTTTAAGCAACATTGTTCCACAGTTTGATCAGCTCCACTCTCCTTTAGTTTCCCCCTCAACAGTTTGAACACATCCTTGTTTTTGTGCGTTTCCACAAGCATTTGTCAAATTGTTTGGTCAGCTCATATTTCTATTTCCTTGTCGCTCCCCCTCGTCTGTCCCCTACTCATCCTGCTGCCTGGCTGCGTGTCTGTCTCTGCAAGTGTCAGCACCCGTTAACAGCCCACAATGCACTGTGTTTTGGTTTGCTTCCTGTATTAGGTCCTACTTTAAGTCTGTTTATGTTCACACTTGAATCAAACTGGACCGTGGTTCATTAGGAAACAGACTGAGACCCGTCTTTTCTAGCAGACCGTGGTCCGGTTGTTTGGTCCTCACCAGGGTTTCATTCCAGCGTTCACACCAACCTAAACGACACACACCGAGGGGACAAACGCTCCAGGGTTCGGTTCAGTCAGACTAACCAAGGCTGGTGTGAACCCGCCCTGAGAGAAAGAGACAGTGCAGTAGAGCTCGGCGGGTGGAGCCGCTGTAGCCACTTCCTCTTATTAAAACAAACACTTAACTTACAAAAAAAAAAAAAGGCAAATATCCCTCACATCATCATATTCACCAGCAGAGCCGCTTCTTGTGTCGGTCTGAAGCAGATATTCACGCTGATGGAAAGTTCAATGACTGTAGTGTTAGTGTTAGTTACGTCTCCTCTCGCCGTTCCTCCTCTACTCTGCTACTCGGGAACAGAACGCTGCAGGAGCCCCATTTGTCCACAGAGCTGTCAATCATGAGAACACGCCCCCTTTTTACAGCATCAAATAACTAATTAAAAGTCAACTTGTCAGAAAATGAACACTTGGACATAAATCAGCATCAGACTTTCTGGACTTGCCCCGTCACACAGCGGGAGACTGTCCGTGTTGAATGCAACACTCTCACAGCTGGAAATGTACTCTTTGCCTGCGTGAGGTGGAGCGGTAGAGCCTGCAGGAGGAGCAAAGGTGACCGTTTCATGTAGAAGGACGCAAGACTGGAAAACAATATACAGGCGACTGAGGTATGCAGCAAAGACTAAAGAGACTCTTAAACGTGAACAGCATCATCACCCTGCCCACTCGCTCAAAGCTTAAAGTCTGCTCTTGAAGGATCGTCAGGAAATCAATGACAGGACGATCCCTGCTGCTCCTCCCTTTCCCTCCTTTCTCCTACAGCCGATCGTATAATCAGTCTTTGGAGGCAGCTGTAAAACCTGGACCTTGAGTTTGTTTGCAGCGTGTGTCCGCTATAGAGGAGGGGAAATGAATATGTCACCAAGGCTGTTGAATATCTACGTCCTGTTCACTCTCTGTCCATCCCTTTACTCAAGAGGGACACTAGACATGATGTCACATCTGTCGGTCTGTGACAGCAGGAGCGTGGATGTAAATCTGGTAATTGTTGCAGGTAGGTAAAGCTTCCAAGCGGAGACCTGAGCAGTGGAGGGGACTCATGTATACGCTGCAACGTCTGTCCCGTCTTCATTCTACCAAGGAACGTCGGCAGAAGAGGAGGACCGTGGTACCTTCCTCCACAGAGGATGAGGAGCTCAGACATCTCCTGAAGTTGTGTAAAAACAACAAAATCCGGACGTCAAAGTATTCCCTCCTCTCCTTCCTGCCCAAGAATCTGTTTGAGCAGCTCCACCGCTATGCCAATGTCTACTTCATCTTCCTCGCTGCTCTCAACTTTGTTCCTGTGGTGGAGGCCTTCCAGCCGGAGATCGCTCTGATCCCCATCATACTGGTGCTGTCAGTCACGGCCATCAAGGATATCTGGGAAGACTACCGCAGGTTTAAGTCGGATCGTTTGATCAACAGGCTGCGCTGTCATGTCTACAGCAGGTGGGTTAAATGTGGTTCTTTTTTTTAATTTTCCATCTTGAACGGCACTTTGCTGTTTCCATGTCGTATTTTCTTTTATTTGTTGCCTCTTCTACAGCTGATCTGATACCGTGCGCTGCATGTGGAAGTATACAGGGCCGTTGTGCAGAGTGAGACACAGAGCCGAGGGAAAGGGCTGTCTGACGTCAATGTGAAGACAAAGAACTGAAATACAGCACTTAAACTGACATGTTCGCTTACATGTCGGACTCTTTAAAGAGGCTGAAGTACGCGGTGCCCCTGATCTCGTCTGCAGCGTGCTTCGTTTAGCTTCTGTGTAGGAACTCTGACCGGCTTCTCGGCCGTGCTGACTGTTATCTCCTGTACGTCTATTAATACACTTACTATTGATAAGTGCCTCATACAACCCCACTTCAAAAAACCCCAACTGTCCCATTAAAGCTTCCATACCTAAACTTTATTAATAGTATTGCTCACAGTGCTGTTTTATATTTTCTCTGGACATTGTGAGCGGTTACATTTCACATGTGGGTTTCAGTCAATGGCATGTGAGGGTGTTGGACTGTGAGTGTAATGATTAACCACTGATTGTATTCACACATTAATCATGAGTAAATAAGACCTGTCAATCAAAGGGCTGTTTTTCTATACAGATGATGACAGTATGTAGGCAAACACCACCGAGAGATTTCACCATCACACAGGGAAGTTTTAACTGTTTCCTGACCAAAAACCTACTGAACCGGTATTAATTAAATGCTGTAATAAAGTATTCATCATTCACAGTCACTCAGACGTGTTCGCCCCCTGCAGCCTTTTTCTGCTTCATCTTAAACCTTGAAATGTGAAAGTCTGTCGGAGCTGCTGATGAAGTCACACCGTTAAATATGAGCAGGAAACATTGTTCCTACAGCTGCATTTATGACATTTCTTCACTTAAACAAAGCTTAACCAGGTCAAGTGATGTTATATTACTGGAAACATTAAGAACAAATATTACTTCAGAGGATTGTAGATGTCCATTTTATATCCTGAAATTCAAATTCTAGATGTTACCATTGACTATTCCTGTAAGCGTTCAGCCACAATGTAGCACACTAACCATACAAGATGGAGCTGTACACGAGGTTTAGTTCATTGTGTTTCATGGACTAAAGCTCGCTGTCCTTTGTGCTCATCGGTGAATCTCACTGAGCTGCTGCTTGCAGTCGACACATCTGCAGGCTGTGCTTGTTGGGTTGTGTTTACTGTACAAACTGCTGCCATGTTCCTCTTACGTATTCCCCATGTGGAGCGTGTTAGAGCACGTAGTCGTGTAATCAGGTTAAGGATCATTAAACAGGAAGGCCCATTATATGCAGTCACTTCATTCTGCTCATAAAGCTGTCCAGGATATTTTTCACTGAACTGACACCTGAATTCTAATAATTATTTTAGCCATAATGAGATCAGTTCACAGATTTCCACTAAACACCAGCAACAGTTAAAGTGTGACTGCATAATAACCATGTTTAGTTCTTGTTGTTTGATCTGACTGTACTTCAGTGTGTGTGTCGCTGGGCACAATTATCTTTGTTCTTGAAGCTTCTAACAGAACATCTGTGTCAGACTATTGTGCTGTTTTTTATTCTCCCTGCTCCATTTCCATCTTTGAAAATGTATTTTGAGGTTACAAATTGTTCTTGTTAGAAGTCTTAACTCGGATAATTAAGACTTTAATATTTGTCCTTTTTTTTGGCACCGCCGGGGTCAGCCTTACACATTGTGAATGACTGACTGAGTAACTGAGTGACTGAGTGAGTGAGAGTACTTTCAGAGCCGTAGAGAGAGAGAGTTGCGACGTCGCACTGGCGGATCATGGAGCATACTGGACCTCCACTGACGCGACTCTCTGTCTATACGGCTCTGGGTACTTTGTTCGGGGAGTAGGCGGGGCTGCTCCTCCGCTGCTTGTCTGCTGTCCTCACCTACGTCCGCAGCGTGCACCCGCTTTCAAATACGTTGTCATCGGCCTCATGAAGACAGTCCTTGTAACACACTACCCACAAACGTGCACATTGACCTGATGCGGTCAGACACATGCTAGGTTTTGACCTTGTCTTGTTATCTAAAGCTAGCTTAAGACAGGGTAGATGACACTACTTTAACATTGTTTATGTGGCTCTTGAACATGTTAACATGTTAACATCAGACATGATGTACAGTATGTGACAATGTGTTGGTTTCTATGCAGAGATAAGGAACGTGTTAATGCATCAATGCATAACAAGCATGTCACTGTTGCAGCTGAGGTGACGCTAATTATAGCTAATTAATAAACAGTTGATTAGTTAAGTCCATTGGTTCCCAACCCAGGAGAACCACTGGTTGGTTCTGTCCAAAGAGTCACCAGATACATCTGCAGCATATCTGGTGACTCTTTGGGCGGCTGTGGCTCAGTGGTAGAGTCGGTCGTCTCTCAAGGTTGAGGGTTCGATCCCCGACTGCTGCAGTCACATGTCGAAGTGTCCTTGGGCAAGACACTGAACCCCAGACTGCTCCTGAAGGGTTTGACTGTGTGGGAATGGTTACACCCTGATTAGAGATTGGCACTTAGGCCTTTGGTTTCAGTGTGTGAATACGTGTGTATGAATGGGTGAATGTGACATGTAGTGTAAAAGCACTGTGAGTGGTCAGAAGACTAGAAAAGTGTTATATTGGTACAGTCCGTTTACCGTCATTATATCTGATTTGGTGCTAAAGAGTCGAGAGTTAATGACATGAATTCATGGTGGAGGAAAAACAAAGTACTGTATCCTAAATCTGGTGCCATTTTTCAGGTTTTTCCTTGCGTTATAGTTGTTGTAAGTGCTGTCTCCTCACAGCTAGAAGGTTCCTGGTTCAAATCCCGGTTCAGACGTAGTGGGCCTTTCTGTGTGGAGTCTGCATGTTCTCCCTGTGCATGCTTGGGTTGCCTCCGGGTACTCCGGCTTCCTCCCACAGTCCAAAGACATGCTCGTTAGGTTCATTGGTGACTCTGAAAATGCTTGTAGGTGTGAATGTGAGCGTGAAAGGTTGTCAACTGTCTGGCCATCAGTCCAGGTGTAACACCACCTCTCTTTGACAGCTTCTTAAAACAACTTTTCTCTCCAAATGACGTAACAAAATGCTCCTTTTTTCTCTGACATTCTGTTTATTTGATCCATTAACCCGTACATACCAACATCCTTCGGTCTTTGCTCTTTTTCCTGAGATGTTTTTAATCCTTCCGTCTCTTCTCCGTCTTCTCACTTTGTCCCACAGTAAGCAGAGAGCGTACATTCAGCGGTGCTGGAAGGACGTGCAGGTCGGAGACTTCGTCCGTCTGTCCTCTAATGAAATCATCCCGGCTGACATGCTGCTGCTGTACTCCTCCGACCCTCGTGGGGTTTGTTACATCGAGACCTCCAACCTGGACGGAGAGACCAACCTGAAGCAGAGGCAGGTGGTTTCAGACCTCCCGTTTCAGGTAATGCACGAGGTGGATCAAAAGGTCAAAGATCTGTCCTTGTTATAGTTGGTGGCCGATAATCAAAATCTATCTGTTCACTCCAGTCCACACGTGAGTGTAAATCTGTTGTGTGCTTTTGCTTGTGGGTCTTTCAGGGAGCAGAGTTGACCCTTGAGAGCTTCCACAGTCGTATCGAGTGTGAGAACCCCAACGATGACCTCAGCAGGTTCAGAGGTTACATGTGAGTTTGTTTTCATCTCATATTTAGGTCTTTCAAAATGAATCGGTT
Source organism: Semicossyphus pulcher (assembly GCF_022749685.1). Classification (NCBI taxonomy): domain Eukaryota; kingdom Metazoa; phylum Chordata; class Actinopteri; order Labriformes; family Labridae; genus Semicossyphus; species Semicossyphus pulcher. The sequence goes on along the minus strand of NW_027211648.1, from coordinate 29,629,471 downwards.
TAAATATTGAGCCAATGAAGACATGATCACAAAGTTTTGGGACAAAAAACATGATGTGTAGTCTCACCTGCTCTTGGCTTCCACTAAGTACTGCAGTAGAGCCTCAAACACACTTTAAAGAGGGGGTATTATACTGTTTCACATTTTAACATGTATATATATAATGTTACAGTGTTGGATGTTCAGACTAAACGTGGGCGAAGTTTCAAATCTGTAGGTGAAAGTATGTTAGAGAAATTCTCAGCTCAGTCTGCAGGCTGCTGTGAACGCCAGGTTTCACACAGTTAGTTCTACACGCTCACCAAGTGCAGCCTCGGCAGGCTTCGGAGAGCTGGCCAATCAGAAGGAAGTGGGCTTGTAGGGGCGGGGTCTCTTAAAGGGACAGAGCTGACGGAGTCGTTCCAGGCAGAGGTTCTATGAGGGCCGGCACAGAGCACCAGAGTGAGAAACATGAGGCGTTTTTAAACTGTAAATGATGCTAAGCTACTCCGCAGGTATCACAGAGTGAAATACAAAGCTTGAAATGAACATAGTACCCCTCTAATACTGTCCTCTAAATGTACTTAAAACAGTTGTTTTGTGCAGCTGATATTAATGTGCGTGTTGTTCCACAGGGAGCACCCGGGCGGGGCTCGTGTCGGCCTCCATAACAGCAACCTCCTGCTGAGGAGCTGCACCATCCGCAACACGGAGACAGTGGTGGGCATCGTGGTCTATGCTGGTGAGAGAACAACACCCACAGTTAAACTGGCCTTTTCACTGCAGTCTGATCTCTTGTTTTGAGGTGTAGAGTAACATATTCTGCAGTTTTCCTCTTCGTGTGCCGTCAGACAAAGTGAAAGACTGACTGATTATCTGTGCGAATTGTCCCCCACACTGTTTGACCAAAACCCATGTGTGGAATAAATGATATACATTCAGAAACTCAGCAGAAAGTTTAAGTGAAACGTATCAGATCCATAACTTTAATGTCGCTTATTGAGGCTGCTGTGAAAGCTGTCAATCTGGTGCAGATTAAACAAACAGATCACAAAAAGGTTTGTCTTGTTTCCAGTGTGTGTGGTGTGAAAACAAAGCAGGCAGACCAAGATGTTTTCGGTTCTGCTCGAGTTCCTCCTGCAGAACAGTGGTCTGTATTATAACCCAGCATGTCTGTGATGTGTTTTTCTCCCACCGTGTGACTCAGGTCATGAGACTAAAGCGATGATGAACAACAGCGGGCCGCGGTACAAGCGCAGCCAGCTGGAGAAGCGTCTGAACACAGACGTCCTGTGGTGTGTGCTGCTGCTCATCGTCATGTGTCTCACTGGTGCTGTAGGTGAGTTCTAACGCTGGCACAAACACACAGCGATGAACAGCAGCAGTGTTATCCAGTAAAAACAACAGAGAGGCAGTGTTGCTCTTTAGGCTGAAGGACTTTTTCCAGCTTTATCGTTCGGTTTGTCGGAGTGATGAGCTGTTCCTGTGTCGGTTTGTCGGAGTGATGAGCTGTTCCTGTGTCGGTTTGTCGGAGTGATGAGCTCTTCCTGTGTCTTTGCTTTCTGCAGGTCACGGCCTCTGGCTGAAGAACCTCAAAGACCCGATCTTTCAGACTGACAGGGAGACGTCTCCTGCTCTGGCTGGATTCTACGTCTTCTGGACCATGATCATTGTGCTGCAGGTAAACCATCCTCTGCTAAGTATCTTCATCAAAATTTACATTTCTGGTACCCGTTACATGTAGATATCTGTGACGTCCATGCAGAAGGTGTAACCCGTGTCTGTCCAACAGGTGCTGATCCCCATCTCTCTATACGTGTCCATTGAGATCGTCAAACTGGGTCAGATCTACTTCATCCACAACGACCTGGCTCTGTACAACGAGCAGCTGGACTGCAGGATCCAGTGCCGGGCCCTCAACATCACGGAGGACCTGGGCCAGATCCAGTACCTGTTCTCCGATAAGACGGGAACTCTGACGGAGAACAAGATGGTGTTCCGCCGCTGCAGCATCTACGGGGTGGAGTATCCTCACGAGGAGAACGGTACACACTGACAGTAACACTACTGCAGGGATTCATTTACCTTTGTTGGAGCATATTTTTACTATGATGAGAAAGTTCCCCACTAGAGCCGAGATCCATGAACATCTGGTTGTTTTTAAACAAACTCTGGCTGCAGCTAACTTTTGCTTTCAGTATCAGTACATAGTTCAGTCTATAAAATGTCAAAAATGTGAGGAAATGCTCGTCAACATTTCCGTCATCAGACACATTGATAAGGAATTTCTGAGAGGAGTCAAACTTGGAAAAAGAAATCTGTAATTAATGTACATCCTGTGTCTGTGTGTCAGCTCGGAGGCTGGAGGTGTACGAGGCGGAGAAGAACGAGGCGGCCGGCCGCTCTGTGACTCTGAAGTCGGGCTGCAGCAGGAAATCTCTGAGCTGTCGCTCCCTCAGCTGCAACCGCAGCTCCGTGTCTCTGCACACGCTCACTAACGAGCCTGAGGAGGACGAAGAACTGACCGATCACATCCAGCACAGACCCAGCGCCTTCTGCAGCCGCGTGGTCAGAGGCGCTCACACACACGCACATATTATTAGCTGAGTTTGTCCTGCAGGTTAAAAGGCTTTTTTTGTTGAAAATACGGAAAGGGATTTCACGTTTGTTATGTTACCACGTCATAAGTCACACAGTCATTTCTTATTGTTTATCATTTATTTCCCTGTATTGCTTTCATTTTTCACACTTTTTATTATTTGCTTAAAGAAATTAGAAGATTAGTTTTCTGCAGGGAGACTATGATGGTTAAAGTTTTTACAAGCTTCAGCCACAAACTTTAAGCTCCTCCTCCTCCTGTGTGTGTCTGATCAGGCGAAGGAGGTGGCACCAGACCCTGAGCTGGTGAGGAAGCTGAGCTGGCTCAGCTCTCCGGTGCTGACTCTGACTGACGGCTGCTCTGGGACTCCGTCCAGCCTGGAGCTGACCTACATCACTGACTTCTTCCTCGCTCTGGCCATGTGCAACAGCGTGGTGGTGTCCTCGCCCAGCCAGCCTCGACATGTGGTGGGTACACGACGTCTGTCAGGCGTGTCACATCGAAAACCTTCCACGTTACATTTGTCCGTTCAGCTTGTTCATTTGTTTGCACTGGGTTGACGTGACTTATTGGTTTTGGAGAGATGTGTGATGTGTCTGTCAGCCATCATGGAGAAAAAGAGACTCCACAAATCAAATTTAAATGTCACAGTTTTCCTTCTCTCTTCCCTGCAGGTGCCTGAAGCACGAACGCCTCTCAAGTCTCTGGAGGAAATCAAGCTGATGTTCCAGCGCTTCAGCTTCTCTCCTTTCTCCACGCTGTCCCCTCCCCAGATCAGAGGCAGCCCATACAGCTTCACCAGCAGGCTGTTTTCCCGCGGGAAGAATGGCTCTTTCACTGTCCCCACACCTCCTGACGGCACCACAGACCGGTCACAACAAGACCCTGAAAACCACCTGGAAACCTCCAACCTGAGGCCCAAACTGGACTTATCCTCTCAGCTGGAAGAAGATGATGGAGAGGTGGGGGTGAGGGAGGATGATATCAAAGAGGATGATGAAACAAGCGCTGATGGTGCGAGGGTGGACGCGGAGGACCTGATCAGAGACGTGGACTCTGATGATGAGCTGCTGTACGAGGCGGAGAGTCCGGACGAGGCGGCTCTGGTCCACGCGGCCCAGGCGTACCGCTGCACCCTGAGGGGCCGCTCTGCAGAGAGTCTGCTGGTGGATCTGCCGGGTATCGGCTCTTTGGCGGTCCAGCTGCTCCACATCCTGCCGTTTGACTCCAACAGGAAGAGGATGTCCGTGGTGATCCGCCACCCGCTCTCAGGACAGGTGGTGGTTTACACCAAGGGGGCCGACTCGGTCATCATGGACCTGACGGAGACGCCTAAAGGTAAACAACAAAAGGACTACTGAAGAAAGTCTTCTTACTCCTATCAACATATAATGATGATAATGATAACAGCATGCATGTCTGTATCCGTGTGATGTTCAGGTGCAGAGCAGGCTCAGGAGATCTACGATCACATCAGAGAACAAACCCAGAAACATTTAGACAGCTACGCCCGAGACGGCCTCCGCACCCTCTGCATCGCTAAGAAGGTAACGCTACAGAAACATTTTCTTTTTCTTCCTTCTCCTGTTTAAATAAAAGATTTTCAACATTTGTTTCACATTAGAAAGAGAAAAGACAACAAGTCTGTGGTAGAAACAAAAACTACATAACCTCTACCCTAAAGACTTGTTAGACTGTCTTATTATACTAATTTAACCCAAGAGCTGCAGGCACTTAAATCTTGTGTTTGGTGCGTGTGCAGGTCCTGGAGGAGGAGGAGTACGAGGTGTGGCTGAAGAGGCAGCTGCTGGCAGAGAGCAGCATCGAGAACCGAGAGGAGCTGCTGCTGGACTCGGCTCAGAGGCTGGAGACAAACCTCACACTGCTGGGTATGAGAGGCGCTCACTGCAGATCACACATGCTGCTGTGTCAGAGCGAGGAAGTTAAGGTGCCAGTGTGTGTGTTCAGGTACCACAGGGATTCTGGACAGACTGCAGGAGGAGGTTCCAGAGACGATCGAAGCTCTGCAGAGGGCTGGGATCAAAGTCTGGGTCCTCACTGGGGACAAGAAGGAGACGGCCATCAACATCGCCTACGCCTGCAAACTCCTCCGACCCAACGACCAGCTGCTGACTGCCAGCTGTGAAAGCAAGGTCAGGGGCGGACGAGTTGTAGCTCTGTTGTTGGACGTAGAATAGTTGAGATGTTTTTAAACTCAGTGTTTAGAATCCTTTCTCAAAAAGTAACCGTGGTGGATGAAAAATGTTGTCTCGACATGACAGTACTTCTGTTTTTCTCCATCAGGAAGTGTGTGCAGCTCTTCTTGGGGAGCTCAGGCATGAAGTGCAGCGCGGTGAGGACGCTCTGACTGGAGTGACAGCAGCAGGGAATCATGGGGGATCCTCCTCGGACAGCGGGACCGGTTTCATCCTGGTCATAGACGGCCGCACGCTGGACCTGGCCCTGACGGAGGAGCTGAAGAGCGGCTTCCTGGAGCTGAGCTGCAGATGCAAGGCGGTGATCTGCTGCAGGTCCACGCCGCTGCAGAAGAGCCAGGTGGTGCAGTTTATCCGGGACCAGCTGGGCGTCATGACTCTGGCTGTGGGTGAGGACTCAAGACTTTTTTTGATGGAAAGAAAACAAACCTTTATTTAGTTTGTATATTTTTCTGTGCTGCGTTACTTGTGGTGTAAATGTGGTTTTGTTTTGTTCATGAAGGTGATGGAGCAAACGATGTGAGCATGATCCAGGTTGCTGATGTGGGCATCGGGATATCTGGTCAGGAGGGCATGCAGGTAATGATTCATCCTTACAGCGGTACTACATAGAATACAACAGGAGGGGATCTTTGGTTCCTTCGTAGGCTCCAAATAAAGCACTGAACTATATTCTGTTTCTGTAAACTGTTGTTTTGTTTGTGTATTTTTTTGATTTTCTAATGTTTTTATCGATCAACGCTGTTCGTCTCTGTGTATCGCCCATCAGGCTGTGATGTCCAGCGACTTCGCCATCTCCAGGTTCAAACACCTCAGTAAGCTGCTGCTGGTCCACGGCCGCTGGTGTTACTCTCGACTGGCAAACATGATCCTCTACTTCTTCTACAAGAATGTGGTGAGAATCCTTTACCAGCTCTACTCTGTCTCTCTTAGTGTCAAACATAAAGTTTAGCCACCAAACAGCCCTGACCCGTCGAGGCATGGACTCCACCAGACCTGTGAAGGTGTGCTGAGGTATCTGGCACCAAGACGTGAGCAGCAGATCCTTTAAGTCCTGTAAGCTGCGAGGTGGGGCCTCCATGGATCGGACTTGTTTGTCCAGCACATCCCACAGACGCTCCATTGGATTGAGATCTGGGGAATCTGGAGGCCGAGTCAACACCTTGAACTCGTTGTTCCTCAAACCATTCCTGAACCATGTCTGCAGTGTGGCAGGGCGCATCATCCTGCTGAGAGAGGCCACTGCCATTAGGGAATACTGTTTCCATGAAGGGGTGGACTTGGTCTGCAGCAATGTTCAGGTAGGTGGTACGTGTCAGAGTAACGTCCACATGAACAGCAGGACCCAAGGTTTCCCAGCAGGACATTGCCCAAAGCATCACACTGCCTCCACCGGCTCGCCTTCTTCCCATAATGCATCCTGGTGCCATGTCTTCCCCAGGTAAGACACGCACCCGGCCATTAACATGATGTAAAAGAAAACGTGATTCATCAGACCAGACCGCCTTCTTCCATCGCTCCGTGGTCCAGTTCTGATGCTCACATGCCCATTGTAGGCGCTTTCAGCGGTGAACAGGGGTCAGCATGGGCACCCTGACCGGTCTGCAGCTACACAGCACAACAAACTGAGATGCTCTGTGTGTTCTGACACCTTTCTATCAGAACCAGCATTAACTCTTTCAGGAGTTTGAGCTACAGCAGCTCTTCTGTTGGATCAGTCACACGGGCCAGCCTTCACTCCCCACACTCATCAATGGGTCGCTGGTTGACTGGTTTTCCTTCCTTGACCACTTTTGGTACCGCTGCAGACGGGAACACCCCACAAGAGCTGCAGGTTTGGAGATGATCTGACAAGGGACAAACTGTGATGGCTGGACGAATGGGTCAAAGTCACTCACATCCTTACACTTGGCCATTCTTCCTGCTTCCAACGCGTCAACTTTTGAGGACTAAATGTTCCCCTGCTGCTTAACATATCCCACCACCTGACAGGAGCCACTGTAACGAGATTATCAATGTTATTTACTTCACCTGTCTGTGGTCATAATTAGTTTCAACGTATACATTTAAATAAAATCCTTTCTCAAATATAACGCAGAAAACAAAGCTTGGGGTTAAAAATAGTGTTATTAAAGAGTTCACCAGCGGAGCAGATTGTGATGTTCCTGTTGAGGAATCGGACCTCTGAGTAACTTTGCAGAGTCAGGTAGCTGCATGTCAGGGTGCATAGAAAGGTTCACTTTCATTCCAGCTATAATATTTACTGTATCAGTCCCGTGATCATTAATCAGTGAAGTTTACACTCTTAAATCAGGACTTGAAAATCACACAGCACAGCTTTAATTGTGCAGCTTAAACGATATATTGCTTCTGATACTCTCTTTTTGCAAACAGAGTATCAGAAACGTTTAATTTACATCTGTTTTAAATTGTAGGGATCAGGAAACCTGATTTAGCTGCTGTCTGAGTGAAACAATTAAAAGTGTGTGTGTGTGTGTGTGCGCAGATGTATGTGAACCTGCTGTTCTGGTACCAGTTCTTCTGTGGTTTCTCTGGGAGCGTCATGTCCAACTCGTGGGTGCTCATCCTCTTCAACCTGCTCTTCACCTCCGTTCCTCCTCTCATCTACGGCGTCCTGGACAAAGACACGCCTGCGGACACTCTGATGGAGCTGCCCGAGCTCTACCAGGACACGCGGTCCTCTAAGGTGACTGCACACACACACACACACACACACACACACACACACACACACACACAAATCTGCCCTTTCAAAACATGCAGTCAGAGCCTCTTCTGCTTCTGTTCATGTATTTATGGTGTCAAACATTTCCTACAGCACTTCAGCGTCCCTTACAAACATTGTTTAGAAGGACTAACAGATGAATCCTGTCTCCCTGCAGGTGTATGTCCCCTCCGTGTTCTGGCTCACAGTCGTGGATGCGTTTTACCAAAGCCTTGTCTGCTTCTTCGTGCCTTATTTTGTGAGTGCACTGCCTCAGATCATTTCTGTTCTATCAATAGTTTTACTTCATGTGTTATAATTAAGCTTCCTGTCCACATCTTTCTCTCAGGCCTTGGCAGGATCAGACGTCGGGGTTCTGTCCTTTGGTTCTCCGATCAACGCCTCAGCGCTCCTCATCATCCTGCTGCACCAAGTCATCGAGAGCCACACTCTGGTCAGACACACCGCTACGCTTTGTTCTCGCTCCCTTGTTCTGCAGACGTTGTCTAATCCCTCTGTGCTGTCTTGCAGACGTGGATCCACATGCTGGTGCTGGCGTTCAGTGCTGTTTTCTACTTCGGCTTCGTGCTGTTCTTCAGTGTGATCTGTGTGACCTGCAGCCCCCCCACCAACCCTCTGGGGGTAGAAACACTCCAGATGTCCCAGCCTCTTTTCTACGTCGTGTGTGCTCTCACTACAGTGACGGCTCTGTTACCCAGGTACACACACCCACATGCAGATACACAGACATGCATGCTGTGTACATATAAACACAATCAAGCTCAGTCAAACACACGAGTTGTCCTCACCCAGTCAGAGCCAGTATCCTGCTGTCTCGGTGGGCATTTGATAAAATACGCACTTCATGTTTAATTTAGTTTTATTAAAGTCAGAGGGTTCAATAACTGTGTCCAACCCTCACACAATATCTTGTATCTTTTTATCCAACACACGGATCTTGGCTGCTGTCTGTTGTTACACTCCACAGCTGTTGGTAACTAACCTGAGAACCCCACGTCACAAAAAGTTGCACAATGGAATCAATCAGGTGGCAACAACTGCCATATGTGGCGAGCAGACGGTCTCCCTTTCCATTGCTCACCTGGTGGTGTGGCCTAATCAGCAATGGAAAGGGAGACTGTCTGCTCGCCACATATGGCAGTTGTTGCCACCTGCAGGACTTAAGCACGGGGGTGATTTCCTCCATATCCCTCCAGTATTCATCCTGGAGCTCCAGTGTGCGCGCGTTACTGCGGCTGGAGAAAGAGCGGTCAGAGAGGACGGCCGATTGCCCATCTCTGTTCAACAAGGCGTACAAACATTTCATTAACGGAGTTCCAGCGGGTTTAACTACGCTGGATGAAGCTGTGCTGTGGGAGGGCCATCTGACCCTGCTTCAGGTGGAGAGCGTGCCATCAGAGGTCGCTGTGGTGAAAATGTGCCACAAGGCGACTAGGCGCTGCCACGATGCGCTCTGGGTTAGGGACAGCCTTGAAACCATCATTGATTGCCAGCTGGAGCGTGTGGGCCAAGCAGCTGCTGGTGTAGACATGCAAAGCTTTTTTCGCCGCTATCAGTGGTTACCGTGGTTTCACCAGCAGCTTTTAGATACGTTTCACAGGACTCCTTAGCTACAGGAAAGACAAGGTCAGGTGTGTGATCCCAGAAGGGCGAATGGTTTTTGACCTCTATATCGCAAAGTCACTTTGGAGTTTGTTTGATTTTCTGTCTGGATGCACTACGGGATTTAATAAATGAACAGTTTTACTGCAGTCCGGTCTGGCTGTCTGTTTCTGTAACAACCAAACACAGACTCGTTTACTGATAACAGCAAACCTAGTGCGTCGGCCAGGTCACTCCTGGATCAACCATCTCAGTGGCTCATGTTAGACTGAGCTCCTTCAACACTACCAAAATATGTAACGTACAAGAGCACCAAATATGGTTCCTGTGGAAGAAAGAAACATCATCAGAAAATTTAAGCCATTAGGAACAAGACGTAAACCTCTGTGGTCTGCAGGTACTGATACTTACACTGTTATTTGTCCTCTGCAGGCTGTTGTTTCGAGCTCTGCACAACTCCTTCCACTCCTCTGCTGCTCTGAAATCAGCTCAAACGGACGAAGAGGATTCAGAGAAGTACCGCAGGAGGATGCAGCGCTGGAACCTGAACCGCTCCCCGGTCACCAGTGTGCCGGTGTTTGCGGATAACCCCGGCCTGGAGCCCAGCTCAGCATCAGTGGTGTCCTGACCTCCATCAACACACACACACACACACGAGCTGAGAGCTGCATCCCTCCAGGTCACATCATGTACGACCCTGACAGCGAGAGAAAGACTGTTGACTCCACAGATATTTGTATTCTCTGCTGAAGCACCGCTCACTTTGTCAACAGCCAAAGAACTCTGAGACTGAAACACCTTAACTGGAACGTGGACATGATGAGCTTACTGAGAGAATCAGACGGCTGAAATACCTCTTCAAGCATTCATGGGAACAGAAGCTGTGAAACATGACCACCATTTCCAAAATGAAGAGACAAAACTATTTTTACAGGTGTTTTATAACATCACAAAATCATCAGCTTGCTCATCTTTGAGCATAAATGAATCAGACAGGCCTCTGCTGGTGATTGTGAGCCAGCCAGGCTGGATGTGGCATGAAATCTGCAGGATTGATGCGCACCATCAGAGCTCCATTCACACTGCAGCTGAAAGTGATTGTATTGTATTTAATTTCTCATATATGACGATGAGGTTTTTAATGACACTCGGACCGCGAAGTAGCAGGCCTCATATTCCTGGCTCTTGTGCTCCTATCACTCTTACTGGTTTATTTTCAGATGAGTAAGAGTGTCAGAGTTCTAACAGTCATAAATAAACTGATCGTGCCGAGGAAAGGGATATTTGACCACAAGGGGGCAGAAATACTCAAAACAGTCAATGATATCTTTCTAGATGACATGATCACAACTATTTACAGGAGGAGGAGAAAGAGAGCAACAGGAAGCCCCGTGTCCTCAAACGCCGTTTTTTTTAACCTCTACACAAAACCACTCAGCTCAGCGCCCTCAGCGCTACAACGCTGTGCAGCTGTACTTCGTCTCTGTGTGCTCAGTTGAAAATAGTTCACGCTCGTCAATGTCGCTTCTCCCTCACTGACCGATGAAAATCAAGAATGGGCGGGACTTCTGATATCAAGTTGTTAACAAAGGCTGAGGAGAAGCTAATCCTCTCGTTTTTTCGAGGGTACAGTTACCATGTGTGGAGCTGCTGCTAACACGATGTTTTCTTTGTCAAATTTCCTTGAAGAAAAGCAAATATTAAGCACACAGCTTTTGCTCTTTTTCTCCTCCAGGAGCGGTTAATTATAATAACAAAAGTAGCATGTTTTAGCAAAGAAACACTTGTTATCCTCCAGTTTTTGCCTTAAATCCATTATTTCACATTTTAATTACTTTAAAATGTTGTTTATCCGGACTGAAAGCAACATCGGCCCCAGTAGAGAAAAGTGATATCTGTGTTGCTAGGTCACAAAAGCATGTGTTCCTGACCCAGAGAGAGGTCTTGAAGAAGGGCGAAGTTCACCTCCTGATATGAGTGAATGTTATCTCTCTCTTATAAAGGGGCAGGCCACGTCCCTTCTAACCGTCTCTGGTTCTTATCCACTTTGTTAAAATTGTTGCTAAGCTGGAAAAGAGCTTGCAGTGTGGCTGTAGCCAAAAGATTTCTGGCACACAACAGGAAGAGGTTGCTGTTCCTCCAACACAAACAAAGTCTTCAACCTGTGTTTTGACGGGACCAGGAAGCAACAACCTGATTATTTGGAGAGAGCCATAGCTGCACCTGCACGTCTGCTGGGTCTCATTAGCTCCTGTTTCTAACCCAGTCCTGCTTTGGAGCGATTAACTCTGACATGTTTTTAATGTGTAACTGACACTGTGTGATGATGAACAAACACTGGATGTGTCTGATGGGTTCAAAGTGTTTACAGTCCTGTGAAGCCAGGGCACTGTGTCGAGATGTCACTACGAGCGGCCTGATTTTGTTTACCTGCTCGGCTGTTCTCTCAGACGAGGTCGGCTGGGGGTGAATGGAAGATGAATCACTGAGTCATACTGACTCAATCTTGTTTAGTTTTATTTATTTACTGTTATCAACTTTCAACCACAGCTGCAGTTTACGTCTGAACCATAGACTGTATAAAAAGACGGACAAAGCCAAAATACTGTCGCGGTGGGCGCTGCCATCTTGTTCTGGTGACGTCATTCGGAGCCAGAGAGTGTGCAGTATAGACCGGCAGGTGGAGCAATGTCGTCAGGCCCCTTCCGCTCACCAAAACACACATTTAACTTATTGAAAAGAGCGCGTCGGCTGATTTAACAACAGAACAGCTTCTTGTGTCGGTCTGAAGCAGATATTCACGCTTATGGAAAGTTCAATGACTGTAGTGTTAGTGTTAGTGACGTCTCCTCTCGCCGTTCCTCCTCTACTCTGCTACTCGGGAACAGAACTCTGCAGGAGCCCCATTTGTCCACAGAGCTGTCAATCATGAGGCCACACCCCCTTTTTACAGCATCAAATAACTAATTAAAAGTAAACTTGTCACTTGGACATAAATCAGCATGATAAGAACTAACTATAATGACAGAAACCATGTTGGAGAAAAATGTATTTTGATTTTATAGTTTGACTCATGTCCCATCTGTTAACATGGAGGAGGCGGGCTTTATGAGCTATACTGCAGCCAGTCAGCAGGGGGCGATAGAGAGGGTTTGGCTCCACTTTTAGGGAGCTGTCATGTTGTCCATCTTTTTATACAGTCTATGGTCTGTACATGACAAACACGACTAAACTACATCATGAGCCAGCCAATAACGGGAAGCCTTAAAACTAAACTGCACACAGTGATGAGGATTTTTATATCAGGTTTTTTTTTAATGGATGTAAGATACATACTTCTGTTTCTTTGTACTTTTGAAGACAAAGCAATAAACGTGTTCACATCTTGTATTGTCCTTGTAATGTGTGCTCAAATTACTGATTACATAAGTCATGTTAATTATTTATCTAACTTATCCTCCTATTCCCTTTCTGTTATAGCTTATTCAGATACCTTATCTATGTTTTATTGTTCCACTGCTGTTCTATATAACTTTCTTTTTCCTATTTATATTGTTCTATCTACTAATAATTTTAAAAACCATATGAGTTCTTTAAACTCATAATTAAAACGTTCTTGGTTTTTATATTGAACCTTGTTTTAATTAGAGCTCTTTTTTATTTTTATTCAAGTTGAATCTCAGATTTTGTCTAAAAAAATTCAAACAAACTGGAGTTGTAATAATGAATTTTTAATTTATTCAACTTTTTGAAGTCAGAACCCAAATGTGTTTTTCACACATGACCTCTTCTGTACTGTGCAAACTAAGTTATGAAGGCTTTTTTCAGATCTGTCAACCAATTTCAGTTTCATCACTCAGGCGCTATGGGCAACGTACTTCTATAAATGAATCTATTTACAGTTAACCTCTTGGTTCATTATACAGAAAGGTAAAAATAACAGCCATGTGCAGTCCTCGGGGGTTTCTTTCTAACCAGGTGTTTAGTGTTGTGGAAATTCAGACCTGTCCACGCATGGATGGAAAAGCAAAACACCCAGATTACATCGTAATCACAATAACACAGTTGAACTTACTTCCTCTAAGGCGTGTCTGACTCAAAGTAACAGCTTTCACTTCTGTGTCGCAGCTGCACTTGGTCGGTCTGAGCTCAAACCTGCAGGCACTGACTCACGGGAGGGACGCAGGGATGAGTTTCTACAGCGACACGTCCACAGAGGACATGAGCGACGAGCTGGAGACTCTGGGGTAACACTGAATTGATTATCGGGACTGTAATTAATATTATCATTTAAGGATTTACTTGCCGTTTCACCTGTTGTTGAAAACAATTCGCTGCTCTGCCAGAGGCAAGCGAGTCACGAGCCCAAATACCTGTACCAGACTTCGTGCCAAAATCATGCAATTAAAAGTATTCTTACTTATTCACGAACATTTTAAAGAACCAATGTCACAGTATGAACAAAACTGTAGACTGTCAGGGAAAAAAATCGGCATTATTTAATTCACCAATAGTAATAATTAATTCCTTGGCATTACAGTGTCATAAATTCTTAGCATGTCTCTGTTGTAAATGGGTCGTGACCTATTTGGAGATATGATTGTGACAGAGAAATTACGTGAATAGAATATCAAATTAGTTTCACGGTTTGCATATAAAAAGAGTAGCCTAAATAACAAGGAAATCGTTTGTCACTGACCTATATACAGGCAGAATTAATTAAAATTAAATTAGTTTAAATGAATGTCATGAGGGTTCTGATGGTTACTGTGAGAAAAGGACAAGATCCAAATCTTATTTAGTGACCTCAGTCTGATTCTAATTTTATGTTACATGTTTTGAGGTGTGCCTGATGTTCTGCCCCTCATGTATATAAAGATATCGTTGAATGAATTGTGGCACAAATCATCTTACGCTTCCAAAGACTACACTTAGCTGTAGAAAAACTGTAATATTGATTTAAAAGTCCAGAAATTAAACAATCAATCAATTATTTTTTTTATTTATATAGAGACAAATTATAACTGAAGTTATCTCAGAGCAGGTCTAGACCGTAAGCTACTCTTTTTCTTGTATATTTATTTTTATAGAAAGATGGTGTTTTATACGTATCTTTATATCTGATATCTTCATGCATATTTAACATACATATTTTCTGGGTCAGTTGTTCTCAACTGGTCTAACCTCAGGACCCACCACCACTTCCTTATTGAGAAATAATTACATTTCTGAAACTTTTCAACCACTTTAACTACTCATCTAACAAAGTATGTTACAGTTTGGACGTGAGATGAAACAAAACATCACAGTATGTCAACATCACAAAACACAACTGTATGATAGTCGAGCAAAATGACCAACAGGTAGCAGTTTTAGGAATCTAACTGTAGGAAATGATCAAATTAGTGAATACATGGAGTGTGAATAAACTACACGCATGGATACAGCAGTGGCAGCGCGCACAACTCCAAAAATAAGTTTCGGGTGCACGGCAGAAAATGAAATCCAGAAAAAACAAAAAGCTCCGGCACTCACAGGATCAAGTAAAACTGACTTTACTTTTTGTGACCCACATTAAAGTCAGTTTAACTTGATCCTGTGAGTGCCGAATAAACTACACGCACACATCAGCGACCCACTGAAAACAGCTTTGGGTCCCGACCCACCAGTTGAGAACCATCTAGATAATGCTGCTAATAGAATTCCAGACAGGTTTGGTTTCTCTGCATCATTGACTTCTATCAGTAGTGACGGTGTCGTATGTCACTATGAGATCTTTGTAGTGGACACAGTTAAACACAGAGGTGACAGTTTTCAGTGTAAACTTTGACTTTAACAACTATCCAAATAAAAATATATAAAAGTACTTTTAATTTCCTTTTCCTTTAGAAACTGTCCTTTTTCCTGAGCCGTGCGCTTCAATGTACTTTTTACACATTCTCAGCAAATCTAAATGCAAATTATGGACTTTCACATCCTGTTACTAGTTTCCTTTGCATCTGTCTTACAGTCTGAGGTTTGTTCCACATTTCTGACACCTTCCTGCTTAGGCTGGTCAGTAAATACATATTATACTCTGTAAATAGTAAGAGCTATTAAATCGTGATATTTGAAGAGATCCCGTTATCTGATAATAATAACTTTATTTATACAGCACCTTTAAAAACAAGAGTTTACAAAGTGCTTTGACAGCCAATAAAAACAAAGTAAAGCAGAGAACAAGCAGATCACAAAACCAGCAAATCACAAAACCAGCAACTCACTCAGGACCAGCAAATCACACAACAAGCAAAGCACAAAACCCGACACCCAATAGGTAGCAGGAGAGGAGAATGTGTTTGATCATGCGGGTGTAGTGACCATGTTTTCGCCAAAGAAGGTCACCATTACTTTTTATCCCCCACAAGAATTAAACCTCTGTTGACCGTAGTGTTGAGTTACAGGTTTGACTTATTGATTTTGTTTCAGGTGGTACCACTATGACCTGTCCCGTCACGCTGCAGAGGCCCTCCTCCTGTCCAACGGGACTGATGGAAGTTATCTCCTGAGAAACAGCAATGAGGGACCGAGCTGCTTCGCCCTGTCTGTCAGGTTAGTCAGCCTGTTATATATATACATATCTATATTTATACATATATATATTTATAGCCTGTAAATATGTGTCTCCATTATGTCATTCAGTGCACTGTGTAGATAAAAGTTGTAAATGACTTTAAAATGTTGTTTAATTTTTCACACAGGGCGAAGAACTCAGTCAAACATTTTCACGTGACACGCAGAGACAGCAGCTACATATTCGGGTTTAATGAATTTCGGAACCTTCAAGACTTCGTCAACCACTTCGCAAACCAGCCTCTGCTCGGCAGTGACACAGGTACGGAGAAATTCACACAGTCAAACAACCTATAGCTCTGTTGGCTCTCTTTCTGGGCCAGTGCTTTCATGGCAAAGATGACTGTTTATTTAAGTTATAATAGAAACCATTTGCTGTAGCAGACTTCCGGCTACAAATCCTGGTAATGCTCGAGGAGAAAAAGGCAGTAGTTATCAAAATATAATAGGATAAGCATCAACATAGCTGATCCCAGGGACTTAAAACAATCCGCCTACTCCACCTCAGCTCCCCCGACAGTTGCTTTTTCCTAAAATCAATGACGGGCTCGTTAGCTTTGTTGGCGTCTAGCAGCAGGTTGTTGTCTTTGCACCACTCTGCAAGATTGTTGGTATCCTCCCTGTGTGAATCCTCATCGCATTTTATAATCTGGCCAATTACAGTGGTATCACCAGCAAACTTGAGGGGACCGAGCATACAGCCCTGGGGTGCTCCAGTGTCTCGCAGTAGACTGCAACAGGTTTGGCTGACAATCTAAACTGGATCTGTTTGCTCGAAATGCAAACTGCTATTCAGAAATGGGTTGAGTGCAACAGGGCGGGACTAAATCCTGCAGATTTTTAAGATACAACGACAGTGGAGGCTGTCTTTAAGCATGTTGGGACACTCTCGTGACACTGACTGATTGGCACTTGTTCTTAATAAATGGCTTCACAGCAGGATTCTTCTCACATCCACTGCAGATTTTATGACTTTAATTTTGATGTCAGATTTGCCATTGCCATTTACTGCATCTGTCAAACAAAACAGGAAGTCATTAAGTAACTGAGAGTTCTGGGTTAAACAGAAACAGTCAAGTGGTGTCGAGGCCAGCTGTCAGCCGGAGGTATAAAAAGAGAGTTTATAATCTACAACACACTCATTTGTTTGCTTTTCAGTGCTGCATCGTGCACGCATGACATATTTTTTAATATTACGACACGCACCAGTTTTGTTTTGAGTTCTCTACTCATATGTGTGTTGTGTTGTATTTTGTTGTTCAGTTTTATAAAATCCCCTCTCTGAACCAGGAACCCTGATCGTGCTGAAGTGTCCGTACCCGTGGCGTGTGGAGGAGCCGTCCATCTACGAGTCTGTGCGAGTTCACACAGCGATACAGACGGGACGCACGGAGAACGACCTGGTGCCCAACGCACCGTCGGTACAACAACTTCCAGCAAACTTTGCTGAGCAAAATACAGTTTTTTTGCTTTGATTTTTAAGTTGTAAGATGAACATTCTACTCACTGAAGTATTTGGTTGTCAGCTAAACCCTTAGCCTGTAGAGAAGGAGTGTTTCTATGACGACACCCTTTGGTTTGTGGACTACAGTTTTCAAGCCTCAAGTTTGGCAATATGGCCGTCCCATTTTGGTTTCCGGGAGATAATTTTGGCAGAGACCCAAGTTATAATAAATTAGAATTATTTTTGAAAGTTAATACTTCAATAAATGTATTATAATAAACCGTCTTCCTGTTTTTTCAGCTGGGCACAAAGGAAGGATATCTGGTGAAACAGGGAGCAATAGTGAAGGTAGGAGGCAGTCACAGCTCACCATGTCTGAGGAACAATGTTTTCAGCTGTACTTCTGTTTTTGTAGTTCTCAATGTTATCTGATTTGAAAACATGTGTTTCAGACTGAGGTCAAATAAAAATAAATCCACTTTTAAATCTTTGTGCAGAACTGGAAGCAGAGGTGGTTCACAGTCAACAGACATGAACTCAAATACTTCAAAGACAAAATGGTGAGTCTCTGAGCTGCATGCGCGCTCCTACAACTTCACTTTAGTATTTTTGATTCGAGTTAGAGGCTTTGTGCAATTGTATTAAATGCCCTGCACTTTTGGCAGTATAGTGGGCCCTTGTCTGCAGCTTTTTGATTGGCTGTCAAAGGCGCAAAAGTGAGCGAACTCTTTCTTTCACGAGCTAAACACCATGACTGATAAACCTCGTGACATTTTAATTTTTAATAACAAAACTGTCTGAGGGGTGAGCAGGAGTGTAAAGTTTGTATGCATGCCACCGCCAGCCCCGGGTATGGAGAGTTATTTTCTCTGACAAATGCACAAAACCTACCTGCTAGTTAGCTGTTGGCTGCAGACGTTGTGGTGTGTTCAAGTGCAACTTCTCGGCCCAGGCACAGGAAACACCAGGCGACAGAACAATTTGCCTACATTAGTTCTATGATGTTGGTTTGGTTTGTAAGCTGTGGATTGTCTGTGTTGCAGAGTGAGGAGCCCATTAAAACCCTGGACCTGAGAGCCTGCTCTGCTGTCCAGTTTGACTACTCTCAGGACAAAGTCAACTGCTTCTGGTGAGTGATGAACACTCAGACATCAGCACCGAGATTCTCACTATAAACCCAACTCCACGTTTCTGTCTCATCCTTTAATACGAGCCCTACTCTTTATTTAAAGTGAAGGAACATCAGCTTGTTTCTTTTTGCTTTAGGCTGTTGTAGAGGCAACGCAGTCGCAGCAATTACACAACTTTTATTCTTAAGTTTGCCAAGAACATAAAACAAAACTACGCACTGATCTCATTAAATTATTGTACTGCCTTCTGTTGATGTGCCGCCCATAACTCAACAAACATCGTGGCTCTGAAGACAGCCGTCCCCTCGTCCACAGGTTTACTGTAAGGTGACCTTTAGCACCATAAAAGGCAGCATATGAATGCAAATATTTGCTTTTCTTGTCCTCAAACGAAATAAGATATTGTATCAGTATGTCAGCTTGGATTTACGAAAGACGTGATAGGAATTTATTTTGCTCTTATCTGACATGTTAAATGAAAAAGTAAAAATATTTCTGATCTTTCACAACACAGCCTCGCGGTGGGTGTTGGGCACGTCTGTACTTCCCCAGAGTAGCAAAATCTGACATCTGTGATATTTGAAAAAGAGGAAGTCAGAGCCGTGAAACATCAGAAAGAAACAGGAGGGAAGGAGAAGTTATAGCGAGCTGACAGGCGGGAGTGGCTTCACAGAGTTTACAACCACTGAACCCTTTTTACACAGTGCTACAAAAACACCGCACAGGTCAAACAGGAAGTGCTGATTCTGATTTTTAATCTCTTCCTTCACTTCTTATTTCATCCAGCAGGAATGAGTCTGCAGTATCAGCTGTGTTCACTTCTCCTGAAGTGAGTGTCAGGCGAGAAAACCCCACAAAATTTAAACTTTCTACATGTTAGCACCCAGATTTTATGTCTCTCTTTTCTGTTAGGGTGAATATTTAGGGCCTGAAATTCAACTGATGTCAGTTTTGTGACTGCTGGTTTGAACCTTCCAGTTTGGCATTTTGGTGGTCCTCTTCTTGGTTTTTATTTTAGCTTAAAGTAAGAGGGTGGATACGTATCGCTACGCCTCTATCCTGATTGACAGGTTGCAGTGGCAGCAGCTTGTCAATCACAGGTAGCCCCGCCCTAAACCCTCCCCTGCTTTATGGTCTCTGTGACTCTAAATAGGAGCATCATTGACTAAGTGAACGTCTTGCTGTGTTGAAGACTTGAGACTAGAGATTGAGACCATAAAGTCATTTAGAAAATGCTTACTGAGGGAATAAATCAAGAGAGAAGGACCATTTTCTAGCCGATTTCTATATAATTCCTGCAACCAGGAGAGTCGCCCCCTGCTGGACATTAGGAAGAATACAGGTTTTAGGCACTATCACGGCGTCACACGTTGCTTGGAAACCAGATGGGCCATTAAATCTAATAAGAAAGAAAGCCGACCTGCAGCATGTGTGTGTCTTACAGTGTTTACGTATTTAAAGATAAGATCAGCTTTATTTAACAGACTAATCAAAAGTCAGAAAGGCATTCATGTTCATCATTTGTGAATAGTTAATTTTTGTCACTTGCAGATAAACGTATTTGTGGTTCCCGTCACGTCCACGCTCGCATTGTTTACATTTATTATTATTTTTGTTCAAACTTTATTGAATACTACTTCACTGTATGAATATTTGTTTACATTTAGTGAGGGGCTGGACAATCACGTTTGTATACGTCACCAAGTTCGCTATGAACTCTGGGTAAGTCTCACAGAAAGTCCGTCATTTGATGTTGAACAGTCAGAGCGCTCACAGACGGTGGGACAGCACGAAGCACTCACACACTTACCGGGAACGCGCCTCAAAGTCTGTGAGATTGGGATTGGGCCCAAGAGGCTTCGCCCCCTGCTTTTATATGGTCTACTAAAGACATCAATATTAGTTGCGATGCAGGGTAACTCTTTATTTAGGTTTTCTAATTTCAAAATAATGTCTATGAAGTTTCCTGGACAGATCTGTAATTATTTGCACGTTATAGGGAAGTGAAGCTTAGAAGTGCTGTGTGAACAGAACGTCATCTTTCTATGGTTGGTATAAACAGGAAGAATGATGACACGCTAAACTGTTTCCAGTGTTCAGCCTAATCTTCAAACTGTATCCAGAGGTGGAAGTAACGAATTACTAGGACTCACGTTTCTGTAGTTGAGGCGCTTTTTTGTGTATTTTTCAAAGTCAGTCATTTGACTTTAAGTTAAGTGTGTTTGAAATGAAGTAAAGTGATTCGCTACATTTCTACATCCATCCGTAAATTATTTATCGACAGATATTAGGAGCTAGAAAGAAACTGACTTGGACCAGACACCAATCAAATGCATCGCATCAAAAACAGGCCAATCAGATCAAAGTGTCGTGCATCGCGACAAAACAGCAGTGCCGGTTGATTTTCACTGAGCCCGAAGCGAAGAAGGAGAGCTTCCACAACGAGAGGTCCATCTCCCGTCGTTTTACACCTAAACATGTAAACACAAGGCCACACAGGTTTGAGGTTTGATTCTAACTGGGAGCTGAGGGCGTCAGATTACACAGGAAGCTTTCAGTTAACTACGTAAACCTTTACATTGTTCCAACTGTGCAATCATTCTCTCCCTCCTCTTTCACTTCATGTGATGTGTTTATTATAAAAATCAGCGAGGCGGGAAAGTAACTAAGTAACTTTTACTTTGAGTACTTTTTACCTGAGCTACTTTTTACCTGAGTTCACTTAACTCACTCTCACTTTGAAATTAAACTCTATAAAGGATTTTAAAATGATGCTTAAAACAAGAGATTAATTTATTATAAGATCCGTTTTTCAACAAAGGTTATGGATCCACCACCAGACACACTGTGGAGTAACAAGTCAGCAAATAACAAGGAAGAGTGTCCTCTTATTGGTTCTCACAGGTTGTGTTAACACAACTTTCAACTTCAACTTCAACTTTTTTGTCCCCGAGGGGAAATTTGTTTCTCAGCCATGTAAGACGAAAAAACATTCTGAAAACACAGACAGGAAGACTCAGTTACGAAAAACATTAAAGCACATGAGAATTAATTAAGAATACATTAAGAATACACATGACATACGCATGATGAAAAACAACAACAACAACAACAACTAGATAATAAAATATGAACAAGTCTTCCTTCCGTTCTCTGACTCTCCGTAATCTCTCTGTGTCCACAGCCTGGTGTTTCCTGAGAGAACGTTTTATCTCTGTGCAAAGACTGGCGTGGAAGCAGACGAGTGGATCAAGATCCTGAGGTGGAAACTGGTGAGTTCTTTTGCTCAACACAGTGCTGACAGGAAGTTTGACTTCTTATCCAGTAACACAAACTTCTGGAGGACTGCCTGTTTTCAATCCATTATATTGTGAAGTGCAGGGCGGGGAAAACACTTGAAGAACTATTGATAATTTGCTGGAGGGATCTGGACATACAGCACGGTCCTGGCTTTTAGAAGGAACGGTGAAAAGCATTGTGGGAAACAGAGGAAATCTCCAGTTGAGGCTCAGTAGAAGAAGAGACGGCAGGTTGAGGGGAAGTTGAGACTTACAACACTTGATGATTCAGAAATCAGTCACAGTAAATCATGTCTGTGTCTGAGGGAGGATTTTCCTTTAAGCAACACAGAAAATGATACGTGATATGTCATTAACCTTCTTATTACTGAAACACACCATTGTTGTGTTATTGTGTGTGACAGAAACTCAGTGTTAGAGCCAAACTCACATTTTCAAACACCAAAGTCACGCAGTTACACAAACGAAGCGTTTGGGGAAACTCCCGTGCTCTGCAACACAAAATGGCTTTTTTTCTCAATGGAGTCTGGTGTGTTTGCAGAGAGCGATGTAACGTCTGTCTGTGGTTAAAACAATCATCTTCCTCTGTAACAAAAAGGTCTATCTCTGTAGGGATCCTTTCTGTCATGTAGTCACACATTGTAGAATAACAATCTGAGAACTTTTAGTGGACGCACTTCGATTTACCAAAAAGGCGTTTCAGCCATTGGCCTCCCTGCAGGATGAGGCAATCTACTTGACCAACTCCCAAACCTTTGTAACTATTAGTCAGTTAGACCACAAAATGTCTTCATGTAGGGCCAAAGTTTAAAATACCCTGTAACTTAAAGGTTACGGAAAGGCAGCATTTTTATGGTGACTCGGCTAAAATCTAAATCATACGCTGGTTTCATTCTGATTATATTCTCAGCGAACCTTTCTTTGTCTCCAGTCACAGATCAGGAAAGGTCGATGACAGCCGTGCGTGGAAACGTGGAGAGGGAAAGAAGCCCCAACTTTATAGAAGACGTCACATCACCTGGATGAGCAGCAGCGTTCAGAACTGAAGAGTGAACTGGAGCAGGAACCACACTGGGACGCTTTTCTCTGAGTGTGCTGACTGGAGGCTGACAGCGTGGATGTGTCTCCTCCCTGTTTTATTGACATATTTATTTAGTACAGAGAGGCTTAGTTTCTTAAGAGTCTCATGTTTGTTGAAAAATAGTTAATATGTCGAGGGACTATTTTCTGTCTGCGTATTTCCTGCAGAAGGATTTCAGTCACACTTACTAACCTGCATGTTGTTGTTTCAGAGGTTTACACTTTTTCCCCATTTTATACACACAAAAACTGGAACTGTGCACCGAATTCTGAAAGCTCATGTATCAACAACATGACTCCAAACAGCTGAACTTTAAGCACAATTCCATCGTTCTCACTCTAATATCATTCTAAATCACAGCTTTGCAAATCTCACTTTGTTCACCTAGAAACACTCCCCTTCAAAGTGCAACACCCTGATAACCAGTTAGTCTCACTCATGTTGCACGTGTGCAAACTCAGTTGGAAGAACACTTCAGTCATGTATAAAAGAGGCCGCTGCTTGGCCAGGGAGAACATCACCCCCGATGTGGATGAGGTCCTCTGGCCTGGCCAGGATCAGAGGCGGGATGCAGAGTGATCTGTTTCATTCTGTCAGTTCAGCTGAACACTTTGTATTGCAGTAACAAATAAATATCTCTCGTTACCTTACTTTTGTTGTAGTGTTTCATTGTACTTACATAGATGAACGTTTTGCTACACACTACGTACAACTTACAGTAACATTTGTGTTGCATTGTGATGCCCAACAAAAAACCCAACACTTCACCAAAACGAGAAAAAGGAAACTGATGTCCACACACTTGTTGAATATGTAACGTGGCCTCATGAAGCCAAACTATGAACACGTCTGATGGAAGTGTTTTGAATTGATCACATCAGTGTAGCTGTGTGTGTTGTTTTGGTGGAAGGAAGAGAGAACATGGTTTTGAGTGTTACGTTTCATTTTGAAAGAGCTTTGTGGAGTTTGGACAAAGTCGTTAAGTCGTTAAGTTACAGTTTGTGTTTTGAGACTGTAATATGTCGATTTCTATAAGTGAAATATAGTTATGAAGAGCATACATGTACACAAGAAAGAAATATTTAGTGAGGAGACCATCGTTGTTTTCAGTCACCCTGACAGCGTATTGGTTACGATGCACAGCCGAAAAATCGAGTGTGACACCTTTCTCTATTTATTTTAACTCAACAATAAGACAATGAAGCAGGAAGAGAGAGCACTGTGCTGGTATGTTTAAATACCTTTTTATGTTTCCTTATTACACCAGACAAAAGGAAGAATTTGCACTTGGCATCAAATCCTCGACTCAGATTACAGAAGCTTTCTAACTTACAGATCCTATCTTTACTGTTCGGATACCACGATAATTAAGCAAATGACAGGTAAAAGAAGACTTAATAAAACAATGATATATAATTTAAGAATGGAATAGGAACATAACCTAAAATAAACTCTTAGTGCAGGAGATGCAAAGCTGTCCTCACTTCCACTTTCCAAAGGGAAGTTGTAGCTGACTGGTTTAACCTGCGTGGCTGCTCTTTTATTACTTTCACACAAAGCTGCTTCTGAGCGCGCTCTCTTTCTTTTATCTCCTTAGTAAATTTCCAAAAAGAACATCTTTGGATTTCTCTACAGATGTTGCACACCTGCCCTGAAGTTAAAAGGCTGTCACTTTTTTAGCTCCATTTTTACTTTAACTTTTTTCCCCTTACTCGCCTGAGATAAGGGACGAAAGGATTCCTGCAGCTCGTTGTTTCTGTGGTAACACATTTTTTAAAACTTTTATAATAGGGTCCCTGGTGCATTAAACTGTTAGTTTCAACTTGCAGAGAAGAATTAATATCTAAAAATTACTGGAGTTCATTCCATGGAAAATGACGAAGAAGGTCCGAATCCCGGTTCAGACATAGTGGGCCTTTCTGTGTGGAGTCTGCATGTTCTCCTCGTGCATGCGTGGGTTCCCTCCGGGTACTCCGGCTTCCTCCCACAGTCCAAAGACATGCTCGTCAGGTTCATTGGTGACTCTAAATTGCCCGTAGGTGTGAATGAGAGCGTGAAAGTTTGTCTGTCTCTATGTGTGATTGACTGGTGACCTGTCCAGGTGTAACCCCGCCAATGACAGCTGGGATCGGCTCCAGCCCCCCCCACGACCCTGTACTTCATAAGCGGTATAGATGATGGATGGATGGATAAACTCTAAAGAGAAATTGACCTTTACCTTCAGACTACAAACTGAACAATGTGTATTCTTACATTGAAAGTTTAACAGTGAAAAAAAGAGATAAACAGCTTTAGGTGCTAAAAATTAAACATTTATTCAGACTTCCCGACATTTGATTCGACAGATAAACTCTTTCTTAGCTGAGAAAATGCTGATGAGGAGAACCTAAACTCTACAGAAATCAACAGAACAAAAAGTGTTCAGGAAAGTTGGATCATGATGGACAGAATACAGCTCAGGAGATATTCATTTCTTTGGGCTGTAACATCTTGCAGACATGTTTTCCCACAGGACTTGAATGCACCATAAGAGACAGAGAGATTCAGTGAGCAGGGTGTGATCTGGATGTTTCTGCAGTGGAGTTTATGTCACCTCCACCACCTGCCTCAGCTCCTCTATTAGAGGAGCCAGCTCCTTCTCCAGACTCATGATGAGGCCTGAGGACACACAGAGGACTGCTGTTACTTTACCGGTCAAACAGACGCACAGAAAACAAGAGCAAAACAAAACACCTGAACTTTCTTCAGATGACATCACCTGCAAAACTCTGCCCCCAAGAAATCTCACAAACTGACACTAGCAGGCAGATACAACTTAATAACATAACAGGCCTTTTGTACACAGTGTTATCTGTGTCAGATGTATATACAGTACATTTACCTTTAAAATTAAATGCAAACAAATGCTAATATGCACAGGCATCAAACATGACAATAACATGTGAGATGAGAACATATTATTACATAAATAACATACAAGAGAAAGTACTGGAAAAGTGGTATTATGCAAAATATTTGTTTCACCTTTTAACCACACAGTTAAGTAGCATAAAAAAGGTTGTATAAAAATATAGATTTTTAGTGAGCTTATAAAAAAAGGCAATGTTGTCACAGCCTTTAGCTCATGTTGAGAGAATCCAGGGAGAAAGACTGAAGGTGTGTGTCTGTCTGTGTGAGAGAAGTTCAGAAACCACAGCCGTTACTGTGGGCTGAGGTAAACAATGATCACTGAAAGATATTTTACCTGTGTTAGCGTTGCTGCTGGCAATGAAGCTGATGACCAAAGGTAACCGATTGAACTGCACGATCTGTTCAGCACAAGAAAACAGACACGTTGGTACTGATGAAACAGCTTTTACATGTTCGCAGGACAACTGAACTATTTCTGAGAAGCTTTTTGGTATCTTAGTTTAAAGTTTGTGTAAAACATTTATACATTTACATGTGCACTTAGGAGGCTAAGCTACATGGGCTCATTAGTGTGCAGCTGGTGTCAGACCTGATAGGTGTTGTAGTAGCAGATGATGCTCTTGTTCTTGGAGAGGCCCAGCTTGCTGCCCTGATCTGTGGCCAGGGCGAAAGTGGACAGGAAGCCGGGTCTCAGAGCGTGGACCGGGGCGTTGTCGTTGGCAACTGCAAGGAGGCAGAAGCTACGTTAATAATAAAAACAAATCTACACCCAGTGAGTTGTTGCTACTCTTAATTGCACGACTGATCACCACCATTAATCAAGAATCATATTGCAATCAAAATATGGAAGACCAATGGCTTCAGAAGATGTTTCTTACCTTTAATAACTGGGACACCATCTCTGTCTGTCACTACAATAGCATGAAGACCTTCAACACTAAAGGAGAAAAGACAAGTGATTTATAATGGACTCAACCCAATACAACCTGTATGGTTCACTGGCAACTGTGACATAGAAAACAGATTTAATTACATTATGCAATCAATCATACACACCTCTGCAGCTGTTTGTACAGGTATCTCTTCAAATCCTGTTAAGAAAAACATGCAGATACATGGAAAATAAAGTTAGACAAAAATAAATAAAGTTTCTGCATGAGTCTCACTGACAAAGACACAAGCGACCATCTTAAGTGGGCAAAGGCCAGGTGCCAGTGGCTACATACGGTGTAAATAAGATTACATTAGGTTATAAGAATTTCAAATGAACGTACATGTGTCAGTTTTCACTAGAGCCGTATGTAGCCGAAATGTTGTGCACATCGCATTGCGTTATATAAAACTCTTTTAACATCATACTAATTGTTATTTCCATCTTCGTGTTAGAAAAGGAGAAATAATTGAATGAGCTCAGTGTAAGGAGGGTGACAGACGGGCCATACTCACATCAGCCATGGTGGCCACCGTTTTATAGTGTTATCCAGGCCGGTCAGCAACTGTGGAGAGACAAATGAATCCGTAAAAGGTCCTCAGCAACTTAGACTGTTCGTTTAAATAACTGTTGGTTCCTCGAAGTGAATAACAGCAGGCTAACATGATAGCTAATGAGCTAGCTAACTTGCGATATTTAGCTAACTGTTACTTCCGCTAAAAAAAATCAACTGACGTGACCTACTGCTGAAGTTAAACTCATGATAAATTAATTATACATGATAAAGTTACTAATAAAAACAGTAAAAATGTTCGCATACCTTCTTTGGGTCCTTTTTAATTGACTTAACATCTAACAGCTACATACTAGTAAGAGGCACAAGCAGAAATCACATGACACTCTTGTTTTGTTTCCGGCTCTTGAAGAGGCGTTCAGGATAGTCAGTACGGCGTTTTACTGCACTGCATTCCTGCCGCGGCATTGAACAGCTATATAGAAATGAGTTGATAGACTATATATGTTTATATACAGTATAAACACCCTATTAATAGGACTATCAAAATTGTTCTCTTTAGCTGGTCTTAAGAATTGTGTTATTATTTTTGTTAGTAGCTGTTGTTCCCTATGTTCTCTGAATGCAGCATTAAAACCTTTGGGGCGGGGCCGTGAGGTCATGAGAATGGATGTATTGCTGCATTCACGTGCTCCTCGGATGGTCTCCCTTCCCAAGTTGAAAGTTGTTCTTCCGACTTTGATGTTTATTATGCTTTAAGTCTAATGTGTAAACAACAACAACAACAACAACAACTTACAAAGAATATGTGTTGTGCTTTAATGTTCAGGGTGGTTAAACAATGCGATGATAGCCGTTTTTGGCGTTTTAAATTTTGTTTGTAATGTAGATTGTATCCCGCACTTTAATGCATCAGTCCAGTACAAACTATTAACCACTTAAATATTGCTTAACCTGACTATCAGCCTAAATGCTAATATAATAACTTTTGTAACTAGCCTAGGTTGTGGAAAGCAACTAACGTTTACAACCTTAATACAAAGTAAATGTGAGAAAAAAAATGCAAGATGGGAATAAATGACATACAATCCACCCATTATTTACCATCACCATTTTGCCTCATATTTATAGAACTCAACTAATTCTGTAAGAAAAGTTTGTCATTTGGGCCTCATGTCAAAATGTATTGAGTTTCACATCAAGCATCTACTTGTAGTTTCAGTCTGTACAACTAAAATAAAGAGGCTCTGAGCAGTTGTCATATCCCTTAGAGCGGCTCTAAATATAGCCAGTTATTAATAGAACTTCCTGACAGACTGGGCTTCACATGTTCTCTGCCCTGACAGCAACACCGACTCTGTGAAGAGGGAGAAAGCCTTCTACACTGTCTGCTGTGTGCTGTACGCGCAAACAGGTGAGTTCACTGAGGAGAACAGAAGAGGTTGTTAACATCTGAACCAGAAACAACAACAAGATATTTTGACTTTAATGATAGTTAGTGGTTACTTCACTGGGGGACAGAGGATTGAAACTTTGAGACCTTTTTCATAACAGACGTGGTCATTTGGAACATCACTTTTTACCATCATTTTTGTTATTAGTTCCAGCTGTGCTTTTCTGGCTGTGACTCCACATGTCTGCTCTGAAACAGGTCCAACAGTTTCATTCATTCCTTTTTGGAATGATCAATGAACGCTAGAGCTCTTATGATAACAAGATTCAGAAAGTAAAAACGGTTTGGGACATCATGATGATCTGATGGTTTGCAGGTGTCCATTACTTGTAGTAAGGACCGAGTATAATTGAACCCCTACTTGGTGTTTATGTTTACCTTGAATGCACACATATTGTACTGTAGGTAAGGGATTTTTCCCTTATGTATAACAGGGGGAGGTCTTTTCTTTCATGACAAAAATGTGACAGTTTGGGGAAATGTTAGGCCTACTAATATTTAAAGAATAAGCAAAATTTGACAAGAAGCATGCAGCTAATCTTCTTAACAATGTTATTTAGATCAAAACCAACTCGGCCCTCTGTTAGTTAATTAACCCTGTAGTGTACTGGTTGATAACATTGTAGAAGTGAGAGCAAAGTGGGGCAGAAGAATTAGCACAAGCTCAAATTATGTTACATTTCGGGACCGACTGTAAGCAGATTAACTTGAAGGTGGTCGCCAAGGCCTCTTTTTGTTTCAACACTAACATCGTGCTTTCTGTTTCTGTTGAGCAGCTGCATGGTGGGTTATATTGTCTTTACTTTGTTCTTCTGGTCAGCATGGGGGACATCCAGCAGTTCGAGCAGGACTTCTACCAGACGAGATATTACATAGACGACCAGGGTCAAACTGTGGCCTACTACGCTGACTACGACTCCGCGAGCCCTGCTTATTACGATGAGTAAGTGCTCAGACTAGTGAGGAATGCCCTCTAGGGTGCCTCTCAAGTATGACCATCTCCTTACATACACAGTAACAAAAAGACTTTGCTTTATGGGAAATGTAGTATTATAACAGTACTTCTTGTCTTCTTGAGTGTCTGTATGAATACCCTTGCCTTGCATCTGTGTTGTCTTCAGCGGAGCACAGACTTTCATGCCAGATGTTCTGGATCCTTCCATGCAGCAGGAGTACACAGGACAGTTCTACCAGCCTGAGATGCCTCCTGGGACTGTTGGAGACACAGGAATGGATTCTCTCGAAGAGGAACCTCCCCTACTTGAGGGTAAAAAAGTAACTGCATTTTGTCCTTACGGTTAGATGCTTGAAATGTTATATTTGTGATGTGTAGCAGAGGACCAAACTATTTGTGATGTTAGTGAACGATCCAATTCTTTGAGTCGCTATTGGTATGAACCAATTGGGGGCCCTATAGCTAAAGAATCAGCTTTTTGCTATTAGCGGGCTGTTGTTTACTTACGCTTTCGAAAACGGGAAAGTGGCACCTGGCGTTGCATACTGCAAAATACATTGGAACAGCTCAATAGGTTCAAATTTATGGAAGAGGTTCCCTTCAAAGAGCCATAATTCCCATCACTAGTCTGTTCATATAGTGGTCGAATGTGTTGACACCAGGAAGTAGCTTGGATATTAATTAATCACTGAAATCAACTTCCTGTATTCACCCTACAAATAATCTTTATTACAAATTCTGCATAAAAATGCATTTGTAGGGCAAGATTTTAGTACCGGCAGTGACCTGGTTTCCGTTTGTCGTACGTTTGAGTCGTATTGACCAATTATCAGCCGGCTTTGGTTAGATGTAGTAAAAACAGTCTGTATGGAGAGCAAAAGCAGGCAGAATGTAACCCAACGTAATGACATCCCGGCTCCCATCAGCGTCATCAGACGACAACTTATTAATCTCTACAAACAGACATCTGCACGCAAGTTCAGCTGCTCTGAGAACTCAACTCCATTCTCGCTTCACAAGTTGCCTGTCGGTGGTAAACAATGCAGCGGACAAGAACCAAAGCCCCAAAATGTAGTCCATCACTCCCACAGGATATACTGTTATCAGTGGATCTGATGGGTTATTTGGAGATCATCCTCCAAATAAAAAGGACTCACAGCACTTGGACTAAGCACATGTACGATCAGAGAGTTTCTGGGTGAACAAAAGGAACTT
This sequence comes from Semicossyphus pulcher, assembly GCF_022749685.1. Classification (NCBI taxonomy): domain Eukaryota; kingdom Metazoa; phylum Chordata; class Actinopteri; order Labriformes; family Labridae; genus Semicossyphus; species Semicossyphus pulcher. The sequence goes on along the minus strand of NW_027211648.1, from coordinate 29,598,785 downwards.
TTTTATATTGCATGCAAACTAATACAAAGATTGGATTTACAAATATTTGTTTTGTTTGTTTCCTCCTTTCTTTCTAGAGCTTGGCATCAACTTTGATCACATCTGGCAGAAGACACTGACAGTGCTGAACCCTTTTAAGCCTGCAGATGGCAGCATCATGAATGAGACGGATCTGACAGGCCCCATCCTCTTCTGCATCGCACTGGGAGTCAGCTTAATGATGGTTGGTCATTAGCATTCACTTCTGTATAATATGTACAGTAGTGACATTCAACAAATGCATGTCTTTGTTCTCGTATATTCAGGCAGGTAAAGCTCACTTTGGGTATGTGTATGGGACCAGTGCTACAGGCTGCACTGGGATGTACATCCTGCTGAGTCTGATGAGCTCCCTGGCCGTGTCTTACGGCTGTGTGGCCAGCGTCCTGGGCTACTGCCTCCTGCCCATGGTGGCCCTCTCTGCATTCGCTGTCTTCTACTCTTTACAGTAAGTGCAAGTGGTTGTCTGTATTCTTTCTATTGCTCTTTCAAAGTTTATGATTCTGAAAGTTAACTTGAGTTCTTATATTAAGGTCCATACAAATCATATTGTAAAACACTTTGTTAGTGCAGCAGCAGCTTAGTCTAATTTAAATGAAAATTTATACAGAACTCAAAAGAAAGATGTTTTCTCAACACTGTTAGCTTTAGCTTTATCCCCCTCAAAGTTCAGAAATGCACTGTGGGGGTCATAGCAGACTTCTACCTGGAGTATACCTTACACTTTTAATTAAGTAACAGACATTTTCCAATTTGGTTGGTAAACTTGTGTAATGATGATTTAAGCAGGAGAGTTCAAAGCTAACTAATACTGTAGAAGTGCGCCAGCTGTGAGTACACTGTCAATAAGTCATACTGTATACGGCACGTAAAGAGAAGTCAGTGCAGAAGTGCCTTAAACCTGCATCTGATAATGGCCAGTAGGGGGCAAGTCCACTCTTATTTTATGGTAGCATATGAAAAATTAGGCTACTTCTCAGTTGATTCATTATTTCGGTAAATATTTTCCTAATGACTTTATGGTCTCGATCTCTAGTTTCAAGCCTTTTTAAATAAAGTTTTATTTAAAAGTTAATTTTATAAAACTTGGTCCCATTTTGGGTAAAAAGACAATAAAGACAATAAAGACAATAAAGCCGGAGATGCTTTAGGGCTTGGCTACCTGTGATTGACAAGTTGCTATCACAGCAACCCACAAAACTTTTTGTTTTGCGTTGGTTGCACTAAAAGACACACAGAGGAGTTAGCTGATCATATTTTTGGTTTGAAAATGTGGTTAAAAGCTTGTTTTAAGTAGCCAACATTAGAATCACAATTAATATCTCAGTTAGAGTGAATTACGGACGCTTCTTGCTATCCAAGGCAAAAACAAAAACAAGATATAACAGGAAAAATGTCAAACTTGAGTCTTTAAAACAACAGTCTTCAAACCAGCTGTCTGAAATAGTTCTTCCTACTTTTCTACTCTGACGCCTTCATCAGTGTTTTTCACCGGAGCCAGTGTCTCATCAATAAGCAAATTAGCATGATTAAGTTGTGCCTGAGTTTGGACAAATTTAATTATAAAGCCAGGATTAGGATTATTGCAGAGTTCAGTTCCATGTTGAAATCTCTCTGTTGTCTTCACAGAGGTGTCCTGGGGACAGTCCTGGCCTTGTTAGGGATTTGTTGGTGTAGTTTCTCCGCCTCAAAGATCTTCAGCTCCACCCTGGCTATGGAGGGCCAGCAGCTGCTGGTGGCTTACCCCTGTGCCCTGCTCTATGGGCTCTTTGCACTGCTCACTGTATTTTAGACATCATCATAGAAAACCTTCATCATTCAGGAAATCAGTGTTTTACTTAGATCACATCCACCAACACAGATGTAGCAAGGTCATGTTTAACTTCTGTGTCTATCCAAAGCATTTGGTCGGTGTTTGAATTCACAGAGCTTTAGCAGAACTGTGATGCCTCTGTATGTTATTGTAAAGAAATCTGAAACATGTAACTTTTATTTTTGTACGTCAGAATTTAATATATGGTTTGATTTCATCATTCAGATTTTGGTTAAACATTTCATATTCAAGCACAGATTTTTATGAATAAATACTTCTGTGACACTGTAAGTGTATCTGCAGGTGTCCTTATACATTCTTCTTCACAGGGTCCATTATTGCTCCACTGAGTTCGGGTTTTAATCGTTTGCTTCATCAAAAGTTTGACAAAATGTGTGAGTGTGTAACCTGTTAACAAACAGAAGAAAGAGGGGCTCACTCCCCTTCTTTAAGACCAGGAGATCCACCTGGAAATGAAACATTAATCAAGTTTTCATTCAAATTGTTCGCACATGCAAATTACTGCTGTTGCATGCATACGTGTAAGAGGTTCCCCACCTCCAGAGGGCGACCTGATATTCAGAGTAGAGAGAGAGCTGTTTAAGGCGTGCTCTAAACCTGCTCCATGACAGCAGCCCTCAGGATGTTTCTCAGGATTATTTTCTGTTAGCTGTAACCTTGGGCCATCACAAGATGATAACAACCACTCCCAACGCGGGGCCGTTTGGTCTTGGAGGCCCAAAAACCCCTTTGATGATGGCTACATGATGTCAGTGCTGTTACGACCGGTGATAAAAGGACCCAGAAGCAGAACACGAACTTGAGGTATTCGGCTGGTAATGAAGTTTTATTGCAGGAAAAGGGAGATGGAGATGAGGGAGGTTGTCCAAAAGTTTGCAGAGGGAAAGGTGATCTGGCAGAGGCGGCGAGGCCAGGTTGTGAGCGTGCCTGGTGGAGTGGCCAAGGTGAGGAGTACAGGAAGACAGACAGGGAGTAATGATCCTATGGCAAAAAGAGAACAGGATGAGTCGAGCGATACACAGCGAAAATCTTCTTTCATCAAAAATCAGAGAAAGGCTCGTTTTCTACCACAGTGGCTGAAACAACGATCTGGTGACGAGTGGCTGGAGAACCAGGGTAGATGGAGCTGATGAGTAGATGGAGAGCAGGTTTCCACAGGTGTGTCGCATGAGCAGCAATCAGGAGGGAGCTGGAGACAAACACACACACACACAACATATTACCCACAACATCTTCAAAAAGACAAAAAAGTTCTCATCAAAAATTATTTTTCAGCACATCTTGTTAAAGAACACTGTCTCACATGTATGTGAAAAACTGCCAGCAGAGCTGTTGGTCTTACAATGTCTCAAAAGACGCCGATTAAATGACAAAACAGCGAAGTAGAATCGAGTCGTTTATTTCCTCGTTTGTGTACAATGGACTCATAAGTCACACACATCTGTGACCGTCACCAGTTAATTCAACGCCAGTTAAACTGTGACAACGAAAGTAGTACACTGACCTATTCAACAACTTTTGCGAGATCTCGCAAAAAAAAATTAAAAATATTTTTTTTGAGCATAAGATTTGTTTCTCCCTCCGTGTCCCCTCCCAGGCTCCGTACCACAGCAATCCTAAAGGAAGGTGAATACCAGGATGCAGTTCCTGCTTTGTTTCTTGTTCTGAGTGTTTTAATCCATCGTTTTATAAAAAGAAATGACAAAGGTCTCTGCTTCACTTCATTACCGACTGCTGCCAAGGACATCCCCTCTTATAACAGTAGAGGGAGCAACAACATCACAGTCTTGCAATGTTCAAACTGTTCTCACTGAGTGAGGACACATTAATCTTCGGTCAAACATGATTTGCTGTGTTGTGAACTGATAATATGGAAGCTGTTATAATAAAGTTTAATTTCTTCCAAAACTGCGTCGTCAGTCTATTTGCTGCAGAAAGAATGATGTGTTGCTCCTGCTGTCGTCCTGTTCGAGGTTTTAAGGGATAAAAACAAACTGTGTGTGTGTGAACATGAAGACAGTCCACAGAGTTGTTGAGCGTTCATAAGTAGAAAAAGAACAGATTTTTCACACAGCCTCTGTGATGTATGGGGGTCTGAGCAAACTGTGACAACTGCAGAGTCAGTAATGTTCTGCAGACAACTTACTTTAAGAGCGAGGAGAGCGGGGGAGGGGGAGGGGGGCACGCATGTCGACACAACTCACCGTGATATTAACAACAGGTAACATCTAAGGGTCTCCGTCCAATCAGTCAGGTGGGTCCGGTCCCTCAGGTGCTGCACCAGCTGACAGGGTCGACCTCTGAGAGATGGAATACCAAAGGCATGATCTCGCTCTGCTGCGTGTTCCTGCTCTGTGTTAGAGGCTGAGATGGCAACAAGACAACAGCAGCACACATTTCCATCATGGTAACAACACAACACTGCTTATTGCTAATGCTGCTATGCTAACAGTTAGCCATTTTTTATCATTGCAAGCTGCCAAGTGTTTACAAGAGGAGCTAACTGAGACGTGAACCCAATTCATAATTTAGCATCATGTAACAATCTAACGCAGACACCAGAAAATGTTTATAACATAACACCACATCTCATCATTCTGCCTCAGTCACAAATCGACAAGAAATCTTTCTTCACAGATGTCCTACTGTCTCCTACAGAAGCCCTTAATGGACAAACATCCATACATTTTATTTACTCCATTTTCCTGTGATAAGATCTTGACTTATTCATCTTGTTAATCTCTTCGACATAACAAAGCTAACACCACTGTAACATCAACATAACTCGTATCCCCAGAACTCGTTATCACGGGAAAACGGAGTGAATAACATGTATGGATGCATGTCCCTTTTGGGCTTCCATAGTCTCCCAATTTGGTCTCTCCCCAAAAATAAAACTATTGAACCCTTAGCGAGACTAAATAATCGAGCTAATGAGGTCTTTGGCAAACTTCCCCACTGGACTCGATGCTGCACTTTTACACTCCAAAGCCTCCAATGCCATTGTGAGATTTATGTATTATTTATTATTATTATTTTACATGTATGACAACACTAAAAAACTACTTGGCAGGTGTTTTATGCCCCTTAGTTGAGATTTTTCCAAATTCTACTAAAATGAAGGTCATGGTGGAGTTGGTAAAAAATAAAGATCAAATAAAGAGCTAAATTTTTCAGGTCATTAATTCCCCAATAACTTCAGTGTTGAACAATAGTTACTTTTAATGATATTAGTGTAATATAAAAAAATATACACACAAAAAGTTTAAGCTTTGTGGGGAAGCAAAGCTAGCAGCTAGCTACAAGCTGGCGCCAAGCACAGGGTTCTCTTTGTCAATACCCCATCCGTCCTGGCTGCCCGAACCAACACAACTCTCTCGAGTCGAGCAGTTAAAGTCAGCGCATGAGCAGAATTTAACCTGTTTTATGACACTGCCCAATCTGTACCACGCATGTGTTGCTTGTGTTGGTGGGCTGGCAGTCAAATTGGCATGTAACATTAGATTAGAGAGTTGTGTGATTGTGATGGCTGTCAAATTAGCTAGTTTTACCAGATTAGCTACACAGGTAAAGGCAGGAGGTAGCCTGAACAGCAGTGTGTGACAAACACATAAAACAATCCTCTCAGTGACCTTGAGTCTTTCTTTCTGTCTGTATTGATCACCACATGATTTTAGTAAAACATCTTTGAACAATCAATGTTGATTAAACAAGCAGTTGTGCAACCTTTCTGTGCTTTCATGTTGGCTAATAACAGCCACGTACTGTTATTTGTATTGCAGTGTAGTGTGTTTGTCTAATATTGTGTTGTTTATAAAGTTATAAAAAAACAGACATGCTGCCATCAAACGTTCACACATGTGGTACAAATCGGGCAGGAATAAGTATGCGCATGTGCAGAACGGATCAGGCAGCCGGGACGGACAGAGTACTGACACTCCTCATATCCTGTATAAAAAGATGGCCGACATGACAAGTGAAGCCAAACCCTCTCTATCGCCCCCTGCTGACTGGCTGCAGTATAGCTCATAAAGCCTGCCTCCTCCATGTTAACAGATGGGACATGAGTCAAACTATAGTGTTCATTTTTCATTTTCAAGACGAGTTTACTTTTAATTAGTTATTTGATGCTTTAAAAAGGGGGTGTGGCCTCATGATTGACAGCTCTGTTGACAAATGGGGCCCCTGCAGCGTTCTGTTCCCGAGTAGCAGAGTAGAGGAGGAACGGCGAGAGGAGACGTAACTAACACTAACACTACAGTTATTGAACTTTCCATCAGCGTGAATATCTGCTTCAGACCGACACAAGAAGCAGTTCTGCTGCAGACTGAGCCCACCTGAGGGCTCCAACACGCCAAGGACACCTGAGGGCTCCAACACGCCAAGGACACAAGGTAAAGGTGTGGTTTGGGGAGAGGAAGGGGCGGGACGTCGATACTGCGGCTCCAGCAGCCGATTTCTACTGCACACACTCTTGATACAAATAACGTCACTAGCGCAAGATGGCAGTGCCGGCCTTGGGGGGTATTTTGGCTTCAAAAAAGTACAATGAGAGGTGGTGGAGATGTGTCATCCGTCTGTAGTCAGTCTATGGTCGGCCTTAGTTTCCGAGCAAAGCTACAAAGTGGACCAATCACAACTGTTCTCGCTCTAAAACGCCACCAAAACACGAGTTGGACTCAGAGAATTTGTTGGTTTTCCGACTTCAGCTCCTCACATGAAATCATCGTCATTCCTGTAGAGTTGTGCTCTTATTGGGGGCTATTCTCGGGGTTACAGCATGAACTATTTACCCCGACATCTCGATAACTAAAACTACAATCTTTTCGAACATTCTTTGCACATTTTCATCGCCCTCTCTGATTGTGACACTGTTGTTGCACCACCATGTCTAACATCATGTAAGACCAGGCCTGCTCATGTCACTGGGGGGGAGATTGTAAAGCAGCCTCATGTGTTCGGTCTCATGCTGGTTATTATAACAACAGTGAATGCTTTGAGATTCAACTTAAAAAAGGCACTTTATATTACCACAAAAATCCACTGACAGGACTTATAAGAGATTTTTTTTAACCAATATTATGCTCACTTCATAGAGAGAGATGTGTGTGCAGGTCACGACAGGTTACATCCAGTATTACAGGAGTAAAGGTATTCAACATCTTGTGCTTAATTCAATCTTTAAGTTGATTCCGCTGGAGACCTGCGCACAGTGAGTCCAACAGAAGCTGAGGAAAAGACAGATTTAATGCACTTTTAATTGAATCATTATGTGCCGGACCTTGAGGCATGAGCAGCCTGAGTGAGGCCCTCACATCTGTATTAGCATACATGCAGTACCTATCAATATTCCAGCGCCGATTAAGGACATTAAACTCTGTAATTGCACTAATTGGAGTTATTTGTAGAACAAATACAATCGAGCTGCCATTAAAAAGCCTCAGGAACATTTTGTGTGAGATGGATTTGATAAAGCAGCTGCCTGTGTTTTCCAGCGCTCCATAAATGATCCAGAAAATGTCCTAATGAAGAATACCGGTGGGAAAATCATTATGTATCCTGGGGGTCTCACTGCCTCTTCATGTAAGGAGAAGTGCTTTATCTGCAGGTGACCTGGAGAGAAAACATTCCCAGCTAATGAACGCGCTTGGAGTAACCAGCATGGCTGACTGAAGCCTAACTAACCCCTGTAGAAATGTGATTTCTATCCTCCTCCTGGAGCCGCTTCGTAAATGAAGCACGTCTCTGAGCATTATTCTATTATGAACACCTAATCATGAAGGCTTCACGTACAATAAGATAACAGACCCACCTCTGAGCGCTCATGAACACCGAGATGTACTAATGTTGTTACAATTATTACCTCAGGGCTTTTAGATGATGATCATTTCTCATCAACCAAATGGGCAGTGGTATGGAAGCCTGTAGGGAACACAATGATGCAAACTTGAAAATGAAATTCCTCAATAGCATTTTAATTTTCTGTATTTTTATGTGATTTGTGTAAAAATTAAAGCAGACACTCAAATTTGTCGGACCAAAAAAATCAAACAGGTTCAGGAAGTACTGTGCTCATACAAGATCCCAGAACATGCAGGAAAAAGCTGATTTTTAATGTTTTTAAGGCTTTTAAAATTAAACATACATCTTGATTCTTTGATGCAAACTAATAAAAAAATACTGATATGATTACGGGCTATATATTTCATAAATTAGACACATCTCTTATAGAGTAATTAGTGCACTCTGTCAGTCATTTTTACAAGTTGAAAATATAAAGATTCGCCTCCGGACCTCAGGAAACCAACTGTTAAACTCAAGCTGCAATCTTAAGCTGTGTTCAGACCCAATGTCTTTAATTTAGAGTCATTAATGTGTGTTTATTCCTGTTAAAAAAACAAGCGATAAATATTCTTTATTCAGGTACATTGGAAAAGTAAACGTCGTAATGTCTGAGTTTATAACTTCAAACGAAGGAGCACACAGCTCTCTTAAGTTCCCTTTCTCCACGAACTGTGTCTGGATGAACTCTCCTGCTGCTTCCAGCTCCTTGAGGCTGACCTGTGCCCAGTTTGCTGAGCTGTTAGCCATGTCGGTCCATCTGTTTCTGCTGAGTGGCCGTTTCACTGTATCTAGCAACTCACATGGTGGCTGAAATGTGGATTACTACAGCGCTATGACCCAAAAAACAGATTTTACTGTGATTTAATTGTAATTAATGGGTCAAAATGCTGCCGAATATACAACAACATCACAATGCAGATTTGTACAAAGTAAAAACAAAATCATGCTTTGGCTGTAAGACGTGCAAACAACTGTAAAAAGAGTTTGGATCGACCATTTCTGATGCAACCTCAGGATGTCAGAAAACTGATTGGCTGAATTGATCTATCTACAAGATCATGAACAGAACATTTTCTGACACCAGTGCAAATAATATTAACACTCAATGTTTTTCAGAGCAAGGCACTGATCTTTTTTGCATTTCTTTTGGACTTCAGTCACTTCATTTCACCCGTTTTGGGAGCTGGAATATAAATGGAGGTCTCATGTGGTTATCCCCACCATGACTTCACTGATGTCCCACAGTTTGCTGGCCACTTCCTGGTCTGTGGCCTTCTCCAGCAGACCCTGAGGTTTACAATCTGCAAAGCACTCGCCCTGCACACCGTCTACATCAGGGCTGCAGGCCAAGTACACCGAAGTCTGAGCCCCTTCCTCAGGACTCTTAAACAGGCCCCAGGAGAGCAGGTTAAACAGGGGTTTAGCTAAGAGCGGGACCTGAACATGCCTCCCCAGATTAGTCCTCACTATGCCCGGAGTCAGAGCGTTCACCGTGACTCCGCTGCCTTCCAGTCTGCGGGCTAACTCGCAGGTGAACAACAGATTGGCCAGTTTGCTGCGGCTGTAGGCGAAGGCTTTGTCGTAGCTCTGCTCGCTGTTCAGGTCCTCAAAGTTAATGTGGCTGTGCTTGTAGAGCTTGGAAGAGACCACCACGATCCGACTGGGAGCGGATTGTTTCAGGAGGTCCAGCAGCAGGTGTGTGAGCAGGAAGTGGCCCAGGTGGTTCACCCCAAACTGTATCTCAAAGCCGTCCTCTGTTTTGGTGTAAGGACACTGGTAGACACCAGCGTTGTTGATCAGGACATCTAACTGAGGCTCCTCCTGTTCAGCAACACAGAGGACAGATCATGAAGCACGAACACAATCAGACCTTGTACGATTACTTTAACTGTTACGGTGTTTTGACCTGATTACTAAAAATGAGATTGTTGTATTATTTCTTAAATAATTTGCATATGGTCCACAACACAGAAATATTGCTCTAGCTAAATTACTGGTATTTATGCATGTACCAGCTGTCTTCAATGAAAAATACCGTTAGGCTACTCTTACACTATGAGAACTCCATCAAAAGATCTGCCGTTTTTTGATTGTTTCAGGAAAGACATTCTTATAACAATATGGTACGTTCATCAAATGTTCTCTTCTAAATCAGTATTGCCTTGTCTTCAATTCTGCATTAATATAAAACAAAATCCACCAAACAGCTCCTATTTAATTTAAATATAAAAATGCTTGGTATTAGCGTTTCATCTCACGGTTTCCTGTTTAAAAATAGTGGATTGACAGGCTGATTGAGTTTATTTTTTACATAAATTCGTGATTTTGGTTGAATATTATGAATGCCGAATAAAATACTGTTATTTTCACAGGCAGAAAATATGACGGTGACATTTGTGAGGTACATATAATTTGAGATATGGTCACATTTATAAAAAATACACAAATTCTAAATGAAATACGGTGGGACGTTCGTCTTACGCAGATGCGCATAAGTTAGTATGTGCGGTGTTTGGAATGCTAACTTTGCTTTGTAACAAATATCCATGTATTGACCTTGATTATGTCTTGACAGAAAGAGTGTACAGATGTGAGCGAGGCGAGGTCCAGCTGTTTGACGACAAGCAGCGAGCTGTCTGCCCCGGTCTCCTGTCGGATCTCCCGGGCTGCCTCCTCAGCTCTGCCCAGGTCCCGGCAGGCCATTATCACCCGGCCCTGGAGCTTCAGGATGCCCACTGCTGTCGCTCTTCCTATCCCGCTGTTAGCTCCGGTCACTATCACCGTCTTTCCATTCATCATTCTGAGTGATAATTAGACATTGACTGAGCTTCGGTTCAAAGTTTCAGTCATCGAACACTAGCTAGCTTCATGACAGCACAACAACACAGAAATACTTCATTACCCACAATTCTGAGCGGGTAACAGTTGCCTTTGCGTAAACTCGTAAAAGTGGCTTTTCAACCATTCAACTATACTTTGGTGGGTGATACTAACCACGCTGTATGTATATATTATTATAGAGGGCAAATGTGTCAGTGAGCTGTTTTATTATATTTTTACTCTTTTATATCTTGCAGGAAATTATTTGTAAATTAAGCACCCATAAAATAACTATTTTATTTACTAACTTGTATTTAAAACACCATCAATTAATAAGTAATTTATACAAAGTTGTGCAATAAATATAGTAGACGACAGACTTTAACTAATTAATTTAAACTTCCTATCAGCAATACAAATATAAAGTGATAAACAGTTTACAGGTTGATCTTCAACCTCATTGACATAATCCTCCTCATGAATATGTTCAGTGCTTTAATTCAAGTCCCCGAAAAAATAGTGTTCCATAAGTGCAAGATGTTAGTATCCCTCTAGATCTTTCCCTGGTTGTTCGCTGACTCCTGGTCAATGACCTTTGACCTCTATCCAGTACATGTTGTAAGCGGTTTAAGTCCGGTGTTCACAGTCAGCTGTGGACAGAAATTTGGCTGAAACTCCGAACCGAGCTCACGTGATGTCAACAAAACCATCTCAAAAATGGGCTGAGAAAGACCATGACGTGTGGCTGGAAGCTCCAGTAACAAGAAAAGTCTCACAAAAATACTGTGATGAAATATGGTTAAGGGGGAACCTCAACCTCAATGTTATTATAGTAATTTAGAGCCCAACCTGTGTAAAAGGAATACAGTAACCAACGAATCAACGACAAAATCCTTCTGTATACATTCAAATCTATTCACAACCTCGTACCTCCTTACCTCTCCGACCTCCTGCACATTGCCACTCCATCCGGTCTTCCTCCTCCATCCACCTCACCGTACCCCCTGCCCGCCTCAGCACCATGGGGGGCAGAGCTTTCAGCCGCTCTGCTCCCCAGCTCTGGAATTCTCTCCCACCTGACCTCCGAAATTGTACCACCCTCCCGATCTTTAAAACTAAACTCAAAACTCATCTGTTCCGCCTCACCTACTCTCCCTACCTCTAAGCACTGTCCCTCACCCACTCTTAATGTATTTTATCTGGTTTGTTTTTACTCTTGTTGGTGTTTTTACTCTTGCTTGTGTTTTCACTCTTGTACTTTACTCTTGTTTGTACAGCGACCTTGAGTGTCCTGAAAGGTGCTTCTAAATAAAATTTATTATTATTATTATTATTATTGGTATGTGGGAGTGTGAGAGGCACTTAAAGGTTCTTTATAATTAGATTTCTGCATTTTGCATGATATTGTTAATCAGTAGCCTAATTTATTCTTATTATTGTCAGTCCTCCTCTGAAAATGTTTTTCTTGTCAGTGAGGCTTTAAGAAGGTTTAAAATCTGTTTACAGCACGTACACAACGACACATTCTCAGTTACAACTTGTAAAACACGGCAGCTGCCCTGCACTTCAAAACATGACGTTCCAGGTACCCATCTAGAATCAGTCCTGCACCTGGCTTGTAAAGTTCCTGATAAAATAACATGCAACATCCGATAAGACTTTCAAAATAAGGTGGTCGGGTCAGCAATAGTAAATATGCATGTCCAGCTAGACCTTCAAAATAAAGCTTGCTTAGAAACATTGAATAGTTTTAACATTTAGGACTTGCAGTTGGAGTATGTTTAGGCGTGGTTAAGTTCCGGAACATTGATGATTCAGATTTGAATAAGTAATGTACTGTGTATATTAAACTTTGAAGGTGCCATTATTATGTGGACATTAATGTTGCTCTGCAGAAATAAATACACCACATATCAGAGTCTGTACAACATGCTACTGAAAGCCCTCATCATCTGTGTGCAGGAGTCTCAGGTTTCCTGAATAAATCAGTTAAAGCCTTCAGAGGCCCCAGTGGCCTGTTACCAAAAGAAACAACACAGAGTCAAACTCCTCCGCTGCGACCACTGCTGCTGAGGCCGGACCTGTTCTGGTTGGCTTCACAGTTGGGGCTCTACCAGCAGCAATAATGTGGTAATAACATCTGTAACATCTGGAAAACATCGGAGTTTAAAGCCGAGCTTGTAACGGACAAATATCCCCGGGTCCAGATCGCTGCTCTGCTTCAGCTCTGCAGACCGAAGCTCCTCCACTCTGCAGCTTCCCCTCACACCAGTAGCTGCTGCCTACAGAGAAAAATAAAAGCTGTTATACCCTTACACAAACTAAGACAAGGATATGAACACATTTATGGCCACGCAATGAAAGGCAAAGGAAACATCATAAAAGGAGTGCCAATCATTTTCTTAAAGGAGCAGTGCAACTAAAAATACAGAATCTCAACTAACACACACTCAAATAAGAATATCATTGTCCATTCAATGTCAGGTATAGTTGTAGTAAGCCTTGTTTAGGCCAAAACTGGAAGCAGGATAAAGAATAAAATTATCAACAGTATCAAGTTTTCCTTCAGTTAGACCGTGTCCCTCGGTTATATCTGATGTGCATGCATGTTGTGCAACGTGGATGCACAATAACATCAGCTGGACTCCTAGATTCCCCTGATCAGTGTGTGACCTGTGTCTCTCATGACTCCCTTATGCATTCCTTCTGGCTTTGTATAAAAGTGAGCAAAGTGTGGAATTAAATTCAACAATGGATATCTAATATTTGCAAAACAAAAATATAGATATCGATATAGATATCCTACAGGAAGGCAGATTATGTTCTCCTCCCGTGTTTATAAGACGCTCATTCTAAAACACTGGACAAATACAGAAGCTCTTACTTTACACATTTGGAAAGAAGTGATGAAATATTATTTGACCACAGAAAAGTCATTATCTGAGGATAACAACAAAACAAAGCAATTCAATGAGGTATGGAAGTACATTTATGAGGCCCTATAAAAGATAACTTGTGGCATGGCTGGGAAGGGAAGGGGGAGCTCCGGGGGGGGGGATCACAGGACATAGAAAGTGTGTGTGTGTGTGTGTGTGTGTGTGTGTGTGTGTGTGTGTGTGTTACGTGTAAGATGAATGTGATATGATTGTAAGTGTCTCGTATTTTGTGTCTCATGTTTTGTGTATGTAATTGGTTTCATGTTAGACTCACTCCATTCTAAGATAGTATACAGCACCTTATACTATCTTAAACATCATGGTATTATTATATAAATGTGTGTAGGTAAGTAAGTGATTGCGGGCGAAGCCCCATGGTGAAAAACATGAAATTAACATAAATATTAAAAAATAATAATGATAACATCAGCTGGGCATCAGTATCAGCTGAAAAAGACTTTAAAATGAGATATCAGCATCGACCCTACTGGAACATTAGTGCTTACACTACTGCGGCCTAACAGGCAGATGAGATGATGCTTTTTTTATGCTCACATGACGCGAGCAGTCGACTGCTCCATCAAAGTAGGTGGTGAATTACAACAAAAATGTTACATAAGTGAGGGATGTTTCCAACGAGGTGTCATTTAGCGCTGTTGCCTCACAGCTAGAAGGTTCCTGGTTCGAACCCCGGTTTAGACGTAGTGGGTCTTTCTGTGTGGAGTCTGCATGTTCTCCCCGTGCATGCGTGGGTTCCCTCCGGGTACTCCGAACAATCCGGAACAATTGAATTCTATTGCAACCTGGGTATTAAAGTTTTGTCCATCGATTAAAGTAAGGTAAGTAATCAGTACAGTAGACACAAGGTCTTACTGTTTGTGCAACAGCATCCAAACTGATGAACATGAGAACAGAGATCTTATTCTGGAAATGCACAGCCTCGCATTTGCAAATATGTTTGATTTTACACAATCTAAAGGTCACAGGGTCACCAAAATTACAGGGCAGGTAAAAACAAACCTCCTGGCAGGGATCCTCGAGCAGTGTTGCACATTACACGGTTTGTGAGCCTCAGGCAGCTCGCCAGGCTTTAATCACCGACTCGCATGGCAGCAGTATGGCAATAATTATATGATAATGCAGCCGATACACATGATTCCTCAAATTATTAAAAACAGGTACACTATTCATACTAAGTGACAGTAAGAGCTTCAAACAGGGCGGCTGTCGGCTCCAGAAGCTCCACCATGAAAGTGAAGAGTCAGAGCCTGTAGGATGGAGGAGGATGCTTGAAATTATTGTTGAGTTAGAAGATATAAGGAATAACCAGCAGTGACAGCCTCCATAACATGCGATATTACTCAAGCTGCGAGTAACGTAACGTGTTAGTTCTGCAGCAGAAAATAAATCACCGTATTTCTCTTTTCCTTTTGTCCCCACAAAAACAGAAACTCCCCGAAGCTGTGTTTCTCTTTCTCTCCTCCTTCTTGGCAGGTAGCTGCGGACCAGCAGAAGGTAAACACAGCTGTGTCAGTGCGCATGCGTAGCTAGCTAGCTAATTCAGCTAGCGAGCTGTCAGAGAGGACAGCATTTACTTTGTGGAAATATTCACATTATTCTGAATGTTTGGGTGAAAGGGACGAGAACAACATGACGGTGAGATGTAAGCGATGACTGTGAAGAGCTTGACTTCAAATGTGAAGAAGCATCTGCAGCTAAACACAGCTCCACAACACTGGTGGGACTAAGAGCCTGTGTTGTATTGTTGTCATGGAAACAGCTGTGACTAATATTGTATGCCTCTGCCCAGTTCGCTGTCAGACTGTTAGCATAATAAAGAGCTGTAAAGGTTATACTGTGTCTGTAATTCCTGTTGTCAGGCTGCAGAGTTACAGATTATGGGTCGATACATTCAAAGGTAGACGTACAGCAGGCTACACGCCGTCCTGATGATATAACACATGTGTAACGATTCACAAAGGGGGGTTAATTTTTGGTAACGCAAAATATTCTGTTCGCTTCTATCGATTACAGAGAACACCAGCTTTGACTGACGAACTGCTCCTTTAAGATGTTTTTTCCTCTCCAGCAACCCTTTGATATTCTGCAGCGAGAGCTGCTTTTGGTCGCTGACAAATTTTACATAATTGAAATTCACTTTTTGCATTAACCATGACTAAAAACATATAAACAATGTTGATATAATTCTGACAGTGGAGGATTGTCTGTGACAGGGACGCTGATTTAAATGTTGTTTGATATAAGGCTCGCAATAAGAAACAAACAACAACAAAAAAAGCAACAAATCTTTAATGTTATTTGTTTTAGGAAGCTGTTGATGATAAAATTAATTTTCTGTTCTGATTGATTGTTGCATCATTTCAGCCCCACTCCCCTGGTAACCTGATCATAACTCAGAGAAAGATGGACCTATTGGTGTCAGGTCTCAGTGGACATTAATCCATAATAAGGTCACAAGGTGAGCCTGAATGTAAATATCTCGGTGATAAACTCAGGTCTTGTTTTTAAACCCTTCTGATTGTGTGAGAGCGTTCAGCACCTCGACCTCTACGCCACCGTCCTGAGAGACTCAACTCTACACACTGATCAGGTTTTTTATTCATCACGTTCCATGTTTAACTCAGACCATGAGCACTTCACTGCTATCAGCTCCGTATATCAGCACATTAGAAATCCTATCACACATGTTCTGTGAGACTTTTTCTATCCAAACACAGCAGCAGCAGAGTCCGCGCATTCCCACGTTCCAGCCCGCGTCTCTCACATGAGGGGAAAAAAATAACAAAACAATTAAAGAACTATCTGTCATCCAGCTAATAAAAAACAGCTTTAACTGACATAATAAATGGCCTGGATGACAAACGCAGCCCCACCGTGTCACTCGCCCGGGCCAAAGCTGGGCTGTGATAAATGGAGGCGCTCGGTGCTGAGGTGAAGAAACAGGGATCGGTCTGTCTCAACACTTAGAGCCGAGCGCTCCCAGGACACATGTCCGTCTGCACGCTGCCCCGAGCCGTGTGACCCGTCAGGCCCTCCGTGTGACAACCTCAGGACCCCGCTCCGTGCTGCATGATGATTAAATAAGGGGCAGCGCTCACCTCAAACCACAGCTACAGTGTTCACTGGCCTCACAGCCAAGAGGTTTCATATTAATACAAGAATAAATAAGTCAGATTTAATGTATGTTTAATGCACATACTTTATCGTCTGTTTTAATACCTTAAGAGGGCTGGTGGTCCACCACGCAGTCATGTAACATCCATCAGTGTTTCCCACAGAATGAGTGTGTACGTTGGCTCGGATGGTGGATTTATTTCTATATTGGAAAATAGGCATAAATAGACCTACGTTAAACACCACAATGACACCACACACATTTACAGGAGGGATATAATACCAGAGAATGCAGAGCATGTGATTGTTAGTAGACTCTTCTCACCAAAGCAGAATGAACAGGTAATGAGGGGCGAGACTGTCCAATAATAATAACTCCATCCAGGTGTTTCTGAGGTAGCGTGTTCACAGGAAGAGGACGGGAATCATGGCCAGAAAGTGCTTTTCCAGGGAATTTGGATGCTACACAGAAGATGGATTTGGGATGCAAAATCTAATCAGTCCATGTAGACCTTTGGGTGAATATTCTGTCATAGTTAGAGCTTTAATTAATTTATTACAGACAATGACCTTTGACCTCTGTCCACCAAATTCTAATCTGTTCCTCCTTCAATCCAAGAAGATGTTTGTGCCGCATTCTTGAGATAACTAGAACAGAACATACCGATGTTAGACCGTGTAAATCATTTGAAGCCTCAAGTTTTTTTTATTTATTTAAAATGTATTTAACCAGGAAAAAACTCATTGAGATTAAAAGTCTCTTTTTAGTGTCCAGACAGCAGCAGCACATTTTAACAAAGTTTCAGACATACAACCTGTAAGGAAGCTCTTGTGGTTACGAACTCTAGTCAGCAACACGGAGTGTCTAGTCAGGACACGATATCCTTTGAGCGTTTATTGTGAACTAAATTATAGGTACACAGATGCACAGGCACTGTTCTTGTTTATAATATTATCATAATAATAACCTTTATTAGGTGGGAGTGTGGTTCTAAAATAAAGAGGAAACAAAAGACATCCACGTTAGCTACGTTAGCTACATACACGTTATGCTATCTTTACAATTAACATAAAGCTAACAATGTAGACTGACCACTTTATACACTTACAAGAAATATACAGTGCTAAGCAGGTGTTAGAGACGATAATCTATAACAGAAATGCTTCTAAAATACAGACGGATAAAAAGACTACTTAGTACAAACGATCTTGTTAATGGCTTCACAGCTGGTAAACTTACACGTCTTTACAATAAATACACACATTAGCACTCACTTGTGGTAATGGACGTGCTCAAACTGTGAAAACACCTGAAGCCCATCTCTAACTTTTAGCTGCCACTTTTTTTGAACCAGCGTGAGCCATGTACAAAAACGATCGTTGCCGAGCAACGAGATAAACGTCACTGTCCATACGTCTTCCCATTCCCTGAGCCTTTTTGCACGCAACACATAACAATTACAAAAACAAGTCTACATATTCTGGGTCACATCGCGAAAGCTATTAATCAAAGCATCTACAACCTGATGCATCTTCCTCCAATGCCTTCAGTCTAAAAGATTTAAAGACATCAGCTCCCTCGGACCAACATCCTACTGCAGCAGATTCCAAGCAGCAGGAGCAGCGTACCTGACACACCTTTTCCCCACTTCGAGACGCACTTTGGGGACAGATAGCAAAATGAAGCCTTGCGAGTGAGTCACAGAGCGAAGATGTAACTTTCAGCATTTTTCAGATTAATAAAATTACATAAGTAAGAGGGAAATTATTATTGATTTAGTCTACGGTCGGACGGAAGTTATCCCACAATGTTGCAGTTGCACTACAGTCTCTTTGCTGGAGCGAGCAGAAGTGACCATGTTTGGACAAGAAGGTGGAGCTGAAGAATAGCAAGTGGTCAGCAAATGCCAAGTGATTACAGCTTTACAGCCTCTACCGGTCACTAAGTTATTAGCTTGTGAACGAGCTCAGAATCTGATCAGAATCAGCTTTATTAGTCAAACATGTTTACACACAAGGATTTAACTCCGGTCTACGGGGTACTCTATGAAAAGACAAAATATACAATAAAACAATAAGACAATAAGACAGTGTTGCAGTGAAGATAATATGTGTTTCTCACTGAATTAGATTCTGGTGTTCGTGGTGGACTTTTTAAAATGTATTGAACTAAAGAAGCAAATAGATGGAAAGTAGTGAGCTCCCTTCTTGCTCGCCAACAACTCTGGTGGAAGAGCGAGCAGCAGGTGAACAGCACAAAACAAGTCATACCTGCTAATTAATGCTAATACATAAATGACATAATACTTCATTTTCACTGAAATAGCTGGCGCACAGACTTCTTGGACAGTCTGTTAGTACACAAAGCTGCGCAGCAAGACTATTTGTCCCATTATGAAAAAAATCTCCAAAAGGCTCCATAAAAACCAACATGGCAGAGAGGTCAAATTCAGTGACTGAATTAGCTGAGGTGACACCTCAGACAGCTATCAGCTCCCACCTGTCACTCGCCCCTAATGATGCATCACTTTAAGCCTTAATATAATGTAAACAGGTGAGTTGTATAAAGATTCTCCCCGTACAGTTGTCATGAAGAGAGAAACGAGCTATAGAGACCCAAACTGGTTTTTGTACCAGGCTGTAAACATGTTTATTTCTGCTGTAAAGTTTAACATGGGGCTCTATGGGGACTGACTCACTGCTGGAGACAGCCTCAAGTGGACATCAGAGGAACTGCCGTTTTTAGCACTTTGGTGCTGGCGTCTTTTTAAAGCCCTGGAGGATGCAGCAAGCTTCCACAGCTGTCTCAGACATTAAGTAATAAAAAAGTTGCACAATGAGCATTTATCCTCAACCAGCCCTCCTCCGTGGCTGCATGATAAAGACCAAGAGCAAGAGGCAAAGCTAAGATAAGACAGGATAATCCTTTTTTGATCCCCAGGGGGGAATTCGGGAAAAAAACATCGAGGCAAAAGTGAACTTAACTACTTGCAGGCCCCCGATGAATAAACAAGCCAGTTATGAATGTGTCGTGTCCTTCCTTATCTTGCATGACTGGACGTGAAAGCAAAAGTTGTCATGCGTTTGTCATGTAGCTTCATGACTGTTATGTTATTGTAAGCTAAGTGTTACCTTGTGGGAAGACATCATTTATTGTCTTTTCACCTCGTTATTATTAAAACAATGTGAGCTGATGAATCCTCTCAGCTCACACGATACCTCTCCTCACCTCCTCTCCTCACATCTTAATCCCCCCCCACCTGAGATGTGAGGAAAGGAGGCAAGGAAGAGGCACGAGGAGAGAGGAGCAGGCTTTAAAAAAGATGCTTTAGAGCCTTCACTTATAAGAGAAGTTACAGGTATGACATGTCTATGTTATTATAGCCTACTGCTGTATTTTATTATCTCTGTTAGATGAGCCATCATTCTGTAAATATTATTAAAGGTCTTTTATATATTAAGGGTGCAACAAAGACTAATGCAAAGGACACTTGTGCGTCCAGGCTCTTAGCTTCTCCTTCAAGCCTCGTCTCTCATCGAGAATCAATTTAAGAGCTGAGAAATTCTGGGTCACAGGTTGGGAGACGGAGACGAGGAGGCACAAGACAGAGACTTTTAGCTGCCCTGTTAACGTACACACAGGACGTTCTTGTTCTGGTGTATTTCTGGCAGAGCAGCTACTCAAGATGGTTTGCTGCCCCCAGTGGTAGATAATTTCATGTTCACAGTCCTCTGTCCCATAAACAACTTCATTTCACAGTGTCAGCAAGTACACTGATATTTCCTCATGAGTCAAAGCACTGCTGTGCGTCCCCTTGTGAGTAACAAGCACAGACTCGCGTGTTGTCAAATCGCCGATGTATGCCCATAATGGGCCCTTTAAATAGCAGATTGCGCCACACACGTTAAACTTTAGACCAGGGGCCGGTTTCACAAGATGTTTTAGACGGGTCTGTAGTGTTAGGCCCGTCTTCATGTTGCTCAAAGATTAGTCTAATGCAAGTTAGACCAAAATTAAAGAAGCCAAAAAAAATGAACCCCAGTCTAACTCCGCTCTATGACCCATGTTACCATGGTAACAATCAGTGAACCTGCTGACCAGTAACACCAAATTATTTTTGATGGTCCTTTCAACGGTTGGATTAACACTGTTTACTGTTTATTCCATATCAGGTTCTTCACTGAAAGTAAAATGCCCTTATGACCTCCAACAGACAAACATTTTCTGCTGGGTTTAATGGATTTGAGCAGTTAGATGCGTGTACTTGGTCAGCCATCTTTTTTGTTTTGAAAAAAGTGTTAATTTACCCAGAATTCAATGCACCATAGTCCTGCTTCAGATCAAGAACTAAACTGCTTAGTGAAACGGATGAATTTAGACGTCTATCTGAAGTCTATCTCTGTGAAACCGGCCCCAGGTTTTTGTTGGTCTATGGTGCAGTCGTTTCTGCTTCCTCAAGACAGCAACGTGCCGCCTGACCACGCCTCATTTTTAAACCAACACGCCCATGGGCGCTAACGTGGGCGCAAGATCACTTGCTGTTCACACATTGTGGTTGCCAGGCGTGAAAATGACACTTGCACTTTGAGCCGGGTGTACAATAGGGCCCTTAAAGTTACTACATTCACAACACAGTAAAAGACAAATGTCACATGAAACAGTCAAAATAAACGAAAAGACAGGAGCCAAGTCAGCAGCGATCTACCGCTGCCTCAATCGTTCTGTTTGCGATTTTGTGTCTTGCAAAAATAATTGTGATGGTTCCAAACATCAATGTCACAAAATACTGCAAATAAACTAGACAACTGAGGCAGTTGTAGAGCAGTAACTCGTGTGTTCTGCAAGGTAAAATTGCTGTTTTTGTCAATGGAGTCTGGTGTGTTTGCAGAGAGCGATGTAACGTCTGTTTGTGGTTAATAAAAATCATCTTCCTCTACAGGTCTATCTCTGTAGGGATCCTTTCTGTAATGTTGTCAGACACTTAGAATAAAAATCTGAGCCTGTCAGTGGAAACAACAAGAACTTTTAGGGGACACACTTTGATCGGGCACATTTGCCCCCCAGGACTAGCTTACAGCCTTCAAAGCAGATTTTGTTTCTGCATGGTGAATCAATCTATTGGTGCATTTTCATTTTCCTATTCTTCATTTCGACCCAAAATGGGGCCCAGATTTAAAAAAATACAGGAATTCCCCTGTAAGACATGTGGCAAAAGGGGGGAACTACCCAGAGGCTAATGGGCGTCTTTGGTGACACAAACAGCCCTGCTCACATCAGACATCAGAGACGTATCCAGCTCTCTAATATCACATAAACCTCTTGATGTGAAGCACTTTAACCAAACTCTGAGAAAGCCCAAACTGCAGTTAGCTGATTAGTTTCCTGTGCTACAGTCATTCTGAAATTGCTCTCAGTCTCGGCCCCCAGTAGGATTCAGAAATAGTTTGAATTTTTGGCCTTCAGAGGTTCTCTGGGGAGCCGCACTGACGGGCCTGACCTCGCCTGACCCGGCCTGTGATTACCATCCAGTAGGAGGAGGCCCTGAAACCTGAGAGCGCCGTGGATGATGTGCAGTACAGAGAAAAAGATGAGTCGGACTGTTTTTGGAGACCATGGGTTTTATGTGGAATGCTATAAAGGGAGACTCAGAGGGTTGACTCAGATTATCTTTCTGACATTTCTGTTTTCTTTGGTAATTTATATCAATCATGATGTAACTGAGACGGCCTTGTTTTCTGCTCTGTTTGCGTTTCAACCCCCCTCATTTGTTAACGTCCAACAAGTTATCTTTCACAGGATTAATGATTCATTCTTCTCTTACACGTGAAACATTTAAGACTTTTCATCTCCATTAGTTAGAATAATGAAACACTAGCAAAGTAATTGCTGAGATGTAGAGGAGTGAGCTCACTCGGGAATAAGTTCAAATCAAGAAGACAAACTAGCTGAACCTTTAACTTGTTTACAACCTGGATGATTTGCTTTTTACTCCTTTGCTGCCTCATTAGACTTATTTTCAATGACTTCACAAAGCTGCAATTACCGTGGTAATCAGAACCCATGGAGGTGATGGCCGAGGACAGGCCTGAGCAAGTTGCCACATTTTGTCCTGCACGACAAAGCAGACAGGAAACAAGGGGGTGGGGGCGGGGTACAACTTGCAACTTGCAGGTCATGAGCCATCATCTAAAAGGGGAGACGGGGCTCTCATTCTCAAGATAGACCTGATCAGACAGCAGCATCAGAACAATACTCTAACAATACTCTTAATTTTCTGTTCAGACAAAAAATAAGAGAAGACAACACCGGACGCAACAAATGTTCTTAACCATCCACAATCCCACTTGATCTCAAATTGGAGGCACATGGTCGATTTTTGTAATTAGCATAGCTGACACTTAAACAGGGCAGGTGCATGCTGCGCCGTGTGCAAATCAGGCACAAGGAGAAGAAGAAAGGCCACTAATAAAAGGTATTAAGAAGAAGTCGAGCAGTAGCGAAATTGATGTCCTTTTAAATCAACTTAAACAAAGTAAACATTTGATCTTCCAGAGCGTGAGTAGTGGCGTTACAGGTTCAAGATCTGTTGATGCTGTGGATGCCGTGTCAGCCAAGGGACGCGATCAACTGTGACAACAACTGGAGGAGGACAGGAGGAGGTGGTTATTGATTTTTATTTTAATTATTGATTATAGAGACTCAAATAAAAATCCAAGGGGCGTCATGTTAAAGTGAAAAACACTTATTTCCAACATGGTCCTAAGGTGTGCAGTCAGAAGCGCCACTCGCCAGTGATGCTCCGGGTGTGACAGTTTCTGAAGTCCCCGACAGATCAACTATCAGTCAGTTGATTGTATAATGCATTTTTTTTACGTTTCTCAGTTTTTACACTTATATTTCCGTGCACTGGGCCGAGTTCTTTTTAATTATCTTGGCAGGAGTGCTCTCTGTGATGCTTGACAAAGACTCAGGAGACTCAGGTGGCTGAAATTGAAGAGTTTGTATAGCTTGGCCAAGAAGAAATGACAGAAACAATGCACTCTGAGGATCGCGGATGGTGCATATCTTCATCAGCACACAGTAGGACTTACGATCTACAGTGTTATAGGGTCCCTCTGAATACTATCCCCCTATGCCTGACCTCTGAGTCTGTTTGGGCCTCAGCAGATGCTTTAACTTATATCTCTTTACTCTAAGACCTGAATAAGGAAACTTCTACCACACTCTCCAACGATCATAACATTTTCTCTTACCTAAGAGAAGAGCAGAAATAAGAAAACATTGTGAATCCCAAAAATCAATGGGTACGAACAAAATAAGATCAAAAATAAGAGACAATTTGTTTGTATATTGCTTCTTGCATGAGGCCCAATCTCTGACAATACAGAAGATACATCATAGAACAAGAAGCTCTAAAGAAACAAGTGGCATCCCATCGGTCCATCCATTATCTATATCGGGGTCGACAACTTTTCACGCTCACATTCACACCTACTGGCAATTTAGAGTCACCAATGAACCTTACAAGCATGTCTTTGGACTGTGGGAGGAAGCCGGAGTACCCGGAGGAAACCCACGCATGCAGGAGAAGAACATGCAGACTCCACACAGAAAGGCCCATGACATCTGAACCGGGATTCAGACCAGGAAGATTCAAGCTGTGAGGCAACAGCGCTAACCACTGCGCTATCATGCAGCCAGTAACCAATGGCAATCAGATTTTCAAATACTTTGTGCAGAAATAAACCACTCATATCTCCAGCTTTTGTAAAAGTAGATTAAGTTCATGGAGGGTAACAAAGCATGACAGCTTCAGCCCCTGCTGTAGGGTGTTCCATAGTCTGTACCCATCACCCCTGCTCCGCTCTCTGGAGGTTGGTCTTGAGCTCATTCTGCAACTTTCCCTCCAAGCTTCCAGTCCGGGCACTAGGTAAGCTAACTGAGCTAACTAGCTAAATGCATCAACAACTCTGACGTGGATCAGGCAGAGCAGCTGGGAGGACATCAGAGGGTAACAAGAACATTTGTTTTCACGTTCAGTAGATTAAAATATTAGGCTTTGTGTAAGGATAGTTTTCAGTGAGGCCCAAAAACTCTGATCGCATGCCACGTTTTATAATCAACTTTGACTCAGGCCCAGGAGTGACATCAGGTCCTGACAGTGCGCTGTGGAAGCCTGGAGAATGACCAACGACTTGCAGCTTCTATTATCTTCATTGGTCATAATTCAATTTTAGTGAATTAAGTTATTTTTCATAAGATAACTTGCCGAACAGTGTGGCCTCTCAGCGGTGTGGGGCTCGTACATCCAGGGAGTCAAAGCTGAAGCAGGAAGTGAGTAAACTGATGGATGTTGGCAAACATATTACATTATCTTGTTAAAATGGCTAAATCAACAAAAAGAAGACCCGTGTTCTCACAAAGTCATCCTCATGTATGTCCTCATGTTTTACTTTGCACCAAACTTAAACTGAAGAGTTGAACTTGGGCCCGCTGCTGCGTCCACCCTCAGACGTCAGCCCTGTGTTTAGCTGAGATTAAAGCAGCAGTGATACATGGTAACGCACTTTGCAAAGCACAATTAGAGGGACGTAATTTGCCAGCTGCGCTAATCCATCATGCGGGTATGTACTGTCAGCCTGGGCTACATCAGGGCTGCAGCGTTGGCCCAGATCTCTCCCTCCCTGCTCATTGATTTGCACTTATTACCCACTCCAGAGTCATTTCAGGGATATGTAAACAACTTAACAGCGGGCAGGTTCCTGCACTGTGGAGGATGACGGATTATGCTCCAACGACTTTCATGCATTGCACGGGGCCACGGTCCGCTTGAAAGCCCCCCTACCCACCAGTGGACCCTGCCCCCCACCCCCTCTTGTTTAGCTCAGTGAGAGGGAAGTGCGACCCACTGGAAAGTGTGGTAGCCATTTTCCGCATTAACACTCTGACCCCCCGCTCTCACTGTTGGTTCTGATGCTAATCAGGTTTACAGGCCAAGCGAAGGAGAGAAACAGGGACGCAGAGAGGGAGAGTGCAGACTCTGCGGTGGTTCATGGAGGTCCACAGTCACTCAGCGAGGAGATTTCATCATGATTCACAGCTCTGTGGCTGGATGAAACAGTGAAGGATGCTGGCCGGCTCCCCTGAACTCTGCGTCGACTCCCTCGGTGCAGCTCTGCCCGGCTCTGTTTATAGCCCCTCACAGCTTGGTTGTTTTGGCACAGCCAGCGGCTTACAAGCAATGAATTATAATTTCCTACACTCTCTCTGTGGAGCTCACTCACACCATTTCCAGCTCCGTCATATAACCGGTCCACTGTGTTACCGTCAAGTTCTGACATTCTCCATCTGGAGCAGCAGAAACAGAAAACATCAGGCTGTATCCTTTTTTACCTTCATACAACGCTGAAGACAAATATACAGGCTGTCACTTTAAACCAATCAGCAAGCCTGTGTCACTACAGAGCTCCTCTTAATGAACATTTATTTTACATGTCAATACATTCAATTTGTTTAAGACACTCTGTCATACAATTTAAGACTGCATCATTCGGATCGTCGAATCTCGTTCAGCTGCAACATTCGCTCATGAGACTCGTTCAGTGACATTTCCGGTTTACCCGTAACGACAAAGAAACTCAGTCGCTCCTTCCTCACTCTCACTCGTGTATGAACGCTGACGTCTCCCGTTGCATTCACTGGTCGTCTCGTAAAATCATCACAACATAACAGCTACTTGGCCCAACTTGTCCGTTACAAAACCTGCTGACGTTATAATGTCTTAATAAATAAACATAGTTTAGTTTGTGTTCATCTGTCGGAGGTTTAAACGTCTGTGAATTGGTTTTGTATGCACGCCTGAAATACTTCTGCCCCACTGTCGTTCGTATTCGGGTCGTGTCGCTCACGAGGACCATTCTCATTCAGTGGACCAGTGAGCGAGGGACACATTCAGTCAAGTGATACCTAATAAATACAGCCCTCCTCCAAAAGGTTATCGGCGCGTGCTAACGTCAGTCTGGTTTTGTAAAAGGAAGAAGGAGGGGATTGGGAAGCCGCGAGCAGAGCAGAGTCAGACGCAATTCTGTTGGATGTTATTGTCAAGCGAGAGAGAATTTAATGAACTGCAGGAACGAATCAATGCATGGAATTAACCGGATCATTCAATTCACTGGAAAGATTAGTTCTTTTTGAACCAAGCCAAACATGTCTAACAGATTACATTTGTAAAGCTTTCAACCCAAGAACAGCATTAGTGAACACAGGACACGCCTGCACACCTCCTCCATGACAAAATAAATAACAATGTTTCCATCTGACTCGGATAGTTGTGGGTGAATGTCAAAGGAAATCACACTCGTATATACCCACAGCCTACAGTTTGTCCATCAAGTTCACTTTTCTTTTCATTCATGTGGTTATTTCCTGTTTTGAAATACTCACCCTCGTCTCTGTCTTTCAGATGCCTGCTCCCTGAGCCTCACGTGTCAACCTCGCCCCAATTAGACTCACCTGTGTCTTGTCTGTGAAGGCTCTCAGTCACCTGGGTCACGGTAATTCGAAGCTTGTTCCAAAGGCGACTGAACTGGACTGACAGAGCTAACTAGCTAGCCTTTGAGGCTTAAATAGCTCTAGTCCACCCGTCAGTTTAGAACTGAAGTAGCTTTGCGGATGAGAGGTGACATGTCCAGTTGCCATTTGGATTTCCCCTCGATTGTCTGTGTACACCTTTTGTGTCTTCCCTCTCTAAGATCTGTTTTTAGCTTTAACCCTTTAGATTGTGTTTTAAGGCCTTTCTTCTTAACTCGTGATGGGGTCTGGTAAAGTCTAAAAGGTACCTTATGGTGTCTTTTTAAGGTCTGTTTTCTTTCATGCTAACAGATGCTAAGGTCTCATTTTTATTGGCTGCCTTCAGCGTCTGTTTTAAGCTGTTTCTCCTTCCCTAAAGCTGTTTTCTTGCTTTCTCTCATGTTCTTAGTGTGATATGCAGTGTTGGGTTCAGTTTTGATTAAAAACTACCTGGAAAACACTTCACGGTGTGGGTAACAAACAACCAGTGTCCTTTTCTGTTTCACCAGGGACTTAAAACTCTCCGGGGTGAAAGTCCTGCCTTGTTTGAGCATCCTTCGCCTCAGCCTGAGTGGACTCTATCGGCCTTTCAACCACGCCCCCCGATTTCTCGCATGATAGACGGCCGAAGCTCTGAGTGTCTTGTCCTGCCGTTGATTGGATCCAAATTGGCTCACCATTACGTTGGTTTAATAGAATTTATATTGTCTAACTTTTTGTAGGTGCAGACAGTGAATGAGAACAGGCTTCTCTAAAGCAGCAACCACAAACAGAACCTTGAACTAATATGAGAGATGAGGAGGATTTGATCAGCAGCAGCCGTCCTAGGAATCCTCTCAGCTTCTCCAGACGACTGACCTTTGAGAAATCCCCCAATGAGGGCTAAAATATTTGTTTAAGTAGTGCGCTGTTTGTAGCTTCAGAAGCTTTGGAGAGACGTTCCTCTCAAATTGAATCCCAGAGTATTTTCTAAGCATCTCATTAAATCGCGAGTCGAACACAGTGGAAGCAGAGTTCAGGGTTAGTGATCTATTTCTCTCTGAAGGCTCGTTTCATGGATCGTTTTCAACATCACTGCAATACATGCAAAAACATGGAGCAGCAACAGTGCAGGGGTGAAAGGTCAGATTCTCATTGGAGACTTATATACTAAAAATATGTACGCTCATTATATAAAGATGTGCTCTGAATATAAGTAGACTTTTATCAAACTGTAGTCATCCTGGGAGCTCGGAGGTGAAACATGCAGCTCTGGATTAATCTCCCTGCTGGCGGGAGAACAAGGATTCAAAGGTGTTGCAACTCAGCTCCCTCACTCATTGCTCCGTCCTCCACGGCCGACGAGCTGAGCATACCAGGAGGTTTTGGGGAAATTGGGAGTCTGTTGACATTACGGTGGGTTGGGAGTTTCAGCGCTTGGCCAAGAAATCAATGAGTCATTGCTATTGATTAACAACCCTATCAACCTCTGCAAATATATGATGCTCATTGAGAGCCGAGGGCCAATAAAAACCTCACTTAAGTGCATCTTTAAAAGAATTAGTAGCAATTCAATAGTGTCATAATAACAAAGCCGACAGCGAGCTGTGGGAAACCAATACAGCTTTATTGATGTGACAAGTTCATCTGGCAGAAAGTGCGCTTTATACGAGCGGACTGTTAAAACAACAGCTCCACATATAGCAGCGCTGCGTACGTCAGCGTCACATTTAGCTACACCTGTAATTTCACTGGTGCCCTTCATTCCAACGTAAACATCTCGTGTTTTTGCAGCTGAATTTAATTTGGAAGATGATGTACGAGGGGAGCAGGACTGTTCACTTTACAGAGACGTGAACTCTCCTGTTCTCATCCGCTATCACACTGTTTTAATGAGGATGACATAACAGGCAGGTAATGGACAGGACGGGAACTCCATCGTTTACTGTGGTGCACGATGAGGGGATGAGGGACTGACTAAGACTAAGTTGTGATGTAACAAAGCACAAACGTTGTTACTGTACTGGAGGAGAGTTTTCAGGCATCCCTACTTCTTCTGCAACTTTTTACTTTAACTTCCTACATTTGAACACATATTTGTACTTTCTACATTTCAAAACATCCCCTTTACTTTAGCTTTAATTATATTTTCATTTTGCATCATTGTGTGCAGCCTTCCCAACATCAGGACAGAGTCCAACCTTAATGTATGGGAGAATAACAATTGAGAAGATGATTCCTTGGCGTATCCACCAGTGCATATTACACAAGACAGATGTAACTTGATGAAGCAGACAAGAGAGGGAAACTTGACAACGGAGAACACGCACTTCTGCAGTGAACCAGCCATCACTGTCAAAAACAATGGAGCAGGTTGAGAGCAGCAAGACATTTCCCATCTAACTGATCAAGACGATGGAGCGTCTGTTATTTGTTCTGTTTTACACCTTTTTATTGAACAGTTGAAATAGTGTTCCCTAATGGCAGTGGCCTCTCTCAGCAGGATGATGTTCCCTGCCACACTGCAGACATGGTTCAGGAATGGTTTGAGGAACAACGAGTTCAAGGTGTTGACTCGGCCTCCAAATCACCAGATCTCAATCCAATGGAGCGTCTGTGGGATGTGCTGGACAAACACGTCCGATCCATGGAGGCCCCACCTCGCATGAATGAAATGTCACAAATTAACTTAAACATCTTCAGTACCAAGCAGTGCTGATGTTCCCTCAGTGATGCTGATCATTTAGCTTTTAAAAATCCTCATGCATATTCCTCTCACAGCTTTATATAAGTTTGGGCTCAGACACCAGTTTTCAGCAGATTCATCCCTCCTGACAATCTGAGGACAAATGTGGCCTCGGTCATTGGTTGTTACCAGTGTACGTCTCAGATTATCTAGTGTCGTACAAATAAAGTCACGTACCTTCCAAACAGCTGGCAGACTCATGGAGCAGTGCTGTTGTTTTACTCATGTTTGATATGGAGGATTTACTTGCAGAGCTGGACCTTAACAGCCAATCAGAGAGAAGTCTAAAATGAGACAGAGCTACCGACCATGTTTCCAAGCAATGGCAAATAATCTAGCTCTTGAGCTAACATAAGCTAACAGGCTATTGCTAACAGATACCTCTGTTTCCTTGCTTTCTTATCTCTTATAGGCGATATAAGTTCAGCTCGAAAAGCACTGCTGTAATCATCTAGATTTTGAAAATCTAAATATCAAACATGTTTGAAGTCATCGCAGCAGCAGCAATGGTTCTGCAAGTCGCTCACAAGGATTAAGACTGAACGACAATCAAAATGACCTGATCTCCAGATTTTAAAAGGTGGAGCAGGCAAATGTTTGGAATTTACATTAAAGATAAAATCTCAAATATTTCAATTGTATTCTCTTCGGTGCCACATTTGGCAACAAACAGTAACTGCAGGAGGACACCAGTTTAACCAGACGTCCACGGTTGGCTCCGGTTGTAACTCTTGATTTTCCTGGCTGACGGTCGCTTTCCTTTTTTAGACTGTTTGCTTCATCTGAGCGTCGAGTTTGTTTCTTCTTCTTTGGATTTTCACTTCTTGTTGAAGTTGTATCTGTAGTCATCCATCTTTTCTTTGTTTGTTCAGCCATAGTAGATTACTGTTTACTCGCAACACTTGCAGAGAGCGGAAAAGCAGCCGCTTAGCTCCGCCTACCCTCTCTGGCAGACCAACCACTGCTGGCTGATGGAAAACACGTCACTAACTGGGCGCCGCCACAGACACCCAGCCCATAATAATACTATATACTGCAAATGCAAAGGCTTTCATCAGTGGGCCATAGGCTCAGTCACCATGTGTTACCTCATTCAGAGAGAGAAACAGACTTAACAGACATTTATTTAAAGAGAAATCTTCGAGATTATTACTTTATTTGTGTCTGTGTGTGTGTCTGTGTCGAGGTGTTGTTTGTGATAACTGCTGACTCCTTGTGACTGCTTGTAGTCTGTGGATGCACGTTCTGACAGTCCAGACACATGAATGAGTCCCTGAACGTCTGGAAAAGTGTTTTGGTTTCTTTGGTCAAGCTTCTGCTTTCGAGAGTCTTGGAATGAGTCCCATGAAAGCCATAAAATCAGAACCTCTCTGGACCTTTAGAGTTTCAGTCTCGCTGTGAACAGAGCTGAGAGCGTTTTTTCAATTAGTCTAAAACCTGATATTTAATAGATCTGCCTTCAGGAGGCCTGCAGCGTCTGTTTCTCAAACAAGCATTCATATAGAAAAATGCCTCTAAAAGGAGCCACTTAAGTTATTTCTGACAGATAAGTCCTATCTGATTCTAAGATGGAGGTCTCCTTCAGCGCAATAGAGCTTGAACGCACCATTTCCTCACCGTTCTTTCCCATGTCACCCTGCCAGGCGTTTGCACTCACATATCTGATTCAACAGCAAGTGGAGGGTGACAAAATGGCAGCGTGATATGAAGTGTGGAGACCCCACAAAGTACAGTCAGTGAGCTATGGGGAAAACTTCAATTACTTCACACACAGAGGTTACAAATCCACACTGTGCTACCTTTGGAAAAAAACCCAGCATGAGAAATGACCGGTCTAATGTTTCCCCACCGGACTCATTTTGCTCATTTAAAGGTGTGTTTGTTTAATTTGTCTGCTCGGTCCTGTCAGGTTGTTGGTCTTGGCGGTGCTCCTGTTTATTTAAATGTTGTGTAGATGTGAAGGAGGATGAGTGCAGACAAAGTGAACAGGATGACCTGGAACTGAACAGCAGTGTGTGTGAGAACTAACCAAAGCCAATACATTACTGAGATAACAATCTTTGAAGAGGCCTTCAGTAATCCTGCAGAGGGGAACAAATGCTGCAACACTGATACGACTGTAACATCCGTCGAACACGATAACAGGTCTGAGTGCAGATTGTAACCTTTCCCACTGAGCAAAGAAGCCGGGTGTTAGCGGGTGTTAGCGGGTTTCTTGACCAGCCGGAAAGCGACTATAGAGAGAGAACAAGAAGAGACAGAATCACAGACTTTAAGTTGTTGTTGTCAGAGTTTCTTTACTTTAACCGACATTGTTCCACAGATCGATCAGTTCCACTCTCCTTTAGTTTTTCACTGAACAGTTTGTATCAGTGTTTTTGTGCGTTTCCAAAAGCATTCGTGAAATTGTTTGCCCATATTTCTAAAGCTGCTTTCCCACTGGTACACACATGCTAACACCCGCTGACACCCGGCTTTTTTGCTTAGTGGAAAGGTTACAATCAGCATTCAGACCCGGGTCACATGACTCTGCAGTAGCCCCGGGGAATAATCGCCTCGGCTCCGATCGGCATTGATGGGAACACAAAATCCATGTCGACACGCTAATCTCCGCCCCCTCCGCGCGGGGCTCTGCTCCGTCTGTAACTTCTGCGACTCCTCGTCATCTCAGCTGCAGATTCCGCCCGTCTCCGTCCGAGCAGCGCTCGAACATCGTTCCAAATTTGTCGGCGCCGAGTTTGATAAACAGACTGAATGAGTAATAGACACAATAAAGACCTAACCACCGTAACAGCTTCACTGTTTACTAACCTGGTCTGCGGAGCGTTTGTGACGTCAGACGGTGACGCAGCAGAAAAGAGACCACGTTTGTCCTCCACTCATCTGGCTGCGTGGCTGTCTCTGCAACTGTCAACATCTGTTAACAACCCACAATGCACTGTGTTTTTGTTTGCTCCCTATATTAGGTCTGACTTTAACTCTGATTATGTTCTCACCTGAATGGAACCGGACCGCGGTTCGTTTGGAAACTAACCGAGTCCCGTCTTTTCTGGAGGAGCATGGTCTGGTCATTCTGTGCACCAGAGTTCGAATGCTTTTTTAAATGTGTACAAAAGAATCGTTCATCAAGTTCATCATAAATAAGTGGAAAAACCAGGTTCATACGTGCTTTCCAAGAATTAACATTAATTATTTAGTGACTGAATTCTTTGAAAAACTCTTTGAGCTTTGAGATTAAAATCTTTGAGGCCATTTTTTGCTTCCATCGGAACGCAGCTTTATTTCCCTCAGGATGACTTACAGCCTACAAGTCAGACAGAAGAATCTGAACTCAAACCAACTCTGCCTGGACCTTTCAACTGCATGTAGGACAGGCTCAATGTCAAAGAAGGGTCAGAACAACACAGGACACCCAGGAGAGCAAAGAACAAGCAGGAGAGCAAAGAACAAGCACCCCGTGACACCAAAAGTCAACGATGACTTGTATAATTTTCATCATAAATGTTGTGTAAAGTTATTTACATCATGTGGGTTAAAATGCACATTATTAACTAAACAGGCATAAGTCCTGATTTCAACCCAAACAAAGATCTTTGTGTCTGAGTCGTTTGGAAGCCTGTACATAACTAAAGTCTGACTGTTTCACAAAGTCAATCACAAGTAAGGCTTTCTCCTTCTCCCATGAACGGGCCACTTTTGTAACATGCTGGAAGATGATGAGTAGGTTGTCTTTGAGAACTGGGTCACGGTGAACCCACCAGGCTTTTATTCTGTTGACTGAAACTTAATCACTGGGAGCCAGTGGAGGGATATGAACAGCGGAGAGACATGTGCTGTTTTGGGTTGGTTGAAGACCAGTCGAGCTGCCGCGTTCTGGATCATCTGCAGAGGTTTGAATGTGCATGCAGGAAGGCCTGCCAGGAGGGAGCTGCAGGAATCAATACGTGATATCACGAGAGCCTCAGTTGTGACGCACAGCTTCCGGGCAGACTTAGTGGGTCTGAGTTCAGTTGGTCCAAGCTGGATGTCGATCTGTGGTTGCATGGAGGGACTGGCTGGGATGACAAGGAGCTCAGTCTTGGATAGGTTGAGCTGAAGGTGGCGTTCTTTCATCCATATAGAGATAGAGTGTCACATTTCAAACAAAAAGGGAGAGGAACCGGGTGCAGACTGGGTGATTTATTAAATAAACTAAAGACAAAATCCAAAACAAGTGAAATACAAACTGAAAGACAAAAAGGCAAAATCCAAAACGTTTACTCAGAAACAGTCCGGGAAAACAATCGTCCATGAAAAGGTCCGACTAAAGTCCGACAAAAAAGGAAGAACAGACACAGAAGTTGGAACGAAGATAATCCACACCAACACGAGGGACAAAAGTTACAGGAGGAAGGACGACAACGAACTAGCACAGGGACACAGGAACACAAAGGCTGTGTTGGAAAAGCCATACTATATATTACTTCATGTATACTGTATACTACATACTGCATACTGCATGCGGTAGTCTGTAGTACGGAGCTGTTCAAACAATACAACATCAAATACAAATCAAAAACATAAACATTGATACAAACAGGAGCCTGATTGACAGGTGAGGCCACTCGTTACTTCCTGGTTGGAGCGAAAGAAATTTCAGATTGTGCATAAAAGGCAAAAACAGTTTGATAACTGACGAGGTTGAACTGCTGTATTGTCTGTGACAACAGCAGAGTGCATGATGAGAACAAGACGGTGTTTGTGACTTTGTTGTCCGACACTGGGGGCAGAAAAATCCCCTCTTAGTGAAAAGGATCCTGCATTCAGTCCGGTTTGATTGTCTCTGTCTCTCGTTCCAAAATGCCCTTTTTCTGCCAAATGGATGTCGGACGTTCACGTCAGGCTGTTTCTTATTTGGTTAAACATCTTCTGAGTTAGAGCACATGGAAACGGGCTGACAGGCAAACTTTTCCGACTGATTTTCTGTCTCTGTTCTCATGCTGTAAGAGCATGCCAAATTGGCACTCTGCGGGGAGCAGGGAGGATGCGATAAAACATCCTGACATCATCATCTTCAATGGAACACAATCATCTAATCTCAAGAGTTCAGCTTGCAACACTGCAGCAGAGCCATCCAAGAATCCAGAGAAAACATGCAGCTGAGTTTCATTCTGCAGCGTGAGCTCTGAGAGCAGCGAACAGTGAGCTGAGTGGCTGCTGGTGCGCCATGACATGGATGTTATTAGATATTCAAGATTGTTTAAAGGCCTCTTTTTATACACCATGTTATTGAAACCATTCGGATGAAGGAGACAGAGAGGGGGCTCAGGGTCTGAAGGGAAGTCCATGAAGGCAGCTCAGTGACTGGTTTCCCCCCACAGTGTCCATGTGATCAGTAGGTGACTGTCCAAACAAAGCAGCTCAGCAGCATTGTGTCAACATCAGATGGCTCACTGAGATGAGAGAGTGGCTTATATCTGAGAGGTACGACCTGCTGGGTTGGCTTATATTTCACCAAGACATGCAGCTCCGTCCTACCTCCATGTTGTGGTCGAACCTTCGTCTCATCCAGAACACTGGGGAACTGCTTCCTGTAGAAACTCGGGGGGGAAGTGGTTCTGCCCAGGTCTTCATCAGAGGTAGTCCTTTTTAACCTGATGTTCATGAGAAACCAGCCAGTTCCTTCTCATCCCTGAAGCCAATGGTCTTCTTAAAGTAAGAACAGAACACTTTTTTATGAAGCCGGAAGTTTTAAGTATGTTTGACACAAACCAGGTGGTCTAAAAGGCTTTCAGGTCGCATGCACAAATTATACTTTGTTTTGAAACATTTGTTTTAAATTTGCTCTATGTGATATGAATAAAGGGAAATGAGAGTTTAGAAAAATCTTTGGTTGGCGCAAAGTAGGCTCAACTGACTGTTTCGGTAAGTTCTGCCTGTTCCAAGACGTCAAATTCCAACGCTTCATTGAGGTCCCCTTGGCGTCTCATAAAGACGGTACCCTTCAGCGTCTGCATGAGACCAAACGCGCTTTAAACCAAATGTTTCGTAAACTCTTCTGTCGCAACATTAGAAGCTCAGAGAAACATGTTTGGTATGATGTAGTTTAAAGACCGAAGAGTCTTCTTAGGGTGAAGGAAAGGGGCAATGGATGGGCCAAACAACACCTGACCCTCGCTAAGGAAACGGGGATGGTGTCTATGTTCCCTCACCTTTATCATGAAGTTTTATTTGCCTAAAACAAACAAACCTGTAAGGCCTAATTTAAACAAATCTAATTTCTGTCTAAATTGACTCTGAGGTGCGAGTTGTGGTAGAAGTTTTGGACGCATGCTCAGTCTAACCAAAGTAACAGATCGAATGTCCGCATGCCTCTTTCCTTTTTGGATAACACGTTTGTCATAAATCACATTGTCCAATAATCTGTCCAGTATTCAAACATAAACACTAAATACTCTGACGCGATCAAACGGTCACACGGTTTGCTTCTTCACACACCTGCCTGCAATTACCTGAAGCCTTGGCTAGATGCACTTAAACCAAGGCTCCACCCAGTGTTCGGTTTGCAAATCACAGTGAAATATGTGATCTACAATCTAGATAACAAAGTGTCTCATGGCAGGATAAAATAAGTCAAAATAAAACCATATTATGGCTCCAACAACACCGTTTGATGTTAGTCTGTTAGACTGGAAGAAAAAAGACCCTACCCTGTGTTCTGTAGGACTTCAAACAGACACGACCTACCCAAGGGACGTGACAAAGTATTTGACAACCCAGGACGAATCAGTTGTAGGACATAGCTCCCTGATGTTTGGGGGTGGCGCTGTTCCAGCAAGCTCTTGAGTTCGTCATGCTGTTGCTTTTAATTGCAGCTTTAAGTGGCTTCCCCAGAATTGTTTGCTCATTGTGAGCGACCCCTCCATCTGCCAGATGGGGCAGTAATGAGCCCGTTCTGTTTCGGCTGGCAGAGATAAGAGGCAAAGAAGAAGCTGCCCTCGAAGTTGACATGAACAAACCACACACAGGTGAGATTTATGATGTATTGGAAGCGTTCGCAGACAATATGTTTCGGTTTTACAAGAGAAAAGACTTCAAGCATAATGACTAATTGTGTTTTTTTGGCAGATATCAGTCTGTTAAAGAGCACAGCTGCTTCCCTAAACTTCTTAATTGGAAGCATCTGGGAATGTCTTCATAACAGAGGATGTCCCGCTCCGCTCCAAACAGGCCTAAATCAAACCCCAAACTCCCGAACAGCCATTGTGCTGCTCTGCCTCTTTGTTATTGCTCAAGACTCTTCTCTGTCGTGAGAACCCAACGGCTCAGTCTTCACTCAACACTCGGCAATATAAGCACTTATTACTGAACACAATCTTACATGTTTGTTTGGAGAGGAGGGCCCTTACGAGTTCCTTCGTTGTTTGAATGAACTTCTAAGTTGTTTTCGACAAATGCATCCTCAAAATGAATCAGTGTAAGAGAAGACTTGCATGTAAAACTCTCCTTTATCAGTTGGCTTTCCTTATTGAACTATTATAGTCAATTATATAATGTTCTTTTTGTCTATCCATCTGTTTTCTTCCGCTTATCCGGGGCCAGGTCGTGATGGCAGCATCAATTTCCAGCTCCTCCTGGGGGATCCTCAGGGCTTCCCAGGCTAGATGGGATATATAATCCCTCCAGCAAACTCTGAATCTACCCCGGGGTCTTCTGAAAAGGATAAGGAAGATATGGATCCTTTTTGTCTAAACCGATAAAATTCATAGTTACCGGTTGGCCGCCATAACCGTATTTCTGTAGAGTTATTTGTAATGCCTGTAACCTCTGCTGGGTTGTTGTCAGAAGGGGAGTTTAACAGCAGGATGAGATATCTGAAAAGCAATACTCACGCAGCTACAGGACGAGATAATGAGCAAAGAGATAAAACATATGGCTCTGTCCACAGGGGGCGCCACAAATTGAAACCCT
This sequence comes from Semicossyphus pulcher, assembly GCF_022749685.1. Taxonomy (NCBI): domain Eukaryota; kingdom Metazoa; phylum Chordata; class Actinopteri; order Labriformes; family Labridae; genus Semicossyphus; species Semicossyphus pulcher. Next base: position 29,560,932 of record NW_027211648.1, on the reverse strand, counting down.
CACAGTAGCTTTATCTCCATCGAACACTTCCTGGGAAAGTAGCGTGTGCTGATAACTGTCCAAATAACAAACAGGTTACTCATCAACTTGACTCGGCTTTCCAACCTGTGTTCTGCATCTTGGACGATGTGCAAGCAGTAATCAGAAGAGCAACGTCTGGAATAAAAAACAGGGTGTGCTGAGCAAACAATGAATCCATCACTGATACGAGGGAGGGGTGAAATTCTTCAAACCCCCTCAGGAGACAACAGATTATAGTGCTGTTATAATTTATGCCTGCAGCCCCTGAGGGGTGTTATTTGTTACAGCCAATAAGAACCTCTTGCACTTCCCTTTACCAGGTCGTTCTTGTAGCACATGCAGAAGCAGTGGCCTTTACTTTCAAACCTCGCTACAGTTTTATTTGTTGTCATTATTTTATGGTCTTCATTGCTGACACGTGTATTACCTGAACCGAAATAGTCGCACTCATCTGCTTTCAAAAAGGAGGTGAAAGCACTGATTAAGTGCAGCACATATTTGGATGTTAACTGCCAACAAGATCTGCCAGCCAGAGCAGGAGCCAACGCAGGCGGTGCGACTGCTCCAGATAAGAGCTTAGCTAACCCAGTTTGGACTGAAGGCTTCTCCACCACCCAGCCTACTTCCAGCTCATGTCTGGTCGGACAAACTAGGATTCAGGCTCACCTAGAAACAGGAAATCAGAGACAAAGACCAGAGGCCTGTGCAACAATGCAGGATTTAGGGTTAGCAAGATAACTTAATGTTAATGCTGCTCCAGAGCATGTTATGTAGAAGATAACAGATCAACTCAGATAAAAGCACCGCCAACTGACCAATCAACTCCCTTGAAGAATGAGATCATCATTAAAAGGTCCATGGATCGCGTTAGGGAGATCATACAAGGGCCTTTAGGAGGGCTGTCCAGAGACCAGCAAAGCCCTTACCCTCAAATTCCACAGGATCCGTCTCCAGCGCGTTCCATGTGCGCCCATTCAAGTCAATGCTCGTGCCGCGGTCCGTCTCTGGCACGTCACAGAAGCGTCTCTCCGCTCTGCTCCGCTAAAGATACGCGCTGTGTGTCTATTTTTGATGGAGGACGCTTCAAACACACATCAAGCTGAACAGAGCAGATCGTTCCAAACAGGAAGTCAGACACGAAAACAGCTTACAGCATCCGGTCATTTCAAAATAAAACACCATGTACAGACCAGTACAGACTCTTGTTTTTCCCGTTTTCATAACAACAACACACTGAAATCTTGAAAAAAGTAAACTTTTAATGAAGTAGTGTCCTCAGCCATGTTAGAAGCACAAAGAACACGGAATGATCTCCAAATGAGCAGATAATCAACCTCAGAGGTGCAAACTGAACTGTTTGTGTGTTGCTCTTTTTAACGCTGATGTTATCGCGTGATTTCGCAATTCTCGCGCGATAATGTCGTTCTCCCGTGATCTTGTGAATCCAGCTGCTTGGGCCAGCGCTCCGCTGCGCTGCGGATCAGACACGCTTCCTGTGGGCGAGGGCTCGCGCCGTCTGACGGACCAGAACTGTGGCACAGTCGGAACGCGCCGGACACGGATCCTGTGGGATCGAGGGGTTAGGTGAGTCCTGACGATTTATTATGAAGATAAAGATCATCTTACAGGGACTGACCAAAGGACTGAAGCTTTTAGGCTACTCGCTGTCTGTTTGGAAGAATAAGAGTTAAACTTTCATACCTCAAAAGACTACATCTGAGCAACACACTCATTCAACTAAAGACACACACGTTAATGTAGTTGGATCTCCTTGTTGTGATGATGAAGCAGTGATATTATGAGCCTACACTTACAGTGAATTCTTGCTGTCAGACAGTATTTCCCAGGTTTTATATATCTACAATATGTTTATATAATAACTGTATAAATATAAAACATATATTTTATTTATTTTTCTTATTCTATTCTACTGATTCGTACATAATGTTCAGCTGCAGCAGGAAGCGTCTGGGACCTACATTTCATTGCACAACCGTGTGTTATGACAAACAAAGGCCCGTGATTACTTCATTATTGGCTGAGATTAGATTAAAGTCCCTGAAGTCTTAACGTCTAAACTTTGACATTACATCTACAACATTAGGACTGCCTCCCTCGCCTGCCTTATTACTCACTAAAGTTTTCTTTCCCTCAATATATGAATCATAAAAATCTAATTATCATCCCTCACACTGTCAGGGGGAAGTGTCCCACAAAGCACCTGATAAAGTCTTTCAAAATAAAATACCTGAGGTGCTAGTCATTGTATCCTCACACCACTGCACGCACAGGTCACTTACATGACACCATATTTCACCGAGTATGTCATCAACGACAGCTCCATGGATTTGCCTGCAGAGGAAAAACGCAGCTTCAGAAAGACCCCAAGTTAAGTGTTAAGGCTTTAAGGCTCGTGATGCTCGTGACCACACGACCACCGCAGTCTGTATGTGATCATGTTTTCTCTACTTGCAGTGCCTTTTTGCACGTGTTGGAACGATGATTGAAAATATTCTTGAGATTTGTTCGATGTGTTTTCCTGTTGCTGTGCGTGTAGCTCTCAGGGCCACTTTAAGTCATAGTTTCTCTTGAAAACCAGCCACAAATATTGCAGTTACATTTGATCGTATCCTCTGCTTTGATCTGCACAATGAGGAAATCTCTGAGACAGCCCTTTTTCAGGATGCAACATAGCTACAATAAAGTCTTTCCTCTCCTAGGATGATGCAGAGATCCAAATTCATGCCTCTGTTTAACCCCGACTGGATCAGAATGCTGCAGCTAAAATCTGGGAAGGAAGTTAAAGTATATGACACCAGTTTTAGCCTCCTATACGGTGGCAGAAAAGGGCAATCGTGCTGCAACTGCCCAAAATATTTCCATTAGAAGAAACAGGCTGCAAATACAGAAACAATGCAAAATCAAAAACACATGCAAGAGTCCTAAAAAATGCAACGACAGAAACGGGCTGCAAAAGGCCAAAACAAACGCATTAACATGAAACGCGCTGCAAATATAGAAAGTCAACGGAAATGCTGCTCGGTGTGACAGCTAAGAGCAAGAGCTAAGTGTAGCTTCTGTTGGCTACTGATCTAAGTTAGCCGTAGCGGTACTGGCCCAATGTCTGGGCTCTGAGCACCGAGAACACTGTGTTAATGTTCACTGTTTTGCATTTGTTCTGTAGCCAGGGAAGCAACACTTAGCTCTTGTTCTCAGCTGTCACACAGAGCGCCCCCTACAGGCCTGGAGCACTTCCGTTGTGTTGACTGGATTTGCAGCGTTATTCTTTTGCATCTGTTTTTTCGGGTGATTTTGTCTTGTTTCTGAATTTGCAGCCTGTTTCTTCTCATGGAAATCATTTGGGCATGTTTCCATGGCATGTCCTTGTTGGCCACCGTACTCCTGTGTTTTGTTGCCTGTTCATGTGAATTCAGACCTTCAAGTGCTTTTGATGATTGATTACAAAACTGTAAATGTTAAGGCCCCTCAATACCTGTTTGATCTCCTTTAACCTTATCTCAGAAAACAGAGCTAGTAACTCCATCTTATGTACTAACCTTCCTGACTCTGTGGGGGCTTTTAAACCCAACCTTAAACTCATCTTTCACCTTAACTTCCAGTCACCTGCTTATATTTGATTACCCAGTTAGCTTTATCCGTCCTGCTGGTCGTTGTGTCTGCTGACAACAGTGTACACTTTCTGTTTGTGTCCCACAGCTGCCTCTCTCTCTCTCTCTCTCCCCTTTGCCATAGTTTTCTGCTCCTTGTCCTCTCAGACTTCTCTGTGCTGGACTGTCGGCTGTCCTGGGACCTCTGTCTCTCTCTCTCTCCACTGGCTGTCGGAGCCTCATTCCAGATGTCTGGATCTGTGTCCTCGTCCTCCAAATGTCCAGCCTCTCCTCTCCTCTGTCTCTCCCTCTCCAGTATGTGTGCCTGTTTCTTTTTGTCTTTCTGACTGTGTGTTTGGGCTTGCTCTTGTGTGTGTGTATGTAGTCTGTCCTCTTCCAGGTGTCCGTGTTGACATCTGTTAGAAAGGAGCCCTCCTCCCTTTACCCTGTCGCAGACATATTCCCATTGTCCCAGCATCTCGGTTGTTTGGTGTCAGGTGGTGATAGAAGTCTTTTTCTCACTGTGAGTTTTTAGTTTGGCTCATGCAAATAAGTGAAGTTCAGTGAGGTGAACATTGTCACTAACCAATAAGAGTGCTCTCTGCAGCACCAAACAGGAAGCAGCAAACCAGGTAGATAACAAACATGGAGGGGACTTTGTGGAAGAGCATGACGGGAAATAGTCTCAACAGGAGTCTAGTTGTAGTCTAGTAAAAAGAGGCCCTGCGAGCCAAAATGTTTCATACTGTGACTCAAATGTCTTTGGATGTTAAAGGGAGTCAGACTTGAGTCTTGTCTCGTGTAGGCGTCAGGTGATTCACGGCAACACTCTTTCTTCTTCATTGACTGCAAAGCTTTTCATGTCATGTGACTTCCACCCGGCCCCTGTCTTTTTTTGGATACGTCAATATTTTCCCACGTTTCCTCGCTGCTATACATAGGTGAGTGAACAGTGGACATCAAAGTAAGTGTGTGTATGTTTTCTTAACCCTCTGAAAAGCTCCTCTGGGAACGAAGTGGGAATGGCCTCTGCAGTCTGCCTTGTAGCCCTCACACAGCAGCTGACAAGATGCAACTTTTCTCTTTGACTCTGATTGACAAAGTTTCACCTGCTCACCACCACTTTGACGAAACACATTTAAATGTCTTTAATCAGTTCTTTATGAGCTCAAACATGTCATCTGGATCGCTCCAGGCCACATCCACCCCCCGCCCGCCCCCCTGCCCCACACACAGGATCTGCTCCTTAGGGAGTGCTTTGGATGAGAGGAAGCTGAATCAACATGGAGGCTTTAACTCCCGTCAGTTTGCTCCGGCGGGCCTCACACCAGAGGCAGAGGAGCAGGTGGAAAAACTTAAGAAGTTCTACGACATTACGCTCCGAGGAGAAAGTGACACGATGCCCCACAGAGGGACGGGGAGAGGGGGAGGAGACATGAGTGTGTGTGTTCTGCTAAGACATGACTTCCTTCGCCTCGAAGGTCAAGTTTTACTGTCCACTCTGTCTTTGATGAAGTACAAATGCCACTTATTAAATTGTACTTTTATTAAACGGAACTTCCTCCTGTTTGAGCCGTGTAATCCATATATTCCAGAGGACACTCAAGCCCTTTGGCGAGTTTGCCTGTGGAGTCAGCTTCAGAAAAACTTCTGGATTTATTTGGAAAACCACTTTGCCTGGTCAGTAGATCCACGGAGGTTCTTAAAAATAGCAGAATGTACTGAGTTATTGAATGAGCGACAACTTAAAACACTTTGGGAAACACTGTCGGTGGTAAATTGTCATTTTTGTAACTTTAGCAAATGTAATACGTTGACTTATGTCGTTTTATTTGTGGAAAACATATTGGCCATCGGTCCTAACTACTGCTTTGTCCATGAGTTCTGCAACCCATGGGCTCCCAGCATTGGTGATGCCGGCATCCTCAAACATTGTGACGGGAGGATGCAATATGGCGGCGCACACCGGAGGAGAGAGAAGCGTCTTACGGTGTATGGAAGTGTAGCAGTGTCCCAGTCTTGTGGTTGTGGCATTCCCTCTGAGCTGACACGTCCCATCGTGGATATACCATCAATCTCCTAATTCTCATCTTACGTAAGTCTTCACCCTCCGCTGTCGATTACCATGGCAACGATTGAAGCCTCGAAAGCATTTGGATCAGTCCTAGTTGTAAACCTGCGTGGACGAAGGCCATCAGCTGGCCGGTACTGGAGGTATCTCCGAGAGCGTTGCTTCCTGGGGGACTGCTGTACCTCGCGGAGGCTGCAGAGTGATGTGACCTTTTGATATGAACATGGTTAGCAACTTACCAAAGTGTGTTTCGTGTTTGTAAGTTTAGTGTAATAAGCACAGCAGATTTTAGATGCGTTGTGTCAGTGGGTCAAAATTGCTGCGATTTCTTGTGGATGGATAAAGCTTTGCAACTGGTTTCCCCTTACAAGCTGTTTGGGACGCTACGAGGCACTGTGGTTACCTGATTTCAGCTGAGGACCTAACAGGGTCCCAGCAGGGATCTGCAGAGACATCTCCATAGGGGTTTGTAAGGACCAGCCAGCAACAAACCTGCAGGTGGCAAACACAGGTTTACTAAAAAAGGAATAAAAAGAAGCAGTATTGTTCTCTAAAAGGTGGCAGTTTCCAAAGCAGGATCTAAAACCATGAACCAAAAATGAGCAATCATTAAAAACTGTCTTAAGAATCACTTCTGTACAAACATGTTTCTCTGTTTTGTCTCAACCCAAAGTAAAAACATTAAAAAAAAACTTCCCCCAGGTGTATAGCTCCAAGTTCACCATCAGGTCTTGAGTCAGAGCGTCCCAGGCAGTCAGACCCCTCTGAGGGCTCGGCATGAGTGCTCCGGCCCCAGAGGATTCAGCTGTCCAACTGCAAGAAACAGTCTGACACAAAGGCATGTGACCCCGGCGGCGGAGGAACAGCTTACTGATGCAACTGAAGAAAACAAAGGCCCTCTAAATACAAATAAACCTCTGTAACATCTGCAGAAACAAGAGAGGGGACTCGTGGGGAAGCTAACTGCTTCTGCCAGAGCCGCTGCGACCGAGCGGGGAACATGTGACAAGAGAGTAAATAAAGCACACGGCATGAGGTGGGGATGCGGCGTGGGGCTCGGACCCCTCAGGCAGACGGATGCTCTGGCCTCCACGGTAGAGGTCCGGCCTGTCGGGGGACTGGACGTCCACAGCTGTGTTTTCACTCTGTTTGTTCCTGAGGGCCGCATGGAGAGTTTTCAATAACCAACAACTTCTTCTGAGACGACTGTGGTCCATTGCACAGACACACACACACACACACACACACACACACACACACACACACACACACGTACTGTACATACGCACACACATAAAGCTAAAACCCAGAGAGCAGACATGTTGCTGATTGTCTGTTAAAAGGTGAATATGCTCCGATCTTTGAATTATTGGCATCAGTAGTCGCAGCATTAACAATTAAATTGAACATACTTTTGGTCAAAGGAGTTACAGTGTTATTGTAGAAGTATCGGTGTTGGTTGGCTATAATGCATTAGAACAAACAGATATCCTGTCTCCTGTTAAATTTCCTTCAGGGCTATAAAATCTACTACTTCACTGTTGCTTAACTTCTCAGTGACTTTGGATACTTTCAAACCTGGGCCCTCTTTTTTGGGGGTTTAAGTGTCTATGGTACAGACAGTGTTGGAGATAGTTGGCAGCAGTGAAACAGGCTGTAACATACTCCTGGAGCCGAGTGCACCAGCAGGGCGGATGCCTGGTCGTAACCTTACGTCGGACTTAGAGCTGAAAGTTACGACGAACTTTAAATCACGCCGTGCGCACCAGCATGACTTGAGCCCTGTTTGTGTTGCACCCAATTGCATCTTTTACGCCTAGCAAGTTTAGAAAGTCGGACTCAAATCCGAGATAAAACAAACGGTAAAAGTAACAGTCACAACACCTAAAAGACAAACACAGTGGCAGCGCGTCTCGTTGTTTTACAGGATAAATAAAAGGGCATTATAACGAGAGAGAGAGAGAGAGAGAGAGAGAGAGAGAGAGTCATCCGTGATCGGACAGTAAGCTGATCGAAAGGTTTCGTTTTTGTTCCTGTGTGAATCAAAGAGCTCTCCCTCAGAGTTTTTGTGAAATTACAAATAATAATAAAATAAAAACAAATTAATACATTAAACTATGAATGTATATAAAAGGAGGAAAAACCCATATGTATTGTAATTCCTACATATACATTATATCTACACAGAGACATACATACAGTGTTTATTAAACAATAATAAATTAGATTAGATTTAATAAATAAATAAGTAAATAAATAAAAAGAATACAAATAAATACAGGTTTAAAAATAAAAATTCTCCCATTACACAAATGGTAAAACAGTAATAATATTTGAGGCTACGCTAACTCGATGGAGTTGCCCTAAAATACAAGACAAATCACAGGGTGTGAGATCCCTTATTCCCCCACTCTGTATATTCTGGGGTACCTCATCGTCCCTTCAGCACCTCTCTTCACCTGACGCAAGATGATGTTGGGGCGTGAGCTAATAGTTTCAGAACGGAAGGCCCCCTCCGCTCCCCCTCTAAATCTCTGGCATTTGAAATGGGAGCGCTGCCTGTCCACCATTAGGGGTGCAGCCTGAGGCGTGGGAACGGAGGGCCCCAAATGTTGGCTTTATTCTGTATGTAAATATAATTTAAAAATATAGCCTGACAGACATTTTGTTTATAATGACATTTAGTTTGTAAATGGGTGATAGAAGTTATTCATATGCCCAAACATGAAGGGAACAGAGACAGGTTGATCTCTTGCATTCTCTTACATGGTAAACGATAAATGGACTGTACTTATATAGCACTGTTCTAGTCTTCCAACCACTCAAAGCGCTTTAACACTACCTTTCACATTCACCCATTCACACACACATTCACACACTGATGGCAAAGGCCTAAGTGCATGTCTCCACTCAGGATCCATGTCTGTTCAAACACCACTGGCTCTGCCTTTGGGAGCAATTTGAGGTTCAGTGTCTTGCCCAAGGACACTTTGACATGTGACTGTGGCAGTCAGGGATCGAACCCCCAACTTGCGGATTTAGAGACGACCCACTCTCCCACAGCCGCCCCTGCCCATGCAGTAAGGTTATCGCAGAGATCCTTCGAGGCGCTCATCATTGAACATTGGGCCCAAGCTTACTCTCCCATCCCTGTCCAGTACCGTTTCTGCAGGTGTCCAGTCCTCTGAAAGCAGGGTGGATGATCTTCTGGTCAGGTAACTAGAACATTCAGTTTGGCACATAACCAGATTACGTATGTTATTATGTTAGAACACAGAGTGCTATCAGGAGCGGTTGCACGCTGAGCTGGTGCTCTTTGGTGACCAGATTGTGTATTTGGAAGAAGAACCTGAAAAAAGAAGTGCGGGCCAAACTCATTCTCCTCAACAGTTTCACACATTTTTCCTCATTGTTGGTTTCTTATTTTTTTCTGGGCAACCACAGAGCTCAGAGCAAATATATACTGTGAATATCAGGCTGTATATACAAGCTCGGTACTCGTTAGTTGTGTTGGTTTGGGTGTGTAAAATAAAGATTACCACCAGACTTATCTTCTGGAGAGAAATACAACAAACATTTTACAATAAGTCAAACTCATGATGAAAGTGTTTAAAGGTGTATCCAACCTGACATATCTGTCTGTTCTGCATCAGCAGCTGCTGTTCTCTGGGAGGCTTCTCTTATCTCTGTCTTCATGGTGAGTCAGACGGTTGCATTTGAACAGCTGAGGGCAGCCTTTCCCACAGTATGAAGTCAGTCAGACTGCTGCTGCTGCAGCTGCACCGTCTTGTTTCTACCACGAGTGAGACCATAAATCTTTCTCAGATACACACAGTGTCATAAATGACCAATGTGACTGACCGTGCTGTGACCCAAACTGTGCAGGTTGTGTTAGAGTGAAGCAGCAGCATCTGCAGCGAGCGAGACATCCCCAACTTTCCCTTCTCCTCCACCTCGGCGCTGCCAGCAGCACTCTGCTTTATTTGTTATTGTTGAGGACGGTCCAAAGGGGGGATCTCTCTCTCTAAGTATCCCTTTCACTTGCTCCATTTATACACAAGATTGATGCTCAATTGAGGATGAGAACTCCTGTTTCCCACTACTGCTTCCCTCCACATTTTACCCAGAATGTAGACGGAGCTGGAGGCCGTCCTGTGGTGACATATGCCTGCATGTAAATCTCAACAGTGCTGAGAGAGACGAGAGGAACGTCCTTCCTTCTCAGCTGGAAGCAAAGCAGAACTGTTTAGCTTCTGCATGTTCCTCACTGTTGATGAGACAATAATCAGATGAACAATGTTAGCATGTAAATTATGCAGCAGTTCACTTGATAATCTGGGATTTATTTGCGCTGCATTTATACCAAGTTGCAACAATCTGTGGCTGCAAAATGAGCCCAATAATAAGTGCCAAAAGCTGCAGTTCCTCTGGTGTCCACTTGAGGCTGTCTCCAGCAGTGAGTCAGTCCCCATAGAGAACCATGTTAAAACTTTACAGCAGAAATAAACATGTTTACAGCCTGGTACAAAAAACAGTTTGGGTCTCTATAGCTCTTCATGACAACTGTACGGGGAGAATCTTTATACAGCTCACCTGTTTACATTATATTAAAGTGATGCATAGTAGGGGGCGTGGCCTCTTTGAGCTGAACTTAACCTCTCTGCTGTGCTGTGGTGTTGGTGTCTGAGATTTTTTCATGCAAATTTAATCTGTCTTACTGTGAGGTTTATTCGACTAAATGTTGTTTGTATGTATGCTAGCACTAATTAGCAGGTGCCAGTGTCATGTGCTCATCATACCTGGCTTGTTAGCTCGTTCAGTGTTGTGTCACATGTTGATTTATTTATGGCAGCCTGTAAATGGGAGTTTCAGTGCACAACAAGCTCTCAGCATTATTCATTGAAAGAAAACATCAGCCTGCTACCACCTCAAACACCTTCTCAATGTGTAAGAAACACTACTTAATAAGCCAGTTAGGAACACCTGGAATGGGGCGTCACAAAACTGAACTCAAATGAAAACAAATCCAGTCAGGTAAGAGGCAAAAATTCAAACATCAAGAGGCAAAGATAAAAGCCAAACCCACAAGAATGAAAAGACAATCTGCCAAGGGAGCGGTGGGAAAAATGGAGTATATGAACACTAATGACAAAATCAGGAGCAGGTGAGCAGAGGCCACAGGTGTGGATAATTAAGGGACACGAGGAAACACAAGGTTAGGAACTGAAATGGCAGGAGGTGTTAGTCTTTCAAAGTCAAACAGGAAAAGCAAAGACCAACTATTTTGCTTTCTGATGTTTAAAAGAGAGAGGACATGCACTCTTCACTTCCTGTAGTATGGAGGGGAGGACGGAGTGGGAGGGGAAGGGAGTATCGATCTCTACTTCCTGTCACCTTTTGTGTGTATGAATGCACTCAAAGAACCGACCTTTCCCATGCCAACTTTGCTTAAAACTTACTTAAGAAAGACATTCTGGCAAATGCACAAAGCAAACAGACCATCGCGAAGATGAAGGAGCCGTGCACAGTGACTCAAAGGAATCCATCCTCCTCCTCTGAACCCGTCTCCGTGTCACTGTGAGATCACAGGACACTGAGCGATTGCGAGCTTGATTTGTTGGAACATTTTGGTATTTTTTTCTGCCTTCGAAAGAACTTCTGCATGCATCAGTTCTTTCTCTTTCATCAGCGTCAACTGTGCTGTGGAATGTGACCCCATTTATATTTCACTCAACTGTGTAATTATTTCTTTTTTAATATGCAGCATTATGATTCTATTCATTGTTCACATATGGAGTCTGAAGGAATCAAGGCGGTAGAGTTATTTTCCACATCTGTAGATATTCATGTTTCATGTCTCGTTGAGTAGAGGTGCTCCGACACAGACCTCCAGACTTTAATGTATGTGTATTAATATTTTTCAACCCAAAGGTCCTCTTGCTACCTTTTCTGAGCTCTCAAGGTGTTCTTCAATGATTAGAGTCTGGTGTCATCAAGTACTTGAGTCACACGAGAGCAGTTGGTTGTATTTGGGTGGTCCAATGGGTATTTGTCAAAGTCAGGGCAGGATCCTTTAACGGCTGAATTTCAAGGATGCTACGTCATCGAAGCCAGTCAAAGGCCTGTTCTAATGTCCAAGATTAGACGAAAGGAAAATTAGCACGTAAACTTCCAGTAATTTCCCTTCAGATCACAAATCTGTTTTGGAAGCGGACAACGTAAACACACTGAGCAGCCTCCCAGTGACTCGGGTTGGACCAGGTCGGACGGAGGCCAGTTTAACAACAGGGAATACAGTTTGGAGTTTACAGCAGCTCTTAATCGGATCATGACTCAGAGGACGATGAAAATGTGGCGGGTTCAGGCAAAGACAAGAGAGGCGTGAAGCGGGAGAGGAACGTCGGGTATCAGTTAGCGCTGACTTCATGAGGCAGGAGTCATAGCGGGGTCAGCCCAGTGGTGCAAGAGGCCACACCCATCAAAACATAAAGTACAATTCCTCCACATGAAAGTATGTTACAGGGATCGTATGCTAAAACGCTAAATGCTAAATATGTTTGCAGTGGCAATGGATTATGTCCGACTATCCAACCCTCTTGTCTTTCTCATGGCGGAACATAACAAAGAATAAGGCCTACCCTGCTCTAAATGTAAAGTTTCATGAGTTCAGTGTTTTGATTTTAATGTTAATATCAAAAGAATTAACTAAACATCAAATGTCTTAACGTCCCAGATCAATAACATGTCATAACTCTAACGTGGCCTCCATCAGGTCAAAGTTTTAATTGTCCAATACTTCAGTTTATGACCAAATATAAAGCCAATGACCCTTAACCTCTGATATAGCATACTAGCATACAAACTTGCTAATCTGCAATGTCGAAGAGATTAAATATTAGCCTTGTCTCAATTCAGGGCCTACGGAGGACGAGTCATTCGTAGCCTGTGTAGACGCTAAAGTCGACCTGAAATGAGACGGTCTGGTCTTCAAAGGATTTCCTGTTTGTGTCACCAGCTGTTCACGTTCTAAAAGCTTAATGCCTTTGTTTGCCAACAATGAGAAAGGATGCAGGTTTTACCTGAACCGGCTTCCTCCAATCTTCCTCTTTTGTAGATACCATGGACTGTATACAGGAAGTGGACGTAGCTGTGTCTCAATTCAGGGGCTGCATCCTTCGAAGGAAGGTGTCATTCGTAGCCCGCGTAGACCTCTAAGGCTTACCTGAAATGAGATGCGTCACCAGGTGTTCCAGCACTTCCCTTGCGTCACCAAACTCCACTCCTATCGCCTAGCAACAGGCAGCTAGCTGGCTAGCTAGCTATTATAACAAATTAATCATTTGTTTCAAGGCCCCTGTCGTTTTTTAACATTTGTATCTCTAGCTATTCCATTGAGTTGAAACCAACAACTTTTACATTTAAAGTGTATTCCTCAGGCGCTTGAGAATCGGGCATCTTGTTTAAATTGGCGTGTAATGAATCTCGGGATACGTTGAGCCGTGAAGGATGCACCCGATCCTTCGTGGCCCGGGAAAAGGAGGACGCATTTGTCGGCCACATCTGAAGAAACTTTCAAAATGGGACGGCCTTCACCGCTGTGATGTAATCGGCCTTCAAATATGTCCCCTGAATTGGGACACAGCTAGTAACATCAGTATGTTAGCATTGTTATTTTAGCATGTTCGTATACTAATGTTAGCATTTAGCACATCTGTGCCTTGATCTCTCACAGAGCTGCTAGCGTGGCTGTCTTACCGTTATTTATAACTCACTGGCATATCAGCTGTGGATGTGATGGTTGTTTTTAAAGTGGTAGCACAGTATAAAATCTTTCCCTGTAAAAGAAACACAAGCGTCCTGCACCAAGGCCTTGGCTCGGCCTCAACAGTGATGTCATTCGTTTTTCTTTGTAGTTCTTGAAAATAGTGAGTAAAAACTAGATGACAATCAGTGTAACAGGTATCAGACGCTTATTAATACGTCATGTTGAGTAATCTAAATATTAAAAACAACTAAATTCACTTTAAAGTAGAGTTTTGGGAGCAGCACTTTGACTCCCCCTCCCACTCGATGTTATGTTTATGCATGTGCCCCTGGACAACAAAGAAAATGTTGGAATTACATCTTTTAAAAGCTACCCCGCTGGAATGATTTCATAGAAATAAATATGCTGCAGATCCCGGGGGAGATGGAGTCTGCTCTCTGGAAATGGGAGTGGGCAGCTGCTTGCAATTGAGACCAAAGTGCTCAGTGCCAGGAATGTCCCCAGTGCCTGAAACAGAACAGAAAACACAACACAACATTAAAAGCAGCAGAGCGAGGGGCTGGGAGGTTTCTGTTCCCCCAACTACTTCATCACCATTTTTTCCTGTTGTGTAGGGAATGTTTCGTGTACTGTGGAGGGGATGAGGAGGGTGGGGCAGAAGGACTTTAAACAGAAAGAGAATAAATGATACTGTATGACGAGCATCAAGAGTCCAGCAGGGGAACAATCAAATGTTTTCAAACTCGGGTCTTGTAGGGATTTATGAGTGTTAAGCAATTTGTTGTAAATAATGGGCATTATATGGATAAGTAGATACATGTGTCGCAGTTATCCATTTACATTTCACTCTTGCTCTTTTGTATTAGCCTTACTTTCACTCTTTTCTTGTTCTTTAATCTTTTATCTGTTTTCAATTTCCCTCCATCTCTCCAATGTAGCATTTTCCATTTTCATCACATTTAAAATCTTTTTAAACACGAACATGACAAACTGTACTTGAACGATGGAGAGTTGTTGTCCAACAGCACTGAACTAGTGTTCACAAATTAGATACAGTTTAGTTTGATGCCAGGCAACATGGCATAAGAATGGTGGCCGGCAAGGGCAAACAGGCTGCAACAGCCCAACGATTTCGATTAAAAGAAACAAGCTACAAATTCAGAAAAACACAAGCAAAAGTCCAAAACAAATTCAACGATGGGAACGTGCTGCAAATGAAAAAACCTGCTCCAAAAAGCCGAAACAAAAACATTAACATCAAACGCGCTGCAAATACTGAAACGATGCTCCTGATTGACTGATAGCGTTGCTAAAGTAACTGCTGCTAATTGTAGCTTCTGTTAGCCGTGCAGCTAGTGGTTCTTTATGATTACTCTGTCCGGTATCGGGCTCCGAGTACAGTAAAGTGATGATCGATCAGGAGCCGTGTCTCAAGAAAAGTTGTGATTTCTTTGCTCATGTTTTAAAGTTGTGTTTTTGCACAGCAGTCAGTGGTACATGACCAACAGAGACACTCCGCTCCAGCAGCGTCTAACATTAGAAAGTCTGAGAAGTAATAAATTCACTTTTCATTTGCAGCCTGTTTCCGTCGTTGCATTTGTTTTGGACTTTTGCTCGTGTTTTTGAATTTACATCGTTTCTGAATTTGCAGATTGTTTCTTCTAATCGAAATCGTTTGGGCTGTTGCAGCACGTGTGCCGGCCACCGTACATAAGACATGATCACAACATTAATGTCTATATCGATAAATATCACTATGTATTTTAAAAAAGCAGCCAGTTTAGGAGTAACCTGACGGTAGAAGCCTGAAAAAAAACAGAGTTTGTTACTTTTAAATATAGTTTCTAAACATGAATTCAAGTTGTCCTGTAGGCCCCGTGTCCTAAAAGCGCTGGGATACAGCACTTGTGCGGATAGAGAAAAAAACGCTTCACACAGGTTTTGTTTCTATGACAACAATCAGTTTAACTTGCTACACAGCTAACAACAAGCGTACAACGCGTAGGGAGATAAAAGCACAACACTAACCAGCAACATTCAGTGTCCGGCTGATCTGCTCCCACAAAAGGGCTTTTCGGTCTCTATTGTGATCCTGTTTGTTTGTCGTATCGTACAGCTCCGCGTACACAGAAACGGCTAAAACGAGTGGCTCCTTTGTGTTTGGTGGTAACCAGGGTGACAAGTGGCGCCCCATCTGACTGATTGCCTGAAAAAAAGCGGTGACGACACCAGCACCGTTCTGAATCTGACATTTTTAACTCAAAGTGCTCGGAGCGGCCGCACAAAAAAGGCGGAGCTCTCTGAAGAGAGACGCTGAGTGCAGCGCTTTTTCTCTAGGCGGCCGCATACGCTCTGTCCTCATTGGGAGCAGGTGAAAAAAGTTCAGAAAAAGGCGCTGTGTAAACACGGGGCCTTACACATCCACAAGGATGTATTCTCTCTTTAAGTGCAGATGAATATAATCAAGCTGAAAAAAGACAGAAGCTGCTGCTAATGATGTTAGCTCAGCTTGTCTTTGGGTTAGGAAACCCTCAATCCTTAATTATCTGCAGAGGTCGCCTCTTCTCCAACATCAGTGCACTTGGTAAATAAATCCGCTTCAAACTCTGAACAGAGCAGTTTTACATTAAAGGGCCGTTTCTCCAACATGATGAACATAGGCAGAACTTATTTGTCCGATAACTTTAGCTCCAGATGTCCGATGAGAAAAATCCTTCATCTTGTTGAAGGAAATCTAAAAAGTTGGTGACTTGATTTGAACATTAAGACATGAGTCAGCAGGAAATGCTTTGACTGATTTGCTGGGTTTGTTCCTTTATAGCAGATGGAAAAGATTCGTCTGATCTTCCCTCTTGGTTGGCACGGACCAACGGCGTGTTTACAGACCGTCTTTGAGGATTACCCAAGTTCACTTCTACTGTCTGTATCATCTCCCCTCAGGTTGCGCTAAATCTTTTCCCTTTTTCCCCCAGCAACAGCCGCATTCTTCCCCCTGTAGCTCTAAAACTGCACTGTGTAAATATTTTTCCATGTCGAGTAAAGAGTGACCAAAGTTTGTCATCATAACTGACATACTGTGTTTGATCGCAAAGACTTCCCTTCTTGTAACCTAATTAGTATAAACTCCAACATTGATCATTGTCTGTAATTGGCACATTCCTTTTAGTTGCTCTTGTTTGGCCACTGATGTTACACAGAAAATATCCTGATGATGTTCAGTTGACATTTTTTTAAAAACGAGGACAAAAAGCCAAAGAAGGTTTAAAAAGTTTGTCGTAAAAGTCAAAGCTCAAGAAAATATTGAATGTTTTAAGCTGCTTTTAATTACCCTCACATGCACAATAATCAATCAAACATTTGACACATTAAAGTAAAAGCATATTCCTGTTGATATTTGTCACCTCTGGGACTCCGTACTCAACGTTCAAACTTTGCTTACTCTAGCTAAGAACTCATCCGTCTTAATTATCATTACTCCGGTGGCTATTATTTCCACATATCTGAAACAATTTGTCAAGTAGCTGAAGTGTTGATGGCTGTTGGAGCTAATGGTTGACTGAGAGGATATCCCCTCCCTGTGTACAGGTGAGGGGGGCCTCAGAGCAGCCCCCGACATCCTGAGCCTGTTACTAAGAGCTCAAAGGTCAAAGAGCAGCCAGATTAGGTCTGTGTAATTTGTCTGCCAGCTGCACGTTGCAGTTTAACCTCGCAGCACCGGTGTCACTGATGGGACGCTCAAATTTGCGCAATAAAGAGCAATAAATGTAGTCTGGGAAAGGAGAGAAATCACTATTAAAAATGCCTGATGTGAGTTGATGGGTGAACTTGGAGCGCAGTGAAAACATCACTTTCTACACTCTGCAGCTCCAACATGAAATCTTGTTTTGATTGAGAATTTTTTAAAGTAATTCCAACCTTCTAATCTGTGTCTGGAAAAAAGGAAACACTTTGCTTTCATCTTCTGAGGATCAGTTTGGATTTTTCCTGCATTTGTAAGGCTCTGCAGTGGAAGTGCATAGTTTGTGCAGTGCGTGAGATCTCAAAGTAAACTGTATTACGTTACACGAGTTACCCTGAAGAGCTCGACATGACAGCTGGCATTGTGAGCTGAACTCTCTGTGTTGTACCACCGCGCTGACTTCAGGCTCCTGAGGAGTCTGGCAGCGAGGCACTGACCGCTCTACTGTTACAGAACCTCCAGCCGGGCTTGGACGGGCCATCGGCCGCTGCTCTGCCACCACCTGATGAAGCAATTACCCATAATGCCTTTGACGTTTGACTATTTGTTTTGAAATCAATATTGCCTGGTACTGGAGGCTGCAGCTGGTGATCTGGGTGTATTTATTATTCTTACAGCTAGCTTAAAAGCTCTCTGTGAGTCGCCGTGATAAAAGCCAGCCTCCCTGACTGCAGCAGGGAAACAGAGGAGAAGGAACTCACTCCAAAAGTCTCTTACGATGCGCTCCAACTCGACTCTTCCAGTCTAATTTTTATCATGAAGGCAGATACTGCTTTAGTACTGATGTTCTTCTCCCTCGCTGTTGCTCTGAGGAAACACAGCTGTCTCTATAAAGTGGGGTACATCTCTGAAAACGAGTCTAGACAAGACAGGGATTAGTCCGCTCGCACTCTCCTCTGTAAGTGGTGATAAATCAGGATTCAGACTCATCCTAAGTGAGAAGAACAAGAACCGTGTGTTATAATCAGAAGATAAATGGCATTTTGTTTGACCCTTGGGCACCACTGGGTTCCTCTGTAACTTCTGTGAATCTAAACTGACTGAACAGCAAGATACGAACTTCTCAGAGCCTACAGGCCGTAAGAACTGTCAAATAACACGCAGAGTGGGCCTCCATGAGGCCTAGAGGAGCACTTGCTCCACATGCTCAGGGCTCTGCGGTCAGATTAGCAATTATTAATATGCAACAGTTTGACTTTCAAAATAAGTGGCCCAATTAGCGATAATGCAAACATACGTTAACTTCTTAAAGATGTCAGCAGTGACTGTTTCACATGAAGGCTGACCCATCCATTGCCCCAACCACCACTACCAACGGATTGTGCACTCCTTATGATGCCTCAGCTGACTTCAGTGGTAAAACAATAAGCTGGAGGACAGCACCAAGAGTTACACTGAAGGGGTGTCTCGAGTAAATCGGGCCCCACGTGTGATGTTCCAGCCTTTAAGAAAGAATCCAAAAACAGATGTTACAGGACGGAAAACAAACGGACAAGGTGTATAATGATCACATGGTAGACATACAATTGTTACATTTTAATGGTCAAAAAGAGGCACAAGGTAGATCCAGTTTAGTGTCTGTTTCGAGGTGCCTTTAAGCCCCTTTTTTAAGGAAAACTTTGGCAAATATTTCAAGGTATCCTTAATGGTCTGTTTTAAGGAGCCCCACTGCTCTTTCCATTTACCCTCAACGGCTGTTACAGGGTCACCTTCAGCAAATGTTTAAGGGAACCCTTTAGCAGCAGTTTCAATGTAATGTTCAACGTTGGTTTCGTGGCCTGTGTTACCGTCAAATTCCACAGGATCCGTCTCCGGTGTGTTCCGTGTTCGCCGCGACCTCTGGAGGTGATCGCGCCCATTCAAGTGAATGCTTGTGATTCCACAGCACGCACCCCGGTCCGTCTCCGGCGCGTCCCAGAAGCGTCTCTCCGTTCTGCTCCGCTAAAGATACACGCCAGGTCTTCAAGCTTCAAGCGCGCGTCAAGCTGAACAGAGCAGATCGTTCCAAACAGGAAGTCACACACGAAAACAGCATTATTTATTTCAAAATAAAGCACCATGTACAGACAGGTACAAATTTTTCTGTTTTCATAACAACAACACATCTTGTGAAAAGAACACTTTCAATTAAGTAGTGTCCTCAGCCCTGGTAGAAGCACAAAAATCATGGAATGATCTCCAGTTGAGCAGATAATCAACCTCGGAAGAGCAAACTGAACTGTTGTTTGTGTGTTGCTCTGTTTAACTTTGATGTTATCGCGTGATTTAGCAATTCTCGCACGATCACAATGCAGCTGCTTGGGCCAGCGCTCCGCTGCGCTGCGGATCAGACACGCTTCCAGAACCGCGGCGCGGACGGAACGCGCCAGACACGGATCCTGTGGGATCCAGGCCTTAGAGGGTACCCTTCAGTGCCCTAATCTGATCTGATGTTTTATGCGTTTAATGTGAAACGGTCTGTTTGGTCAAGTTTGGGCAAAAACTCCACCTGATTAAGTTCAGGAAACACCAAACGTCACATCATCCCTGGTCCTATGGTGAAAGTCCTGCATCTCTCCACTAAGACACTCGTCCAAGTGACGTCCCACATACTGAGGACTGAAGCAGTGGCTCCGAGCATCTCTAGTTGACGGATCCGAACTGGCTCACATTGAAGTTATCACTGAGGACTCCTCCTCCTCCTGCTTCATATGCTTCATTTGGACACCGTAAATAAGTTCATCTCATAGGAATAAACTAAGAATTACACTCATATAATAAGTTTGTTTTTCATTAGCTCAATCCAAACCTCTGTATGACTGTTTTGTGTAAAGCCCCCACTTCGCTCTGCTCGCTAAAACATTTAGTTTGACTTAAACTGTGGTGATGGGAAAATGATGAATTACACCTGTTTACTGTAATGTGGTCATATAGTCCGACCTGGTGTTTGTGTTGGGAATGTACACAGTTATTTATTTTTCTGAGGGGTCATAAAATGTTGCTAATTGAAGAAATAAGTCAGTGCAGTTTTAGGTACCTCTGCTCCGAGACGACGATGTTTTTCTAGCTAATTATAATAAAATAGCTGGAATGGCTGAGGGCCACTGCTACTAAAAGCAAAACAATTTTCAGCATCAGACATAAATGTTTTCTTTTGGTTATTAACAATGGAAATTGCTGCTTGGCAGCGTCTGCGACTGCAATCAGCTCCCCTAATTGTGAGGCATTTTATTTGCAGTTGAGCTCAGAGTAAATGCGCTGGGGCGAGGCTGGATTCTCCTCACTTAACATGCCATTACTCAGCACAGTTTGAGCCGCGTGGACAGGGAGAGCTTTTCTCAGTACACAGCTCCCGTCATTACCTGACATTAACAGGGAAAATGACACTTTGACTGATGCTGGTCATTTAGGAGGTTTTGGTCGGAGCAGAAACATTAGCTTCTGCTCGTGGAATGGATGCTTAATGAAAGGCAGGCACCGTCAATGACCTCTCGTTCTGCTTTCATCTGTCCAACATGGATGATGAAATTATAAACTGTCAAACATTAGCTGAGAGCTGACGATTCCAAGAGGAGCTTTTGGCGAGAGAAGTAAAAATATCACATAATGTCAAGTTTCCGATGTGATGGAGAAGTGCAAAAAGGACTGATGTGTCAGATTAAAGCAGCAAAGAGTTTTCTAACTTTATAGTCACATAAAACATGAATCATTGCGTCTCTGAGCACTTCTTGTCTCTGTTTACAGGGGAGTTGATTGCAATCTGCAACCTCACCACTACATCTAACTAAATCCTGCACACTGTATACGTAGTTACAACCTTCTTTAAGATGGAAAACTAATGTAGAGAGATCAGATCAGATTCACCCTAATGTCAGAAAACAGTGATAAACTTGTGATTGTCGTGAGGTGCTGTTAATTTGCACAAAACTCTTTCTTTGCAAATCTTACTTTGCAACCTTGACCAATGAGACACCAGAGTTGATGGTACAATGCAACGACTCAACTTAGCAACTTAGCTAATATACGTGCTACGTAACAGTTAGCAAGCTAGCAAGCACATCGTGATAAAATGACCACACAAGTGTGCTTCAGGTGGTGGCTGTTGGGGTTGGAGTGGCCAAACAATGCAGGACTTTCAACCAATAAGTTCACTTATATTTTCATTATTTTAAGTCACATCATGATGTGGTTTTTGTGCCGAAAGGTAACCAAACAGACCCCTCATGATAACGAGAAGAAACAGACATTGAAACAGATGCTTAACAGACTCTACACCAAAGGGCGGCTATATGACAAAGCGTCGATTCTTGACAACCGGGGATGACACCGTGTTGGACACAAAACACACAAAAAATGTAAAAATAAATGCACTTAATTTATGAGGATACATCGTGTACTTGTATTGCAATCTCAAAAAAAATTGGGTATCATCTGACAAGGACTGGGCCGCTGTGATTGGCAGCAAATATTTCGTGGCTTTTGATGTAGCAAGTGTATATCTGGAATTCCTCCTCCATCCTCTTTTTAAAAAAATATTTTAAACATTTATTTTTTTTGGCATTTTTGCCTTTATTTTATAGGAAAGCTGAAGAGATCTCTTCCATCCTCTTGCCATCGTTTACGGTCTGAATAGCAGCTTGTGAGGTGAGTTGGAGTTAAGAGACGTCCACGACCAGATTGTTATCCCATTCATATGCAGATTTATGGTTATGATTAATATTTAGCTAATTTATTATCTGATGATAGCTGGTTTTTGGATTGTATTAGGCCAATGGGTTCCACCTTCTTTTCTCCACATGGACTTGAATCCTGCAGACATCCAAAGCCTGCTCTGACATGGAACAAACGGAAACCAGAGCACTTCAACAACACGCTCTTCATTCATATGCAGATATGTGTTTATAGAGACACTCGTACTGTACTCTTCTCAATCATCAAGTTCTTTATATCACAGGCTTCACCAGAGTGTGATAACATGCAGAGAGCCAGCCCTTTGTCCATATGTTCCTGTGGCCTTTTCTTCATGTCTAACCATCGGTACTTGCCTGTGATTGTTTTCTGCTGAACCAATGATTGATGACTGAATAAGTAGCTTTTCTCTCTTCATCTCTGTGTGTGTGTTTGTGTGTTTGGAGCGGGGGCAGCAGAGCCTGGGACGTTGCTAAGAGAAGGAACTGTTGAGAAAATAATCATTTGGCAAGTGTGACCTCACATGTGCAACCAAACAGAGTGATGTTTGGGGTAAGCTAATTTCCCCGTTTTGATGGTCTCTGCCAAAGTCTGGCTCAAGAATGTTGCTTTTCAAATGGTTAACATTTCTTGGCTGTAACATGCGAGAGCTGAATTAACAATATGTGAAATTTTAAATAAATAACCCACATGTAGCCAATCATGCCTGTCAGCACCCCTCAAAGCTGTAATGGTCCCCGGGGTCCAATGTTTATCTAAACCCGGAGCTCTGCAGCCTACAGTTGTCCCGGCCAGGAGGTCATCATAAGACCATTAGATACTGTGAAACAACCACTGCTTCTCCCAGTGTCCGGATCAATCAGGTTTATCTTTAGGTGTAACTTGAGTCTCATGTTTGGACATTATCTTTAAGAAGGATTAGAGTTAAGAAAGGGAAACAAATTCTGCACCACCGACTGTTCGAACAAAGTTGAGTTTAAGTGTTCAGTTTACTCGTCTCTAGAACAACACAGTCTTGGATAACAGTTGCATTAAGTAGTCGATGCTCTGCAGGCATCAGTGATTTTATATGCCTTATTTTAAACATGCGTTGTCTCATGTTTTAAATGGATTTAGTGCATCATAATTAAATAACATTGACAACATTTGTTGAAAGGATTATTCAGCTTTTTGCCTTTGAAGGCTGCGATGCCTGCCATAAGCTTGAATCTGCAATTAGAAATTAGCGCCCATAGCATCTTCTTTATAGGCCTACATTAATCAGGAAAGGTCGAACCACATCCTTGTATTTGTGGATGCATAGATTGTGACTATGTGGGAAACACAGACAGTAGCCTGGTTACTCTGGGTTAGCACCTTACCAGCTCTTCTGTCTCTTCCAGCATCTGAACCGTCCACAGCAGGCCTTACTGCACCAGTGGCCAGAAGATACTGAAAAGTCTGCAGGATTTCATCCAATCACCGACTTTCTTTTTCCAACGCAGGTGAGTTTATTTCTGTCCTAGATCATACCTGCGTCAGCAGTATAGGTGAAACAAGTTCGAAGGAGCTACTGCATCTGTATGTGCCACCATTTATCAGCATGACATTTTAAGGCATATACAAGCCTACAGTTAAAAAAAGAGCAGCTCACTGCGCCTTTTTTTTCTACAGTTGTTAAGGCAACCACAGAATCATTAGCTGTCATTAACCTAACTCTTGTATTGTCTACTGACAGAAGGCCCGGCTCTCCTTTCATCCGATTGGACAATGAGAAAAAACGCCCATGACGTCGGGCGCTTTTCTGCTTTAAGTTGAAGTTTTTTTCAACTCGAGGCGCTCAGAGCGTTTCCTCAAAAACACACCGAGGCGCACAGAGCGGAAAAACGTGAGGCGCTCTGCAACACAAAAGCAGCACGCAAAAAGCCTCTCATTGAAAACAATGACAAAAAAAAGAATGCAAGTTTAGACACAGTGCTCATGTTTTTTTGCGATGTACAAACAGTTTCATGTGTATTACGACCTCCTTTTGAACAAGCGGAGGAACAACCCAGATTTGCATGTAGCCCAGAAAAACAAAGGACTTTAAAAGTCATCCTGATTTTATCTGTGAACAACACACTAAAAATACGAGTCTAACTGGGGCCGTTGGGCAGAGCTGAAGGTCTCATCTGCAAAAATATACAACCACCTTCTATGACTGACAGACAATATTAAAGGTCACATTGTGTTAATGTTGAGACCAAACCAGTAAAACATACGTGATTTTCTTGTCAAAATATCAGCTGAGCTGCAGCAGAGTGGATGCACAGCAACATGTCACGGTCTGCAGTCCACAGCTCCTCCAAGGAAAGCAAATATGGTGACGGTGCAGTGACAGTGATGGAGCACATGATGAAATGTGAGGGCGAGTCTCTGGGTGGAGGTGACAGCTCTCTGCAGAGATAAGGCCTCAGCTGCCCCGACAGACACACACAAACAGCAGCAGCAATGAGTTTAATCTGTGTTTACTTATGGAATTATTAACCCTCAATTACCAGCAGGCAGCGTGTTCTTATCCACGGTCCTCAGGACGAAACACTGATCATCAGGTTAATAATCCTGTCTGGGTTAAAAAGCACAAACTCTTTAAAAACATCAACAGGTAGAAAATCGTTGGATCACAGCAACATGAAACGATCTAAACTAACCTTACAATGAGGGTTGCATTGTTAGACACTATTTCTGACAGATATAAGAATCCTTTTTCCCTTCTTGGTTTACAACGCAGTCTGATTAATTATGACACTTTTCACATCTTTTTTTCTATGATTTATTTTTTATATCTTTGCTAGAGAGAGGACAGTGGATAGTGTCCGAATCAGGGGAAGAGAGAGTGAGGATGACACGCTGCAAAGGGCCGAGGGTCACATCGACTGTAGCCTCTATATATGGGACCATGATTTGGGGTCGTTACTCAAAAAAAAGTAGTTACTTTTTTAAAAAGTAATGCATGACTTTACTTAATTACTCCCTGTGGAAAGTAATTCGTTACACTACTCGTTGCGTAACTCTTTTGCATCCCAGAGTCATCACTGTCTCTGTGTGCGAATGATTGCATGTGACGAACGGAAACTTAAATGAGATGCATTGTCGCATAATTGCCAGTTACAGCTCCTGTGTCGGTTTTCAAAGCCGTACCTCTCATCTCTTTGCTGATTTTGTCCTGTTCATGCTTGGTTTTTAACAAGATATCTACCTACTTTCTTTAACAGTCACATGTATCACTCACTTTAAATGTTTGCCCTGGAAAATGTAAACAAAGGCAGCGTGCAGTTAATCACTTCGTCTGACCCCCCCGCCAGCAGTTTCAGGCATTAAAAATAACTATATAGGAATAATCAATCTTGTCGTACAGAGTCATCAGCCACTGAAAACTCACAGGAGCTTTAACAATATAACATTTAATCTTACATAAGCCCACGTATCAGCATAACTCCCTATCCTAATCAGGAGTTCTGTATTTTGCTGCGTATGTTTCTGAAAGACGGCGATTCTTCTGTAGAAACAGGCACATTTCCTCGACTTATCGACGCTACGTGCCTGTTAATCTCTGCGTTTGTTACCTGTTGCCGAAAAGCAAGCTTTGGCTGCTGGGTTGGGGTCGGCGTACACTCGGCTCGAGCACCGCGCTGGTTCCGGGGGTCTTTCGATACCAGCTGTGTGCTCGTGTGTTCCTTTTGCAGGTGCTTGTTCCATGTTGTGTTCACAGCAGTGGATAGGTGTTTGTGGCCTGGACACAGTTTGCACTTTACCGTTAAATTATTGTCCTTTCACGCAACAAATTCAAAGTAATGTTGATATCTCCGTCCCTCATAAGTTGTTGGTCGCTCTGCCATTTAGCCTCAGCTCTGTTTGGACTCTAGCCAAGTCGTGACGTGAGGTCAAGCGATTGTTCCGTGCACTGTGGGAGACCTTATGTAGCGCAAACATAATTGGGTGTTTAGTAACGGTAATGTGATTACTGAATTTAAGACAGTAATGCTTTACAGACAAAAGTAATGTGATTACTGTAACGCGTTACACACAACACTGTATGGACGCATGATTCGATGCCCCAGTCGCTGATTATTCCCCTGCAGACGGTTTATATTTTTGAACAAGCGGCACATGCAGGTATATTTATTAAATTGCACGACAATCCTGTTCAGAATTTACCCTGGATTGTGAAGAGCTGCACATGCACTAATTAAAAACAATGCAATTTTAATGTAATTGAATGAGATGAATCCCACGGTTACCGACCTGAAACTCTGTTGTCAAATCTAGTTTTTATCATTTGAGGCTTTTATCGAAGATTACGTCGGTTTTATCTCTTAATGATTTTCAGCAAATGATTCATGCTTTTATCGCTACTCGTTTGGACGACTGTGATGCTCCTTACGTTGGCGTTAACCAGGCCTCTCAGTCCAAAATGCTGCTGCTTGTCTTTTAACAAGCAGCCGTAAGCGAGAACACGTTACCCCCATCCTGGCCTCCCTCCACTGTCTCCCCGTGTGTTTCAGGATTAATTTCAAGATTATATTGTTCATTTTTAAATCTTTAAATCGGTTAGCACCTGATTACATCTCTGACCTCCTGCATGTTTGTAACCCCTCGAGGTCTCTGAGGTCGGCTGATCAGCTGCTTCTGGTTGTTGTTAAGACGAGGCGGTGACCGTTTTCAGCGATGGTCCCCAAGTTATGGAGCGAGCTCCTCCCCATCGTTAGGATGGCCCCCACCTTACCTACTTTTAAATCACGTCTTAAAAGTAACTTTTGTTCTTTGGCTTTTAACCCAGCATGAGAGTTTCTGTGGTCTTTGTCTTTCTGTGTCATTTCTATCGTTTTGTTTGTGTGTTTTACAGTTTCTTCCTGTTTATGTATTTTACTGTTATTTCTTTTTAATTTAATTGTGCAGCTCTTTGGTGAACTTTGATGTTTTTAAAATGTGCTTTATAACTAAAGTGGATATCATTGGATTAATCAATGCTCTTCTGCCATAACTACATGATCCCAGATTAAGGACATGTTCATGGCCTTCATCTGCTTATGACCGTGTTCTGTGCACAACATGCCTGCATGGTTTAAACGTTTGATTGGTCTCTGCACATGACAGAAGCATTAATTTATCATATTTATTGACTTTTATTTTTAAGCATAACCAGAACCGCACCACTAGATCCATTAAAACTGAACTACATGTTTTTAACTGATTGTAAACAACACACTTTTAAGATTTGGTCTGATCTTACAGCTGAAATTTCTCACATCACTTTTTAACATCAGAGTACTTTTTACAAATGTGCATGCTTTTGCATTAAATCTTATAAAAACCTGAGCATCACCCCGACTGTCTGTGTTTTGGCGCCTTTTGGTTGGAGTCTGTTATGTGCCACAAAAACTAACCTTAACTCAGAACTCAGTCATCTGTGTGTGCTCGAAACTTCTGCTGATGGAGACGATGTGTCTGTCTTTAAGAGAGATATGATTTAGTTTAAAAGCATTAAAAAGCTCCTCATAGAGTGCTGGTAGATGAGTGTAAAAATGCATGCCACCTCCTGTAGAGGGAACCACCAGATCAACACATTCATCAGCTCACAGAGCAGCGGAGACAAAGAGAGCATCGAGTGTTTACCAGGTGAGAGACCAGCGTTTGTCTGGGTGGTACCTCTCTAAGCTCACTGTTGACATCAGTTACCACATTTCACAGATGGAATTACTGATTAACGTGTGAGAAATGCTTCGAGACGCTGGAACTTTCCTAAGCAAAGAGAACTAATGATGTCTTTTTATCTTGTTTACACATCAAACATTCAGTTTTCATTCACGCTGAGCAAATTTGTTTCTGTTTGAAGGTTCAAAACAATGCATGTGTGATGTGGAGCTGCATACCGTGCACATGTGCAGGAGCGGTCCTATTACATAAACAGGTGTGGAAAAGTACAGCACACTGACCAACGCTGGGTTCAAGAGACAATCAGTGTTCGTTTAAGAAGGTTCCTCACGTAAGCCAAATGTAGTAAGTCATCTGCAGTGTGAATGAAGAAAAATCGATCTTTGATTACCTGGAAATTAAGATATTTTAATTAATTGCTT
This sequence comes from Semicossyphus pulcher, assembly GCF_022749685.1. NCBI lineage: Eukaryota > Metazoa > Chordata > Actinopteri > Labriformes > Labridae > Semicossyphus > Semicossyphus pulcher. Next base: position 29,532,965 of record NW_027211648.1, on the reverse strand, counting down.
ATAACTGATCTTTTAAGCCTTTAGAAATTATTCATTAACCATTACTTAAATAATTATTTACCATACCTTAGACCTTCTTTATGTGATACCCAGATGACACTATGGTTTGTCTTGGAAAATGCTCTGCAGTAGCCGTAGTTATGCTAATGTTTGAAAAACGCACCTTTTTTTTAATCATAAAATGATGACTTTTTCAACCTTAAGCTATGTTGATTACTTACTATATTTCTCTTAGTATAATAAGTCATCTTCATTGCTGAACGGTAATTCTGATATTTTTAAACCTCGGCCTTATTTTTGCATCTTCAAAATAAAAATAGGATCCCTTCAAAGACATTTTGTTGAAGAGTAAGATGCTTTTTTCTAGTCAGAAACAGCTGCTACATCGCCCTCTTCAAAGACACCACCCAGCTAGAAATGTTTTGTTCTGAGAACGTTCTGAGAAAGTTAAGTTCGATGTTCTGGTAATGTTTTGAGCGGGAAGTTTTTATTTGGTTCCCAAAATGTTCCTTTTAATAGCAGGAGAACGTTCTCTGAAAAGATCTTCAGAACGTTGCAGTGAGAATGTTCAAATCACATTTCAGGAACGTTTTATAAATCACGTTGTGATAGTTCAGGCCGAACTAACAGATCTTTGAGATTACAACTTTAAAGTCGAGCTGAAACAGCATTTCAAGAGTATCTAGCTTCCGTATCGTGACGTATTTCCGAGTGAAACAGGACGTGCAGGCGGGACATATCATTAGAGGGATTTGATTTGATCGTTGATTGGTTGAAATTGTTTGGTGCTAACTTACGTAAGCACGCGTCAAATTTAGTTTTACTGGAACAAAAAATGGTCGGATTTTGATATAAGAATACGAAGAAATGGATTTTCTGTATTTTTTTTGGCCGATATTGTCAAACAGATGCACAATATTACCGGGGATGTGATCTAAAAGGATTAAAATGACATTTTTCATTGCACTTCAACTTTAAATAACCTGAACTGTTTGTCCATGCAAAGTAATAATCTTCCTTATAATTTGCTGAAATGTTCTTCCTGTAATCAAAAAAATAACAATGGTGTTGCTTTGTGTTCATGAGGTTTGACTCACAGATCAGGAATGTAAAGCTTGTGTCAGTCTCAGCGGTAAATTAAGCAGTTTGCATGTTTTGCAAGTTTGAAGCCTTTTGAATGTGGCTTCTTTGTCCCTCCTCAGCGTTCCTCTCGGTTGTCTCAGAGCACTGAAGACACCTGCGACTTCAGCAACGAGCCATTAAGTTTGTCCTTCGTATCATTTTTTACTTTCACCAAAGGAAAATGTTTTTTTTTTATTTGATGGTTGATTGCAAGCATGTGAGAACCCCACTCATTTCCCCTCACTGCAGTGGCCTCAGGTCTCAAGCAGATTTATCAGTGTAACTCTCTACTACTGAGCACGGCCTGTTTCATGGCCTCCGAGCTGACACGGAGCTGACACTCAGATGATGGAGAAAGGACTCCTGGACTGATGTTCAGATGCCGCTGGTGTTCAGTGTTCTTTGGAGGCAGCCTTTTAATCATCATGAGGCTCTGGTAGCTCTGAGTAACTGGAGGAACTTCCACCTGGCAGGAAAGAGTGTACAGGTCTCCGTTTTCAACATGTTACTCCAGCTTTCCTACATAGTTTAAGTGTTGATGCAATTTATTTGTTTAAGGTTTCAACGAGGGAATGATTGCTTTGATATAGTCTCTTTGCAGCACAAACTTTTATCTTTCTCTTCATCTCTTTTTCTCCTCAGCCGTCCATCCTCTCCGGCAGCGATCGTACCGTCAGATCAAAAGCTGTTCTGAGTTACTGTAGCCCCTTTTTATTGTTTACGCTTTCAATTTCATTTGGTCTTCTTCACATTGACCCAACTCTCTGAAACAATCAGCTGGCACAAGCTCTCCATCAGAAGCCCAGTGATCTCTCCCAAACAAGCCTGCCCTGTCTATCACAGCCTGTATGTAAGAAGTGGACGTAAACACTGTGGCACCATCATTTAGTGGATTGTCATTTTGAAGCCGTGTGTTTGGAACTGTGACCACGCCATCTTCTGGTATTTGGGAGCCAGAAGAAAGCGTATTTTAATGTCTATTATTATAAACATTAATATAATACGACGGTCTGTTAGTCCAGTAAAGCGCACAGTCAGATTATTTGTCTGATATTTACATGAACAAATCTCCAAAAGGCTCCAACAGCACAAACACGGCCCAGAGGTTACGTTCAGTGACTGAATTAGCTGAGGGGACACCTAGCAGGCAGCTAGCAGCTCCCAGCTGTCACTCAAAGAGGCCACGCCCCTAATGATGCCTCACTTTAAGCCTTAATATAACTTAAACAGTTGAGTTCTATAAAATGTCATGAAGAGAGAAATGAGACCAACTTAAGTACCAGGTTGCACACGTGTTTATTTCTGCTGGAAACATTTTAACATGAGACTCTATGGGGACCGACTCACTGTAGAGACAGCCTCAAGTGGACACTCGAGGAACTGCAGTTTTTGGCACTTCAACCTCCTCCAATGCTACGATTACCCTCCTACTCTCGGCTATGTGATTGGATGTTTTACTCAGTCGAGAACAGTAACCACACGGTTAACATGGTCAACATGTAACGGGAGAGTCTGCTCCAGCAGCTATACAAAACAACATGGACGTGGACATGTGTGATTAACTGTACTCAAGTCTTTGTGCTCTTTCATCACATGTGCTCCTGTGGAGGAGCTCGGGCTACCATCTGTGCTGTCTTTTTAATTAATTAAGCATGTCCTCGTATTTATTTATGGTGTAGTTGTGTCTGCAGTAATGATCTCACAGGCCCTCGGGGAGAGAATCCAAACACAATGAAAAAACAGGTGCATTGGGGAAACTCCAGCCAAGACTTCTTAAGCATATTTGCTGCTTAACCACTCCAAAGGAGCCAGCAGTACACACACACACACACACACACACACAGCAGGGAGCAGTTAGATGCATTTAACACTGAAACACTGCGCTCAGTTCCCAACATCCCGGATTGTTATTGAACATTTGGCTGATTGTGATATTTTAAGCTTTAACATCACATGATAAGCGCTCTAACATGTTCTCCTAATCTTTGAATTCCCTCTCTATCTAAAGAAAAACAACCACACAATGCATGTGTGAGACGCGGCCCTGTGTGGGATCTAGCTCTTGTGCACGGAGCCCCTCTGGCTAATGGCATGTTTAACACATGTGCTTCACACTCAACTCATCCAATAAATCTGTGCAGCGATGGAGGACATCTGGAAAACCTGGCACCTTCTCCATCCATGAAAAAGTGAGCTCCATCTTTAACTGCCCGCAATACAAGACAGGTGGGCTTTATTGTTTTCTTGCATTGGTTAGAACGCTCACTTCTTCATCTACATGTCTGCTTTATGAGCGACATCAGCCAAAACCTGAATGTTGTGGAGGCAGATGGACACAGAATAAAGATGGAGATGCTGTCACTGCTACACCTCATCATATTCAGGCCACAGTGGAAAAACTATGAGCAGATTTGAACACGTGACTTTCATCATCATCTGGTGAGATGAAACTTGTCCAGATTCAGCTTCTGAGGCGTATTTGATTAAAGCAGAGCAAAAATATCCGTAATGTGTGACGTGGAGGCAAGACGCAATAAAAGAAAAGGAGAAACATACATGTTACACATGCACTGAACTCCTGAAAATTTCCCAACATTGTCCAGGTGTGCTGCAACCACACGGCTAACCCTGACTTTTTTCTGCAGCCTCCTGATGAAATATCTGCGAGAAGTCGGGGTGAGCTGGTGTGTGAACGCAGCAGGTAACAATCAGGAACATTCACCGCGCGCAAGTGGGTGCGGTGATGACGTTTACATCATGCGACCGCTGCAGAACCAGACGAGGGACACATACCAGGATGATTAAAAACATCTGAGGTGGAAAAAGAAGGATCATTTACAAGACGACAGCAAAGATGTCTGCAGACTGGAGACGTGAAGAGATTCAGGAGCTTCTTGGTGTGAGGGTTGACGCTCAAATCGTTCGGCAGTTGCTGGAACATCCGTAGTGTACTTTTGTGAAAGAGCAAAAAGGTCAGCTGCAGACAGTGTTGACATGTACAATTGTCAGGAGTGCTTGTGCGAAAGTAGCTAAGAGTCTTTAATAAGGTTTAAGGAGAAAGGGGAGGAGCTTGAATTTTAGACTCATCTAAAGATGAGATGAGGACTCGTGACTCCCGAGTCAGTAGAAAGAGTCGTTCGTTGTGAGAGATTGATTAATGACTCGCACATCACTGTCTTGAACTGATAAGCTTCCTCTGTTCAAAACGAATCAAACTTTCTGCTTGGAAGCTCGGTGAGTACATTTCTCCCCTGATTACCTGAAGAGCTGCAGGTGCTATGTGCCCAGTTGCTGAAATAACTTGGTTCTTCTTCAGGTCTCTTATTGGATGTTTTCTCACTTCTTGGTCCTCACATGAACCAGGAGTTGTTTTGGATCAAACATCTTGCAGGATGTCACAAAGCTTTTATATTTGCACCGTGCAAAGAGCGAGGAAACACAAACGCAGTCTTATTCGGTCCGACACGCCGACTTACTGGATATCAGTTTCTGATTGGACGTTGCAGCTGCAGCTGATCTGATGCATCCCTGGAGTTTGGTGATGGAGAAAGAAAACAGACCTTAAAACAGATGTTAGCATGTGTGTCTAAAGAGAGGCCTTGACAAAGTGTGGATGTTTGATAACTTGGGAATGAGGAAGTGTTGGACATTTCCAGAAGGAAAAATACAAACTGCAGGTTGTTCTTCCTGTGCAGGTGTTTACAGGCAACAGGCAACACTGCTGATCTGACACTGATAACTGTGGGTCTTTATTAGTGTTCGTACAGTGCACATGTGTGCAGACACCAACTCCTGTAAAGCCAACTGACAGCTGATAAAATCTATTCCCATCACTTACCCTGTCCTGAGTGTGGGGACCCGCCCCTGTGCTACAATGGCTCGGCACTTTTCCTGGTTTCACACACTGTCAGGAAAAGAAGATCTGAAGAAGGTTTCTGTTATGTGAGATGATACAAGCCGATGAGGTCCCAGAACAAACTGTCAACAGTTTCCACTGGAGCTGCTCACTGCCAAAGGAATGATCTGACTCTGATTTATCGGTTCAGCTCTGATGGGCCGGATGTGTTTTGGGATCAGAAGGAATACTGTGTACTGTTTGAATATTATGGAGACGTGGGATCAATTAGATTTGATAAAAACAAAAAAGACAAGGTCAGCAAATTGCTAGTGTTTCCTTTTCCGTGTCTGCTTTTAACTCCTGCCATGTGTAAACTCTCCTGGTGATTCAGACTGTTACACCTCCGTCTGCAGTGCAGTAACTCCACCTGACCTCCGACTTTTTCCTCGGAGCTAAATCCGGCTTTTTCGCCACATACTACAGGATCTTGCAATAACTGGGTCTTGCAGGGTCACTATTTACAAAACTACAACTGGAAGCCTGTTGAAATTATTTCCCATCATGCTCCTGGTGAAAAATATTCGCAGGGTGACAATATGAAGCTAGCAGGCCCCTAGCATGGCACCTTCTTCCTCCTAATTCAGCTCCCTAAAAGTGGAGCCAAACCCTCTCTATCGCCCCCTGCTGACTGGCTGCAGTATAGCTCATAAAGCCCGCCTCCTCCATGTTAACAGATGGGACATGAGTCAAACTATAAAATCAAAATACACGTCAAATACGTTTTTTTCAAACATGGTTTCTGTCATTATAGTTAGTTCTTATCCTGCTGATTTATGTCCAAGTGACACGTTTACTTTTAATTAGTTATTTGATGCTATAAAAAGGGGGTCAAATGGGGCTCCTGTTCCCGAGTAGCAGAGTAGAGGAGGAACGGCGAGAGGAGGCGTAACTAACACTAACACAACAGACATTGAACTTTCCATAAGTGTGAATATCTGCTTCAGACCGGCACAAGAAGCTGTTCTGCTGCAGACTGAGCCCACCTGAGGGCTCCAACACGCCAAGGACACCTGAGGGCTCCAACACAGCAAGTACACAAGCTAAAGGTGTGTTTTGTGTAGAGGAAAGGGTGGAATGTCAGTATTGCGGCTCCACCAGCCGATCCCTACTGCACACACTCTGGACACAGATGAGCATCTCGGCAGCGCCCGCTCCGGGGGGTTTGGATTCACTTTTGCACAATGAGAGGAGGTGGAGATGCGTCGTCCATCTTTATATACAGTCATTGTGCTAACTTCAGACTTCCACAGGCTCACAGTAGCTAACCACTGTTCTAACACGGTTTCCTAACAGCAAGGAAGGGTCCAACTATGGCGTCACATTAAGTGAGGAAACATTGACGGCAGCCCTCCTCAGAGTCCTCTCCATGTTTACTACCCATCAGTGAAACCGTTGGCAGAAGGTAGAGGAAGGATCTGCATGTTGAGTGTGCAGCAGGAAGTGACTGAGACAAGATGAGGATGGGGAAGAGACACACCCCAGTGTAATATTTCATGATTCTGACATTAAGATTTATTTTTAAATGAACACATTAAGTAAGTTACATGTTGTTATGGAGCCCAAAAGGGCCCCCGCTGGCCTCTGCCTCTTTCCCATGATTAGAAGGAGTAAAGCATGGAAATAAGCGGTACCCTCCATCATGTCATTCTGCAGAACAAAAACACTTTCTCTGGTCTGACCTGTTGTTAATAAAGTAAGAGAGAGCAGAGGAGAGAGAGGACGGAGTCAGAGACAGCGTTTTATGGACTCTCTGACAGGCTCACTGCAGAGGGAACAGCTTTGATGAAGAGCAGGAACTCCCTTCATCCAGTAAGGCTACTTACAGAGAGCTTTGTGAGGAACTGGACATGCTTAATACACATTATCTCTCTCATTTATCACCAAAGAGCTGGTGAAATGACAAGAGCCGGGCCTCCGAACTTTCCCAGGAGAAGACGTCTCACAGGAAGACGGAGAAGCTCTTTTATTGAACGGAGCGTCTAGAGAACTGCCTGCTTCTCGTTGTAGACGTCTAATTATGACAGCTTGTCAAAGGCCCAAATGAAAACATGCAGAGTGTATTATAAAATCACTTAGTCTTCATTTGGGATGCTTTTAGAGCTGAACAGGCAGATGTGCATGGCAACGAGTGGCTTTAATAACGCTGGATTTTCCCTTTGTGTTTCCTGGGATTGAAAGATTTCCATCTCCTGCTTGACTTCAGATATCCGAACATTTCCCTCTAAAACTCCCGTGGCTTTTCCTTTTGTGTTTTTTTTTATAAATCTTTCAATGGTCACAGTTTAATCAGAAACACACATCTTTATGCGCACATGCAGTCAGTACACATAAAGATGCTGTAAGAGAATTTACAGCATTGATTATCTGGTCAGCGTGGTTCGCACGTCACATAAATCAGCAGCAGTGCTTGTGGTTTTTATACCAGACTTAAGTATTAAAATTTATTCTACAGCTGCTGTGCCGTGTCTTCTGTCTCTGTTACCACATCTTGCTTTTTGTAGTTGTCTCCATTTATTGAAGCCTGCTGTTTAATTTTGTTTTTCATGGATAGCGCTCGAAAGGAGATCTCCCTCTGTTGCTACTACAGCAAGTAAATACGTGTAAAAGATAAATATAGTTATTCAGTGCTTTTTATTGAGTCTTATCCTCACATTAACGCCCGATCTGAAATCTACTAAACTAAACTTAAATCAACAATTCAGCAGCTTGCTTGTGCCAATGTTGCAGGACAAGCAGAACTACAGGCCACCGACTCGCCCAGGGCCGACATGCATCCTGCTGTATCAGGGCCCCCAGATACCATTACTGTGGAATAATATTCAGTGTATAAGACACACTTTTTTTCATCCAAAAAAGTGGGCTGCGTCCTGTATACAGGTGCGACCAATATACCAGAATAAAATGCAGAGAGGTATTTTATTGCGTTACGGGATTTTACTCAGACGATGGTGCCTGCTGCCAATTCAACCCGGCCCTGGATAAGTGGAAGAAAATGGATGGATGGCGTGCTTCGTCACGGACATGCGCCACCACGATTGGCATTGCAGCCGGCGTCCTCACAACAAGAGCAAACGATCAACAGTCAGAAGGCGTTAATGTTCATCCTTTGTGAATATTCAACTGAAAACATAAACATCTCTAAAAACGTTACCACAGAGGTGATGAACTCCACGTTGTCATGTTGTGCAGTTCCCGTCACCGTCCATGCTTACTTTGTTTACGTTTTTTTGTTCAAACTTCAGTGAGTACTGAAGATGTCACCAAGTTCACTATGAACTCTGGTTAACTACCAAAACTCTGGTTAACTACTAAATAAAAGTCTGCAGACTTGCAGACTCACGGAAAGTCCACAACTGGGCGTTGTTTGTGTTTGCATCAGACTCCTCACACACTTGATGATTGGACAGTTGGATAGCACTGAACACATACACACTTACCGGGAACGTGCCTCAAAGTCTGTGAGTGTGGAGATTGGGATTTAGCCAATCAACGTTACCGTAGGCTGAGCTCAACTACCACACATCTTACAGCATGTATGAGGATGTATCCACAATACAATGGAGGCAGGCAGTACGGGGTATAAAGCAGAGATCCTCACATTAACGCCCGAACTGTGGCAGAGAAACACCCCTCAACGTGAACACTGAGCAGCCCCGACAACTACCTGCTATATGCTCACACATGGGTACACCCAGACTTTACTTGGACTTCATACGAGGGGCCTATTTAAGGTCTTGGTCAGCTGATGGGGACGTTTGCGATCTCACACGCAGCCCCTCCCCCGGGTAATTTATGGACACTTTCAGGTGTGCAGTACATGTGTGAAAGAGCCTTAGAGGTACCCAGGGAATTCAGGTTTTTTAGTCCCCTGATTAAAGGAACCCGGTTTCTCTTTTTACATGCCATTTAAGAAACCATCTAACTGGAGAAAGCTGTAAACTAAAACCGGTTTATGGAAGTGCATGTAAACACAGAGACTGTCTCTGTAGGATTCCCCCACTAATGCTCTTCAACTCAATTAAGTTTTCTTCATTTCCCCTCATTTCTGTTTCATCAGAATGCCTCCAATAAGCCTCACACAGCCAGAGATGTTTGTATATTAGCTTTAGCTCATTATACATTACTGTGCTAGTTTCCTCTTACCTCCCCTCAGAGGACAACCTCCACTTCCCTCCCTCCCTCCCTGCTGGATCATCCGACACACACTCTGGTTCTCATCACTGCTGATTTCACTGAGTCTTGTATTGGCCTGTTGCTCCAGTAAAAGTATCCTTTCCAGTTTGATTCAACAAAGATAAGATTCAGAGAAAAGAAGTGAATGAAGAGAGAGGACCAGCTGACCCGTCCTTAATCTCACAGATGGTCTAGACTTCCTGTCTTTATCAGGACCTCCAGCTCTCATCAGATGTTTGTTCTGTCACTGTAACAGCACACAGGCCGACATGAGGCAGACTTTAGTAGCAGACAATTTCACTCACAAATTTACAATTTATTTCACACACACCATCCGTCTTCAAAATACACTCACTGGGGCACTGAATGCAGATTAATGTGGTGCTGGAAATAGCCCTGGATAATTGTAGTATTCCCTCCTGTTGAAGGAATTTGCTGGAAAGTTAACATACTCACAACAATCACTTGAAAGATTCACATCTTCATAGACCTGGGACAACAGAAGGTCGTCTTTTCATGGGATTAAAGAATATAAAACAACACCAGCCTTTAACCACGGAAGAGAATCGGGACCACATGAAAAATGTGTTTGAGTTTAACATCAGAGTTTTCAGTCAGAATTTGGTGACTTCCAGGTCATGTAAAACCCTCCACCCCCATAGATGACCCAAACCCAACCCAGTCGCAGCTGCGGCCAAAAGCTTCTGTTTCCACTTCATTGTTCATTTTGTTTATTTCCACCAGGAGCATGATGGGAATTAATCTTAACTGTAATCTAGTCCTGTAAATAGTGACCCTGCAAGATTCTAGTCTTTGCAAAACTTTTAAACACCCGCTCACATCCAAAGATATTTAAGTCAGACATTGTAAGATGTTGCAAAGACTTCTAAACGTCCTTTAGTCTGTATTAGTCATAACCACAGTAAAGTCGCTTTTAACCGTAACTTGTTACATTACTGTGTTACCTCCTGAGAAAAGTAACATGTAGGATTACTTTTGTGTTACCAAAGATAAACCCCCTTTGTGACTCGTTCCACATGTGTTATATCATCAGGACGGCGTGAAGCCTGCTGTAGGTCTTCCTCTTAATGTATCGTCTCTACCGTCATTGCATCGCCTCGTTTACGGCTCATAATCTGTAACTCTGCAGCCTGATAACAGGACTGACAGACGCAGTATAACCTTTACAGCTCTTTATTATGCTAACAGTCTGACAGCGAACTGGGCAGAGGGATACAGTATTAGGCACAGCTGTTTCCATGACAACAAAACAACACAGGCTCTTAGTCCCACCAGTGTTGTGGAGCTGTGTTTAGCTGCAGATGCTTCTTGACGTTTGAAGTCGAGCTCTTCACAGCTGACGAGCACTTCTCCTCCAGACACAGCTTACATTTCACCGTCATGTTGTTCTCGTCCCTTTCACCCAAACATTCAGAATCATGTGAATATTTCCACAAAGTAAACGCTGTCCTCTCTGACAGCTCGCGAGCTGAGTTAGCTAGCTACGCATGTGCACTGACACAGCTGTGTTTACCTTCTGCTGGTACGCAGCGACCTGCCAAGAAGGAGGAGAGAAACAGAAACAGAGCTTCAGGGAGTTTTCTTGGAGACAGAAGGAAAAGAGAAATACAGTGATTTATTTTCCAGTAACAGATTACTTTTTATGAAAAAGTAACTGAATAAGAGATGACTTGAATTGCATTGCTACGACAAACAAGTAATCTAACAGATTACTTTGTAGCGTGTTACCCCAACACTGCTCGAAAGATGCCACTTTCCAAATGTTTACTTGTAGAGGAAAGTTTCATAACCACATCAGTATTTAAATAAAGATTTATATAAACTAGTGCCAATTTAAATGTGAAAGCACCAGAAAAGTTTCGCTATGAAAATCTCTTTCAGCACACGCCGTCCTGCACCCTCCGCTGTCACTAAACGCTGATTTATTATAAATTGTTGCTTTTGAACTGAGATGAAAGTCGTCATTTAGCGTCTGTTCTGTCTCAGTGAACGTCTTTTCAGAGATGTTGACTTTGTGCCACTGAAACTCAAACATGAAGTGTGAGCGCTGCCTGCCCGTCCATGCCCCTCTGACGCCTTCCCATTATGACCAGCAGTGACTCAACTGGGAATAAGTCCCTCAAAGAGCCACGCTGACAGGAGATTTCTCAAGCAGGGTTAAAGAGGCCAACACATCAAGGAGCCGGGGGTGTGGTGGGCTCTTCAGAGGACATACATCTTCACACTGACAGCAGGGGGGGGTCAGGTGCACGGGGGTCATTTACTCTGCTGGTGTTCGAGTCCTGAGGTCCATGTTTGTCCCCTTCGTTACCCGCTCCTCCCTTTCTTTAAACAGACATGACAAACAGGCAGAGGACGCTGCCCACAGTGACACCACCTCATCTGTCAGGGTGGAAACTGAAGCAAATTACTAATTTCACTAATAATATCAATTATAGTCGAAGTCACTGAGGCTGAACTAATGGAAAGTCCTGATGTCAGGACGCTGGAAATGAAACTGTGGTCAGCTGCACCACACAACCACGTTCTAGTGTTTCATGGGAAGTCTTGTACATGACCTTGTTGTAGTGAGGTCACTGAGGAGCACAAAGGCCTGAGAGGAACATGTTTCAGGGTTACAGAGGGTGTTAGAATCAGGGGTTATAGAGGGTATGAAACCCTGCAGGAAGTGTATTTAAAGCAGTTGAAGTGCAGGGACTTTAACTGTCTCTAATGCTCCAACAAGGATTTACTGCAGCCTGTAAAGTTTCATCTTTTTTCTTGTTGTCTTTTAAATGTTTCCTTTACTTTGCTCACACTGTGAAACAATATGATGCAAGAGCTGGTTTATTTTTTTAATTTAGTGCCTCATCATTTCCTGTGTGAAACTTTCTCTCTGGCCTGTGACTAAAAGATGGTCAGAGATGTGATCTCGTCTGGTCTTCATGACATATTCAGTAGTCATGCATGCTGCAGTGGTTGCAATTGTTTTTTTGTTTTTTTAACAGTGATTAAAGAAACGTGTTTATTTAAGAGTTATTTCTCTCAAAATCTGGATTTTCAAAAAGTTGAACAGCTGAAAAAAGTTTTGTCACTATTACAAATAACTTCACTGCAGGTGGTTCAGCAGCACGTCCAGTCACAAGACGTGTCCCCGCAGCCGTTGAAAGCCGTATTTGAAGGCCGGTTGCGTCACAGAAGCGCGTCGAAGGCTGTCCCAATATTAAGGCTCCTTCAGATGCGGTCGACAAATGCGTCCTCCGTTTCCCCGGCCGTGAAGGATCTATCGGGTGCATCCTTTGCGGCCCACCGTATCCCAAGATGCATTGCGTGCTAATTCAAACGAAATGGCGGACTCTTAAACGGCTGAGGGATACACTTTAAAATGTCAAAGCTTTTGGTTTAAGTCAATTGAATAGCCAGTGTCACACATGTTTAAGAAAACGAAAGGGCCCTTGAAACAAATTATCTTTAAAATAAGAGGTTAACTTACGCAACGTTAGTTATGCTAGCTAGTTAGCCCGCTAGCTACCTGTTGCAGGGTACAGGAGCGACGTTTGGTGATGAAGGGTAGACCAGACCGTCTCATTTCAGTTCAGCTTTAACGTCTATGCAGGTCATGACTGGAGCATCCTCCGTGGACCGCCTCCTTCGAAGGCTGCAGCCCCTGGATCGGATCACACAGCTAAGGGCTGATTTTCTGGAGGTGCAGGACTGAACGATACAGGAAGTCCTTTCTGTCAGCGGCCAGCAGACTGTATAATGAGTACTCATGTTCAGGAGACAGTTGCATGTGCTTTTATTATACATTTGTACATATATTTATCGACTGTACGCTGTATATTATTATTTATATTAAGCTTTTTTAAGCCACTATTTCACACTGGCTATTTTATTACATTGGTTGGTTCTTGTGGTGCATCATTTGTAGGTTTGAACTTGATTTAGAAACTTATTTTGGTATTTTTATGTGCCTAAATGTTTCTATGTTCAGTGTTAGATGTGGTGACAGTGTGACCGACCAACCTATCTATCTACTGATTATAAACCTTTATGACATGCTGTATGTTAGAAAGCTATGGACATTTAAGAACTAGAAAGGATTACTGATACAATGTTCAATATATGAGTAATTTATAACACGTGTTATACAGTATAAAAGAAGACCGACCATCTTTAACCCTGTGACCTCTGCAGAAGAGAAGATCTGCACGTGCCTACGTGCGTATTATTTATTACTTATTACTTATTTTAATGCTATTTCTTGTACGTTTGCAAACGCCTTTTATCAGTCAAATGTGTACAACCTTAGTTATGTCGTAAAGTTAGGTTCCATCTATAATGGTTTCATTATTAATTGATCTGATCAGTTTTAACAGGATTACACAAACAACAATCTCCTACCTCCAGATGGCAGCGGCCCCCCACGTTATACACCTCAGTTAACAGACATAATGACGTCGTCGACATACATTCAACACGCTGTAAATAAAGCTACGATCAATAAAAACAGGATCATGTAAAAAAAGGTATCATGCACATGAAGTGTTAATTTCGTTAACAATAAATGTTCGTCAATCATTATTCCATGATGAAGACGCAACATTGACGAGTTAAAAATGTATGTTCTTGTTAATGTTTCCGTTAACGACACGGGACTAACATGTTAGTGGTGGACATTTAAAATCCATGAGATTTTAAAGCCTCAAGCCCCAGTTAGAGCTAACCGGTATCACAAAGCTGGTTCTGAACTTTCTCTGTTCACTCTTCCTGCGTCAGGCTCTGAGCGCGCTCACAGAAAAAGTGGCGTTTTACGCCTCATTTGAAGCTTCTTCCGCACAAAAAGGAGCGATCACCGTCTGTCTGCTTCAGTCAGACTGTTTAAATGATGAGCGATGATGAAAAGTTTAGATGCTCATCGTTCTTGTACTGTTTGGATGATCTGCTGAAATTTAAAATGGTAATTAAACCTGAAGCAAACGGGTAAAAAGGAGAAGAGGGAGACTGGGTTGGGGGTGGGGGGGCATATTTTCTCAAGAGAAAAAGTTTTGATTAAAACAAAGAACATGTTGGAGTTGGTGTCAACCAAAACTAGACTAAAAGTATAAAGCGTAAAAACAACTAAAATGTGATTAAAACTAATAAACATTTTGGTCTAAAGACTGAGACTAAATCTAAACTAGCTGCCAGAATGAACTCTGCACGTGTCCTGGTTCTCAAACAGGAAAGAAGGAGTTTGTTCTTCAGTCGCTGCTGGTTCAGGCTGAAAAACAACATATTTGAGGTTTGGTTTTGTTTCTTCTCGAGGTCCTTGGACCTTCTTTCATGAGAGAGTGATTCTGTGAACAGTTTGGAAACATGACGTCAGTGTGATTCCTTACAGGTTCAGTACCTGCAGAAGTTCCCTGTTTTATAAACTCAAGCATGAACACCAGGTTTCTCTCTCACTGTATTTTTGTCCAGTTGATCTTTTCTCTCTCGTTGTGCAGCCCGCAGCAGCTCCTTGAGGGCAGAGCTGACACAGTGAGGCACCTGATGTGGTGAAAAGGCCTGTGGGTGCCGGGTACAGCTCCCCGTGTGATTTGCTGTGGATTTATGAGGTGTGATGCAAAAATCAGAATGCCACATAATGTATTCGTCAGCCGAGTCCAACAAAAATGTGAGCTTGCAAACCCTTTTTCTGGATGCCGCAGACCGCAGGTCCTAACTGTTTCTAATTAGAATGATTTGTACAAACAGTCTCTGAGGTCTGACGAGGAGTTTGTTTTGAATTACGCTTATTTTCTTGGTTTGAAAACAGAGGAAAAGCCTTCTCCCATGGACACAGTGTTCCCTGTAAGTGTATTTCTTCTTTCCTTTGTGCTTTTAATCGGAATCAGACACACAGCAGAGAAACTCACAACGCTTCGCTCTCTCACGGGCAAACATGTTCACAGGGATGAAACTATCGCTCACACTCACTGTTCCTCTCTCACAGTTACTTCCATATCAAAATAAGAATCACTTCCACGCTCAGTGCAAACAATAACCACCTGACAAGTGGGAGACACACACGGCCGTACGGCGAGCAGCCTCTCGAGCCCGTGTGTCAGCGGCGGGGGTGCAGGCGTTCAGACTCACATTGTGTACACAGTCCAACATTTCAAACAGTGGCTCACACGAGGAATTTCTTGTCAAAACACGAGGCTTTTGCAGGAGGAAACTGCCGGATGTTCCACAAGTGTCTTCCTCTGCCAGAAGCTGTGTGTGTGTGTGTCAGATCTAAAACTGTCCCGTCTCTACAGCGACAGCGTTTACATAAGCAAAGAAATCATCCTTTATGTACTCAATCCGTCAAGCTGCTCTGTGTCTGTGGGACCTTTACATCCTGTGACTCAAACTCATGTCCTGCTCTTAAAGTCTGCACAGGAGGGTTTTAAAGACGTGGCTGCCTGCTGCTTTCTTACAAACATATTCTAATGAAGTATCAGTAGTAAGAAGGAAAACATCTGAGATTTATAAAATAATCATGCGACTCTGGAACAAATTAATAACTAGGCTGAATGCGTGCACACATTTCCCAGCTGATTAATATGGGAGTAATTAGACGTCTGAGCCACATTTGACAAACGAAATAATGTCCTGTGACTCCAGAGTTGCATGATGATGAAGACTGTGGATCACAGCTGCTCTGCAGAGTTCAAACTCTAAAATATGATCAAAGATAAAAAGTTAGCCTCAGTTTTTCGTGTGTAGTCTCACTAATGTCTGACGCTTTTATTCCTTCTGACAAACGGTTAACATGAAAGGATCTGTTCGGTGAGGTTTTGGAACATCCATCCATTATCTATACCGCTTATCCTGTTCAGGTTTTGGTGGGGGGCTGGAGTCTATCCCAGCTGTCATTGGGCGAGAGGCGGGGTTACACCTGGACAGGTCGACAGTCAATCACAGGGCTGACACACAGAGACAGACAACCTTTCACACTCCACCTACGGGCAGTTTAGAGTCACCAATGAACCTAACGAGCATGTCTTTGGACTGTGGGAGGAAGCCGGAGGGAACCCACGCATGCACGGGGAGAACATGCAAACTACACAGTACGTCTGAACCGGGATTCAAACCAGGAACCTTCTAGCTGTGAGGCGACAGCGGTAACCACTGTGCAGCACAAAACTACATATTCTCCTGACTGAAAGTCCTGCATTGTCTGACCCATCCTCCGTCCTCAAACGCAGCACCGAGCTGAATGTGCTGGTTTGTCACTCTCGCTTTTTACATTGTAATTCCGGCACGGCGCCGTAGCAAAGCTCCGCCGTTTTGTCGCCTTTGCCATTTTGCATTAAACCACGCAACCCCGACATAAAGCCGCCCCAGTGTGCGTTTTTACAAAGCAAAATGTCCGTGAGATGTAAACAAATATTGCAAGATTCAAATACACACACACGGCGCTGTTCCGCCCTGCCAGCTCTGCCGTTTACACTGACACAGTTTCTCCTCTGTTACGACCTCTGATGCCGGCTCAGAGGCGGGACGACTTCACCCCACCATTCTGCCTTTGTGCGTTTTATATTAAAGACGAGACGCAACAGAGGCACAACAATCCTGCCTTGAAATAGCAGTGTAACAGGGGCTACCATCAATCTGATCTTGCTTCGGATGGGTCCAATTGGCTTTTGATATCGTTGGTTATATAAGAGTTTTATTGCATTACTTTTTTTAGTTTAAAACGAACAGTGAATGAGAACAGCCGGGACAGCTGGAGGGTTTCAGAAAGCAGCTTCTGTTCCTCAGAGAAGTTTGTCATTTCATTTCAGACAGAAATGTAACCAAACTCGTGTTTGCACTGAGATGAGGATAAACACTTCCTGACAGTGAAATGATTCTGTCCCATTTATCCTCCATAATAAAGCACTAAACCAATGTGAGCCTCTTCTGCACGTGTCCAAATAAAGGTGCAGTAATCGATTCATTGTGTTTGTATCTCAGGACTCTGCGCTGATTCGGTGGGTTTAACTCTGTGTCCTTGAGTCGAAGCGGATCCTTCACGAGAGAGCAGGTTGCAAACAGAATCTTCAACATGTAAACAGAACCAATGAAGCAGCATGGTCACATCAGGATCCAGGAGTTGAATCACTGCAGCCCCTCCTCCTCCTCCTCCTCCTCCTCCTCCTCCTCCTCCTCTCTCTGCTGAGCTGTCACACCGAGCAGAGTTGGCCGGCTGCCCGCCGAAGTCATCCACTACAAAGGACTACTGATTCAGACTTCTTTTCCTGTTTAGACAAGGGCCTGAGGTATGCAACATGGATCCCAGAGCCGAGTGTGTTCTGTGGAGAGTGCAGCTCCGGCGGGAATCACATGAATGTGTGTACAGTGTGTAGTTTACAGTGTGTGGGTGGGAGGGGGTGCATTGTCACAGATAGGCTTCCTCTCTCTCCTTTCTGTCCTCAGCTGCTCAGAACACGTCGGAATTTAAAGTTTTACACATGTTTTATGAAACTGACTTTGTTTCCTGCAGCATGTTCACTTTATTCTGTTCATGTAAGAAAAGGTTCACATCTCTTCTAATAAAAACGTTCCCTCTGTCGGTCTAAAAGCCTCATCGACGTTAGCGAGTGTGGCCAGGTTGAATCCACGTCAGGCACTGTAACGGACTCGAGCAGCGATGGGGCAGTCAGTGGGGCGATCAAGGAGAGAGTGAGACAGTAACTTTGGATAAACAATGAAGAGTCTGATTGATGAGTCAGAGACGTGAATGAAACTGGAACAAAGGATGACTGTGTTTTGTAACGGGGAGAGGTTTGTGATGAGCTTCATGAAACTCTAATTCAGCGCCTCCTTGGAAAGTTTGTACAGAGAGGATTCGAGTTTGAGTCTGAGTTCTCTTTATGTCTTAACTTTAACTAAAATAAAAAGAGAAATCAGTTTAACAGAAAGAAAATCAAAATAAAACCAAACAAAAAAACTCAGGATTCATAAACATTTTATTCTTTGTCTAAATGTGGACTGTAATCATTTTAATCGTCCGTCCTTTCAATTAAGGAAAATGTTTTCGTTTGTTTGTTTTTTATTCTAAGAAGTATTATTATTATTATCATGGTTATTGTTTTTGTTCTTTTTGTGTTGTAATCAGAGACAGTTTGTTAGATTTGTGATCACACATCTTTAGTTGTTATTTACTTGGGGAGGTGTCTTCACCAGCCTTTTTTGGCTTCTAACCACTCCGGCACAATGTTAATGTTTTTACTAATATTATTATCATCTGTTTTTGTATGAGTGTATATGTGCAAATAAGAAAATGAAATCAAATCAAATATTATTTATATATGTGTGTATATATATATATATATATATATATATGTTATTTGCTAAAATATACTTGATCCAAAACCTAACACTAACCCCAATAAACATTTGTTTACAAAAAACCTCAGACCACAGATTAAAGTTAGAAGTATGATTTGATTTTAACTTAATTTGCAGAAGATAAATTAAAACTAAAAATGTTGAATTCTGGATTCATTAGCAGGAGACAAAATAAATATGTAGTAAAACAAAGAAATAAAAAATCTTTGCAAAAATAAAAACAATCAAGTCGGATATTAATGACCGAATTTTTCAAATGAATGTCCGAATTTTGATTTTGTGTGCAGAAGAAAAAAAATTAATGAAATAAAAATGATAAACGGTGGATTCATGTCCGGTCTGTCTCTAAATAATACAACAGAGTACAGGTAAGGACCTGCTCTGTTCGTGTCCTCAGATAACTTGGTAATGATTTGTCGCTATGCAACAGATTGATTGATGTAAAAAATCTGAAATCTTACCTGAACCATGAAATTATTTTTAGAAAATTCAAATCTGTATTGAGCTTCTGACAAATCATAAAAAAGAAGACGTGTTTGAAACAAATAAAGGCAACACAACTTTACAAGAAGGTACACATATTCACTATTAATAAGTGGCTTATTAGCATGCATATCAGCCTATTGTCTCTTATTATAAAGCACTTATTAACAGGTAGAAACTTTATTGATGGACCACTTCAGAGATTTTCAAACACATCTATTAAAACGTGTTCACGTTTGTTGGAGGCTGAGAACAAATATACTGCTTAAACAGATGAAGACTTTTGGTGACAGACTTTTAAACATATAACTGTTTGTATTTATGTGGGAGATATTTCTACTTGTGCTGACTTTGTTCTTCTTCCACTGAATGGGAATTGAACCTGTGTATCTCAATAGACTTAATAGACTCTGCTGGTTGCAGTAGTTGTGTACTATAACGGATTTATTAAGTGTGAAGAGGAGGCAACTTTAGAACAGGGAACATGTGTGGATCAGTACGTGTCAAACTAGTGAATTAGTTCAGAGAATGGGTAACATGTTCTAACAGAGAAAGTTATTTGGACTCTATTAACACTTGTAATTGTGCGTTTTGTTACACAACAACACACCATGTTTATCAGGTGTTTATTCAGAGAGAACGACTCTTCGTGTGGTACTTCCACCTTATGACGCCCTCACTGAGCAAAGCACATTAAGATGGTAATTAACAACAACTTCCTTACTTGCTATTACTAAGCAGTAATTAGGAGGTTATTGAGGGTAAACCCTTAATGGCCTAGTAGTTGTAGAATACGGTCATGCAGAATAAGGTGTTAAAATGTGCTTTATAATGACTAATTAAGAGCCAGTATTCTACTGATATTCATGCTTATAAACCACTTATTAATAGTGAATATTTGTACCTTCATATTCAACTTTTTTTTAACCCCTGAAAGTCGAGCAAATAGAACCACAAAATGTACCACACGTCAATTTTTAACCCCTTAAACTTATTAACTTGTTCACACTGCACTTTGTTATGCTCCTGCTAAACTTTGCACATGATTCATCTTAAGCACCACTTCAGTGTATTTGCACATTAACAACCTAATCACTGTATCTGCACATTAACTGTGACGACTGTGTGGTACTCTAACACCTCCACCTCCCTGCAATGTGTGTTTACATTTTATTTATATGTTAGTTTTATTTTTAGATTTACTTGAGCTTACTCTTCAGATATGTTTATATTTTAGATTAATAGAGTTGAGGATATTATTTGCTGTTGCTGTTAGAATTCCTGGATGTACATATTCCTGTTTCTAGTGTTTGGGTTATTGTTACTGTGTATTTATTTTCTCCTGCGCTGTAGTCGCTTTGATAACCTGCTGCTGTGACGCCACAATATCCCAGTTTGGGATCAGTGAAGTCCATCCGTCCATCCATCTTCATCTGTCTATCTCTGAAAAAAGAATTTGTTTTATATTTTATAACAATGTTTTTATTGTAAAAATTTTGCAAAAGAAAACCATAAGAAAGAGAGCTCCTTATGCATTGTAATAAAGCAGGCTGTATATGTGTAATGAATATGGATACATTTAAAGACGTACGTACGTACACCAAATTTGATTAAAACATTTTTTAGATTATTGATTTTACTATAAAATAAGTAAAAAATATTCGGTTATTATTTGTTGCTTTAATCAAGTTCATGTTCCTCTTGACGTATCATGTCATAACCCGGCCCGTAAGGCCATGACAAACAACTAGAAGAGGCACGCGTTGCCAAAAGTAAATTAATTAATTTATTACAACAAGAACGTAAGTAAGGAGTTTACAAATACTATGAGATGTGTGAAGTCTGTTTTATCAGTAGTGTACATGTGGGTGTGTGAGCATGGTGTGGTGAGATGTTTGAAGAGTGCACTAACACAAAGAACCAAACTAGTAATGGTGCTGGCGTTGAGTCCAGAGAGCGAGAGAGAGAGAGAGAGAGAGAGAGAGAGACCGCCGGAAGCTGCTGTATTTATACTCGTGGAGCAATGGGCCCAGGTGCTCCATACAGCGGCAGCTATTCGACCAGCTCCTCTGCAAAGAAACACATGCATTAATACAATAGACTAACACTGTGCAGGGGCCGTCACAATCAGGAACAATTTCAATGTGTTTTCTGCTTTTACTTACTGGCAGAAATATCCGTAAAGACCACGTGCAGCTCACAGGCTGATGACCTACATGTTTGATGTCTCATCCAAAGGTCTTTTGGGTGATATTTTTCCCATGGTGGATCATCCGTTCACTGCATGTATCTGCTTTTATTCAGCAGGTTTTTGGGTACAAAATTTTACCACACTGATGATGTAGAGGTCAAGTTGTGAATCAAATATGATACACTTGGTAATATATCAGAACTCAGAAGTCTCCACCAGGGTGAGAGAAGCTCAGATTCTGAACAGGCCTGCTGCATGTCCTGTCCATCACTTTTACTTTTAAGCTGATATGATGAATTTGCTCACTGTGTAGGTGGAACCAATGCACCTGCCAACGATGCGCCAGCTGCTACATTCTGTAAGCTCTATTGTGTACCTGTGTTATTGTTCTGACAGGGACAAACACAAATTAAAGTTAGATGTGACCGACAGCTGATCCTGCTGCGCTGTCGTCACAGGAAGCTGGCGTCAACTCAGGGAACGTTTGTTTCCTCACGTGTTCCTTAAAGTTCCCAACGCGTCTGCGGTGAAGGAAAAAAGATGTGAGAAAACGTGGATGAAATTAAGGTCGACTGCATTACTTTACCTGCTTTAAATATCTTCAAATATACTGATCGAGGACATGTGTATGTTTCCGGCCTTTATTTGTGTGTGTGTGTGTGTGTGTGTGTGTGTGTGAGACCGTTCCTTCCCTTAGTGTTGATGTGACCTGGTTGATGTTCTGTTACGCTTCTCATCTGATGATAAAGTCACAGCTTCCTTTACTGTCGGTGGCTCAGCTGTTGGATTCAAACACGTGAGTAACTTAAACAAACTGGAACATGATGAATTATGATCTGATGATGCTGCAGCTGATTGGAGGTGTATACCTCCTCACCTTATTAAAAGGTAAAGATAAGAGACTTACAGTGAGGTCATCGTTTGAAAGCAAATATTTACATTCTGCATGCACAAAATAAATACTCGTGTTTAAGATACAATTGCTGATTTAAGTTAAATGCGTGTTTAAATGCAATATATTATTTTTTACTGTAACTTGTTTTTTGTATTGGATGTGTAACATTAGCATGTGTATGTTTACTGGCTAATTGTTAAGCCTCATCAGATAAACTTAAAGATGCATCCGAAGCTCCGGGAAGTTCTGGATGAACCACGAAGGTCACAGTGTTTCTAAAGCTCTATAAGGCACCAGTGTTTTAGTCGAGTCCCAAGTCCCCAGTGTTCAAGTCTGAGTCACCAAAGAAGAGTCCGAGTCGAGCCCCCATAACC
Source organism: Semicossyphus pulcher (assembly GCF_022749685.1). Classification (NCBI taxonomy): domain Eukaryota; kingdom Metazoa; phylum Chordata; class Actinopteri; order Labriformes; family Labridae; genus Semicossyphus; species Semicossyphus pulcher. The sequence continues at coordinate 29,510,484 of NW_027211648.1, read as the reverse complement.
TGAGTCTGAGTCCAAGTTAGCTGGCAGCTAGCTTACGGTAACGTTATCAACAGTCCAAGTAACTTCAGCATCTCGCTTACATTTCAGGGTGCATCCTGGACGTCTGTTAAAGTCTGAGGTTGTCCTCGTCTTCTCCACGATGGTTCTCTTCTCCAACATGTTCCTCTGCTCTTGCTGCATTTGCTTTTAAATCTCTGAAAGCAAACGCACGATTCATGGCGCCTCTTCGGGCTTCCTGGCAGGAACTGTTGCTGAACAAGACGACACGTGAACGTGCATGCAGGTGAACACACGTGCCAGCCCTTGAGAGTGAATCAATTATTAGGTTTAAGTTCTCTTCTCCATCTTATGAGTCTGAATGCAGTCAGTGTTCGAGTCCAAGTCGAGTCATGTGTCCTGAAAATCAGGACTCAAGTTGGACTCGAGTACAAAACTGTATTGTATGTTATTTATGCCATTCAACTTTCTATATATTGCACTTTATTGCAGATCCTTGTGTATGTTTAAGTGTGATCTCTTGTTATATTGTTCTTCAGTTGAATCAGAACTCCTCCTCTGCTGCATGTTTATGTTAAGTAGCAGGAAACTCGACTAACATCATAGAGACAATCACAGCGGTTGAGATCAGTTCAGCTTTTAGTGCAGAACTGTTCATTTCCTCGAATCTGACAGGATCGCTTTTCATCTTCGTCACAGGTACGACTAAAGACAAGCTCAAATACCTGCTTTAACCCTCGTCATTAGCGGGATCACTGAGCAGCAGGCATGCATAGCTAACAGCTGACCAGTGACCAGTGAGAGGGAAAATGACAGCGAGTGTGTGGACGCTCAGTTTAGTGTGAACACACAGAGGAAAGCTTCAAAAGGTCATTTCTGTACATTTAAACCTCCTGTTTTTACATATTTTTAATCTAAATGACGAATTAGGACAAAAACATGTTGGATTTTAACCCTCTATTGCATGAATTAATACTGAAACATGATAAAAATGTTTTAATGTGTTTTTATTACTTAAAATGACTTAAATCATGGAAATATTTGAAATTCTGAAAAAAGAAATGTTATAGGGGGTAGTTGGTAAGCAATCATGGAAAGTACCATAAAATCTAATTTGTCTATAAAAACATCCTTTTATTGAAAGCAAGACTAAACAAATCCAACTTAAACTAAGTGAAATGTATCACTCAATATTTACACAGTTAAATTAATATAATTTCAATTGTTATTTGGAATGTATGGTAATAATAACATTGTAATAAGATAGTTACACACACCTGTAATAAGACACGGAGACCTCATTTTTTTGATCAAAAACAAATTTATTTCCTGTTTAATTTAATTTAATCATTCTCATTCAACATCTTTCATTTCATTTAGTCATCATCAACATGTTTTTCAAACAAATTCACATTACATTCTCCATTGTGACCCAATTTCACCCCTTGTCGAACTCAAAACCCCTGTCTCGGGTACAGCAGAGGAACACAGCAAACTTGGAGCAACTGCTCCTCACAATATTTCCTATTGAATTTCATTTAATAATTTTCATTCAATATAATTCATTTCATTTAGTCATCATCATGTTTTTCAATCAAATTCACATCACTTTCTTCATTCTGACCCATTTCAGCCCTTGTGGAAGTCGAAGAAGCAGTTCCTCTCTCGGGTGAAGCAAAGGAACACGGCACACTTGGAGCACCTGCTCCTCACAATGCCTTTGCATCCTGGCATCTTACATCTCACCTTCTCATTTGCTTGCATGGGCCAGTGGTCTGTGTTGTCCCTTCTGACCGGATCAGGTGGCACAAAGCTGTGGCGTCCTCTTTTCTTTTTAAAATGTGCAGCATTTGAGCAGCCTGCAAGACGGTTCTGTCTCACAGTTCCAACACTATGGATCTTCTCCTTCTCCAGGAGTACCTGCAGGTCCACACTGCAAAACCAGTTGTCAAAGAACAGTTTGTGCGAAATGTTGGTGGGGATAGTTGAGGCCAACTGTAGCACAATGTTTCCGCTGGCACCAATGTCAGGGAATCCAGGACAAGGACGTGTACACCCTGTGTACACGTCCAAGTTGTAAACAATGCCATGTTGGTCTGCTAGGATGAAAAACTTGTAGCCCCAGCGCTTTGGCTTCATAGGTATGTACTGCTTCTGTTGGCTTTTCCCCTTGAAGGGGACCATCTGCTCATCCACGCAGAGCATTTCATCCATAGGGATGCTGCTGAAGCTGTCATTGAGGGAGTTGAGGAGAGGTCTCACCTTGAACAACTTGTCTCCCCCTGGCACCTGGTTGTTGTTGTCAGCGAAGTGGAGATATCTTTTGATGTTTTCCCATCAATTCACAGTCATAGTGCTTGCAACAATCTCCACCCTCGTTTGGGGGTTTCAGTACAACCTGGTTTTTGGCAAGCCATGGATAGACATGTAGAAGCACACTCCAATGAACTGCTCCATTTCTGCAACAGTAACATTGAGGGGTCTAGTGACGTTGCACTGTAAAGCATAGAGATTAGTTTGCCTGACGACATCTTCTATTACTTTTCTGTGGAAAAGGCGGCGAAAGTAATTTACTGGCTCTGATACTCCAGGTGACTCAGGTAGAGATTCTTTCCATTGTGGCACTGGTGGAATTGTTTTCTTTGTTTGCCACTTCAGGTTTTTCACTTTATGGAACTCTGGTACAGCATGCCTCACTGGTCCCCCTGGGGAAATTTAACATAAGGACTCACATTGTAAATAACTATGATGGAAAGGTGCTATATATGAAATATAGTATTTTTTGTTTAGGTTCATTATTTACTTTTTAAAAGATCTTTACTTATATCATGGAATGGTAACATATTCATTTTGCAGTAACCTATTCTCCTTCCTAAAGTCAGTTCAAAGTCAACTCCTTACACACAGAAACTCACTCATGTGCGTGCGAACACACACACACACACACACACACACACACACACACACACACACCTACACCCTTAGAGGATGAACCATCTAATACCTCTACCTGTTTCCTCTGGTTCTGCTACTTGTTCTGTATCTGTGCCTGACTCTGACTCTGACTCTGAACTGTCACTGCTCTCATCCAGGTTCACGTCAACATCATTCTCCTCATCACTGTCCACTAGCTCATCCTCCCTCTCCCATAGAAGACTAGAAGGCTTGCATGTTCTATGGATGAAAGCAGCATGTAAACTGGCTATACAGTCAAAAATAGCACAAAATGCTGCCAACAATTCCAATTACTGGTCTATATATCACAGTGTATTTGCCACCTGTAAAGCATCTACAATATATTATCTTCTAGGAAGAAAACATTGTTGTTAAAAGTTACAGTTACAAAATGTCTGAAATTACAAAATATAAATAAAAAATGATGTTTTTTTCTCTTTCAAATGTAATCAAAAGTTGTAAACATAGTCTCAGAGTAGCCTGGTGCTATGTAAGCCAAGTGCAGTCCAATAGGTTGGATGCACACAGATCACTTCCATATTCGCATATAGTTGCCTTATGGCAACAAATTCATTTTACCATTTTACAAAAAACGTATCACATCTAAACTGGATTTAACGATGAAAATATAAAGTTAACTTACCCCGATTGTATTTCACTTTTTTTCTTGAAGGAATTTTGCCAAAATATTGAACAATCAGTCAACTTTGGGAGCCCTCAGATCATGATCTTGTCAGTGTCAGTTTATAGTTTATTGCTTAGAGAGGAGGCCGCTACTCCTTTATACTAAAGGAGCCAATTCAGGTGGTTCGGGCATCTGGTTAGGATGCCTCCTTATTTTTCCCACGTGGCCTGGGAACGCCTCGGGATCCCCCAGGAGCAGCTGGAAAATGTGGCCAGGAGGGACGTCTGGGTCACCTTGCTTCGCCTGCTGCCACCGCGACCCGGCCCAGGGTAAGAGGAAGAAAATGGATGGATGGACACAATATGCATTTATGGGAGAGGATTACGACCAAGATACAAGTTAGGATTCAAGCTTTATTTTCTGTACTCATTGTAGTATTAACTTTTTATTCATTAGATCCTGAGCATCGCGTGGATGGCGGACCCTCTTGAAATTGACACACGCCGTGTGTGCCGACAGGAAGTAGAGACGTGAGCTTTCGTTTCTCAAAGTTACCGTCACCGAGCTGATCATGCTGACATACGGTATGCAACACAACTGCAGCCCACAAGTCGATTGGTATTTATTTTATTTAGAAACGTGTCGCCGGAAACCTGAACTCTCTCTCCTCTTTCATTCGGCTGTCAGAGTCTGAATCAACAGTGATCAAAGTTTTTTGTTTTGTTAGAACCAAACAGACGAAATGTCCCAAATAATAAAAAGGTATGATTGTTAACTGTTTATATGAACATGAAAACGCACTGCTTTTATCTGGTGTCATTTCCTGTATGTTTTAAAATCACATTAATATCACAGAACAGAAAAATATTACAATGTATGTTTTTTCTAATATCGTGCAGCACAAATTAGAATTCTTATTTAACTCTCAAAACACAGACTTGAAAGTCAGAAGTGTGATTATGTTTGCAAAAATATATAAAACTGAGGGTCAAAAATCTGAGTTCTGTGTCTCATCTCAGATTTGAGAAGGAAAAACAAAAACTACAAAAGTAAAAGGATTCAAATTAAAACACTTTTATCTCAAACAGTCACATTGGTACCTTTGGTCCTGATCCTCACACTTTAAAAAAATACATTAGGTGTCTGAATTTGATTAAAATCCTCTTCCACCTCTTCGGGCGCTCCTCAAGCTGGTGGCGCCCACGGCGCCGGAATCCTACCTTTACCTGAAACCTCTCCTGACCACACCCCCGATGCACAGAACACTGTATGTGAACTATATGTGGTGTGTACAGCACAGCTCTTCCTGGGTTGACTCCGACTGTTTAACGTAAATACGTCGTATGTGAAGATTTTCTCTTAAGTTAAAACAATTTGCGCCGCACCCTCAGTCGTTCTCAGGATCAGATGCAACAGTCAAACCTTCCTGACCTGAAAGTGCTTAAAGGCCAAAGAGTGAAAGAAAGAATGGGGAGAGGTTCTGCATGAATGAAAGAATGATCTGTTCAGCTTCTCATAAAGCTTTCGTTTACATATAAAAGAGCCTCATTATGTCTGTTCTGCTCATCAGTTTGAACGTTTTTATTGTCATAAATAAATCGTAAATCTTCATCTCGCAGCAGCCAAAAAAATTAGCAGCCGTCATTGTGACACCAGTGATGCTATCTGCAGTGAAAACAGGTGGGTGTGTGTTTTCTATTGGCTTCTCTCAACAGCACATTCCATCACAGCCAAACAGCTTAACCACAGTACAACTTCTGTTCTCGAGATGAAACAAAGGAGGTTTGTGCTGTGTGTCTGTCAGGGAGGCTGAAGCGCCGCGGGCACATACTCCGCGCGGCTGACGCACTGTTATTGTTTATACAAGCATATACTAAATAGCTGCAGATATGAAAAGTAGCTGGCAGGGGGCGGGGCTGCTGCAGAACAATGCTGATGTCTAAATTAATCTAACATATAATAATAATAAAAAGGTTCAACGTAATGTGTAGATCATAAAGCCTTTTAGCATTAGCATACACACCAAGACATGCAGCACGTTTTCCGCTCACGGCGTCTTTGTAGACGTGTTTTAAGGTCACTGCTCGCTGAGGTGACTGCCAACACCTGAATCTCATTTGATGGGAGTGTCAGGACAGTTGAGTGCAGACTTGAATGCACTTGCTTGTGATGCTGAGACGTCCTAGTGACGCTTATAAACAAGAGAAGGAGGGAGAGATGTTTGACCTTTTTATTCCTGGGAAAGGAAAAGTACGAGCATTTTGCACAACACTTCTAATATTTGCAATCACACTGATTCTCCCTCGATTATTCGTCCCGTCGTCTTTAGCAACAAGAGTTAACTAAACGACTTTGTTTCATCATCATCCTCCACAGTAACCTAGTGTAAGAGCGCTCAGCAGAATGAGTACTTTTCCCAAACCGTCTCATTTCAGTGTTTCGTGATCGGCCTCGGCTGCGTTTAAAGGTTTAACTAAAACACGTCTAAACAAACGTCCAACAAAAACGTTTGTAAAGCTAATGTTCAAAATAATTTCACACACGTCCTGCATTACAAATTTCATACTTTTTCTCTTCACTGAGTGCAGCTTCCTCTACAAAGTGCATACTTTGCATGCAGTTTTGACACAATCAGGGCAAACTACTTTGTCAGAACATTCCCAATGAGCTTTGATCTTCTTGTTCACACATCCCTCACAGTTCTCTCTCCACAGCTCGGTCACAGATCTTCACACTTTGGGTTAGCATGCTTGCTTACATACGGCAACATGCAGAAGTTGTTATAGGTCAATCTGTTACTTGTAGGTTACTGCAATCGTCATTCATTGTTTGAGACATATCGGCCTTTCTGAATTTCACAGAGGAATGGGAATTGAAATTAGGGCCTGTGTTCCTCTCAACGGCGTTTTTGGCTTCTCACCAGCGCTTACAGTAGCTAGGTTACGACAGTTGTCTGGCGGCACTTCCGCTTCCCTTGGTAGTGACCTTTAAATCAGCCGCTCTGTATGCTGAATATTTGCTTTTATTTAAGGACATTTTACAAAGAAAACATAAAAACAATGTAAAGGAGTCGTGTCCTGTCGTTAGCAGCAGCTCTACACCTGGAGACGGTACCTTCGGAAAAACGAAGGATTAGTAACGGAGCCAATTAAGTGTTCATTGTTGTAAATCATTTAGTTCAAAGACTGCTTGAATGATTTACTTTGATCAAATCAATAGGGTGTGTATTGTGTTGGGGTGATTGGTCACATGGTAGGTCAGGTGTTTAAAGGTCACAGGTGAATAGGAAGTTATTGAGTGCAGCAGCAAAAGACAGCTGATGTTGAGGGTGTCTTTGCTCTGAGGACGCTGAGCTGCTTTAGTTTCGTACAGAAAATAGATGGTCCCTGCTGTTACACTATCATCTGTGGGATAGTAAGTATATACTGTATGTCACTATACATGTGCAAGTGACTGTTATGACTCTATTCCAGTGATAGTGGTCAAAAGTTTAACAGGGTACCTTTAAGGTTTGGTCAGATTAAAGCACAAAAACAACTTTTTAAAGGGTCACTGGGATTATTAACCTGGGCATTTTTTCATGTTTTAGGGTCTAAATCAGTGGTTCCCAGCCTTCTTCCCTTGAGGCCCCCCCTGCTTGCCCCCCTCGCTCGCACGCACGTACACCAACACAATAAAGTGATTTATTCCAAATCTTAATTGGCAGAAATGAACACCAATCAGCTGATAGTTCTCTGTCGAGTTAGTTTATTAAAGTTATCTTTATTTATAATAAAACGCCCCTCTTAGTTAAATGTAAATATGTGGATGTCGGCTTTTCTGCATGCATGTATGAATGTATGTCAAATAATAAATCTGTGTGCATACATGTGTGTATGTTTGGATGAATATATTTTTTTAACAGACTTTCGATTATCAAGTGCGTGTTTTTTTAATGATTTTATTAAACGTGCAAATCTAATCTCGACAATCTGCGTGCAGACAAAGCTTCGGGCGCCCCCAGCGATCTTTGGCACCCCCCTAAGGGGGACCCAGACCCCAGGTTGAGTTCCACCAGGTACAAAAAGTTTGATGATTGCTGCAGTAGATTGCTTCAGCCTGCAGCCAGAAACAGGCTGTAATGGCTTCAACACAATCTTCAGAAAGAGATGCATCTGATTGAAGTCTGTCCACTAAAAGTTCTTGTTTTTGTCACTGACAGCATCTGTCTGACAACCTTACAGATTTTTACAGAGATGGAGCTTTAGAGACGAAGATGTTTCCAGACACAGCTGTTAAATCGCTCTCTTTACAGCCACCAGACTCCATTGACAAAAACACTAATTTTGCATCACAGAAGAGAGGAGCATTTGGTCTCCTGCACCTTTATCATGTTGTTAGTTTGGTTTACTGTGTGACTTGTAATGTTTGGTTCTGTCCTCTAACATTTTTGTGACACACACAATAACACAGAAAAACTAAGCCGATTAAAGCAGCTTCAGACACGCAGGGTGTGCTCTGTGAGGTGGAATTACAGTTGCTCTGAGTATTACATTGCAACCGTTGCAGCTGTGTCTCGACTATCGGCTCAATCAATCTCCTGAACCAGTCGCAAACTGGTTTTGATCTACAGGACATTTACACACAAAAACAAGGTTATAATCCAACAGGCTTCCCCTTTAAAGTGAGGGAAAGATTAGATGAAGTCTGTGACTGCGCGTGATCAGCTGAATCATGTTACACACCCAGGCAGCAGTCTGTCCTCCACATTGTGGCTTCATTACATAAAGGGCCGCTGCCTCCTGTGCTGACTGTTGGCAGTGGACATAAAGGTGTGTAAAGGTCCAATATTGACACATTTCTTAAATAGCCTGGGCTGGTACAAAGCATAGTTTAGCTCTGACTCTGAACAACAACACAGGAGGAAAATAACAAGTGCAGTTACTCAATAGTGTTAATACGGCTCTGACATAAGGTACCTGCTCCAAGTGTTTTACACCGTAGAATTAATGTTAGATTGGATCTTTGTTTTACTGAACTAACTGACTAACTTTACTTTTAGGTTTGGAATCATAAAGAGAGCCGCTGAGGGCTGCTTTGTGCTTGATTTTGCATTGTTTTGTATGTTTTGAGGCCATATAAGGAGCTACGTTCTGTTTGTGTGATTGGCTGGTTTCATGAGTTCTTATTGTCTATCTGGTGTCGGTTATGTTTTTGTTATTCTGGCCTTGGAGACTCTGACGCCTTATTGCTTCAAGTTTCGCAATTTTATTTGGTTTATCTCTGGAAATCCCTCTTGTGTAAATAAATGTTATCCATGGTGATGCTTTTAGTTTTTCCACATGCTGCCTTGGTTTTGATTATTTCACAGGATTTTCATGAAGGATTTAACAACTTCCTCCATCAGAGCTCCATCACCTCTGGTCGGCTGTGAGCCAGGAAAAAGTATTCATAAAACAGCTAAGTCAAACAAAACAGCGTCAGTGTGCAGTATTTTACACATTCAGCACATGCTTGCCTGCTCTGATCAGGAGCATCAGACGTGTGGAGCTCTCGCTGCGCTCTGCTGCAGGATCCTTAAAGAGGCACAAAGCTTCATCAGCTCCTGCAGCAGGCCGGTGCAGGAGCTGGCAGGGGGGCAGAGGAGCCCAGACTGAGCCAATGAGAGAAAATGTGCCGCCATTAATGTGCAGGCGTCTGGCAGGGGACACACACACACACACACACACACACACACACACACACACACACACAGGTATACAGTGAGAGAGTTTAAGATGGAATTTGGGGAGTTGTCTGACGATGGGTCCTAAAATAACAAACACCTGTATGTGTTCCCTCACAGAGCCGCAGTGTTCAGAACCTGTTTTTCATCCAGCTTCTTATTCTGACAGAGACGAGCACGACTCAACATGTCGGCCCTCCCGGGAACGACGGGGAGAGCTGCTGTGCAGGCCAGAGGCTCAGCCTGGATCTCTGCAAACACACCCAACATACATGCAGCGATGCAAATATATTCAACCATCATAGTACGGTGGCGAAGGTGGCACGTCAGCGGCCTAAAACTTTTCCATGAGGAGCATTGTCCTGCAAATTCCCAAACAATGCAAATTCCCAAACACACATTGAATAATCTCGAACAAATAAAGGAACAAAAACGTGCAGCTAATGAACGGGTTTCTCACTAAACAAATACTAAAACACTTAAAGCAAATGAGCTGCAATTACAGAATATACTGAACAAAACACAAACCCAGAAAACAAACAAAGATGTTACACATCGAGTCAACACAAAGGCAGGCTCAAGGCCTCTGCACTCTCTGATCCTCACACTGCTTTCTGCAGAAGTCCTTAATGACTAATACCGTAGTTGCATAACTGTTGCATTTGAATACATTTGATCTACAACAAATTGCAGCTATTCTATTGAGTAGTTGCCTACGTTCTTGCATTCACACTCTCTATTTTTCTAGTATAATGTGTTTTAATTGTAACATTAATTCCACCACACCTTGGTCTGCTTTTTTAAGTCAGTAATATAAATGGAAAAGTCCTTTTACCTGTATTACAATAGGAGTTAGCTTATAAAGTACAATTTTGCTATTGTAGTTATTGTATTATATCGTGTTAAAGCAGGAAAGGCAATTTATTTCTAGGACTTATCTTGTTATATATTTGTTCAAATTCTTTTAAATATTTTAACAGAAATCAGAAAGCATCCTCTCCTCACTCTGCACCTGCACTGATGTTGCATTATGAGAGTCACTCACGGGGCTGGTGAGACATAAAGTTAAAGCTATATGTTGCACGAGCATGGCAAAGACAATTAGTCTGATACAGCACTCTCTCTTTGAGTAGTCCTCAGGGTTCACTCAGGCGATGCACATTCATGTGTTTTTGGTGAGTGAATTTGGAGGGAGGCTCAAAGTGAGGGCCGAGTATATATTCCTCTCTGTGTATCTACCTCCGGGGTCACATCTGAAAACGTGCTGTGCTCCAGTTTCTTGGTTGTATGACATCTTTCACTGAAATAGTGTGAATCACACTTTAAGGTATGTTTTTTTTGTTTTGTGGGTGAGTCAGAGGTTTGCATAGCAGCGATGTGTTTGTAACTTACCAAATTAAAAAGGCAGTGAGAAAGGGCTCATTCAGACTGGAAGCGTGAGCAGAGCGTGACGGCTGCGTGGCGTGACGGCTGCGTGGCGTGACGGCTCCGGCTTGCGCCGTCAAGGTCTTCACACAGGCTGCATGTCGGCTGCGGCACACTTTATACAGGATGGTCAATGCACTGCCACCTCACGCTGCGGGTCTGAGCCATCTCCACCCACTGCATACATTTAAACACTGAGCAAAGCTATGAGCAGGGGCTAAGTGGAAGTGTTGTTAACTCTACGTCATCATTGGCCTGTAGGCAAGCTTCAGGGCTGACTCAGAATACATTGCAGGTTTTTAACCCGGCTTTGTTAGCTTTATTAGATAGGACAGTGAAGACAGACAGGAAGATCGCGGATGAGGGCCGCTAATTGGAATCGGACCCGTGGCTGATGCATTGAGGACCTTGCCTCTGTTCATGGGGCGCCTGCTCTCCCGACTGAGCTAAACCAGCGCCCCAACTTTTATTAGTTTAGTATGAAATGTCAAAATGAACACCAGCATTTGTGTGTTTAATCCCGGGACAGCCATATCATGTAGTTTACATGTGTGCAGTAGATGTTTTCCTGGTACACAGTGAAGGAAGTACGGCTGGATTCCCCAATGACATTTAAATCTGAGCTTCCTTCAACTATCTGAAGTATCTCCTGTTGGACTGTAACTGTATGACTTCCTCAATACTTTAACTTTCTCAAATTCTTTTTCAGATGATATTTTTAAAAGAACACAGCAGCTGCTTTCTGCTGAGCACGTGTGTGTGTGTGTGTGTGTGTGTGTGTGTGTGTGTGTGTCTTACTACCACAAACATGACTGAGGCTCACTAAGTGCTCTGTAATTGCTCTCTGACAGGGAGTGACTGACAGCTGCCTCTGCTGTAATTAGCCCTCATGTGTAACTGTAGTAACAGTGTAACTCTAACACCGTAACATACATGCTCCATACCTCCGTCTGAGCCTGGTCTTATCTCCTGTCTGTATCAGAGGGATGAAGAAACACGGAGGCAGACGAAAGCCATACAATCCAACTCTGGCAGCTGAGCGCGATCCCGAAGTGTGCCAAAAGAACGAAAGGTGTTTTCCAAAAGCATCTCCTCAACAAATAAGCATTGTTTGAAATTTGGCAGCAGGAAGCCGTGAAGGATTCCTCCACACAAAACATTCCTTCTTATTGTCACCAACACCCACACCTGACTTCCAGCTCCTTATTAAACCAATAAATCGTTGATGGCATGACACCCGCTCAGTGATAGAGAAACAGAACAACATGTGTGTGTTGTGTAAATGATCAGTAAGGCCTGAGCAGGAACTCAAGCTGCTGTTTCTACTGACACACACACACACACACACACACACACACTTTCAGTTTCTGCATGAGTGTGACTTCTGTCTTTTAAAAGATTGTTACATGAAGTTATTCTTATCTTTCTTTGCATTTTCTGCTCCAAGTATCGTCTCATATTTACAGACTGAAGGATTGCGCAGCGTTTGTGCCCTGAATCTGTGCAAATGACACAAAAAGACTGCAAATTCTCGAAGCACAGCAAAGGATTAAATGCTCCCAAAACTGTGCTGCAGAGCAAACAGTTTCTCTGTGCTCCGGTGCTGTTTGTGCATATTCAAATGAATCATGTTGCAGACAATCGGGGCAATCGGGCCCCTTTCTATGCACATGAGTCTCGTGGCAAAAAGCGTGTAATTCACAAACAGTAGCGCGTAAAATGTTACCGTCTGCAGAGAGCTGGTGGTAACTGCGGCGTCACTGATCATGGCGACAATTCACCCTTTTGGACTTTTACACTAAACTCTTAAAGAGCTGCCCCCTCCTCTCCCTGCTCAGCATTGATCTGTGGATGGAGCTAAGCTCTTCAATTCCACAGGATTCGTCTCCGGCGCGTTGAGTCGATCGCGCCCATTCAAGTCAATGCTCGTGATTCCACAGCACGCACCGGAGACGGACTGCGGTGCGTATCTTTAGAGGAGCAGAGCGGAGAGACGCTTCTGGGACGCGCGGGTCTATTTTTGACAGAGGCCGCTTCAAGCATGCATCAAGCTGAACAGAACCGATCGTTCCAAACAGGAAGCCACACATGAAGACGGCACACAGCATCCAGTCATTTCAAGGACCGCAGACGGAACACGCCGGACACGGATCCTCACGGATCGAGGGTGTGCAGCTCTCTCAGCTGAGAGTGGAAAACTCAACAGGCTGTTAATTCCTAAGAAAGTTGTACAGTGCAGCATGAAGCCGAAGAAGTTCAACTCAATTACTGCAATCTTTCCGGATTGCTACCGTATCATTCAAGCAGTGGTTCTCAAACTGGGGGTTGCGCCCCCCAAGGAGGTCCAGAGATAATTTCGGGCGGTCGCCAGATGGTTGTGGAGAAGAAGTAAATTCACATATTTTAAATAAAATAATACACTTTAGACGGGTATGTTTTTACATTACATCCCTTTTGACAGTGATATAATTTAGAATAAATGTATTTAGTGTTTTTGTGACAGTCAGTGGGCCCTATTTACAGCACAGCACACGGTCTAAAGCGCAAGTCATGTGAATGTGTCCGACCCACTTATGCTGGTTAAACGTGGCTCAACCTGGGCGCAAAGTGAGGCGTGAGGTGCAAAGAGGTGGGTTGCTATTTACATGGCGGATTTCAGCCTATGTTCTTATCTTCTATATATATTTAGCTTCTTTCCTTCCACTGTGCCCCTGCACACGCAGAACAAACACAGGTCACTGTACCTTATATGCACGTATCGAAGTTAAAGGCACTGAAGCACAGCACGCTAACGTTCTTTAACCCCGCTCAGACACACCTTCATGAGTTTATTTTATCATCTTTTAACACATTAACATTTAATTAAGGGCGGTTAACTTGTTAATGAAAGTGGATTTTACACAGCGGGGATCGTAATGAACAGAAGAACAACAAGATGGAAACTGATGCAGCAGATCCAGACAAAAGGCCTTCTTAATTCTAAACATTCTCTTTTTCAAAAGCCAGCAATTTTCTCAATTACCCATCATGCAACATCACTACCGACAGTTTGATGGGCTTGAGGTTTGTAATGCTAAGAATTGCTCATGTAGCCCGAGCTGCTGTTCTGAAGCAGAGATGAGATGTTACAGAGATCTGATGAGTCAGTATTTCTCTAGTTGTGACATGACTCAGACGTGTGGTAGCCGACTCTGAGGCCAGTTACTTCATGCACAAGTAGTTTCATCATTAATGCATTCTTTTACACAGATATTATTATTATAGTAGCTCATTACAGTCAAATGCATGTATGCAAGATACTATATTTTGAACTAACAACTTGAAATCACTCAAACACTGATGGTGAATAAATCAGAACAGGAGCAGCTTCCAGAACGTAAAGCTTTAGATCCTCTGCACAGTAACAGTGATCGTTTGCTTCGGCCTGATCCTTGGCTGTGTATAATGAAGGGGCTGCAGTCTGAGAGGGTTCATGTTGGACATTCCTACATTATGATGCTTCGTTTCGCAGGGGCTCTTGTTATATAGTCCTTGGCAAGTGGCTGTTTTCATAAGCAATTAATTATTTCTCTCACTGGCTCCGAAGTCTCCTCTGAATATTTTTCAGCTTAGGCACAGATGGCCAACAATCAAGCTAAATACAGATTCAGGCTTATCCAAGGCCACTCAAGTACACCTCTCCTTATTAGTTCCCAAACTGCAGCTCCGCTCCGCCGGCAGACTCCAGAAATCTTATCAGCAGCGTTCGCTGGACACATCTGTACAGTTTCCTCTTGTTTCTCTGCTGCTGAGACAGAGGTTTGGCTGAAACACGGCTTCTTTCAAGGAATAACATCACACTCTGTCCAATAGATCAAACTGCTACCAGGCAGGAGTCCAGACTCACTGTGCTCACCGAGGATCACACAACTATTTTTTAATATTCCGGCAGTTTGACGGTATATCACGGTATTTAATTTGTAAGGGAACACATCAGTGTGTTTTCATGTACAAATAAACAATTAACAATTACACTTGATATTATTTGGAACTTTAAAGTCTATTTTCTATTTAACAAAACAAAAACATTTCCTACTTTTACCACACTTGGTTCACTGACTACAAACTTGTATGCTGCAAATGGGTTACTTGTCCTCTACCGTTTCTAATGGTGGTCAAATGTATGTTTAATCAGCGTGAGCAGCCCTGTGACGGGAACGTTTGGAAACAAAACTCCCGCATCTATTTCCTGTGTGTGCGCAGCAGGGGAAGCCGCGCACCTCTGCTCCGTGAACGGAGGTATACTGCCCACTCCTACTGCACGCAAAGTGAGCTAGGCTACACAGGTGAGGCTAACACAAAGCTCATTTAGAAGCCTGCTAAACTGGATATGATTAACTTTACATGGAGCACGCTCAGCAACACTTAGTAGATACTTTAGGCTGCACAATTTTGAGGCAAAGTTTAAGCCACAGAAGGAAACATTATTTCATAAGAATTTGGTTAAAATAACACATTTTGATTTGCATTTCCCTAACAATATTAAACTGAAATGATGTTGCTTGTTGCTTAGCTTTTCATGTAACAAACCAATCACAGCGACTCTGTACAGACTAGCGTCATCTGGCTTCCACGTGACTTGTGCCAGCAGCGTGCACGCAGAGGTTGCGTCATTCAGGAGCTTTGGCAACTTCCTGCACCTCTGCCGACAGTGGCATATGCTGCTAAAGAAGCAAAAAGAAGGAAGAGCATGGAGGAGGAAAGGGCTACAAAGAGACCCCGAAATAATAAGAGGCCTGAGAGCGATGCAGAGGTCGCCCTGTTCCTTCTTGACAGGTACAGTAGCTCTTACCCTAACAGCTAACGGTAGCACTAAGCTCCAACAGCTAGAGGTAAAAACATGGTCCACACCAAGAATCAGAACTATAATGATAACTTTATTTGACAGTTTTTGCCAAAATAAAGAGTACTTATTGGAATAAACAGCTTCTCTCTCTCTCTCTCTCCTTGCCTCTGTGCTGCAGAGAGGCGCACCGCACAACGGCGGTGCGGCACACACCAGATGCACGTTGCGTATGCATGTTTCTGGTAGCCGAGTGATACAGAGAGGCAGAAGGTTTTTTGCATTGGAATGTTACTGCCTCTTTAAATGAAAAAGTGGTCTTAGATCTAACTCTAAAACATACTGACAGCTGATACTAAGCTTTGGAGATTGAACCTTAACCATGAAAATTCTAATGACCAATTCCTGTGGTACGAGTGATGTGGACCTGTGGGAGTAATAGTATAATAAAGGGTTCGGAGGGCCTTTAGTTTGACTTGATTTTAGAAAATTGAGTTTATTCCTCACAGTTGTTTCCCTCTTTCAACCAGTGAGGTTGTTTACATCTACCAGTCTGCCCGACAAAACAACAGCTGGTGCACGCATCCTCGTTGCCTGCACAGGTTCCGCCCTGCTGTCTCACCAGGTGAGTGTTCAGGTTGCTGCCACTGCAGGTAATCTCTTTTCTACAGACCAAACAAAAGGAGAGACTTTAGTAAAGCTCTTTCTTCATGTAAGGTCTAAATGCCTCCTGACTGCATTTGAGATGTGGATTGCTGTTTTCTTCTTCTAACGTTAATCTCTGCAAAAGGTCAAAGGTCACTGTTAGAGTCTCGCAAGATTGGAGACGATGAGCACAGTGTGCAAAATTAGTAGAAACTCTTTAATAAACTGATTCATAAGTCGGCCATCGACCTGCTCGTCTTACCATCTAACCGACCCAGGGCTACATGAACCGACGTCGTCACATCTTTAACGTTATAATTGGTGACCAATTCATACAAGTGAATCTTTAGACTCCTAATTATGACTTTGTTTTCCATCCATTATCTATACCGCTTATTCTGTTCAAGGTGGCAGGGGGCTGGAGCCACTCCCAGCGGTCATTGGGCGAGAGTCGGGTTACACCTGGACTAATCACCTGTCAATCACAGGGCTAACATAGAGACAGACAACCTTTCACGCGCACACTCACCTACGGGCAATTTAGAGTCACCAGTGAACCTAACGAGCATGTCTTTGGACTGTGGGAGGAAGCCGGAGTACCCGGAGGGAACCCATGCATGTATAAAAGACCACTTCGTCTGAATGGGGACTCGAACCAGGAACCTTCGAGCTGTGAGGCAACAGAGCTTAACGTTTTCTCAGACTAAAATAAAGAATAATAAACCAAATTCCCTCCAGGTGTCAGGATATCACATCCATGAGAGGGTTGAACGTGAGGTCACACTGTTTTGTTCTTTGGGGACCCTTAACATCCACAGCAGAAGTATTCTGTATACTGCTCTGTTTTCAGTGTATCACACACACACACGCTCACACACACACACACACACACACACTCACACACACACTCTCTGTGGTCATCTCTGTGGGCGTTTCAGGGCTTCCCCCAGTCTCATTACACATGTAATCAGCCATTCATCCAAACCGCACAGCAAACCACACCGTCAGCGAAGCTCAGTAATCCAGCAGCAGCTGCAGGAGGAGCACAGTCACTGCTGTCAGTCAGAGGTGAACCTCA
Organism: Semicossyphus pulcher; assembly: GCF_022749685.1. Classification (NCBI taxonomy): domain Eukaryota; kingdom Metazoa; phylum Chordata; class Actinopteri; order Labriformes; family Labridae; genus Semicossyphus; species Semicossyphus pulcher. The sequence goes on along the minus strand of NW_027211648.1, from coordinate 29,493,233 downwards.
GCATGAATCACTGCAGACAGGCAGCCAGCAGACCCCACAGTTACCCTCTTATGTTACACATTCAGTGTGTGATGCTTTTTAAATACAGGACTCATAACTCTGGAGCTGAAGCTGCTCTGTAAAATACCTGCTGTTTGTCTGACTGCTATAGAAATGAACTGAAGCGTGTCGTGGTTTGCATTGCTGACTGTATCAAATAGACGTGTGGCTAATAGTCCTGCATTATTTTCAATAAACGTTCCTTTAATTCAGACCAGCTATATTTTGCAGTTATTATAACTGAAGAGTTGTGGGCAGTCTGTGTTTGTACGTGGACGAGAACCACAAAGGTTTGATGGTTGTTAGCAGAGAGTTAGGGACCAAGCCCAGTGCTCCAAGAACAAGGGTCATTATTAGGTGATTTGTTTTATTAGAAGAGGTGTCCCATCTATTTAGTGATCTGAATATATGGGGGTGGGGGTCAGAGGTCGTTGATGTTTAAACCTTATGTAATAGTGTTGAGTGTAGAGGTCTTAGGTTGTGAGAGTGTGGTTGTGGGATCACAGTTTTCAGCTGGAGGTATGAAGATCTGGACACAAGAGGAGACAGGGTTAACCAGACGCAACTAGATTTGCTTCAAAAAGAGCCTGAGCAGACGCAGTGCAGGGTAAACAGATGATCTGGCGAAGGGTGGAGGACTGAGCCGGGCTTTTATCCTGTAGAGAGTGAGTAGGCGGCTTGATTGAAGATGAGTGGCAGTTGTGCAGGCTTGATTGGCGGCAAGGTGTGTACAGCCACGCCCAGCTCCTGATGAACACACAAACACTCACACAGACAGAGAGAGAGGAAACAAGGGATATCTCCAGAATCAATAAGCTAAAGGGTAATGTAGTTCAATAAACCGTCATTTTTTAAAGTTGCAATCTCAAAGATCTCAGCTTTGTTCTCTTTGGCGGCACCTGTGGTGATAAACACTAACTGCAGGAGCAGACTTCCCAGATATCCAGACAGTGCTGCATGTGTGACGTCCACGGTCGGCTCCGGTTGTAACTCTTGATTTTCCTGGCTGACGGTCGCTTTCCTTTTCAGACTGTTTGCTTCATCTGAGCGTCGAGTTTGTTTCTTCTTCTTTGGATTTTCACTTCTTGTTGAAGTTGTATCTGTAGTCATCCATCTTTTCTTTGTTTGTTCAGCCATAGTAGATTACTGTTTACTCGCAACACTTGCAGAGACTGGAAAAGCAACCGCTTAGCTCCGCCTACCCTCTCTGGCAGACCAACCACTGCTGGCTGATGGAAAACGCGTCACTAACTGGGCGCCAATTGGGATTTTTTTCCACGAAAGTCGTACCAGACATCCAGTCTGTAATAATACTATATACTGCAAATGCAAAGGCTTTCATCAGTGGGCCATAGGTTCAGTCACCATTGTGTTACCTCATTCAGCGATAGATAGAGACTTAAAAGACATTTGTTTACATGAAAATCTTTGAGATTATTACTTTAAATTACATTTGGGTTTAATAAACACAAAACATATTGATGTATTGTAATGACGTCATCAACACAGATACAAAGAGACAATGCAGAAGATGGACAGCACAGTTTTCCACTGCAACAACATGAAGGCTCTGAACGTCAATTTAAACTGTATTACGCAAACAACGACCTCCTGGTGTCTGTTTTCATTGGGTTGAACAGAGATCACATCCTGTCACAAATGTCACGCAGGTATTTTTGAAAGCTACTACTTTAGTAAAGGCAAAATTTGAAGTTAAAACAAGTTGATGGAACAAATCTGATAGGTCTGCAGACTTTGCGTTTGTAAATTGTGTGTGTTTGTGTTTCTGTCACTGACACACAGGTAGCTCCTGAAGGGTTGAAGAGGTGAAGTCTGGGAGCAGTTCTCAGGAATCAGCTCGGAGTGATCTGTGAATGCCTCGTATTGTTAAATCCTGGCGTTTGATCTGAGCTGTGTAAGTACGTGTCTATAAATTACAGCGCTAACTACGAGCCTTCCACATAATTAGAGTGTGTTTCAGACTACCTGGAGTGCCGGATAGATTGGCATGTTGGAGGTTGCTTCAGGAATGTTTGGCTAATAAGGCTGATATTTATAGCTGGCTGCGTAGATTATCTGCAGGGTGCACAGACCATCCAGAAGGTCTCAGAGTTTAACGTCAGGTTAGACTGCGGTGTTAAAGTAATGAGACATGATCATGTCTCTCAGTATGAGAGAGAGGGAGAGAGAGATCCAAGGTACAAATAACAGTTTGCTTTAAAGGGGTGCATTATGCTAATTTACCTGTGGAGTGGCTTTGCATCGTCATTACTGCTTGTTGTCTTTTCTTGGAGTATCTTTAAATGCTTTGAGTCACTAGAATCTGAACAACCCAAAGTCCTGTCAGATTCTCTGGCTGTTTAAAACATTTTAACAGAACTATGCACACAATAATCTCCCATAGCCAGTCCTCTAATATCTCATATGTTTTATTTAGCTGATTATGATTTCTGAATTTCCAATGTGAGCTCCACAGAAGTGCCGTGCTAGATTGGCGGAATGCTCTTCAACATTTTGCACACACAGTAGTTCTTCCAGAGACCTGTGAACAGACTTTGATGTGTAACGTTCCTGGATTTCCCTTTTACTCATTAATGAGGCAGATTGGAGGTCAGCAGCACGGGTCACTTACAGAACAGCGGTGGGCTTCTGCTGCTGTGTGGATGTCTGAAACAAAGGACCCGTTTGAAGTCTTATTGGAATAACATTAAAAAATACACACCATATTCAAACTCTAGGTCCACTTCAAGCCGTTTTGTCATCACTCTACAGCCCTAATCCACAACTGCATGTGTTTTCTTTAGAGGAGCTTTGAAGCTACATCAGAATGAAACGTCACCGAGGCAGACAACAATCAGTAAACACCGCAGCAGCTGCAGCCCAAACATTAATTAAAGCAAACATAGAGCAGCACAGTATTAAAATCAGGCTGCACACACACACACACACACACACACACACACATAGCTACATTGCTCTGCAGCAGCTGGATGTCGACGTTTCTGTCTGACGAGTGAGTTATGGTCTTAATCAATTAGTTTTTGTTCCCACCTGTCTGAGCGACATTCAGTCAGCCGTTTGCTTCCCTCCTCGATCTGCACTTCATTATTATACCTCACTACAAACAAAGAACCCAACACAGTTAGATCTGTCCTGGAGATGGAGCCGTGCCGGTTAGGATCTTTATTTCCATGGATTTAATTCTCTGTTTATTAAAAAAACAAGAAATTAAAATGCAAGTAAAACGTCCCCAAAAGCCAAAGATTAATTACTTTGTGTGATGGTTCCCAAAGTTTACAGTGTGCAGCCATATTTAGCTGTGTGGACAGGATGCAGGTGACCTTCACTGTGAGGCGTCTGTCTGTCAGCGGGGCAGGATGAGAACTGGGTGAAACTGAGGTCAAGTGCATGAACGATCTCCTCACTGACGGATAGATGGTTACGACCAGGAATGCAAGACATAGACTTTTTAAGTTGATACTGAGAACAGAAAATAATCAGCCTCTGAGGGCCGCACAATGATTTCATATTTGGAATATCAACCTGTACAAAGGATATTTCCTTTTTTAAAGTTCTCTGGACCACTGCGAAACAGTCCGTATAAAAAGTTCTGGCTGAAGATGAGTACGAACGTAAGTAAGAACGGTTGTTTACAAAGTGTTCAGATTATATCAGTGAAACTGCTGCTTTATTAAGATTTGGATGGAACAATGAAATCTACTCATCATTTTCTACTGAGATACAAAGTGACATCCCCCTCAAACTGTTGCTCTGACACATTTAATCAAGGCAGCAGTCAAAAGGGACGTGACATGTAAAAGTTCAGATAAATATTTAGCATACAAAGATGATTTGGTAATGTATCAGAAGTCTTTGGCGCTTGGTGATCAAAGGGTGTCTGCCCTGGCCTCTGAAAATCTTGGGGTGGCACCCCAAAACCAAAATCCATATACATGTTAGATGAAAAAAGCGTGCCATGGCATGCATTTGTTATTTTCTTTCACACAAACCATTATGAAAGTCAAAGAAAGATTTATGATTTAAATGAATGTTCATGTTTGGGTCTTTTAATACAGGGGTTCCCAACCCCCAGTCCATGGACCGGTACCTGGCTGTAGGTTGTTTAGTACCGGGCTGTGAAACCCAACAGAATAACGTTGATCAAGAAGCCTGATGCCCCTATAAAGCTCTGTGTTTATCATTGAAATATATATGAACTACACAGCATATGTTCATATGACAGCCTGCAGAGACGAAGTTTATACTTCAACTGTGCGCAGAAATACGGACGGATCGCAGAGTTTTGATTCAGGTATGAGCATCAAAACACACACAGGTCTGTATCACATCTGCTCCTCTCCTAAAGTCTGTCTCCTCCCCGCACGGCGTGATAACTCTGATAAACTACTCGTGGATCACCTCCGGCTCATCTTAATCACAACGTGTGAAGACGTATTTTGTGCTTTATGAAGGGTTTTCACGGAAATAAGGGACCGATCGCGATCCTACTGAGTCAAGGGCAGAGCCTGAGAAACACACAGAGATCGGTGTCCTCACTGCGCTGCAGGATTATAAACTGCTCACTGCTGGATCACATTATAAATCCGTAAATTCGACTATGGATCATCTGTCTCTGACCTGCGCCGTCCAGCTCGTCGGCTGTGTACTCTTGCAGTCCATGTGAAGCGTTCCTGTGCTCATATTGCTGTGTGATTTAAATGCTCTCAGATTCCCGCTCTGCTCGCGTTTTGGGACATTTACAGCGCATACTTATTGGCCCTGCTCTCTCACAGGTGAGTTGAGTGTGATGCTTGGTCTCTGACTAGCGGCTCGGAGATGGAGAAGACCACCACGGTGCAATTTATGTTTAAATCAGTGAATAGTGAAGCTGTCAGCTCACAGAGTCCAGACACAGGTGTTGGAGGTGTTGGCCGTGGATGTTATCTGAGGCTGACGACATGATGAAGCTTTTGATGAACACTGCACACATGCATGTTCAGATGTATGTTGTTTCACAGTCCAGTGAGGCGATAGAATAAATTCAGGAAGTCAAATCAAATCTACATTTAGCAGGACGTCCCTTTATGCTCACACTCTCTGTTGTGCCTCCTGCAGCTACTTTGAGTTCCCTACATTGTTGGTTATTGTGTTTTCTGAATGTATTTGAAGCTCTTTGAGCTGTTTTTCCTTTAAGCCTCTGAACATCTTACGGCTGTTGCTGCATTCCCCTGGTGGAAGTGAAGAATCACTGTTATCTGACACACCGCTGACAGAGAGGTTTAAGAAGATGCTCTGTGTTCTGCTCGTGTTGATTTAACCACGGCTCCTCTACATATCTTTGTAGACAACACATTTCTCCTCCACGTGTGGATCTGTTCACAGGTAAAGAAACTGTCCATACATTAATCAGGAGATATGCTTTAACAACGTGTCCTATGTATCATCCAGTCAATAAATACATATGTATTATTTAATGTCTTGCGTTTCTATATGGAGCTCCAGACTTTGGAGCCAGACAACTATACCTGTTAATAAGTGCTAATAAACAAAATAATAGTACCACCTGTCACTCAGAGAGGCCACGCCCCCTATTATGCGTCACTTTAAGCCTTAATATAATGTAAACAGGTGAGTTGTATAAAGTTTCTCCCGTTCAGTTGTCATGAAGAGAGAAATGAGCTATAGAGACCCAAACTGTTTTTTGTACCAGGCTGTAAACATGTTTATTTCTGCTGTAAGTTTAACATGGGGCTCTATGGAGACTGACTCACTGCTGGAGACAGCCTCAAGTGGACACCAGAGGAACTGCAGCTTTTGGCCCCTTCAAATTGGCTTCATTTCTCAGGCACAGGGGGTGCCGTTTGGTTCAGATATCAATGAATAATCATACTACAAATCTATATATTTATTAATATAATATAAAACAACAATGCAATGATACTTAAGATAATTCCAGCTTCACCCTTTGGTTGGAGGTCTTGTCTAAGGAAGGTACGACTGAAGTCCTGATAAATTGCTCGAGTGTTCCTGGAGGATTTACTCGACCGCAGACGGAGCGGAGGGTTCTGCCGCTCTCAGAGGAGCAGAGTGGTCGAGGATCAGAGGGGATTATGGGAGAATACACCAGCAGATGAACGATCATTGTCTCCTGTAGAGTGAGAAGAGCTCCACACAGCAGCAGCAGCACCTTTACCTACAGCACCCGGCTGTGTGTTTGTATTATTTGTTACAGACGATCTGTCACCAGCACACACTCATGGAGCTGTGTTGTTATTAGAGTCAGGCAGCTCTCAGTGACACATCCCATTTACATGTCTGTGTGCGTGACTGATGCCGACACTGCTTGGTCATCTTTAAAACACTGTAATTATTCAGAATACAGCCATAACAAAGTGTGGAGGTCAGAGGTCAAAGTCTGATCAATCTGAGCACGAGTAGAAAAAATGTGTTCAACTCCCCGTCACAATATCTTGAAGTAAAGTGTGGAATTGTTAAAGTATGCAGCATTTGAACTTATTTTCAGCACTCTTGTGCGTACAGGTAAGTGCACCACCGTGAACATCTATCAGGAGAGACTGTCACAGTGTGCAAATGATCCTTATTCTTTACTGCATCAAGACTTCAGAGGCAAACACAAGACCGAGTTCTTGAAAACGAATCAGGGTGATGAATGCTGGCTTTTCACAGTGTAACATTCAGAGCTTTTAAACACTTGAATCTTTGGCTGCTAACAGAGAGAAAGAAGTTGGGTGCAGCACCGGTTACCTCTTTCATGCACTTTTCGGAATGGTTTATTAAGAAGTAATATTAAAGAGTTTGTCATAACACGATGCATTAGTGTCTCTTTTCTCCAGTTGGCAGTGAGGGACCTCATACGAGCACACAAACAACCAAAGAACAAATGAAAGATGCCAGAGTGGAGCCTAAAACAAATATCTGAGGAACATTGTATGAGCTACAACTCACAATTACAGGTGTTATATGTAACTTTCAGAAAATCCTCATTCCCAGCGTCATGGTCGGCCGTTGTGGGAACTGCAGCCAACCTTCCTGTACGCTCTCACGCATGAACGAGCATCCAAGGTTTTTTCTGAAGTCACACGAAACTGAGCATGCTCAATCGCGGAACAAATGAAGCACTTGTGCTGTGAGAGAAAGAACGCTGCACGCAGGTTTTGTTTCCATGACAACAATAAGTCGTGGGTCTGTTTTGATCCCCAAAAGCAATCGAAGGTCTCCATGATTCGCACGCCCTGCCGATGTTGACTCTAGTTTCCCCCTGACGTCGATCACATCCCTGTTTGGTCAGACGGGCTTCACTAGATAAAATAGTTTTTTGTGTGTAGTTTGTGTTGGTGTTGTTGAGGGTGCCGGTCGTTTGTTGGCATTATCCATCTAAATTTCACAGCTTGCGTTGTCTCATGTTGTAGCGGCGTCCTCATCGTCACATCCTCTTGTTTCGTGGAAAAACGTCCCGAGTGCTTTACATAAAAATCAGCCCACAGGCTGTGAGGGCTGATGGAGGAAGTTGGTGAAGGTCTCAATTTATCAGTTCCTCTAATATCCCTTCACACATGGGCAATAATAAAGATATTTGATTGATTAATACATGTAAAATCTTACATATTGCCCCTTTAAGCCCCACTTCAAAAACCCCAAACTATCCCTTTAAGTGTTAAGGCAGGTATCAGCCAGAGGGTGAGACGTCATTTTCTGTCTTGCTTTGCTTTTGTACACAGAAATGTTTTGTCTTTGCTTAAATAAAAAGTGTGAAATGTAACTTTGGTGTGTTTCAGTATGAATGCGTCACGGTTTAGAGTTTAGCCGAGTCATAGTCGTTCCAACAAACATATCAAAGTCATTCACACATTTTTAAGAACGACATGTTGCCAGTAATGAAGACTGCAGCCCCTCTCAGTGGTCACATGATGCCTGCAAGTCGGTGTGACCAACAGGAGGCCAGTCATCTTCCATATCACCAGTGGTGGCAGGATCAGTGTCTGAACATTGATCATGATCAATCTTTACTGGAGGAGACCTTTATTGACAGCTATTGAAAGCTAATTCACTCTTTAACCGACAGCTCAGCTTCATCTAACAGCAGAGACGTTTTCAGGTTCATATTGTCATGAAAACAGCACACAGCTCAAACTATTTTTACATTTCCACATGTAATTACCAATCCAATGTGTTTAATGTGTTTGTGTTGGAATGTGCTGCATGTTCAGATCTGAATAATAAAATCAGGTTATTTGCATCATGTTAGATGTTGTAAAAGCAGGCCTGACTGAGGGGCTGAATTCAGTCTAACTTTAATCCAGGTTTAAAAAGTGTTTTAAACTAATTTAAGTTCAAGGAATAAAAGTAAGTAAAAGAAGAACTTTATAAACATCACTGGTAGTTTTATGTGTGTCACTTTCACTGAATGAATAAAACCAACACAGACACTGTTAGCTTGTCTATCGGTTATTTGATTTCAATCTTCCCTCACAATTTAATTCTCTCAGTGTAACAGCATGATTATATTTTGACGTATTGTTTGATTAAATAAATAAACATCAAATTTCGGGGAGATTTGTCTGATGCTGCGATTACTTCTGCTAGCTTGTATACCTGAATCTGTAGAGAGTGACTCCAGTGTCTGTCAGTGTGACGTGTCAGCTCCGGGCGGGGGGGCACACACCTCTGAGTTTTCTTTTCACACCCCTGATTGAGTAAACAGCAGCTCTCATGAATATGGTTTACTTCTAACACTCAGGTGTGAACTGTCGCTGCTTATCTGAGATGAGATATGACCAGCATGAGGGCAGGTACAAAGGTAAACACACATCATTCATAATAATAGTGTTAAAGAATATACTGACAGTCATTTTACTTTCAGTACTTTAATATATAACTTACTTTTATGTTACTTTTACATTTTTGTGCTGAATTTAAATTCAGTTTCACCAGTAAAAGTCTCCTTCCTTTGCTGAATTAGTTAACAGGTGGTTGAGTCGGTATATTTATATAGTGCCAAATAACAACAGAAGTTATGTCATGGCAGCACATATAGAGCAGGTTTGTAGTGTGTACGCTTAATAATTGATTTACAGAAACTATTTCACCATGAGTTCGTTTCTTTTAGATCTTTGAACTACAAAAAGAAACGACTTCAGTCCTCGTTCTTCATTATATCATTTTAATGTTGTGTTTCATGTTGTTTTTATGTGATTTTGTATCTTCCTTTAATCTGTACATTTAAATTATAACACCAAGCATTAAGTGACCTGATTAACCTTCTCTAAAATTAAAAACTCTGATAAACTTCATGTGGATCACTTGATTTCTAAACTGTGATAAACTGCTCCTGGTTCACATCTCCGACCCGCGCCGTCTCTCTCCCTCGTCAGTTTGGGATCGTCCTGTATTAAAAATGATATTCTCTCTCACAGTGAATGAAGTGTTTCCGTGCACACTCCGCTCTCATGCATAAACTACGTTTACACAGCTGGAGTGACATGAGAAATGTAAAATCAGGCACGAATGAAAGGAGAGGTCTCCCCGTATCCAAGTGATAAGTGATCGTTGCCGTGGATACGGGGAGAGTGGGCGGTGCTTATTGTGGCCCAGGACACATGTGCGTACACACTACCAGACGTATGTGGATAAATGCTTCCCAGACCACCTCCGTATGTGGCCTCTTCCATCCGTCCTGGGAGCGTTCACACCTGTAGTTAAGGCTGTCCACTTGTGATCCGATCACGAAAACCACATGTTGATACGGGTCTGAGCGGGGTCTAAGAGAGCAACATCGAGGGCTCGATCCTCCGGTGTCCTCGACATGCTCTCCATGCTGAATTTGAGCTCCTGCCCTCTGGCAGGAGATTTACATTCCCAAAGGCAAAGTCCAGCAGGATGACGAATTCTTTCATCACTCAGGTTAAAAAGTACTAAATTCTAATGATGACCCAGAAGAAGCATTTTTCTTTTAGCTTCTGGCAACTATTTCTGTTTTTTCATTTTGTTTTAACGGTGGTTTTACAAACTCTCTGCGTCCTGTGCCACCTGATGTATTCTTGTGTTTTAATGTTTATTGTTGAGTCTACGTGTCGTGTTTTCTGGTTTCACCTCGCTGCAAACAAATTTCTCCTCGGGAACAATAAAGTTAAAGCAAACATTATCCATGTAAATTTACGGAGGAACAGCCTGTGTTGTCATTTTTTAAGCAGCTCTCATTCTTCTGTATTACATTCAGGCTTTAGTCGACCCTCTTGTTCATGCTTTAGATGTCCACAGACTGTACCTTTAAAAAGAACTCCTATGGAGCGGCCTCCCATTGTTCTTATTGCTCCTCGTTTTAAAGGAAAACTTAGAACCATAAAAGAGTTAATGGACCGAACAGAAGGTAAACACACACAGTGTCCACTGAATCAGATGATTAAACTTGTTGAAGTTATCACAGCAGATTTTTCAGTCGGAGCTCGGAGGTGATTCTCATGAGCCGCTCTCACTGTCCAATCAGAGACCGGGTATATTTGCTTTGTCTCAAATGTCCAAATGCTTCCGTTGAAGAATGAACACTTGATTAATCAAAACAAGCGGCTGAAACTGAAGCTGACACTTCGGGACATATAAGGTCTGTTTCCAACATAAATGTTAGTTTGATAAATGTCAAACTTCAAGCACTGAATAACAGTCTGTTAATAATAGCCGCGAGTTAGCATGTAGGAAGCACATGACCCAGGTGGAACATATACAGTGTGGAAGTTTGACTTACAGCGGGAGGGGGGCGGGCAGAGGCAGAGTCCCATTTTAATTATTATTATGTGAGTATTTTCTGTTCCAGTCGAACCTCACAAAGGACACAGGCAAGACGTCTCACTAACGTATGATCAGAGAATGAAGAGAGAGAGAAGTGAAGGTAAAAGTAGTTATGGACTCAGATAAAGAACATGAAACACAAATATATTAAAAGATAAATATCTCGTGTTTGATTTGGGTCTCTTAGCGTGCACTTATCAATGATTGAATAAGGCAGATGCAACTTAACTGTGTAAGGTGGGCCTTACTTTACCCACAGTGACATCATGCTTATTTTTAGAGCATTACTGTGCATGGTTGTACTGCTCACAAATCACTAGGCCTGGCCTGGGGGAGGCTGCACCCCTCCAAACGCCTGAAACTCAGCCAGTGAGCGCACATATCCAACATGCATGTTAAAGTGGACATGGAGCTCTTTGGAGCTCCGTCCCCTTGTGCTGCAGTTTTATGTCCCGGACTTTGACTTGAGTCAAAGTATAGATACTCCTGGTTACTCCGTATACTCCAATACAAGTGAAAGTTGCTCACTCAAGTGATTACTTGAGTTAAAGTACAGGAGTAAAATCTCAAAAGGTATTTTCACAAAGCATCAGTGCCGTCAAGAATACATGAGTGTTACATTATTTACATCTTTAAACTCACATGCTGCAGATTCACACATTTGCAGCTCCATAATAATATGAACAATAATAGGAACAACCAAAATTTCCTGATGGTGAAATGTCAGCCAGGCTTTACACGGTGAGAAAACATTCAATTTCTTATTAAAGTCGGTGCAAGGCCTCTTGAACTATGCAGCTGTGCAGTATGTTCTTATTCCTGGTGCTGCTAAAGCTCCCTTTGCTTTGTTCACTTCTCTGCAGCAGTGTTGGCTACATACACTACCAGTCAAAAGTTTGGACACATGGGAAAGTGTGTCCAAACTTTTGACTGGTAGTGTTCCTCGACATCCTTTCTCAAGTTAGACGATGAATTTTTGTAGGCCGTGTTGCAGTTTGTGCGCGCTAAACAGAGCGAACATTTAAAACGATACGATACGAATTCAAAAACCTCAAACATGGGCTGAAGAAACGGCCACGGGTGCTCAGGTAGAGAATCGTCATCCTTCTCTGCCGTAGCAACATTACCGCCACTAAATGAACTGCCTGATCTGACGTTTGCTCTGCTCTATGTTCAACCATGGAGACGCACGAGGTACAGGTACGGCAACACCACTTGGACAAACCACACGCAGAACTACACAAGTTTATTGTCTTTTCTTGAGAAAAGAAAAGAAAGTTCAGCGAGTAAGAAGAACATTCATAGAAATGTAGTGGAGTCAAAAGTACGATATTTGTCAGATACAGATATGCAAAAAATGTACTTAAGTAAATTTACTTGGTTACTGTCCACCCCTGTCGGACTCACACAGTTTAGTTTTACTGGCGACTTTTGTTTTGACTCTTTGACAGTTATCATCTCTTTAAACAGATATCTGAATATGAAGGCAGAGTCTGGAACATTGTTGGTGTCCAAAGAGTTCCAGTTTCCATTTGAAGTCGGAGTTTTATTGACACGTCATGTTTCAGCGGGCTGTGACTGTCTGCAGGAGCAGCGTGTGAGGAGAGCAAGAGACACTGAACAAGTTGAAATGCAATCCAGGCACCCATCGACTCTAACTTGGTGACACATAAAGAGCATCTGTATATGAGTGCAGATAGAAATGTCTCTTTACTCCAGCTTCATTTCTGCAAGTCAGAATACTTGTCAGACTGTAAACAACCACCAGCAGAAGGAGGAGGAAGTCTTTGTCCAGCGATATCCATTATCAGTTGTACAGATCTCTGCAGGCAACACCTGAAACCAGGAATTAGCAATTTAAGAGGTTTTGTCCAATCAGCAGCCACATGTATGTAAACGCTGTGATAAAAAACACAACACACACATAAGGGTGTTTAACGCATTGTTTCTGTTTATGTAAAAGGTATAGTCTACAATTAGTGAAGGTTGAATTCACCCCAGATTACTGCAGAAATCCTGCAATCACCGCGTGCACAGAATCTGATATGGAAACAGATCTTCTAATCAGACTCTTGGTTCGATGCCCAAAGCAAATGTTTGTTCATTAAAACCAAACAGTAGGTTTGTGTCTCTGAAACACCACCTCTGTTTGTTCAACCTCCTGGACTGTCACCAACACAACTAAGCCAAGATTTCCATGTCATAAGGATGCCTTTTGTAACATCATGATGACAATTGTTTTGTCTAGAGCCCCACAAAGTGCTGGTTTAATCCCGACACTCTGGGTGGAAGGAGTAAGGAACATACAGGAACATGAGGGGGTTGTTTGGCTAAGGTTACCCAAGTTGCTCTTGGAGAGGGATCAAACCTTGAGGAGGCCCTTCGTCGTCATGCTTAATCCACGCTGCTTTTGTTATGCTTAGGCTTTTAGATAAACTCCTACTCTGGAGGGAGAGCGCAGCGCCGGGCCGGGGGCTTTTCTGCTTTTTTTACTGTCACATTTGAAGAAACAGAAACTCTCATGGAGTTACGGGAGGCGCAGTGTGGGTGAGTGGTGGGAAAGATAAGGCTTGTCATCAGGCCTTCCCTCAACCGCTCACTTGAAACAAACATGTCTGTCCTCGGGCCTTAACAGCCTGTGGAGGAAAGACATTCCTCTTTTTGCTCCTGCATTAATCCAATTACCAAACACCTGCAGACATGCAATAACAGTTCCTGTGCCAAGATACCACCTCCTGCCCCCCCATACCAACAACCTCTGCCTTAAAAAAACACCTCTCCAGGGCTGAGTCGAACCAGCTTTAATAAATATATCATTGTGGGTTTGTGTGTGTTCTTTGTAGACTAGTGTTTTATTAAACCAGGTTGGACCATTGAAACGTGCAAGACCTTGACTTTTACAGGTTTTTGTAGTGGTACCTTTAAGAAATCACCTTTAATAAATCACTTCATCATTCAGAGGGGCCACGCACAACTTTCACTTCACTGTCGATTGTTGTTGTAGGCATTACTTTATTACTTAAGTATTTAGTCTAGAATCAGAGGGAAATATCTGATCAGTGCAAACCCCTCCCGCCCCCACCGTCAAGTCACACACATATACTGATATTATTGAAGAGCATTGTGGATGTGCCAACAGCATTACTCTGGGTCATGAATCAATAGTTAATTAGCGTAGTTAGCTATGAAAAATGCACAAAAAAATTGCAAACATTGCAAAATTGCACAACACCTGTGAAAGTTTAAACGTACACTTGTTATTACGAGTGGACAACGATGAAGCACGAGTCTTGACCACACTTTGACCCTCCTGAGACCCTTTTTCCCACCATGCACTGGAATAAATAACTGATCAATGATTTTATACTGGTCACTTTATGAGTATGAGTATTAGGGCCACATTATAAAAAAAATCAGAGATTACAAGAAGAAAGTCGTAATATTACGAGAATACGGTCATAATTTAAGGCTGTGGTTGACCTATATGTTATTATGAAGGGGAATATCAGAAGAGCAGCCAGCCGCCTGCGCTAAAGTTAGGAACGTGGAGCATCTTGTGAAGTTATGCTTGTAAATGTTTGCACACATTGAACACACTCTGTAGCATGGAAGAATAGCATACATGTACCTCGCGAGAACATCCAACATCTCCTAGGCTTTGCTGTGGGCTGTGTTACCGTATAACACGTAGTCATGCACAAGCACATTACACAGCTTTACATGACAATACTTAAGTATAGGTTTCACAAATAGGAAATACTTAATCTTTTGGCTCATCAGCATCATGTGGTCGTACGTATCAGGACCCTGAAAAGTGATTTTAGTCATTTAAGTGCAGGCGGCTGGCTGCTCTTCTGGTGTGCTGCAAACGTTACCATGGCGATTGACCCTTGAATAAAGTGAACCACGGTTGAAGCTCTGGGCTACAGGTGTTTCGACATTAGTAAAATACGCTGACATTTCTATTTTTATTTTCCTATTTTCTACAGGAAAGTGAGGAGCGACAGGAAATAATGGGAATAGAGAGGGGGATGACATGCACCAAAGGGCCACAAGTCGGAGTCAAACCCCCAGCCGATGCGTTGAGGTCTTTGCCTCTGTACATGGGCCACCCGCTCTACTGACTGAGCTAAACCAGCGCAGCAACTTCTTTAGATAAGACCTGGTTTAATAAATCACTCGAGTGAAACTGCAGAAGTACCTACTAAGACTTTACACACTTAGAGATAGGTTTACGAGTAGCTGGTGCAATCCAACCCTACGAGCTATTAGTGTAAATATTAAGTGACAAATGATCTCTTCAAAGAACTTCTCTCTGTCGTGCAACCCATTCGTCTAATCTCCGTATTCACCAGATGTAACTAGGCGAAGTTTAAATACGGCAACCTGCTCCTGAAGAATAGAATCAGAAACCATGAAGCCAACAGGAGTCTCGTTTCACACCTACCAAGGCCTAAAGCTGGAAATACAAGCGCCACATGTTTGTGGGTATTTGAGAAAGGCTTAAAGTGAACTTCGGGTACAAATCCTGTCATCCGGCTCAGATCTGAGAGCTCAGACGCTCTGATCCATTTTTCTCTTCAGGTTCCTTTCATGCTCTGAGTAGAAGCTGCCCTGTGTTTACAGTAAGACATGAAAGGAGCTCAGAGCATGTTGCCGACTCCCATTCGTAGACAGCCGTGGACAGAGTGAATAGTTTAGGTTTGAGGGTGGGACAGAGGGTGGGGGCTGATACGCTGTATATCAAAGTCTAAAGATGGAGATATATTCACATGCTACACAAAACTGGCTGTTTGCTCAGGCCACAAGTCAACACTATGGAACGGGTCAACCCTTAACAATATGGTTTAAAAGTGATGGAAAATTCCACTGTCAGGTCCTCATACACTGCTCCATGTCATCAGAAGGTAGTGTTCGGTGCTTCCAGGACTTTTTATGGTCATGATGTGTGGTCATTTATCTTTCATGATAAATGTACATTCCCCAAACTTGCCAAGACTTTTTCTCCTACAGTTATGGATTTCTTTCCTTTCCTAGAATCGCTGCAGAAACCTCCAGAAAACTTCCATGAGCCTTCTGCATCCAGCTGGGTTTTACAATATATAATGTCAGTAACGGAGAGAAGGTGAGAATATCCAAGAAAAAGAAGGAGCAGCGCCCCTCACTGTGCCGTGCTCTATGAAGGCTCCTGTTGGCGTACATACTTGTATCTTTGCCACTTCCACTATGGACGACCCCCGATAGATTGTTGAATGTATTGAAAATTTATGACTCTGCAAAACAAGGCCACCTGGAAGACAGAGGGCAAAGTACAATCTTGAACCATATGGGCTGGATGTACTCAACAATGGAGGCCCAAGTGGTTCTGTTTGTACACTATTGATTTGCTGTGTAGGTGGAGCCATGTGGAATCATGTGCATACGTCTCAGATCTGAAGTACAGAACAAACTGCGTCATCCTTTACCATTTAGTATTATATATGGACCTTTTGGCTGCAAGGGAGAATACTTTAGAGCCATGGTTCTCAACTGGTGGGTCGGGACCCAAAAGTGGGTCGAGGAGCTGTTTTCAGTGGGTCGCAGACGTGTGCTTGAAGGACTCTTGAAGGACACGGGTTACCTATGACGTGCATGCAGCAGTAGTGTAGTTTATTCACACTCCATGTATCCACTAATTGAGTAATCCCAGCTACAGTTACATTTACATTCTTGAAACTTGATGAGCTCTAATGTTGATGCATTTATAATGCACCTTTCCAGTTTATTCCTGTTGAAAAAAAGCTGCTAATTGAATGAATTGTAGAGGGAACATTTTCCTCTTATGCACTGCTACCTGCTATTATACTGTTGTGTTGTGTGATGTTGATATACTGTGATGTTTTGTTCCATCTCAGATCCAAACTGCACCATTTATCAATAAATAAGCGATTGAAGTGGTTGAAAATGTTCAAAATGTGGGTCACAAGTCGTCACTAAGGAGGTGGTGGTGGGTTCCTGAGGCTAGAACAGTTGAGAACCACTGCTTTAGCGTGTACACCTTACAGTCGGTTGCAGGTTTTGGAGTTGCATCTAACTCAAGAATTCCTCTGGAGTATAATGCTCTTTTATTTGCTTTTGGCTCTGTTGTCCTTCTATGTTCCAACACTCACCGATGGTCATGGCTTTGGGTAGAGGCTGAAATAAAGATCTCAGAAACAATCAGCTGAAATGAGCTTCCTCTGCAGAGCGGCTGGGATCAGCCTTAAAGTCGGTTAAGGTTATGCTGCTCCTTCGCATTGGAAGAAGCTGAGTTTGGGTATCAGATCCTCTGTGCCTGCCTTGGGAGATTTTTAGGCCACATCCAAAAGGTAGAAAACCCCAGGATAGACCCAGAACATGCTGGAGTAATTAAATATCATCTGACCTTAGAAAACCTCTGGACACCTCAGTAGGGGCTGGAAGAAGCTGCTATAAGAGGGACGTCTGGACTAACTTGCTTTGCTTTCTGCCACAGCACCAGAGCCCCTGATAAGTGGGAGAAAACAGATGGATGGATGGATAATGAAATACACAATTATAACAACATTAACTTTAAATTCCAGTTGCCTAAGAATGAAAAAAACAAACAACTTCTGTGACCCAGGCCTTCTGTTGTAAGTTGTGTCCACTCACAGCCAAGGTCTGCTTTCTCAGTGTAAACTCGTCCAGAGCGTCAGGCCTTAATGATGTCATCAATCTGTCTAATTGTTTCTGTCCTTAAGTCACTCTGTTATTACAAATTACACTCGAAGAACCAAAATAGAACAGATGTAACACAGTTTGTTCCATGATGAGAGATATGGCAGTTGTTCCACATTCATTTGAACGATGCCTGTAATTATTGGAAGGGCTCTGTAACTACTTGACCATCAATCATTGAGCAGGTTTCATTTGAATCTGAACTCTCGGTTTCTGGGATATTCAAGGTTTCTCATGGACGAACATCGTTGCTGCGTTTCTGTATCCACATATCAACATGACAGAGAATAGCTGAGCTGCAGGAGAAGGGAATGTGCTTATGTAGGACTCCCAACACCAAGAGCTTCACATGAAAAGAAGAAAATGATCCGTCAGACCTCAGTGCACTCACTAAAGAAGCTATTTGACGCGGGCCTCATGGGCCTGACTGCTGTTGTGTTTGGCTGACCAGGGTTGGGAGCTGCAGGGCAGCAGAAGCCAACTGTGGCTGCTGAGCAAGAGCTGTTTGTGTGGCAAGACAGGACATGGCCACCCCTGGACATAAGAACACATGCAGAACAGAAGGTATAAGAAAGAATGGTAGGAGCTTAACAGAAAAGCAGAAGATGGTTTACTGCAGGACAGGTTTATTTTAGATTTTACTCTTAGAGTATATGCTCAAAGACATCCAGTTTTCATTCCCGACTCCTTAAACACGGCACCGAGGTCAGTAGTCCAGTGCTTCAAAATATTACAAGTTGTGTACCGCTGTGCTGTCAGTTCTGGATGCTGTTCTCTAGTTTATTGTTTTGATGCGCCGTTGAAGTCAGGTGAGGTAGTATATTATTTATTAACCATGTCTTCCATCCATGTCTCTTGTACCAACATTTAGGTTTCATGTTTTTCCTTGATCTCCCATCTCTCCAGATACAGCAGCTTGGTCAGTAGCCAAAAGCTTCAAATATGCTGACACATGAAGAGTAAGGGTTGGATAGTTCAAACAAACTGGGACTTTCATCCAAGAATTCCATGTGAAACCCAATGTCAACACTGACCTCCTTTAAGTTACATGTGTAACACCACCTACATAACGTAACCCATTTGTAATTTAACTAAAGTAAATTGAGTACCTATTTTAACCCAATTCACAATCTTTGTCTTAACTTAACCAAGTAGTTGAGGTGCTGAAATCTACCATCAACGTACCATAACCCCTCAACGGTAACCCCTCAATTATAACCACTCGACCATAACCACTCAACAGTAACAACTCAACGGTAACCCCTCAATCATAACCACTCAACCATAACAACTAAACCATAACCACTCAACCGTAACAACTCAACCGTAACCCCTCAACCATAACCACTCAACCGTAACAACTCAACGGTAACCACTTGACCATAAGAACTAAACCATAACCACTCAACGGTAACCCCTCAACGGTAACCCCTCAATTATAACCACTCAACAGTAACAACTCAATGGTAACCCCTCAATCATAACCACTCAACGGTAACCACTCGACCGTAACAACTAAACCATAACCACTCAACAGTAACCACTCAACGGTAACCCCTCAACCGTAACCATTCAACGGTAACCACTCAACCGTAACCACTCAACGGTAACCCCTCAACTGTAACCACTCAACGGTAACCCCTCAACCGTAACCACTCAACGGTAATAACTCAACCATAACCACTCAATGGTAACAACTAAACGGTAACCACTTGTTCACTGTGTTTGTCTTGTACAAGGTAGGTTACAGGATTCATGTGGTTCTTCATACATCCAAACTTGTCAAATATAGCTGATTGGCCATACACTTCAAAATACAATCATTTTGTCACCTTTCTAGTGTTTGTTTTATTACTTGCTCTTCTGCTAAGTTAACAATAATGAAAATAATCATGAATAAAGCAAAATCAGGATGGACTTTAAAAATAAAGCTGAAAACATTGTGAACTACTGTTAACATGTGCCTAGTGTTACAGTCACAGATTTGTAATATTGTGGCACCAAACTACAAAGTAAGAGACGGTACGTTTTTGGTTGGGGTATAAATAAGTACTAACGTTAAATAGGTAACATACTTAACTTACATAGTTAATGTACGTACATAACTAATGAACTGATGTAATAAAAAGAGGTCAACTTCCCTCATTGCCTTTCAGTCTCTTACCGTGATTGAACCCAGTTTGCAGGAAGAAAGTCTGTTTGATTCATCCATCGCATTGCAGTTCCCTGCACACTTTTACTTTTTTTATACTACGTCACCTTATTTCAAGGGTAAATATGTACAGGTAAACACCTACAGTCGTATTGAAAAGGCGTGAGTGAGAAAAGGACATTGACCACACTGGTAGTTTAAGGTCTATGAGATCCAATTTGCACACTCGGCCTTGTAGGAGAAAATGCATCGACAGACTGCCCCTAAGAAACAATAAAGCAGAGCTCCAGAACAATTTAATTGCAACATCGTTACATATATTGCTTGTTATGTCTGACATTACCACTTCAATAAAAACCCTCTAAACATTCCAAATGTGCCCGTAGGATTTATTTGCTCTGTCTTAAATCATTACAGGGATGCTTTAGGAAATGCAAACCATTTTTTTCCACAGCACTTAAAGATTATGATTAATTGTGTCAACGTGCATTGCCAAACCAGTGATTAATCCAGTGTATACATTTAGTGTCAACAGAGCGGAACAGCAGTTATACTGAGCACCTGGCAGAGAGGGAAATGAATAACAGACATAGGTAATGTAACACACACTTAGGATGAGGATGTAGAGCTTATTAGAAAGGTTTGGTGAAGGATTGCACCTAACACAAAGTGAGAGGACATAAAAGAGAATGAACTTAGATGCTCTTCCCCTGACTCAAGAGGGTCGCGATCGTTCCCATATTTAAGCGAACAACCTTCATAAAAAATAAAATACGTCTCCAGAAACTGTGAATGAGAAGAGCAGGAGGTGATCCATGCGTAGTTTATCAGAGCTATCATGAGCGTGGGGAGGAGACAGAAGTTCGGAGAGGAGCAGTTATAATACAGATAGCTTATGTGTGTGTTTTGACGCTCTTTAATCAATAACGTCGCGAGCTGTCCATATGTCCGGGCACAGTTAAAGTATAAACTTCGTCTGCATGGGCCGTCATATGCTGTGTAGTTCATATATTTCTCTGATAAACACAGAGCTGTAGAGGGGCATCAGGCCTCATTGTCAAACGAAGTTTCATATCACGTCATGTGATGCACAGTCCGCGGTTTTCTTGCAGAGTTGGGCCACATTTGAAGAGACCGGAGAGCAGACCGTTACGGTTCCAATTAGCGCTCCGATGCGATCGTATCCCTTTCAGAAGCTCTGTAATCCATCCTGAACCGCAGTGTCTTTTTGGAGCAGTGGGCCGTGGCTGACATGTCGATTTTTTTTCTCCAACAATTTTCCAAAGTTGGCAGTCCAAGTCCGGTCGTGAACTGCAGCCAGCTCCAGATATGTAATTTTTCAGATCTGGGTTGAAAACTAATTGTAGATGTGTTCATTTCCTGGTACTATCGAATGTAAAAATAACAGATCGTTTGATATCAAAAAATGTCAAAAATTTGACAACCTTAATCGATGTTTGTTTATACAACTTGACTGCTTTATTTTGAATGTCCACCTAGACTTTTCATATTAAACATTGCTAGTTTGACCGCTGCACAAGTGAAACTCATGCTAACAGGGTACCTATATGGTCATATTTTGAAGCGTAGGGCCACTGATCAAACCGCCATATTTGAGGTGATAGCAGTGAGAATTGGTCTGTAAATGTAATATTCCTGTGGGTGTTGGCGTGGGATCCTGTTTTCTTACCGACTTAATGCACAGTAAGTTTCCTTCTTCCACATTAGCATTCAGCCTTAACTGATTAGCTTAGCCTGCCTCAGGCGATGGCAATCACAACCTTTTGAATCTTGAGGAAGATAAAACATTGGGGAGAGCTGGGGGGCCATCATAAATCTTACGTAAAGGATATCGGATATCAGAAATGCCCTGAGTGGATGAATAACATCGTACCAGCCTTCCTTTTTCTCTGGCTCTGAATCAGAGTTACACACTGGCGCTCCTTCATCTTAACTACATAAATGAAGTTGAAATGAGGAAACACTGCCCTACGGAGCAGGATGACAATGGTGAAACTGAGTGGAGTTTGGATGTTGGTGAAAGACTTTGAGGTATGCTTTCAAGCACCGAGGGGAGCCCGGTGCAAAGTACTCAGGCATAGCAGTTTGATTTCCCAAATGATCGTAATTAAACGTTTTCTATTTGAATAGCCAGCAGGGAACTCTTCGGCTTGTGTTTGTGTAGTGGCTATTGTGTTTGTGGAGCCAAATATTGGAAACTTTGATACAGAATCCCCTGATGTATGTTAACTTTGGCAGCAGCCAAAGGATTCTGGGGATGCTTTTCCTGCACATTACTGCGCCTCCACTGTCCACCACCCACCATCTCCACAGGTCGTGGAGTTCCCTGTAGCCACTGCTCGCTGTGCTGAGGAGGGGGAAACACAGGGAAGACATTGTGATGCATCTCGGGGTGAAAACGTATCTCAAATGTCTCAGAGGTTTTTAGAGAAAACACTTCGATGTGGGAGTTTTTTTGGAGAGGCCTATCTGGTCTTGCTGAACTCTACTTCATCCTGTTGCATACCTTACAGTGTTGTTTCTCGCGCTACAAGAAGCCTTAATCCACCTCCAGAATGTGTCCTCCTCTTACAGCAGGTATGGTGCATGAACCTCTCACCCTGCGATCTCTCCCTCCTGCCTGGGGATCAGTAAATGATCAGACTACTGTGGAAGAGAGGACCAGGGCAAGGCATCTTTGGCCGGTCTCTGTGCAGCACAGGATGAGTCCCGGCTTGATGGGAATGTGAGCTGAGGGCCGCACAGGAGGAAAGGCAGAGTCAGCAAACAAGGGGTAGAGCAAATAAGCCTCATATACGGTTTGTTATTAAGTTCTCTTTTCACGTGTGTGCTTACACAGTACCACTGATACCAAGATAATCCAGTCCTGCAGTGGGCTTCTTTTTTAAGGATCTCTCTTGTCAGGGGTCAGTCATCTTTTTTAATAAATGAACAGCTGACTAATGACCTCACTTGTGTCCCGCGAGTTTAAAGGGGCCTCAACCTTTAGCAATGGCTTTTTTAATAATGTGTTCATGTGTTCTGTGGTGCAACTCAGGTTTACATTTCCCATTGACGATTATCACATTTGAAACACGTTTTCTTTTTGTTCTTTGCAATTTATGAACGGTGTAGAGGAACAGGAAGGTAGTGAGGTGGTCTTGAACCTGGTGGTGGACTCAGGCTTTCTAAGGAGCAGGGTGAAAATAATAAGGGCAACAGTTACTGCAGCTGCTGGCATGGATGCTGTGCCGGTTGTAGTCCTGCGACCATGCATTTACTGTCTTTCCCAACTCATCAAGTCTGGCAGCTTGGGCAGTGGCCCAATGCTTCAAAGTGTTGTTTCTGCATGCTGTCCTCTAGCTTATTTTCAGTGCCCTACAGGTCAGATATTGTAGCATGAAGAGTGCAAAGCTCTGCTTTGAGTGTTGGTCGAGGCTGATGAAATGGTTGAACAAATAAACGACTATCCTCAAGCAGAACATGCTTCGATGCTCTTGTGTTTGTAAAGCAACACAAGTTAGTTAGTTATGCAACGTATGTCAGTTAGGAAACATTTAAACCCACACCATGATATTTTTCCCAATCTTAACTGAGTCATCTTGGAGCCTCAGCCAAACCAATGACAGTTTCAAAACGTTAACGTTTTTTTATATATTGTTGAACGTCCAAAACTCAATAAATGTTTGCATTATTTTTCAGCCTGCTTGATTATTGCTAGCTTGATTGCAGAGCCCTGGACTTGAAATAGGGGTACCTTGCTTGCTGTGTTTTGGAGCTTAATGAGCTGATCAAGCTGCCATACTTGATGACATCAGAGTGGGAATGTGTTGACCTTTAATGTGGGCAAACTATAAGTGAGGGATAATACCCGATTATGTGTCCATTTTCAGAAATGCATTGCTTCCATGGAGTCTATAAATTCCTCATTATGGCCTTATCCTGCTTATACCATGGAGAAAATCTAACATGTCATAATGTTGTTTTTCCATTTTGCAATCAAATATAAAGTTTTTGACAAGCTGCAGCTCGCCTGAGAGTTTGATTAACACCTGAAAAAAAAACACTCGCTATTCCAGAACAGATTTCAGATACAACTAGGCAATGGAAAATTTTTTAGTCCATAGCGCAGCTCAGTCATTCGGCTAACCGTATGCTAGCAAGAGTTGAAGTCAATAACATTGGGTAAGATTGGCATAAGGCAAGTATAATTAGACAGAATGCTAAACAACAAGACTAGCTAGCTAACCATCCATGTCATTGTCAACAGATCACCGTCAGCCATTTTTACTGTCGGCTGCAGCCTGAAGCAGCGAGAAAGAGCAGATGGGATGTGAGATGATCGCTGATGTGATCCAAGGTATCATCAAACATACAAAGCTGAACTACACTGGTTTACACATGCAACATTGTTATTTGCAGAGCTTATGTGAATCAAACTGTGATCGTCCACAAAGTCTTGGTACTTGGTCTGAAGAGCAGAACGGTCTGTGTTTGATCTCGGTTTTCTAATAATACAAAGGTTTATATCCTCTCAGATCTGTGTAGATACTTTATGGGACTCTGCACTTTAATGTGACATTTGTATTTGTACTATTTAAAGCCATTTTCCAGAGGCTTTGATAAAATTAATAAATACAATAGAATTCTGTACACTTTTTGAAGAGGCCATCTGTGTAACATTTCAGTTTCAAGTAGTTTTTCTGAAACATGATTATGAGCCACAAAGCCTCCATGGAGGTCAGAGTAATAAACTTGTCTCTGGCTGTCGTAAGTCTCTGAGGACTCCACATCAGGAGTCCAGGACTCTTGCAGCGCCTTCAGTCAGCTTTCCCACATCAGGGTCTGATGTAGGCAGCCACTTCCCCCTCAGCTGGGCCGCCTGCCAGCAGGACAGTGAGCAGCTGGTCCAGTCCCAGTCTTTGAAGGGGTAGAGTCAGCCCATGGGTATTACAAAATGCTCAAGAATGACATGATGGGAGTGTCATGCTAATGCACTTATTAGAGTCAGGTTTCTCATGAGCTAAGTATGGAGCCGTCCTCTTTCTATTATAGTTCTAACATATGGTTCACAGTGATGGGAGAGTGGCAGCACGCGGTTAAGGAAAAATGTTGGTATTCTATTCGTCCTGCTCTTTGTATGCCTGCCGTCCATTCCAGCCACGTTACTGTGACTTCTTAAGGCTGGCCCACACTGAAAGATTTTTCAAATCTTAACAGATGTCGAAAATGTGAGAGAGCCCACACATGACGACAAATAATGATAGATTGAACAGCTTTGTTCCTGTAGTGTGTGAAGAGCAACGATATGACCCAAACAGCACACCGCACGCTAACAGATCCATTCACCAACAACCAGAGTCCGACTCTCACAGCTGGAAATCTCACCAAATCTCTGGTGGTCAAACGAGACTTTAGAGGAAACATACATGACGGGCGACGGGCAGGAAGAATTGGTGATGATAGTTTTTGGACTTTTTACTGAAAATTCAGGAAGAAAAAAGAACAAACTGTGAATGAAGTGGTGGAGACGGCGTGAACACGGCCTGCACGTTACTTTATGAAATTGGTGCAGTCACGACGTTCTTCCGAGCAGATCGGGGGAAGTAAAATCACTCTGAACATCCCCAGCCATCAAAAAATCGTGACTTTGCTCACTTTTGTCGACCCTTTTGTTGGCTTGATAATCTTGCGCATTAGGAGTACTTAACAGGTTTACGAAGATAGTGGGATATTTCCAAAACTTGCAATTGTACAGTGAGAGCAGAGCACTCACTATTGGACTGACCAGCATCACCATTGGAAACAAAAAGTCATCCACACCTCTTTCAAGCCACGAGGAGTAAAACTGTTAAGTCAGGTTTTATGTCATTGTTACTGTTTCGTCCTCGCCCATTCAGGTGCTTAGACTCCACCCCTTATGACATCAGACTGACCACACCCCTGTCACACTAGATGACCACTCCCCAATGCCAGCTTGCACCTATGACAAAAAACAGACCATGCCCAGTGAAGGCAACAGGCCACGCCCACTACTTATACTGTGAGATGACCTTATCAAAACTATGATGAAATTCCTTTTTCATTGATAAAGATTTAGGATTGATAAAGTTTGATTGTATTTTAATAAGTAAATATAATTGGTGGTATAACTGGTGTTGGATGTAGGACTGAAACCTGATGAAAAGCTCAACATACACACTTTACAGATCACATTCCCCATAAACCTGGCTGCTTCCTGTCTCCTTGTCTTTGTCTTAACTGAAGAGTTCAAACATGCTGGAAGTGTTTTTTCCACTTACCGTTACAGTTTCCACTGCCAGAGGTCCTGGAAAGTTTGAGTTCAGTGCTTTAGGGAGAACACGACCCTGCTACTGGTTAGTGTCAGTCTGTTCCTGGAGGTAATGTAAAGAGATGATGAGGAAGAGCAGGACATCATATGATGACAGCTGGAATAAAAGGCTGCTGCTATGGGAGGTGGATTACAAGCTATTTCGAATGCGTTATAGCCTACCTCATATATGACACATTAAAATAGCATGTAGAATGAGGAGCATGATGTCATTTTAACCCTGAGTTATAAATACAGCTACCCATGTTACCTATGAAAAACTGGCACATCAGTTTTCCCATTAAATACTTCAGCACCATTCTCACTGTGTCACCAAGTTTTATTGGGTTATGCAGCCTCACTGCTTCTCTGACAGGCCCAGAATGAGCACTGCCAGGCCGCTGGCAGCTGCAAAATGTGGAACACTTCTCAGCTCTGATCACAGGTGAGCCGTAAACCAGCTCATCTCTGTCAATGTAATAACTCTGACATGTTGTCTCATAACCAGTGTTGGGTAACGGTACTTTTTAAAGTAACTTGTTACGTTACTGCGTTACCTCCTGAGAAAAGTAACTTGTTAGATTTCTTATGTGTTACCAAAAATTAAACCCTCTTTGCGACTTGTTCCACATGTGTGTTATATCATCAGGACGGCGTGTAGCCTGCTGTACGTCTACCTTTGAATGTATCGTCTCTACCGTCTCTGCATCGCCTCTTTTACAGCCCATAATCTGTAACTCTGCAGCCTGACAACAGGAATTACAGACACAGTATAACCTTTACAGCTCTTTATTATGCTAACAGTCTGACAGTGAACTGGGCAGAGGCATACAGTATTAGTCACAGCTGTTTCCATGACAACAATACAGCACAGGCTCTTAGTCCCACCAGTGTTGTGGAGCTGTGTTTAGCTGCAGATGCTTCTTCACGTTTGAAGTCGAGCTCTTCACAGCTGACGAGCACTTCTCCTCCAGACACAGCTTACATTTCACCGTCATGTTGTTCTCGTCCCTTTCACCCAAACATTCAGAATAATGTGAATATTTCCAAAAACTAAATGCTTTCCTCTCTGACAGCTCGCTAGGTGAGTTAGCTAGCTACACATGCGCACTGACACAGCTGTGTTTACCTTCTGCTGGTGCGCAGCTACCTGCCAAGAAGGAGGAGAGAAAGAGAAACAGAGCTTCAGGGAGTTTCTGTTTCTGTGAGGAGACAAAAGGAAAAGAGAAATACGGTGATTTATTTTACAGTAACAGATTACTTTTTATGAAGAAGTAACTAAATAACAGATTACTTGAATTGCAGAACTAACACGGTACGTTACAAAAAGTAATCTGAGTACTCGAAAGGATAACTTTGTAACACGTTACCTCCAACACTGTTCACAGAACTGAGAGCTCTCAGCAAACAAGCGACCTAAGGCTATTTTGAGACCATCCTCATCACACTCGATCCAAAGTTTTGTATTTAGTTTATTTTGCTCCTGTCTTGCTTTAGTCCTGTTCAGTTATGTATTTCATTGTTTAGATAATTTCCTGTTTCATTTTGTCGTCCTACTGTCAGTCCTGAATTTGGTTTTTAGTGTTTCCTGTTTTATTTTGTAGTTCTTTCCCTGAGTGTGTAATACCTTGTTTAACATCCTTTCCTTTGTTTCATTTCCCGGCTTTCTGCTTGTGTGCCCTGCCCTCATTGTTTTCACCTGTGTTAATTAGTTTCACCTGTCCCTGGTTACCCCATGTCTTTGTCTTCCTGTTTCTTTTCGAGTTTGTCGTCTGTTTCCTCGTGGCTCTTTGTGTTTTCTCCCTTGTAGGATTTTCAGTTGGACCTTTTCGTTGGATTTTACCTGGACTGTTGACAGTAAACCTTTGTTTTGTGCCTTTTGCCTTTTTTGTTAATTAAACTTATTTAAGTCTGCTTTTTGTTTGAATCCTCCTAACGTGACAACCTTTCCTGACATTCAACTTCTTTGTGAAAAGGGCCTTCCCTCATTTACAGCATAATGTTGCTTTAGCACAGCAAAAACTCTCAGCTTACAGGAGAAATATGTTTGCATCAACTTGGAGAATACGGAGAGACATGCACAAACTTCACCAAAAGATATTACAGGATGGGATCTTGTGTAAGCTCCCGTGATCTCACCAGGTAACAGGACAGAAGCCAAACTGAGACTGACGTGGTGCGACAGCTGACTGTAGTCCTGCTTTATATGAAGAGAAAACAAAAGCACAGAGCTAAACGATCACACAGGTTGTCTATTCTTCTGGGAGAATTGGAGGTTTTAACTGTCGACTGTTTAATATCGGCTTGTCAAAGATAGTATGCTAGCTAAGGTTAGCCTGAGGCGCTAGAAGACTCTAAAGACTTCTCTCTCATTGGCTATTGTGGTCCCAGTAGAGGAAGTACTGACATTATAATCCAGGTTTTAAATCCTAAATATCAAACATGTTTCATATTAACAGGACAGACCTGATGAGTCTGATGGTTTAATCTTTGTACCCCTCACATTACCAGACCTTGCCTTTGGGTTTTGGGTTTAAGATCACAACACATGTGACCTCAACACTGCCTACAACCCCCAGTCAACCCTTGTTGATGTTCTTTACCTAACCTTGACCTTAACGTGACTGTTGGAGGAAAAATTCAGCACATTTTGATCAGCCAGATTTCACGGTGCTGAATTAAATCAACTTTTCCAAAACAAGGGGAAAAACAAACCTTTTTGTTGTTGTGATTTCGATTTGGACGGGCTGATTGTTAAAGTGAGTAAATTTGTCTACAAAGTGGAGAACGGAGCTGCTCAGAACCTTCATTGTTCTCTCAAATCAGGTCATACATGTCTTCGTGATATCAGTTAATTGTGACTAATGTGATTTTCCACTGCACCATGGTATCATATTTTGAATATTTTGTGGTTACTTTGTTCAACAGTGAACTTCTATTTGATGTCAATCTGATTGGCTTTGACTTCGCCTCCTTATCTGCACATCTTTGTCCATGAAATGTTTGCTGGGAAGTTTGTTCTCCACACCGACGCATGGATTCTGGAAAGATTTCTCATGGTTTGGTGTGTAGTCCCCGCATTGAAAATCACGTAACGGAGAAGGTCAAGAAATTAAAATACAAAGGGGTAGATGTATTTTTGCCAGATAAAGCTAACACCTGTCAAATGGGACATATTCCCATTTTGTAGCCTCCTGGCAAAGAGACAATCCGCTTGTTAAGGCTGACGTCAACTGTGACATGAATCCATTTCCGGGTCCAAACGCTCCTTCAGTCGCTTTTAAAGAACCAAGTAAACACGAGCGGAACCCGTGAATCTCTTCACAATCACTACTTTCCTTTACAGAGGCGTCTTTTAGAGTCAAATAGGAACTAAATACATTTCATTCTAACAGAGTTGTGAGTGTAGCTGTTCTCCCTGGGGGGCTCTTATGAAAAGGAAGACGTAAAGGTGAAGCTAGCGGGAGACTTCTGCCGATGTTATGCCATGTTCTGGTTAATGTGTTTAGAATAAAAACTTGCAGGACTGCCATGAATCTGTACGTCCATGAAAAATAAAGTTTGTTCAACCAGGTTTTGGAGGGTAAGTGAGTTATCAGTGATGGGTACCAGGCTGGGGCTAAATTACTAAAGACCGTCGTAGCTCAGATGTGAGCAGGTCTTTTATCAGGAAGTTTAGGTATACATTCTTATCGCTGTGTAGCCTCTCCCTGCTCTCTGTTCAGGAGCACTTGTAAACGTGATCATACACAATGTAAAAATTTCTCATCCAACACCGTAAAGGTTTATACTGTAGCACAAGACGCTAGCTCGGCTAATACTGATCATTTACAAACAAGTTAAACCAAAGTTGTCTGGATGTAGTCTTCCTGTTTGGCTTTGTTTAGGAGTAAATCTGAAGAGACTCAGTGAAGTAACTCAGTCTAACACAGTGGATTAAAAGCATCCGAGGTGCTCTTGCTGGATCAGAACAACCTGTAGCCACTCTGGTCCGTCTGATAAGATAACCCAATCCTGATAGAAAGTTACTATAAGGATTTGTATTGCTGTTTACCCACTTGTTCATGTTTCGGTTGCCAACCATTTCTGCTTTAAGTTAAAGTTAGCTAATGTTAGCATCCAACGGTAAAAGCCAAATGTTGTAGTTTATGTATGTTACCGCCTGTGATAACGAACACGCCAGAGACACGCTACGAACACATGTAGATCAACAAAAAGACAATTGAAGGTGTTTTTTAGACTCAAAACGTTTGAAACAGCATCGCGGCATGTAGCAGATAGGGCACGTACCGGCTTGACCCGGAAACCCGTGCCACATCACCACTTAACAGCTGGATAAGGAAATGGTTCGACTTATTTGGACCTTTGAATGATCCCTATGTTTCTAAGAGTGACATTAAGATGGGCAGAATTCTCCTGTTTGTATGGTGTGTACGCTGAGGGAGTTCGGATTCTCATACTTCACTTTTCTTTTGGATTGGTACAATAAAAGAGAACTGAGTGACCCACGTAGTGTGTATGCCGAATCCTAACCAAACCTAAAGTATTCTCATCGTCGTCTTTATGTCATGGTATCCATATCAGACACAGTCTGAAAGGAGGAGACACGCAGGTCATGTTGGTTGAAGATAACTGCAGAAAGAAGGAAGCTGAATACAAACTCAAAGCAACCTCTTGAAGTAAAATGAGCTCAGGAAAACAGTTTCATTCCTCCATTGTACAAAAAATAAAAGCTAAATAAAACTCGCACTAAGAGAAGAAATAGAACAGAACACTTTGTACCCCACAGGCAGAGTGTTACAGCCAGTAAATATGGATCAAACCACTGGGTACAATCGAGAGTGACAGTTTCCCTTGTAATTGACCACATTTCATTTATGAGCGAATGAGTCAACACTGAATGCAGCGCGCCATTAAATCATCTGGGTGTTGCCTTTGTTTTGTGACTCGCATTTGAACAGCTAAAGGTTGAAACATTTCTTCCTAGATTAGTTTACTGTTTAATGTTTGCCTGGCTCCGAAGGAGAACAAACGGAATATGAATAATTAATAGGAAAGTTTTACGACCAGCAGCTTGATTCGGCTGGAAAACTACAGCTGCTGAGGCACAAACTCCAAGTCACCGTACACAATGAGGACATGAAGTGACTGAGTGATATTAGGTATTTGTTTTACATCGCTGTATTAGAGCTGTTTTTGTATTGCCATGACAGCACAAAGGCAAAGAGGCTTATGGAAAACACCACGACAACTACTCTACAAAGTATATTTGACAACTAAAGTGGTTACTGAATAAAATAAGAATAAACATGCAAACATTTGATCTATGCTGTTATGATCAATCAGGTATAAATACAGTATATAACACTTTGCTAAATATGTAAACATGGTAAATACAACAGTTAAGTTCTCCTAGCACATAAATGTGTCACCGTTGAAAGGATAGTTCAGATTTTTGTATGAGGCTTGCATCAACTGAGAGTGTATTACTGACAGTAGGTGGCGACCAGCAGCAGGCCGAGTTCAGACATCTACACTAAACTTTGTACCACTGAGGACAAAGTCTGCAGCTAAACGTGTTTGAGACACTTAAAAGAAAGCCCCCTAATTTATGCGAGTGTATGTTCATGCACGTGTATGCGTATGTATAATTACATTTATATGTGTATGTATGTAGATGTGGACGGGCTGCTTCACCTATGTCAGCATGTAGGTCAAACGAAGCCCAGCCTCACGCTGATACTGTTTTCTTTTGTTCCTGTTAACTGCCTGTTATCTTAAAACAGTGGCAACAAAGTAAAAAATCATTAAAAAAGTCATAATTAAAATTTAACTTCATTTCTGGTCCTGTAGTTCCTGTGTCACTTTTTTTTTTTTTTGCTGTTAACAACTGTATTCTTACGCATGCAGTACACTGTAACAGCTGTTCAGGTTAATGAACTATGATGACAGAACAATGTCATCATGTGGATGTCACAATGTAGAACATGGGAAAATCTATCTTTGTTCGAGCAGCCCCCCAAAAATAAAAGCACACCTCATCTGTGAAGTCGTTTTTGCATTTAACAGGTTTATTTCATTTTAAGTTTTTTTATTGGTTTCATACTCAGGGAAAAATGTCATTTACAAAGAGTAACATAATATTCTGTCACTACAAAAAGACAGAGGGATTGTTAATGTATAACATTTGTTTATAAAAGCACATCATGCCTATTCATGTATATTTATGTGTTTGTGTCTACGTGTCTGTTTTCTAAATGTTTTTTGTCTTGGCAGTAAAACAAATTTCCCCTCGGGGACAATAAAGTTAAAGTTGAAAATGTTTGTTTTGTTGTAAACAACATTTCTCCTACTTCCACATCAAATATTCTCATTGAGGTCCTTTATTTGCAGAAAATCACGACTGGTTAAAAAAACTAAAATATGTTTTTCAGAGCTCGAACAATGTAAAGAAAACAAGTTCATGCTTAAACAACAGAATGTTTTTAATCACAGCCTTAATGCATCTCTGCATGCTCTCCTCCAGTCTGTCACAGAGCTGCTGGGTGACAGTAGGCCGCTCTGGGAGCAGCTCGTCCTTGTTCGATGGCTTGTGACCGTCCATCTTCCTCTTGATCACATTCAGAAGGTTTTAATGGGAGTCACATCTGGATTGGGCCGGCCGTGACATGAAGAGAGAGATGTAAGACGTTGATTGCATTGGTATTTTATGTCTATTTTAATTTGTATTTATTTTATCTATTTCTATTTATTTATTTATTTGTATATATTGTATGTCTTTTATTCTTCTGTACAGCACTTTGGTCCTCTGTGGTTGTTTTAAAGTGCTTTACAAATAAAGTTGGATTGGATTGGAGATGCTGATTTAAAGAACATTTGGAGCGGTCTCTTAATTTGTTCGGGAGCTGTATATACCATAAAATGCTGTTATACCATCAAACATCCAAACAACAGCCCATACATACACATAGTTGTACATAAGAATAAATAAGTTGATACATACATAAAAACAGTTTGAATTTAGTTGGATCTGGTAACTTTCTGACCCCAAGTCTGATCTGATACAGTGTGAAGCACGCCGGCTTCTCACAACAGCTGTAAGTAAAACACTGATTGATAATATTGATAATAATAATAATAATAATAATAATAAAAATAATAATTTATACTATTCAAATTGTAAAAATGTGACCAACAAGGGACAAATCTCATGCTTGTGTTCAAACACCGTTTTGTCATTAGGATAATAAATCCTTCTGAACTACTGCTGGTAAAACATTCGTCATGTTTAGTCATTTCTGTGACCCTCTGCTGCAACCTTTCAAAAAGTATCCATCCATTTAAATCTTAATGATTTGCACAGTGAATACTAAACCCAGTTTTTTGGCCTAACATCTGATTGACTCTCTCTCGTGCATTTAGGTGGATTAGCCAACACACTCATTAAATCTCTTTTAACGGTGTGAACACACTACATTGTAAAGTAAGAATTAGTATATGTGTATATGTGTGCGCTGGGACAGAGCACTGTGTAGGACGTACATAAAATGTGATGGCATTGACCTGAATAGCGGCGTGGAGTTCCGGCAGCACATTTCTTGACTGCTGCACAAAGGAGCTGCCGGCCCACCCTCTGGAACACACTCACATTTTTGCAGCCTGAGGCAAACCGAAAAGATCTACAAATTGTAATGGGGCTTGTTGCATCCAATTATATCAAAACTTGTTTAACGGCAATAAATGTACATTTTATAGACTAAATAAGTGTGTAAGACATGACAATATATTTGCTATGTAGCTGTGCATAATGGGCAGAGCTGCGAGAGAATCAGACCCCAGAGCAGAGCGTTAAATTGGG
Organism: Semicossyphus pulcher; assembly: GCF_022749685.1. Classification (NCBI taxonomy): domain Eukaryota; kingdom Metazoa; phylum Chordata; class Actinopteri; order Labriformes; family Labridae; genus Semicossyphus; species Semicossyphus pulcher. The sequence goes on along the minus strand of NW_027211648.1, from coordinate 29,459,333 downwards.
GATAAATTTATGAGCTTTATAAATATGGCTTGAGTAACCAGAACACTGGGCACTTTCCCATTTCCTGCAGTGAGCTTTCTCTTGATCTTTATTGTAATGTACTTTATAGTGTGGCCCAGTGTAGAAAACACTAATGGTACCATGGGGATAGCTAAATGGCTCAGAGTTATTTCAGAGGTTAGAAGGTAGAAACAGGCTGTATTTTGATACATATACTCATTTAAGACACACAACATTCCCACGTCCAGAGTCTGCTTAAATAGGCCAACAGCCATTTTGGTCCTGCCACGGTTAATTCTTTATAAATAAAGTTTTGTAGTTATTCAAACTGACTGCATGAACTATGCTGCTGCCCAAAGCCCATGGGACCATTGCTTCACTAAATGTAACCATATATTCAAACAAACAAACAAACAAATCATTGGGTGAAACAATGATCCAATTAAAGTCCAACCATTGTTAAGTGTCTCAGTAGGATGGTGGGCCAAGATGTGCTGCCAGAGCAGCTTCAATTGATCTCTGCATTGAATCTACAAATCTGTGAACTCTACACGAGAGATGGAACACCATTGTTCAGAAGATATTCACTCACTTGTTTAGATGAAGGTGGCAGAGAGGGTTGTCTAACACTTTGCTAAAGAAAAATCTCCGATAGGTGTTTAGATCTGCTGAATGTTTCATTCACATCCTTATGTGTAATAATCAAACCAGTCAGTGACCCCTTCGTGCCAATTTCACCAGACGGTAGAGCCGAAGTGCCCCAGCAGACCCACCAATGAATATCATCGGCATATCCTTTCCAATATTCTGGGAATGAGCTTTGACTTGGGATCGCTGCCTGGGAAAAAAAACAATGTAATTTATGATAAGTTAAACGGCAGGGCACTTCTTTTAGCATCTCCCACAAATGTGGATAACATTAGTCTGTAATATCTCTAAGTCACGTGCGTACGTTCCAAACACCGGCTGTTTAACTCCATAATGGTCTGTCTGAAACGGTGGCTGTGGACCTTGTGCATGCATAAGTCTTAAACAGTGGTTGTGGAACTTGACATGCGTACTGTATCAACGACACAGAGTTCCCAAAAGCAAACTCAACCGTTTTAAAAACTCATTTGTGCCTACCTCAATCCAAATTTTAAATCATGTTTCTTGAAGCTGTCGGGGTTACAAAGTTAGTGTTACAATTGAATCGCTTTTTTCCAAAGCGACGGGTTGTGCAGTAGCTTCATGGTGTTCTCGTCTCTCTCTTTTATCGCTGTAGTTTTATGTGGAACATGTTCAATGTAGGTAATGTGCAATATACAGTATGTTGTTTGTGGTTGTCATTGGTATGTTTGTCTCTGTTTACATGTTGATTGTTGTTTGGTTCTCTAATTATTTGCTAAATGTATGCAGAATGCGAGTCCAAGACTTATTTCCCCACGAGGACAATAAAGTTTATCGTATTGTTTAAAAAGTTTATCGTACCATTTTGTTTCATTTTGTATCGTAACGTGTCGTGTCTAACTGTATTGTAATGTATCGTAACGTATCGTAATGTGTCGTGACATGTCTTATCGTATCGTTTAAAAAGTTTATCGTACCACAGCATTTCCTTTCGTGTCGGAACACGTCGTGGCGTATCGTAATGAATCATATTGCTATGTATTGTTATGTATCGCAATGTGTCGTGACGTGCCTTATCGTATCTTGTTGTGTCGTGTCGTGTTGGGTTGTCTTATTGTATTGTATCGCATTGTACCAAACTTCTGGATTGGTGGCTGTGCTGGCTGAAATGGGCTGTAGAACTCGTGCATGCTTACTTCTAGAGCGGTGGCTGAGGAACTCAAGCATGTGTCTGTCTTAAATGGTGGCTTTGGAACTGTTCAAAACGCTGGCTGTTGAACTCCTGCAATGGTATGTCCAAAACCATGACTGTTGATCACAGTGGCTGTGGAACACGTGCATGCATATATCTAAAACAGCTGAGGCTGTCCTGAATGTTTCTCCCATATACCTTACAAATGAGGTCATTGTCATCCTGGAAGATAATCCCCCCCATCAGGTCAGAAATGTTTCATCACAGGATAAAGGTGCTCATACCCTGGAAAAGGAGACCAAACCACGGCCACAAACTGGCCCCGCAGCATAACAGATCCACCAGATCCCCTCGGTGTTGGGGTAAAGCAGTCAGGTTTTCCCTTTAATTTGTCACCGTATACGTACAGATTCAGTCCACCAAAAATATTTCATAGAAACACTCCAGCCAGTAAATGTGAAAGAGGCTGACCACTTGAATTCCTTTGTGAAATTAAAGTCAAATCAAATTCAGATGACGACTCATGAGAGCAAGCCATATAAAATTAATCAGTCCAGCATGCTGGCAGCGGGGAAGGTGGACATTGTTTGATACTTATTAGCTTACAGGGTTTCCTGGCCTTTAAGCCAAGAAGGCTAGAGTAAACTCCACATGAGCACTTGATATCCTTAAACTAGGGCGATGTTTTCATTAAATTAGAATAGTTTTACACCACTTACTACAGGAACTAGGGTTGGCTTTGTCAGGCGGTCCATCCATCCAAAACTCACCTGATAACAATCTGTATTATTTTTATTATAAAATTCGATGGATACAAAATTTGACCGGAGGCTGAATCCAAATGATTTTAGTGACCTCCTGCATATATATATATATCTGTATATATATATATATATATATATATATTTATACACTATCACTGGCTTTATCAAGGAGTCCTGCATGTGCAAAACGGACACCACACAAGGTTACCTCGATCGTCACATTTTGAAGCTTTGGGCCGCTGACCAAGCTGCCAAACTTTGATGAGTTGGGAGTGAGAACATGTTGGAGGATTGCCAACCCCGCTGATACCTGGGAAACAATAATTACCTCAGCCGTATCCAAAGACCTTAGCATGTACTGCAGCAGCATGTACTGCCCTTGCAGGCTGCTGTATCTTTATCAGTACTAACTACCCAAAGTGTTTGCCATGAACCACGGTTACCATCCACCATGTGGAAGTGATTTTCATCAAGACCTGCTTTCACCTTCCTGGCCTGCTCTGATCCTGCTCTATAATTGTTGTTAAGGGCGGGGGGAGGGGAGAGGGACTTTTCCTCTCGCTTTCCTCCCACGCTGGAGGAAGCCTGGAAGGGGGGCAGCTGGTCCCTGTCGGCTCTGTATCTGTCAGTTCACTGTGCGTCCATCCTGCCACCCTCCAGCTCACCCTGCCTGTAGGAAACCATAAATGTGTCAGTGGCCCAGAGCGACATCTACTGTGTGAGGCACCACCTCACCCCCTCCATGCCCCCTGCCAGCCCTTCCTAAATCATTCACTTAGGACAGTAGCAGTGAATGACATTTCCCCCAGGCCCGGAGGACACAGAGGTAAAGCCAAGGCTAATACAGTAAATATCCACCCCCAAGTACTTCTGTCTCATACTGTTGTTCAACATGCAGATAGCTCATGCTGTCACACTGAATACACTGCAGAAAGTTTAACCATCGTTAGACCAGATTAAAACCCTGGTACCTTGTTACAATGTCGTAGAGAAATCAAAGCAGCTTTATTCTACATTTTGGTTGAAGTACTTATTTTAGCAAACTTTTTTTAACCTATTTTTGGGGAGTAGGAAACAACTTTGTGCTTTAAGAGAATATACTGTAGGCATATATGTGATCTGAACATTGTTACTGCAACGTTCTGAAGGTACTTTTCAGAGAACGTTCTCCGACTATTAAAAGGAACATTTGGAGAACCAAATAAAAACTTCCCACTCAAAACATTACCAGAACATCGCATGTAACATTCTCAGAACGTTCTCAGAGCAAAACATTTTTAGCTGGGTGTTCATATGAACAAAAATTATATGTGTTTGGATTACACTTAATGACACCTTACGGGATTCAGCACTAAATAATATTCAGTAATCTTCCCATGCAGACAGTGGAGGGTGTTGGTGGATTATTTCATCTGTGACGTCTTTTGATGGGGGTCAGTTGTTTGTTTCTGTGTTTACCATCCCCCATCCCAGCACAGGTAATTGCACCAAATATATGTACATACACTTTGTCAGAGAGCTTGAAAAACAACCCTGCTCCGACCCAGCTCGTAGGGGGAAAGAGAAGAGACATAAAACCAGTTGTTCTTGGTAAAATAAAGTTATTTCTTAACAAAGACGTGTGATCGTTTTATAACAAACAAAAAGTGAGGCAAAATGTACGACTGCAAAGGACCCGTGGGTGCTGATCAAATCAATAAACAAGTATAACAAAAAGAGGACTCTAACCTGGAGCTAATTCTAAATCTTAATTTGAAAACACAAATAAAACCTGACTAACTAAACTCACTATCCAAACAACAACAACAAGTGAAACAGTACCCCTGCACCTAGTGTGTCTAACAAATGAAATCCTAACAAGTGTGTGATATGTAAACTAAACTAAACTAATCCCTGGCCCAGTCCAGGAACCATAAATAAGTGCCTCAGAAAAATACAACACTCGTTCTGAATAGAACATAAACAGTTTCCACAATATTGCAACGAACGAGAGGCACAGGGCACAGCGGCGAGCTGAACTCCATCAGGATGCTGCCCCCGAATGACGAGTTGTCCGTGATCTTAAAGGGGAGGTCGGCTGCTGCTCTCCTCTGATTGGCCGTCTCTCTGGGCCGACACCAATCTGTGATCCTGCAGCCGTCAGCGCAGGTGAAGAAGATCAACCTCCGACGCGACTCCCCAGGCAGCTACATACACACACAATCAACACAATCACAACATAATTAGTCACACACGGGGAGGTGATCGGCGGCGGCCGGAACAAACCCCAATAAAAAGAGGTCTAAAAAACTACACAGTCAAAGTGACATTTTATCAGTTGAGAGTGGTAGCTGTAAAGTGTTGTAACATTATTTTCTGGTTAAAAGAATCATCTTACTCTTTAAAGCCACAAAAATCCACAATGGCCTTTAAGCTGTGTTATATAGGGATTTATGTACACAATGATAAACATCTATAAAGTGTTAGTAATAAGTTTCATTCTCACGCTGTAAACTTCCCTGAAATTGAGTCGGAACTGGGAGGGATTACATCCGGGTATTTATTACAGAAAGAACACAATGAGTAACACAGACCAATCACAGGAAAGAGTCACACAGGCTGCAGCCCGGGTGTTAAGCTCGACCGTAGTTTTCTATTTTCGACTGCTGGAGAGTTTATCGCAGGGTGTTGATCTTTTTAGGGATGCAGGCGTTAGCGTCTGTGGAGGGAGTTAAGCTCTGTAACGGTGTGGACACACTCGCCTACACTCGCGTCCGCCCAGCTTCTCTAATTCGAATGATTTGAGGAGTCTTTTCAACCCAAACCTCTCCCCCCTGGTTGTCTTATGTAACAGTATGACATCGTTTTGTTTTTTTTAATGGATGAATATGACATAATGAGTGAGAAAAGCTGTTAAAAAGTGACGCCGCTGGCCTGGTGCGTGTCGCTGAGTATCCCAGTGTGACACAGTTAAAAAGGTTCAGGTTAAATCGCGCTAAATGGGAGAACTATGCGCTGTCGTAAATTTGTACCTGCATTGAGTAGTGGTAGCAAAGGATTATGGGTAATCCTCAAAGCAGCGGATGATTTGCCTCTACGTGTCTGTGAATGTCCGTGGACAAAATAATGTTAACTCACTTGAAGGCACGTGGAGGTTGTGCCGGCTTTGTTTGGTTGGATTCATTTCACCATGTTTTTATTAAGTGAAGCTCCAGCGTAAGTTCAGGCAGGAAGACTACAATTCTTGGTTAGCCTATCATCTTTCTGCCCTTCTTTTGAATATGATTGTTCTCTGCCCCTAGCTCTTTGTTGATTCGTGTCATTCCTCCACCTCCCCATCACCGCCCTGCCTTCGCAGAATCGTCAGTCATCAATTCATCACCCATCCGGCTTTTCAGTCTCCAGTCGCCACCAGTGGCAGGACTCAGGGTGGTTATCCTGCTGCCGCTCAGATAATAATTCTTCGATCAAGATGTCTCCCCCCAGAGTCCAAACGACCTTCTGTCATGTAACAATATCATCATCATTTGTTGTAATAAATGATCTTTCTTCATTTACTCTCTCTCGTCTCTCCTGATTGAAGCCAGTGAGAATCTCTCACATCAGCGTGATGCCATCTTTCTGGACGGAGCACGAGCTGTTTGTCCACAGGATGACCTTCCTACACCTGTTGTCCTTTGTTATATGTGCAACAGTATGTCGCTCAAGTGTGGTGACAAGGGTTCGGGTTTAAACATGCAGATGATGTATTTTCTATGGTTCACTTACCTTCTGTGTTAATTAAAATGATTGCTGTTTTAAATGAAACATTAAAAAAAGGGGGTAACACTTTCTTTGAAGGGGTGTGCATAAGACTGACATGACACCTTCATAACCATGACATGACACCTGTCATGAGCATGAATGTCTCCTTCATGGCTGTTGTCATTTGGTCAGTGATGTTATTTTTAATGCAAAGTCGACATTTGAGATCAACTTATAAACTCTCATTCAACTCATGAACGCTCACTCATGTTCATCACAGGTGTCATGTCAGTCTTATATTTTCTCCTTGTAAACTGAAGTAACAGACGGCTTCTGTCCTGCTTTATTTATTTTATTTACATAAGCTTAAATCCACTTCACCCTCCCCGTGTCAGTGTTGTTCTGAGGATGGATTTTCGAAAATGTAAACAAACGTGGGACTCCTGAAAAGCAGCGGAGGACTCTCCAGTACAGCTCGCTGACATTGGCGTGATGCCGTCTTTCTGGGCGGCACGTGAGCTGTTCGTCCACAGGATGACCATTCTACACCTGTTGTGCTTTGTTATATAGATATATATTATAAACCTGCTGTTACCACAAACCTGACAAGCTCTGGGAGAGTCATGTAGACAGGAGACACCTCACAGAGGTCACAGCAGCATGCTCTGAGCAGCGACTCAGCTGCTTGTGATACACAATGAATCGTTCAGTCAGTGATAACACAGCATTAGCAGAGCGTCATTTAGCAGTGTATGTATAGCTCGGAGAACAAATCGGGGTATCTTGGCTAATGTATGTTTATGCTTGAAATAAATACTTTCAGCTGACAGTGCTCCTGCTTCCTCCTCTGAATATGACTCAGATGATTTAAGCATACTGTTCAGGGCTGCACTACACTTGTTGTGTGTGGAGCCAGGGAGATGTCAATCAAAACATGAATGGCCACGCCCACTCACAAAAGGAAGCAATCTACTGCAGTAATTAAAGAAAACTTTAAAGGTTTTAAATGATTGGAACTCCTTCAGGATGCTTTTTCATAACGTTTAACTTGTTACAGACGCATCTGCTGTCACATTTAATTTATTGGTATATTATAACATTTATTTTTATTCAGGCTTCTCCCTCACTAGTATGTAATAAAGTGTATTATTGCTCCTCGAAGGTTGGACGTTTTGTACCACACATCTGCTCTGATGTCACAGTTAACTTCAGGAGTGAGAATAAATGTCATCTCAGTGATCGTCTGTTGTTTTCTTTTGCATTCCAACATTTATTAATAAAGCTGAGACGACAGGTGTGTACGTGTGTGTGTGTGTGTGTGTGTGTGTGTGTGTGTGTGTGTGTGTGTGTATTAGCATGTTTAGTGCGTCATACAGGAAGAAGGCTGCTGGTCCAGGGGAAGGAGGAGAGCTGAGCGGATGGTCGGCCTGTTGCTCACCGTTTCTCTTGTAGCCAGGAACTCATCAGTCTCTCATCAACTCCGTGAGTAGCCATGGACACACACACACACACACATACACACACATGCATACACACACACAGCTGGGCCGCCTAAGATGGCAGGGGATAGTGTACGTGACATACAGCTTGTCCTACTTAAGGCAGAAAGGACACTACTTCTGCTCTCCTCAAGCTGTTGGCAATCACTGGAGGGAACATTTAGATTCTGGTTTTATTTGCATCTATAAAACCTTGTAGAGGGTCAAATATTTAAGCCCAGTGATAAAAGATGTAGGGCTGTGAATGCGTGGGTTCCCTCCGGGTACTCCGGCTTCCGGTATAGATAATGGATGGATGGATATTCAATGTTTGGGCATCAGTCACTGGATGGATTTACCATCTGGAAAAACATTTAGTCAGCGTTTAGAGGTAAGGACTTCCAGCCAAGACTTCCTTCTCCGGGCGCTGCATTGTTTACACTCCAGTCAGCAGCTCGAGAAGCGACCGTGTGTTCAGATCAAAGTAAAGGTAAATTCTCCCTCCAGATGTGTCTGCTAAATAAACGCTTTCATCTCTTGGTTCGTCCCATCCCCCGGAGGAGCGCCCGTTCATCTGTCTGTGCTGAGTCTCAGTTTCACTGTAAACGGTAAGTTACACAGAGGCTGCACTCTGGCTTACTGCAGCGGGATGAAGCCCAAAAACAAACTGTTGACTTTAAAGATTTAATCTTGAAGATTTCAGTTTGTTCTCTATAGCGGCACCTGTGGCGATAATCGGTAATTGCGGGAATACACCAATTTAACCAGACGTCTACAGTTGGCTCTGTTTGTTAGAGTTGTAACTGACGGTCGCTTTCCTTTTCAGACTGTTTGCTTCATCTGAGCGTCGAGTTTGTTTCTTCTTCTTTGGATTTTCACTTCTTGTTGAAGTTGTATCTGTAGTCATCCATCTTTTCTTTGTTTGTTCAGCCATAGTAGATTACTGTTTACTCGCAACACTTGCAGAGAGCGGGAAAGCAGCCGCTTAGCTCCGCCTCCACAGACACCCAGTCAGTAATAATACTATATACTTCAAATACAAAGGCTTTCATCAGTGTGCCATAGGCTCAGTCACCATTGTGTTACCTCATTCAGAGATCGATAGAGACTTAAGAGCCGTTAATTAAAGTAATAATCTCAAAGATTTTCTTGTAAATAAATGTCTGTTAAGTTTGCTGAAATAACATCATGATGAAGATTAGGAACAAGTCAACATGAAGCTTTGTCAGGTCTGTCGTCCAGAGGAGAAGAACACTACTTTAACATGGGACGTTTGTTGAACGGAGGGCGGAGCCATCGTTTCTGATGCATTCAAGGAATTCGGGAAATTTAAACACGAACGGCTTTCGTGACACAACGTCAATGTTGAAATGTTTGATCTAGAGCAGATTGTTGCTGAACCTGCTGCAGATGTTTGTTTATAGAGATTAATAAGAAGCTAAATCGTTGTCAGATGATGCTGATGGGAGCCGGGATGTCATAATAGCAGATTACGTTCCGCCTGCTTTTGCTCCTCACGGACTGTTTTCCCTGCATACGCTGCAGCCTGCTGATACGTGATTGGTCAATACTACTATTCCAAATAGAATACAGAACACTTCCAGTACTAAAATCCTGTCACTCGCCTCTTTCTGTAGAATCTGCACATAGAGATAAAATAAACATTGACATGTTGGTTTATTAGCCTGCTGACGTTAGCTCAAAGACAGCTTCAAGGAGCCGCAGGATGAATTGAAATCAACATTTCACAATTTCATGTCAAATATTTTAACAAAGTGAAATCAGCATCTGCTGATGTTTTTGTTTCTAGTTTTTCTCTTCAATTATGTAAGTGTACCATCAGTGTCCTTATCATCACTGTCGTGATCAATATAAACACGAGTGTGTTGAACTGAATTACATGTAGCTATTAAAGCTCCTGTGAGGAGTTTTTCACCAGCAATGAATCAGACTGAAATACATTATGATGCCTCTATATGAGCTACAAAAGCAAATCAGCCCATCAGCAACAAGATCAATTATTGCTATATAGTTATTTTTAATGCCTGTAACTGCTGTCGGAGGGGGTGGGGGGGTTAGGTGTCAGACGAAGCGATTAACTGCACGCTGCCTTCCTTTACATTATCCAGGGCAAAGTTTAAAGTGAGTGATGCATATGACTGTTAAAGAAAGCAGGATGAGATTGTTTAAAAACCACCACTTCAGCATGAACAGGACAAAATCAGCAAAGAGATAAGAGGTACGACTTTGTCCACAGGGGGCGCCAGAATCAACACAAACTGAAAGTTCCTCACAGCAGCTTTAACACAGGGTGACCGTACGTCCGGAGGCCCAACAAATATTTATAAAACACTGATATGTGCCAGTCCCGGATTTAACCAATTGAAACACTAAACCAATGGACCATGCTGCAACACTGATTTGTCTGTATATATGTCAATCACTGTCGTTGCCAAGGCTGTTGCTGTTTTAACCAATAGAAAAACAAATGCACCGCTGATCAAAGTTCAATACTGATTTGTTTGTACATGTGTCAATCAATCTCGGCACACAGCTGTTGCTCAGCTGTCACGCCGAAAAGGAAGTCAGAGTTTTCCAAGGAGCTCCAGGAGAGTTACAGCTTCCTTCAGAAAGTACCAGACAATGAATATGCTGCGTTTTGCACATGCTGCGAGTGGCCCACGGTGGAAATGCCGACACACAAAGCCATATAACAACGAGCAAACACAAACGGTGGGTACAGGCTGGAAGGGGAATCATCTGCTGAGGCGTTTTCCTGGTGTTGAAAGGTGCACTGATGAAAAACCCAATTGCACCATGAGCTCATACTTGTTGGCTCGTGGTAAAATTAAAGTGTCCCTATTTGGAGGTCTGATATCAACTCCGACCCCCCTGACCTCTCTCCTCATACCGCAACATTTCCCTGAGACAAACTCCGACACTCAGCCGAGCAGTTAAAGTAAAATATTTTATTTAGAAATGATTATTCATTTTGAAAATAGGTTTAAGAAATCCAGTGATATATGTAAATAATCAATAATCAGGTTAAAGTGCAAAAATACATTTCTGATATAATGTATCTGTACAAAAATAACATTGGAATGTGATATTGAAAACGTGTTAACATGGCTTTGATCATTCTCAGCTTTTGTTTTAAAAAATTGCATAAGAGTCGAGTCCCTTTATAAAGTCTTTGGATTAAAGGAGAAAACTATTTCAGCGCGCAGCCACAGTGTTTTTTTTCATAAGGTCCGTTTCACATTCCACACATCCACTGGGTCTGCTGCCAAATCAGGCTTTGATAACTGAGCATACACTTCTCCTCTAAGGCGTGTTTTTTCTTTAAGAACTGGCTGGTGAAACATTTCATCCTTGAAAGTATTCCCATCGCTGCGGCGGCTCTGAGATGAAAAAGTCTTTGGTTTTTCTTTGACTGTTGTTGTCTTTGGTCGTGTTTTTCCAGTGTCCCTGTCCCCTCCCTGCTGGCGCACTGAATCACTTGATCTTGGCCGGCTTCAGTTCCTTGACCTGCATGTGTAATGTTTTGTGGACGGCCAGAGTCCTGGACTGACAGAAGCCCTTCCCACACTCCTGGCACTTGAAGGGCTTTTCTTTGGAATGGATGTACCTGCAGGGGGAAACACAAGAAAAGCAGCCGGTTAGTGTTTAGAAACAATCATGTCAGATTTTAGAATATCATCATTACACTGAATGGATTAATTTATGTGAGGCTTCATGACCTTCCAACTTGTCCTCCAAATATAACAACAGAAAATGATTCAAAAACAAACCATATGAGCTCCTCTCAGATTTTATGCCAAAGTTTGGTTTATTTAAGGATCAAACATGACTAAATAAAACCCAGAGCAGTTTTGATGCACTGCATTGATCTGTGACCTCAAAGGATAAACCTGGGCCCTATTTAGTAATTAAATGAGTTGTGTGTAATGTGCAAAAAGGTTTGGAATTGCTCCAGTAAATTGATGTAGCTAGCATCAGCAGAACAGGCTGGAATAACAGCAACATAATCCTTGGAGGCAAATACATCCAATCAAAGGTCATCCACAAAAAGTTCTTTCCACTGACAGGCTCAGGCTGTTATTCTAACTGTGTGACAACATTACAGAAAGAAAGACCTTTTTGTTACAGAGGAAGATGCTTTGTTTGAGACAAGAAACAGTTGTTACATCGCTCTCTTCCAACCCACCAAACTCCACTGACAAAAACAGCAATTTTACCTTTCAAAACAGAGAGTTGCTGCTCTGCCTCTGCCTCAATTTGTTCATTGTTTTTGTGTTATTTTGTGTAAATAATGCTGTGTTGGACTTTTTAAAACACCTAAGTTACACAATGACACAAACTAACCCTTTACTATTTGTGCTCTTTAAAGTTGTAATCTCAAAGATCTCGGTTTCGTAATCTTTGGCGGCACCTGTGGCGATAAACGGTCATTGCGGGAGCACACTTCCCAGATATCCAGACAGTGCTGCATGTGTGACGTCCACGGTTGGCTCCGGTTGTAACTCTTGATTTTCCTGGCTGACGGTCGCTTTCCTTTTCAGACTGTTTGCTTCATCTGAGCGTCGAGTTTGTTTCTTTTTCTTTGGATTTTCACTTCTTGTTGAAGTTGTATCTGTAGTCATCCATTGTTCTTTGTTTGTTCAGCCATAGTAGATTACTGTTTACTCGCAACACTTGCAGAGAGCGAAGAAGCAGCCGCTTAGCTCCGCCTACCCTCTCTGGCAGACCAACCACTGCTGGCTGATGGAAAACGCGTCACTAACTGGGAGCCGCTTGTGATTTTTTGTTGTTGTTATGTTGCTGGTATTTGTTAGATCGACTGAGTCACAAGGTAAGGTAAATAAGTCAACGTCAACAGCTCCTTTAATTCACACCAACATCTACCTGAGCAGTCATTTACACATTCAACATGTGGTGTACTTAAAAACATGTACCTCTTCACTAACCCGTCACACCCGAAGTATACTGACTACCTTCTGGATCATGAAATCGTCCAAAGTAAACATATTTCCTGTCATTTAGATTGGGCTAATTAAATGATTGTTATTGGTCTAAATTATACCATGCACCACACCTACGCTATAGGCTCTTCTCAGCTTAATCCAAGTTCATTAACCTGCAGCTGCACGTCAGGTTCCTGCAGAATCTGATGCTAACAATGACAGCAAAGAAGAGGGCCTATTATACTCAGAACACAATGAATCAAAAGTCTTTGACAAGCTTGGCATGCTGATAATCAAATGCATAATGTGGATATTATGTTCTTTAGGTGAATTACTGCCTTTTTTGCACAATTAGCAGTTAATAGGCTTGTTAATTAAGCCTTACAGCGTGTCCACACAGGAGGATTTAAACAGTGCTTTTCAGTTCCCAGGCTGCAGGAGTTTCACCCTTCTATACTCACATAAACACACTCCAAAGGCCCTTTCACACCTGCACTGCACTACTGAAAATGTCCCGACATTGTCCGGGTGGGCTCGTGTATGAACGCAAACAGCCGACTTTTTCACCACGACTTTACACAGACCTTTTCCTGCCAGCGTCTGAGTGAAACGTCAGGAAGAAGTCGGGGTGAGCCGACGTGTGAATGCAGCAAGTAATAGTTAGGAACATTCACCGTGAGCGAGTGGGCGGGGTGATGACCTTTCTATCATGTGACCGGCGTGAAAGCAGAAGAGCGACACATGACAGGATGATTAAAAACATCCGAGGTTGAAGAAGAAGGACAACAGTAAAGATGTCTGCAGACTGGAGAGGGGAAGAGATTCAGGAGCTTCTGGCTAAGAGGGCCGATGATGAAACTGTTGTGGCGACCACACCGTGCTTTTTACGTCACTTCCTGCCTCATTAGAACCCCCCCCCCTCTGAGGCTCTGAGCATTGCCAACATTTCCTACTATCAATAATGCATCCTGTGTAGAGTGCTGCTCGGGCTATGCCTTTTCTGTGAGCCATTAAAGTCAATGCCAAACATTTTCACTGGAGAATTAGCACAACCAACTGTTTTGTCCATGTTGCCAAGTCTTGTATTTGCATTGCATTGAAGTGGGTGTAAACGGGAATCAGTTCCAATTTGGTGAATTGGTGTAAATAGGAGTCTAGAACAAGTACTGGCCCTCTCTCTATAAGTTGTTGACCCTTCAGGTTCATTATTCAAGGTTTTTACAGAGGCCTGAATTATACCCAGCGGTCTCCTCCTCTTCCAAACAAGCAAGCTGAGAAATTAAAAGGACTAAAAACACTAAATAAAAACAGGGCCGTGAGCTGAGCTGCCACTAACTCGACGAAAACCCGTCATCTGGGGACCTGATAGTTACAACACCAAGAAAGAACTCAGCTAGAAGTTTGTTATCGCTCCGCCATCAGCTGATGCTTCACAACTATGATAAACTTCCACCTCGCTGCTGAAAATCAAGACTTCTGTAGGCTTTTATTGGAGTTCAATGTGCGGCGGAACTGAAAGAAAAGGAACAAACATGCTGAACAGCAAATTTTGATTACTGGCTAAATTCTGAGTCGAGTTAAGGGTCTGAGTGAACCGACTGTTTTCCTCGATGTGGCCACTTCCTGATATTTGCATACATTTGCATAAGGTTGCAGGTAAGTCTGGAAGTCGGTTTAAAATTGAAGGGGAATCATAACAAGGGTCGAGATTCAGTTGATCACACTTCAGCAGATAGTGGCGCACACTGTCAGGTAGCGTGGCCTCTGTAGCACATCGTGCCAAGTTACCTGTGAGATTGACAGCTTCATAAAGAATCCCTTTGTTCACACAGTAAGTACAGTTCTGTATAGACAGGCCTGGCTCTCACCTGTGGTCCCTCAGGTGGTCCTGTCGTCTGAAGGCCTTGTGGCAGATGTCGCAGGTGTACGGCCTCTCGTCCGTGTGCGTCCTCTCGTGGATCAGCAGGTTGTAGGATTTGGTAAAATGGCGCCCGCAGAACTTGCAGACAAACTCTTTCTTGGTCTTGGAGGGGAGGCGGCCTCGGCTGGACTTGCGCTCTGGAGAGGAGAGTTTGGTCACGTCCAGGAGGCATCCCAGGCCGGCGGAGGTCGGGTGGTGAGATGAAGCCTGTGCTGCAGCTGCAGCAGCAACACCCGTCATGCTCAGGTCCTCCGCCTTTAGGTGATCCTCCTGCGTGGCTGCGGTCGCCAGGTTGGCAAAGTCAAAGCGCGGCTTGCTCTTGGAGCTCTGCAGCAGCCCCGCTGAGTCCTGCCTGGGCTGCAGGAGGTGAGGGAACAAGGGGAGGGAGGCCATGGAGGAGAACTGAGAAGGCAGCTTGGAGATGGTGCAGCGGGGCAGGGCGAGGGGAGGGTAGCCGAGGGTCCACTGGTGGAGGTGGATGGCATGCAGGGCGCTGAAGCTGTAGATGCTGTGGAAGTTATCTGCTGGCAGCTGGAGGCCTGTGGAGCTCTGCAGGAGGGAGTAGTTGGCCAGCTGGAGGGACGGGTGGAGGGGGACGGGTGCTGGCAGGGTCTTGCTGCCCATGGCTGCTCCCCGAAATCCAGAAGACGTCCTGGTAAAGACAGAGAACACGAGCGGATGAACATGTGCAACTTTTAAAGCTCAGATAACAGTAAAATCATTCAAAGTCGGCGCCTCCTTTAGCCGGGGCAGCCCTGTTTGATATGTATAGAGTACCCACTTCACACCCCCACCGCCACACAGCATTAGTGCCTTATCAAATCCAACACAACAGACACACACACACTTCAATCAGGGGCCACTACACATCCAGTCCAGCTGCTGATAACGCTGTAAAGGGGGGGCTTCATTATCAGCTAGTATGTGCATGTGACAGGCGCTGGAGTTAAAGACATCTGCAGCCAAACTCTTCGTCTTCACAGGGATGCTTTCTTATAATTTAAATTCAACTTTTGTTTTGTTTATTTATTTATTTTACTACTGCGACTTTAAAAAGTCTCGTTTGGTCCTTTAAAGTTTGTTTCTGTCGTGGTGTTAGTCGTCTTTGTAGCATAGGGGCTGTGATTACAGCAGAGACAGGGATCAGGGATCAAACCGTCGCTGAAGGTCCTCACAAGCATACTAAGACACTGAGACAACGTGTGTGTGTGTGGTAAATGTGTCAGCGAAAGTGAACACAAAACAATTGGCAGCCTTAACACACACACACACACACACACAGATGCGTCTGACTGTGTGTGTGTGTGTGTGTGTGTGTGTGTGTGTGTGGGTGTTTCCTGTTCCCAGAAACACGCCCGGGGCTGTTGAGGGCAGAGACAGAGAATGACAGCATTCAGCTGGAGAAATACCTGCGAGCTGTTAAATCAGGTTTGATAAGCAGGAATAACAATAGACAATAATGTATCTTTGTCTGAGGCAGACGTTGATGGACAGGAGCCGCCGCAGCGCTGAGTCTGTGTTCTCCCACAGGCCACTCCCCTCACCGCCTCAGCTCACACAATAGAGCTGTTTAATACCTACAGCTGCTGCATCACTGCTGCACTATGTACTCTCGCTCAGGTGCTGAAACAATCCTGTACAATTAAGAGGTCTGAGTTACCATTGGGGGAAATATGTTTTTACTTTTTACTACAGTCGCTCATTTATCTGGTGGCTGTAGTTACGACCGCAGGTGGCGAGTACAGAGTTGTGTGCTGGAGTGGAACACCTGGGCCCCATTTTTACATACCGGTATTTTGGAGATTAAATTAAACAAAAAGTTTTGGAATTGTTCCAGCAGTATCAAACAGGCTCTAACGGCTGCGATGCAATCCTTAGTGGCAAATACACCTGATCAATGTACGTCCACTAAAAGTTCTTGTTGTTTCCACTGACAGGCTCAGGTTGTTATTCTAAGTGTCTGACAACGTTACAGAAAGGATCCCTACAGAGATAGACCTTTTTGTTACAGAGGAAGATGATTGTTTTAATCCAAAAACATCGCTCTCTTCAAAGCCACCAGACTCCATTTAAAAAAAACAGTAATTTTACCTTAAACAACAGAGGGATGCTGGGCTAACGCTGCACAGCTTTTCATACCTATTAATCATTTAGACCCCAAAATATGTTAAAATACGGCCCAGGTTTAAATATACCTGAATGCAGGTTTTCAGGATGGTTATTTAAAACTAACGCAGACTTTAACTCACATGCAGCAGTAGTGGCTGCAATATGATCATGGGGTCAAATGTGCCCGAACAAAGTATGTTCACTAAAAGTTCTTGTTTTTGCCACAAACAGGCTCAGATTGTCAAACCATGATTAACTTTTTGTTGAGGTAAGAGCCTTTTTTTAAATCCAGAAACAGTCCTTACATCGCTCTCTTCAAAGCCACCAGACTCCATTGACAAAAATAGTAATTTTACATTAAAGAACAGAAGGATGCTGGTCTAACGCTGCACAGCTGTGTTGCAATCTACTGGAGCAATTACCTTTTTTTGTACCTATTAATCATTTAGACCCCGAAATATGTTAAAGTACATACAGCCAAGGTTTAAATATACCTGAATTCACCTTTAAGGACGGCTTTTCAAAACTACTGCAGACGTTTACTCCAGTACACGGCAGCAACGGCTGCAATGTAATCATGGGGGCAAATGTGCCCGATCAAAGTAAGTGCACTAAAAGTTCTTCTTTTTGTCACTGTTTTAAGATGATCAACTTCATTTTAAATCTAGAAACAGCCGAGGCGTAGCCCTCCAAAGCCACCAGACTCCATTTAAAAAACCAGGAATTTAACCTTGAGGAACAGAGGGATGCTGGTTTTATGCTGCACAGCTGTGTTGCAATCTACTGGAGCAATTACAGAGCTTTTTGAACGTAGCCCAAAATGTGTTAAAATACACACGGCCAAGGTTTTAAAATACCTGAATTCACCTTTAAAGATCGTTGTTTAAAACTCCTTCAGACTTTAAATATAATGCCTTTAAGAGGTTGATTTGTACTCCTGTAAAATGAAGTGGTGGACACGTTTTATATGTATTTATATAACAAATATGATGCACTGTTACAGATTCAACTGCCCGACAGTGTGTAAAAGCAGCTGAACCAGCATTAAAATACTGATAACTAATGCATCACTTATAGTAATGCAACAATATATTTAAAATGCTGCAAAATTAGTTCTTTGAAATATGATACTTAAAAAAATGTGTTTTATTTTGGTAAAAATTAAAATAATATTACTTGTAATGGAGTATTTTTATGTTGTGGTTTTACTGATTCTACTTCAGTGTTCAGATGAAGGTAAATAGAGTGAATATAAATAAAGGTTGAAGGTGTACACCAGCATGTGACATCAAAGATTGGAGTTCAGTTTTTCCTGTTTTTTGTTTTTTTCCCTTCCTGCCATTTTTCATAGTGTACTTCAGATAAACTACATTTGTAATTATAACCTGTTGTTGTTTTGTTGTTTGTCTTATAACTCATTAATAACCACATGTATAATTTATGATAACAGCTTTATGTATTGTGACGAGCTTAAGACGTTTGACTGAGTGTGTCTCAAATGAAGACGTTTTAATCCGGACTGTTTGTTCTAAGAAATGTATATTATATTAAAATAAATAACAATAAAAACCACAACAGTAATATTAATAAAACAGTAGAAGAATGATGTTTCACAATCAGTAAACTAATACTTTTAGAAACAGGCCAACGTGTAAGTGAGGAGACGAGGAATGCAGCGTGAGTCAGAGGAAAAACACGAGCAGGCGTTACGAGGTTCTACAGGGACAGAGAGTGTATTTGAACTGTCTCTGCAGGGGGACAACCTGGTATCTCCAAAGCTTATCAGCATCTAATGAAAACAGAGTTACTTTAAGTTTAATCAAATGTATGGGATTATAAATTAATTTGTGAGTTTGAGACACTGAATATGTTTCTCATTAAATCCCCACCTGCTCAGATGTGAGCGCTGCTCAAACAAACAATTATTTTAATATCATTAAGTGTTTTAAAGTTGGCCAGGAGAGTTTTTTTTTTATCACTTCAGGGTTTAAATCTGTTGTTATAACGCTGTCCTGTTAGGTAAACAACAGGCTGTAGGTGCCGTACAGGCAGAGAGAGTACAGTTACATATTGCAGCTTCATAAAGTGATTTAATAAATCCAACATAAGAAATGTCCTGACCCCGAGCCCGGGCCGGCCGCTCGTCCTCTGAACCCGGTGAAGTGTTTGTAATGAGGAGCAGCGGAGCTCGAACAGCCCCCTGCAGTCCGCTCCTCTCTGATCACCACGCAGAAGTAATTGACTTTTACTTAGGAGGTCATTAGAGGAGATAAGTGCAGCGCTGCTGAGCCTCTGCTCACCTTTAACCCTTTGATGTCTGCATACCAGGGGCCTCCACGGCCAAGCGGCCATGTGGCCCTGTGTTTGGGTCGGGGCTGTGAGATTCAGCGCCTCAGACGGCCTCGTGGTGACGACTGAGACGCTGCCGCTTCTCACCTCGGTGTGAACGTGATCAGGCTGGGTGCAGTACACACTCTTAATGGATATACAATGTTCTTCTAGCATGTTCACGTCCAAACTCTGGGAACAAAACCTGCAGACGCCGAGGACACAGTTCACGTCCTCACATTCTGTTTTAAAGGTTTGTTTTTGTTTTTAAGCACCAGGTGAAGTTTATGTGCTGCCATTAAAAACTTAAACAGCAGGAGCACATTTTCTGGACTTATTATAAAACAATTTTAAGACCTTTATGAGGACAAAATATCAGATAAACAAAGGCTGCAGAGCCCACCCCTCCAACTGTTAGCTCAGTAAACCTACAGAACTACAGACGAGATGTTCTTAAGTAGTTCGCTCAGCTTCAGCCTCATGAGGTAGTGTTGCAGTTTAAAGCAGCAGTGAGCCCTTTGTGACCTGTTACAATCACACAGAACTGCTTTGTGATTTTGTTCCTCTCTCAGATGTCTTGACTTGAGCGATCTTCAGTCAGAGAAAATGTTGAATATTCAGAGCATTACGAGGAAGAGGTGATCATTCGAGTTAAAAAAATCTGCAGCAGTAATTTAGTGACATGATTTATGCCCCTCAGCGTTATCTCGGGACCCGTAGGGGGTCTTATCCCCCAGGTTGGGAAACAATGGTTTAAAAAAAAAGCTTAATCTGCAGCCATCAGATGAAGTAAAGTCTGACATAGTGCCACCGCCCGAGGCGCAGGAACTGAGTGAAAAGTAGAACAAGATGTTTTACCGGTTGTTTTAACTTCAGACTTCAAACTCAGCTTTTAATCATCTTCACCTTTCAGAGGATTTTTCCTGAATTATGTTTGTTCCATATTTATTTATTTATTTAAACGCTTTCAGTCCACTGAGGTGTGTTTAATCACGAGCCCTGAAACATTCAAACCTTCAGTCCCTGCAGCTGTAAACTTCAGCCATGTAGGACCCCCCCCCCCCTCCTCTCTGGCCCCACTGTGTGGTATATTTTACCCGGCAGGTCTTTAATCCAGCCGTCTTTAACATGCATGTGACTTAATCTGTGGCTGTAATGTTTTCCACAAGTATCAGAGATAATGCAAAGCTTCAGAGCAGCCTCAGTGACACACGCACACATGCACGGTGACTGCATGTTTCAGGTTAACGTGACAGAACGAACACGCTGGATACGTTTGATTGTTTTTAAAGTGCAGTGAGATTATTTTGAGCTGCTTCCTGTGAAACGAACTCGCATGTTTTCTGTAACAATGTTTGTTTTTCTGATCTGAGCAGCGTCTGTGTTTCTTTCATGTTTCGAGATGCAGACGCTCATCTCTAACACCAACACTGTTTGACTTTATTTCTACTGGAAACAGGCTGAAACGTTTTTACTGCGTCTTTAGAGGCTCCATGTTAAAAGAATTAAATGTTAATGCATTTTAGAACAGACATGACTTTGATTACAAGTGCTGGACTTCTGTCTGTATCTGAATGAAGCACAGCGGTTAAAACTTTTTCTCCTCTACCTCTCAGAGGTAAATACCCTGTTTGCACTGCAGCGTCTCACCTCTGATGTTTGTGTCTTACACAGAAATTTGCAAATAATTTGAATAAATCTATATATTTGAGCACTCGGTTATTAAGATGTTTTGCATTGTAATTTTGCACAAACAGAAAACTCTGCAAGGCCTGTAATGCTTCTTAAGAATATTTAGGTAATACTTAACATATTTGTAGCTGCATAAACTAAGTGCAGGACTTTTAGCAGAGGAGCATGAGGCTCGTTGTAAACGGCACGAGACACGGTTAATCCAGTGTGTTCTGAGGCGCTGGGCCGTCAGACCTCCTCTCGGACGCTCTCATCTGCTGCATGTAGACGTTATTAGATCTCCAGCGTCTTCATTAAGCGGAGCAGCGTCATTAATTAACGACGGAGGAGGCCGTCAGTCCGAGCTGTTCGGCCTGATCCCGCTCCTCACACGTCTGTGCTGATGTTTATTCAGACTGCACGCGCTCATCGCGCAGCCCGAAGCGGTGCATAAATGTGTGTTTAACGCGGAGTGTAAATGAGACTCATCACAGCGTGTTAACGACTGTTTCAAGGATGAGGATTAATGCGCAAAAAGAGCGAGACAAAGGGATAAAAGGTCGACAGTTTAGTCTGATCTGTGCGCGGAGATTTACATTTAATGTAGCTCACAGGCACGTGCTGTTTATTAAGCAAATTTGGAGTCTAGTTACCTTAAAGAAAAGGTGATTAATAAGCATTTTTAAAACGTAATCCTGCAGGTCTGCTGAGGAGAGGCTGTTTAGGATCAAACCACGGTAACAAATGTTTGTGGGAGAAGGTGAATATTTAACCAAATATATTTCCTTCTTCTCATAACATTTCATGTAATGATAGTTTTGCTATCGCTAAATATATCAAATAAAATTAATGTGCAATAATCTCACTTACACTGAAGAACCAAAGGCCACATGAGACACCTGTTGCACAACCTTTTTGTACTTTTTTTTAACCGGCTAAAATAATTAGCTCCTGATATGTAAACATGTAAACATTATTAATGAAGCTGTGATGTTCATTTAAACTTGATTCAGACACTGATACAAAGTTTGGTCCCTTTCTCTGCAGTCATTCATCTTGTTACATTTTTCTTTTTGAACACAGAAACAAATCAAAGACTCACCGAGAAAAGTTCTTTTGAGTTTTTTAAACGCTCCTTGTCCCGTCGGGCTCCTGGCGGAAGTTCAGGGTGATGAAGCCCCGCTGAGCAGCCTCGTTTCTCGCGGTGGATGAGTTAATGAGACGGCCGGAGCGGCGGCATGTTCCTCCGCTGCTGCTGCGGGTTTCCTCCGCGGGGTGAGGAGGTGCGGGAGGGAGGCTGAGCTCAGAGAGGAGGCTGAGCTCAGCAGGCACGGCGGTGTGGAGGTGCTGCTGGTGGTGGAGGAGGTGATGATGATGGTGGAGGTGGTGTAGCTGCGGTGTTGGGACGCCTCTCTGCTTCACTGTTCTGCGCTCTCCGCTGCCTGCTGCCTCTTTATTGCAGCGCAGAGTCCGACTCCTACCGGCGCGTCACTCCGCCAGCCCACAGACACACACACACTCACGCGCGCACACACACACACATAGCACAACATCAGTGTGCTATATGATCCTGCTGTCAGGCAGGAAACAGGCGCGTGTGCTGCTGGTTCATGTGCGCACACTGGACTGGACATGGAGCTGCACGCGCTCCATGAAATTAATCAGAAACATTTATAAATAAAAGTTTATTTATTTGTGAACTGTAAACATTCTGAGACTCTTTAGCTGAGAGAAATAAATAAAACATGACCGCGGTCAGTTGTGCTGTTGGATCTTTGACATGATTTTATTTAGAAGAAGAATTCACGTTGTTGAGCAGAAAACACATGAATGCTACATGAATGACAAGTAGCACTCTGACATCTCCTGACCATGTGCTTTACTGCCTGAGCCACAGATAACTCTTCTGACAGCATGACACAGTGACATCACACACACAGCTGGAGTACTGTTGTCTGTTTAAACTCACTTGTAAAAGGGCAAAATGTTGGTGACACAGATGTGAACAAAGAGAAATCACACCTCACTCTGCTGGTTTTGTTTCTTGTCAAATATTTAGGTGACGTTTGATCCAACATTTGGGGAAATAAAAAACATGTTACACACAGCACTGAACATTTCAAACACCTGATATCTAACTGTCTGTGTCAATGAAGCACCAGAATGAAGACTTCCATAGAGACACAGACTCAAAAGATCTGAGAGGAGCGAAACACTCTGCAAGAAAGAAAGAAAAATAAAGTCACAAAACAAACGTTTCAGAGCCGAGAAGCATCAGAGCAAAGATGCAGATGTTTCTCTCTCAGCCGGGACGTTTCGGAGTTATTTGCAAAATGTAAACTTTGGTGTTAATGAGCGTCATTTTATGGGCCTAAAGAGTGGGAGCGATCTGAACCCCACCGGCTCAGTTTGTGTACGTTGCTTGTTTTAGTGGAGTCTGTTTGACAGACAACACGACTGTTGGGCCAGAGCTTGCTCATTTACATCTGTGCTCCCCGAGCAGAAAGATCTACAAAACACTCATTACAACACAAACAATTAAAAACAATACAAATGCACACATTTCAAAAACAGTGTGTGACATAAAAACATGCAAATATACCTTTAATTCTCTCAGTGTTGGAGGACGGTTGTTGTTGTTGTAGTGACGAAGAAGAAGAACAAATCTCTGGGACACTGTGAGCTCTTCATGTCTGATCACACTCACCTCTTTGCTTGTGTCCAGTCTGACAGTCTTTCTGACTCTGCGTGTACGAGAGGATTGTTTAAAGAGTCCACTTGTCTCTGTCTCTACTTAGCAAACGTTCCCAAAGACCACCAGAGACGAATGTTTACTGAAGGTTCTCATGGTAGCAGATAAAAACAACTACATTACCTTCATTAAAATTAAGATGACAGAAAACAAAGATCCCTTCTCACTGTGGGCATTTCAATGTTTACACACTGACTAAGATAATATACGGTATCTTGTCGGTCAGCGATCAGTTTAGTGTTTAAAGGTGAGCGTCGTGACACCTGGAAAAAGTCTGTCAGTAAGAAGAGAGTAAAAATATTTGTCCTTCAGTCCTCATGTTCTCTTCACACTTTCTCCTGCTGTGGATGCAGGTTACAGACCGCGAGTCTTAATGTTGAAAGATCAAGTGAAACTATATGTGGAAAATGTTTGCATCAAGTGTAGCAGCTATTGGCTCTGTGCTGTAATTACATCTGTGAGTAATGAACCCTGAAGGCATCACAAATCAGTGCAGGAGAGCTGCTGGACCATCAGCCGCTGCAACAAGGGAGCCTTTAAAGATGGCTACTCCTTCTTATAATCATAAGACTGACTGATGTCTGAGGGGGACATTACGCTGTTTTTATTTCGTTTAATTATGACTAATATCGGGTTTTATTATTCATATGTTTCCTGCGTATTACAATAAAAAGTTAACGGGGCTTTAACCGTCATTCTTCATCACCGTTAACATGCGAGGCCAGCAGGAACAAACTACTGTAACAGATGACCATCAAAATGTTTCCTCTAAAATATGAGACTCATTTTGTCCCTGGGAAATTAAAGTTTATTTGCTTATTGTTTCAAACTTGTGACTGATGGAGGAAAGTGTTACAAAGAAAACAAGGTGCAAAAACAACTGTAATAATTATGTTGTGGCACATTGTGACCTGTTTGTGGATGAAGCGGACGGACTGCAGTCAGTGAAGGGAAGTGTTACAGCTCCAGGACCTGCAGGATGACAGCATGTGGTGCTCTGAACAGCAGCTTCAACCAAAGAGGGAAAGCAGGTTTGAGTGAACGAAATCTGCCCTCTGCTGGAGAGCTTTTTATTTAGATAGAAAACTATTTGCAAGTTGCATTTAAAAATCAGTATGACTGATGAAGTCACGAACAGTAGAACAGATTTTGCACAACCTCCCCACATTCAGAGAGGATGTTTACAGCTAACATTAGCCACTGTATCACAAGTGTTTAAGTTGAATGTCTGAAGCTTGTTGTCAGTGTGGAGCCTGCAGCTGACTCAGTTGTCAGTTTGAGCACACGTATTTACACGAGTTCACCTTTTTCCATTTCATGCACCTGGGAGGAGTTCTTATTTAGATCATCCATCCTCTGCAGTGTGTTGTTCCACACCTCCACAGTCCCTCACCGCCACCCCAAGCACACTTGATTGGTCTCTCAGAGAAGTTGCTCAGAAAATTGCACATTGGAGTTAGTTTGAAGCCCGGTACGTCTCATGCAGACCTCACTGTACGGTGGCCAACAAGGGCAAAAATGTTGCAATCGCCCAAAAGATATTCAATAGGAAAAATGGGCTGCAAATTCAGAAATGATGCTAATTAAAAACACACACACGTCTTAGAAAAATACAACAACAGACAAGCGGTGCACATGAAAAGGCAGGCTGCAAAAGAATGTAAATGAATGCATTAACAGAAAACACGGAGACAAATAAACAATGCAGAGTCAAAAACAAACACAAACCCAGAAAATGTTTGTCAAAGCATTTTCAAGCTTACATTCTTTTTTATTTCTTGCTTGTATTGTGCTTCCATTATTTTGGATTCAGACCTGAGCTTTCAAATTACATTACAAATATGACCAGAACAGAGGTGACCACTTATAAACATGTGAAAACTGCCGCTGAGAAACGAGTCCAAACATTTACTTCAGGTAGGTCGCTGTAATGCTCTGTATGCAGGGCTTTTCTGTGCATGTTTTTTGTGCACATTCAGAAACGATTCCAATTCAACGACAGAAACGGGCTGCAAATAAAATCAATTATAAATTCACTGTCTCGTCTCCCATCAATAATAAACCTGTTGCAGTGAGCGCCCCCTACAGGCCTGCAGCACGTCTGCTGTGAAGACTGATTTACAACGTTTTGTTTTTTCACTTTGCATCGTTTCTGTATTTGCAGCACATTCGATGTTAATCCATTTGTTTTGGCTTTTTGAAGCCAGTTGTTTCATTCGCAGCTTGTTTCTGTCGTTGCACGTGTTTTTGTATTTACATGGTCTGAATGTGCTTCCTGTTTCTTCTAATGGAAAGTGTTTGGGCTGTTGCAGCACGATTGCCTTGTTGGCCACCATAAATTCATGATTGTGGAAGCAATTGTTAATCTTTGTATTCTTATGATTTTACCCAAATGTGAAGCACATAATGAGAGGTGCTTTATAAATATAATTGCTATTTTTATTCCATTAAAAATACAAAAACTCTAGATTGGAATCGTTCCTGTAAAGCTCATGTAAAACATAACTCTGCCAGTGTCGAGAAGCAGAGAAGCAGCGTGATGAGATTTATATCAAAACACTTTTACATTTAAGCAACACGTTGCTGTGAGGCAGCTGTCAGACAGCACTGAAACCAGGAAGTGCAAAAGCACGAGATCTAAGTGTGAAAAAACACAGATCTACTTTTTACCCACTGACTCTCTGCAGATCCCTCTTTGTCTTTAAACCTCGCATGCATGTGTCCGTCGGTTACACACAAAACCCTCCCTGTTTGCACTGTGAAGTCAGTTGTGATATTTTGTGCTTCCTTTGTTTGTCTGATAAACTTAAATGTCAGAGAAATCTCTGCAGAAACTTCCATTAAAATGAGATCATACAGACATATAGAGCAAGTGATGAAGGAAGCGAACTGTTTCTGCATCTCATGACTGAATATTACACTAAACGGATTATCTTGTTCGCTGCTAATAAATCACCAGATATTGAAAATGGCCTCGTTCATGTTGCACAACAGTGTCGAGTTTAAGAGTGCAACTCCAGCGATCCATCAGAGACGTTGCCACAGAAGCCCAGCGAACCCCCCGACCACGAGCAATAAAAGCCAGCAGCCAGACATCATTTACGTTGTGAGGCAGCAGAGAATACACACGGTGAAGAATGTCTCTGCTGTAAGTGCCCACTGTGCGCACACACACACACACAAACACACACACACACACACACACACACACACGCACACACATCAACGCTCAGTGACCCTCCTCTGAAACCGTGTATACTACTCACTTACACACACTGTACACGCCGTTTACATCATTTCACATGTAATCCAAACACTCAGCGGCCGACAGGAAGCGGCTGCCAGCACGTCCACATACATCAAACCCTCAGCACCTTCCTTTATAATTGTTCCAGCACACGTTTAAACAGAACATTTCATATGAAGTTATTATAACGTACAGGGTCAGGAACACGGCCACGCCTCCCTCACTCATTTAATCACCTGTGTCTCGTTAGCTCTCACACCTGTGCCTCCCTAATGCAGTCACCTGTGCATACACATAAGCCGAACCTTTCTGTCCTGTTAGTCTCAGTTCTCAGAACCCTTCCCCTCCTGTCTCAGCACAGGAACCACTGGGGGATGTTGCACCATCGAGCCCATCGAGACGTGCCCCCATCCTGAGTCTCGACCCCCAGGTTCCTGAAGGCTCCAGCTAACTCGAGCCCATTCCACACCCTCAACTCCGACTTACCTTGCATGTAAGACAATCGAGCAACAGTAAGACTGAAGTGAGGAAACTTCTTATACAACCTCCCCACATTCAGAGAGGATGTTTACAGCAGCAGCGCACATTAGCCACTGTATCACAAGTGTTTAAGTTGAATGTCTAAAGCTTATTGTCAGTGTGGAGCCTGCAGCTGACTCATCTGTCGAGTGTTAACAAGTTTCCTCTGTGGATGAGTTCACCTTTTTCCATTTTAAAACAAAACCTGTGAGTTATGCACCTGGAAGGAGTTCTTATTTAAATCATCCATCCTCTGCACAGTGTGTTGTTTGACACCTCCACAGTCCTTGACCAGCATCCCAAGCAGACTTGGGAGTTGCTCGGAAAATCTATCTTTTGCAGCTGATGGGAGTTAGTTGAAAGTCTGGTACGTCTCATGCAGACGCAACCGTACGGAGGGCGACGAGGGCAAGATCGCTGCAAACACCCAAATGATTTCCATTCGGAAAAATGGGAAGCAAATTCAAAATTCAAAAACACAGACGAGTCTTCTACAAATACAACCACAGAAAAGTGGTGCAAACAAAGAGGCGAGCTGCAGAAACTTAAAATGATGGCATTAACAGAAAACACGGTGACTACATGTAAACAATGCAAAGTCCAAAACACACAAACCCAGAAGAGAATTGCTGCATGTCCAGTCATCACAACGGAGGTGCTGCCGGCCTGTAGGACGCTCAGTGGAGCTGGGTTTTGGTGAAAGGTAAATTATAGAGAAATGTTTTTACAAAGGAAAGTCTTAAAACGACGGGGAGGAGGAAGGTGGTTTTGGTGGTGGGCACAAACAGACTCCCTGCCGCATCTTAGTCATCTCCGATATCAGAGTCCCGGACAGAGTGGCTGTTATCCTCCTCGCTGCTGCAACATAAACGCCACTCCCTGTCTTCTAACTCCGCCAGTCCTTCTGTTACAACTTTGACCTCCCTGCAGTCGGCGGCTCCTGTACTAGTTAGAGGAGTAAACACCCACACTCACCCAATAAGTTCTGCTAGCTGCAGGGCTAACTGGGCTGATTAGCTAACAGCAGCTACACTTTGGACATTTCTCCATAAGATATGATCCTGTTTCACCAAACTCGGAGACTGAAGTTGTGTGGGTTTTCAGAGTGGTCAGTGAGGCCCGGTCTTTTCCAATGGTCATATTCTTTTCTTGTTTTCTGATTTTGCATCGTTGCTGTATTTGAAGAGCTTTGCTGTTGATGCCTTTGCGTCTTCTGTAGCATGGTTTTCATTTGCATAACGTCTGTTGCTCAGTTGTTTTTGGATGATTGAATGTGTGTTTGACTTTTGCATTGTTTCTCAATTTGCAGCCTGTTTCTCCTGCTGGAAATCTTCTGGGCTGCTGTAGCGTGAGGTCCATGACAAAGCGTTGGTAACAGGCTCAGAGGACTTTCTTACACTCTGCATCACCAGGCTACAAAAACGCTTGCATCAAAGAGGCACGAAAGAGAGCTCCACATGAAATAGTCTGCAATTTGTGCTGACTGACAGTGTTTCACAAACCTGCCAGAGACCTGGTTGAAACATGAAAAGGAAGATTTAATCAGACATTCTGACCCAGACATCTCAACATCTCAACTTCTGCAAAGCTATAAATAGGTTTGAAACTGAAGTTTTCATATACAGAAGGACGTCATATTTCTCCAGCTGAACTTTGTCGGTGAATCTTCTCTTCATCCTGAAGTTGTAAAAACAGATAACTCGATTGGTCCCGACTGATCAAAGCCCCGGCCACTCTTGTATCCCTCCTCATCCCTCCTGTTGCGGGGTAAAACCGAAACTGTATCCCCGTAACCGAAACATATTGGAGAGTAAAGTGAAAACTCCTGCAATTTGTTGCGCTGGAGTGTTGCATCACTTCTTGGATCGCAGCGGCTGTCACTCTGGAAACAGCATGATTAGATTAGAGAGCGGCACAGCCAACACTTCAAACTGAGAGGTCCTCAGGGAAGTCCCTGCAGCAAATTCAAATGATGTTTCATCACGTCCTTAAAGAAAATTGCTGTGAGCAGGGAAATGATGAAAACGTCATGACATTATAATATTGTGTTACTGTATCAAAGTCCATGTAAATATCAAATTACTGCATGATTTACCAATCTAAACTCTACAGGGCTACATGGTGCAACAGAATCAATGTAATGAGGGGAAATCCACGGTGCACGCCACAAACATCACCAGCAGAGTGAAACAACATCTCTCAGACGGCGTAAGCACAAATACAGATGAACATCATAAGCTCCACATTTGTGCACATGCTGTATTTATTGCAGGCCGGATGACTTGGATTACAGTACAGTGACTTTGGGTCCCGTTCTTTCCGGTTGGTTCTCTGAATGTGGATTACTTTACATTTAATCAATTTGTACCCAGATTTGTTTCACACATGTTTCACATTTATTTGTCATATGGTCTGAGAGAGAGAGAGAGAGAGAGAAGTACATAACTGTGGAAGAACGACTAGAGGTTTCTGAATAAGTCCACTTTGGTGCTAACTAACGCTCTGCTCGCTCACGGTGGTTACTCACATTTTCAGGGCTTTGCTACTCGGTTCATCCAAGAGGATTTGTTTGTGACACAAGAGGGCTAAAGGGAAATTACGGTACGTTTCAACCTGACGGAGTTCCCTCTAAAGTGCTCATTGGGACGGTAAATGTTAAACTGTAATTCAGACCAGTCAAAGCACTTTTACGCTGCTGTCACATTCACCCTTTCACACGCACATTCACACACTGATTCTCTTTGCACGTTCATATACCAAAGGGAGCAATTTGGGGTTCAGTGTCTTACCCAAGGACACTCCGGCATGCAGACTGGAGCAGTCAGGGATCGAACCCGCAACCTTCCAAGTGATCCTTCACTAAGTCCCGCCCCCCTTGGTTACTGTTGCTGCGCCTGTCAAGCTTTCACACCGGCGTGTAAATATTATGGTGTTTTCAACTACAACAGTGAGAGATGTTTAAAGAAAATAACAGCAAGTTTCTGGGAAAAATTGTCGACAGAAAGGACGACAATACGCATTTTAAAGCTACATCCAGAATATAATCTGTCAGCGGAGTGTTGAGAATGAAGAGGACATAAAGCTCAGCGGTCCCAATGCAAGCGTCAGGCACCCCACGTCTGGAGGACTATCATACAGGTACAACAATGTTCAGACACAGCAGGGTGAGTCAATATATTGTTTTATTTTAAGCTGATGTTTAGTTCTGACTCTCTATAACTTTCATTATCTGTTTTCAATATGTTTTAGCTCCCTGCTAGCAAAACTAAATGATCCCACTTTTTCATCTTGTTTAAAGCGCGTCAGGATGTTGCTGCATATCGTGGGCTTGATCCAAAGACTGGATCTCCTGAAGGCACAACAGGAAAGCCCAACAAAACCCTGTTCGAGTTTGCCACAACAATGGCACAAACCAAGAGGTGGTAAAATAAAGACTGTGCCGATATCAGCAGTGGTAGCGAAGGCCAGACAGGATCGCAAGCGGAGACCAGCTGGCTGTTTTTAATCCATGTCCGACATCTCTCCTCTCCAGGTTTTGGCTTCGGAAAGGATAAAATATGACCCCACCTCTAAACTTTGAGGATATTTGCTGTGGAACTTGCAGATTCCATATGCTCGCTGATATGCTTAGTCACTGTTGCTAACGTAGGATTGGACAGTGGCCGTTCAAGGGAGGGGCTTAGCGAAGGGTCAACTGAGAGAGGACCAACTCTACCACTGAGGCAGAGGCAGAAGTAACATAACACAGTGCTTTTTAAAATGAACACATTCACCGGGCAATTAAAGAAAAGTACTTAAACGTAGGTTATGTACAAATGGCATATTTATTTGTATGTAGCATTTTCTTTCTAATAAAACTGTAATATTCATGCAGCTTAGACAGACTTGGACGATGCTCTCCCTGAGACAGTCCTGACAGCCACAACGAGGGCAGAATTTACCGACTGCACAGAACAAATACAGAAAAGGAAATCACCCTCGCTGTCTGTTTGGGAAACTTTGAAAAACTGCCGCAGACTTCTTGCCTCCTCCGTCCTCTTCTTCACGCTTGGCGGAAGAGGCGTGGTGGAGGCAGTGTCGTAATGTCGTAGCATTAGGTCAAGCTTTTTTAGGGACTCATCGAGCACTCAGGCAGAATTAAAGCCTTGTTTTATCGGCAGAAAGATGACATATATCTGCCAATGCTGATGTCATTTTCAAGCCATTATCTGCAGATACTGATAACGTGCCGATAATATCGTGGATCCTTATTTAGATGATGTTTTGCTCCAGTTCACTGCTGAAGCTAGCAGCTGTGAAACTGCTGTAATGGCTGTTTGTGTTTGTTAGGTACCGGCAGTCTCTATCCAGCCCTGTTTTTCTTCTCATCTCACTCTGATTACATCATCACCAGTTTGCCAAATGGGCCATTAGCAGTTTGTTTTTACGATGTACCCAAAGATGTACGGAGAACTATCTGGAACACTCGATCCACTGACCAGCGATAACTCTTAAGCGTCTTTTTTCTGATGTCTCAGCAAATTTATGGATGGTTGTCCTCGATGGACGTCGGAGATTATGATGCGTCACACTGAATCACATAAATATGTGCCTCATGTCTGTGTGTTAACATTTGACTGTGAGTTATGACTCTGAGAAAGAGAATGATTTTTCATTAAAATCCACTTTCCTTTCCCACCGCGCCTCTCCTTCCACTCGGCCGTGCCCCCCCGAGGAAGCTCCTGGCTTCCTCTCCTGGCTTCGTCCTGAGGAATGTCTTCTTCTATGACCAGCTTTATCTTGATTTCACCGATGGTCAGATCGTCCGCATGAACGATGAGTTAAAGATCAAGGAGCAGAGTGAATGTTTCAATCCTCACCTCATCCTGTAACATGAATCCTTTATAATAAGTGTTTTCTTTTCTGTCATAAAACTGTGTGCTGTGCAGTGACTCAGTGTAGCCATGGGCGTCAATTAAGTTTTATCCCATCTAATCTTATTTGTTGTTTGGGGCCCTTGTTAGTTTGAGCTGAGCTCAAACAGCAGGACATGATTAGAGCCGAGCGGAGAACACAACACGGTGAGGCCGGAGCTCCATCTCTCTCTCCATCTCTCTCTCTCTCTCTCTCTCTCCTTCTAATTATTCCTTTTGTTTTCCTCCGTAAGTGCATGTAATGCTCTTCACCTTGTGACAATATACTTGATGCATTTTAGCACTTGCCTTTGGGTCAGAGCCAGCAGACTATAAAGGAATGTGTAATTTTACGAGCGTATGAAACCACAGAGGGTGGTTGTTCGTAGAAACCAACACTCTGTTGACTCACACTGGAACTATTTGTGGTTGGAGCTGCTTTTGATTTGGACAAATTTAGGACTGCGTGCAGGTGCGCTGCACACACACACACACACACACACACACACACACACACACACACGCTACACACCAGGCCCCTATGACTTCAGCATGCCTGTCCTAACTGCTGCTGGAGGAGAGGAGCTTTTTATTGCTTGAAAAGTATTCGACATTGTTCTCTGTGGTACAGAGAGCAGTCTGACTCAAGAATCTGTACGAAACAAAGGTTCAGCAACATGTTTGACAGCTATTGGCAGGATCACCGTGACTCTGCCGAGCATTTTTCCTCCTCATCGTGATGGATTCCTGACAGGGGCGGACTGGGAGAGAAGCTCGGCCCTGGAGTTATCCACTGGGACCATCACAGGGGTCAGTGAGGGTCTGTGTGGGTTGATTACATTTGTACAGTGTACACGACAGTCAATGACAGTTGTGGGACTGTGTGGGCTGCAGCAGCAGTGAAGCCAGATGGAAAATACAACAATATCTTTCAACAGAAACTACTACATGAAATGAAAACAGCTGGTAATGGGCCAGAACATAAAAATACAGAGTTCTGCCTTGTGCACATTTATAACACAGAGGCTCCGTCATGTGAAAAAGACGGTTAGCCCCTATTATCCTGTTCCGGCGTCGCAGGGGGCTGGAGTCTAACCCTGCTGACATGTGGCGAGAGGCGGGGTTACACCTGGACTGATCGTTTATCACAGGGCTGACACAGTAGCTGTGTCCTCAGCTGCATCCACATCGAAGGCTGTCCCGTTTCAAAGGCTCCTTCAGATGCGGCCAACAAATGCGTCCTCCTTTTCCCTGGGCATCTTCATGGTCCAACATATTCCAAGATCTCTCTTCCTGTGCGTTCACACCGAACGTGAATAGACGCAAATCTGCAGCGAGATACCACACAAAGTCAGTGCAATGACACGAGTAAATTCGCGGGAGTTGAAAACATTGAACTGCCTCTGCGAATTCGCATCACGTGGTGCAGCAAAAGCCTATCAACATCGCGATTCTACTGACGCCGTTGGTAACCATGGAGACAAGCCCCGCTTCCTCTTCTCCATTCCGGAAGTTAAGGGCGAATATTCACCTGTTATTTAAATGCGAATTTTGATCCAGCGTTTCAAACTCCCGCGAGTAACATGAAGTGAATTTTCGCTGTGTGACCACACAGTTAAACAGCCGAGGAACACACTACGAAAGAGGCCCTGAAGCTTTAAACTCTCTTTAAAATAATAGGTTAAGTAATGCGACGTTAGTTATGAAAGCTCTCAAGCTACCTGTTGCTAGGCGACAGGAGAAGCGTTTGGTGATGCAAGGTTAAGGGTTAGTTTGGCCTTGAAATGACTCATCCTCTAGTCCGCGTCCTTTGAAAGATGCAGCCCCTGAATTGGGACACAGCTATAGAGACAGACAACCTTTCACGCTCACGCTCACACCTACGGGCAATTTAGAGTCACCACTGAACCTAACGAGCATGTCTTTGGACTGTGGGAGGAAGCCGGAGTACCTGGAGGGAACCCACGCATGCACGGGGAGAACATGCAGACTCCACACAGAAAGGCCCACTACGTCTGAACCGGGAGTCAAACCAGGAAACTTCTATCTGCGAGGTGACAGCGCTAACCACTGCACCACCGTGCAGCCCCTCGAGTATAATAAGGGATTTAAGGGACAACACAAAGAGCTCAACATGATACCACTTTTACTACGGACAAGTTGCACTGCTGAGCTAATCGATTACTGGAAGTCGACCTCCTGCTCCTGATCTACTGCCTGTTACTGAAACCGCAGTAACTGCTAGTTCAAGCTCACATGCCAGTATCAGTGGAGCTGACGTGATCGGCCGCTCTCCGATCAAATCAAAGTTTTGTTGAGAGTTTATTGACATGTCAGGATTATTGTACGTCTGGCTTTCTTTTACAGTTGTTAAATGATTGCACAAATCGGACGTTATCGATCTTACATCTGGAACCAGTGCGTGGCAAATCATTCTGAGACACACATTATCACTTACTATCGTTTGAAAATCACTTCTGTTTCTTTGCACAACCACACACACATGCACACTCGACCCACAGTGTGATGGCCTCACATTAAAGCTGTGTAATCCCTGTGAGTAATACCGTAGGATGTACATGATCGCATGAATCACTGTGGGACAGTCTGTGTGAAAGTATTCTTTGCACAGAGGCAGAATAATAAATGAGCAGTGTTTGGCTGGAGCAGGGACTGTAAATCACGGCGCCGGGATGCACTGTGTCTTGTTACCAGAGCAAAAGATGAAAGTATGGATTTCAGTGATACATCAAAATCTGGCCAGAAGCCTGTCTTCAATCTTCAATTGCCCACCTCCGCCCAGAGCAGGGGGCTCTCCGCTGCCTGTCTGTGCCGAGCATGGAAGCTGGGCGTATAATTTACCAAAGACAAGATCTGGATTTGATGGAGAACGTGTACTACCTGTGTATCACAGTCATATTTCCAGTGCAGTAATGAGATCCACATGGACGGAGGACTGCAGCCTGCCTGGCCTGAGTCAGGATACCAAATATATACCGGTCATACAGGAGGGTAATTACAGTGAGGGTGTGGGGGAGTCTAACGTGTTGATTTAGTGTGTGTGGGTTAGCAGCTTGTATCATGTCTGTCTGCAGACGTGCTGTTGTGTCAGATTCACAGTAAAAGCGAGGAGCGAGGAGTGTTAGTTAGGCTGAGAGTGCAGCATAAACTGTTCCTGGTTTAACTGAGTTTTACTTTTATTCCACTCAGTTAGTTTCACTAATTTCTTACATTTTAAATATTTCACCCTGTATGTTCTTTTGACCAGCAAACTTTACATTCATGTGTCAGACTTTAACTTTAAGCACCCTTTATGTGTGGAAATCGAAAACTACAGAATTCATAATTTGCAGCTGTCATGTTCTGGAGCCAGAAGTGGTAGCTGTGAGAGGGCGAGCGGCAGGTGAGCACCAAGGTAACCCTTTCCTTTCCCACCAAAATTAGTGCACTGATGCAACGTTAGTTATGATAGCTAGTTAGCCCTCTAGTTGCCTGTTGCTAGGCTACAACTGACTCATCCTCCATAGACTGCGTCCTTCGAAGGATGCTGCCCCTGAATTGAGACACAGCTATAGAGACAGACAAAAGTCACCAATGAACCTAACAAACCTAAACAAGCTAAACAATCTCTTTGGACTGTGGGAGGAAGCCGGAGTACCCGGAGGGTGCAGCTCAACTCCAATACACATGCCATAAATATATAAATGCAATTGTGAACAGGCTAACAAGCCAGGTACATTAAAAGAAACCTGCTAATTAGAACTAACTTCCCAATAAAAACACTGAATTTACACTCTTTAAGATGGTCTGAAAAAGAACGCTAAGCGAACCACCAGATACCTGCAGAAAGGAAACCTCCAAAAGGCACCAATAACACAAACATGACTGAGAGGTTCAGTTCAGTGGCTGAATTAGCTGAGGTGACATGTACAGAGAAACAAACTTTTAACATGGGGCTCAATGGGGACGGACTCACTGCTGGAGCCAGCCTCAAGTGGACAAAAGAGGAACTGCAGGTTCAGTTTTTGCTCCTCGTCTCTCCCCTCTGGTTGCTGCTCGGTGGTGATGCAATCTCAAGCAACACTGAGAAGATCAAAATGTCTTTCTGATGATTTATTTATCACACAGGTTAAAACCGCCGAGAACAAAAATATCAAATGTGATTAGCTGTCATTCATTATGCTTTACAGTCCAAGGGGCTCAGAGACAGACATCATCTGTCATGTTGTAGATTCTCTGCACACCGTCACACAACCTTATAAATCTGCTGGACAAAGGACTCTTCAGGATCATCTGTTTTCAATGAATTAACTGGGAAAGCATTACAAACTTCCGGACCACGGGAGGGATCATTTTTTTTATATCACTCCTACAATGCTACCTTAATGACAGCCACTTTAATCGTGGAAATGCTGACAGAGTGAAATACCTCCCTGCTGCTCTGCTTTTACTGTGGAGCTCCACATGCTGTAACTTCCTGTCATTTCATATTAAACTAAAACTCTCCCGTTCATGAGTTCAGACTGGATCATTAACAGTGACAAGATGATCCTGCTCCTCCATGTGTGACCCATTACAGCTTCCACATGGCTCCGGGCCGATGTTAATGATCAAAATGAAAACAAAGATGGCCGACCAATGAGGCACATGTCTGTTGAAGACGCCCAAGCTTCAGAGCAGACAACAGATAAGGGCACCTTCTGCTGAAGCATCGTGAGCTTCCTGTTTCTTTTGTGTTCCTTCAGTTTGGTTTGAAGCCTCTTGCTTCCACTCAGGCTTTTCTCATTCCCTGTTCATACTATAGTTACTGTTACCCACATTATTGTGAGCAGATTCTGAGGTCTTACCTGAGGCGGAGGAAGGCATACTTTGTTTTCACTGCAGCTTCTTGCAGAGACACATTGTCTCATTTCTTCTGATTCCAAAGTTGTCAACTACAGACGCTTTGTCTCGATGTGTCATACCGATGAACAAGGAACGCTTGAGAGTGTGCATGAGATTCACTGCGCCTGTGTAGTCCGCTTTGGTGTGGTGAAATTCTGCAGGACCCGGGGCCGGTTTCACAAAGATGTTTTAGACCGGTCTGTTAGGCCCGTCTTAATAATGCTCATAGATTATTAGAATGCAAGTTAGACCGTTTCATGAAATTAAAGATTGACTCATTTTAAGCCTAACAAATGAGACTTAGTCCCCAGGTCTTAGAGCAACTGTGCTCTAAGACCCATGTTACCATGGTAACACTCCTCCTGCTGACCAGTAGCACCAAATTCTGATTGATGGTCCTTTCAACGGTCGGATTAACACTGTTTACTGTTGCTGCAATTTGTTTCCATATCAGTTTTGTTGCTGTTGTTGTTGTTGTTGTTGTTGTTACCCTCTTGGCTCCCCGTAAAATGCCCTTAAAACTGTTGAATTCCTCCAACAGGCAAACATTTTCTGCTGGCGTCAACAAACTTGAATGGTTAGATCCGGTTACTCTGCCGGCCATTTTTTTTGTTTTAAAAAAAAGACTTAATTTACCCAGAATTCAATGCATCATAGTCCTGCTTAAGATAGTAGTTATTTTTGATGCCTGTAACCACTGCCAGGGGGGTCGGTGGCAGAGCGTTAACTTTCTGCTACCAAATCAGCCCTTTTCTAGATTTTCCACAGCAGACTCACAGTGAGCGCTACGTTTGAATGTTAGAAGAAAGCAGGATGAGAGTTTTTTATTAAAAACACTTCTTATACATGTTCAGGACAAGATCTACAGAGAGATCATTGGTAACACTTTGTCAACAGGGGGCACCGAGCTAAGCACAAACCAAAGGTTCCCCACAGGCGCTTTAACAAGCATACTTATTCTAATACAAACTTCCAATCTTTTTTTTAACATTATTAAGTGGCTTTGGTGCCTGAACCTTACTGAAATGTGAAACTGAAATTTGTCTAATAAAAATATATAGGTATGATTTTACGTTGCCTACTGTCCTCAGGTGTGCTCTTATATAGGAGACAGTCCCACAGACATTAGCAGGTAGGAGCAACAAGTTTTGTCCTTTTATGGTTTGGAGGACTTGTTTTATATACAATATTGATCATATAATTAACTCTACAAAGGACCTCAACACTCCTGAAAATATAGTTCTGGATGTTACTCTATGAAACATGAATCCTATAAATAACTGATGTCAAAGATGATGCGTGTGTGGACTGGTTACAGAAGAGTTAAGCTGTTTTTTATTAGACTTATTATTCAAATATGACTTATGGGAATGATGTTGTTTATGATCGTAGAGTAACACACCTCATCAGGCCCCTTCAGGTTATGTCTTTGTTCGTTTCATCTCAGAGTTTCCCGCCTGATCAACAGAACTAACTGACTGTGTACTGAACCTTAGACTGAACACTGAAGACTCTGTCTGCTTAACCCGCCTCGTGTCGAGTCGAGCATTGAGTCCTGTCATTCCATTGGCTGTAGCATAAAGTAAATGACATCTGATTTTACATTTACACTTAACATCACCTGACAGATGTTGTATCAAATAAAAAAGAGTCACTGTTCAGAGTCTGCTGTTGTTGCCAGTGCAGCAGGTAGCAGGTTTGTGTAGTTCAGCAGGTTGCCAGATCAGCAGGGCAGGTATCCCCCACATCACGCTCTTTCACTATTCATCAAAAAAGCACACTTTCTGCAGAAATCACACATGAAAGAATGATCATGTGTTTTTATTCATTTAATTTACAATCCTTCATCACCACACACACACGCACACGCACACACACGCACACACACACACACTTTTATTGTAGTGCCGTACAGTGGATGATCGCCCCGGCCTCCATATTTTATCTTGCTCTTCCATAAAATGTGTTACGGGCCATAACTTTTTCTGAGGCCAAGTCTTGTAAAAGTTATATTATTTTGACATGGGAAAAGCTGCAGAGAACGCCGAGGTCTCACACATGATTCATATTTTCTCCTTCTCTTATGAAAAAAACAGAAAAGTCAGATGCTTCTATTTCTGGTGGGAAAAGAGAAACATGGAAATATTTCTCACTGTCCAGTCCTGTCCAGTCCTGTCCAGCTCATTCTTTGAGGAATGTGTGTCACACCCTTTACTACTGTTCTCTGGACAGAGCGCTGCTCTTAAGCAACAGGTTATTCATCGTTCAGCATGTGTCAGGGCGTTGGATCGGATTCAGCTGCAGCTCTGAGGGCAAAGTGTTTCTGTGAGAGTGAGAAGACGGATTCCTGAGTGATCTCACAGCATCAGTTTCAGGTTAGAGCGTCCTTATACACCAGAGTCTGCTCACGAAGGGACTGTTTAGTTTCGGAGCACAAAAGCTGCAGAACCGTTCTGACGCACACGCCGAATGCAAATACAAACAACCACTTTTAATTAGATTTAAGCTCAGTGGAAAAATACGGCAACTTTCTTTGGGTTCACGTTAAAGTTAGAACCCCAGAACGTTTTAGTTCAGACCGAAAGCAGGTCGGGCATTTACATACAAAGTCAACCTCTGTCAGTGCTCGAAAAGCACCCTTCAAAACTTAGTGGCAAGATCAAAGTATTATAAAACTTTTTGTTGGTTTTACGAGTGTAAAATAAGATTAAAATATTAAAATAACACAACAGGATTAGTTTGACGTACACAACACAGAATTAAATAAAACATGTCTAAAAAAGAAGCGATGCCCGACGCCTGTACTGCGAAGCGAGTTCAACAGACTCAGGGTATCTTTAGTTATCTGACTTCGATATCAACTCGATAAGTCAACCCCGGGTTTCTATGAGTGTGTTCACAGAAAAGGGGCGGAGTCTGCAGCATATGACCAATCACACACAGGGAGTTGTTGTCAGCATATTTTACAAACTCAGAGGAAGTTAATCCAGACTGAAATCCACTCAGCTGCAGCTGCTGGATGCAGGAAGGACATAAGACTAAATGAGCACATATAACAAACATCACTGCTCCATCATTAGAGCATTTAAACTGACTTGAATGCAATCTCAGATCCCATCAGCTGTAGTCTGAGACGATACAGCCTCTGGGGACACTGGTGAACGTTCCTTTCAAGACTTCCTTTTCCGCGTGCTGCATTGTTACAGAGAGAGAAACCGTTCTCTTGTGATTTACTTGTTATTAATGGAAAAACTGAAGTTTCAACATCATGATGCAGATTTGTAAGAAGTGTAAATTGAAGCTTTGTCAGGTCCGTCCTCAAGAGGAGAAGAAAACTTTTAAAATGCTCGTTTGGTGAACGGAGGTTGGATCGATCTGATGCATTCGAGGAAGTCGGGAAATCTGAACGCTGTGTGGCTTTCGTGACACAGTGTCAGGCGAATTCATCTCAAGTAAAATTTTAGCTCCAGAACAGATTGTTAGCTGTTAGCTGTTAGCATGCAGATGTCTGTTTATAGATGACGGGAGGCCGGATGGCATTAATCTCTTTCGTTGCTTTTACTGCTTATATTTCTTTTATAGCCCCTTTTGCTTTTAGCTCGTCTATTGTTTTTATTGCCTTTACTGGTTTCTAACTCTCCTATTGCTTTTACAGCTTTTATTTCTCTTTCCTTTATTTCCTTTCTTTTATCTCTTTTGTTATTTTATTTTATTTACTCTTTCTACTTCTTCCTGCTTCGTCCCCTTGGTCTTGGTTGTGTGGGTTCTCCTGTTGCCTACTGGGTATTGGGTTTTGTGCTTTGCTTGCTTTGTGATCTGCTGGTTTTATGATCTGCTTGTTCTCTGCTTTACTTTGCTTGCTTGGCTGTCAAAGCCCTTTGTAAACTCTTGTTTTTAAAGGTGCTGTATAAATACAGTTATTATTATTATTACGGCAGATTACTTTCCGCCTGCTCTCCTCATGAACTGTTTTTGTTGCATACACTGCAGCGTGCTTGATGAATATCTTTCATGAATATTTTTTATAAAATCAGATGGTAAAGTGTTGTACCTCTCTCTGTCTCCCTCCCTTTAACTATCTGCTCACAGAGCTCCTGAATCAAGAGACCTGATTGGTCAGTCGGTGGTGTTTAGTACAGGTTGATCTCCTAAACATAACCTGCTCCGGAGCAGGACAGGTGTTGGGCATAAGTTACCATGGCGATCTACCCAGGTAAGAAGTGAACCACCTTCGTAGTACTGATAACCCTGAGGTAACCTCCTGCTTCGGAGCACAGGCCTCTGGGCGCCCCTGATTTCAGTCTTGGAAATCTCTTAGAGGACCCACCTCAGGACCTCAGGCGACACTTGGGCTCACACTGGATTAAACAAAAATTGGTGTATTCAGGGAACAGCCCAATGAAGGCCTTAAAAGTGATACCTATGATCCTTAAACACAGGTAAGCAGTGTCATGGAGATAAATCTGTGTTTCTGCTTTTTCAGATTTCGCCTGGTCGCAGGATTTTGAACTTTAACTGTAGGCGTGAAAGATCATGTTTACTTAAGCAGGAGGAGAGTGTGTTACAGTAGTCTAGACGGGATGTGATGAATGCATGAATAACTATTTCCAGGTTTGGGACACAGACAGGATCGTAGATATTCTGCAGAACTGTGTAAAACGTGATCGGTCTGTTGCTTTAACAAGGCGATTGAAATTAAGATTAAGGTGATGTGGATATTCCTGTAGCTAAACGTGACACTGGTGGGTATCTGTCAGACAGTTTTTACCTTCCTTTAGGCTTCCTGGGAGTGATGAATTGGTTGTGACTGCCTGGGTCAAAGGATAAATAGAGCTGGGGATGGGACGGCTGTTCTGACCAGGTGTCTGTCGTGCAGAGCGGAGAGACTGAGATGGGACACCCTCTGTAACCTGAGAGCAGAAGTCCTCAGCTAAAGATCCCCAAACTAGCAGATCTACAGACTTCTTTCACCACATTCAGCTTGTCCTTCAGACAAACGGCAGGTTACCTCTGGACATTCCACAGTGACAGCGAGTCCTGGTCGTCTCACAGCGGTACCACATCTTCTGTCACATGTAATCTCTCCATCGAGCGCCGTCTCCTCCTCCGGGCTGCAGCTCCCGTGTTCGGACTGTGTGCAGCCAGGTGTCCGAGCTAACATTTGATTCCAACGGGCAATTTCCTACATTATTGTAATCAATGAGCTAATAACTCACATGGGCATTGAGGTTCGTTCCTCCTCTGAATAACTGTAATCACTGACAGCAGCTCAATTTAGCACAATTAGACAAATTGTCCTAAGCTGAGGCAGATGGGGATGGGCTCGGATGACAGAGGCCGCTTCCTCACTGAGGGGAGAGAACACTTTAGATTCTCCTTTAAAGCAGAAGGGCCTGTCAGACCTCGGGATCATACATCATACAGTATAATAGAAGGCAACTACTTTTTGTGAATAAATTACACTACAAAGGGGTGAAAGTGATATTTATAGATGTTTAAAAAATGAATAAAAGACAGACATTAGGCAATATTTAAACAGCTGGATTTTCCTTCTCAACAACTGCTGCCACCTCATGCAACCACCCATGCATGTAGACAACAGTCACCAGCCGTGGAAACAAGAAATAGGAGAAACACAATGACTTCATGTTCCACTTCGTTTATCCTGATGGGGGTGTTTGATGAATATTTACACAATTCTCTGCAGTTATTCAGAGCGCTACAAGGTTGGACACACAAGTGGCAGTCCCTTTAGTGAAACCTTTTGAAGAAATATGTTACCCCCAGGGC
Source organism: Semicossyphus pulcher (assembly GCF_022749685.1). NCBI lineage: Eukaryota > Metazoa > Chordata > Actinopteri > Labriformes > Labridae > Semicossyphus > Semicossyphus pulcher. The sequence goes on along the minus strand of NW_027211648.1, from coordinate 29,416,490 downwards.
TGTTGCCTCACAGCGAGAAGGTCACTAGTTCAAACCCCGGTTTGGACAAGGTGGACCTTTCTGTGCAGAGTTTGCATGTCCTCCTCGTGCATGTGTCGGTGCCTCTGGGATCTCCAGCTTCCTCTCATAGTCCAAAGACATGCTTGTAAGGTGAATTGGTGACTCTAAAGTGCCCATAGGCCATAGGCATGACAGCTGGGATATGCTCCAGCCCCCCGCGACCCTGAACAGGATAAGCGGTATAGATAATGGATGGATGGATGTTACCCCCACATAAACGTCATAGAAGCCCTGATTCCCTGGTGAAAGAAATCCTGGAAACTAAATGTATAAGTCAGATCTGTCAGAACTTTTGTCAAGTCAAGTTACTGTTTTTGTATCTGAAGCAATGACTGTATAGACAATGACTAGTTTCCACCTCCTCTCGTTCAAAGATGAAGCCAAAATAGCCCCTGAAGTGGGCGCTGCCATGTGGATCCAGAGTGTGTGCCGTAGACATCGGCTGGTGGAGCTGCAGTATTCACGTCTTTTCCACTAACCAAAGCACACGTTTAACTTCCTGAAAAAGCTCCCGCATGTCGGCGTGTTTGACATCAGAACAGCGTCTTGTGTCGTTCTGAAGCAGATATTCACGCTTGTGGAAAGCTCAATGACTGTAGTGTTACGGAGCTTTTTGACAGCGGGAACTTTCCCCAGGAACTAGGAACCTTTTGAGGAACTCTGTGCGTTTCAGTAGCAGGAACCAGGGTCTTAATTTCCGGGGAATTGATTTACCCCCCTGGAACTAAAAGTTCCTGATACTTTTGGTCGAAAAGCACCTTTTGTTTTAGTCACGTCTCCTCTTGCCATTCCTCCTCTACTCTGCTACTCGGGAACAGAACGCTGCAGGAGCCTGATTTGTCAGCAGAGCTGTCAATCATGAGGCCACACCCCCTTTTTACAGCATCAAATAACTAATTAAAAGTAAACTTGTCAGAAAAATGAACACTTGGACATAAATCAGCATGATAAGAACTAACTATAATGACAGAAACCATGTTGATGTGTATTTTGATTTTATAGTTTGACTCATGTCCCATCTGTTAACATGGAGGAGGCGGGCTTTATGAGCTATACTGCAGCCAGTCAGCAGGGGGCGATAGAGAGGGTTTGGCTTCACTTTAAGGGAGCTGTCATGTCGGCCATCTTTTTCTACAGTCTATGGTATGAGCTGTCAAACAGCTCAAGGCGCCCAGCCCACATGGGCTTACAAGGCTACATACATTACCTTCAGAGGCTGTGTGTTGTTGTTGTATTGTTGTGACTGTTTGCACCATGTTTCTTAATGCTTCACACATATTGTCATATTATTGAAGACGTTTTCTGCCTTTGCTTCTGTTTGGTCTTTTTGCTGTGTGTTGAGCTCTCAGGGCCACCGTAGATTTCCTGTCCATTCACTTCAGACTCCTGACTTTGCTTTTGTGTGCTACTATAATGGTGTCCTTCTCAAGTAGGGAAGTCATTCTTTTGAATTCGAATTCGATGTGTTTGCACGTTTTCATCCGTAATGTGGAAACAACATGGACAAATCTGGGTTTCAAGCAAAAACCATATTACACATTGTTAGCATAACATTTATATGCAATGTGTAAACTAATACAAACATTTGCCCGTCAACACAACATGCACTTTGGTCCACCATGTTTCTGCATAACATAACGTCAAGTCTGTCAACTCAGCAACATTTTCCCAGGGTTTGTTCCCACTTCTGGGAGCCTTTCCCAGTCGGAAACGTATTTTTCCACTTACTCCGACAGCGTATAAATACAGAGCCACTACAAGGATTAAAACCATCAAAGTAAAGTTTGATTTAACACAACTCTTCTTGTATTTGAGCTCACAGAGAAAGGTGTCAGTTTACTGCTGCAGTATCACACTTTAGTCCACGGTTTTCTCCTCCTGATTGGAGTGGGAACACTTTGGGGAAAATGGCGGTCTGAGCGGGCGGAGGTGGGGGGGGGGCTGAAACCAGATCCTCTTTTACAGCCATCTGAAAAACAACTTCTCTTTATAATATAATGCAGTGTTGATCAGAGCCCCGCTGAGCCAGCAGGCTGCAGAGGCATTTTTAATTGTTGCAGGTGGTCTGGCTTCGGGAACATAGCTGTGATGCTGAGGGATCTGCAAATAAAACTCCAAAGCATGCATGTGCAAACGGGTATGCAAACAAGAGAGCCGGGTCCAAGACAGCTGTGCCTGCGATCGCTGTGCCAAGGTTCAAGCCTGAGGTAACAGCACGGCCTCCTTTTGCCTTTTGTCGCTGATTCAGAGTCTGCAGAAAGCCACTGTGGATTCAAACTGTCTGTGGTGTCATCAGAAGCACAACGAGTCCACAAACGGGTTAGAAGCAGAGTTTCTCTGAACATGGAATACAACTTTTGTCTTTTGTTATTGTGGAAATAGATGGACCTGAAACAGAGCTGTTTCATGGGACAGAATACAGGACCACTCGTCATCAGTGGAGTATGTCATTAGGATAAAAACCATGAGATCATTGAGTGTAAAAAGGTCATCTGAGTAGGAACATGAACTCCACAAATGTCCTGGCAGAGAAAAAAAGAAAATCTTGCTCCGGTTGTGCACTGACTCCTGGTCAATGACCTTTGACCTCCTCCCAGTGGACTCCTTGTAGCTTGAAACCGGGGTTAGATGTTCTGACTGTGCAGCTGTGTGAGAGAGTCCCATGGAGACACGTCTGATGGTCTCTGTTTGCAGTAAGAGAGAACAGGTTGTCGTACAAGATGTAGGAAACTGACCGAGCATTTACCTCTGGAGAGGAGGGGGGATTGAACAATCCATTGTCAGTGGCTGCTCTCTGGCTGTTTCATTTAGCCTGCGTTAAATGATTTGATTTCTTACCTGACTGCCATCCTACAGGCTCTCTGCCCGATGACTCTTCCACCAGCTAAAGCTAGCGAGCTAGTATCACAAACAGACAAGGACAAAGGTATTTGGAAATGGTTAGCAATAATGAAGCTCTTTGGACTGTTTAGGGGCAGTGGCTTTGAATAATTTTTTGGGTTTGGAAAGTTTAAGGTAGAGATGGAGGAAATGTATCGTTAGCAGCCTGCTAGCAGGTAATGCTAACCCAACTTAGGCTACAGTCTCCATAACTTTGTCTTCTCCAATGTTTGTTTTTCTTCTTGTAAATTTCTACCAGGAGCATTATGGGAAATAATCTCACCAGGTATCTATTTGTAGCTGAAGTCCTTGAAATTCATCTGAAAAAGTGGGATCATCTTATATTCGGGGTCTGGACTTTTCAATACGTTCACAGCAGTAGAGGACGCCACTTTTCTGTGAAGCGAGTGCACCATTTATGACTGAGGCCAGCCGTCACTCACAGCTACGGTGCCGGGGGAAGTAATGATGCCAATTTTAAGATACTTGTTGTCACGTGTAATGTCCGAAAATGGCAAGACCAAAAAGATCACGGGCCACTGTAGCATGGCGGCTAGACTCCGTGCTTTAGCTCGGCGCTCCTTAAGCTCCTGGGAGTCCCACAGGACTGGGCCTGCCCGGAAACACCACGATGGTAGTCCCAAGCAATTCTCGAGTCATTTTTTCTTTGGCAAGTCGAGTCAAGTCACCAGTTATGTCAAGTGAAGTCAAGTCGAGTCCTTAGTTAAGGCAAATCAAGTCACTTCTTTTCCACCCAAGATCCAGCACTCTACCTGTAGTATCCTGTCTTTATAAAGAGAAAACACAAGGTGTTAGCAGCTCGTCTAATAATGATATTATTGGCAAATTTATATAACCTGTTCAAAAAGTATGAGTCGTCCAATCATGATTCCCAGTTTGTGCTGCGTAGATACTTGATAGTTAGACAGAAACTGGACAACATTGAATTTTATAATTTTATATTTAACAGCTAACATTCAAACTTATGAACACAAGCAAGTCATCCGAGTCATCACGCCTCAAGTCAAGTCAAGTCGCAAGTCATCAAAACAGTAATTTGAGTCGACTCGAGTCAAAGTCACCAAGTCTCAAGTCCACATCTCTGCCTATGGTAACAGAGGAAATCGTACAGTGGTCCTCAAAGCAGCCGCTTTAAATTTTGTCAGGCATTTTATTTAATTAAATTGTAACAATTTAATCTGAAAGATCTGAAAACATGATTTTATTTAAAAGTTCAAATAAAATTGTTTTCTTTATAAAAACAAATTTGGTCTTTTTCGAAAAACTTGAATTTTGTGGTGGATCACAGATTAAGATTAAGGTTATTACTGCGATGATCCTTTAATGATCATTATGATAATATTTACAGGAAAGGGAAGTGTACCATGTATATTGTTGTGAGAGTTTGGAGCTGAAATCATGATTTAGGATCAGCAGTGACATTTATGGTGGTCTCTAAATGCAGCTCACTTCCCCGTCTGCATGAAGGATGTGTTCTGTCCTGGCAGCACGCTGCATGGAAATGATTTGAAAGAGCTTAACTGAACGCATTAGTTCCACTGAGCGTGTCCCATACTGACACTCACTACTCACCATGTGCGTAAGAGCTCAACCAGATCCTGCTCTGTGAAAGGAGAGAGAAATATTTCCAGAATATAAAGAATCCACATCTTTAAAAACACAACAGTGAAGCTAATTCATCATTTTCAGGATGTTCGGTCACCTCGAGCGGCCAGAAGCACTCGCACTGCTGCAGGAGCAAATCATGCAAGAGAGAGGAGACACACCGGATGTTAAACGTCAGTCCTGACATTTTTAGTGTTTTAATTTTTTTCTTCTGAATTAAGTTCAGAATTTTGAAAGCTATTTTTCTAAATCTCTTCTTCTGCCAATAAATTAAATTTTCTCCAAAGAATGTATTTTTTTCTGAAAAAGTTTACAGTAAAATTTCTTGAATCTGTTAGAACGAATGCAGATTGAGAGCCACGGGGGGACATAGTTAGAACACAGTTTATTGTAACAAATTCTTATCTTGGAAGGTGATTGTGGCTTGTCTGAATGAGGCGTACCGAGGTTGCGAGAGCAGGTTTGTGGGGTTTCCAGAATTTCCAGAGTCGGGGGCCGGCTGGGTTGCAGAGGTTGAGGTCCTGGAGCTGGGCGCTGGAGGTTCGGAGACAGGACGCAGCTTGATTTCAAAATACTTTCAGAAAAGAGGCTGAAACAGACGATCTCGCTATTCAGTTCATATTATTCGCTATTCAACTATATTTACCGGGGCCACACTTTCAGAAAGCTAAGACATTTCCCTGAGCTATTATTCTCTTGTCACAACTCGCTGCCACATTTTAAAAGCTGTTATTTTGCTACAGTACATTGTAAAAGTAGCATAAACTAAAAAAGAAAATAAATAGGGTCTTTAGATAGTTAGGTCAAGTGCGTAATCTCATTTTCTTTGCAACAAAGTCTGTGATATAGCCACAAAAGTTCACACAAGTGAAACAAATGTAGGCTGCTCTGGCATTGCTTACCGAGCTATGTGACAGCATTTCCTGTAAACATTTATAACCATCTTGTTTTCTGTCTTCTTCACCTTCAGTTCTCTTATTTTAAACAGCAACACATTCTTTTAATCTCCTCCAGTTTCATGCAACTCTCACTAACAGAAAACACAGAGGCCTAGCGGAGAGAGATCACACGTCTTTGGTTGGGCAGCGGCAGAGGAGGCGATCTGCGAACAGTGATGCAAACGCTCGTTTGTCAAAGAGGCATGAGCGTTCGTTTTATGGCGCTCATGTGAGAGAAGCTGGATTCATGTTGATCTGAACTTTATTAACGCACTAATGGCCGGCTGTTACTGACAGCGCAGGTGTGTTCTGCTGGTTTGAAGGAACCCTAACTCGTATTTATTTTTAAACAGAACTGATCGTCAGCCCGGTCTGACTTGATCGGTGGGCTGAAGTTGGCTGCAGAGTGTGCAGGTGGCTTGATTGGCAGCAAGGTGTGTGGATCCACGCCCAGATCCTGATGAACACACACACACAGAGAGAGAAGGGAAACAAGGGGAGAGAGGAGACTAGGATCCTCACAGAATCTCAGAATAAACATTTCTGTACTCTTCATTATCTTTTTTTCTTCTGCTATTAAGTCTGAATTCTGAGATTAAATTCAGAGATTGTTTAGCCTCCTTTTTTCCCTTCTGCTATTAAAGTCGTGATTCTGTGTTACGTCTTCCTTTCTTAAAAAGTGTACTTTGAATTTTTACCTTTCGTCTTCTGCTAATAAAATCTCTGAGAATAAAGTTCTGAGACTCAACTTTCCACTTGTGACTCTATCAAGGTGTTTAGACATTCTGATTTAGATTAACACTTCCCAACGTTTGATGATAATCTATCAGTGAAGTGGTTAACTAACAGCTCCTCACATTGTGCGCGTGTATGTGTGCGTGTGGACGATCGTGTTAACCCTCGGTGCAGACTCCGGCCAGTCAGCAGTCATCACCGCTCTGCTCTCTTACCCTGAACTGATCCATTTCACTGCTGGCTCGTCCTCCTTCTCCACCTTCTCTCCAACCATTCATCACCACCTCCTGCAGGCGTTCCAGTCAGTGCAGAACAAATTCTCCTGGACTTACAAAAGGAATGTAGAAATTTAACAAGCGAGCAAAACAAACCTAAAAAGCTTAAGCTACAACTTCAGTAAAAGGTAAATAAAAAGTGGTCGGACGAGGCCAGCAGTGTTTATTAGCTGTAATTTGTAGCAAAAAGGGCCGCCACTATTTTGCCACCTGTCATTTAGGTGCATTCAGGGGTCTGGCATGCACTAGAGGAGCTATTGCTGGTGAAATGCACACTGCGTGATGAACAACTTCCCTTTCCTGCCGTTCTGCAGCTGTAGCCAGGCCCTCAGCTCCTCTGGGCTGTAAATCAGAGCCTTTGTACTCCAGAAGGATCCTATCAGCCGCAGGTGTGGGCTCTGCCTGGGGATTAGACAGCCCCGTGCTGGAAACACTGAAAACTGGAGAGCAGCAGCTTTAGCCTGAGCCAAACACAGGAGGAGAGGAGGAGAGGGAGACAACGGAGCGCACAATCCAAGAGGGAGGAAAGTGCCAAAGATGTCAGGCAGATTGGTTTTTAAGTTACACAAACAGTTCTCAGAAGGAGGTCGGGAAAAAACGTGTTCACTGCGGCAAACATCAGACGGAGGAACTTAAGAAGCACTCACTTTGTTTCTGTGAATGTGGTCAAGCATGTTAGTACAGGAGAAGGTGGATGTCAGCTTATTATGGGGGCAAAAACAGGTTACACTTAGCTATTTTAGGAGTCACCTTACGACCTTTAATTAACCCTTTAAATAAAAACTGTAACTGTAATTTTATAAACATTTTGCATTTCATATTTTCAGTTCATCTCGCTCCAGTTTTTCCTGTTTCCTGTACTTTTTTGCACGAGAAACTTGCCGGATTTTCTTCTTGACTTTATACAACGGCACTTTACCACAGAGTCGCCTCCTGCTGGTCATTAGGAAGAAAGCCGGTTTAAGGCACCTCTGACGTGGCTTCACTTTGGAAACAAAGAGGCTACATCATAGACTGTAGAAAAAGATGGCCGACATGACAGCCCCCTAAAAGTGAAGCCAAACCCTCTCTATCGCCCCCTGCTGACTGGCTGCAGTATAGCTCATAAAGCCCGCCTCCTCCATGTTAACAGATGGGACATGAGTCAAACTATAAAATCAAAATACACGTCAAATACATTTTTCTCAAACATGTTTCTGTCATTATAGTTAGTTCTTATCATGCTGATTTATGTCCAAGTGTTCATTTTTCTGACAAGTTTACTTTTAATTAGTTATTTGATGCTGTAAAAAGGGGGTGTGGCCTCATGATTGACAGCTCTGTGGACAAATGGGGCTCCTGCAGCGTTCTGTTCCCGAGTAGCAGAGTAGAGGAGGAACGGCGAGAGGAGACGTAACTAACACTAACACTACAGTCATTGAACTTTCCATCAGTGTGAATATCTGCTTCAGACCGACACAAGAAGCTGTTCTGATGTTAAACACGCTGACGTGCCGGATCTTTGCGTTTTTATCGGTAAGTTAAAGATACAATCGTAATTTCTGTGCCCTTGAGCGCCTCCCACTGACAATAATTGGTACAAGTCCGAGCACTCTTCCCAATTTAACCAGACGTCTAAGGCTGGCTGCCTTTGTCCTGGTTCTAATTTTTTATTTTCCTCGCTTTCCTTTTTAGACTGTTTGCTTCATCTGAGCGTCAAATTTGTTTCTTTTTCTTTGGATTTTCACCTATTTATTAATTTTTTTACTTTTGCCTTTATTTGATTGGACAGCTGAGGTTAGACAGGAAATGTGGGGAGGAGAGAGTGGGGGAAGACATGCACCAAATGATCGGCAGACCGGGAGTCGAACCTGCGATCAGTGCGCTCAGGACTGTAGCCTCCGTACACGGGGCGTCCGCTCCACCAAACGAGCCAAACCAGCGCCCCCACTTCTTTTTGAAGTTGTATCTGTAGTCATCCATCTTTTCTTTGTTTGTTCAGCCATAGTAGATGACAGCGAATGTCGCCACAGACACCCAGTCCATAATAATACTATATACTGCAAATGTAAAGGCTTTCATCAGTGGGCCATAGGCTCAGTCACCATTGTGTTACCTCATCCGGAGATAGATAGAGACTTAACAGACATTTATTTACATGAAACAGTTCGAGATTGATGACGTCACCAGCGAAACATGGCTACAAATTTGTACATTGAGAGTAGATGTAGGCGCATCATCCATCTACAGTCATTAGGCTACATCCAATTCGTGCATACAGTCTGGTACACCTGTTGAAATAATTTATATGAATTGAGTGCAAATTATGGGAAGAGCTGAGGAAATTCTGGAGTTTCAGTCTTAATAATGGAGATCTGTGGGTCGTCTCTGCTCTACCACACGAGAGTGGAGAGCTCTCTCTGCATTAAAATGAAATTAAGGACCTGTCTTTTAAATCTTGATTTTAATTTGGAGTAATGTAATAGCCTTATTTTTTATTTCATTTAACTTTTATTTTATTAGTTTTGTCCCACTGAGACCAGAGATCTTTTCTCCAGGAAGAACCGCCAAGAAAAGCAGCAACACAGAGTTTCAACAACAAACAAGCAAAGACAAAGTTCAGAGCGACATTACAATGATCTGATAAAACGTTTGCACACACTGAGCCTGGACTCAGAAGGTTTCACAATAGTTGTAACAATGCTCAGGGTAACTAAGTTTTAAAGTAATAATCTCAAACTTTTTCATGTAAGTCTCTATCTATCTCTGAATGAGGTAACACAATGGTGACTGAGCCGGCGGCCCACTGATGAAAGCCTTTGCATTTGCAGTATATAGTTTTATTATGGACTTTGTGTCTGTGGCAGCGCCCAGTTAGTGACGCGTTTTCCATCAGCCAGCAGTGGTTGGTCTGCCAGAGAGGGTAGGCGGAGCTAAGCGGCTGCTTTTCCGCTCTCTGCAAGTGTTGCGAGTAAACAGTAATCTACTATGGCTGAACAAACAAAGAAAAGATGGATGACTACAGATACAACTTCAACAAGAAGTGAAAATCCAAAGAAGAAGAAACAAACTCGACGCTCAGATGAAGCAAACAGTCTGAAAAGGAAAGCGACCGTCAGCCAGGAAAATCAAGAGTTACAACCGGAGCCGACCGTGGACGTCACACATGCAGCACTGTCTGGATATCTGGGAAGTGTGCTCCTGCAATTACCGTTTATCACCACAGGTGTCACCAAAGAGAACGAAACTGAGCTCTTCGTTCTGCAGTCAGACTTTGGGAACAAAAAATTACTCTATGTCCAGAGAGCGAAGGTTGTGATTTCCATCCTTCAGGATGAAGAGAGAGGATAAGAAATAATTTTGTCCAGAATTGCTCTGTAAATAAAAACATACCGAAGTCTGAGTCTGCGTGTACTTCAAGCAGGACAATTCACTTTAGAATATAAAACACAAAGTTGTAAGAAGTCATTCGTGTACAGCATATCACCGTTATCAATATCAGGTAAGAAGGTAGACTCGTTTTTATAACACAATCCAAGTAGTACCTTTTTAACATATTAACCATGTTTGATATGCACCTTAAAAGACGAGCAGTCATCGAGTATAAGTGGCTTCATTTATTATGTGCTTTGACAAACAAAGCAAAAACATGATGCTCAGAAGGCAACAGAAATGAAAAACTACAGTTAATTGAAAGAAGGTGCCAAAGTATATTTTATCCATCTCTGAAAAAGGTTCCCACACGCTGATCTTGTTGTAAGAACATGTGTGTTGTCTGCATAGAACAAGATGCTGTTGACAATGCTGTTCTTGTACTCATGCATGCTGAAGGTGTGCAGATGCACAAGCAGGTTTTTACGATTTAATCATTTAATGCTTTTCAGTAACCGATGTCAAACATTTGTTGTTATAATGTTTTTGTTGTCTTTTTTCTCTATACTGTTTCAATTTTGCTATTTGAAGCGGCAGCAGCAGCAGCAGCAGCATGTCTGAATGAAAGGTGCTATATAGAGAAAGTTAGGAGGTTCCTGGTTCATAGGGGGCGTAGGGGTTCTTTCTGTGTGGAGTCTGCATGTTCTCCCCGTGCATGCGTGGGTTCCCTCCGGGTACTCCGGCGTCCTCCCACAGTCCAAAGACATGCTCGTTAGGTTCACTGGTGACTCTAAATTGCCCGCAGGTGTGAGTGTGAGCGTGAAAGTCTGTCTCTGCCCTTTTTTCACTGCGGTTCCACCTCAGCGCCGTAATGAAGCTCCTCCATTTTACATTGGACCAAGCAGCGCTGGCCTAAAGCCCCAGTGTGTGTTTTAACAGCGTTCCGGTGTTGCGGAAGCAAAACGTGCGCGAGGTGTAAACAAACAGGGCATGCTTCAAATACACACACGGTGCTGTTCCACCCTGCCGGCTCCGCTCTTCCACAATCTCAAAGTGTTACAGTAACAGAAATAAAGGCATCAGATGTGTACGTCCTTGTTGTTTCAACATGTGTAAAAGTGTGCAAACATTCAGATCTTTTTCCTCCAGCGGCTCATGCTCTCCAGCCGTGTTGAGATTTGTTACCAGTGAAGTTGTAAAAGCTGTAACCGGATGAGTGACACAATATCTGTAATACCTGTTCATTCTGCAGCCACTAGGAGGTGCTGGTTTTGTTCTGTATACTGGGCCTCATGGCTTGCCGTTTGAGGCCTGTCGGAGGCCATGTTGATCACATTTTGAGCACATTGTGGAACCTTCTACTCGAAGCAGCCACATCCATCCTCTGGGAATCATTAATAGGAGCACTTTCTGTAAGTACAGTTCTGTAAGTTTGTGTAAAGGGTTATATTTAGTGCAGATGGCAGGGTGGGCCATGTTATTCTTTCCCCACTGTGTGCCCTTTTTACACTGACACCGTGTCGCCTCTGTTACTACCTCAGCTCAGAACATAACAGGGGCGTATTAATCCCGCCTTAAACTGGCAGTGTAAAAAGAGGCTTATGTGTCAGTCCAGGTGTAACCTCGCCTCTCACCCAATGACAACTGGGACTGGCTCCAGCCCCTCCGCGACCCTGAACAGGATAAGAGTAAAAGATAATGGACGGATGGCAGACAGACAACCGCTCACTAACTTGTGTGCAGGCAGCTAACCTGCTTTCAACGTGTTTGATTTGTGAAGGTTGCTGCTTAACCTGAAACAACAGAGGCAGCATGGAGAGCACAAACCTTCCACCACAAAGACCTGAAGTTGGATCAGACGTTGTCCTGATGAAAAATAGATCTCTGGCAGCTCCACTCGTCCTATCAAACTTGACTCTTTGCCATTTTAATTAGTCAGTAAAGTAACGTTTTGTGCAGAAAACAGCCCCACCTACAGAGAGTTAACTTGAACCATGATCTGCCTCCAGAGCTGCCCTGCCTCCAACAGATGTTTGTAGAAGCAAAACTCCAATCTGCATGCCAAGTAGTGAGGGGAGGGGGCGGGCAGGGATCTGTAGCAGGGCTGGGGGTTACAAGTAGTGTGTGCAGCCAAGCCCCCTTTTTGGACACCAGCGAGGGGAAAATTCACTGATGAAATGTGGCACAGGCCCATGGAATGCAATTTCAAGCTTCCACATCTGCGAGAAAGATGAAACCCGGTTCCTAATTTTACAATGATGATGTCAGTGAGAATACATGACAGCACTGCGCTGGGGTGCCAAGTCCCCCTCCTCATGTTTCCTCCTCCTCTTTTTCCTCCTTTTTTTTCTGTATTTTTTTTAAATCACCAAGAGTGGTTGCTTGGGAAATATTACAACATGCAGCATTTTCTCTCTCACGAGGGAAACAGGAGAGATTTTAGGATGGATTGCGACTTGTAAACCGCATTAAAATAAGAAAAGCTTTTTTTTAGAAGGGGACAAAAGTTTAACTTTAAAGACAAACTCTGTTATGGTAACAGAAATAAAGGCATCAGTTATGTACATGCTTGTTGTTTCAACATGTGTGCAAACATGTAATTACCAAAGAACAGATCTTTTCCTCCGGCAGCTCGTGTTCTCCAGCGGTGTTACGGCTGAAGTTGTAAAAGCTGTAACCGGATGAGTGACACAATAACTGTTCATTCTGCAGCCACTAGGTGGTGCTGGTTTTGTTCTGTATACTGGGCCTCACGGCTTGCCGTTTGAGGCCTGTCGGAGGCCATTTTGATTTCCCTCCTTGATGAAAAGCACATTGTGGAACCTTCTACTCGAAGCAGCTACATCCGTCCTCCTCTGGGAATCACTGATAGCAGCGATGTCTGTTAGAACAGTGTTTATACGTTTGTGTGAAGGGTTCTGTTTATGCAGATGGCAGGGTGAGCTGTGTTGCTTTGTGATATTCTTTGCCCTCTTTGTGACCTTTGTTGGGTCATTTGGGTCAACAGCTGGGTCATTTGGAAGCTTTATGCTGTTTGTCATGTGATAGGCTTGAAGCATATTATACAATATTGAAATGTATTTTAATCAAACATTATATAGTAAATGGACTGTACTTAAACATCTCCTTTTTGGCTGACTGCTGGGTCAGCCATACACATGGGTCTGTATGTGACTGAATGAGTCAGTGAGTGAGTGACTGAGTCAGTGACTGAGTGAGTCAGTGAGTGAGTGACTGAGTCAGTGAGTCAGTGACTGAGTGAGTCAGTGACGGTACTTTCAGAGCCAAATGAAGTAAAACATCAACAACGGCTCAGGAAACACTTCAAAATAAAAGCACTGTGTACAAATGAGGGGAGTCAGAATTCCAGATCGGGCTTTTACTTTGAAAAAACAAAGCAGAAGTGTTGACCTACTTCAGGGTCTGATCAGACGGAGCGCGTTCTGCAGGCTGTAAAACGTGAGGCGCACCGCTCTGCCTTTTTTGTTGAAGCCCACGGTTAAAAAAAGAGCAGCTCGCTGCGCCTTTTTTTCCTACTGTTGTTAAGGCAACCACCGAATCATAGCTGTCATTAACCTATCTGTTATATTGTAAACTGACAGAAGGCCCGCCTCTCCTTTCATCTGATTGGACAATCAGAAAAAACGCGCATGACGTCGGGCGCTTTTCTGCTTTGAGTTGAAGTTTTTTCAACTTGATGCGCTCGGAGCGTTTCCTCAAAAACGCGAGGCGCACAGAGCGGAAAAATGTGACGCGCTCTGCAACGAAAAAGCAGCGCGCAAAAAACGTCTCACTGAAAACAATGACAAAAAAAGCCCCCGGCTGCCGAAACTCGCTCTGTCTGATTGGGGCCTTACTGTGCACGCCTGTTACTTTTACTACAGGAAGAGATGTTAATATTGCTGTCAGAGATCAATAGGACTCATCACAATTCATTTTCACCCTGTATTTTGACCCAGAGAACGCCAGCAGTGTGAAGACGAAGAAACACCTCCCGCCGTCGTCACGCTTCCAGTGTTGCCCACAAAGGCGCACATTGACCTGATGCGGTCAGCCACATACTAGGTTCTGACCTTGTTGGTCTTCTGACCTCTCAAAGTGCTTTACAGTACATGTCAACATTCACCCTTTCACACACTAATATTGTGCCATGCAAGGCACCTAATCATTCACACACACCCGATGGCGATGTCCATCTTGCCCACACTTCGACATGTGGGCAGGAGGAGCTGAGGATCCAAATGCAGACCTTCCAATAGGAGGGCGAGCCACTCGACCTCTGACCCACAGCCGTCCAACAGTCACTTATAGTTTATTTTTTACATTTCAGTATCATCCATTTAAGTAGTAGCCTACTCCTCCTGAGAGATCGACCCACTCACTCTATTTACACAGTGAAGAATGTGGTGCAGATTGCAAACAGAAAGTGATCCATCCACTCAATTTCAGTTTTGCTTAAAGGACTGTTGCCTGTTAGTCTTGAACAGTTCATACCATTATAAGCAACAGCATTTCTATCTGCTGTCTCTCCCTCGTTGTTACTCAGCCTTCCTGATTTATTCAGATCAGTTCGCTTTGACGGAACAAATATTAAACCAAGTGGAACCAAGGTTTAAGAAAGGCCCACTTTAATGTGGCTGTATATGGATGCCCATGCTCTCACTTCCTTAATGGCATGTTTGTCTTTGCTTCCAAATGCACATTCTGCAAATGGAAAAAAGATGGAAGTATTTTCCCCACAATGTGCCAGTAGCAATGCCTGTTACGTTAAGAGGATGAGGCGAGGGAAAACCACAGAGCGGCTCAGGAGCTCCTGCCAAAGAAAATGCTGCAAATGCATCTTGCCTACCTGTGGATCAGATCCAGTTAGTCCTGCGCTCTGTTCACAGGAAAAGCCCTTTGCCTTGTTTAAACGCTGTCATGGTCCAGAGTTTAAAATGTTTCTTTTTTTACTTACTAAGAAAAACACTTTGCACTCACATTTGAAAGCTGGAGCTCGGTGGAATATTGCAGCTCTTTTGCACCAGTTTAAACGTTGGGTTGCACTGAATTGTTTTTATACAAGGTTTCAATCTTGTAAATGGTACATTGCATTACTGCGCAGGCACATAAGTGATGAAGATCGTTTATATTAAATTAAGGATGATAATACAGGTTACATTTGCAAACTGTACAAGAAACAAAGAGTTCGGACTTTGTTGTGTTTCACAAAGTTTAAAAACTTTCCGTGACGAAAAGTCGAGTATGTCCAATAGTTTGTTTCGGGCTCTGTCCTGGTTTCAAGGTGGCTGGTCAGAAAAAAATATCTAAAAACTTCAAATGTCCCGCTAACCAACTTTAGCTACCAAATCTTTCCTTTTACTTCTTCCTTGGAAAAGTACCCAGCGATGAAAATGCAACGACGAGCGTGTCCTTGGAGATAATCTCTGTTGGTGTGCTCCAACTACAATAATTGCCCCCTCGGCGTTGTCCAACTGGTGCACACCAAACCAACCCAGTCTGTTGTTTCAGAGGAAAGTCTGGATCCCCCTAGTGTCACTCCCTTTGACAACCTTGACAGTGGCTGGGCTTGTGTCATAGATAATGTCCAGCACTAATGCTTCCATAAACAGGAGACAAAGAGATGTAGCGTGTTTCCTCCCGCAGAATGGATCCACCAGCTGGCCCGCAGAGTTTTCACATAATATGGAAATAGAATCAAAATGTATTTAGGCACTCTGAGGAGATTTTCTGGAATGTCCATCTGCATTGATGTGACTTAATAGTTTCCATATTGCTCGTGGGAGACGTAGGGAGTTGAGGAGGAACACCTGTAACAAATATTTTGCGCTGCCACTGTGTATCAAAGCATGCACACCACAGACAGACGTTTGTGAGCAAACTGTGTCAAGACAGATAATTTAAAGTGGAGCTAGGACATCATTTAGTGTTCCCTTCACATGAAACAACTCTTACGTGTCCAGTTTGAGAGTCACAGTAGAAAAAGATTAGCAGGAGTTATTTTGCTCTGCTTCTCGGCTTCTCTGAGTTTTCTCATACCAACTGTAAACAGACACGAGGAGAAGGCTTCTGTCTCAGTACTGTACTGAATCTGCTGCGTAATGGAAGATTAGAAAAGGTTAATCTACATTGTGAATCTATGTGGTCACTTCTTCTAATGGCCACCCAACTGTGATGAACCTCCACACAGACTCCTGTTAAATCTGTGATTCACCGTGAGAGGGTTACCGGCTCCCCGTTTGAAGTCTGCTGTGAGTTCAGGCCCGTCTGTGCGGTCTCTGAACCACTGTTTGACACATCCAGAACTCCAGTGGGGTAAAAGCAGCCTCACAGAGTCTCATACAAGAAAGGCATCTTTAATTATGAGCACTGTTAAGGAAATATAAACATCTGCAGTATCTTTGTTAGTCACCGTATAAATTCTCTGCTTTCAGGATGCATATTTGTCTGAGGAGAGATTAACTCAGGAAGAGTCTGTTTCCCCTTCAAAGGAATGTGACAACTGGCCCTTTGATGTTGACGTAGCTGCTGCCTACACCTTCCTTATGTCTCACTGCATTTAGATTTTCAGTTGGGTTCTTTATAAAAAAGGGGGCGGGACAAAACATTTGTGATGCAGAGAAGTTCGAACGAAATCAACACGATATCAGTTACATCGAACACTAACGTCATCTCCCACCACCCCGCGCCGGTCGTGGTGTTACACACAGCACTTCTGAGGTGATCAGTTTCTTTATTTTAAAGATGATTTTTTTGGCCTGTCATAACTTTATCGAGAGAGGACAGTGGATAGTGTTGGAAACATAGGGAAGAGAGTCGGGGATGACACGCAGCAAACAGCCGAGGAGCCAGGGCCGCCGCATCGAGGACGGTAGCCTCTGTTTATGCCGCCGCTCGTATGCTAGAAGAAGCGTGGAAAGAGCATGAGAGTGGGGTGGTAGAGCGGGTGAGAGAGAACCGAAGTGTGTGTGCACAAGTTACGTGTAGTGTCGGGGACCGGAGCAGCGGAAAGGCAGAGAAAAGAGTGATCGGTAGCTTTACACACAACAGAACAAATGTACAGTGTAGGCTGTGTGTGTGCATAATGAAACCTACGACTCCTCAAGGCTCAAGCCGCGCTCCCGTGTCTTGCTTGCTGCATGCTGCTGGCGTATCGAGCAGGTGAAACAATCCATCACAGGCGGTGACCGTCCCAATAAATGACTTCAGCAAGAGACCTGTTCGACTTTTAAATCTGATGCTATGATTACCCGGCCTTAACGAGGAGATCAACTTTGACCTTTTCTATGAACGTCCAGGTCCACACAGCTCCCCCTTATGTATTCATTTCAAACTGTTTTACTATATCAGGGATTTTTGAGTTATATACATTTAAAGTGTGATTACAATATCCATTGTATTTAACATGCTGATCAATTCTTGTCCAAAAATGTTTCCTGCTGATTATTTATAGCAACACTTTTGTTTTCATTGTGATTTATTAATATTTATGTATTTATTCATGTGCTGGTGTAGCTCAGCCTCCAGGCCGCTTGACGATGTTTAAGTGAATCTCACCTGACATTCTGTTTCGTGACTCTTCCTAGCCACGCCCTGAGGAAGACCCGAAGAGGGTCGAAACCGGTCGCCGTTCACTCCTGTAACATTGATGTTTTTCACCAGAGACGCCCTGATTCTACTAAAGGCATTTTAAACTAAATCCTTGTCTCGGTGCGAGTGTGCCTGAAGAAAGCTCAGTGGTTTCCCTCCTTTGACAGTTAACTTTCTAGCCCTCAGGAGCTCCTGGCGTTCACCTGGAGTTTAACAACCTGCTACCGTGAGCACCTGGTAACCCTCTTCTTCTACAACTATAAGTCTCCCCTGTGCGTTCTGACTACGGTCGGGGCGCTGAAGTGTAGCAGCTTTAAGATTGTCTCTCACAGGCTGAAGAATACGACGCACACCAGGAATCAGGATCTGCACATTTATTTTCTCTGAGCAGCACAATTAACACACACACACACACACACACACGCACGCGCACACACACACACACACACACACACACACTGGCAGGCTCTCTCTCTGTCTCCATAGCAGAAGCTTCCCAACATTCTCAACGTGTCTCAAAGTAAATAAAAAACAATATACTGTTTCAAATCAAAATATATGCACATTAAAAATATATATGTATCTACAGTTGTTTACAAAAATATGTATTTGTTAAAAATGTAAATAAAATAACAGAAAAAGTAGGTGAATATAAATTATATGTACTTACATAAAACACCTTCTCATCAAATGCGTCACCTATCAATGTACATGTGAGGTTAAACACCTCTCCAGGAGAGGGAAATAAAATACATATTAAATAAAGAGGTCATTTCCCCTTTTATAAGTTACTAATTCAATGCAGTTCATCTTATAAAGTGCATAACAATAAAACAACATTTTAGGTTCATAACGCACAAAGCACAGGGCACAAGTAACACACACACACACACACACACACACACACCGGCAGTGGCAGGCTCTCGCTCTGTCTCCTGCAGCGAGTCAGACAATATGCAAATGAGGTCAAACATTTGACACATCCTAAAGATTAACAGACCCTTTCACGAGCCAAATGTTTGTCAAAGTCACGTCCATGTTAACAACACTTAACGCTACACTTTCACGCAGTTTAGAGCAGTTTAAATGACTGAAGAACTTGCTAGCTTACACAACATGGGAGAGGACTTCACAGCACATCTCACCATAGCAGAATATTTACAGGGAACACGCAGCTTCGTCACTCTCGTGCCCTGTGTGTCTCATTAATTAAAGCCCCCCAGCTACAACAGGTAACCCAGAACTTTATATAAACAACATGTTCACTTCCTCATGTAAGGTCGACAGTACACAGAACAATTCACGTTAAATTATGGCAAAGAATATTACACACAGGTTTTGAGAATGTTCATCAAAATAAAATAATATTTTCAAAATAAAATACTGACTCAGCTACAGAAGCAGGAAAGGTTAACAACGGCTTGGCTCGTTAGCTTCCTCCATTTGTAGCAGGTGATCGCATGACTGCAAGTTACTAATTGGTTCGTTAACTGCTGTGCTTCAATTCTGAATTCCATCAAATCATTACAGTACGGTTCGATGGATTGAATTTGGATTGAAAAGTGACGGCCCTACCTACCTCCAGTTTACACGGGAGCCGGGGCTACATTGGGCACCGGCTCAGCAGGAGATTCCTCACGAGTCCTGCTGCGACATTCAGAAAGTCGGGTCAGCATTTTGCGTAAACAACATGAAAGCACGGATCAAACCTTGTATCAGCAGTTCAGCATGCTGCAGGTGGTGTAATAGCATGAGGAATATTTACCTTAATGACCACAGTGTACTGATACTCCAACGCTTACATCAAGCAAAGCGTCAACAGACTCATCTCAAACTGGCTTCTTGTTCATCGTATTTAAATGCCTCCAGGGTCACCACGTCTGAATTCAGTGATAGACATTTGGGATGCAGTAGATTTGCATCATAGATCTGCAGCCAAAAAATCAGCTGCAACTGCATGAAGGCATGTTTACACCACCTTTAAACACCACCTTTAAATCATCTGAGGACAAACGAGGGTCCAACTCAGATGAGTTCTGCCTACAACATGTGACAGTCTTCTTACGAAGCCATGAGCGACGTTTAAAACACATACAGTGCCGTAAAAAACAACAAGCTCTGCTGTACTGTGCTGAGCAGCTCCGAGATGACTGCATTGTTATTCCACCGTGTATCATTACAAACTGCAACAAATTAGTACAAGATGTCCAACAACAATCCATAACAACGCAACACAGATGCAAATGAGTCATCGCTAAGCAAACAAACAGGTGCTACACCATAAAATCCCCCCTTGAATACAAACAGCAGCAGGACCACAAGCCGAGACCTTCAGTCGAACATGATCTCAGTCAGAAAGGTTTCACATACTGTGTCACGTAACCACAATGCTGCTATTATAAACACAATCACTGGGTTTCAGTGGACAAACCACATGTGTCCATCATCAAGTTAGGCATCCAAACAGCAAACGAAGTGAGGAAGTGTCCATGATGTCACCTAAAAGCTTGTTTAACAACAGGAATAAAAGCTTGTTCTTTGTTATTTTCAGAGACAGCTTTGGCTCTGGTTAATTAATGATGGCTCCAACGAGGCTGACACATCAAAATAAATATACAACTTTTATAAAAGTCTGCAGCTGCCCGACCCCGAGGTCTAAAACATTCACTTTACAAGTATTTTAAATCACGCATTGGTGCATAACAATGTGCCACCAGAAGGAGGAAGCTCTCCTCTGCAGCACGGCCTCAGACCTGCGCGCTGAAACAGGCTGTTTGTCTTCAGGTACCTTAAAGACTCGGACGTGCCACCTTTATGCTTCAGGTTTAGTCAGGTCGAGTAGAAGAACAGGGTAAAACCTGGGACAGATTGTAATCAGTGGATGATGGAGACTTGGACCCCGTGTCCACTGCAGAGCCTTGATGAAAGAAGTGGACGGGGTCATGATGACATCACCCGTATGTTCTTGAAGTCTGGAGTTCTGCAATCGTTTCTTTTCTTATTGTAGGCCAAATGTGACCTTTGGCCTAAGAGGAAGAGCTGCACAATTATGGCCAAAATGATAATCAGTTATTTTAATCATTATTAAACATGATTATTTATTAAGTTAAGGCACAATTTTATTTTAAAATCAGGTTCTTTACCTGAATTTGATGCATCATGGGTAATTTTAGCGTGTCAAACAAAGCTGCTGTAGCGCAACAGCTAATAACATAACTATTACTACTAATATAACTAACTATAATTAGTTATTCAGTATAATTAATTATATCAGTAGTAATAGTAATGTTCTCCGGGGGGCTGCTGCTGCGGGGAGCTAAACACTGACAGGTTACCGTGTTACCGATTTCATGCTCCGGAGCAAACTGTGTGTGTGTGTGTGTGTGTGTGTGTGTGTGTGTGTGTGTGGACAAACTGCACGTGAGCCACTTTTTAACAGCTGTTCTCCCTCGTTGTGTCACAATCATGCATTTAAAGAAAACAGCAAAATAAACCTTGTGACTCCTTATTTCACGCCAAGTGAGCGCAGGTGAATTGGTTGCGTGTAGTGGGCCCGAACTGTCCGTTTGCTTGTGTTCAAGCAGGGAATCACTGATCGTCCCCCGTAACAGCAGAAAGTCGTTGACACTCCTCCACAATGGCAGGCTGTTGGTTTTAGCTCCCCGTTACCATGGCAGCTGCCCCCAGAGCTCCACGAGCAAAGCTTCCATAGCGCAAACAGCTAATAAGCTAGCTATCATTAGCTAATAATAGTCTGGCAGGTCTCGGTAGCTACCAGTAGTTCCACTGGCAGGTCCCAGTAGCCACCAAAAGTAATACTAATTTTATATTATTGTATTACTAATTATATAACTTTATAGCTTTTATTAGCTCTGGTAGCTACAAGAAGCTCCATGTAGTGAAAGAAGTATAGGTGCTGCTGATTGACCAAAGTGCTGTGAATCTGCACTCGATTGCTCTTCCTCATCAGCCGGATGTCTCAGAAAAGTGGATTTTTAAAGATTTTAAAAATGGCCATTTATACGTATAACCGCCAGCGGGTCAAATCTACCCACATATAGAACGCAGTATTTTTCACGCTGTTAATTTCGCTCGTCTAGATTGATATGTTGTATGTTGCTATGGCAACGGCTTTTTTTTCCTACTGCTGTGTGTCATCAAGTTGCTCATCAGTCATAAACTCCAATTCAACATGGATAAGAGGAAGAGGAAGAGATGTGAGTGTGAATCAGGCCTTAGATTGACTCAGTGAGTCTGACGGTGGAGAGGGCTCTCCACTATTTGCTGTTCTTTGTTTTCTTTTCTGTGAAGCACCTTGTTCAGAAAGTGCTTTGCAAAATAAATTTTATTGTTATATATATTTAATTGTCATGTTGTCATTTTGTAAGCTGGTGAAATGATGGCGGACACAGAGCCTTAGATTCGGGGGGTTTCCCTTTAAACAAAGAGCATTGTAAAGGATCACAATGGAAACCACAGCCTCTGTAAGAGACGTGGGCAGCAGTTCAGAGGTCTGGAACCGGGCTGATGCTGTCTGTCACAGTTGTGAAACCGAAGTGAAGAATGTGCAGACTCTTCACAAAGTGGCAGTGGACTTGATTACAGTTATATTTAGCATGTTTCAGCTCAAGGCTTCACATCTGGATACACTGCACAGCCCATCTCTCCCTGCCTGCTTCCCATTGGACGGTCAAAGCTGCTTTAGGAATGGTTACAGATTTCACTTTAAGAGGCAGTGTATGTCTTTTTTCTACAGTCTTTATGTACAATGTACTTTTTATACCACTCGTACATGTCGTTAAAAGAGAAGTCCCCCCCCGCCCCCCTGTGTTTGCTACCCCATAAAGCATTCCTCCCTCTCCCTGACATTACCACCACAGGACTTGAAAACAGATGCAGTCGTAAAGGCATTTATTAGCGAGGCTTGCTTTAATGTGAAGGTTGCACCTGCTAGCTGCTAGCCTAATATGATCCCCCCTCTGCTTTGTGGGAGAGGGCTCCTGGTGTTTTAACACCTTCTGGGAGTCCCAGGTGCACACTCCAGCGCTGGAGCCAAGTTTTCCTCTCAGTGTCATTTTTTCAGAAAAGACAACAGAGAATTGTCCTCTAATGAGAGAGAAAGTGTTGGAGGGGGAAAAGAGAAGGACGCTGTTGTTTGGCTGTTTTTCTCCTTCACTGCCACATGATGCAACGTCTTCATGCTTTTGGTACAACAGTATCAGCATCATCCGTAACACTCAAAAGCTGAGTCTGTAGCAGCTGCAATCTTTACACATCCCGCACAATCACGTCTCATAGCCATCAGCCCTTTAAGTGTGAAGGTTTCCTTGGTATAAGTGTACCTCTGTGTGATTGTGATGTTGTTGGAAAGATGAGCAGGTCACAAATCTTGTTCTCCTACGTGTTCCGTAAATGTGCAATGCAAAAATCCATCCATCCATGTTTTGTCAAATCTTCAAGACAAAGTTTTTGTGTTATTATTCGAAGCAAATCAATTTCTTAACTGTGTATTTGTGCACAGAGCAACACGCAAGGTTTTTACTGGGAGCCACGCTATCCACACAGCTCTCCTCTGACCCTCTTTAAACATTTGGACCTAGTGAATAAAACCTGTAAAACACTGAATACATAAAGTTATTGTTCCTCAAAGAGAGGACAACAGGAGGGGCTGCAAACTGCTGTCGATGCTCAGCTTGTTTTTTGGGTTCGGATTCGTTCACTGTTTATCTTTCACAAGGTTTTACCAGAAGCCACAGAGGTCTCCTCTTCAAAACAAAAAGGAAGGCTAATTAAAACATGTTTCACATTAAAAATGTCTGTCTCTCTTCGGTTTCTGCCATCGCAGCTGCTACTAAATTTAGCTCGCTAACCAACTGAAATCCTTCATCTGGTTAAATGATTTAGTTATGATCAAAGGTGACCAAAACATGAGACTAATCTTGTCATATTATGATTTCAGTGTCTGAACGAATAATGGAAGCTTTGATTTTAACAGGGGTGGTTAAATAGCAGTGGTTAGTGCTGTTGCCTCACAGCTGGTCCACAGTCACTGGTTCAAACCCCGGGTTGGACAAAGTAGGCCTTTCTGTGCAGAGTTTTCATGTCCTCCCCGTGCATGCTTGGGTTCTCTCCGGGGTCTCCGACTTCCTCCCACAGTCCAAAGACATGCTCGTAAGGTTAACAGGTGACTCTAAATTGCCCACCGGTGTGGGTGTGAGTGCAAAAGGTTGTCTGTCTCTATGTGTCAGCCCTGTGATTGACTGCCGACCAGTCCAGGGTGTACCCCGCCTTTCGCCCAATGACATCTGGGATAGGCTCCAGCCCCCCTGCTGTTTTGAGGTTCAGCCCAGTTGTTCCCACCAGCTGCCACTAGGGGAAGCCAGAAGGGTATGTCAGGTTGAACCCAGATGAGATGTAATTCCGTCTGCATTTGCTTCGTCTACCCTCAGGTCCTGTTCAGGCTGGTTGTGCCTGTAAACCTCCACTTCAGATCTCCTAACCACCTCAACATGCAGGTTGAAGGATGTGAAGGATCGGTAGTTGTAGTCCAAACATGTCCCACGTGTCCCGGCTCTTCTCTGAGTGTTGGCTGTTTGTTTCTGTGATCTCATGATGAAACTGCTAATCACGAGCACTGCCCACCGGGTCGCCTGCTGGTATTAGAGCAGCAGCATGGCATGTTAACAGCATCACTGCATCAGCGCCCATTTCACCACTAAAGTGTTTTATGGGTATTATAATGATGTGCATGGATGTTGATAATTGATAGGCAGTGGATGAATGTGCATGTGGACAGCGGAGGGGTGTAAGATAACGGTTATAGTGGAAACTAGGAGCTCGGGGCTGTGAGTTAAGGACCACATTTAACCCTCTGTCCTCTATCCCACCTGTTTTCTGCAGAGTAAACAATGCTGTTACCGTTTTATGAGTCTGACTCATAGCTTACTTGAAAAGCCTTCGATGGGCACTTAAATCCATAACTTCAGCAGGGGCCATCTGGGAGGATTCGATGGTAATCATGTTTCACCACTTCTCACAGAGCAGCGCATTTTTCTGTGCTGCCGTCGGACAAAGCGAGGTTCACTTCAGCTTATGTACAACTAAAGAGGAAAGTCTGCTTTATTCTTTTATGATTCAGACATGCTGTCAAAACTTTTGCAAAAGAAATGACCCTCGCTTTATGTGTGCAAAAGGGTGTCATCAGCAGGAAGTAACGGAAGACCTGGAGTCTATTAATTTTTATAATTATTTTTGAAACAACTTGGGGACAGAGGCGGCATGGTTAGCAGCCATCTTTGTTGTTCCTTCACTGAAATGCCTCCAACACTGCCTCAAATGCCGGATCTGGAATCTGCGAGACGACACGTTTAATGAATTCAAGCCTGCGAACGAGAGCACAAACTTGAGTCTGTTACTCCTCTCGCCTGGCAGATTTGTGTCGCTGAAACATGCATACAACACATTTAACTTACTCCCTCTGTTCATGTTGCACATGCAGGAAACATTACACAACCCTATCCCTATTCTGACCCCTGACTCATTTCATACGGTCCCTAACCTGGAGAGCAAACCTGAATACAGTTAAACATATATGTGTTTCCTTTGCTGTCTCTGTTGATGTGACTGGATTTTAATCTGAACTAAGCCCTCGAGAAAGAGTTGTGGAAATGCTAGAAAGGCAGATTGAATGTTGATGATGATGGGAAAAGAACAAACATGCACAAATCTGCTGTTCACGACATTTATGAAGTTCTTTGCTCCTCAACGTTCCCTGACCAAACTCCGTTTTATGGTGATATGATGTCACCTAGTGAGCGAGATCAAGTAATGCAGCCACAGATGACAAAGCTCCATTTTTCCACATGTAAATGTAGATGCACTTATTTAACAACTTCTATCAATCTGCATTTGTGCATTTTGTGTTTCTGACCTCAGCTCACCCGTTAGTGATTTATCACTATGCTATGACTGTTATTCCTTTGCAGAGAAAGAATCCATTACTTCTGGATTTTTGTGACCAGAAGATAAATGGTTTCATCCTCCAGAACTGCAGAAAACAAAGATTGGGCCAAGTGAAGTAGAGCCCCTGCCTCTCCCTTGTCACCACCACTGAAGTGCCCTTGAGCAGTGCTCTGGACTTGAGGCCCAGCAGGTGACTGTGCTTATGTTAGACAGTAAAAGTGCTCATCTGTTTCAGTACAGTTCTGTTAAATCCACTCTGACTGTTCCTTTTGAAGCACACCTCGTTTCCAAGTTCAGAGTATTTCTGTCGAGTCATTTTGTGACTTCCACCTCTCAGAGAGGGGGGGGTGTGGAGCAGCTGAGGGGGAGGAGCTTGTAGTTACAGAGAGCACAAGTGATTTTGCAACCTGTTGCAAAGCTCAGATTGCATGTTGACTGAAGAACAACCTGACCTGATTCTCCTGCGGGCCTCGGCACACACACGGGGACGGAGACCTGCTCTGTTGTGCAGCTGAGTGGCTGATATTCTGCACTAAAACTAACCAGCCATCTGCAGAGCTGTCATGGCAGAGAGGGCCGATCAGGCTGATCATGAGGAAGAAGAGGAGCAAGGAGAAGACAAAGATGCAAGCACTCCTGGTGATCAGTATAGAGACGCTGTACCTGAGCAGGATCTCTCAGACAAGGATCAGCCGCATCAAACCCAGCTTGAGGAAGAGTCCGAGTGTCCGGGCTGCCAGTCTGTGGGCACACTGACGCTGCCCTGCGGCCACAAACTGTGTCCCTCATGCATCGAGGTGAGCCAGGAGGAGATGGGCCAGACCGGCTGCACCATCTGCTACGGATCACAGCTGATGGACTCGGTCCTCCACTCTCTCCTGGAAACCCTGTTCCATGGGCAGCCCAGGAGACGTGGGTTCACACCTGGAGCCGTAGAGGAGGGTGTCATGGCGGCAGAGGATGGAGGGAAAGCTGTGAATGTGGAGAGAGAAGATGTGTGTGTGCAGCACGGAGAGCCGTTCAGCGTGTTCTGTCTGGAGGAAGAGGAGCCGATCTGCCTGCAGTGTGAGACAGACGAGCACGAAGAGCACCAGAGCTGCTCCATACAGGAGGCCGTCCTGGACTGTAAGGTCAGACACAGACACAGGACACACACTGCACTGACCTCCGGCTCAAAGGCACCAACATGCATGCAAGGGAAAGTTGAACTTGTTTAACTTTTGAGAATCAGTTTAATCGTTTGGACAAAAGCTTGTGGGGTACTTTTTAAATGTCTTTAACTGAAGGGGAGGGGCCTCAATCTGACAATTTAACCTTGGTGATGTCATACTGATGTCGTCAGGTTTGTCTCAGTTTACGCTTGGAAATATATGTTTGTTGCTGTAGAGTCTGCAGTGTTTGGTCCCTTTATTATTACCTCAAGTTTTCTATATGTTTTCATGTTAACCACTTGAACCATTAAAAAAAGAAGGAGAGAGAAAAAGGAAGGAAGGAAAGAAGGAAGGAAGGAGGATGTATTTCAGACAGCCGGGTCTGAAACAAAAGAACATGGGACAAAACTGCAACACACACTGCAGCACTATTCACTGAGAATATCTTGCCCAGTACCTGTTAATGTACTTCATAATGCACCTGATGTTCTGTCTGCAGAGAGAGCTGCGGTCCTCCGTCAGAAACCTCAAGGAGCAGTTTGAGAGTCTGACCTCCATCAGACGAAGCTGGGAGGAGACTTCTGCTCACATCAAGGTGCAAACAGGAGAATCCCTCCTCCTCACACCGAGCATGAAAAATAATTTTAAGGATTATTATATTACTTAAGTTTTGTTTGGTAGTAATTTATTGGCAGAGCAAACACAGAAACATTTACAGATTAAAATAATTATGACACAAAATCTCAGCAGCAATTCCAAATAAATATATCCTGTTATGCAGGGGTCGACACTGAGCACAATTTTCCACTGGTACTCTGGGCCAGTAACTTTCCAAATTCACTGGCCCTGCCATTAAAATAATAATAATAACTTTATTTATATAGCACCTATAAAAACAAGAGTTTACAAAGTGCTTTGACAGCCAAGCAAAGCACAAAGCCCAATATGCAACAGGAGAACGCACACAACCAAGACCGAGGGGACAACGCAGGAAGAAGTACAAACAGGAAATAAAATAAAATAACTGAAAGAAATAAAAGCAGTAAAAGCAATAAGAGAGGTAAAAAACAGTAAAGGCAATAAAAACAATAGAACAACTAAAAGCTGTAGAAGCAATAAAAGAAATAAAAGCAGTAAAAGCAACGAAAGAGATCAAGGCAATAAAAGATGGAAAAGAATAAAATGAAATACAGTATTAAAAATATCAATAAAAGCCAATAATAAGACGACATCACATAAAAGTCTGCAGTCTATAAAAGAGAGTTTTAAGAAGGGATTTTAAAACAAACAAACACTGGCCATGAAATAATTTGTTATTTCGGTATCATTGTGTAAGGGTTCTTTCTTATCACTGAATGTGTGTTCAGTAAATTATGGAACTATTATAAACTGATAAAGATAGACCAAAATAATAATATGTGTATAAAGAGGCTTTTTTTACCACTCTTGGTTCAGCACCTGCATGAATAAGTAGTATTAGCTATAAGGTGTAGCTACCATTTTTGGCGCAGTTCAAATGTATGTTTAATCAGCCCGTGAGAGTAACTTTTTGAAACGAAATCTTCTACTTCCTGTAGCCGTTAAAAGTTAACAGTCTGCGGCACGTCCGTTTATGTAGCCACAGTGCTAACGTGCACCGGGACGAGGTGCCGCTGATAACGGGAATACAGACACTTATTGCCGCCTCACGTAACTGCCCGTGTGCCTCGATCATCCCGCAGGCGCATCTGTGATGGCCGAAGCGTCGCGTGCATGTTTACAGGCAGGTGACTGACACACAGACTCTGCATGCACAGCAGTCAGTTCACTCTGTGCTCTCATTAAAAGCTGCCCTACGTGACATCAGACGGACTTTTCCTGTTGTTCTATGTGTGGGAAACACTGCTCTGGGTGTTTAGTGGCTCATCAGCATTGGGGGAAGTAAATCTCCCTCGCATGCGTACGAATACTAAAACGTGTGTGTTTATATAGTCTGCGATAGCTTGCTAACGTCAATTAGCATGACAGCTGCTCTGTTCTGAGTGCAGCGAGTAGCGTGGATGTAACGTGTTGTTGACAGCAGCAGTGCCTGCAGTGATGCTGACATCGGATGGAGATTACCGTGTGAATCTCCAGAGGGCTACTATATTGTTCACATTGTGGGCATGTGGATCCCGCTGGCACACGGGGCCAGTGAAATGCTTTAACTACTGGCCCAGGGTGTTACAAACATACCGTGCTCATGTCTAGCTCTGTGTTATGTCATGTTTTGAATGTTTCTATGTGAGTGAAATTGCAGTTTAGCTTTAAAATGACATGGTCAGTATGAAGACAACTTTTAATACTGTGTTATAATCCCGTCATCAGAGCCAATCAGTGCAAACAGCCCAGTTATTGAGGGAGGAGTTTGAGAAGATGCACCAGTTCCTCACTGAGGAGGAGGCCGCTCTGATGTCGCAGCTGAAACAGGAAGAGGAGGAGAAGAGTCAGAGGATGAAGGAAAAGATCGACAGGATCAGCGAGGACATACGAGTGCTCAGCAGCAGCATCAGAGAGACAGAGGAGGCCATGGGCTTAGAGGACTGCCTCTTTCTGAAGGTAGTTCAAATACCTTTTTTGTTTTAATCTTTGTTTCCAATCCTTTTTTCTTTGTATTTGTAGTTCATCTGTCTCTCTCTGTCTCCACAGGACTACAAGAAGGCGTCTGAAAGGTGAGAGATTTAATGTCATTAGAAACATTGTAGTTGGACACAATCAATAAAAAATACAACACAGACCGTACAGTTTGGCAGGTCATCTTGCGTCCCTGTTCTCTGTCTCAGGGCTCTGCTCCGAGTGGAGGAGCCTGATGAAGAATCCGGATGTCTGCTCGATGTGGCCAAACACCAGAGCTGTGTGCAGCACCAAGTCTGGGACAAGATGCTGAAGATCATCCAGTACTGTGAGCAGAGCGTGACAATGTGTGCATGCAGGACAGGAAAAAATAGTTCAGTTCAGACACTCAGATACTCTGTTATAGCTGTGTCCCAATTCAGGGGCTGCGTCACAGCAGCGCATCGAAGGCTGTCCCATTTTGAAGGCTCCTTCAGACGCGGCTGACAAACGCTTCCTCCTTTTCCTGGACCATAAAGGATCCATCAAGTGCATCCTTCACGGCCCAACGTCTCCGAGATTAATTGCGCACCAATTCAAATGAGATGGCGGACTCTTAAGCGGCTGAGGAATACACTTTAAATGTGAAAGTTTTGGTTTTAACTCAGTCGAATAGCTAGAGATACACATGTTAAAAACAACAAAAGGAGCCTTGAAACAAATGATCTTTAAAAAAAAGTTAAAAGTTATGTGACGTTAGTTATGCCCGCTAGCTACCTGTTGCTAGGTGACAGGAGCCACATTTGGTGACGCAAGGCAAACAGGAAATCCTCTGTAGACCAGACTGTCTCATTTCAGTTCGGCCTTAGCGTCTACACAGGCTACAAATGACTCATCCTCCGTTGACCGCGTTCTTCAAAGGCTGCAGCCCCTGAATTGAGACACAGCTAATGAGCTTAATGCCTTTGGTTGCCAACATCGAGAAAGGCTGCAGGCCTTACCTGAACCTTGGGAAGCGAGACGACCTTCCTTCAGCTACTCAACTTGTCCCATGATTCGTGCCGGTCTGCTCCAATCCTCTTCTTCTGTAGATACAACAGGCTGTATATAGGAAACAGACTTCTACTTTGGAGTCCTCGACTTTGCCGTGTTGGTTGTCTCCATCTTGGTTAATCGGAGCCAGGTGTGACCATTTTTGATTGGCGGGTGGATGGATATGTATTGCTACGTCTCTAAAGGACACCTGGCTTTATCATATTTTACTCTGGGAAAATAATTCCAAAAATGAACATCATGCTGTATTGAAGAAGACTTGATTGAGACCATAAACTCATCAAGAATGTATCTAATCGATGCTTTTTATTGTTGATTCAGTCGCTGTCTCATTGTGTCTCACTGATGTTCACCTTGTGCTCCCCAGTTCCAGTGACCATGGACCCGAACACAGGCTCGATGTGTTTAGCTGTGTCTCCTGACCTGTCCAGTGTGTCCGTGTGTGAGAAGCAGCCTCTCCCAGAAAACCCAGAGAGGTTTGTGAGCCCACAGAGCATCCTGGGCTCAGAGGGCTTCAGCACGGGGAGGCACAGCTGGGAGGTGGAGGTCGGGGACAACAGTCACTGGTCCCTCGGCATCGCCAGTGAGACGGTGCACAGAAAGGACTGGTCCGACTCTGATCTGAGCTCCAGTCCTGCCTTAGACTCAGGCACAGACCCTGGTGGTGGTCTGTGGACCGTCTCCCTCTCCTCTGGGGAGTACCGGGCCTTCCCCGGCCACAGCGGCCCCCTTCGACTGAGACGAAAGCCACGCAGAGTCAGGGTTCAGCTGGACTGGGAGAGAGGATGTCTGACTTTCTCTGATGCCAGTGACAACAACCTGATCCATCGGTTCAAACAGCAGTGGAACGGTACTCTGACACCGTACTTCTCTACGACCTGTTCCAAACACCCGCTGAAGATCACAGCAGGGAAGGTGACTGTTACCACAGAATAACACTGCACTGTCATACATGTGTTTCAGCTCTGACACTCCTTTTGGTACACTTCCATGTAGTACATTGTACTTAAATGCATAGTGCTTAATTATCAACAGGATACATTTGTCTCAAATGAAACAGGGCTGTTGGTCTTGAAATGACAGCTGCAATATTGTAATGGCCAACTGCAACCAAGAGACGCATTATAGCCAATGTTGTGATTGTCTGACTTCAGTTATTAAAATCAATAAAAATGTATGTGCTTTAAGTTTTATTTGCTTGTGTGTGCGCCCTGTTTCTCACATTGAGCTACTTATTAAACAACACTACCTGACACAGGTATACAGTGACACAGTGACACAGTGCATAAGCTTTGGAGCAATGGACATGTTGATGTCATAGAATTTATATTTAAATTAGATTTTCACTCACCAAAAAGGAACTCACTGGAGCTCAGACTTCTTACTGTGTGTTCACACCGAACACAAAGCGAATATTCGCCTCGCGTTACTCACACAACTTTGACCGCCGGATCAAAATTCACGTTTAAATAACAGCCGAATATTCGCCCTTCACTTCCGGAATGGAGGCGGGGAAGCGGGGCTTATCTCCATGGTTACCAACGCCGTCAGTAGAATCTCGATGTTGATAGAGGAGGTTCAATTTTTTTCAACTCGCGCGAATTTGCGTCATGATCATTCACGCCATTCTTGCCGCCCGGCGCAAATTTGCGTCTACTCGCGCCACTGCAGTTTGTATGAAATCTCGCCGCAGATTCGCGTCTATTCACGTTCGGTGTGAACGCACAGTTAGACAGTCTGTTAGTACAATAAAGCTCACAGTAAGACTGTCTGATATTTACATGAAAAAATCTCCTAAAGGCTCCAGCAGGACAAACACGGCCCAGAGGTTAAGTTCACTTCAGAATTAACTGAGGTCACACAAAGCAGACAGCTCATTTAAACAAGTAAGTTATTTATAAAATGTATCCATGAGTTCTCATAAACACAGAAATTAGCTTATAGAGACCAACAAGTATTTTTTGTACCAGGCCGTAAACATGTTTTATTCTGCTGTAAAGTTTAACATGGGGCTCTATGGGGACTGACTCTCTGTTGGAGGGAGCCTCAAGTGGACACTCAAGGAACTGCAGCTTCTGGCACTCCTGTTAAATCCTTAGCTAGGACTATAAAATGATAGGGTATCTACTCTAATGCTTGTTTTATGTTCCACTCACTGCATACGAAGGTGATAATAATATTACAATAGAGTACGTACACACAAAGCTTCACAAAAGTAATCCAGCCATCCATCATCTGTACCGCTTATCCTGTTCAGGGTCACGGTGGGCTGTCCCAGCTGTCATTGGGCGAGAGGCGGGGTTACGCCTGGACATGTCAACTGTCAATCACAGGGCTGACACACAGAGACAGACAACCTTTTACATTCACATTCACACCTACGGGCAATTTAGAGTCACCAATGAGCCTAACGAGCATGTCTTTGGACTGTGAAAAGGAAGTACATGGAAGGAACCCACACATGCACAGGGAGAACCCAGAAAGACCCACTATGTCCGAGCCAGGATTTGAACCAGGGACCTCCTAGCTGTGAGGCCACAGGGCTAACCACTGCACCGTGCAGCCCCACAAAAGAAATAATTGCATGTATAGAATCACTCAATTTATGGAGGCGGATTACAAGGACAATGCTCCACAGAACCTCTATAGGTTGAAATCAAGAAAAATGGGTCATATTTGCTTTAAAATATGGAACAACAAGAAAGAGGCTTTTTTCCTTAATTGACTCATAAATCTGCACCACAAACATCCAGCAGGGGGCGCCAATCGTAGCAAAAAATAAATGTTACATGGCAGCATAAAATGTGCACATTAAAATACCAAATGTGTATTCATTACAGACAGTCCCAAAATAAGATCCTGTTTCCTCCTGTTTCACTTGCTTCCAGCTGCTTTAGAAAAGAACCAAGTCAAAGTTAAATGTGTTTATTTTCTGCACAATGCTGCAAATCTTTTTATTGTAAAAGACACAAACTCTCCTCCAGCGAGGGGAAGAAACAAACTTCGCCTTTGTAAAGAAAAGCTCCACAGCAGAGGTTACAAAGTGAATAAAGAGCCTCGCTGAGGTGTCTTTATCTTGTTCAGACACCTGCTGCTGTCTGTCTGATATGTCTCACTGCAGCCACAACCGTCTGTCCGTCTGTCTGTCTGTCTGTCTGAGGGAAGACATCACATGACCTCTTCTGGAAGCGTCGACGTGACGCTCACACACAGACACTCGTTTGGCACATATACATATATTTGACCTTTTAGACTCACCCAACACACAGACACATGCACCAATATCGTTGACCCACTTTCCTAAAATAAATATTATAAATGAAGACAGGCAGCAAACACAGCAACATAAACAACTTTGGGAACATTACAGTTGTGCAACCCAAATGTGCAACTATGCACAGGGAGGACAAGGTTTTTGTATAACAGAAAATCACCATCTCATCGAGTCAGTCCCCAAAGTCATGCAAGAAATTGCACCTCACATTATGTGATATGCTTCCAGCTACATGTGATCAATAAGGGGAGGACAGATGAAGCAGCACACTGCAATCTGGGGTACAGACACACAGTTATTTTTAATTGTATTATGTGAAGTCAGATATTAAGTTTATATCTCTGCTTTTAAGCCCCTTCTACACGTCCACACCGGTCAATTTCCAGACAGGCAGGTCCTGACATTTTCCTGACCGGTCCTTTCACACATGAAGCACGCAGCGGGAGATCATCAGGGTCGGACACTGTCTCACTTCAGCGTTTGCTTTAAGTGAGCGGGGGCCGTTTAGAGCCTGCAGGAGAGTCGTCGTCAGTAATGGAGACTGTTTCTGAATAACACTTTTAAAGATGTTTCCTAACACAAACACAAGAGTGGAAACAATACACAGACCCTGCCTGCTCGCTCGGATTTCCCCTCCCCCTCAAATACACAGCTTTGGTCATTTAAAGTACTTTAGGTCAGTCTTTTTTTGCTAGGACTCACACCCCGGGTCGGGAAGGCTGCCTGGGTTGTGCGAACGACATCAACATGTCAAGCTCGCTCCCAGTTTTTATCTTTTTAATCTGGCTTTTAATTTGAAGTAATTTTATTGCATCATTTTCTACAAAGCTTTATCTCTGGTATTTATTTTGTCTTACTTCATCTTGTACTGATTTTAGGTGACTTTATTTGTAGCCGGTAGATTTGGTTTACAGTGAGTGCGTCTGCCTCCTTTTACACACACACTCAACAGCACAAGACAGAGCTTACACGATACATGAAGTTACAACTTAAAGACTTAAAGAATAACCTTTAGTAAAACAAGATACACCTTCAGTTATCACATGTATTGATCTATTTATTTAATTATTTTATTACTTTCTTGTTTTAATCTTCTAAAACTTTTCTTCTCTTCTGCCCGTTTGCTCCTTTGTGAAGCACTTTGGGTTGCATGCTTGTATGTAATAAAGCTGCTGTATAATTAAAGCTGAGTTGAGTTAATTTTCTGGGTAATTATTGAAAAATGTCTGCAGGTCAAAGAGGACGTGAGATTGGATTGATTTGACATTAACGCGCTGAATGCTCTTCAGATCGCCTCCCGTCCCTCTGCAGGGTTTCCTGGTGGCAGGAAGTGGCTGCACGGGGACGTTTCATGTGGCCGTGCGTTTTCAGAGGAGTGGTGTGTTTTTAGTTCATGTGATCTTTGGTTTGTTTTGTGGTGTATTTTGGTTTTGGTGCTTCTTCTATATTGAGAATTTATTTTCAGTGTTCTCTGACTGTCTTCTCTCCCTTTAGACCTTTGCATGAACAACAGCTCAATCCTCACTTTTATTCGTTTTATGACAAAATAAAACTGCTTCATTCAGAACTAAATGTTGTTGTAACTTTTGGTAAATTACAAGTGCACTTACACTTAAAAACATTTAAAATTGAATGAATGTGAAGCACAACATGGTTCATTTTGAATTTTCTTTTTTTTAATACCAGAAAAAATAATTGTTTTTTTAATGATAGTTTGTGGACATAATTTGAGCAAAAATATAAAGCACATATAGAGACAATTTCTTTCCAGAAGTGTTCATATCATAGACACCAAAACTGTGAATATGAACGTTTTTCATTTACTTGTAATAGAAACAATTTCAACAGATCATAAGGATGCACAACAATTCAAAACGTTAATAACAGGACGATTTATGAGGTGATAGTTTCTGTGTGTTTATAATGTTGTAATAGTTTGAACAGATTGATTGTGATTTTAAATCCTGCATTGGGACTCTTCTTATCTCTTCTCTTGGCCACAAGCTTCACCCAATGCAACCACAAAAAACCCACAGTATCAGTGTCATAGGTTAAAAAATATTATGTTTTTAGAGCTTCATGCATTTTTGTTTTCTACACACATGTATGACCAATCGGGCCCCTGAACCTCTCATCAGATATATCCAAAGACAGGACAGTAAGAGAGGAACCAGGAGCATGAAGTACAACATCGTAGATCTAAATCAGCCGTCTCCATGAAGGGCTGTCAGCTCTGGAACACATGACCAACAGACATCAGATTAATCCCTGATATAAAATCTTTCACAACAAAGCTGCTGGCTCAAAGCAAACCAGAGCTGCAGTCATTTCTTTATTGTACTTTAGAGTACTTATTTATTACTGTATAGTGTTTGTGTGTTGTTACATTATGGCATTTATTTTTAAATGTACTTTCAAATCTGCAGTTCTGTTTTTTTATGACACAGACTGCTTTGTTTTGTTTTATATTGTATATGAAAAGGCCCAACTAGGGAGAACAGTTGAAAATTGGCAAAAGCTACGTGTACATGTTAAATTGGATCGTCCCTATAAAATAAATTCAGTTCAGTTCTCTGCGTACAGACAGAGCAGTGATGAGGCGGTCGCTTTGCAACACCTGGTGGCAGAAGAGAGAACTGCATCTTGGGTTTTATGTGGCTGCAAGGATGCGGCCTGTTAGAGAAACGATGCATGTTGCTCTCTACATATTCACAGAGGTTGTGACATTGATGCTGATGCTGTGTCCAGCTTTTCTCATTAAAGAGATGGTGTTGCCTCTCTTCTAGCCCTCCTGTTCTGTTCCCTGGTGTTCCTCCGAACCAACTTCAGCCTGTGTTTTTTAAAGTTTAAGATCTAAACGTATTTTTCAAACTTTTGGTGTATGGACCAGCAATGTGGTATAATATCACTGTTTTTACAGGATGAGAAGTACAGTTTATTTATTATTTTAAGTACATATAGCAAGGATAAACATTCTTTATACAAAGATGATGTGGTAAAGAATCATTTTCAGAACGCGCTTGGACGCTACAGTGACATATGGTGATTGAAGGGTGTCGGCCGTGAGCAGCAGCGAGATATATCCCCACATGTAGGTGACGATGATGTCATCTCAGGCTGATGAGTTGATGAAGACTGGGCGTTGATGGGGAGGTGGAGGGTCGCACACACCGATGTCACGAATGAACTGAGAAAGATAAAAGCCATGTTTAAAAAGACAGCAACAAGATGATAGGCTAACAACGAGGGTGTGCTGCAGTGCTATTGGACAGATGATCGGGTGATGAGAACAGCTGATGAGTGCAGGAAAATATGAGTAAGCATGCGTGAGGGGAGTGTGAGAAGAGATATGAACAATAGAACTAACATGCAAAATACAGTCTTCCTGTCTGAACGTTTAGAGCTTCATTTGTGATCAACTTTAGAGAAGATTTACAAGGAAAAGTGTGATTTTGGTGGTAGGATGGGTGGGGGTCAGGGTGTGATGTGGTGCATGTCTGCAGCACAGTTTTCCCATCTGCTGCTTGAACATAATAAAGTCTATATTTACACATTTCCCACTGTCCTCCTTGTTTTAAGATGTCAGCTTCACGTTGTATTTTATCAAGCCTTGGCCCTGGGTTTGGTAATCCATCTATTGCGGTCCTTTTATGTCTGAGAAGTTCATTATCTCCCAGAAGAAGTGAGAATGACTGAACTGGATTTTACTCTCCCAATACAGAGAGTGATATCAGCTAGCTTTGGCACCACCGTATCCATGTTTCCAGCATAAACTGTTCAATTTAAAGGGATTTTCTGATATTTTTTTTAAACTTGGGCCCTATTTTTCTACAAATTATTATTATTATAATTATTTTAGGCTCTAAATAAGAAACAATGGTACAAACAGTTCTGGAATTGCTTCAGTAAATTGTTTTAGCCAGCAGCTGTGAAAAGACTATAAGGGCCCATAATCTGTAAAACTGCAGCCTAATAACAGGAATGACAGACGCAGTATAACCTTTACAGCTCTTTATTATGCTAACAATCTGACAGTGAACTGGGCAGAGGCATACAGTATTAGGCACAGCTGTTTCAAAAGCCCTTATACACTGCCAGTTCACGGCAGGATTATTACGCCTCTGTTACGTTTCGTCTTCAATGTAAAACGCACAGAGGCAGAATGGTGGAGCAATTCGTTCCACCGCGGAGGTAGTAACAGAGGCCGGCGTATGTGTAAACAGCGAAGCCGCAGGGCGGAACAGCGCTGTATGTGTGTATTTGAAGCATGTGCTGTTTGTTTACACCTCGTGCACGTTTTGCTTTTACAACGCTGGAACACTGTAAAAACACATATTGGGCCGACTTTATGCCGGCGTTGCTTGGTGCGATGAAAAATGGCAAAGGCTGCATGACGGCGGAGCTTCAGTACAGCACTGAGGCAAAGACAACAATACAACACAGGACCTTAGTCCCACCAGTGTTGCGGAGCTGTGTTTAGCTGCAGATGCAGGGAAGGCAAATGATGTGCTTGAACTATGCTTGTAGTCCAAGTATTATTGACCAATCACGTGCCGACGATTTAGCTTCTTTAATCTCTATGAACAGAGACAGAACAGAGACATCTGCATGCTGACAGCTAACAATCTGTTCTAGATCTATAATTGTAATTGAAATGAATTTGCCTGACACTGTGTCATGAAAGCCGTTCAGCGTTCAGATTTCCCGACTTCCTCGAATGCATCAGATCGATCTGACCTCCGTTCAACAAACAAGCATTTTAAAAGTTTTCTTCTCCTCTTGAGGACAGACATGACAAAGGTTTAATTTTTTACTTTTTAAAAATCTGCATCATGATGTTGAAGTTTGGGCAAAGGTAAGACCCATTAATAACAAGTAAATCACAAGAAAACTGTTTCTCTTTCTGTAACAATGCAGCACGCAGAAAAGGAAGTCTTGACGGTAAGTCGTTTATCGCTGACACGTTCACCGAGTCCCCAGAGGCTATATCCTGTCTGACTATAGCTGATGGGATCCGAGATTGCACAAGTCGAGCTTTTCACAGCTGACGAGCACTTCTCCTCCAGACACAGCTTACATTTCACCGTCGAGTTCTCGTCCCTTTCACCCAAACATTCAGAATAATGTGAATATTTCCACGAAGTAAATGCTGTCCTCTCTGACAGCTCGCTAGCTGCGTTAGCGAGCTACACAGGCGCACTGACACAGCTGTGTTTACCTTCTGCTGGTACGCCGCTACCTGTGTTTTCTTTTTCTGTGTCAACAAAAGGAAAAGGGAAATACGGCAATTTATTTTCGGATTATTTTCTAAATACTTTTTATGAAAAACGTAATAACAGATGACTTGAATTGCAGAACTAACGCATTACAGTACTCGTTACAAAAAAGTAATCTGAGTACTCTAACCGATTACTAGATTACCTGCGTTACCCCCAACACTGCTGGTCATGGCAGGTTTTTGTCAATGATGTCTGGTGGCTTTTTAAAGTGTCCCGTAGCTAAAGGCTGTTTCTTGTTAAAAAAAAGTATTTTACTTTAACAGAAGGGTCCATTTCTGTTTTGATTTCTCTGTAATGTTGTCAGACTTTAATAACAATCTGAGTCAAAAACAAGAGCTTTTAGTGGACATACTTTGATTGGCCAGAGAGAAGGCCGCTGCTCCTCACATGAACATGCATAGCTATTTGTCTTTGAACTTTATTTTGGTGCAACTTTTTCAGCTTGCTACATTAGATCGCCTTGACCATGTGGACCGCAGGAGCTATAAGGGGAAATCAATACAGTTATCTGAGTTCCCTGAATGACACACCTCTCGTTTTTATCTGATGTGATCGTAGTTTGTGGTGTTAGGAACAGAACAGTAGGATTGCAGGTAGGTAGATAGCTGGAGCTGGCGCAGTTTTGCTTCCACCTGTTTAAATACAAAAGAATATAAAGATGCAACCAGCACTCTGAAAGCCTTTTACCAAATGTAATGGAGGGCATTCAGACAATAGAAGGTACTTGGCCTCCTCCTCCTCTATACTGCTGATTCATGCCAGCTGAAGTCTCATGAGCTCCTCTGTTTGGCTAGGTCACTGGCAGAGAGAATGAAAAGAGTATTGACCTGTCTGAAAGGACAGACAGACAGCAAACATCCAACATCCAACATCCAACAGTGAGCTACACAGCAGACACCAAATCAGCAGGAGAGATCTAGTTATTTATTTTGTGTGAATGAGATTTATTTGATTTTACGTCTGGTCAACATGGCCCTCCAAGGTTATCTCTTGCGGTTGCCTGCTTTGACTGGCAATCGACTGGCAGACAAAATAATGGTGAATCTGAGGAAGAAGTCTGTGTGCTTGTGTATATTTTTACACTTCTAGTCAATTATTTGTTATATTTATATATACCAGTGTTACTATTAAGTCTAAGTCACTTATCACTTAAAATCTGAGAAGCCTCCATTAAAATAAAACATGAATCAGTGCTTGTTTTCAGTGTTGTCAATGGATAACAGAAGCATCCTTTTTCCCTGAACAAACACACAATCAGTCTTGTCAAAATTGAACTTTAGTCTGTGCCTTGATATCTGACACTCCAAGATATGTGTTGGGCAGGTTGTAGAGGAGGAGAAGATAAATAACCTGGTGTCAGCATCGCAGTAATAAGAAGGAGGAGGAGGCCCGGGAGTGAACCTTGTGGAATTCCGGTTACAATTGTTACTGTTTGCTACCTGGTTTGAAAGGCAACCGCAGAATGACCTGAGACAAGAGATCAGCTGAGGAATCAGGTTAGGGAGAGCAGGCCGTGAGTCAGGGACTGGAGATGTTCGAAGATTACTGAGAGCATTCAGAATCAGAAATACTTTATCCCCGGGGGGGATTTGTGCATTGCAGTCGCTCAGACTAGAAGTATAAAGAAATAAGGAAATATGTAAATATATGAATTATATATGCAGAGAAATGTCAGATATGTTAATTATATCTACAGAATAAGTAAATATGTTGATTATATATGCAGTGAATTATGTATATTTGAATGTAACACAGTTGCAAATAGGTGTTTGAGTGTCAGACAGTCAGAGGGAGGAGTTAAAAAGTTTGATGGCCACAGGTAGGAATGACTTCCTGTAGCACGAGTCTTTCACTGAACGTGCTCCTGTGCTTAAGCAGCACATCATGGAGTGGGGGGGGGGACAATGTCCGAGATAACCCGTAATTTGGACAGCATCCTCCTCTCTGACACCGCCGTCAGTCTGTTCGGTGTTCTTGGCTCAGTCCAGTTTATTGTCCAAGTACATTCCCAAGTAATTGTAGTCCTCCACAATGTCCATGCTGACACCCTGGATGCCTCCACAATCAGTTCTTTTGTCTTTGCCACGTTGAGCTGGAGGTGGTTCTGCTCGCACCAAGTTTCCCACCACAGTTCAGCCTCCTCACCCTTGATACATCCAACTATGGCAGAGTCATCAGAAAGCTTCTGAAGACGACAGGACTCTGTGTTGTAGTTGAAGTCCGTAGTGTAAAGGTTGTAAGCGCACATACTGTGGTCGGCCAGTCAGGTAGTTGACAATCCAGGACATGAGAGGAGCATCCACCTGCATCGCCGTCAGCTTCTCACCCAGTAGAGTTGGCTGGATGGTGTTGAAAGAACTGAAGTACAAAAAAACATGACCCTCACAGTGCTCGCTGGTTTGTCCAGGTGAGTGTAGATGCGGAGAAGGAAAGTGATGGCATCCTCGATTCCCAGTCCAAGTCTCTCCAGGGTCTTCATGATGTGAGACCACCGGTCTGTAGTCCTTGGACCCACTGGGGATATCTTTTTTGCTTACAACAGATTCACTGGGTCGCAGAACAAACTGTCTTTTTCCAGCACCAACTGCTCACAAACAAAACATTTATTTTGAAGATGCTGTGAGGTGAAGAAGTTAGAAAAGTCAAACGTTTCCAACCTGACGCACTGACAAATGTTTTTCTTTTATCACTTATACAATACAAAAAGTTCCAATGCACTTGAGTTGAATCTATGGCTGTATGCCACCGACATGACAAGAGTGACATAATTGGTGTCAATAATTTGTAGACACATTCTTGAATGTCTCACCGCAAAACATTTGTTCAAATGGTTCGAATGTGTTTCAAAGCGAGGTATCAGGTTATTCCTACATTTAGAATTTCATGCAGTTACATTTGACCTTTCAAGGTTTTGTTTGTGTAGCTTTAAACCTGTTGTAGGTAAAGTTATTAAAACTAACTTTTTGTCATATTTGCTCAAAATGTCACTTTAACAGCCGCGGTAGTGCTAATTTTTTTGTCACGAATATTAATTTTAATATCCAAATATCTGTTTTTTATTACAATTCGGTTATATATTTGAATTTAGAATGAACAAACCGCCCATCCCTCCATTGCCAACGAGGCTTACACTACAAAGAGCGTTACACCGAAGAAGAGAAATGAGGAAAAGCAAGCTAAAGAGAAAGAGTTGGACCGAGACAGAAACGCAAACAAGAGTAAACATCAGTGCGGCATTTCCGAGGTGGGGAGAGCTACAAGACCTGAGAGGATTAAAAAGCAATGCTGAGTTACAGTTCTGCTCGACAGGTAATTACCCCAGCTTCATGTCTGCTGTATTTGTTTCACGTTGCTAAGATGTCTGCGGTTACTGTGACGTTGGTGTTGCAGTCGGGCTAACGTTAGATTGTTGTGGCTGCTGTTCAGCGTTGTTTCATGGCGGTGTGGCTGAAAATATCTCTGTGAAGTGCCCAGGCAGTGTGACCGTTTCTTTCTCCTGATAGTTCTGAGTGCCTGTGTTCTCACAGCTAAATGTTACAGCTTAGATGGCTCTGTTTTGTCCACAGTCTCTGTTAGCAAACCAAGTGCTGCTGGTTTTGCTAAATAGAATTAGCTGTAGATTACCGTTCACAGCAAAAACACTGATTTCCGCTGGTGTGATGTGTATCTGCTGTGTTGGTGGTGTAACACAACGGCTGCGGTCGTTGTTATTTCACGTTTTTACATAGTGTGTATCTGGCTCCTTCGGTTGCCATGGTTACTAGCCTGCGCGCGCATGATAGCCTCCTCTGTGGGGGGGCTTTGGAGGCAGGACTGAGTGCTGCAGAGAGAGAGAGGGGGAGGGAACTGGAGGTTGTCATCTTTCAAATTTTGGA
The DNA here is from genome assembly GCF_022749685.1 of Semicossyphus pulcher. Classification (NCBI taxonomy): domain Eukaryota; kingdom Metazoa; phylum Chordata; class Actinopteri; order Labriformes; family Labridae; genus Semicossyphus; species Semicossyphus pulcher. The sequence goes on along the minus strand of NW_027211648.1, from coordinate 29,373,870 downwards.
AAGTCCGCTCTCTTCTCCATCTTACTTACTGCAGCTTTAACAAGTGATTCATATTCAGTCAGGAGAAACTTCATCATGAGTTAACTTTGAATATATATTAATGTGCGTAACAAAGAGGAAAGTGTTTGGCAGTTAGACGTGTGCAAATGACTCACATGATCAAATTTTTTTTTACATTTCCATCTCCAAATAAAATATGTCAAGAGAGGCATTGAGGAGCCTGAGCCTGAGGTGGTTTCCTCTTAACTAACAAACATCCCCACAAACAGTCAGGGCTGTCTTATTCTCTTCACTGCAGCCATCCTAAGTCCAGTTCACAAACAACACCCACGTGCAGTCGGAGTGAAACTGTTATTGTCTGCAGAGAGTTGGTGGTAACTGCAGCAAAGTATTTACACTCTACATATACAATCGTACATAACAACTCTGTGAAATCTCTGACAGCAAAACAGCAACAAGGTCGATCTGTAAGCAAACACACTGCAGCTCTGTTTCAATGTAACCCAGCTGTTTCCTAACATTATATAAGGTTATGCCATCTGCACAGACTTACTCATTGTTACATATTTACCCAGCCGAGGGTCGGGTCATGGGGTTGGTAATAGAGTCCAGCACACTGTGTCACATTTATTGATCCCTCCACTACCAAGCAATATCTCCTACACACACACACACACACACACACACACACACACACACACACACACACACACACCCACTGCTCCTGTTCATCCTGTTGTGCACAGGACAAAACAACTTGTTCATCAAAAGAGTGACCGTGCAATAATCAAACGTTCACATACATGTACAAGGATGACCTCATCTCACATTGCATAATGTCACTCTGTCCACATGCTGCACGGTGCAGACGTGAGGGAGGACCTGTCAGCTGTGCCCGACTCAGAATGTGTCAAATTATAATAAACGTCAAATTACATCAAACCAATACTGCTACCAAATCAAACTGTTGAGAATCCCTCCTTTTCATCCCGAACTTTCAGAGATCACTTTAAATAACATGATCCAGGCTGTATTTGTGCTAAAGTTCAGATGTAGGTAATAACAGGTGAAAGGTTATAGATACGGCACCACTTCCTCTTACGTTGCTGCAGAGAGTAGAAGACTGGCTCCCCTGATAAGAAGGTCCAGCTGTTTATTCCTGCAGTAAGTTGAGCGTCTAAGGATTTATCCTGGATGATGATTAAAGTTTTACTTCATTAATAACGAGCTGAATGTGTTTCGGCTGTACACATGAAGCGCTGGGGTCAGCTTTGTCAGTATTAACATCATATTTTGAATCGACTCGTTGCTTCATGTCACAATGAGGACACATTGTTTCCCAATATTGTTGTAAAATTGAGTGAAGATGTTGGCACACAGCGTCAGTCTTCTTGGTGATGGTCCCGATACATCGGCACACAGTCTGCTTTCTGACTGATACGGCCTGTTTACTGAGCACACATCTGGCATTCGTATGGAGGCTCATGTTGTGGAACATTCCAGGTAATCCGCTCACAGAATAAATGTTGTACCTAGCAAACATGAAATACCTGGAAGGGGAAGACTGTAAAATACTGTTCATCTAAGATATACAGTAAGAGTTCCAATATCCACAGCTACATCCAAAAGGAGTGTTGATGGGAGGTTAGGCTGGGGTAGTGACACTGTTCACAAACATGCAAGCCTCTTAGTAATCTCTATTTACAGATTCTACATAGAAATGTAGCAGCTAACCCTAACAGCTGTCGATGTTAAATATGGGAAGTGTTCTGGTTTCTGGTTGGTGTACGCTTGTTGTCTGAGTGACCAATCGTGTGTCAGCAGGCTGCAGGAAAAACAGTCCGTGTGGAGAGCAAAAGTAGGCGAACCATCAGCGTCACCTGACAACGATTTATCTTCTTATTAATCTCAATAAACAAACATCTGCAGCAAGTTCAGCACCTATCTGTTCTGGTCATGAGTCATTCTAGTTTAGTTATGTTGTTTTGTATTTTGTTTTGATTTTATTTCCTTTTTTTCCTCGGTCTCTTGTCTCTTGTTGTCATGAGTTCTTATTGTTCAGTTTGTATATTGTGTTCCAGTCTTGGTTTAGTTTTGCATTTCATTTAGAGAATTTCCTGTTTTACTTTGTAGCCCTGTCAGTCCTGCGTTTGGTCCCTAGTGTTTCCTGTTTTATTTTGTAGTTCTTGCACCTTGTATATCTTGTCTTGTTTTACTTCCTTCCTTTCAGATTGTGTGCCCTGCTCTCATTGTGTTCACCTGTGTTAATTAGTCTCACCTGTCCCTGATTACCCTGTTAGTCTCTGTGTTCCTCCCCTTCTGTGCCAGTTCATTGTCGTCCTTCCTGTGGAGTTTAGTCTACGTCCGTGGCCTGTACTTTGTTCCTTGTGTTTTTACCCTGGATATTCTTCGTGCTTCCCCTGACTCCTCGTGTTCCCTTGGATTACCTGTTCCCTGGTTTTGTTGTAAGTTTTTTGCTCTGCCTTTTGATTTTCCTTTTTTGTCTTTTGTTGGATTTTAGATTTTGTTTTTTTTTTGCATTTTTTGCCTTCTGTTTATTAAATCATATCTAAGTCTGCATCTGGTAAATCTGCTTAACGCTGTGTCACGAAAGCCGGTTAGCGTTTAGATTTCCAGACTTCCTTGAATGCATCATAAATGATGGCTCCGCCCTCCGTCCAACAAACTTGTCATGTTAAAGTAGTTTTCTTCTCCTCCTGAGGACAGACCTGACAAAGCTTCATGTTGTTCCTAATCTGCATCATGATGTTGTTCTTTCAGCAAACTGAAGAGCCGTTAATTAAAGTCGATCACAAGAAAATCTGTTTCTGTTTGGGCTTCATCCCGCTGCAGTAAGCCAGAGTGCAGCCTCTGTGTAACTTACTGTTTACAGTGAGACTGAGACTCAGCACAGACAGATGAACGGGCGCTCCTCCGGGGGATGGGACGAACCAAGAGCAGACATTGCAGACACATCTGGAGGGAGAATTTCACTTCACTTTGATCTGAACACACGGTCGCTTCTCAAGCTGCTGACTGGACTGTAAACAATGCAGGACACGGAAGTCTTGGCTGGAAGTCGTTTATCGCTGGCTAAACCGGACACGACTGACATGTTCACCGTTGTCCCCAGAGGATATTCTTTCAGACGATAGGTGATGGGCTGGGGTAGTAAGGGAATAATTGGGATTAGAAGGGGAGTAAAGGGGCAAGGAAGAGCATCACTGGTAATATGAAAAGTTTTATTGTCATAAGTTTGTAATTAGAACATTAACTTCAATAATATCTCAGGGGGCACAAAGCTGCCCCCTCTAACAATGAGAGCACAGAAAGTAGCCATAACACTGTTCACAAACATGCCTGATACAGATGTGTTCAAGTCTACGTTTGGCATACATCATCACAGCTGTTCAGCTTTCATTTCCTGTTTTACTTTCTTACTTTCCTTTCCCTTGTTTGTAGCTTTACTTCCTTCTTTTGTGTCTTTTCCCGCCTGTGTTTTTAGCCACGCCTCGCTTTCACCTGTACTTGATTACGCTCACCTTCCCAGTGTAGTTAGTCTTTGTCGCGCCTTGTTTCTGCGCCAGTATGTGTCAAAACTTTGGTATTAACACAGAGAGAGAAAAGCAGAAGCAGACTGTCAGATGTGTTTAATACAGAAGAGGCAAAAAAAAGGCTTAAGGTCACCGAGTCCATGGGATCAGACAACAGTCATGTTTCCCAAAACAAGCAACAAGTTCCAGATGAACAAAGTGAAAACAGAAGAACTACAAGGAAGACGCCCACACGAGAAACAATGTTTGAGACTAACAGACACAGAAAGAAGGGAAGACTAAATACACTGCAAAGGTGAGACAAAGACGCTGTTACTGTTTTCAACAACTTCTGCAAGACACACAGTCACACAGGTGGGAGGAAAGGGAGGAAAAGAAGAACTGACAAATGAGTGGCATACCTAACAACGGGGACAAAACGAGGACAAGGAGTTCTGTATATTTCTGGCACAGATCCGCGTCTCTTGCTTGCTTCCCTTATCCTGCTTTTAGACGCCAACATGCCCTCAGCCCTCTTCGGCCTGTGGGTGTCTGAGGAGGTCGTGGACTCTTCCTCACTCTCTGTGCCAGGCACAAGGGGTATTTGTGGAGGTTTTTTACATGCAAAGGATGAGGCTTCAGCAGCAGTCTGGCCATGGCTTGGCAGCGAGCGTGAGGCTGAATGGGTAATGAACATGGCATGAAACCATGCCCGAGTACATGCTGTTGCCAGTGGGGAGTTCTGCAGCTCCTTCAACACAATGGATAACAGAATACAACTGAAAGGGTTACAAGACATTCAACTATGTATGGCCTCACAATTGGTTTCATTCCAAATGTTCAAGAGTTTATGAAATGTGCAGACAACGTATCAACAAACACAACTAACAGAAGTCGTCCACATTGCAAGCCATTTAAATGTAGTTGTTCCACGTATCTGACGTCACCTGCCCCTCCTGCCTCATGTCCTTGCCAGCAAAACAGAATCAAAATACCATGCCATACCCATTTGTTAATTCATCCGTCCATTTTTTTCTGCCAATCAGGGGCTGGGTCATGGAAGCGGAAGGCTTAGCAAGTTGACCCAGACATCCCTCTTCCCAGCAATGCTTTCCAGCTGCTCCTGGGAAAACCCGAAGCATTCCCAGGCCACAGCGGGATATATAATCCATCCAGCCAACTCTGGGTCTACCTCAGGGTCTCCTCCCAGTTGGACGTGCCCAGAAAACCTCACAAAGGGAGGAGGCATCCTGATCAGATGCCTGAACCACCTCAACTGGCTCCTTTCGATGTGAAAGGAGTAGCGGCTCTACATCGAGCTCCCTCCGGATGTCTGAGCTCCTCTCTCTAAAGCTGAGCCCAGACACCCTGCGGAGGAAACTCATTTCGGCTGCTTGTATCTGTGATCTCATTCTTTCGGTCACTACCCAAAGCTCGTGACCACAGGTGAGGGTTGGAACGTACATCGACTAGTAAATCGAAAGCTTTGCCTTCAGGCTCAGCTCCCTCTTCACCACGACGGTCCGGGTCAACGATCACATGACTGCTGATGCTGCTCCAACCTGTCTGTCAATCACCATCCATTTTACTCACTCGTGAACAAAACCCTGAGATACTCGAACTCCTTAAACTCGTAGGGAACAATCCACTGTTTTCTGGCAGAGAGCCATGGCCTCAGACTTGGAGGTGCTGACTCTCTTCCCACCTGCGTCACTTGGCTACAAACCGTCTCAGTGCCTGCTGGAGGTCAACAGAACCACATCATCTACAAAAATGGATGAATCTTGCCAAAGTCTGGCAATACAACAGTGCTAGAAATGAAGAAAAAAGTAATGTAATGTAAAGTAAAGAAAACTGACCTCTGCTCAGTTTTCTTTCTTTGTCTATGACCTTCACATACTATTGAAAGTCAAAAAAATATGAAGTTATGGCATATGATGGAAATTAGTCACATGAATATCTACGTCCCTTGTTGGTCATGCGTTTGCTTTTGTGAACAGTAGAATGATTCATCACTTTAAGAGCAGCTCCAGTCATGTTTTAAGACATATAAAATGCCCTGCTTGAAATAATAAATTGTGTCTGATATGGTTTTTTTTTCTGCAAAATACGTTTAATTATCCTTTAAAAATCCTCCCCAGGCATCTCCTCCTTCTCCTCATTAAAAATTCACAAATCTGCATAGGCCCCGCCCACTATGCACATGAACCGCCCCTCTGTTGCGCCTGTAGCTCACCTTTGACTCTGCCCATCAACCTCAGAAATCTGAATGCTTGTTTTGACTTTTCTATTTAGCTTCAGCTTTACATTTACAGAAGAAGTGGAAGAATTGGACAGGGTCGCACACAAGTGGACGTATCATGGTAATGTATTTTATGTATCGCTTTCTAACTTGTTATAACGTTACCGTAAGAAACGCAAACGTCGCAACTACATTATCAGTCAGCTTGTAATGTGTTGCTAATGTTAGAAAAAATTGAAATGTAGTATGTAATGTTAACGTTAGTAGTCAGTAGTGAGTTTGCAAACATTACGATGACGCTTACAGCTGGCTTGCGCATCGTTGAAGTGGTTGCCATAGGTTGCACATAATGATATGCACAGCGTCACCCCGTCCATTAACGGGATTGGCTCCTTAGGTTTGTGACGTCTCAAACCTGCCAATCTGAAAATGAGTTGTTCAGCCTGTCCTCGGTACACTGCAGTTTAACAGCAGACAGGCCCAGCCATGGAGATGACTGCTGATGTTGTCCCTGATATGTCTGGTAGCACATGAGAAACACCACATGGAGATGTTCACAAGGTTAAACACTGGATTGTCACTGGAGGGGGGTTTAAATATACCAATAACTTTATTGATCCCCAAAGCGAATTTCACTTGTGTGTCATCTACCATTTACTTTATCTACCATGAAGAATTAAAAAGTCAGATGGCTGTGAGTACAAAAGCTCTTCTATATCTCTCCGTCCTGCAGCGAAGAGAGAGGAGCCGTATGTACGTATGTATATGATATGTTGCTGCGGGAAGAATTGTAGGCTGGTATCAGCCTCCTCCAGTGAATCCTATGTAAAAGGAGATTAGAAAGAAGCGCTGAAGCTTCTTTCCCTGGGAAATCAACCAGCTTTCACCTTGGCTTCCACACAGGACAGCAGAGCAATGTCAAAGGGAAGGCACTCAGCTATGGGTACACTTTGATGACATTGAATTTCTAAATGTAAATCACCATTCGTGGCGATGTCTGATTGAAAGGGAAAGTCTCTCACTGCTTTGAGCGCCTTCTGAATAATCATGTACTAACTGTCTCTGCCTACTTTTAATAGAGGTTAAACTCGCTGCCATTGAGACCAAAGATTCAACAAGGTGTTGCTCAGGGCTTGATAAAATAAATCTATAGTTCAGGCGCAGAAATAAAACACAAAATGCAGTCTGTTTGAATCCGGCCGAGGACCTCTGCTGTATGTCTGCGGCCTCTATCACCGGTTGTTTCCTGTCTGCCTCCACATGACCTTATTTAAATCACATGATGAAACATCATTTTATTTGTTCCAAAACCCCGACTACAAAAGCAGAAATAGTTCAAATAGAAGCTTCAAATCTGATCCGGGTGTAGTAGTGGAAATAACACAGGAGTACACGCGCACTGTGTGTGCCCTCACCAAGCACAAACATTTGGTGGGGGCAACCCACACCCAGCGCTGCATTAACATCCAGGGCCCCCGGAAGCAGCGCTGTAGCACCGGCCCTCCTGCTAAAAGTTTCACCATGACCTTCCACTTGCTTTTTGTTTAAAGAAAGTCCAAATGGAGGATGTGTGGTGAATCAAAGCGGCATCTTTAGCATCTCTTTCTTTCTTTAGTTTGCATTTTGTCGACCCAAACATACCTCTCAACCTGCGTCATTACGTCTAAGGAATTTAATCGCTAAATTAAAAAAAACATTCCCACATTTTTATTCAAACAACATTGTCAAAAGACAAAAATACTGCACACATTAAAAAAAGATGGCCCCCTGTGGCTCAGGGCCCTGGGCCTGTGCCCACTTAGATCATACAGTAATCCGTCTATGAAAGCCTGAAATGAACTGTGAAAGCAATTTCTATGTTTGGAAATTTTTATTTTATTGATGATGTCATTTCTTAGAGCAATTTCAAATAAATGTGGAACATAAAAAACTGTCTGAGGTGGTTTTGATAAAAATCTGAAACAGACATTTTACACTTCTCAGACGGTAACTTCAGACGTCACGAGGTTCAAACTAAAGCTGTGCAGCATCAATCAGACAAAACACATCGAACAGAAAGTGATGAAAAATCAACCGACACAAATATCAGACTTTGCATCATATATTTCCACAGTTTTATTACTTCATATACCGTGCAATCACTTTTCATGTGCAATTGTTATTTATTCTGCAGTATGTCACTTTACTTATCATCAACCATATCACCATGATACACACCGTGTGAACTGACTTGGTGCAAAATGAAAGGTGTACATAGTGTATATATTTATCATTTTATTATTTGACCCCTGTCCCTCACTCTGAGCTGTTGTAACAAGGGAATTTGCCCCAGTGGGGGATTAATAAAGTCGTATCTTATTAAACTACTCATCACTTCTGCCTCATTGTTCTTAACCTTCTAAAAATAAATTTACACTCCCACGTCAGTGGAATCACTTAATAAAACATAGAAGATAATTACAGTAATCTGTAATAATAATAATTCACAAAGTGACATTAAAATACATTTTTAAAATAAAAGATCACACAAGCTTTTCAACATGAGGTTCATCAGGTCACCAAAATACTCAGTTCAATAACTGACATACAGGAATCATAATATGAATACATATAAATAATCATTTCTGTGACTTATTTTGTTCTTTTTATGGAATAGTTTTCTTTCCCAGTTTATTTTTTTCTTTTTACTTTATTTATTATTAAAAGAGTTCCAAAAGTAAAGTGCAAAAGCAGAAACACGCACGGTAGATTTCTGGAACACTTCCCACCTGGTGGCTCAGCGTTCCCTGGTTTGGCTCTGATTTTCCATTCAGGCCTTCGGGAGGTGAACTCTGGAGGGAGGGTCTCCAGCAGGTGGTTTGTTCACTGACATCAGGAGCAGGCAGAGAACAACAGACATGACTGTTAGTGCATTTCTCATTTAGAGAATAAAGTGGAAACATGGAGTGTTAGTTATTTGCAGTATGGGTTCAAAGTAAAATAAATCAGAGGAGGAAGAGTTCATTTTTAATATTTGGACTAAAACACAAATTTCAATAAATCTCTCTCTCTTTTTTATTCTTCCTGTACCTGAATTATTATCTTTTATACAAGCAGAACAAATAAATAAATCCTCGTCCTCACTTAACATCACATTATTGTTAAGTCTTGAATTTAGATGTACATTAACACACACTGGACTACATACTGTCTGTTTACATCGCACTGTTTTAAATTTTATACTGTCAATTAAATATTTACACGAGCGTCATCCTGCACAAACCCGCACAGCTCTTTAACTACACCTGGTGTACATATTTTGTATTATATTGCTTTTTTATATCTGTCTTTTTTTTATATCGTATTCTGCTTAAGTTGACTGCCAGCAGGAGTGCTAATGTTAAATAGCTTTTTACTTATTTCTCTCTTTCTTCTCTTAATCTACTTCTGTTTATTGTTCTGCACCAAAACACCAAGGAGATCCCCCGTGTGTGAAAACTGGGCAATAATCTTGATTCTGATACTTTTCTTACGTCGGGCCTACGTACAAAAGCCACGCGATAAATATTATCTAGTTAGAATGAAATATGTCAACATTTGAATCTGTAGTTTATTTTATTGAATTACACTTTTCCCACTGGTTCAAATACATCTCAAAAGCACAAAAACATCAGAAGAAAAAACGATGAAGATCTAAAGTCGTCCTGCAGCTCTCGGCTGAGGGGGGAGAGGAATGGGGGAGGAGGGAGCAGACGGTTTGCACTGATTCTGACGTCAGCCTCAAAGATAAGACTTGACGCTTTTAATATGAACTTCTCTTTTCCTCTCTGTGAGGAGAGTGACTGAGCTCCGGCGGCCGAGCGTCATTACGCACACCGCTGAGCAGCTGGAGACTGCTGTGTAAGAGCCTGCTGATACACCTCCCTCACTTTCTGCACAGAGTCTGAATCAGTCCGTGGATCAGAGAGGTGAACCATGAGGGGAGCGACCGGGACCTTCGACAGAGCGCTGCGCGTCATGAAGGGCAGCCGGGAATAATTCTCCAGCCGTCATTCAAACGCAGAGAGAGATAATGGGAATGGCAAGCGAGGACCTGCTCGTGACACTCCAGATATTACCTGGGTTCTTCTCCAACTGTCTGTTCCTCGCGCTGTACGACTCCGTGGTGCTGGTGAAGCGCGCCGTGTCGCTGCTCAGCTGCTCCCGGTCCGCGGGCTCCGGAGAGTGGCGCCGCATGCTCACCTCCGAGGGGCTCCGCTCCATCTGGAACGGCTTCCTGCTGGACGCTTACAAGCAGGTTAGTCTCTGCGTTTAATGGGGATCACAGTGGTTTAGATTAAAACACTCTTTCGTGCATTTTCATACACGTACTTAAAATGACAGAGTGGAAACTTTACAAGTCTCCAGCTGTCTAACCTGCTGCGCGATATTATAGCCACATCTTATACCAGAGATCGTCTTATCTTTTCGTTTTTTTTCTTTTAAACATTGAACAAAGTATCTGTTGGTGTTAAAGAGAGAGAATGACAGAGCGAGAGAGAGAGAGAGAGAGGGCGGCTAAAGCGGGAGCGGCGCGTGCGGCTCTGTGACCGTTTCTTTTCTGTCTTTCTTTCTTATTTATTTTTGCTTATTCACAAATCACTTTTCTCATGGACACGTTTTTTCTGCTTCTGTTGTCAGACAGCGGGACGGAAATTACATTTCAATGACTCTAACAAGAAGCTAAACTCCAGAACAGGTTTGGTCATTTTACAGCGAATTAGCATCTTCAGACAAAACAAACAACAACAAAGAGATAATAAATAACAGCAGCTGTGTCTGACATCATTTCACCTTTTAAATGTCTCGTAGTTGTCGTGTAGCGGGGCTGAGTCCATGCAGTGTGCCGGCATGCGGCCTGTGTGCACCAGCTGCTGCTGCTCGTCTATCAAACTAATTCTAGTTTTAATACAACAATCATGTACAATTAATAAACTCCCTTGATTGTTACATGTGTTCCCGGGTCGTGTTGATTACATGTCACAGAATTTTACTCGTTAATAGTAAAACAGCGTTTTTTTCTGCCACACAGCATCAGGTCTTAATTACTTACATTTGCAGCGCAGCAGTCCGGATAAGACCGTATTTTTAATATGATGTTTCAATATTAACGGAGCGTATACGGCTGCTAACTAACCAGCTGATAAACAGTAACTGATGGTGGAATCTGTATGAAGAGTTATGGACCAATTATTCCCAAAACAATCGTGCTGCAACAAACGTTACACACTTTATTAACATGTACACTTAATATTCAATCAGCGTCCAGTCTAGCTGCCGGTGCTTGATTGACAGGGCACCTCTCTGTGAGTGTGTGTGCACCTGTTAGAGAGGGACTACTTAAAAACCTTTTACTGTTCCAATGAAGTTTGCCTCATTCTCAGTCCCAGCCTGATAAACGCTGCATGACTCAAATAATATGAGAGCTTATTTTGTTGTGTTAGCATGAGTAGTTTTTTTTTTTTAAATCTCTGATTTAATTACCGCAATTTATGTTTAATCTTAGTAAGTGGTGGTGCATCTGCCTGAGACCTGTTTGCTTTTGCATGAAGTAGAAGATATAGTGTCAGATATGAGTGATATCTCCAACTCGAGTTACTCGTGTGAGGTTCACATACATGTTTTTGTCACATGTTTCGTCTCTCCTGTTTGTGCTGTTTAAATGAAAAGACAGTCAACATTTGAATAAGCTACAAAAGCTAAAAACAGCCGTGTGCCGAACAAACTCTGTATTATTGTGTCTGAAGAACATTGTAGTCGATCAAATGAGACTTGTCTAAAAATCAAAACAGAAATAAACAACTGGAGCCAGACGTGAAGTTTCATTAAGATAGACTTTATTGATTGATTGAAATTCACTTGTTACAACAGCTCAAAGTAAATGATGTGATGTGTGTGTCAAGTGATGGATAAACAAAAGGCAGGACAAAGAGACAATAATGATATTAATAATAAATATATTATTGTCAGCACCAGTGTCCGAACATTGTAACATATACACTATGTACAACTTTCACTTAGTGTGGATGGTTGCGTTTTTGTACATAAAGTCAAACAGGTACACACACACACGCACACACACACACACACGGTGTGTATCATGGTGATGTGGTTGATGATAAGTAAAGTGACATACAGTGCTTTAGCGTGACTGCCTTACAAAGGCCGTCTTTATTACATGGCTAATGCATCCGATCGTATTATGAACACATTAAATATAAACACATTAACATCACAATAAGGATCATTTTAATAAACTTAAATAATGTTTGTTTTCACTTTAATGATGTGAATAATTACATGAAGTGTTCTAAAACCCGCTCGCTCAGTATAAATGTGATGAAGTGAATGTGACTGATGTGATGAGAACATTTATTCACTCTGATTTTATACTTTCATCGGTTTGCAATCAAATTAGCTGAATTATGTCACTTTAAATCTGCTTATGTATTTTAGTAACGATATTATATTATTATATTATACTGTACTATTATTGCACATTATTGCAATTTTACTTCGTATTACATTTTAACCTCTAATATTCCTCATCATACTACATTATACACATACTGTATTTTATTGCCACTCTTATATATCGTACTACATGTTACATGTTACACCTCACATCATGCTGTCTTATCTCATACTGCTAAAACGTTGCTGCAGTTACCCGCACATGTCACTGTTGTGTCCCAGCTGTATATACCTCTTATTCCATTTCTATTTAACTTCCTGCTACTTTGTCTTGTGCTGTTATCTTACTTTATCATGTTTGCATCGTACAACAGGTTTGGTTAAAAACAGAGATAAATCTTTTGAATTATGTTTAAATGTTTTATTCTAACTAGATAATATTTATCGTGTGGCTTATACGGAGATTTAAGGGCCTGACAAAAGAATCAGAGTGAAGTAAATTAAATATTGAATTTATGTGACTGAAATTCAGCTAATTAGATGCATATCAACTAATGTATGTAACTGATGATCTATTGAGCGTGAAATAATCACATAACGTCATAAGTACTTGATCATTTTTAAACGCTGAGCGACAGGAAGTCAGAGTCTTTCATTAGTAAACTATTACTACTAAATGTTTTATTTGTACCCTTTAAAAAGTGTTACTTATATTTATGTCACTTTTATCTCTGAAGTGGAGCGATGCGCTGCTGCTGCTTCAGTCTCCTGGTAAATGTTACAGTACAGTTGGTGTGCATTGAAATAAAAGGCTTAAAAATGTACTGAATGAAATTAATAATTAAAACACTATTATTTATAAAGTGATACTACGAACAGGTTTTGCTAACTGAGAGATGTACCCTTTAACACTTTACAATGCCACCACTGTGGCAGCATCAGGCAGGCAGAACAGAAACAGTTCTGCAGGAAGTAAAATAAGGTATTTACACTCGCTTGCATCACCTGCTCAGTGTTTGCATTGTGAGTGTTAACACTGTTCTCTGTTCACACCTCCTCAGGTGAAACTCGGCTGCGATGCACCGAACTCCAAACTGGTGAAGGTGCCTGACGCTCCTCGCTGGAGCAGCAACATCACTAACACGGCCAACGTGCCACCTGGTGCCAGGACCCGAAGTGACAACGAGTGCCACCTGCTGGACTTTGAGTCGTCAGACCGCCCTCTGGTGGTCAACTTCGGCTCAGCCACCTGACCCCCCTTCATCAGCCACCTGCCAGCTTTCCGGCAGTTGGTGGAGGACTTCAGTGATGTGGCTGATTTCCTGTTAGTGTACATTGACGAGGCTCACCCGTCTGACGGCTGGGTGGCCCCTCCCATGGGCTCCTGCTCTTTCAACGTCCGGAAACATCAGAACCTGGAGGAGAGGCTGGGGGCCGCACGTAAGCTCATCGAGCACTTTTCCCTGCCGCCACAGTGTCAGCTGGTGGCCGACAGCATGGACAACAACGCTAATGTGGCGTACGGCGTGTCGAATGAACGAGTTTGTATAGTGCAGCAGAGAAAGATCGCCTACCTGGGGGGTAAGGGCCCTTTTTTTTACAACCTGAAGGACGTGCGGCAGTGGCTGGAACAGAGCTACGGCAAACGGTAGGACGAACCGAGGACCAGTGAAGAGGACATGTAGCATTTTCCCGCTTCAACAAGCAAAAAAGACAAAATCTAAAGCTGTTTTATGATCTGTGCATCGGAAGGAAACTAAATCCATTCAAACAAGTGCTGTTCTGAAGGACACATCTGAGGTACTTGTGCTTTCCTCGAGTGTTTCCTACTTTATACGTCGACTGAGCAACAATCCCAAGGGAAATACTGACATTTTTACTGCACTACATTTACGTGTTGCCTTTAGCTCGCTGCCTTTATTCAGATTGACGGTACTAAATATAATCATCAAAAACCTTATCATGTTTTTTTTATTTATATGACTTTACCTGTTTACCTGCCCCACCTTAACCAGCAAATTCATTAAAGTGATGTAGATGCAGAGAAGGAAGGAAGCTTCAAGCCATCTTCCTCTGAGGTCATGCTGAGCGGGAAGCTCAAACGCTGTTATAATCCAGGTTAACGCAGGCAGTCTGACAAATAATGATCAATTCACCGCTTCAAGGTCGAGCAACAACTTAAAAAACATTGGTAGTGAAACATCTGGAGGAACATCCGTCCCTATTTTAAGATAAACATCGTATTCCATAACAGCTAATGTTAGCATTTAGCCAATTCCTAGCTGACATTTGATAGCAATATGCTATATGAATTTCTAGCTAACTGTAAAGTAGGTTGGATTTGGCTGACTGCTAATGCTAAACCTGGAACACAGCAACACATATGTTCTTTGATAATAGCATTTGAGTTTTTTTACCGTCAGCATGATGACAAGGGAACATGGCCGCCGTGTTAATAAGGTGAATGAACTTCCACTGACTTTAGGGGTGGAGCTTCTGAAGGAGCACCAAAGGGAGGGGTGTATTTGTTTGGCTGTTGAGTTCAAGTATTAGGACCTGTGTCATTGTCGCTTCTCCCTCATCAACCAATCAAAATCAAGAAGGGGCGGGGCCTACAACATGTTTTTTTAAGGGCCCTGCTGCTGCTAACGCCAGGACACGATTCCTTTCATTGTTTTCATGTTTTATTTGTAACATTTCCTTGTTGAAAATGTAATATTAAGTGTACAGAGCAACTTAAAACAGACTTAACAATTACTACCGAGGGAAGCGGAGGTGCTGCCAGACAACTTTCGTAACCTAGCAACAGTGAGCACCGATAGAAGCTCTGAAATTGAGATGCAAAAAACACCATAAGGGCCCGATCAGACAGAAAGCTTTTTGCAGGCTGTAAAACGCGAGGCACGACGCACTGCCTTTCTACCAACCACCGAATCATTAGCTGTCAGTTAGCTGTTAGTGCCTAACTGTTATATTGTAAACTGACAGAAGGCCCGCCTCTACATTAATCCGATTGGACAATGAGAAAAAACAGCAATGAAGTCGGGCGCTTTTCTGCTTTGAGCTGAAGTTTTTTCAACGCGGAGCGTTTCCTCAAAAACACGAGGCGCTCTGCAACGCAAAAGCAGCGCGCAACAAGTGTCTCTCTCATTGAAAACAATGATGAAAGCGCGTTCTGTCTGAGCGGGCCCTACGTGGACACAGACCCTTAACATCTTCTTCAAGAATAAGATTTTGAATGAGGACTTTTGTTTATTTGAGCATTTCTAGTCTTGGACGGCTATTTTGATTTAAACTTCCAATGAAATTACAATAAGTTGTTCAACTTATCAAGTAGCTATGAAACAGAATTCATACGTCCCTCAACCCATGAGGCCAAGGACCTACAGGTTAGCTAGGAGTCATGAGTCGTCACAGTGTTGGTCCCTCTCTGGCCACCCACTTTAAAAGAAACACAGATATGCAGAATGAAACATCACTTTGCTCGCCGTTTCAAGTCTTCCCTGCACGGTTACGGTGATCTCATCTGCCCAAAAGCTGCAGAACAGCTTTGAAATCAGGCCAAACTTTCACACGCGGGTCCATTCATGAGACGAACATGTGACTTGGTCACATATCAACAGGGCAGCAAGACAATTTATGAAGTGGACAGCATAATCTGTATTTAAAGCCGCTTTATTATGATGTTATTGTAACTTAGATCTAAAACTAAATAACTGAAATGGGAACGAAATCACAACATCTCCTTTAATTTAATATATTTTATAAAGTCTTTTTAAAATTATTTTAAAAATGCTAACGTACCTTTATCGAGCCCTTTTTTATTTATTCATTCATTTTTATTCCTTTCCATTTAGTGCCTTCACACAGCGTTTGGACAGTTGGACACTTCCATGTTTACAATATTGAATCAAAGTACATTTGAGTGGCTTCTTTTTCACACTTAAGTAAACAGTGAATGCACCTTTGGCAGCAGTGCAACTTTCAGTCTGCTCGGTGTCTGCGTCAGGTGCCTGCATCAGCCTGTCGGGGGGGTTCTTCCTGCTCACATTTCCTGTGAAATGTTTACTCTAAATGTCTTTCAGTCCAACGTGTTGAGTTTAGTTATCTTCATTTTACTCTCTGTCATTTAAATCTTTGTGTCTCCTAACCTCTCTTGTTTTTCTTTTCTTTTGCTTTTCTTTGGCCGTAAACGCGTGTTCAATTTGCCAGATTTCTTTCTGCATGTTGATATCATTTGACTTCAGAGTCTGTGTTCAGAACTGCTTTGTCTGTTCTTCACAGCTCTCGCCTCCTTTACAGAAATAACTCATAGAGACTGCAGAATGCCAGACACCACACAGCAAACCATAAACCACAATCCGAATGGTATATTGGATAAAGCTAGATTAATCTTTCTGTTCCCCAAATTCTCTTCACAAAATCGGCCCGGCTCTGTCAGGTTTCATGGAGATCACGAGAACACAGTCTTTTTAATGTCCAGCCAAACATTCCTGACTGGATCTGTCTGACTCTGCCGCTTCAGGAGTTTAATGTTTTTAGTCGCCACTTACTTTGGCGTATTGTTCTGCATGAAAACATATATTCTTTAAGGGGCAGACTTGGGGATTTCTCTGTTTTTGCAGCCTGCCACAGAGAAGTGAAGCCCACAGCACGATCCCGCCTCCACCACGCTTCAGACGGGGATAGTTTTTCTATGATGTTTTCAGCTTACAACAGACATGAGGCCTGTACTATGAAGCGGATTAAATCTGGATTTTCAGAGCTGCAACTTTGTTGTACTTCTGGGTACTTAGCTGGAACTTTGCTGAGGATCAACCTGTATAAAAACACCACCTACTGACCAGTTAATTCTCTTTAACACAGAGCTGGTTGAGCGGATTGAGAGAGTGTTCAGAGATCACCAAAGCCCATTGATAATTAGATTATTTTATGAGCGATATTCATTGTGCTTTGTTCAGATATGGTCCTACACTGGAGACTGTTTGGCACAGTAAAGCCGTGCACTTGTTTCACCTGTAAGATATCACAGTAAGAGTATTTATTGCTTTGAATTAAGTGTGATGTAGTATTTGCTCTGTTTGGAGCCGCTGGGTGCAGCAGAATGTTTTGAGCTGCAAACATGAAGGATAATGAGGACGGAGAGGATGATGAAGACGAGCTGGATGATTATAGTAAGTTAGCGTTTTGAGCTGAAAGTAAGCTACTTCTGTCATGTGCTGTGTCACTCGGCTAATGTTATCGACAGCCTGTTAGCAGCTGCTAGCAAACGTTCCATGGTAATGTTAGATGAATCTGCTTTACTATCCAACTGTAGTGGGAGTCGTGTTAGCTCACAGCTGAAGTAGTGCTGGTGGTGAGTATGAGAAGGATTGTGATTGTTCGAGATTGTTGTGTTTTACTCTTTGAATGTTGCATTTGAGTTTTATATTTTTAACGTCAGGAATTAATGGCAGTTGGCTGCACGGCGGTGCAGGGGTTGCTGCTGTCGCCTCACAGCTACAGGGTTCCTGGTTTGGGTCCTGGTTCTCCTTGTGCATACATGGGTTCTCCCTGGGGACTATGGCTTCCTCCCACAGTCCAAAGACATGCTGTTAGCCTGTTTGGATCCATCCGCTGCAATATTACATTTTTAGAGCAACAGTTACGGTCGTCCTGCATGTGGGAAGTCAAGTGAAAAAACAATATAGTCAGCTTGGTGTTGTGTTGGAGGAGTGAATGGGTCCAATAATGCAATAATGCTATGTCATCTTTTGTGCCTAAATCAGGCTGCATGGTGGTGCAGTGGTTAGCGCTGTCGCCTCACAGCTGGAAGGTTCCCAGTTAAGATGTGGTGGGCCTTTAAGTGTGGAGTTTGCATGTTCTCCCCGTGCATGCGTGGCTTCCTCCCACAATCCAAAGACATGCTCGTTAGGTTAAATGATGACTCTAAAAACTGTGAGTGCGAGTGTCTCCATGTGTCAGCCCTGTGATTGACTGGTGAACCGTCCCCCTCCCCCATTGTGTTTATTGTTTGTTGCGTCGAAAATTACTGGCCACTGCTTTTAACCGGCCCCTCAGTCCCTAACTTTGACTTTGTCTTTCATCTTTCCTCTAACTTCTGCTTTTAACTTCCCTTTTGTGTGACTTTTTCATGTGTTCCTGTGTCTTAAAAATGTATTTGCTGCCACAACACTGACTAACTGAAACTTCTTGACTTGATCTCTGTCTGGGTTTGAAATACATTTTGTCACCTGAATGATTTCAGTTTATCTAATGATAGGAGTTAAATACAAAAAAACGATTTTGTGTTCTTTATTTATGAGATCATTTTTTAGCTTTCAGTTTTAACTTTGACACCAAAGTCGGTGTCAGAAAAGCCACATTAAATCTACTTGGATTCAGTGTTGTAATTCGATTTCTGAATACATAGTGACACAGGGGAAACACATCCTTTTACTTCACGTTCTAATTGAAGTACCACAGCCTCTGTTTCACTCTGTGCCTTTGGAGGACGCTATCCTCTTCTCCAACGGGCCCTGCTAAACCTCCGCAAGACTACGTAAAATGCATCATCTGGCGGAGGCCAGGGCGCTCGCTTAACTACACTTCCTCAATCTAGGACGCCCGCCTCCGATGTCATCTCTCGTTCAAAATCGTCACTTTGAAATGTCAACTGCAGACCTGAGGAGTTTTTAGCCGATCCACGGGTACATTGTCGTCATATTTCAGATTCTGTACCGCTCTGAGCCGTTGCCTGCAGTGAAACGGTAGTATTTCACTCCAGCGTCTCTCGCTGGGCAGTTCCTTTCAGAGGGAGGGATGCAATGCATGCTGGGTGTTGTAGGAATGTAGAATGGGTGAAACCCTGAGCTGTTTGTGCAACTTTCTCCACAGATTTGCCGCCAATTTCAAATATTATTGTTATTATATACTTACAGACAACACCAGCTGTGACTGACAGGGGCTTTTTCCAGGGGCGAACTGCTCCTTTAACACAACATACTTGTGCCCCAATGATAAGGCTAAGCACTCAGTGAAAAAACCCCTCCTCTTGTTCCATCATCCCAATACTTAAATTAAGTATTAGGTAAATTAACCTAACCTACCACCGCAACCCAAGCAGCATCGGCCAACATCAACAGACCCAGGCTCCGTTTATGCAAGCTCCACGTATTGACAACGCTGATACTACCTTACCTACCACATGGCTTCTAACAGCCCTTCACATTTGAATTAAACACACAACAAAAAATAGGGAGGCGCCGGGCTAGACTGATATATTACTCATCCTTTTTACAAACCACGTCGAGAAGGAATAACATTTGCTGCCTAGATTTTGTTTTACTGTCAGTTTTTAAAATCAGATTTCTTTACCCTCACTTGTATTTATTTCTATGATATATATTTTAAATTGCTTTAAACGTTGTCATCTTAACATCATCGACTATGAGACAAGAGAGAAGAGTCACCACACTGAAAACTATGAGCTTGGTTTGCCCGTTAGGCTTCATAAAGACCGACCTAACATGTCAGTAGAGGCTGCTTAGGAAGGTTATACCTGCAGACACAAAAATTTACAGACAATTTTCTCCTTAAAAAACAGTCAAAGGTTCAATATTGTTGTAAAGATCCAAATTATTTATCTTTCCTATTTGTAGTATTGTTTTTTATGTTACTTCTTTGTGACCCCCACATTCCTACAACAAAGCCCACAGCCTCGGTCAGGGAGTCAGCACAGGACTGCAGATGTATCCATGTTTTTTCCAACAGAGGTGGAACCCCTTTACAGTTTATTTTTGTGCACAACAAATGATGTTAAGCGATGTCAGATGTTTGTCCTCATGGATCCGAAATTCTAGATCTGATTCTGACAGGTGAAGATAATTAAACCTTGTTCCAACAGAGGGTCAACAGACTCAAATACAGGAAGCAGAATGATGCTTATATCCAATGAACAGGCAGCGTCACGTCTACAAGAATCAGTGGAAGGTTTTGCACAGAAATGTACTTCAGAAATAACTTGTTGAAGGGCTCCTAATAATACAAAAAGATGCCTTGTTTGTCCTCATAGTTTAATGTCCAGACTCGCCTTACAAATGCACGAATCAGAGCCAGAGCTGAGCTGACAGTGTTCTGACCGGGTCTGTGAGTGAACCTGTAAAAGCTATATGCTATATGCTTTATGCTTAAAGTTCAATACATGGTTTTCACTTTCATATGTGCTTTTTTGAAACTGAAACTAATTTTAGTTTAGACTTCAGCTGAGATTCTCATTTCAGGACTTTCATGACACGAAACTTTAATATCCCTAAAATTGGTAAAACAAAAATTGTAAATATTGTCAACGTGTCTTTAAGTTATGTGTCCTGTGCGTGGTTACAATGTGTCCTGTGCGTGGTTAAGATGAGTCCTGAGTGTGGTTAAGATGTGTCCTGTGCGTGGTTACGATGTGTCCTGTGCGTGGTTAAGATGAGTCCTGAGTGTGGTTAAGATGTGTCCTGTGCGTGGTTAAGATGTGTCCTGAGTGTGGTTACGATGTGTCCTGTGCGTGGTTAAGATGAGTCCTGAGTGTGGTTAAGATGTGTCCTGTGCGTGGTTAAGATGTGTCCTGAGTGTGGTTACGATGTGTCCTGTGCGTGGTTAAGATGAGTCCTGAGTGTGGTTAAGATGTGTCCTGTGCATGGTTACGATGTGTCCTGTGCGTGGTTAAGATGAGTCCTGAGTGTGGTTAAGATGTGTCCTGTGCGTGGTTAAGATGTGTCCTGAGTGTGGTTACAATGTGTCCTGTGCGTGGTTAAGATGTGTCCTGTGCGTGGTTAAGATATGTCCTGTGTGCATGGTTACGATGTGTCCTGTGCGTGGTTACGATGTGTCCTGTGTGTGGTTAAGATATGTCCTGTGTGCATGGTTACGATGTGTCCTGTGCGTGGTTAAGATGTGTCCTGTGCGTGGTTAAGATGTGTCCTGTGCGTGGTTAAGATATGTCCTGTGTGCATGGTTACGATGTGTCCTGTGCGTGGTTAAGATGTGTCCTGTGTGCGTGGTTACAATGTGTCCTGTGCGTGGTTAAGATGTGTCCTGTATGTGGTTAAGATGTGTCCTGTGTGTGGTTAAGATGAGTCCTGTGCGTGGTTAAGATGTATCCTGTGCATGGTCACGATGTGTCCTGTGCGTGGTTAGGATGTGTCCTGTGCGTGGTCACGATGTGTCCTGTTTGTGGTGACGATGTGTCCTGTGCGTGGTTACAATGTGTCCTGTGTGTGGTTACGATGTGTCCTGTTTGTGGTGACGATGTGTCCTGTGTGTGGTTACGATGTGTCCTGTGTGTGGTTACGATGTGTCCTGTGTGTGGTTAAGATGTGTCTTGTGCCTGGTTAAGATGTTTCAGTCAGACAGGAAACAACCAGAAACCAGTCCAAACCGAAAACATAATTTAATGTCACTAAATGTCACTTTCATGGTGGAACAGGTGTGCCATCGTAACAATTCTGTTCCTTTTGTTTAGTTTTAGTGGGATATCTAAGGTCCACTCAGATGGTTTGTTCTGGTCACTACAACAAAGGTGTGCAAATGAAGACCTCTGACGAAAGAGTCCCTGACTCGGTCTCTGGTTGGAAGTGAACTTCACCTGGTCGACGTGACCCAGAACCAAAGCATCTGTTTCATTTTCAATCTGAGACAACTCTGTTTTCATCTACTGCACTTTTTCACTTCTGCTGAGTGCAGTGTTTTGTTTTTCTAATATGTCGAAGGACAGAAAATAACGTGGAAAATAAAGGACAATGTTTGCTGCTAAACTGCTTCATATGTTGTCTTTGTGCTGCTTTTGTAAGTCAAACAGGACAAGAGAGGCAAACAAGGGAAGAGAAGGACATAGTGCCTCCAGTAAATGTACAGACAATACAGCAGAAACAACATTCAGAGTATATACGTATATGGCCCTGGAAAAAATGGAGAGACCACTTCAAAAATATGTTTTTCACTGGTTTTCTTTTGTTTTATTGTAAACAACATTTCTCCTAGTTCCAAATCAAATATTCTCATTTGGCTCTTTTATATGCAGAAAATGACAACTGGTTATGAAAACCAAAATATGTTTTTCAGAGCTCAAATAATGCAAAGAAAACAAGTTCATGTTCATGTTTAAAGATTCAATCTCGAAGATCTCAGTCTTGTTCTCTTTGGTGCCCCTAATGGCGATAAACGGAAATTACAGGAGCACACTTCTCAGATATCCAGACAGCGCTGCACGTGTGACGTCCACGGTCGGCTCCGGTTGTAACTCTTGATCTTCCTGGCTGACGGTCGCTTTCCTTTTCAGACTGTTTGCTTCATCTGAGCGTCGAGTTTGTTTCTTCTTCTTTGGATTTTCACTTCTTGTTGAAGTTGTATCTGTAGTCATCCATCTTTTCTTTGTTTGTTCAGCCATAGTAGATTACTGTTTACTCGCAACACTTGCAGAGACCAGAAAAGTAGCCGCTTAGCTCCGCCTACCCTCTCTGGCAGACCAACCACTGCTTGCTGATGGAAAACGCGTCACTAACTGGGCGCCGCTTGTGATTTTTTCCCCCAAATGTCACCACAGACACCCAGTCCATAATAATACTATATACTGGAAATGCAAAGGCTTTCATCAGTAGCCATAGGCTCAATCACCATTGTGTTACCTCATTCGGTGATTGCTAGTCAAGTCAAGTTTATTTATAGAGCACATTTGAAAACAACTCATGTTGACGAAAGTGCTGTACAACAAAGAGGATCCACATAGACAATATAATACAAATAATAAAACGACTAAAACAGAAGAATAAAACAAGAGCAGTGATGAAACTGAAAAACAAAATAAATATAAAAGAATTGATCGATGGTATAATATAAAATAGGAAGGTCAAGCTCAACTAGAGTTGAAGGCCATCGAGAAAAGATGGGTCTTTAACCAGGACTTAAACATTTCGAGTGACTGGGCAGTTTTTATGTGGATGGAAAGGCTGTTCCACAGCTTAGGAGCAGCTACTGCACAGGCACGATCGTGCTATTTTGAGTCTTGTTCTTGGGACTTCAAGGAGTCTACTGTCATACTTTTTCCTCCCTGTTAGCAGACGTGCGGCAGCGTTTTGCACAAGCTGAAGACGCCTCAGAGGTGACAGTTCTACACCCACATACAGAGAGTTACAGTAATCAAACCGGGATGTAATGAGGGCATGGTTCACGCTCTCAAAGTCATTTGGCCTGAGGTAAGACTTTACCTTAGCTACGAGTCTTAGCTGAAAGAAGCTGGTTTTAAGAACAAGAGGAGCAGCATAGTCCTCCATGAGGATCGCTTGTCCAAATATAACAACCTCTGTCTTACTTTCATTAAGATTTTAAAAAGTAGGTCCATCCAAGTTTTCACATCATGGAGACAATTCAGCAATAGCTGCATGGAATCTTTCCATTTCATTTTTAAAGGCACATAAACCTGGATGTCATCAGCAAAGAAATGAAAAGGAAGGTTATGTTTTTTAAGAATGGAACCCAGGGGCAGCAGATACAATAAGAAGAGGACGGGGCCCAAAATGGAGCCTTGCGGGACCCCACAAGTAAGTGAGGCCGGGGCAGAGTAATATTCCCCGAGCTGGACTGAGAAGCTCCAGTCTGTGAGGTATGACTCAAACCACTTGAGGGCAGTACCTTTGATGCCTACACACTGCTCAAGGGGTGATACAAAGATCCTGTGATCCACCGTGTCGAAGGCAGCGGTCCGGTCTAACAGCACCAGAATAGCAGAGTCCCCACAATCAACAGTAAGGAAAAGATTGTTGTAGATTCTCAGCCAGGCTGATTCAGTGGTGTGGGTTAAAGCCTGATGGTGACTTACAGACATTTATTTACATGAAAATCTTCGAGATTGAGATCAACCACTTCGGCGATGCGTGAGCCAGCTGTAACCGTCATCATCATTTTTCCAAACTCACTACTGACTTCTAACGTTAACGTTGCTAGATTTAGATGAATGTCATTGTCATAAAAACAATGAAAAACAGTTAAGCAGCACTCTTGGCAGTCAAAGCAAGTAAAAACACTTAGGTATAATAAATAAATAAAGACACATTATAGATAAATAGATCATAAAGTGCAGTTGATTATGATACGTCCTCAGTTTTTGGGGGGGGTTACACACACTGCCTGTGGATAAAAACAATTTCGTAGTCTTTATGTGTTTTAATTGTCCTGAATCTCCTTCCTGAGGGAGGAGGGGTAAACAGTCCATGTCCAGGGTGGGTGGGGTCCTTTAAAATACAGCTGGCTTTCCTGCGGAGCCGGCCAGCGTAAGTGTCACTGAGGGGGGGGGGGGGGGGGGGGGGGGGCAATGTGGTCCCAATTACTCTTTCTGCCGTCCTCACCACCCGCTGCAGGTCCTTCCTGTCCTCTGCTGTGCAGCTAGCAAGCCACACAGTGCAGCAGTAGGTCAGTTGGCTCTACTACTACTACTAATGACTACATTTCAAGCTAGCTAAGTTTCAACAAGATGCCACTAAACGACAGCAGAGACGTGTTTTGTTTTTGGCTGTAATTCTAGGAAAGGAGAAACGTAGCACATAGTGGGCGGGGCCTAAGCAGATTCTGGAATTTTTAATTCGCACCTTGGGATGATTTTAAGGTAATTAAACACAGCTTAATTACAGCTTTCATGCATCTCTGCATGCTCTCCACCAGTCTGTCACAGCGCTGTTGGGTGATGTTAGGGCCTGATCAGACACAACAGGTTGTAGCAGCTTGTCATTGTTTTTAATGAGTTTTACAGCCTGCAAAACACGCTCTGTCTGATCGGGCCCTTAGGCCGCTCTTGGGGCAGCTCGGCTTTGTTCTATGGCTCGTGACCATCCATCTTCCTCTGGATCACATTCAGGAGGTTTCAATGGGGCTCACATCTGGAATGTGCTGGCCATAACATGAAGAGAGTGATGCTGATTTAAAGAACATTTTGAGCGCTCTCTAAATCGTTTCAAGAGCTGTATGTAGAGTATAGAGTTAGAATAACAACCATTTTCAATTCAATTGTCCAGACTGTAACAAACATGTAGAATGTAATCACATCCTAAAAACACATTTGAATTCTGGGATGTGTTGCAAGTTTTAAACTTTGACGATGCTGTGAGGAACTTCATTTTGTTGTTGGCGCCCCCTGTGGACAAAGCTGTATTCTTAAGTTTGGCAGTGTTTTGGTTTAAGGCCATGTCCACACGTTCACAGCTATATTTCAAAACTTTGCTTTTTCTCTGCATTTTGGCCTTTCGTCCACACAAACGTTCCCAATCTGGAAAACCTCTCCAAAACTGATTTACACATTGGATCAAAATGAAAGTTAATTTAATCGACTAAATAGTTTTAATTAAATTTAAAGATGCATAATTTAAGTTTAATATCCTCTGAAATATGACAAGATGTTCAGATATCACTGCACAGAAACAGCCGGTATAGAAATGTCTATCAGAGGGATATTATTTATACTTTATTTATTTATTTATTTATTTTTATTGGTGAATTAACATGACTACAAGATGGTCCCATTTAAAAGAGAAAAAAAAGAGACAAATACAAAAAATAAAAAACAATAGCATAGAAAGGTTACGACAGTGTATGCGTTGATATCGTTACAGTCTGGGAGTAGAAATTAGGTTGGCTCAGGTATGTGTGTGTGTGTGTGTGTGTGTGTGTGTGTGTGTGTGTGTGTGTGTGTGTGTGTGTGTGTGTGTGTGTGTGTGTGGTTTGATGCTTGTATGAGAGTTGGTGTTTAGGATCCTGGACAGGTGGTGGTATGTTATTGTATTAATAGAATAATATAATAATTATCATAAACATTATATGATATAATATGATAGAATTTAATGTAAAACAACATAATATTGTATATTATGATAATGTACATTTTGATAATTAATAATCATTTTATATAGCAGTGAGGGCCGGACCGGGGCATCAGAGAGGCGAGCAGGAGACCCCCCCTCCTGGACCCTTTCACTTTTATACTTTAAAGGGGACTTTTTTTTTTTTTTGCTCTGAAATCAATTTTCTATAATTCTAACGGGTTTCTGAATCACGTTGGTTAAGTTTAAAAATTGTATACATATTTTAATTTCATTATTGTCCGGAGCCTCCTGAAACGAACAAGCTGTTCTGCCATTCAAAGGTCAGACTTTAGCCATGATTGGCTGACAGTGGTTTGAGTGACCGTGTAGCCCCTCCCCCACATGTGCGATCCCACGTGGGGGAGCGGCTGCACGGTCACTCCAAAGTAGTAGAAAACATGGCTGCTCTCGTATCGGTTATTCGGCCTTATATGTACGAGCCAAAATCGCCAGGAGGTATCAGAATGGTGAGCTGAAATCTTGACAACGACTCGACTACAAGCTAGAGCAAGCTAAAGCAAGGTTCTACGTAGAAACCTGCAGCTGTTCTGAGCGGCCCATTTCAGAGGCGACCTTTTTAAACATGTCACTCTGGAAAAACACGTAATTATGCAGTTTTCACTTTTTCACTGTGAACAAAAAGCTCCCAAAAACGTGCAAAAGATATGACTCCTTTAAGTACATTTCAGAGCCTGTACTTTTTCACTTTCACTACAGTAAAGAGGTTAAATCAGCACTTTTACCTGAGTAAAGAATGTGTTTACTTCACCTCTGCTTTAATGTTTGAGTAGATATTTCATATTCTATCTTAACTGCTGAAATAAAAGGACCTGGACATTGGTTTGTAAAATCGTTCAGTATCGATGTTTTGATCTAAAGACTGGAGCTTGATTAAATGTCCCCTCTCTGGCAGCTCAGGTTCTGTGAGGACATGGAGTCCTTATGGTTCATGTGACATATAAGCTTCTAAAAGTCTGCTCTGGCTGACCCTCCGTTCATCCAGGCTGAACTTTTGTTCATTCAGATTCAGGGATTAATCCCAGGAGAAAGAGCATGGCTGAAGGAGGACAGAGGATAGTGAAGAGTACTTTAAGGGAGGGAGTGGGGGGCATTTAGTAAACATGCCTCTGCCTGTCACCCCAACCCCTCCCTCCCTCCCTCCCTCCCTCCCTTCAGTTTTTCAGTTTACTAATTCTCTCCAAGCACCTTTGATTATTTCTGTTTCCACACCTTCATCGTCTCGCCTTCTCACGTATGTTCTTTGTTGTGGGAACCGATGTGAAACCGTCGCATCTTCTCTCGGATAGCGGTGTGAGAACTTTTGTGGTGTTTAAAAAAAAATGTGTTTGAAAAAAATGTGTGTGTCCATGTGGCCTCATACACTTGAAAAGTACACAAGGTCCAGCCAGACATTCAGTGGTGCTGGAAAGTGTGACAGAATGCGACGCTGGAAAGGAAGAGACTCATTAGCTACACAAGGCCAAGCACCAAAGACAAGAAAAGAGGAGCCGGTATGTGTGTGTGTTTTAGAGAGTCTTCCAAAGAAAAGGGGACAAGTGGTAAACGGGCCTGTACAGAATCATAACAGGAACCCCCTTTTCTCGTGTGGTTGTATTTTCTCTGAGCTTGTTCACCTTGCAATAAATAAAACACACACAAACATGATGTTTGGTACGTGCCCTTGTCCTTGTTTCTTTTATCCTCGCTCCTTGTTCAGCTACCATTAAAGACCATGCCAACTTCTTCTTTCTGATACCAATTTCAGTACCTTCATTTGGCTGATACCTAGCCCTCCAATATCAGTGCAAGACGAAAGAAAACACCAGCCGTATGAATACCTGGCTCAGGTTAAACCCTTTATATTAGTGATGCACGATATTATCGGTGAGTGATCTGTATCTGCAGATAATCGTCATCAGCAGATATGTCATCTTTCTGCCGATATTTTCCTGCCGATAACACAACGTTTTAATTCTGCCTAAATGCTCGATGATTCCCTAAAAAGGCTGGACGCAATGCTGCAACATTAACTCGGCGTGAGTGTGCGCGCGCACTGCCCGCACCACACCTCTTCTATCAAGCGTGAAGAAGGCTGCAAGATGTCTGCGGTACGGCAGTTTTCAAGACAGATAGTGAGGTTGATTTCAATCAGGAGAGAGCAGTAAAGAAGTATGAAAGAGCATTTATTTTACAATGATGATGTGACAATGAATCATGGTCAGAAGTCTTTGGCGCTTGGACTCTACGGGGAGATATGGTGACTGAAGGGTGTCGGCCCTGAGCAGCCGCAAGATGTATCCCCCCATGGAGTCCGGACACTGGTGGTGGAGGTGTTGGCTGATGATGTCATCTGATGATGAAGACTGAGCGGTGATGGGGAGGCGGCACCCTTGGCAACGATGTTGGTGACACTGAGTCAGTTGGGTGGATTTCTTATCTGGACTACATTTAAACTTTACACCAGAGTCGCAAGGTAAAACCTTGATGACTTTTGTTAACTGTGTTGGTTTCCTGTCAACACGGCTGGTTCCCCTGTTCAGCTCACGTTCTGACACTAACCTACTTGGTAAAGAAGCAGTCTTGATCCCCTCTGGTGTTGGTGCCATTTCCTTTATCTCTTGTAAAGAACGCGTCACTCTTTCACTGTGGTCACTAGCCTGAAAGTGCTGCCATCTTCTTATCAGTGCCAGGAAACGCCACATTTTAGGTGGCAGCAGGTGGCGGAGAACAAGACACCATTTTTTTTGCTGATTGTTGGAAAAATGTTGTTGTCGTCATCCCATTTGTGATTTGAGTGTACAGGAGTTCACTAAGTTGAAAACAACAAGACAGCTTCATCAGAAATATTGCTCTTTCCACTAAACACAGGAACCTCCTTCAACACTGGAAACCAGAAACATCACTGACTCACGGCCTTCCTCTTCGTAGACAGGGCAGCGTTTGGCCCTCAGCTGCACCAAAATGTGATGTATTGACATTTCGGCAAAGTTCACATTTTTCTGCTTTGGGGATTTTTTTGCAACTGACATCACTTTGTTCTTGGACAATAACTCGAGCAATGCCTTCTGCGATACTGTTAATCTCCCCAGTGGTGTTACACCGGAGAATCTTAAACTCATTTTCTCTCTCCTCATTTAAAAGAGGCGTTGTGACTTCACTGACCCCTTTCCTAATCATTTTTTGGATTATCTTCAGTTGTTGCACTCGAGCTTTCACCTGGTCCTCCTGAGAGCTCTGATCCTCTTAGAGTCAAACAGACTCTTCCAGTTTTCCTCAGTGACCTGGACGTGGACAGCTAACAGTAAAAACAAGTGATGGCCGGTTCTCTGGTTGAGTTTTATTTTTACTTAAAGCTGGATAAAGTCTGTGGAGCTTCTTATCTTTCAGTGAATGCAGGAACTGACTTTGAACATTATCCAAACCTTAGATTATACATAAGAAATGGACATAACAATTCTGACGTCACCCATTGGTTTATGGACTACTGTTTTTTATTGCCAGAATTGACCATATTTGGATGGGAGGGTGGCTCTATCCTGATTGAAGGGACGCCATGGTAACGACTTATCAATCACAGGTAGCCACACCCTAAAGCATACCCTGCCTTATTCGCTTTCTTTGACTCTAAATGGAACATTATTTACAAAATGAACATCACGCTGTAAGAAGACTTGAAATTGAGACCGAAAACTGGTCAGGAAAATGTTTACTGAGGTCATCAAGCAGGTGAGAAGTAGGCTCATTGCAACCAGTGAAGTCACTTTGCTGGCTATTAGAGTGAAAACAGCTTAAAGGCACTTCCAGATTGGTTTTACTTAAAAAAAATAAAATAAAATTATAGTGTACATCTTAGTCTACACATCTTTTATACAGCCTACGATCCAAACCTTTTAAAGGCCCCCAAAAACCAACGTTCTCACACAGCTTCTCCCAATGAAACAATTATTCCTCCGGCTTTAAAGCTGCCTTATCTTTCACTTTGTAGGACCCGATCAGACAGAACGCGTTTTAGCAGCTGGGGGCTTTTTTGTCATTGTTTTCAATGAGAAGCTTTTTGTGCGCTGCTTTTGTGTTGCAGAGCGCCTCACGTTTTTCCGCTCTGTGCGCCTCGAGTTGAAAAAACTTCAACTCAAAGCAGAAAAGCACCCAACATCATTGCTGTTTTTTCTGATTGTCCAATCGGATGAAAGGAGAGGCGGGCCTTCTGTCAGTTTACAATACGGTTAATGACAGCTAATGACTCGGTGGTTGCCTTAAAGTCAAGCTGAAACGGCATTTCGAGAGTATCTATCTTCCGTATCGTGACGTATTTCCGAGTGAAACAGGACGTGCAGGCGGGACATATCATTAGAGGGATTTGATTTGATCGTTGAGAAGTGGGCGTAGACAGACGTTCTCCACAGCGCAGTAGCTAGCTAACTGACCGAGCGTTCTTGGTGCTCTGCGGCTAAATGTTGCAGATTGATTGGTTGAAATTGCTAGCTTGCATAAGCCCGCGTGAAATGTATTTTTACCGGAAGAAAAAATGATCGGATTTTGATATAAGAATAAGAAGAAATTGATTTTCTGTATTTTTTTTGACCTACATTGTCAAATAGATGCACAATGTTACTGGGGATGTGATCTAAAAGGATTAAAATGACATTTTTCATTTCACCTCGACTTTAACAACAGTAGGAAACAGTAGGCTTCAACAAAAAAGGCAGTGCAGTGCGCCTCGCGTTATACAGCCTGCAAAACGCGCTCCATCTGCTCTTAAAAGGCAGATTTAAAAGTGGTCGAGTAATGCCATGAGCAGCTGGGGACTGGATTTATCCAAGGATACCAGTTTTATTTCAGAGGGGGGAAAAAATGTTTTATTTGTTATCAAACTAATGAAGAGGTTTTGGAAAGTAACAACTCTATAATGGAAACATAAACGGAGCAAAATACTGTTAGAAGGTTAACTAATGATAAAACGAGGTGAGGTGAGCAGTTCAACTGAAATAAAAAAACACACCATTTTACCTTCCAAACTGGGAACGCCCATCCACTGTAGCCTTCTGTCTTTCTGTCTTTGTCATAACTCTGACTTTATTGTCTTTCAAAAATAAATGACACTTGTGTAACCCAGAACACAAAAGCCATGATACAGAAAGAAGGGCACCTTGTATTTGCTGGACAACTGCAAGTAGTTAAATATTCATGCAACTTTAGAAACATCTCTGGTTAGATCTCTAGGCTAACAATACATCTTTATTCTTTATGAAATATCAATATGATTCTCCACATTCTGATTAAAGTTTTTCTCCATGTAAATTAACAGTTAATAGATTTTTGTCATGAAATACGCTGATAAACCATATGTTCAGTCTGTACAATAGAGGTACTAAAAATTACAACTGTCATGGTATATGTACAATTTCCTACCTACAAAGTACAACAGCTAGCATGTAATAAAATATGTAAACAAATTTCTTGTTTTTTGACACAGTTGACTGTGACAGCAGATAGAATTCACACTTTCAACATTTGATTTATTTCTGTATACACATTTGTTAACAGTGTAGTAGTACTGCATTTGTCCTCCTCCTCACACCTCCATAGAAAAGAGAACGAGAGGCAACGAACCAACATACAGTTTTGCAAAAAGATAAAACCACGACTGGCTGTGCATCGATAATAGACCATTTCTTTACGAGGTTTGTTTTTTTCCATGGTTAACATTTCTGAAGGGTTCAAAACGAGAGAGAGAGGGGCTTAGTTCTGATCTGGTGACGGAGAACTGTTTGGCATTAAATGGTCCAAGTTGAACACCGTGTACTGGACTTTGACTGTACTTACTTTACTGTAGAATCAGGATGGCATGCATTTTACAATCAGTCGCTTTTTAACCCAGAGAAACAGCCACGCGTTTCCACAGAGTGAGTCGCTCTGCCGCTCAGACGATGAGGATAGTTGTGGTGAATCAGACAGACTCAGGTCTGCCCTCTGGTGTCAGTTTATACACAGATATAGTTTTCTTTTCTTGTTGTTCTTTTTGTCATTTTTTTCTCTTTTGCTTAAAGCAAAAAAAAAAATAAGTTAGACACCACACTTGTATTATGTATAAACCATAAAAATGTGTCATATTCTGATACAACAAGAGTCCTTTTTTAGTTTTACAATGACGGTGTGCCTGACCCCCTCTTGTTAAGCACTACATGTTGCTTACATGCTGAAAATGTAGAAGATTATGAGCCTTTTGTAATTAACAATTTTACAAAAAAGATTTTTGTTTAATGCCAAGGATCACATAGCTCTAAAAGTCACTTAGGAGAATGATGTAGCTGTGAAATATTTTCTATACTGATATCATCTCTGACCAGATAGAAGAGTAAGGTCTCTAAAGTTGCTATTTAGCCTTGTCTTTATGCTTACAATAGTAAGTGTGCTTTATATTACAGTACATATCATCAGTTCAACTACTCAGCACAGTATAGGATTATTCAAGTTCCACGTAATACCATCATTTGTCATAGCTCCTCACAAGGAAAGTGATAAGTAAGTAAGTGTTCTCTTTAGTGCGTTCTTTCTTCACGAAAGTCTCACAGTCACACATAATACTCCTTATCCTTATTTTTCTGTTTCTTGTTGCTGCCTTTCAAGTTCTGCTGCTTGTCCTTCATGACTGCGCCATTGCTCTGCACGGCTGAGTTGGTTATGTAGTTCCTGCTTTCGTCCACCTGGTAGGAGCCTTCATCCCTGTTCCTGTACTTATACATGGCATACAGGAGGATGAGGATGCACAGGGCAGCGGCCGCCACTATTCCGATGACCATCCCGGTGGTGCTGCTAGATTCACGGACCACTTCCGAGGGCCCTGGGACTCGCCTGACGCCCGGCTCTGTGGGGAGTGCTGTGGGTATATTACGGAACATTGGGGAGGTTATTAATGGGCCCCTCAGCTTGGTGCTGTCTACCTCAAAGGATGTGGGCAATGGAAGCAACACTAGGTCGGGCTGGGGTTTTTTTAGCTCGCGGTTATTCATTTTGCCAGCATTGTGGAGGGTTGCGGTGGAGGCAGAGGTGGCGGTGGTGCGGCTCTGGTCGGCGGTTAGAGGTACGGCGGTAGTGGTAGTCCTACCGCGTCTGGAGACTGAAGGTTTGTTTGGTCTAAAAGTCTTGGGTGCGTGAGCTTTGTAGCCACCTTCAAAGCCTGACGTGGACAAGGTCTTATCTGTTACCAAGGAGAAGGTCGTGTAAAAATCTTCATCATCGGTAGGGGGGGCAGGTTAGACTTGAACGCTTCGCCAGAGCCATACCCCGATATCACCAAGCCATCATCATCACAATCATCGCTGCCTCGGTCCGACAAGCAAGGTACCCCCGCCTCAGTGGCCTTGGACAGGGACTCTTTGGTGGTCTCAATAATGGTGAGGAGTGGGTGGTGGGTTGAGGGAGTGGGAATGAAGGGTGCACGAGGAGCTACAGAGGGGTGCGCTAATGGATCCTCAAGTACTGGGATGACTAACTCAGCTCCTGGGGTTGAGACAGACAGGAAGTCGTGTTAGATCCAGCATTGGGTGTTCAGAAAAATGAGATTCATTCAGACAGAACACAAAGCAGGCAACAAACTTCAATCAAATCCATAAAAAAGGACAAACTTTGCATTTTAATTTAAGATGCAAACTATAAGCAATCCAAGATACATATTTGAAAGGCTTAAGAGGCGTGCAAGGATGAGCCTGGAGGTCAAAGTTCACTTTAAGTAGGTCTACTTTATTCTTTATCAATTGAAATAAACTATAAAGGGAAAGCAGAACCTTCAACTTTATGAGCTACAATGAAAGAAAGAGTAGAAGTCAAAATATACTCTAAGTAGTGTTACTCCCTTTTCCTGCATGTTATTGGGTCAGATGGAGAACTTGGTAAAGAAGTCGTTTGACACACAGTTACATTAATTTAGAATAAATACAACTTATTATAAGTTCAGATTGCTGTGAGAAAAGAAAACGGCTCTCCCATCATCTTAAGCCTCTTGCTTCATTAGGCTAGAAGTTATAGTTCAACATTTCTCGGGTACAGAGCTCTTTGGGACGTACGTGTAATCCCTTTGTAGGGCTCACATACAGCTTAGTTTACAGACTGTATGGACACGTCTGGATCAAACGTGCTAAGCTTGTGAAGCACCTGGTTTCAGAGATAGTAGCTAGTAAACGAGCTATACTCTTGGGTTCTTTTTCTTTCTTCGTTTTTCCATTGAAAGCCCCATTTTTATTTTATTTTGTTGCTTTGTTTGAGCTTCAAACATCTTTTAAAAAGTTCTTCTTGGTCTATTTTTTGGTGATGGTGACGTGCATCTTCCCAAAGAGCAGCTCTGTATCCACGAGAAAGCTACTATAACTTTGATTTTACGTGCAGACAATGTCAGTGGCAGAAAAAGACATCTGAATGTTCACTCTTTGAGAAATAGTGAAAGATGTGACGTACGCTTCCATCTAATCTGCGTCGCACAGCTTCATGTTGTAGATGAAGATCAATACGAGGCCATAAAGCAGGAACAGTCAGACAGGTTCTATTACGAGTGTAAATAATGACTCAACCTCAATCTTGTGTCTGTCGTACTGTTGGCTTTTTCAGAGAGACGCGTGACATTTTGTTCTGTTTGCAGAGCAGCAAAACTGGAGCTTATCACTACGCTAGTTAGGGTACTTGGTCAGTACTCCCAGACATTAAACAACAAGCGAATCATTCACCGGTTTGGTTTAATCCCTTCCAAATGATCACTTCAGACGTGTGCCTCTAACTTGGAAGCATGAGAAATGGAGATCCGTCATCTCACCCTCTTAACAGTGACCAGATGTGGCCTGGTTCCCATTTGCAAAAAACATTTCATCCATTTTTCCTTAATACACTCAATTGGGATACAATATTAATGCGCTCAAATAAGACTCTGAGCTTGCAGTCTGAACGAGGCCCTGGAGTTGTGTCCGGACATAAATCACATCACAAGTGTTTTGCATCAATCGAAATGCAACACACAAAGACGTCAAAAAGTCCAGAGTGATAGAAATACATGGGAACGGTAACTAACATCAGCCTCCTCCAGCACATTGTGCCAGGAGCAGTGAATAAACTCTTCGCGAGGCGTGCGGGAGTCATTGGAGTGAACATTCAAAGTGCCACTGACATGAAAGGTATCTCCACCAAGCAGCTGCATATTCAGTCTTTAAATCAATACAAGCAAGCATCAACACATACATTGGCAAGCACGCAACCAAAGCTCGAACAAAGGCCATTTTATTCAACATTACAGACAATAAAATACGATTAAAAACTCAGTTAAAGTCAACAGCTTGATCTGAGATGCAGTTTGCAAACGTTAAGATAAGAGCCGCCTCGAACAGATGTTTGAACATGTGCTCAGTATTTCTATGAGGCCGTACAAGCAGCGTTTTGTGTTCATACAGTTATTAAATAACATGTTATGAGTCCGCCAGTATGAGTTTATAAAACCTTCTCAACAAACCTGACAATAAACTTTTACTTATTTAAACTTGCTCCAGTACTTTGCCGCATCCTGTCGCTGCAGAATGGGCTATAATGGCTGCATTGTAATCCTTGGTGAGTAATCCCGTACAAAGTAGGCAGTGTCCGTTACAAGTGCTTTTTTTGCCACTGACAGGCTGTTGGGTAAAGTGTCTGACAACATTACAGAAAGGTTCCCTGCAGATGTTGCCTTGTTTGGTAATGTAAGATCCTTATTCTTTGGCAGATACAGCAGCTAGAGCACTACAGAGGAAATTTTACCAAGCAGAGTTTGGGAGTTGACCAGCAAATCCCTGCCTTCTGATCAGTTTCCTTGTGGCTAGTTCAGGTCCAACACAGGATTTGCGTAACACCCAATAACAGAAATATGAACAAGGCAGTTTTGTTAGCAGCTCTTGTGTTCAGGAGGCGGGTGCACCAGCTGGTCTTACGCCTTGGTGTAACGTTACGTCCGGCCTAAGGCAAAAAGTTACAAACGGTAAAAGTAACGGTCACAAAACTTCTCTTGCTCTTGCGCGTCTTGATGTTTTACAGGATGTTAAAAAAACAGCTTTACAATCCGTGATCGGACCAACCTACTGGAAATCTACTCGAACAGTCAGCTGATCGAAATGTTTCGTTTTTGCAGCTAAGTCCTGTTTGACTTAATTAAAGCGCTCTCCAGCATGTGTCAGACAGAAACGCGGCGCTGTCCCCGCCCAGCTGGTGCTGACCGAGCTCAGATTTTATACCAATGGGACCTTTGAAAGCACCGTGGGAGACATGATTTATGTACATCCGACAACAGCATGCTTATCATCATTGATAACAGCGGTGATCAGTTTCCTTGTCGATAGCGTTCGATTTGTGTTGTTCAGTTTTGCTGTGAGATCATTTTAATGTTCTGCAAACAACTCTAGTTTCCGTATTTCACTATCCATAACATGTATTTGTCTTCACTTTAGTTTTGTGTTATCCATATCTTCTGTAGAAAATTTGATGGGAGACGTCAGAGAGTGGAGACGTGTGTTGCCTGGCAACATATAGCACTTTT
Source organism: Semicossyphus pulcher (assembly GCF_022749685.1). NCBI lineage: Eukaryota > Metazoa > Chordata > Actinopteri > Labriformes > Labridae > Semicossyphus > Semicossyphus pulcher. The sequence continues at coordinate 29,337,249 of NW_027211648.1, read as the reverse complement.
CGAGTGTTCCCGTGGACGCGCATCATAATTGTGCATTTACACCGAACGCGAAGCGATTACTCGCCTCACGTTACTAAAATTTGCGTTTAAATAGCAGGCGAATATTCGCCCTTCGCTTCGGGAAGCGGGGCTTATCTCCATGGTTACCAATGGCGTCAGGAGAATCTCGATGTTGATAGGCTTTCGCTACGCCACGTGACGTGAATTCGCAGAGGAAGTTACATTTTTTCAACTCGCGCGTATTCGCCTCGTGGGTCGAGTCATTCGCGCCGCCCTCCGTGAATTTGCGTCTACTCGACTTTGTATGGAATCTTGCCACTGATTGGCGTCTATTCGCGTTCGGTGTGAACGCACAGTAAGACTGGGCACAGCTACGACCGGTGTCAGGCTTGGTGCCATCAGTGTAAATTGGAGTCATGAAGTCGGTTGTTTCTAGTTTCAAGAAAGCATCCTTACCACACAGGTCTCTCTCTGTAGGGATCCTTTCTGTAATGTTGTCACACATTTAGAATAACAACCTGAGCCTGTCAGTGGAAACAACAAGAACTTGAAGTGGTCAGACTTTTGCATTCGCATATTCCCATTCAGTCCTTTAGATGCTAAACTATGTGAAACAGTGCACAGATTACAACACAACTAACACCTGCCTGTTTGCAATTATTGGTGTCCCTGTTGCTTCATATAATTCAGTAATGTGCAGTCGCTTAGCTGCTACATGTAGCATCTACCAGGCTCATTATCCTCTCTGTGTTTATTGGCAGCACGTTTTGAGCTGTTTCATTCTTTATGTTTTACAAGCTGCACCTTTCAAAAGAAATCATTCAAAAAACAGACACATGCTGTAAATTTTCCACTTACATCAACAAATTGCCCACATGATTTAGGCATGAAGAAAAGAATTTACAAAGGAAAAGTTGTGTAAGAATGTTGGATAGCCGCTAGGTACCGTAGAAGATCATTTTATTCATTGTAGTGTTCTATTTAAAACACGACGGTACAGGGAGGCAACAACACATACATCCACACCACATAACATAAAAATAAACACCATAATTCTGTTTTTTTATGTTTTGTTTTTTTCCTGGTAAATAATTTGTTTTTACAAAAAATGTATCTACATTTTTTTCTGTTGCAATAGACTTCAATAGTATCTAAAATCTATTCATGTTACAGTTTTTGCTTAAATTGTCATTTGTTCTTTAGTGTAGAATGGATGGATGACTTTATATTTCAATATCTCTAAAGACAAGGGAGAAGGTGAAGAAGGGGTGGGACCTATGAACATACTACATAGGAAATGAGGGTGATGAGGGTGACAGTGTAAGTCAGTTGCCATGTCCATGTAAAGGCAGTACGAAGCGGTCGGGCGGCATTAGAGCTTTTGGCTGTAAGGAAGGGATGGGGATATACAAACAATGAGCAATATACATGCCCATCTACAGAAAAGAACAGAAGAACTCTAACACTGACAAGTCTGACAAACCCTAAACTGCAACTTCTTAGCCATGCAATTCATTTGTTTTTTGTCTTACAGTCAAAATATTCTGCTGCAAAGATTTGTTTGGATTTAAAAAAATCTGAAAAATGGAAGATATATGTGAGAAGAGGATCTGGAACTGCTTCACCTACTAATTCTGTGGGCTTTGGCGTTTACAAAGTGCGTGACATTGGGTTGATTGTGCAACTGTTGTTTGGAATTTTGCTCAATAAAATATACCCCGGGGAAAGCACATCGTAGGAAATAAAACACACAAGTTAGTCACTGAAGTAGTTCCAAATCCAAAAAAGTCAAATTATATCAAAAAATATTCCACACTGTGCTCTAAATATTATCTGACTGACAAAAAAACAAACCAAACATACTTGATAAGCCAAAAACCATAATCAGAACCAAAATGCCAGTGATCAATTGGATAAATACAAAAAATATGAGCAGTCAGAACTACCAAATGAAAAATGTTACGATGAAAGAACAAAGCCATTTAAATTTTGCACACACTACAACCAGATGCACACAATAGAAAACAGACACCGCTGAGAGTGGCACTCGACTGGAGGACGAGCTCCTCTCTCATGTGTTTCTCCATGGGAAATCTATCAGTAATGTTAGTCTTTAAACATGAACCGGCCGTGCAGTCTGGGTGTACATCAGAGAGAGACGGTACTGGCTGACAATGGGTTATTTTTAACATTTGTTCTTTTGGTTTTGTTTTAGTCGTACTGCAGGATGTTGATGCATGCTTAAAGTAAGTTGCATTTAGGGAAAGTAGAAAAGAAACAACACAGCAAACTGGGGGGCAGATAAGACTGACCAATGTTAGAAAAATAGACGGACACTGTGTCCCAATCCCTTACTATGAGAGTGGATCTAGTTCATGTGACAGTTTGTACCGGCAAGAAACAACATGTGATACTCGTGATGTGCAGACAGAAATAAGGCCACTTTAAAAATCTGAAGCCAATTCTTTCAAATTTCTGTTTCTGTAGGACACTTTTTTAACCACCACACCGGACGTCAGTTCAGGAACCAAACTGACATGTCTGAGTATACATTTTGTCCCTTTTCCAGGTCGACTGCACCCATTTTATTTTGACCCCCCACCCCCAACCCGCCACTAACTAAAAACAAACAATAATAAAATAATAACCTGGTTAAAATTAACGTGTAGTATGCAATTGGGACACAGCTTAATTTTAACTTATAGAAGTGGGGAGGGGGAAAAAAACAAAAACACAAGACATGAATTAAAATTGTTTTTTATGTGAAATGCATTTTTCTTTTTACTACTCAAGTATGATAAGGAGTCAAAAGACGAGCTTAAAGCTGATATCCATGACACTGAGTATAATGTCCCCATGTGCAGGGGCCGAAGGTCACCTGCCAAAGATGGCAGCTGAAGGTGAAGCTGGAGTTTACCAGACCGTGAAAGCTGATCCAAGAAACACGAAACTGAGAATATAAATATGTTTAACATATATTTTTTGAGGTAGAAGTGACCCTGTTAGGACAAAAGGGTGAAACTGAAGGGGAGCGAGGGGTTAGCTGACACTGCAAATGCTAGCTTGGCTAGCAAAGTGTATCCATTATTCATGGTAACTGTGATATTAATTTTGGCTAGCAAAAAAAAGCCTTTAAAGTCGAGCTGAAATGGCATTTCGAGAGTATCTATCTTCCTTATTGTGACCGAGTGAAACAGGACGTGCAGGCGGGACATATCATTAGAGGGATTTGATTTGATGGTTGAGAAGTGGGCGTAGACAGACGTTCTCCACAGCGCAGTAGCTAGCTAACTGACCGAGCGTTCTTGGTGCTCTGCGGCTAAATGTTGCGAATTGATTGGTTGAAATTGTTTGGTCCTAGTTTACGTAGGCACACGTGATATTTTGTTTTACAGGAAGAAAAAAAGTTCAGATTTTGATATAAGAATACGAAGAAATGGATTTTCTGTATTTTTTTGGCCTATATTGTCAAATACATGCACAATGTTACCGGGGATGTGATCTAAAAGGATTAACATGACATTTTTCATTTCACCTCGACTTTAAATGAAATTCACTCACTCAAATAACGAACAGCTGACTCGTCAATGACTTTCAGGTTACCTAGCAACCTGCCAAATGAACCACATGCTGTGTTGAAACGAGAGATTAAGATGTTAAACTTATTAGAAAAATGTTTACTGAGGGAATAAATCCAGTGAGACGTAGGCTCATTTTCTCATAGACTTCTATACAATCTGACCTATTTTGCCCCCTGTTGGCCATTAGACAGAATGCAGATTTAAGGCACTTTTCAGACCTGGAAATAAAGTTAATTTCTTATATAAAGTCTGTGCCTGCTACAGCTGCAAAAACAGGTTGCAGCATTGTATCCCACAGATGGTAGCAAACATCTTAGAACAATTATTATTATTCCCGTTGGAGCAGTTAACCAGCTTGAAAGCAGTCGATACCCGAGAGAAGCTTCGACTGTTTTTATTACGATACAGATAATTAAACATTTATTTACTGAAAAAATATGATGGATACCAGCTTTAACCCAAAAGTGTCTTTTGACATATGATTTCATATTTAGCCTAATGCAACCAACATGGTTTCCCCATGTAGGTGGAAAATTATAATCAAAGAGGAATTCCATAAGATGGCACATGTCTGACTAATCTACGCTCAAGCGACAATGAATGGAGACCAGGGCTTTGCTAGAGGGCAGGGGACCTATTTAAAACATGTTGCAGAAAAAAGTCTAAACGTAGAAGTGTGATTTGCAGGTAATTGTAGATGCCATGTATGGTTCTTGGGTGCTCAGTTATCATGTGGCGGCACTTGTGTTGCTAAGTTTTGCTTAAGTTTCACTTAATAATGGCTGAGAAGACTGAATCAGCATCTTGGCTTATCCCATTTGCAGGACAAGCTTGTGGTGAGTCCGATTATTAATTATGGATGGTGACACGTCTAAGTGAAGTCGCGCTCTGTGGCTGTGCAAGTTTTTGCTCGTGTTTCCTTCGACTTAACAAGACTTCAAGTTGTAAATTCAGACGTTTTTTACCATTAAAAATTGGGGAGACTTCAGACCAATCTGTAACGTTAACATTGTCTGTAGGCACTTTCTCATAGATGATATAATCAGACTTCTTCTTGCTACCAGTGGAGTCGCCCCCAGCTGACAAGTAGAAGGAATGCAGGCACATTGGTTTCACCTTTAAAACTAAGAGGCTGTGTCCACTCTCTGTACGGTCTGTGAGGGAAGACGTTTTCTTACAGCGTTTTGGCAATTCAGTGAGGTCAGAGATCTTTACCTGAACATCCTGCAATCACAATTTCCATCCTTCTTTTTAGTTTATCTGTTAAGATTGGAAGATTTTTGCCTGACACTGAAAGCCTAGAGAAGTTAAGCTAGAAATCAGTGGGAAATGATGGTTTATACAGTCATTTCCTATGAGATGTTTTTGGACTGATATCATATTGAATGAGTCAGAATATCTATGGTCTCCAAGAAACAACTTGTCCTTATCAGTTTGCAGTTAATTGAGAACCTTTTTTTGCCATCTTATGAAATTATTCAAAAGAAAAAGGAGAACACGACAGATTTACAACAGAGAAAAGAATCACTCGATAACTTCTCCAGACAACAGCCACACTGACAAAATACGACAGTGTGGGGTAAGTTAGACAACATTTGGTGTTGCTGTGATTGCATAAATGGATTCCAAATCAGGCACGAATGCAGACAAAGCAACCAAGTTAGTCTAAAAAATGGGGGGCATGGAGTCAGGGATCAATTCAAAAGCATGCAAAGAAATGATCAAAGGTCACCCTGAAGACAATGATTGGAAGATTTTGGTACCAATGATGGCTTAAGAGAAAATTAAGGTGGATATTGTACAATGTGCGGCAAAAGAAATATTTTCATGTCGACTGCTCTAAAGATGTTTTAAAGTACTGTAGCATTAAAGAGAACCTGGGTAAGTGCAGGACAGGGACTGAATTCAGAGGGTACAGCAGGTTTCAGATACAGCTACCATCAGTCACATGTGGACATGTACCTGTTCAGGACAAAGAAGTTCAGACAAGAAAATATTTCTTTTGCTTTTGTATTTTTTGTATGATTTCACTAAGCCGAATGGTTGAAAGCCGCATGGTACCCCAGATTAAATGTGGAAACAATTATCACCCACCAACACGTCATGCCACACATGATGAGGCCAAAATACAAGAATGCGTTTTTGGATAATTGGCGAATCAGACGGGGATGAATTCTTGAGAACAAAATTTAAAAAAGACAAAACCAAACAGGAACTCGCATTGACTCTCAAAATAATACAACAGAGGAAAGTTCAAATAAAAGCATGCCGCTGTCAACGTCAAATGGTTGTTAGGGTTAGAATGGTGTGAATTTCTGTGTAAACACATGATTGGATGACTGGGGCCCTGTCTTTGTCTTTCTTCACAAATCCCCATCAGGCTAGACAGCACAGCGTTTAACCCATTTACACCACAACCTTTCACATTGTCTTTGAAAAAAAATGGGAATGACCTTCAAGAGGGAGAACGTGTTGGTGCTCAGCAGAACAGCTTCCTTCCAATCATGCTGCTGAATGGAAACTTTAAGACTACCAATATGATAAACCAATATTCTTCTTTTTCAAATATACGTCTTTTCACTTAAGTTTTGTTGACCCAGTTTTTTATTCGGTTGGTTTAACAGAAATACGTGAAATGACTGCAGATTCTTAAGAACACACGACGCGGTGCTGGTGTTTACTATATTCAATTACAGGAACAATTCCAATGGACACGAGCTTCCTCTAAAAGCCTGGCGATGCAACATTAAAAAGATCAAGTCTGCTTTGGGTTATGGTTATTCAACTAATAAAGTAATTGAAATTAAGTTAGTAATGTAAAGATACTTGCTCCATGTAACATTACGTAAAAACTTAAACCAATTATTTTAACAAGAACTGCTTTCCTTTTTCAAACCTATCCGATCCAAGTATGTTACGTAACTACTAATGTCACTTTAAAATAACATATGTACCTGTTTTACCAAAATCTGTGTTCTGTAGGTTTGATAAACCCACCCAAGATCTGTGGGTGCCCTAGGGCCCGGTCAGACAGAACGCGTTTTTCTGCTCTGCGCGCCTCGTGTTTTTGAGGAAACGTTCTGTGCACCTCGAGTTAAAAAACTTCAACTCAAAGCAGAAGACGCCCGACATCATGGCCGTTTTTTCTGATTGTCCAATCGGACATATTGTGACACATTTAACGTACAATATGTAGCCTAACAAACCACTAGCTCTTTGTTTTGTACTTAACAAATCATTACTTATCCTAACATATAAAACATAACTACACTGACATAAAGGTAAACTTATTTTAACCCAAATCATAATCTTTTTTCAAAACCTTACAGAGACGTTTAGGTGCATAAACATTACCAAGTGGTTTATACTGTAACATTAGTAATGTCAAGTGCGTATGTAATTTCACTGACAAATATCCACATTTAAACCAAACCAAGTTTCGAAACCTAACCCTAAACAAGTAGTTTTTGTTGTGTACATAACCTAATGTTCATCTCATAATGCAGCCAATGTAACATTATGTTACATATGTATGTTTACTGACAGAAGTGTTATTTAACCCGAACCACAGTCTTTTCCTTTAACCTAAGATGTGTTGGTGCCTGAACCTAACCAAGCAGTCCTTCCTTACATATGTCATTTAACCTACTGTATGAACTGCAACAACCCTACTGCAACTTACGGAACATACTTAATATCTTACTTCACTGACATAAAGACTTTTATCTATCCAGAGTAGAGTTGTGACATTCGCGAACGATCTGATTCTTTTGAACGGCTCTTTGGTGCGAACAACGGGAGCCGAGTTGTAGGTGAGAGCCGTTCTTTTTATAGTTGTGTCCAAATTTCACCGCCTGCCCTCGATCCACTCAGAATTACCACAGGCAGCTTTTTTCAGCTGCAACTCCGCTGTACCCGGTCACGTGCAGTGGAATCATATTATCATATAATCATCGTAGTGTTGTGATGCTTGCGAACGATGAGCCGTTCCTTTGATTGGCTCTCGATTTCCCAACACTAATCCAGAGCACATCTTTTTCTAAACCTAACCATGAAACTTTGGTTTCCTGTCTGATCAGGTAGTTTTGTGTCATGAATGTAACGTAAGAATCATACATAAGGTAACACTTGTGTGTAACAACTCTGGGAAATCCTAACCCAACCCAAACAACAACCTCTTTTCTTAAACCTAACAAAGCCGTTTTTGAGCCTAAAATAATAAACCAATCAAATTTGTTTCCATAGTGGTGGTACCAACAGTCATGTGACGTCTAGCTAAGAACTTGAGGTCATTTCACGGATTTCTGAGAGATCATTTTGTTTTACTTGCAGAATAACTTCAGATGCAAATATCCTGTGGTTGCTTCGGAGAAAAACAGATCAAAGTTTTCTGAGCACGTTTGTCAATTTCACTTCTTTCAGTAATTTGAATATTTTCCATTATTTTATATCATCTTAAAGCTACAAAGGAGACAAGCGTAGGGCATGGACAACTAGCATGACCCGACTAATGACTAATGTGCCGAAGCTGACATAACAGTTAGACTCTTTAAAGCTCTTTAAAGGTGTTTAGTTTACTATATATCATTAAGTAAATTACCTATAAGAGCATCAAATAAGCTTTGTTAAAGGTTTTGGTGTATTATTAAAATGTGCTCTTAAAAACTTCCACATTATGTTACATGTTATTCAGGAAGTGACAACATGGCTGCCTGCTGTTTCCTACAAAAATGTATGTTGGTAAAATACGGAGATTCCCAAATTTTTTCAAACCGATTCTAAAGGTTATCACAATCCTTAAACATTTTAGAATTTGTCACGTTTAGATACAAAAAAGACAGAATAACAAGTACACCTTAAAGCAAAAGTATGACCCAAAAAAAGAAAAACTCGTACACAGAAATTCAATGATATCTGTTCTCTATCACACGTACCAACGCAAGCCTCTAAGAATGAAAAATCACAAATGAAAAAACAAAAGTACAGATGTGGTCTAGCCGACACGCTGAGTTTGAGCAGAAAACAAAGTCAAAAAATGTGAAAATGTGTTCAAAATGAAAATCAGTAGACCAGTGAATGGCAGGAGCGGTGGACCCAAACACGATGTGATACGTTTTGCAGCATCAGTGCAGAAAACATGGTTCACCGTCATACAAATTTTGCACGTTTATGATGACATGTACTAACCCTTATTGTTCCCCTCAGCAGGCAAAGTTTGTATGTTTGCTGGCGACCATGTTAACCACTTTGAAAGACCCCATGTGCAAGTGTAGCTCATGATTTTGATGGCGCTCTGTCAGTTGTCAACTAGCAACATACTAAATTTACTTTCTGAATATCTGATGCACCAGTTTTCAATTTGAATTTGAAGCTTAACAATCTTCTCTCGGACTGCGTGCTCTGATTACTGTTACTACATGGGCTGTTTAATGAAGTTACACTTTTTCTAACCATGGGGGTGTGATGCCCTGAGGATACTTTGATCCTCTGGTGCAGATGAGTGAAAGCACAGAGAAAGCAAGCAAATGCAAACTAACCTAGCCCACCTGCATGGCTAGTTTCACACTCCTCCAGGTCTTCGTCGTCACTCGAACACTCTGCAGACGACACGATTTCATCTGCTGAATGCTGCACGGGGCCGAGCGTTGGTCATCAGCCGCAGCAAAGAAACCCCGAGCACAACAAAGACGCACAAAGACGAGGAAGAGATATTAAAAGTTAGAAGGTGCATGAAAATACATTTTTTTCAACCTGGGAAAAAACTAGTTTGATAAAAAGATCTTTACTCAAGGTGCACTAGTTTTCTGAGATCTCATATTTAAAGTTGTCATGGCGGAGTTATCAGCCAGCCAAAGAACGGAATTTAGATCACATGATAACATGAGGCTACTGATGGTTGGAGATGCAAACTCATCACTGTTCAAAAGATGCTCTGTGCAGTCAAATGTGAATGTCACTGATGATCAACTGACTCCTGGTTGATGACCTCTGACCTCTTCCCAGTTGATGTTATGAGGGGTTTTGTATCTGATGTTAGCAGACAGTCTGTTTCTGTGTTTAATCAGTCTCGATTTCCCCCCAACTTTATTGGGTTTGTGCCAAAGTTTCTTACCTAATAGATACCAGCAGAGATCTGACCCTTTTAATCGCTTCAAAACAAATGGCCTGCAAGTTCTTCTAACTAGTGGTGCTGTCACTATTCATTCAAAACCTGGTGAAATATTAATGGTTCGAACTGTAATGATGTGATTGAATTCAAAATTGAAGCACAGCAGGTAACGCTTGCCCACATACAAATCAGTAACCTGCTGTCCAGAGTCCCAGAGTGCTATCCGTTTAAAGTAGCGTGCCTTGTATTCCAACACATGGCGATAACACGCTGCCTGCTACAAACCAACGGAGAGAGCTAATGAGCCGAGCCGTCGTTAACCTTTCCTGCTTCAGCGTCCCGACCGTAGTCAGAGAGCACAGCGGAGACTTATTGTTGTTCTGCTCCAGGACTGAAGCTGTAGCTAGCTTCGAGGCTAACGCCTGTCGCTTTAATCAGCCAGCAGCAAGCATGACACGGGAGCGCGGCTTGAGTCTTGTGGAGTCGTAGGCTCTATTATCCACACACACAGCCTACACTGTGCGTTAGGTATGTTGTGTATGCAGCTACCGATCACTCTTTTCTCTGCTCTTCTGCTGCTCCTGACACTTCGAGCACTTAGCTCTTCCCAAAGTAGCCGTGCTACAGCGTCACATTGAATTCATTCAAACCTGATTTTTGGGAACAGCCCTACTAACTAGTGTTTTTGCTGATGTCTTTGTGGGAGTATTCTAAATTATCTAAATTCATCACGTCCGTAGAATCTTCCCAACCTGAACTAAAAGATCATGTCAGTTCTGCTCTGGTTTCAGTTCTGGTTTTATATCAGATCAATTTACACAGAATCACCACAACAAAGATCTCCAGCAGCCACTTTATGGTCGCCCGTTTAAACGTCAATTATAACATTATGACGTCAACGAATGGACAACATGTCATCAAGTAAGACAGAAACCTTTGCTTTCCCTGATTTCCAGCAGTTTGCAACAGCCCATGTCTTGTGACTTGAATACTTTGGTTTGACATTCTGTACGGGAAGTTCCATGAAAGGGAGTCCGGTTCAATCGTGTGCTTAAGTTGAGATTCTCACCGTTCAGTTCTTAAACCTTTTGGGAGTTTCAGACTTTGTCAGCAAGAACTCTCTATCAAAAAATAAATTGGCAAGATAGATGAGTCATCTTCTCAACAATTGGATGAGTGCATGAGTGGCATACACCAAGAGAACAGTACAGGCACGAATGCTTGACCTCTACAGTGAAGGGACCTGGTGGTTCTGTTATGCTGCGGGGCATTTTACTGATTTGGTCCACTTGTTTACTTAAAAGGCAGAGTTACTGCCAATCAACACAAAGTTGTTCTGCTTGATCAGCTTCATCCTGTGATGAAACATTTGTATCCCTACGGAAGTGGTCTCTCCAGGAAGGCAACGCCCCGTCGATAAGGCACAGGGGGTTGTGAGAATGATGTGAATCAGTAATCGGATCTCAAGATTTTAAACTGGCACATCAGAGTGCATTCTCCAGCACAGTCATCAAACTCTAAATAAGGCAATATCTTTTGGGAGATTGGCGTTTCATGCTTCCAGTAGAGTCTTGTAGAATCAATGCGAAGAGCCATTGAAACTGCTCTCCCAGAACGTGGTGACCCAGCTCCCTACAGAGAAACTTTATGTGCCTTTTTGTTTAATGGCTCATAGTTTTTATGGAAGTGTGTCGTTACCTGTACAGTTGAGGATGATCTGTGTTTCCTTGTGGTCGTTGTGGACATCATGGTAGTTGTCTCAATGAATGTAGTGGACATCTCTGGAGACATGGCTGTAGTCCTGGCTGAGCCTCCCCCACTGGGCACATCACCTACCAACCTCACACTGCCATTAATCTTGATGTTAGGGTTGCCCTCAGCAGCCATGTTCAACACCTTGAGGCCATTGTAATAAAGGCCCGACAGCTGACCCTGAAAGGGCCGGCTGCGATCGCTACCCCCGATAACGACTGTTGCTTGGGTGTTGAAAATTGTTAGCTGCCGTCCTAGAGGAGACATTTAGATGTAAGAGATTTTCAACACAGAAAAACACCTTGAACACACTTTAAGCTGCACTATTCATGTACAACAACAGGGCCTTATTTTTGTGGTGGTGCAACAACCAGTGCAAGCAGTGCTTCATTTTGACTTGTCCGTGTTGTATTTTAGCTGCCAGCACAGTGGACATGGTGTAACAGTGGAAGAAGAAGTGAAAACAGGCGGGAGGTTCATTCCAATGAGGCAGCTAGTTGTTGATATTTTGGTGGAAGTTGGGTCTAAAACATACGACCAGGAATAGAACACTAGTAGTATGCATTTAAATCTGCATTTAATCACATTTAATATGGTTAAACCAGGCTGCACTGATAAACAAATATGGATGACTCTTAGAGTATCTGTTGTCCACAGCGGATTAAAGTCCATCTGAAGGCAGCAGCACAGAAATGTTGATAACAGAGGTCTTCACAGGTCTACCAGAACCTGAGGACCCCGGACCCGGACAGATTCGGGTCCACATATTACGTGGTCAAACGGGTCCGGGTCGGGACTCGTTCTATAATCCTCGGTTCCGGGTCTGTTCAACTTTATGTGTAATACCCGAGTGGATCCGGGAAGACCCGGCCATGATTAGAGAGACTTTATGATTAAAGTGCTGTGTGCGTCTGTGTGTGTATTTTAACTTACAACAATGTGTCATTCACATGAGAACGTGCGGGAAATAAAGAGGAAAAAAATGGAAGAAAGAGCAACAACGTGTTGAGTGGCGTTCACGTGACTGCAGGTACAGAGACAAATTGAAGCCAAAGCCGGTAATGATGGATACCTTCCTCGCTGATGTGGATAAAAAAGCTAAAAGACGATAATTATAAAGAGGTAAAACCTCATTGATGCAAATTGTGGACAAAGGCGAGAAGAAAGTAAGCGCAGTGTGTGACACGTGTGTGTGGATTCTAAACGAGCTGCACATTTGTCATCCGTCAATTACGGGTCTCTTAGGGTTTGGGCACGAAATTTTGTACCCGTGAAGACCTCTAGTTGTTAATTCTTCAGCCTCCTGTTTGAACATTGCTGTTGCACCATCGACCGTATATAAGACGTGGACGTAACCTCTTGGTTCCACCAGTGAAGCACAGGTGCCTAAAACCTGCAACCTCTCTCATAGCATGCAGGTGAAGACTCCCATGTTGCTGAAAAGAAAACTGATTATAAAGAAGTTGATGAGAAAGTTATTTGACTTCTCAGTGGATTTATTTGAGTTTAGTGTCAGAATTGTTAGTTGCTTCGAGTCTTCTTCAAGACAGCATGATGTTCATATAGTAAATTACGACCCCATTAAGAGTAAAATCAACAACAATCAAGGGTACGCTTCAGGGCGTGGCTACCTGTGATTGACACGTCGATACCACAATGTCCTGCCAACCAGGACAGAGGTGTAGCTTGTCCATATATGGTCATTTCTGGCTCCAAAAAAATAAGAAGTCAAGGGCCAAAATGCCAAACTCAGAATGGTACATGTCCACAAACCAATGGGTCACTCAAAGGTGGCTACATCCACTTCTTACACACAGTCACAGGCGTCCACTATTTTGATTAAATTACCAGCATATGACTTTAATACTTGCACCATTTTACGGAGGCGTGTCTTAATTTTTTGTCTTGTGGTCCCATTTTACTGTCTCATCTGTTTCAGAGCTATAAGCTGGTAATGAAACCGCCTGACAGTGTGTTTACCCCTCTCTTTTACGCTGCTGGAATCACATGAAACAAAGAAGTCACCCACGCAGCCTGTGCACCTGAGAGCTCCGTACTTTGCGCTGGTTGTTGCACTTGCACGATTAAAAAAGCCCCCTCAGAGTCTACAGCCATGCTTACATGAATATGCAGTGCATTTATTTTTTTATATTTTAATTTATTTTACAATTTATTTGTTCATTTTTATACACTTATTTAGTTCTGAAGGTTTATATATTCTTTTTAGCCCACAAGAAGCTCCATACAAGGTTGCATGCACGTTCATTCATAGATATATCTCAGTGTGGTGAAAACAAACAAAGCATAACAACATGTTTGTTTAAAGTTACCTTTCTCCTGCAGCCACTCCTCTACTGGTCGGGCGTATTTGAAAGGAATTTTCTTATTGGCCATTTGAATGCGTTCAATGTCGCTGTTCCCTTTAAAGTTTAAGGAGACATTTATAACAACATTTATTGATGGTCAGCATCATATCAGCTTCAGTCTTATATTTACAACATGTTTAAAAGACTTTAGCAGGAGATTACATTTCTATTTAATCTGTTTAAGAAGAAGTGGGCTTCATTATGTTTTGTTTTTTACGCAAGAAAAACAAACAACATACAAAAACAGAAGTGTGTTCATGTGGATGACAAGTTTGGGAAGTTTGTGTTTTATCAGTTCCTCTCTGAGTTCTCTCTGACGCTGACGTCACATTTCAAGAGCATCTATGCAGCAACAAGAAGGGTAAAAATACGGTTTACTTAAATACCTAAGAAAAGGCCTGTAAGCCAGAAGCCACACCCCCTTCACTGCTTATGCATCTTCATTGTCGGTCCATGCACAACAGTCAAGAAGCTGAAGTGCTGCTACATAAATGCATGACGTCTGGCTTGTCATAAGCACGTTCCTCATGTTCCCCTCGACCTGAGAATTTCTGCGCTCGCTCTCAGACGTGAGGAAGGTAAAGCAGCCGCTCCAGTACAAACACGCTCACTCTAAGTCTTCCTGTTAGGACTCATGTTCCAGAGCAATCAGTGATAAGATCTTATGACCTGCAATATCCCCGTGTGAAGTTGTTACTGTAGATTGTGTCATGGGACACAGGTCAGCCAGTGCATCATGGTGTCCGGTACACCAGCCTCTTTAACACACGGTGCTGAGCCTGCAGCTTATAACTTGAAGGGTGTTTTATTTTGAAATGGTGTTATGCAGAACCACATGTTATTAAAAAGAAAGGTCATTTTGGTGGCAGTGAAAACAATATTTTGTTTACTTTTGGGAAATGAATCTTCATTGCTCTGACTTTTAAAATGTTTAAGAAACGGGTCAAAGAAAAGAGGTCCCAGTGACCTTTGACCTGAGAGCAGGGTTTCCATCCGGTACGATTTTTTACCGGTAAAATCAGCTGAAGTCCGAATTATTAAAATCCCCCGGTCTGGTGAAAATAATTTATGTTCAACAAAAAACAAAAATCACTGATTCATTTTAACTCCGTCCCTTCAGCACTTCAGGAATATGCTAAACCAGCCATCCGAACCGTTATTGGTCATTTTGACAAAGGAATTACAGACGAGGACGCGTCAGCAGCAACAGCTACTCTCATCGATGATGACAGCAGGAGCGGATCCAGACTTTTTTGACTGGGTTGGCCCAACTGGGGCACTGACCTATGCAGGGGTGGCCTGATGTATGTGTCCACACACATGCAAATAAATAGCATTTAATGAACCCTTCCTTCTAAGCTTAATTCTTTAAGGACTCAAACAGAAGACGTGTGGTCAGATTAACAATTAAGGAAATGTGCCACACTGAAATGGAAAGAAAGCTACTAGCAGCCTGTTGGAACACAGCCCAAATAGTTGACTTTAATAGTCCGGCCTCTGACAAGGCAAACAGCCAATCGTAGTTTAGGATTTTGGGGTGGCAGTTGAGTTGGCCAATCAGATTTTATGGGGGGCCCAGGCCACCCCTCTGGATCCGCCCCTGGATGACAGCGCTCTGCGGCTGTGGAGGCTTGAATTTCTCCACGGCCTGCGAAGTCCTCATCAGGGATTTCAGTGAAATATCTCCTGATTAATAAACTATAAACTAATATTAGTTTGTGAGAGAGTGCGCATGCATGTGGAGAGCGCGGACACGGCGCAGAAAGTGCTCATTTGAGAATGAGACGTGTTCCGCTAGATTTCAGTTTAGTGAAGTGAATGAACTGAACTGTAGACGGGAGTCCTTGTTTACAGTGACAGACAGTGATGGCTGCGACTCCTCCGCAGGTTGGAGTGCCACAGTTACGTGCATCATACATACAGTTTTGGAAAATCATTGTAGGGACGATTTTCCCGGCCCCCAGCCTGCCTATCAATTCTTTTTAAGCTGAATAAATGCAGATGATATTTGACCGTAATTTCACCCATTTGTCCGTAACACTGAAAGCTTCCAGGACAGGTGGACCGGCACTGATTTTTTTGAACAGAAACCTGCCTTAGAGCACTAAATTCTTATCAGGTCAACCTTGACATATAAACGTATGTATGGACGAACAGAAGGAAATATCTGCTCAGACCTGTAGCTACCCTTTATTCAGTCTAAGACTCATCAAGTATGTCTGCGAGCTGCATGTAATGTGACAGATTAAGAATATGTATCCACACATGTTTATATTACACATATTACATCAATGAGCTGTTCTGCAGCATGTTGCAGATCCCGCTGCTCACCAGCAGAGGTCCACAAAGCTCACAGATTTCATAATAACCCTTCAAACAGTTGATCATTTTAATGGCGTGGGTGTTTGTTTCAGCCACTTCATAGAAAGAAGAATGAAAAAAGCACAGGAGAAGACCCCTGAGAGGAACTGTAGTGCTACTTTATTCCCTCACTCCTTCGCTGCTGCGACTCTAACAGACTGTCGTGTGCACTCAAAGTCTGAACTTGTGGCTGTTTGAAGCTTAAAAGCGTTAGTAAAGTGTTAGTAACACAGAAGGAGCGAACAGAAGCAGGAGCTGAACAGATAGTTCAGCATGTAGAGATGATTCTTATGTGATGGGAAAGATTCATAAGTGCTGTACCTGTTGGGAAGTGCTCATTGATGGACCAGTTATCCACCTGCAGCGTAGCATTGCCACCATTCCTGGTGAAGCGGACCACATGATACTTCCCATCATTCACTGGGGTACTGGCCTCCTGCACGCTGATGTCCACTGTGCCGATGTTGAACGTCACTCCTATCTTCCCTTGTTGCTGAAATGAGAAAACACGATTTTATTTCCTATGGTCTCACGTAGCATCGATTTAAAGAGATACACCAAACAGTAAATGTAGAGTAAACAAAAGAGAACTGTGTATGAGAAACGTACTATGTGCAGCATGAGATAGTCCCCCAGCCCAGGTGCGCTGTCGATCCGGACCAGGATGCCTTCTTTCAGGGAGGTGCTAAAGCCGACGGTCAGCCGGTCCGTCCTGGTGCTCGGCCTCTCATTGGCCGGCCAGTTGAATGTGATGAGGCCTCCTCCTTTGCCAAAGATGTACGTCGTCCCAGCTGAACAGAGAAGGAGGAGGAGGTATAAAAAACTCTGGAGTAAAACAGAGACCACATCCTAACTCTGAATCTCCAACAGGTAGCTCGAGGACTGGATTTTAATAGCTCGCCAAGAGGTTCACACACTCTGTACAAAAAGTAAAAGACTCTTCCCACTTCAATTCAATCAAATACACAGATGTCCCGCCCCCTCCAATACAAAATAATAGCTGTCAATAAAAAACAGTGATGCTCCTGGCAAGTCTTTCAATGTCTGAGCCTAACCAATCACAGCAACGTTGCAGCAACCTCCATCGACAGGTCGGGTCAGTTATGCTGTACGCTAGTTGAGCTAAGTTCGGTGCTGTTAGCCTGTTTAGTCAGATTTGTGCTGGACAGTGAAGGTGGCCACGCCAAGCAAAAGCCTCAACATAGTCTTTCCACGGGGAGTGAGAACGTTTTTATTCAAGCATGTGAAGGACGAGTGTGTGTGGTACCAACGTAAGAAAAGGAATGTTAACGCCTTAATGTTAACGAAGCAGAAGGTGGCGGTAATGCACCTCAAAAACAAGAAGAAGAAGACGAGTATCATCAGCTGTGTAACATTGTTTATGTTGTCGTTCCAGTGTAGAAAAGTGTGCGAATCACATGATCCCAAGCCCGTACACTGGAGCTGACCTTTGCACTCTGCCTGCTATGATTCATGTTTTGGAGCACATCTGAAGATCGACCCTCTCACCTACAGTTCTACGGTATCAGCCCTGGTCGTGCAAGTCAGAGGATGAGATCGGTGGTGCTGCGCGCATACGCAGAGTTCGGAAGAGACATTATAAAAAGCAGTCCACTCTGTGGTTTGGTATGGTTAGCTTTCACATCTGATGTGTACCGCACCCGAGTACACATGAACCGTACTCGAGACCACCTTTTCAAGTGGATCAACAAACCGTGCTCGAGTACGGTACACAGTGTTCACACTAATCAAATGAACCGGACTTTGGGGTCAAGTGTACTCGGACCCGGGCTCGGGTCCCTAATGTGAAAGCCCCCTTATTGAACATGATCTCAGTTTATATGATAATTTCAGAACATAACCTTTTACTGGAGCTGCTCAGTGAGTTTATTTCAGTTCATCAAGTTCCCACTAAGTAAGATGACATCATACCACATCGAGAAACGTCTGCAGAGATCTCATAAACACAGAAAACACTCTGCTCTTCTTCTGACTGATTTGAAGATTGAAGCTCTTTGAGTCTGTGATTGTGACCCGGTGCTACCTGCAGTGGTTCTTCATCTTCTCACTTGTCAAACTGAAAGCGTGCTGCAAAAACATTTCTGTCCGCTGATGATGACAGAGAGCAGGAGGGAAGAGTCTATCAGGGGCAGCGTGGTGCTGCATGTTAAGACAACTTTCTGTGCTTTCTCACATCTGGTTTCATTAACCTGTGTGTGCTGATTTTGACAAATGCAGTTATATAAACATATTGATCTGCAGCAGCAAGCAGATTTCAGGTCTTTAGATGTTGAGTCCAAGTAAAAAAAAGTTTTTCCAATCAATCAATGACAAAAATATAACACAATGATTGAAATTACACCAAATGTTTTACTCGTGTTTTATTGAGTCAGTGCTCACCTTTTCCCTGGTCTGTTGGTTTGGGACAGACTGCAGGTGCTGTGTTGTTAAGGTGTGCAGTAAAATTGCTGCTGTCGCCTTCCTCACCTCTATAAAGTGAGGTCTTCTAAGAAGGCTCCCTTTGGGTCGCAGATACATTCAGCCAAAATGCAGGACTAACAGATTCAGAAAACTGAACACTTGGACATAAATCAGCAGGATAAGAACTAACTATAATGACAGAAACCATGTTTGAGAAAAATGTATTTGACGTGTATTTTGATTTTATAGTTTGACTCATGTCCCATCTGTTAACATGGAGGAGGCGGGCCTTATGAGCTATACTGCAGCCAGTCAGCAGGGGGCGATAGAGAGGATTTGGCTTCACTTTTAGGGAGCTGTCAGGGTGTCCATGTTTTATATAATCTGTGTCCCAGTCCAGCGGCTGTCCCAATTTGAAGACTCTTTCAGATGCGGCCGACCAATGCGTCCTCTGTTTCCCCGGCCGCAAAGGATCCATTGGGTGCATCCTTCCCGGCCCACCGTATCCCAAGATGCATTGCGCGGCAATTCAAACGAGATGGTGGACTTTTACGCGGCCGAGGAACACACTTTAAAATGTAAACGTTTTTGGTTTCAACTCAGTCGAATAGCTAGTGTTACACATGTTTAAGAAAACGAAAGGGCCCTTGAAACAAATTATCTTTAAAATAAGAGGTTAATTTGCGCTACGTTAGTTATGTTAGCTAGTTAGCATGCTAGCTACCTGTTGCTAGGCGCCAGGAGCGGCGTTTGGTGACGCAAGGGTAGACCAGACCGTCTCATTTGAATTCGGCTTTAACAGTCTACGCAGGCTATGAATGGAGCGTCCTCCATGGACCCGCTCCTTCGAAGGCTGCAGCCCCTGGATTGAGACGCAGCTGTTGTCTATGCTCAAGATATTAACCTTGAGCTACTGCCAGTATTTGCTACTGGTTGTTATTATCCTCACACCACTGACTAGAGTGGCTGAAGGACTATCACTGCAACACTATTACTACCATGCACCAGGCACTGCTCCCTCACATCCACTTGAAAAATGCACACATCAGAAAACTGTTAACGTGGACGAGGATCCAGCTGGAAACAATCCGTTACATGTGTGTTATATTGTCTTCCTTCAGACTATTTATCATCTATACCCAGGTTACAGCTCTGCCCACATTTAGGTATTTTGAAAGCACTTCTTAGCCACACACACACACACACACACACACACACACACACACCTGGCCACTCCAATGCTGTTGCGTGGAAAAGAATCATGATTGCAATAATCACAACCTAATGAGGACCAAAAGGTGTCCCGCTGCAATCACCACAACACTCATTTATCCACAGGTCACAGCAGATAAACACTCAGCTCTGCACAGGCAGCTACACAGAGTTTTCTCTCCCAGGAGCCTGATTAAAGGCCCTTGAATCACTTAAACAAAAAGTTGTTACACAGGGAATAGAAAGAGTCGGGCCATGATAGAAGAAACTTTAACTCAAAAAAAATACATAACACTTCAAGCTAGCAAATGATTTCACTGCAGCCAATGATACCTGCTGCATAGAGACGGGTAATGTGAAAGATAATTAGATGAAACAAATAGGGATGTCCCTTAATAGTCGAAGTGGACCCTCAGCACACCCTGAGTCGACTCACATTTTGTCAGTTGAATCTCTGAGGCCGGAGATGAGCTTGCATTTAACTACGTGTTTGCGTGTGCATTCCTTGCGTCTGTTTGGAGCGTCGGCTCTGCACGTCCTCGAAAATGAACGCTATGTGTACGCAAGATGCAGTCTGCACATGAGCAGTAGGGGCAGTGTAGAGGCAGAGGGCATGTGACAGGGTCAACACAGCAGCAGGGACAACAACGGCAGGAAGTTCTGAAGACAAGCCGATAGACAGAGTCCACACTATCCACATCTGTGCGATGTGTCGTTGCCGCTGCGCAGAGACAAACATGCCTGTCAAACAGCTGCAGACAGATAAGTTCTGTTTTAGAAGTCGTCGTGGAAACCTGCAAAACTAAATGGAAACAAGTCCGGGAGCGTTACGTCTGAGCACGGAGGAACATGTTGGAGGGACAGAGCAGGGACGGTGCAGACGGTGTGTTCTGTCTGAACACATAATCTGCCGTGATCTCAGAATGAACATCACAGTAACCTCCTCAAGTGTCGCCATGTCTGTTGTTTACATCCCGCACATACAGTAGTTGCATACGGCCTGAGCTCTCTGGTGTGCCCTCTAGAGGTATCCTCCAGTAACACATGTGGAACGTATAACAATTAGGTTCATGATGCAGCCGGTTGTGTACGCGAATGCAAGGTTAAAAAGCAAGAATATCTCCGGCCTTATTGTTCACAAAATTTTACCAGGAGCTGAATTATCTGCAGAGATCTGTTCTGCTCCAGAGCAAACAGAATGAGTGATTTAAAGCAGTAAAAACACTGAATAATGTGGTTTCAAGTTAGAAATCAACTTATATCTGATGCAAGCTGAGCTGTTTTCAACTACTGTCAGTTAAGGGTAAGTTCTTTGAATCGTCATTTCTGGATGTTATCTTCAGACATTTCAACCAGGAGACCAGAGTCCAATTCCTGTGTGAAACCAAAAGTCAATTTTAAACTCTTTCAAGTGAACACATTTAAACCTTGTAGTTTAGGTGGCTAAACGTAATAAAAGTGCAAAAATGTTAACCACTTTGCAAGCCTTTCTCAGCTAGCTATATTGTTTACAGACATTGCATATATTATTGGCAGCTTGACTGCTTTATTCTTAAAGTCAGACGTTGCATCACAAACAGCTAACCTGTCTGTGGGGCCTCGTGTGTGTTTATTCACTGCACAGGCATTTCTGTTTGCATGCTCATTTTGGCTGTGTACGTGTAAGAGCGTTAACAACAACCACTACTACACACTATACCTCAGCGTGCAGGCAGCCATTAATCCAGTCATTACTCTTATTTCACCACACAATAAGAAGCCATTTACAAAGCCTTTGGTGATATAATTCATCACAGTGAACATCGTGTCAGCGGTGCATTTGTCTGCGTTGTTTTGGTAGTTTGTATTAATTAAAGAAAAAGTGTTGGGTGACTTTGGAGGTCACCTTGTGGGGGAGGAGCGATGGCGTTGCACACACCTCAGACTGTGCACACTGTGGTTGGAATTAATAGACCAAATGCAGCTCTGCTTAAAATACATTCAGTTCCCTTTCTTCTTATTGTAAGGCCAGACCCTTCAGAGAATTCACTCCAGCTGAGACCTCAACTTCTTCACCTCTCACTCCGACTGAATCCATCCAGCCCACCTGTTTCCTGCTATACTAGTGCAATAAAACACATAGTGTAATGTAACAGCTGTGGGCTATACTACAAACCATGTACAGATCATTGCTGTCATTGCTTAGACGACCTGGCCGGTACACTGAAGGTATCCTCACTTTAAAACTAGCAGAGCAAATGTTAGCGTTAGCTTGGCTCACTGCCTCCCCCTTTGTCATGTGTCCGCACACCAACATAAACACAAATGTTTAACCTGACACAGCTTCATTTTGTGTTTTGAAGAGTTGAAATTATCCCTAGTTTAAATCAAAGTCAAATATCGGCTTAGAATGTGCGATTGGGAAACAGTTTGCAGACGTTTGCTAGCTTGGACCAACCAAGCGGCAACCTCCGGTGTTGAAAAATGAAGCCAGTGCTGAAGTGCAAAGAACTGCGGTTCCTGGAGTGTCCACTTGAGGCTCCAGAAACCAACAAATAAACATGTTTACAGACAGTAAATAAGAGTCAGGAGTTGTTGAGATTAGGGCATATCGTAGCGAAGAGAAGACCGTTTATGTTAAGTTTCTGTCGTTCACCTGCCGCTATGTCACCGGGCGAGCAAGCAGCGAGTCCGCCAATTCTTTAGTCTGATACATAAACGCCTGGAGTCAGTCACCACAAAAAGAACCTCCTCTGTTAAACAAAGTTAAACGAGCTCATTCACGAGTTGATGGATCAGACACAGACTGTTTAGCTTCGCTAACTTGGCGTTTGCCAACCCCTCGCTCCTCTACAGCTCCACCTTTGGTCACTTCTGGCTCCAGTAAACCAACATGGCGACGGCCATATTTCGGCTTCATTTACAGAGTCGAGAAACAAATGGGTAGATGTTAGAGACACCCATCTTATAAAAAATGGCTGTGTATGCTAATGTTTTGGAGAAACAGAACAGAAGTTGATTTTTAGGCCGCTAATGTGGTTGCGGATTGGTGGATTGGACTGTCTCACCAAGACCCTACCAGATAACAGGTTCCTGATATTGGATTAGTTAAGAACTATCAGAGGCATTTCTAACACTGGTGTTATTGGAAGAACTGCAGCTATTGTCACAGCTGTTTATCACATACTGGCTTTGAAGAGGAGTACACTCAATTAGGTGAGAAAAAAGGACAGAGCTAAATTGGTACAAAACAATAGTAACTCTCTTTATCAAACAGGTAGCGTACTGGAACATAGACACTGGATTACTGAAGAAGGCTGAATACCTCCTGAAGGTTTTTCCACTCACCATGCCCCCCCTTCAGTGATGCTGACGACCTGTATATGGAGATGGGAGGCGAGGAGCGGTGCCTCGTTACATGCTGGTGATGCTGCTCAGTGTGAGCATAAGATGATGCTGCCACCACCTGAGGTCCAGGGGCAATCATAGAGTTCTGCTTCGCCGACGCAGCGATACATCCCAGAATCATCCACCCCATCCACGCAGTGTGATAGAGGACAATGAGACTGGGGGCTTGGCAGGAGCCCCCTTTCATGACAACCCATAAAGGTAAAGCACCCATGGGGCACATGGTGGGAGGAGAAAGTATTTAAACACACAAAGAACACGACAAAGTGTTTGAGAGAAAAGTTTCATGATTGAGAAAACTGCATAGTGAGAAAGAACACCACAAACTCAGAGCCACTCAAAGAGTTTGTGGAGATTATTTAACTACAGAAAAATAACAGCTGTCTAAACAAAACACACTTGCCCTATGGCCTGAAGGAAACAGTATGACAAAGAGTCGGGATGAAAGGACACCTCCTGCCTCCTCCTCTGAACGGGACTCGCGGCTCAGCTTGTGGAGCCATTTGCCGGCTCACTACACTCCGCTCACCCCTCTACCTTTCTGCCCATTGCTCCGTCTCTGCTGTCGCTGTGAAAAAAAGACATCTAACTGCAAACTTCCAAAGAAAGATATCCCAAAGCCAGAGAGAGGAGGACTTTGTTTGATCCTGTGAAATTTGCAGAGTGACTTTGCACCGGAGAAGTCGATAAAAACAGAATATTGTACATCCACAGGAACACTTTCTGTCCTCTCCTGAGTGCTCTGCTTGTTTTCCTTTCCAATGTTACTTCCTTAATGTTTTCAAGTATCCATCAAAATCACAGAACGTCACCAAAATGTAAAAATCCTGTTCCCCTGGTATCTGCTTTAAGCAAAAGACCAGCCTCTGATGAATTTTGCCTCACGCACTTCAAGAAAATACAGCAGCAGTGATCTGGATCCCAGAGCAGCAACAGCAAGAGAGAGCGAGAGGGAGAGAGAGATGGGAGGGTGGCAGAGAGAGAGAGAGAGTGGGGGATGAGTGAGACTGGAAAACGCAGAGTGAGATCATTGAGAGACCGAAATTGCTTCAAGAGTGCTCTCTAGCCTTTGTTTCTTCAGCTCCCCTCCTGCGCTTACATTGCTAACTTTAGCTTGGAAATGGAGTCATCATCAAACAACAAACGGGCAACCCACCATAACACAGATTCAGGCCATACAAGTAAAAACAAGGGTCAACATCAGCAGGGCATTCAAGTCCTACAGTACTTTCATGTGATGCTGTTGGTTAATTAGCTTGCTTGCTAACACATAAAAATTTACTATCTTAACTTAGCTAACTAGCTAACGTAGAAAAACACTGTCTTGAGTGGACACCATCAGTTTATTCATCCAGACTTTTAAAGCTGACCTAGCCGGTTCATGGGCTAGCTTACAGTATCAGTTAGCATTAGTTTGCTTGCTAAAACATACAAATGGCTAGCTAGCTAACGTAGCAAAACACTGTCTTGAGTGGATAACGTCAGCTTATCCAGACTTTTAAAGCTGATCTGGCTGGTTTACAAGCTAGTTCACAGTATCGGTTAACATTAGTTTGCTTGCTAACGCATACAAATAGCTAGCTAGCTAACGTAGAAAAACACTATCTTGAGTGGACATCATCATCTCATTCATCCAGACTTTTGAAGCTGACCTAGCTGGTTTACGGGCTAGCCTACAGTATAGGTTAACATACGTTTGTTAATGTAGCAAAACACTAAGTGGATAACGTCAGCTTATCCGGACTTTTAAAGCTGATCTGGCTGGTTTAATTAGGCTACCAATTGTTAATTAATGTATTAGCTAACGTTACAAAGCAAACCAATGCCAGATCCATGCAACGTATCTAAGTTACAGCTAGCTGGCTAATCATGTTGTTTTTTTACTTGCTAACATTATTAATAGCAAAATACTACCTTAGTGGGTATGGTGTGTCTAGCTTGCCAAATAACGCACCAGCTAATGCGCTCCATGCTACTTGTAGTAATATAAAAAAAACTGATCATGCCGAATAATAAATGATGTAGCTAACGTTACATAGCAACGATGTACACCCTAACGATGTGCTGATCAATCTTGTTCATATGTAGGCTATGTCACGTGACTGGTTTGGCTAACGGTATTCACCAAGGTACAAATACAAAGTGAGACTATGAGCAACGTGATCATAACGCAGTTCACTTTTTCCGCATAGTATAAATAAGGAGGAGATAAAGAGGGGACAGATTATCTCACATGATATTATCTGTAAGTGACCAAAAACTGAGGAACTACAAGTTGATTGAATGATCACAGTCTGGCAGTTGATAATGTTGGACGCACACACATCTGGCAATCCCAAGAAACACGCAGTTTTGTCAACTACAGATGACATGTAATTCTTTGTATGACTGTTGTCGAGAACATTTGTTTTAACTAGGGTCCAGTGAAAAACAAGCACAAATAGACTGAGTGTTAAAAATCTAATCTAATGAATGGAAAAGTTTCTCAGGTAGAATAATAAAACAGCTGAAACTGATTCCCAAAGACATAAAGAGATTACCTGGGGAAACTACGACAAAACAATCAAACTGGAACACCTTTTGATGCTTCTTTCACAGAGCATCTGTCTGCCTGCCATCACGACTCATATCATATGTTGTCTGTAGGCACGAACCTGTCTCTGCCTCCAAAAATAGTAAATTACCGAAGCAGAAAAACTTAATGGCTGCTGATACTCTTGCCAGTTATAGAACAAGGGCTGGGAGGGAAATTAGGACACTGTTTCTGTTGCTATTTCAGAAGCTTTTGTGACTGTCACCAACAGGAGGGCAGCTGAAACCAAATCAGGCAGTGAGCCAGAAGCATTGATGATCTAAACCTGGAGCTGATTCAATTCAGGTTTCTGTATTACAAATATACAACTATTAATGGTGTGATTCAAAAGTTTGTTCCTATTAAAAAGGAAACATAAAATGTGGGCGGCTTTGGCTCAGTGGTAGAGTCGGTCGTCCCTCTTAAGGTTGGGGGTTTGATCCCTGACTGCTACAGTCACATGTCGAAGTGTCCTTGGACAAGACACTGAACCCCAAATTGCTCCCGGTGGCACAGCCATCGGGTATGAATGGGCATAGATCTGATTGGATATTGGCACTTAGGCCTTTGCCATCAGTGTGTGGATGTGTGTGTGAATGGGACATGTAGTGTAAAAGAGCTTTGAGTGATTGGCGATAAGTACAGTCCATTACCATTTACCATAAAATGACATCCCTCCAGCATTCCCCCAGTGTCAGTTTAGATGAACGCTTACTGGGTCTGTTTACTTGATAAGACGTCTTATAGGTAGTTTGATAAAAGGCATTAATATAAAGCTACAATATTTTCACCACCATGCAACTTATTGTTGGTCAGGTTGATTCAGTTTAGCCAGAAAGTAAACTTACAAAATAATAGCTCTTTTTTCAGGAGATTCTTCTAATTAAGACATAAATGTATGAAGTGCCCAACATGGTCAGATAGAAAAGCAATCATAAAAGCATTAAAATAGGATTGAAAGCCAAT
Organism: Semicossyphus pulcher; assembly: GCF_022749685.1. Classification (NCBI taxonomy): domain Eukaryota; kingdom Metazoa; phylum Chordata; class Actinopteri; order Labriformes; family Labridae; genus Semicossyphus; species Semicossyphus pulcher. The sequence continues at coordinate 29,310,522 of NW_027211648.1, read as the reverse complement.
AACTTCTGAAGTTATTAAAATAAAAAGAATATCAAAATCAAACCAGCAGAGTTGGTAAGGTGTCCATTAATCAAAATGTTTGTTTTCAGGCTCATTGATTCCAAAGAGGATTGCTTCATCGAACACATTTAAGTTTACGCATAAATGTTTCTGAAACTGGAAAGAAATATATTTGGATTTGGCAGAATTTTAAAAGTCTATTTTCAATCAATTTGAATATAGATATATCTATATAGATATATCTATATTTATCTCTCTCTCTCTCTCTCTCTCTCTCTATATATATATATAAAATTAGAAAAAAAAGTTATCCCATTACACTTCCATAGAGCAGGTCTTGACTGTATAATTATTTACAGAAACCCAACTACGGTGGCCCTGAGAGCTCAAGGCACACAACTAAAGAAAACACATGAGCAGCATTTAGAAATGCATTCTGTTTGCTGCGTTTTTGTATTTGCCACATTTTAATGTTTGCTGCATTTTTGAATTTGCCGCCTGTTTTCGGTTCTTGCAGCATTTTAGACTTTGCTGAATTTGTTGCGTTTTGGTATTTGCGATGTTTTAGAATTTGCTGCATTGTTGCATTTGCTGCTTTTTTCCTGTTTGCAGCGTTTTTGTATTTGCTGCCCCTTTTATGTTTTTGCAGCATTTTTTAATTCGCTGCTTGTTTTCCAAACTTTGCACGTGTGTTGTCAAATTGATGAAGATGTTTTCTAAAGTTGCTGTGTGTTGAGCCATTTTACCCAACATTAATCCACCAGTGAGCAAGTACTTTGCAACATTGACAAGGACAAACTTCCGTTGAACAGGCAGAAAGCTCGAGCACAAACAGACTCATTGGTGGGGCAGCCATCTGCTGTGATGAGTCACATACATATTTGAATATAAAAGTGTAGGTGGACACAAGTTTCCCTCTTTTTTTGGTCAGTCAGCATCCATTTCAAACTAATGTAAGTCGGAGGTATATTTAGTGCTTGTAACACGAAAGCCTTTTCATGTCAGTCAGCACAGCCGCATTATGAGGTTAAGTATTACAATAAATACCACCATGACCTTGTACATTATGTCTGATTAAATTAACAAGGATTCTCAACATTTTAAAATGACCTTCACCTGAAGGAAGAGACTGCACGACCTCTTCTGCTCCCGTGACTCTGAAGCTTAATCTGCTCTGATTCTCGAGTTGTTTGGGATTTTGAAATTCAACTTTGCAGGCTGCAGCTACCAATACCTCTGACTCTCCTCCTTCAGCCTGAGGGGATGAGTGGAGCCGCTGAATATCATACTGGCCAGATGAAAGGCCGGGATTGAAACGATTGAAACCCACACTTGAGATATTTACGATTATTCGTGCAGTATTGAGTTATTTTTATTTGCTTTATTTTACAGCATCTATGGCAGGAAATCTGTTTCTTTTAAGTAACAGGATATTGGATTTGGCAATAACAATATGCTTTGAAATATAAAAAAAAGATATAACTGGCTCCACCATTGCACAAAGTTGCATCATTTCATTTTACTTTGGTCAACTCACTGCAGAGTGGTTGAAGTCGTTTCATGACAGCACGTAAAACTCAGCAATACAATGTGCTCACACTTGTGTTTGTACATTGTTGGGCTTGTTGTTTTGAACAAAGGTCATGCACGATGAATGTGTATGTTCTTTTAGTTTGATCACCAGGTTAACATGTTTTATAACTTTCAGTGAATGTGGAGCTTGAGGAAGGCAATTCAAATTTGATACAACTAGTTAGTGTATGTGACGACAAATGTGTAGAATCCTGAGTGTTAACTTTAATGGTAAAAGACGATGGACGACATGGCAGCTCCCTAAACGTGAAGCCAAACACTCTCTACCCAGCTAGCAGGGAACGTTCCCATGACATCGGCTCCACCCGCCGATCTCTACTGTACTGCGCGGTCGTCAACAGCGCAATTAAAAGTACTTGTCATTGTCAGTGTATCCAGAAAAGTAAAGAATTATCCAGACAACTGTAGCATGTAAAAACAATGGGCCAAGGTGTACCATTAAGTGTTACCTCAAAAGACAAAACTATCTCGTGTCGCCCCCCAAAATAAACTGAAACATCTTTGGTATGTTTTTTGTCTTTTCTGCAGAATGTTAGAGATTCTCTGCATCAGATATACAGCAGTGCAGATCGCTTGGCTTATTATGACCCATATTTACATCTAGCTGGCATCTTCTAGTAGTTGTAGTAGATAAAGTCTAATGGGGGGGCAGTCAGGGCCGATGGATGGGTCCAACAAACACAGCATTTCCACTCGGACTGCCAGCATTCACGTCCTGCATGAAGCCATAAGTCACTGAGTTTGCCGTTAATGTAACCTACCTAACTCGCCTTCTTATTTTAACCCAAACTCAAACTCTCTTCCTATAGCTGACCAAGTAGATTTGGAGCCTAAATTTCAAGAGCTTTTGTTTTTGCAGTCCTAAACAATAGTTTGTGTTTATCGAGTAGCTACACACGTGTAGGTACGAAGACGTGTTCGATGGGTTGCTAATTCAGGAAAAGCACATGGGTTAGTCGAGCTAAAACCTTGTCAGATACTAAGCCCAGAGCTGTCTTTGAACATGTTTACTCTTCACAGATTTCTCCTCTCTTTATGATCATGAAGCTCCCCCATCTACACAACACGTCTCTTTGTTCCTCGCCCACGTTTGCGCTGCACCATTAAAGTGTACGTACGACAAAGGGGGGTTTTCTACTCAGAAGTTATGTAAACGCGTTGTCACTCAACTCCCTCCTTTATTCTCGGCTGAATTACTAAATACACAGGGCTTCTTGTACTCTATACGGCCCTACGTTTGGGAGGTGGGTCTGGACAAAAAGTTTCACACTACATTTAATCAGAAGTACAACAGAAAATTATTTCCCAGACTGTCAGCCTGAGCCTCATCCATCCTGACTTAACCTAATTGGATCCCTGTGTGGCGCCGCCGCCTTGCTGTGTCTGAAATGAGGTGAGACGCTTGACCTGAATGAAGAGAAAGAGAGAAATAGCAGGGTGAAGTTGTGTGCGAGTTACCTTAGCGCGGCACTAAGGAGGCACTTTGGTCTGTTTTGGCTTTGTTGAGTTTTTGTTGAATTTAGCAGTTGAACCTCAGAGAGACAGAGATATCTTAAAAGACTCGAAATATGTCCTGCTGTTGTTAAGATAAAAATGTACCTCAAAGATTGAATAAGAAAACTTAAACAGTGACCAGAGCCTGTGGACGTGGATGTAGGCACAGTGAGGTCACCCACTGGTTTGTGAACTCCCGTTTTGAAGCCTTTATGTTTGGTATTTAAGAAGCCGCCATCTTGTTGTTGTTGTTTGACCAGAAGTGTCCATATTTGGACAAAGGGGTTGATGAGCATTGCTACGTCTACCGTGATCGACTGGTCGCTATGGGAGCAACTTGTCAATCATAGGTAGCCACACCCTGAACTATAACCTCGCCTATTTGACTCTAAATGGGACCATAATTGACTTAATAAGATTCATGTTTTGTAAATAAGACTTGCAAGTAGACATTGTGACCATAAATTCATTAGGAAAATGTTTACTGAGGTAATTAATCAAGAGGCTCATTTTCACTCTTAAGCTATCGGACTACTTTTTGCAACCAAAGCTGTCGCCCCCTGCTGGCCATTAGAAAGAATGTAGGTTTAAGGCTCTTCCGTATTGGCCTAACTTTTAAAACCAAGAGGCTAAGTCTGATACCCTCGATGAGAGTGACAGAATATTGTTGCTGATATTTCTAGTTGAAAATTTCAAGCCTGTTTCACCTGGTCAAAGTGGTCAAAATGTGCTCTGTGTCACCTGTAACCACACCCAACTATGATATCACAGGTTCCTGCAGTGCACCTTTACCCAGTTCAGATCAATGATTCGCAACAGAACGATGTACCTGTTTCACTACAGCCAATCAGGAAACAGCATTTAAATGGGCGTAGGCACCCTGTCTCTGCTGTAGCAGCCAAAGACGGCTCCAGATCCTCTCTTTCCAAACTCTCTGTCTTCAACGTTTATTAATCCGTGTTACAGCTAACACTGTGAGCACGTCATCCACTTCTTTTTATAAGGATAACAGAAATCCAGATAGATAATTCATGTAACCTCGGCCTAATACAAACGTTATAGTATTAACGCAGAAGTAGTGGGGTATGTCAGAGCGTCGTTGCTATGGAGACGGTCAGCTGCGTTGCTTTGATGTGAACAGCTCAGTTTTAGAATGTTTACGATCACATGTCAGGGGAGTCTCGTTGCGAATCATTGACCTGGACTGGCCTCTACATGACAGCAGCCAGGTGAGAAGTTTCTCCTCTGGAGGTCAGCACAGATTTCTTAGGCCGTGTTTAATCTCTTTAATTACAGATGTCTTTTAAGAACTCTTAACTTCAGCTTGGATTATAATTAGTTACGTAATAACTTTAGTACAAAATGTATGTTGTTGTTGACAGGTAGCCATATAAACATCTTTCTTCACTGATTTCATTCATAGGGTGGTTTATTTTTGGAGCTTATGGAGGAGGCTGAGAAGAATGAGAGAAAATAAAAGGCTGAAAATCTCTTTCAAGTCTTTTCAAAGAAAAACATCCCACACTAAAAAAGAACGGCTCCTTTAACCTTCTGGGAAAAAGCAGCACAAAAGCCGGGCTTTCACTGTCAGAAGCATTTCACATGTTGGAGTGAGTCTTTATTTTGGGTGAGGAAAGTTGGTTCGTCTGAGGTGTCCTTGGTTTTCTCCACACACATGAGGAATAATCAGAGGACGTCCTCTGCCATAAAACCAGTTAATTCAGGTCGGCTGTAAATCTCCGAGTCGGCTGTTGATACTAACACAACAGTTCCATTAAAGTGGAATTAAGCACCACAAAGACGGCGCCTCAGCAGAAATAAGCAGCGAGGCCTGTCACATTAACATAAAGCATGGGCCTCAGAAATTATTAGCCTCCCTAATCTCAGGAACACTCAGACGCAGCATTGCACTGTTCAAATGACCTGTCCGGCGTGATGCATGGCTGTTTTTCCTCCACCTGCAGAAGAACGCCAGCTCCTCCTGCCCCTGCTGCCCTCCTCCCCCCTCTTCATTTCCCGCTCTCAAGCTTTTTACCTCCTGCACCAGATTTATGCAAGGCGGAACGGAGAGGTGCAAAGCTCATACAAACAACAGCCAAGGCAGACGGGCAAGGTGAAGGTCAATAAACACATTACCCTCCACTTATCATCAGTTTATTAACGCAGCTCATTTTCCTGCTTGCATTACACAGAGAGAGACAACCAGGGCGCTCCAGCTTCTCCTGCGCCAGCCTCACCTATCTGCACCAACCAGGAGGGGAGCTGAGAACGACATGATGACATTCAGCTCACCACACCTTTCAAACCATCCAACCTCTCTGAGAGTGTCTCAGTCTTTCCCCTCTATGAAGTCTGCTTCTTGTGTGCAGAGAAAACAGGCTAAATCTGCTCTGAGCTCCGTGCCATGCACGCCTGTGTGAGCAGCAGAGCCAACAGGGCAGAGAAGGGAAACAGGTGAATGGAGAGGGAACTCCAGCCTACTTTTGGGGGGGGGGGGGTCACGGCTCAAAAAGGTTCCTGTAAACACTAATTTCCTGTCAAATTTACAACTTCATAATCTCATAAATTTGCTGGTTATTTTCTCACAAACGTGCCTTTTTGTCCTGTCAAATTTACCACTTTCATCTCAGAATTAGATCTCTTCTTCTCCAGCTCTGTTTTTGTTTTTTTTAATACGCCGTCGTACATCTAAGTGTAAGTGCAGCTAACATCCGGTCGAAAAAATCGGTGTCTCAAATACAACTCAGTTCTCCCAGCTCAGTTTTATTAGTCGGACTGTTAACAATGACGAGCACGTTGAAAAGCACGTCCTTTATCACTAACCACTGGCTGCACCGAAAGTTACCATAAATGGCTCCCGGAGGCCGTATCATCCTAACTGTGTGTTCACATCAAGTGAGTTTGTCCGCCGGAACAAAATTTGCGTTTAAATAACAGGCGAATATTCGGCCTTCGCTTCCAGAATGGAGGAGAGGAAGCAGGGCTTATCTCCATGGTTACCAACGGCGTCAGGAGAATCTAGATGTTGATAGGCTTTCGCAACACCTGATGCCAAGGAAGTTAAATTTTTTTCAACTCATGCGAATTTGTGTCTACTCGCGTCATTGCAGTGACTTTGTCTGCGTCTATTCGTTTTCGGTGTGAACGCACAGTAAGACGTTAGCCGATGGGTCTTACGATCGGAGCTTTGCATTTGGCTTTTAGAGGTCAGATGGTGTCGCTTGGATGGCTCAGATGGTTGTGTCTGCTGTGTTGAACAATGTAGAAACACATCTCGATGTTAAACATCCTCCTGGGTCGGTCGAAGAACAACGACGACAACTTTCTGACTTGCTTCACTTTGATGATGTTTCCCGAGCTTCTAATCACAAAGTGTTTTCTTCTGTCTACTTGATCAACCACTGTCTCAGGTTCACTCCAGATGAAACATTGTTCCTTCTTCTTTAATTGCTTCTCTTTTCCCCTTAACGCTAAAATAAACACTGGACCTTTAAATGTAAATGAGGCTATCGCGTGTGTTGGAAGCTATTTATAGTGAATTGTAAGGATGACTGAGATGTATAACGAATAAAGTCTGTGTATGTTTCCTGTTTTCCGTGTTCACAGACTTTTACACCTAAATAAACAGTTTTATACATGTAGGCCCCGGGACGGGACGGAGAGCCGGATCAGGATCTGTGCATGCAGACACAGCTCCATGCTCTTGGTGCTCTCGGCGCTCTCGGCCTGAGTCGGGGTGTGGAGGTTGGGGGATCGATGGGAATGATCTAGAATGCAGCAGAACTGAAATAAAGACCAGTGGAGGAGAAAATAGCCTCTCTGTCACCCCGCCGATTGCTCTGATTGCCTGCCAACCTGCTCACTTGTGACCAGATGGCCCACCCCCCCCTCAATGACCAACAAATACCTGCAAGACCCCCCCCAAATAGACCTGGCATGACTATACACAGACACTCTCACACTCTGACAGCTTGTTCATCCCTGGATTACATTCAGCAAAGGTTGTATTTGATCTCTGATCTCTTGTCTTGAGCCAAATTAGAACCAGTTTCAGGCACATTTTCGTGGGTTGGAAAATCTTAAATTAACCCGATGACGTTCCCGTTTTATCGTCCTCTTCTGTGACGTGTTTCCTCAAGCTGCTGCTGGTGCGAAGCTTCCTGACAGTCTGTGCATTTCACTTTGACTCTCAGATTTATTCCTCCTCTTCTGGAGGTGTGCAGTGGGCAGGAGTATTAGTCCTAACTGCGCATCAGACAGGCCTCAATATCTAAGATGTTGTTAACACAGCTGCTGCTGCATTTTCCTGCTGTAAACGTTTTTGTTCTAAATATTTGAAGTGATCAAACTGAACTGATTACACTTAAACTGAGCGTCTTTGAAAGCTTAAAGGTGGGCTTCAGCGTGACACGTTAAGATGTGGTGTCCTCGTGGCTTTGCTCCCTCCTCCGCCTGCATTTAAACCACTGAGAGCGTTTCAGAAGAGGAGCGCTTTCCCTCAAGATTTGACCTCAACAAACCTTTCTGATTGGGTTACTTTTCATTGTGTTTGGTGCATTACTATGGGCTATATACGTTGTTGATTGTCGATGTAAAGTTGGGATATTAGGAGTCTAAACATGGTGTTTTATATAGACCTGCTGTCAGTCTCATCTGCTCTGTGCAGCTTAATGCAGCGGCTCCATCAAACATAGACCAGGTATGTTTTTAGAGAAGCAGAAGAGAAACACCTGTTTTTTGACCAATGGGGAAGCTGCTGTAGAGACAGACACCTTTTACACTCACACCTACGGACAATTCAGAGTCACCAATGAAGCTAACGAGCATGTCTTTGGACTGTGGGAGGAACCCGGAGAACCCGGAGAACCCGGAACACCCGGAGGGAACCCACGCATGCACAGGGAGAACATCCAAAAGAGACCCTACGTCTGAACCAGGCACTGCAGCCCGTGCACGCCAACTCAGGCTTAGAAAACCATGATTTCTATGGAGGCAATACATGGAAAAAAGTTAAACATTTCCCTGTTAAGAACTCTTTAATTTGAGGCTCTTCACCATTCCTTTGAGAATTCAGTATCTACTTTAAAGTCCTTCATGTCGGATGCTCTTGACTACGTAAGACCTAAGAGAACAGACACAGAGCCTTGTGGAGAAGACAACAGGAAAAGAAAATGAGGACTAACCCTGAGCAAACCTGGAGAATACGTCAAAGACTGACACGGAAACATGACTCACAAACTCTAAATTTACCGAAGATACAAAAGGGAGAGAGACTGGTTGATATGATGGTGAGAGTGAGGAACGGGACACAAATGAAGCAGCTGAGAAGCAGGCAGGCATCATTGAGCCACCAGCAAAGGTGGTAAGCATCTTTCCCTGTAGAAGACCCCTGTCTTCACTTTGAGTCTCATCAACCAAACACACTTCGCATGGTGGGAACAGCCAAGTTTCAGTCAGGTTCTGAGCATCGTCTAACGGAGGCCCAGACTGGCCCCCAAGAGGCCAACAATGTTTGTCTCTGTCTCTGTACAGCCACACCCAAAGGCTGCTGCAGGCTGTTATGCAGCGTCCCTCATCTAACCTGCTGGTGCTTTCAAAGTAAAAGCTCCGACAGTGGCTGTAATGACCAACTTGGAGAACTGAAGAAGGCTTCTGGAGGACCCAGAGACTTCTGTGATCAACTACATACTTTACTTTAGCAGGGTATGTTCCATCCAGAGACCGACAACTGTCCGACAAAATCCTGGTGCTCACTCCTTCCTTCCTAATGGAACACGCCACTGCATTTAAAGGGGAGGAACACAAGGTCATAAGGAGGAGGTCATAACATGGACCCACTAACTGAGCAGGTCCCGTTTGCAGGACCGATGTAAGAGCTGAAACTGGACCATAAATAAAGAGAAAGTTCTGTAAAGGTGTAGATTCAGCTCTGTAAACATGCAGCATCCATCTGAGTGGAGCTCATTGACCAGCCAATGGACCCGCTAATGAGACCTTTATTGGTATAGTTCATCAAATATTCCTGTGTGATGGTAAACTGCAGGGCGAGGACACCTTGCCCCCCCATCTGGTGCGAGGCAATGATGCAACCCTGAGTCAACAGACAGCTGCCTGTTTCAAAGGGGCCTGTCTGTGCCGTGTCTGCACGAGCATAGAGGCTGGCGAGAGAGACGAGCGGCGTGCATGTGAGGAAGAAATGCCTTCACAGTGAGTCCTGTGTGCACATTCACGTGACGTATTGTTTAGAGTTCTTGGAGAGATCAGGGAGAGTGGGATGCAGTCAGGAGGAGGATATGACAGCAGGCTTTGAAGCCAACCTGCAGTGAAGCTATTTAGAAATAGGGAGAAACACTTTCGGCCTCTGACGCGGACAACACGTCGGAAAAACAAGTCCAGCTCAAACCGTGAGACTCCTTCTCAGTCAGGAAAATGATGTTACATTATGAATTCATCTTGTATCTGAGCATATTATAAATGTGTTTTACTTATTATTATATTAAAATAGGACTGAAGGACTTTGATTTTAAAGATGTGAGAAAAGTGTGTTTTTTATGTGTCTTATTGGAGAGGTTGAAGGGTAGACGTGTAAATGATTGTATACACAACTCTCTGCTGACACAGTCAGCAGGCTCTCTGCTGACGCTCTGACTTTAACAGCCACGTCTTACTTTATCCAGAATGTTTTAGATGGAGTCAAATAAAGGTCAAAAAGATTTTGAGCTCGCTAAATAATGTGCAGTTATATTTCATGTTTTTTGTGCATGTGAAAATTTGTGAATGCGTATAAAAATGTCCTCACACAAGTTTTGCAGGTTTAGAAATATTTTGTGCTCACAGAAACGTTTGCGGCCTGATTGGACAGTTTAGCTTCCTCTGATTGGATGGTCAGCCGACAACGTGCAGGCGTAAAGAAACGGTCAGAATTCGTGCTTGTAACTTGTAGTTTGCAACTTCAGGTTCACACATGCACATAGGAAATTTGTGTGTCTGTAACTCGGACTTTGTGAAGTTGAAAATATTATGGCACAAATTTTAACTCCACAGACACAAACAGTTTGTGCAGCTACAAAAACACACATTTACAAATTTTATGTGAGCACAAAATATTTCTACACCTGCAAAATTTATTTACAAATTCAATGTTTTTTATGCATTCACAAATTCTTTTCACATGCACACAAAACGTGAAATACAAGTGCAGGCTGTGAAATTATTTGTGACCTTTATTTGGCTCCGTAATTTTATTGGTCCGAAAGAATTAAAAACAGAAAGTTGTCAAAGACGTGCAGAGGAGTTTGTTTGTTGATCACCCTCAAAGTTTCAACTTAGAATATATTTGAAGTTTAGACACTGAAGATGTACGCTCTCTTTTTAAAGTGTTTTATGTTTTTGAATAAAGTTATATTGTTGAAAGAAACAACGAGGAAGAAAAAGAACAAACACAAACAACCTTTGTCCTCTGTCTGGGCTGTGATGCTGCTCTGCCCCCTAGTGGTGAATTGTGTCTATGCATTCATAGACGGGCGGCTGTGGCTCAGTGGAAGAGTCGGTCGTCTTTCAATCGGAAGGTCGGAGGTTCGATCCCCAGCTCCCTCAGGCTACATGTCGAAGTGTCCTTGGGCAAGGCACTGGACCCCAAATTGCTCCCGGTTGCATAGCCAACGGGTGTGAATGTGATATCTGGTGACAGTTGGGCACTTTACGTAGCAGCCTCTGCCATCAGTGTGTGAATGGGTGAATGTGATATGTAGTGTAAAAGCAGCTTTGAGTGGTCACAAAGACTAGAAAAGCGCTATATAAGTACAGTCCATTTACCATTTTACCATTTACCATTCAAATCAAGTGTCCATGGTGGAATCTTTACCTCATCTCTTTGAAGACTGTCTTGTACATGCATGGGTAGTTTTCTAATTGGTCTTTTTAAGTATTGTTCTAAAGAAGAATTGCCCTAACAGCCACAAAGCAAAATGAGTTTGTGAAGTTAATTTATGGTTCATTTCCCGACATTGTTGCCCAAACACCCCAACCTGCACACGTTCTCCTTTATTGCCGCCACTGCTCATGTTGCAGCCACAGCTGATTTCATGTCACAGTCATGCAATCAGTTTTCTTAAACCAAAAACTTCTTGATGAGTCGATCCACTCTCTGTTGAGCACCTGTGACATCAGACACGTAAAGGTGAGATCAGTACTCACGGTCATTGCACTGAGTGCCCGTGTACGAGGTCATGGAGCAGTCGCAGGTGTAGTTCTCCCACTGCTGGATGCAGATGCCCATGTTGGCGCAGGAGTCCTCCTGACAGGTGGTGCTGGGACCTGTGGAAGTTTATCACCACACCCATCAAGCAAACACACACACAAATAGACAAGCACAGAATTGGGTTTGTTCCCTTATAAACTGAGCAGATCTCATTGAATGGCCAGGATTGGAACACACTCATATGTACAAACATTTGGTGGAAACAGCGATTAAGATCATTTAACTTCTATCGTTTAGCTTTAACCTCCACAGTTTGTCTGGACAGGTGACGAGTGAGTGTCAGGTGTTCCTACTGGTGCCTCACATCCTCTTATCTGCATCCCCTTTAGGGAAACTTATTTCTAGGTTGTTAATGGTGTTTTGTGCATCCTCACAAACCACAGCTTTGAGGCATTTTTTGTTGCTGGCATAAAGTAGTGAAAAGGAGGCACCTTCAAGGTACACAGAGATAATGGTGAGCCATTAATTGTTTTTCCCCATCGGCGGGGGCAGAACTTAATTACACTCTGTCTGTTTCATCCACTTTTCAATCGTGTTTATGTGAAACATAAAAACCAGGAATTTATTTTTCCTATAAACATAAGTATTTTTAAAATGGTGCTTAAATTTTGTGTGGGTGGTGACTTACCTGATAAACGGATGCTTTTTGCTCTGGTAAAGGACTTATTCAGGAGCACGTAAACTGATGATGAGTTGAAGGCGGTGTGCAGTTAGAACATATCAGTGACTTACACTCACAACTCCTTCTAATTCTGGTGAATGATCCGCTGATCTGGTTCAGGATTTCGGGATTTTTTTATGGGATCCATGTTGCTTCAGCTGACTCTGCTCTGTGTAATGTTTGCTAGCAGCGCAGTATCACCATCTAGTGGTGGGACGCAGTATTGCTGCAACCTAGTAGTCAGTAGAGTTCTCAATAATGGGCTTTGATAGGAGCTGATTGAAGAGGCACAAATCCATGTGATGAAAGCTTGTAATGAAAAGCAGGCAGAACATGACATCACACTTTAATGGCTGATAAATGATGCATCCGAGCAAAGAAAGAAACCAAACAAGCACACATAAAAATGAGATCTTAGAATGCCATGGACGGACCAACAGATGTGATTGATGAGCTTTTATTTTGAAAAATAAATAAATCAACCATTACTGTCTTGCAGCACATACAGTTCAATGAATAACATCGTTATCAAACCCATTGAGATTGTCACAGCGAGGAGGACGAGTACACAGAATGCTCTGTTTGGATTCAAATGAAACATCCACAAACACATTTATTAATCTAACATGGAGCTCTGGAAGTTAATGTTAAAAAAAAGAACAAACGGTACAATCAATGTCCGACTGAATGATATGGCAGGCATAAGAAAAACAGCAGTACAGAAAGTGGTTTGCATGCAAACAGGAGCAGGTAGTGGACGAGGCCCAGAACCTTCAGAGGACGACAAAAACAAGCACAGAGAAAACGTCCGGCTCGCACGGGAACGTGGAAACTTTTTGTCCAACATTTGCTCGCTCATGCAAAATGTTTCAGAAGCCCATTTTGATGAATCTATAAGCATGAACAATAAAGTCGTAAAGCAACACAAAACAAATAAAAACTGTTGTGAACAAACTGTATGGACTGGAGTCTGAGTATGGCCTGATGAAGGGTTTCAAAGCTGCTACAGTCTGAGGTCATGGCTTGGTGTAAAAGAGTTTTTTCTCTGGTAATTGACCCTTTGATAAACCACAACAACAGACAGCTATTGTCCGACCTATCTTAAAGGGAAATTCTTGTATTTTCAAACCGTAGCCCTATTTTACATAATTGACCTTTCGCTAAGCCCCTCCCTTTAACGGCCACTGTCCAATCCTACGTTAGCAACCGTAACTAGGCGCAGGAGATTTCGAACATCGATTAAAAACTGTGGAAGACTGCACTCGCAGCTTAATCCATCGAAGATCAACAAAAACTCCTGTGTGCTCCAAGGTAAGACGCTCACTAACTTGGCTAGGTTAGCATGTTAGCAAAGAAAGACGGTTGAATATGAATTAGAAGTAAATCCAGATCCAGTGTTTGGATCAAGCCCACAATATGCGAGCAACATCCTGACATGCTGTAAACAAAATGAAAAAGTGGGATCATTTAGTTTTGTGAGCTATGGGCTAAAATATATTAGATAATAAAAGTTACAGGGAGTCATGACGAAACATTAGCTTAAAATAAAACAATATATTGACTCACCCTGCTGCGCAAGAACATTGTTGTTCCTTTATACGATTGTCCTCAATGAATTGACAAGACGTGTCAAGAATTGTCTCTGATATTTGGAAACTATTTTTTGCTATTATTTCCTTTTGAACATCTCTCACTGTTATAGTTGAAAACGCCATAATATTTACATGTTGGTGCGAAAGCTTGACAGGCATAGCAACAGTAACCAAGGGGGACGGGACTTAGCGAAGGGTCGATTAGGGTCTTACTCCACTAGATTGCTTCAGCCAGCAGCTGCCAGACAGGCTGTAATGACTGCTTGAACCAGAAACAGCAGTGACACTGCTTTCATCTCTCTATCACCAGACTCCATTGACAAAAATAGTAATTTTACCTCGCTGACCATGTGAGATGCTTGTGCTCTGCTGCTTTGATCTATGGGTTTGTTTGTGTTATTAAGTAACTTTGGTGATCTAAGTGGAAAGTTCTGATCCAGCAACATGTTTTTGTAACCAGTGTTGGGGGTAATGTGTTACAAAGTCATCTGTTCGAGTACTCAGATTCTGATTACTTTTGACGTAATGCGCAAGTCAAGCAATCCATTACTTTGTTACTTTTTCATAAAAATGATCCCCTAAGCTCTGATTCTGTCTGTCTCCTGGTTCTTGGCAGGTCGCTGTCTACCAGCAGAAGGTAAACACAGCTGTGTCAGTGCGCATGTGTAGCTAACTAATTCAGCTAGCGAGCTGTCAGAGAGGACAGCGTTTACTTTGTGGAAATATTCACATTATTCTGAATGTTTGGGTGAAAGGGACGAGAACAACATGACGGTGAAATGTAAGCTGTGTCTGGAGGAGAAGTGCTCATCAGTTGTGAAGAGCTCGACTTCAAATGTGAAGAAGCATCTGCAGCTAAACACAGCTCCACAACCCTGGTGGGACTAAGAGCCTGTGTTGTATTGTTGTCATGGAAACAGCTGTGCCTAATACTGTATGCCTCTGCCCAGTTCACTGTCAGACTGTTAGCATAATAAAGAGCTGTAAAGGTTATACTGTGTCTGTCATTCCTGTTATCAGGCTGCAGAGTTACAGATTATGGGCCGTAAACGAGGCGATGCAATGATGGTAGAGTCGATATATTCAACAAGTCGCAAAGGGGGTTTAATTTTTGATAAGACAAAAGTAATCTAACGTGTTACTTTTCTCAGAAGGTAACGCAGTAATGTAACAAGTTAATTTAGTTATGTTACTCAACACTGTTTGTGACACACCATTAAATACAAACAAACTGGTCGAGTTAGCTGTGGACCAACGACCTCCAGTGACTCTGGTGCCTATGAAAGGAATCGTAAACAGCTGTGTTTAGTGTCAAAAAGAGAGAAATTTAATCAAAGAACAAAAAGATAAATGTCTGTATGGATCAATTCCAACATTGTGAGACTATTGGAATAACGATATGATGTGTCAGTGGCAAAAAATAGGAACTTTTAGTGGATTAACTTTGGTGCAGGGATTACGCTGCAGCCATTACACCACATCTGTCAGCTGCAAGCAGAAGCAAACAATTGGAGTAATTTCTACTTCAAATTATGTAATAACACAACCTCGGTTTAAAAATACCAGCATTTTTATTAATAACTGGGGCTTAACGAGAGATTTTAAAAGTTACAATTTACTCTGTGAGTGAACCTATCTCTGTACACTCACATTAATTCCAGGAACACACCAGAACCAGACACTTAAAGTAGGAGCTCTGTTGAACTTGTTTTATGTGATGATAAAGTTTTGGACTTAAGACTCTAAACATTCACAAAATTCAGAACAAAAAAACGAAACTCTACAAAAGCACAGAGATAAAAATGGAGCACCTGGCAGTATTTTCTGTCTCTGCACTGGCACAAACTGCTCTGACACTGATGTGACGGCACCGTAGCGGGCGACCAATGTGGTCGATAACATGTGTAGGTGAGGAGGTGATGTTTGGCCTGACTCTAGCAGTGTGTAAGTGAGGCAATGAGCATAGTTAATAGGACGGAGGGACTCCCATATGGATGCAGGGCGGTGGAGCTACTGTTTGCATTGAGCAGGAAGAAAGGGCTGCTGGAGTTGGAGTTGAAGTTTGTGTTGTAGTAGTTTAAATCGGGCTCGGATCGGAGTGACGGTGTACCTTCACATCCGCGCTCAATCTGCCCGCTGCGAAACAGGGCGTCGTTCAGGAGATCGGGCAGACGACCGTTGAGGTCCACCGACGCCAAACAGCCCTGGAAGCCTTCTCTGGAGGCCACCAGTTTAGGAAGGCTGCCGTACATGCCCGGTCCCAGTCCTGCGATGAACAGGTCACCTGGAGCGGAGAAAACACAGAAACACTGTCGGACTCAGGAGGATATTAACTTAATGTGGCTGTTATACACTCTTTCTTCATTTATGTGTAGCTACATTTACATGAAGCCTTACATTCAGATTATTGTCAGTTCTATAGCCCAAACAGAAGAAATGTTGTTGTTCATCGGAACAAACATTCCAACTGCAAACCACACCCACACACATTAGCTGTGTCCCAATCCAGGGGCTGCAGCCTTCGAAGGCTGTCTCAATTCGAAGGCTCCTTCAGATGCGGACGACAAATTTCTACCCCGGCCACGAAGGATAAATCGGGTGCATCCTTCGTGGCCCATCGTATCCCGAGATGCATTGCGCGGCAATTCAAACGAGATGGCGGACTTTTAAACGACAGAGGAATACACTTTAAAATGTAATCGTTTCTGGTTTCAACTCAATCGAATAGCTAGTGTTACACATGTTTAAGAAAACGAAGGGGCCCTTTAAAATAATAGGTTAACTTACGCTAGTTAGTTATGCTAGCTAGTTAGCCCGCTAGCTACCTGTTGCTAGGCGACAGGAGCGGCATTTGGTGACTTAAGGGTAGACCAGACCCTCTCATTTCAGTACCACTTTAACGTCTACGCAGGCTATGAATGGAGCACCATCCGTGGACCGCCTCCTTCGAAGGCTGGGGCCCGTGGATTGAGACACAGCTATTCGTTCATGTGTAGAAGTGTTGTGTTTCTTTTAGAGACGGGAGGTCCGACTCTTTTTACTAACTCAAGTTTGTATGAGTCACTCAATAAAGAATTTGGTTTTCAAGTCACTTGAGTCAGTTACCCAGAGCTTGAATCCCCCACCGGCCCAAGCACCCATAGAGCATGCGCACTAGAGACTTCCATCGCCCGATCGGGCTAACCTCCGCTTTAGCACTCCGCTTACATTAATGGAGATTAGATAGACCTTCTAATTGTTTTTGGATCTACAGTAAGTGATCAATTTCTGATTGTTGAGGGAGTCATTTCGCAGGTTTGTGGCACTCGTTTTCACATCATTGTGCAGAAAAAGTGCGTTTTGTGCCATGCTGTGTTGGGTACTGAGTTGAAACAAGCGCTATAGTAGGTGATGCTTATACGGTGGTCTCGCCTAAAATTCGCAGTTTGCAGTGGCTGGTAGCGGGTAGGAGGGGTGAGTCAGTGAACGAGTTAGTGTAGCTGAGGACTCGTGACTCCCGAGTCAGTAAAAAGAGTTGTTTGTTTTGAACATGTGACTCATGAGTCGCAAATCACTAGCTTCTTATAACAACTGCTTAATTGGTGTCACACTGGCACAGTTTTCTGATTGGTCAGGACAAAACACAGACAAACCTACAGAGTGTTTTCTGCTAATAACATCTGTATAGAACAAGCTACACAACATTCCTTAATTAATAAGCTATAGATATTAGATAATAATCATCATCATGTCTTACATGTTTTAATAAAACACACTGTGAGACCTTGTTTCATACCGACTGATCACTGCTCCTTAAGCTCAAGAGGAAGAAGACACAAGTCCATAAATGTGGTGGTATGTTAGGGAGAAGCAGCACACTGAGAAACTCATGCACTCCCTGAATGCCTCATCAGTGAGTCATACCTGCATCCAATTAAAGACCAACAGAAACTCTGTTTTTGATAATTAACCCATTTTGCTGCTGTTTAGGTCTCCTCACAAACTTGATGCATTAAACGAGCTCTCACCAGGAGTTATCCGATTCATCCTATGTCTCAATTTTTAGTCATTCAACAACTGAAACCACAGAGGCTGTATAAAAGTGGTCACACCTGGAGATATAAACACTATATGTCCTTGTCATACCTTTCAGGTCGAGGTTCTTGGCCCCGTTGATGCTCTGACTCGTGGCCGTAGCGTCCACTTTCAGTGTGTGGGTGTTGCTGTTGTCTCGGGTGATGGCCACGTTGTGCCACTGGTTGTCGTTCAGCGCTCTGTCACTTTTGCCCTTGATGAGGTTTGGTCCATTTCCGAGGTCAAAAACGTAGTGGATGTATCTGCAAGAGAAAAAATACAGAGAAGTTACATCATTACATTCACAGGAAACCTTCAGCCTCCTATGTGCTCAAACTGATGCTGTCCACCTGCTGCTGTTCAGTCTAATCTGCACTCTGGCTGAGCTCTGTTTGGGGATTGTATCTGCGTCTGTCTGCGATTTAGTGCTGGCAATCACTAGGTCACTAAATCACTAGGTAATGTTTTAATCTTTAAAGGCTTTTTTTCCTGTCTTCTGTGGCATGATGCTAGAGGAGGAGTGAACCACAGCACAAAGGTTTTGGTCTGGACAGCTGAACAAAGAGCTTAAACTCACAGAAAAGCTCTGACAAGCTCAGAGTAGCTGCAATTCTCTGCAGGCTAATCCCTACGAGCTACCCCTCTATCATTGTCTTTATTTTTCATGTACATTTGATACATTGTATGCATTGAAAATATTGATTATGACCGCTTAAAGTGGTAAATAAAAACTGTGACTACTAAACTTTATAGGTTACAATGTCCAAAAGGTTGACGAGCATCCTTTCAAAACAAAACGTACCCTTTAACCAGTTCTACAGCGATGAAATCATTTCCATCTCCAGAGTTGAAGAGAATGAAGCCGTCTGGCGAGGTGGTCTTGAACTGGAAGAAGAGGTGCATGGATGTGTAGGCCTGCAGGGTGGCCAGGCTCAGGTAGCTGTTTTTGGATTTGAAGGTGACGGGATCCGCGATAATGGAACGAACTCCGAAGCGAGCATTGAGCTCGCAGTAATCAATGTCACCGTTCTTGCAGAGGTCGATGTAGAGCATGCCGTTAAATCTGAAAGGAAGGGAGAAGGGATTTAAAATGATAAAAAAATACGGTTCCACTTATTCAAAAAAAGTCATCCAGGAATAACTGCAAGTAAAGATTTGATAAGAGTCCAGTTAATGCATCGCTCCATGTAATCCTACAGCCTGGCAAATATTTGTTTTAAGAAGTTAAAAGCCATATTAACATTTGAATGTACGCATTCAACAAACACACAGCATTAACTCGGTCATGTGTTTCTGTCATTGGGACAAATATTAGTCCAATATTAATGTTACACTCTGTTTTGGTCTCCTCCACCTCCTGATTTCATTCTTGGTGTCTCATTTTTTAACATTCCTCTTCAGCCACTCAGTAAATGTATCTTCTGTACTGGGAAGAGCACTGAGACCAAACAAAACAGTTAATGTTCTGTGAAGTCAAAACAATTCTCCATATTATAGGCGACCATTTTCCTCTTGAGATAACCGGGGTTGCAGCCTTATCAAAAAGTAATGTTGTACTGCTGTGTGTCATGTTGCAAGTCGTATAAATGTATAGCATTTCACTGCTTCCCAACCAATCAGCAACTGAAAACACAAGTGACACTGATAATCTGGAGGGACATTGGTACACATTTAAATGTAAACCAACATGTTTGATAACTTGTTAGCTACTGTTAGACATTAGCTTTCAGCTACTTTCAAGCCAGTGTTGGGGGTAACGTGTTACAAAGTAATCCACCAGAGCTCCCTGATTACTTTCTGGTTGTAACAAGTTAATGCCTTAATTCTGCAGTCGCAATTCAAGTAATCTGTTATTTAGTTACTTTTTCATGAACAGTGATCTGTTACTGGGAAATAAATCACCGTATTTTTTTTTTTTTTGTCACCACAAAAACAATTCTCTCCTCCTTCTTGGCAGGTAGTTGCATACCAGCAGAAGGTGAAATATAATGTAATGTAAGCTGTGTCCTTGAATACACCAGTTTGACAAGATCACAACAACATTTGAGCTTTCCAACCGGAGCATGACATTAGGAGAAAACCACTGCAGCGTGGGAATGGCAAATAGTCATAAACAAGCAACAGAATTTTGTAGAGCTACAAAGTTTGTTGATAACACTTGGTGGATTTGTTACCTTGTCATTGCAATAATTGCTTATATGAAAAAACATATAGTGTGTGTAGATTTTATGAGTTACCTCAGGCTCTGCAGATGGCCGATGAAGCTGGACGGGATGCTGGAAACAAATCGCCGCTCCGTCATGATGCCCGTTTCGATGTTGTGGAACTCCAGACGAGTGTGGTCGCCCACCATTTGGCCTGAAGACGGGGAGGGTGGAGGGGATGGGTTGAAAAGAAACACAAAAAACGAAAAGAAAAGAGAACACTGTCTGACACTAACACAAAAGGGCTGATTTAAGGAGAAAATTACATTAACAGTATTAGATGGATGCAGACTGTCACTACATATCTACATGCTGTCTTGTAGCAGTATATATATATCAATGATCTCTACAGCAGCACACCACAGCATGGTGTCATAACACCACTGATAAGGCAACACTAAGAACATTTCTTCAAGCATGGACCAGGTTGATTCAGGTAAGTACCTTCTGCTACATCATCGTCAACCGTTAGCTTGTAGGTTTTGCCGCGGCGCACCACACGCACTGTATGCCATTCATTATCATTGAGCTTTTGCCCGGCATACAGGGTCTCCGGTCCCTTGCCTGAGAACAATGGTCAATCACAAAGTTAAAGACATCCTGAAGCTAAAACCAAACCTTTGTTTCCCACCAGTCAGCCTGGAATCATCGGCAGAAAGTCTACGAGCAGCTTAAGAAGCCTGAAAGTGGCTTTAAATGTAGTTTTCAAACTTGATCATTGGGGAAACAAAGGTTTGGTTTAATCAGTGAATTACACAGAAAATATGCAAAATATCCTACATCTGTAATTTAATTATGATAAACCTGAGCACTACACTGCAGAACAGAGTCATGGCTCTCAGAGAAATGCCAACTATATTCTGATCTTTGTTTTTACTCATCATGATGACTCATCTAAATCTTTGACTGTCACTTTCTGACCGTGAATAAAAGTCAGAAACATCACCAATATTATCATATATTTGATATTGAAATACAGAGCTATGCTGCATATTTCTGGAGTCTTATCTAAGTACTCAGTCTCCTAGGACAAACCTTAATCTAGTCATTAAAGAGGCACCTAGTCATGTGACTTTTTGGATCGGACTTTGGGTTTGGGACAGGACTGTACACAATCAATTAATCAAAACTATATTACACATACTGAGTGTTTTGTCTACTTTTGTTTCTATATTTGTGGTCTGAAAACTATTGGATACTAGAAATCAAAATAAAGGTGTTTTAACAATTGATGCACTGGAGGTCAAGAGGTTAATAACTGAGTGAATTTAGCTTCTGTTCAAATCAATCAAATTCTGTCTGCCCTGTGGATTATAATTCCGTATCTTATATTAAAAGGTAATGAATACTACTGTTACCCATAGACTGTATTTAAGAAGTAGTCGTAGTCGAGCCAGTGTAGAAGTGCCTTAAACCTGCATTCTATTAACGGCCTGCAGGGGGGCGACACGTCTGGTTGTAAAAACAGGCAGGTTGTATAAAAGTCTATGAGAAAACAACCTTATTCCTCATTTGATTTATTACCTCATTTATCTGCTGAGTTTTTGTTCTCACTTGTTAGTTTCAAGTCTTCAATACAGCATGATTTTTATTTTGTAAATTATGATTAAGAGTGAAATAGACTATAAAACATGGTTTACTTTAGGGCGTGGCTATCTTGTGAAACATACATTGCTTAGCATTTAGTTGTTCTAAAAGACACAAACTACAGACGCACCTTGTGCTAACTGATAAGGTAACGTTTGCTAACCCCTCACTCCTCTCCAGCTCCACCTTCTTATCCAATGATGGCCACTTTTCACCATAAAATATCAAGATAGGGACGTATGCAAAAGATTGTCATGGTGTCTACAACCACTTCTTACACAGTCTGTGCTCTTATATCTATATTTTTGCTAAGTGAAGTTTATTTTGTAGAAATGATTTACTGTAACATTAATACTGTACACAGTGCAAAATGGTGCCAGTTGTGTTATTTTTTCTATAACAGTATATTGCTGCAGATAGTAAAGCAAAGTGGTTGATCTAAAGAGGAGTTAAAATATAGTAATAAACACAAATCCGGACTCATTCCATTTGACTATTTCTGTTAGTTCCTGTTGAATTATGGGTAGTCAAACCAACTTATCCTCCACATGATAGGCCAATAGAAGAAGGTGGAGGGCGCTGCAGGACTCACATTTTTAAAAGACACATTTCCTTTTCAAACAAACAATCAACATAGAAAGCAAAATGAAACTTGAGTGTTAACTTACTGGAGTTACAGTTTATCCTGATACAGTCTAGATGGGGAAGAATAAATGACAGATGAAATTGCATCCTTCAAGGTTACTGCTGCAGACATCCAAAAACAAAAAGTCCACCCTTCCGGGGACGCACACATGCAGGGTGGCAGCCATTTTATTACTTTGTTATTTATAGTTAACTTTACGCCAAATTAATATGAAATAAATTATAGATTTAAAAGACTTCCAAAACACATAATTCATTTGTAAATAAAAGAATGCATGGAATTGTCGGTCATAGAAATTGCTGCTTTTCTGGAGCTTGTGCTCTCTCGTTACACATATTACCAAATTCATTACTTGTTTAAACATTTAAACAGAGTTTTTACAGTAAAATGGCCACTTAGGGTACCAGCTACATAAGTACCAACCCAACACTGACTGTCTTTAGATTTAATTATTCAGATTAGAAAAGTCAAAGTCTCTGGCTCCAAAGCCTCCACACCAGCCAGGTGGTGGCAGACATCCATTTCAGAGCCATGGATCTTTGAAAAGTCAGGAAATACAGACTGATATTGTTTGATTTTCCACTGAAATAGCAAAATAAACTAAATTTGTGAGATATACAATGATAACCTGATGTATCTGACCCACTGAGGCCAGCTGTAAGCAGTGAGGGTTGGTTTACCATGTGACTGGTGGTTTCATGTGTCGTCAACCGCAACAGAAAAGTGGGAGCAAACAGCCGCGATCCAATCAGCACCAGCACCATGCAGAGGCACAGGAACCCCAACCATCAGATTAGGAGAACTATCCTACAGTACAACTATGTGTGCCGCTAAACTAGATCAGAGGCTAGGTCTGTAAATGCTCACACTTACAAATGACCTGTAGAAAATCAGGCTAACAAATCACATAGGCACTGACCAATTAGAGCTGCAAACATTTTGGCTCAAAACTATGGTATTTATTTCAAGAATTAATGATACCAGTGAGGGATTCATTGGAAAGGGGCTTGGCAAACCAGCTAATGCTAACGCTAACATTGCTTAATTTTATAATTTTTACTAAACAAACTGAATATTAAGGATATAAATTGAGGTTTATGACTCAATTTTGTGAGATTCTCAACATATTACAACTAGTAGCGTTTGAAAGTTTTTGGGGTCGCAGCCAGCTGTAGGTTTTGCTGGGCTCTGTTCTCGGGCTGTTCGCCTGACGGGCCGCAGGCTTAAGGCCTTTGAAGGGGTGAATACCATCTTTTGACAGCATGATGGGAAATGGAGTTTGACAGGTTTAACATAAAAGCAAAACACTGAAAAAGCATAGACTTCCATTAAAAGAAAAGACACCATCATCAGCAAAGAAATGAACCACCGATAAGAAACAGGAAGGTGACGGAGAAATTTCTTGATGTCAGACAGAAAAATTAGAGACAAGTAAAGTTCTACTAATGTCCTGTTAAAGAATGGACCGGAGATCAGTGGGCATACTTAGTGAAGGTAGAAAGTCACAGCACACTTTGTGTTAAAAAAAGACTTATAGAAAGAGACGATAAGAGACGTAAAGCCCAGTATCTGTACATCAGAGAGTTCTGCTTATTGTGCTGTGACTGTCTGAAATGTTCTGTAAAAAAGAATATGGACATGACTATGGTTTGTCTGTTTCAAAGATGGGCCAACATGTTTACCATTAGAATAAAATAAGTTATGATTGTACAGCCTAAAATACTATCAAGTCAATTTTCAATTCAGTTAGCAGTCTGTGGTTATCTGTGTGCTCAAACCGCACACCCATGCAAAAAAGATCAAATCTCTCTTATCTAAAGTTTGTAGAAACCTTCAGAGGATCAAAGTGATGATAAATGAGAAGCACATAAAGATAGAGAGAGAGTGACAGAAGAGGAGAGGTCAAACTGTCTCATGGTGAGGGTGGAGTTGTGGAGGTGTGGAGGCAGATGGGTGGGGTGGTTGGGTAGGGGGCATACGATACCTAGGTTGACCGTGAGTTTGACGCGACTCCCATCCAACTCCAGCCTGAGCGTGTCGGCTGAGTCTCGGGAGGTGGTGGCCATGAGGATGCCGTAGGCCCGCTGGGAACGGAATCGCAGGGAGACGTCCTCCGCCTCAGTGTGCATGATGTTCGGCATCACCACCTTCATGTACATGCTGCCGTCGTAGGAGAGGATGGAGGCTTCTGTGTGAGAAAGTCGAGATCAAAGAGAGGTGTTACTGATAGTGCAAGTGAGGTTGGAGTAAATGTCTTCAGCTGGACGCAGAATACTTGATACTTTGTGCAAATATTCAGTTGGTCATGCTAATGGCTCTAAGGTTGCAGTGACGGTCAGTTGGCCACCTCTTTGATCCAGACCATGGCAGAAGTAACCTGCCTCTGGGATCCAGGGCAAACACTGGCTTTAATGCCAGTTATATACCACCCCCTACTCTTGGTGCAATGTTTAGAGTTCTTCTTTAGCTATCAGCTGTAGAGGCCGCTCTGCCTACTATAGCTGCATTTCAACGCAGGAAGAGTCACCAGGGACGAGGAACCTATGGATGAACTCAGTGTGTTTCCACCACAGGGACCAGTTTACAAATTCAGTTCTGGGGACATTATCCCCCCGGGAATTCTTTCCAAAAGTACAGGAACTTTGGGGTTGCAGCGCTGACTGTTTTGGTTGCTCGAATACTACCAAAGAATCAAACAGATGAACTGACAACCAATCCAGGTCCTGTTCAGCATCTATGAGCATTTTACTGAAACCAGGATCAACAGAATCTCCTTCTTGGCAATGTTGCACAGAAGATGAAGAAGATGCCTGTCTGTTGCTACATGTGGTGCCACCATTGTTGTATAGTTTTGCACAATGACTAGCTGACTAATATGCCTACTACTGATATGCCTGATCCTTTGGGAGAACAACAGTATGAAGTAACCTTTGGGTGGAAACACGATGCAGCCTGATACACCCCAACATAGATTTGATGGACATTGACATCCATCCATTATCCATACCGCTTATCCTGTTCAGGGTCACGGGGAGCCATTCCCAGCTGTCATTGGGCGAGAGGCGGAGTACAACCAGGGCTTACACATAGGCAACCTTTCATGCTCACATTCACACCTACAGGCAACTTTAGATTCACCAATGTACCTAATGAGCATGTCTTTGGAGAGTAGGAGGAAGCTGGAGTACCCGGAGGGAACCCACACATGCAAGGGGAAAACATGCAAATGCCTATGTTCTTCTTGAGGCTGACCAGTGTCCAGTTTGATGAGCTGTTAATTAGGATCAGTACCTACTATCACCGCCAATTCTTCCTGCCCGCTGTCCGCCATGTTTGTTTACTCTAAAGTCTTGTTAAGACCAGGAGAGATTTAGTGAGATTTGCAGCTGTGAGAGTCGGACTCTGGTTGTTGGTGAATGAATCTGTCAGTGTGGTGTAGTAGTGTTCAGGTAAGATTTTGAAAATCTTTTAGTTTGGGCCTTTACTTGACACCCTGTCTTTTATTGACCTAGTTTCCACAGTCCCTCAGGGTCCCTCATTTGCTGCAGGGTTGGGAGCCAACCCGCTCAGATCCTCGCTAACTGAGCAGTTAGCTTAGCATCTGGTTTTTAATAATTAATGTTAAGATAAAAGCATACATAAACTCAGGATGGGGTTATAATTTACTGTCCATCACTGTCTTCACTAAAAGTGTTTTTTTTCAGTCTGCAGGACGTTAATGTATCTATTCCCCTCCCTCTGTCATGCGAGTTATATCAGGTGAGACTGCCTTTCTGAAGCTTGGCAACCAATCAAAGTGACAACCTGACTGTGACAACACACAGAGAAATGTGAGAACAGTTGCAGCATTTTGGCAGCGTTTTAACTGACCAGTGAATCACCACTTATGTTAAATCAAGCCAACACAACAGTGTGGAAGAAGCAGAAAGAGTGAGCTACTATTACAAAGGCTGCTTCCCCGGCCAACAACAGCTTATCCCTGCCAAAACATGAAGTCGTACAGTGAACGCCTCATTTCTTTGGCTCCAGGAGTTTTCGGATTAGCCATCCCACATGGCTCGTTTTAGTCTGTGTCCTCATCTGACTGCAAAGTGTCCACACACTCCTCTCTACTTCAGATGGGCTGTTCCACCCTGCTGTGACTGTCTGCTCGTTCTGCCCGCAGTGTGAAATAGAGTGCTTTCAGAGACATGTGGATGTGTTGATAGCGGGGAGAGAGAGGAAATCGCTGTGCTACATTCAAATACACACACACACACACACACATACACACACACACACACACACAAAGAGCCTTTCTATGCATGGAAGAGTGTGTGTATGACATGCATTTGTGCTGTGGATGAAATTCAAATGTAACAACCGAGTAAACTGAGGACGACCGTGAGATTCTGCAGAAAGCTCCAGAGAACACGGCGTGACCCTTGGCTTAATATTGTTTGTGAAACATCAGTATTTCCTGATCAATACTTTTGCACAGTTAAGATTATTCATACTGATGGGTTACATAAGGTTTAAACTTCAAAGCCTCTTCATTACATCACAGGAAACATAGCCAGTAGTAAACTTCATCAAGAGCTTATCTTAATTAATCAATTAATTAATTAAAGGTGAATCATGATTGCTGTTTGTGTTTCTGCTCACTGTTTGTTGTTTACTTATTTTTTTGATGTTGTATTTTCCAAAATGACGTTCACCATATTCACATGGAGGCCATTTTCCTTTGAAGTCATGCTCAGGGCGGGAAGTTCAAACGCTGTCATCAGCAGGATAATGTACCGTCGTGCTCCAGGCCACAAATCATAAATCACTTTCTGCACATATTTTATATAATATTGTTTTTATATTTTTATTGTTTATTTAATTTTCATTTATGCTGAAATGTTTTGCACCAAAACACGAAGACCAATTCCTTGTATGTGTAAACCTGCTCGGCAATAAATCTGATTCTGATAAAATCTGCTTCCAGATCGATCGGCAACTGAAAAGAGCTCACATTTCTATTAGCTAGGAAAGTACGTTCCCGTTCTGATGTAACACTATGAAAGGGTAAAGTCAGGATTGCACAATTAATCGAACATTGATCCCGATCAGGATTTTGTCTTCTGATGATTAAATAAATAAACATGATCGAAGTTAAGGCGTTTGAAATGCTCCACCCGTAGAAAACTCTTTGGCGCATCAAATCAAGCGCGATGGGGTTGTCTGCGGCCTGCAAGACCATTCAAGTTACGCCCCCCTGCTACAAGACACGCCCCCTGTTACGAGAAACGCCCCTTTCTTTGAAGTTGATGTAAAAGCGGGAAGGCGGAGCAGCAGGCTGGCAGCGTGGAGGGATCGAGAGAGCGCTGAGTTTGCTTTACGTTCGGCCGTTTCTGACTATTAATTAATAAAACACACGTTTTGTTGCACCTACCGTGGAGACTGGTGGAGGGTGGAGGGAGTTGGCAAAGCAGTACGGGGAAAAAAGACAGGAAAAGAAAGAGCAAGAGCAATTCGTCGCATGAGTCAGACGAAGGGAGGAAGCAGCGGGGAAATCCAAAGATGATGAGGATGGAAGGGAACCAGCCAGAGGAGTTTAAAGTTATTTTCAAACTGAACGAGGGTCGGGCAGGTTTCAGCTCCTTTAACCCGATTCGGTTGGCTCAGGCACTGAGGGAAGAGCTGGGCGAAATCATTAATGCAAGGATCCTCGCGGATGGGAAACTGCTTGCCTGACAGTAATTAGTTACCGTATACGAATAAAAATAAGGATTTGATGAGTAATTTCCACTGCACATAGAGTAAACAAATATATAAAACATATCAATTTAATGTTGTGATAAACTATCATATGCAAAAACTTTTTTTTTTTTAAGTCACAGGTTGTTTTGATCCGTCAAAAATTATTCTTCATTTTTTATGTAAATTCTGTGTTTTATACGACGAGGAGGGTCTTTGAGAAAGAAGGGGGCGTACCTTGTTACAGAAGCTTGAATGGTCTTGCAGGCCGCAGACGGACTCAATTGAATCAAATGCTCCCTAAACTAACAGCCCCTCCCCCAGGGGGCGATGGAGAGGTTTGGGCTTCACTATTGGGGGAGCTGGCATGTCATGTGATGAGCGCCTACCTTGCAGCAGCAGTTTACAATGGCAGAGGAAACAACAGAGACAGTCTGAGACAAAGGGCTGCTCCCCTGAAATGGCTCGTCATCGATTGTTTGGAGGTGTTTCAGGTTTAGGCCGAGTGAAGTTAAGAAGAAACAATAATCAGCAAAGAGGTCATGAAACAAAGCAACACGACTAACTTGTTGAAGCAGCTGAACAAACAGCACAAAGTGCAGCATGATGAGTGTGTGAAGGCCGAGAGGAAGAACGAGCTGCTCCCCGTCCTCCAGTGTCAAGTCAGACATCCAGAACAGAGACGCTGTGCAGAGGCACCCTATCCAACCAACTCCCAAAGACATGCTGAAATTACCCATGATGCACCAAATTCAGGTAAAGAACCTGATTTTAAGTCTTAGGCTGTGTTCAAAATGCCGTACTACATACTAGATGCTATATACTGCATACTGCGTTCGGCGGTAGTCTGTAGTATGGAGGAGGATTCATTTTGCTACGCCAGGCGGACGTAAACAATAACCGCCGCTTCTTTAGCTGTAGCGCCCCCTTCTGCTGGAATGCTGCTGCGTAGTGACGTGCGTATCGGGCGTAGTGATACTGGATTTGTCAAGAGAGAAAATAGTGCCAAAAAAGGGCGCAGTATATGAAATCGTAGGATGATGATTTTGTGTTGAAAATGGATCATTATCGCCTGTGTGTTGTTTTGTCGGGTAAAACTTGGTGAGTAAGCTGATAGCTTTGCGTCCACTACACTACTGGCAATATTTCATACAACTTGGTGTCCAAAAATCCGAACTATCCCTGTAGCCTTCATGAAGCGTCAGACAGACACCAAACACTTTTATCAAAGTACTGCCAATCACGTTTATATTGAAATAACTATCAAAACCCCTGAATAAAATATAATGAGAACTTAATATTAAATATAATAACAACAGCAGCAAATTAAGACGTTATTCACATCAATTTACAGGCAGGTGTTATAGATGCTCAATGAGGCGAGCAGCAAAGTAGTGTCCGACTTCATGACTCCTCCCCCGACTGCAATCGGCTACTCTCGCCTGAGCCGGCAGTCGTCTCGAACGAGCCTAATGTAAAAGTCTGTGGACGTATAGAAATGGCCAGAAGCATACAGAGCACAGTGGCAAACGAAAATGACAAAGCCAGTTAATATACAAAAAGCCCAATGCTATCAAGTATTAGCTCATTTAGGTGCTGCTCAGGTGCATTCAAAAAGCAGATCACCTTGAGTCTCACAGATTGTTGACCTTATACAAAAAAACTATCCTTTCCTTCCATATCGTACTCCTCCTCTCCATCCCTCCATCCCTCAGTCTATCTTTACTCTCATCTTTTACATCCTCTGTCAGCATGGAGTCTTTAAAGAGCTGCTGGTTCTCCAGCGCAATAAAAAACAGTATCCGCTGTGATTTCACGACTTCATTTCACTGCATTAGAGAAGAAGAAAAAAGCGAATGTGTTGAGTCTGCTTTAAGCTCTTCCTTTCTTTAATGATCCTCCAAAATCTGCTCTAATCTCTACATGTTGATGTTCTTCTCCTTTCACAGCCCGTCTCTGCTCGGCGTCTCACATCCATCCACATTTGAAAAGCGAGCCGGCTGCTGTTTCCCTGCACTCCGCTGGGATCAATCACAGGTGATTATTTGTGCTGTCACACAAACTTAATATGATAAATGGACCAATAATATGCTGAGACATTATGTGTCCTCTAAATGCCCTTTGTTGCTGCAAGGATAGGCAAGTGCAGTTCTACCCAGAAGCCACAGGGGGGCGACACAGCCCGCCTGTCTGCTTTGAGGATTTGTAGAAGGTAAAGCAGGAGGAGAGGAAATAGAAAGAGGTGGGGAGGAAACAGACACTAAACGCTGCATCAGGAAGTGAGTGCCTCCAAACTAAAGAAGGCCGGAGTGTAGAATAAGAAAATGTACAACAAATTAATAATACATTCCACTTAATCTTAATCCTTAAAAATACACTTACCAGTTAGTCATTTTGTTACCTTAAAGCTCCTGTGAGGACTTCGATCTGGTTATGAAGCTAACTCTAAATGACGCCTCTATATGACCTACAAAAGTGAACAAGACCATCAGGAAGAAGACTGATTGTTCCTGTACAGTTATTTTTAATGCCTCTTACCGCTGCCACTAAGACTGTGTCAGACCAAGAGAATAACAGCACGCTACAGACACAGCGAGATTCACAGTGAGTGACACGGCTGTTAAAAGAGAGCAGAGATTTTTTTGTCAGAAAACACTACATGTACAACTGTGCTAAGAGCTGAGAGAGAACTAAGAAGCATGCGTCGGCACAGCCAGTCGAGAGGCTGACAAAAATCAGACATTTCATTAAGTCTTAAAGGGATAGTTCAAGCGGGGTTGTATGAAACAACCAGGCGGCCAAGCCAATGTGGAAGTGCAAAAAACTGCAGTTCCTCGAGTGTCCACTTGAGGCTTCATGAAGCCAAGAAATAACATTACAGCAGATGGGAAAATGTCAAATTTTACAGCAGACATAAACATGTTTACAGCCTTGTACAAAAAACGGTTTTGTTATAAATAGCTAATGTTATTGTTCATGATAACTGTACGGGGGGTTAATTTTGTCTAACTCACCTGTTTTAATTATATTAAGCCTTATATCATAGGGGCGGGGTCACCTGATTGACAGGCGGATACTGCTTGCTGTCTGCCAGACGTCAACACAGACACACAGACACTGAGCTTAACTTCACCTGTTTGTGTTATTGGAGCCTTTTGAGGATTTTTATATTTTTTCTTTTTTATATTTTATTTTTATGCCTTTATTTAAGAGAGAGGACAGTGGATAGTGGCAGAAATGAGTGAAGAGAGAGTGGGGATGACACGCGACAAAGGGTCAAGGGTGGGAGTTGAGCCCGGGGCTGCAGCATCAAGGACAACAGCTTCTGTATATGGTCGCCGATTTAACAGCTAAGCTAAACCAGTGCCCCAAAAAAATGTGTTTAAACACATAAATTATTTTAACTGTTGGATGTTCAGATCGTTATTTTTATTCGTCCTCATGGCAATAGCCCAAAAGGGACAGAGCATTTGCTGTTTGAGCCGTGGAACGCCCTGCATGAGGAACTCAAACTTCCTACATCAGCATCTTTCTTTAAATCACTTTTGAAGACTTTTTTTATCGAAAGGCTTTCTTGGTGTTTTAATGATTTATTTTCTCTTTTAGTCAACCATTGTTTTAAGCTGTTCTACTTTTATTCTGTTTGTCTTCCTGTTTTATTCCTACATTGTTTTGTGTTTTATTGTGGGGATTTTATCTTTGTATTATTATTACTTCAGGACAAGATCAGCAAAGTAATAAAACGTACGGCTTTGTCCACAGGGGGCGCAAAAATGACCGCCAACCGCAAGTTCCTCACGGTAGCTTTAATCTCTCCTTTATTATCCTTTTATTTTGAGTCATTTTAGGAATAACTGAAAAGCACCCAACCAATGGGTGACGTCACGGTTTGTTTGTGCACTTCTTCTACCTTTTAAGGCATCTACCTAGCCTGTGTGAACGATGCTGGATTCAGTAAATCAAACGGTCCATTCACAGATGCAACAGGTTGTTTTTGTTCCTACAATCTTGTTTTTATGTGACAGAAAAGACAAAATAACTCCTTCTTCTTTTTGCCGCAGCTTTTCTTGCATTTAACTCGGCCACACGGCATTGTACAGTAAATTATCTTACAACATAATAAGCTGTGTTTATGATATTTATCTTATTTAATTTGTTCATTCAAGATAAAAACTCTTCTGGTGGACTGTACACAACTTCATCCACCTCATACTTTATATCAATGATGTGGAGACAAAATCAATGCAAGTGTGTGATCTCACTTCATGAGTGTGTTTACATGCTGTTCATGTGTCAATCCGTGCTCTGCAGCACATGAAATGTGTGTGTGTGTGTGTGTTTGATCACAGGGATGCCGGCACTGATGTCTAATTGACAAGGTGTCAGATTACAGCACGGTGAGAGATACACAATTTAAATTCTCATTACAGCTCTGAGCTGAGCTGTCAGATTAACTCTGACATGTCGTATTTCTTGGGTGTAACTGTGTGTGTGTGCGTGTGTGTAATGGCGTGTACATGAGACGGTCTCAATAGAGTGTGTCCAAAGGATTGATACACTTAACGGACTGACCTTGCCATGTTAACACCGCCCAGGAGGAGACCTTTATGTACTTTGTTTGGTGTGAAGATGCTGAAAATCTGACCACGTCACTTTTGTTTCGTTTTTCTTGCATGGACACGTTCGGTCAGGAACGCAGCAGAAACCATGAACTCTCCAGACTCGGTTTACACTTAACACAAACTTAAGATAAGGGGACATTGTTATCTTGCAATACTTGGTCCTCGTGTGTGTGTGTCCACTATAATCTCTTCTTGTTTCAGTTTATCAATGCTGAGGACCAGGCCTTTATTTGAAACACACTTTCATTGGAGAAGAACGTTATCACGTTACAGTGGTGCAGCGTTGTTTCCTCGAGATAAGGAGGTAAATAAGTCGAGGGCTGCGGTCGAAAAGTGGTTAGGAAGGTTCCTGACTGAGTGGAACGACCCGGAAGTGTTTCAGTGTCAGCCATGATAAGAGCAGTTCGAATTCTGTAAATGATAAGGAAAGGAGCTTCCTTGCTTCCTTCATTGTCTCCTTTAGGAAACACTGGACCATCCTTTACGAAACGAGAGGAGAAAATAATGACCCACAATTCCTTGTGGCAGCAACATTTAAAGTGACGCACCTTGTGGCGTTCATGAAAACACACATCTACATGACTGGATTAAAGAGTTATTTTCATGCAATAAAACTTGTGCTTCATGTTGATCAATACGAGGAGGGTGAGAAATGTCACCTTTGGTAACTTATTCCTTTTTTATTCCAACCTCCAATTAATCAAAGAATAATTCCACCTGTATTTGTATCTCTACCGTCACATAATACAGATTAGTGTCATAAATGTGCCCACCATAAATAAATATTCATCTGTGACAGTGAAGTGTGTTAGATTGCAGTTTTGTGTGCTGTACACACATTACTTACAGGCTCATCGTAAGACAGAGCAAGTGTGGACTAGGAATATTAAAGGAGCAGTCCGCCCCTGAAAAAGCCAGTGTAATAGATACAAGCAATAATATTTGAAACTGACGCCATAGCTGTGGAGAAAGTTGTACAAACGGCTCGTGTTTTTGCCCATTCTACATTCCTACAACAACCAGCATGCATTGCGCCCCTCCCTCTGAAAGGAACGGCCCAGCGAGAGACGCTGGAGTGAAATACTACTGTTTCACTGCAGGCAACGGCTCAGAGCGGGACAGAATCTGAAATACAACGAGAATATACCGGTGGATCGTCTAAAACATCTTCAGGTCTGCAGTCGACATTTCAAACCTGATGATTCTGAACGAGACATGACATCGGAGCTGGGCGTCCTAGATTGAGGAAGTGTAGTTTAGTGAGCGCCCTGGCTGGTTTTTCAGGGCCCATTGGAGTAGTGGATAGCGCCCTCCAAAGGCACAGAGAGACATTGCATTTTTTTCCTACCATAATAGCATTAGCTCTCCATGATAGCATTAGCTCTCCATGATAGCAGGATAGAATTGAGGTTGGAAATTTACAAAAAAGATAAAAGATCAAATAAAGATAGAATAAGATCTTATTATAAATAACAGAAACAACAAAACAATACGATTTTAATCTTCAACAGGCAGCAGAAGTTTGAAGTGCATGTTTAGGATGTTTACACGCTAGAACCACGAGACATCAGTCACATCTGCCCAGTGTATCGCGGTCGTCTTTTCCTCACTCCTTTTGAATTCTCCTCACCTTTCCTGGAGCTCTTGATGTTTTCCATCGAGGTCAAGGAAATGTGGTTAGGAAAAGACACAGTGGGTAATTTTTTGGAGTTTTCGGGTCTTGAGAAAACAACTTGAAATTACCATAAAATTCAGTGTGTAAGACGCACTTTTAATACATTTTTTAATCATCTAAAAAGTGGGCTGCGTCCTATTTACTGGTGCGACCGATATACCATTATAAAATGCAGAGAGAGGTATGTTATTGTGTTAGTGTATTTTACCCAGATGATGGCGCTAAGATCTAGCTAAAGTTCTTGGTTGTGAAGTGGTGGCGTCGCATCTCCACATTAAACTGTTTCAGGGTCCAAGTCGCTACAACGTCTCCTATTTAATATGCCGCAGCGCTGTTTTGTGTTTCCTCGCTGTTTTAAGTGAGGAAAACTTGATTGTTGCAAACGCTTCGTCACAGACATGCACCGTCATGATCGCCGGTGCAGCCGCCACCGTCAGCTAGCTTTTACGGTACTCTTTATCACAGGAAAACAGAGTAAATAAAATGTATGGATGCATGTCCGCTTAAGGCTTCCGTAGCTCACATTTTCCTTAACTTTTGAATGTTAATTTAATAAACATCCTTCACCTGTCCGTGTTATCAATCCTTAGTTCCACAGTATAAAGAGTAATAGAAATACTCTGAACTCTATCGACTGTTCTTTATCTTAACACTTCTGTTGTTTGAGCCAAAGCTGTGATTATTTATAACCACACCTTCCTCTGCTCTATAATTCAGTGCAATTAGACCTACAGGTGAGAATATTCATGCCAGCAGTAAGAGCTGTGATATACTGTGTTTCTATAAGCCACAATATATTCTCCACTCCATTACCTCACACGTCATGTCTCCGAGCTGCAGCACTTTATTCTGCCCGACAAATTGGCTGAAGTCAGAGCCAAAGACAAACGGCTGATAACAGCATGCAGAACAGTAAACATCCACTCAGTAAGCAGCAGCGGTGCCAAGATATAATGGCTGCACACGCACACGCGCACACACACACACACACACACACACACACAGCGAGTACTCAGGTGATGTTTTTGGCCACACCTTGAAGTGTCAGCTGAAAGCACGGTCCTCCATCAGACCAGTGTTTCATATGATTTCCTTTATTATCTAAAGATGCCCTGAAGGGAAATGTAGCATGAAGCAGCTGCGTTCACACATACTAAGAATAAAAAGACGAATAATAGCATTAATGAAAAAGATATCACGCACCCCGACTATCTCCGGCTCCTCATAATTATATTTCAATATTTCAGTAAAATATCCCCTGCAGAATAATTCAAGGTGAAATGTACACCCTGTATCAGATTGACCCGCTGATGACCTACAACTTTTCTTTCCCAAAGTAAAAATTAGATTCGGCGGAAATTATCATCCAGCGGCTCACAGGATGAAGAAAGAGAGAAACTGCTGCGCAGAGATACGATCGGAAAGCTGTTATTTGATATGCTAAAAAGCAGTCGGAGCAATTTGCGGGGGTTCTGCGGTGTGTTAATTAGTTCTAAACTCTGATCAGTCTTTAATAAACCGTCTGGACACCAAGACAGGAAACTGGTCAGGAGGGCAGAGGAATGTTCGCTCGCAGACAGCTGGGTGTTGCAACGATGCACAGACTGCAGCAGGTCTGGGATCTGCAGCCTTAAAAAAAAAAAACAGGTACATTCACGTTGAAACCACAGACTATTTAAAAAGATGGCCGACATGGCGAGGTTTGTGCACAATGGCGTAGGATGTGTTTGACGTGAGCTCCCGCTAAGTTCTATTTTTAAGTTCGATTTGCAGAGTGCAACCCATCCTGTGCAACGGTAAACTGTCTTTGAAAACTGTTTGAGAGCTGTGTAGGCAAGCTGACGTGCGAAAATGGCTGCAAAATTGTGGAAATTTAAGTATACAGAAACCCTCAACACGAGGCCCATCGCCTCCTCAGACCGGAGTGCCACCGAGAGCCCAGGTAAAAACAGCCCACCCACAGCGGACCCTATCAACATGGACGTCACAGGTTTGAAATCATATATCCTTCTCCCACTCAAAGCAGATATCTTAGCAGTGATTTTATCAAGACTGAGTTGCAAGCGGTGAAATCCGAAATAATGAACAATACAGCAGCGCTCAGCTCAGAGATCAACAAGGTGAAAGAGAACATTCAGGAGGTGGAGGGGGCGCTATCAGCGTGGCTACCCTAAAAAATACAGAGAGTGAGTTGAAGGCAGAAATGGCTGGATTGAAAGAGAAGTGTGAAGATATGGATGGAAGGATGAGGAGATGCAACTCAAGAATTCCAGCTCCACGACTTCGGTTGCTAAGCTGCTAGCTGAGGAGCTACGCATGGACAAGGAGCCGCTGGTCGACCGCTCACACCGCAGACCGGGCCCAAAGAAACCTGGTTGGAAACCTGGTGTCACCGTTGCCAGACTACATTACTGCAAGGACTGTGTCGAGGTACTGCGCCGTGTCGTTTCAATGGGGAGCCAGTCACCATTTTTCCTGACTAAAAGTGAAGCCAAACCCTCTCTATCGCCCCCTGCTGACTGGCTGCAGTATAGGTCATAAAGCCCGCCTCCTCCATGTTAACAGATGGGACATGAGTCAAACTATAAAATCAAAATACACGTCAAATACATTTTTCTCAAACATGGTTTCTGTCATTATAGTTAGTTCTTATAATGCTGATTTATGTCCAAGTGTTCCGTAACGTTACTATAAAGGGTTCTGCTTACAAGTTTAGTCTCTTTGTCTTTGGAATGTGTTGAAACATTTTCATCCCATTGTAACTCCCAACTCACCAAGAACAGTAGCTTGGAACAGCGGACCAACTCTTTAAAATGTCCTCTTAATATTTTGATTTGCCATTGAGGTCAGGAGTATGAAGGTTGCAAAAGTTCCTTTACGACGAAAGAACCTCGGGTGAATTACCGTAAAATTTGGTGTACAAGAAGATCTTTTAATACATTTTTTTTCATCTAAAAAGTGGGCTGCGTCCTATAAACCGGTGCGTCTAATATACCAGTAAAGTGCAGAGAGGTATGTTATTGTGATACGGTATAATCTAGCTATAGTTGTCAGTTGTTAAGTGGTGATGTCACACCTCCGCATAAACTGTTTCCAGGTCCGAGCCGCTCCAGCGTCTCCTATTCAGAATATGCTGCAGTGCTTGATTGTTGCTTCGTCCCGGACATGCACCGTCATGATCGCCATTACAGCCGCCACTCTCACAACAATCAACGTTACCGTAGGCTGCCAGCTACCGCACCGGTTACTAATTACTAAACCCAAAGCCTGATCTGTTTACAATTAACCAAGCAGGTCTGGTGCTTCAGCCGAACCCAACTGTTAGTGTTCTACAAAATAAACCACGTGTTAATTACTGCTGCTGCCCGAACACACAACATGTGAAACGTTTGTTAAAAAGCTTTAAACGAAAGTCAAACTGGACTCTGCATATTTATTACTGCTCGGCTGCAGAGACGTGCTTGGCAAGAACCGCAGACGGGCACCTTGTTTGGCATATTTTGAAGCTTAGGACCACTGACCAAGCTGTGTGTGTGTGTGTGTGTGTGTGTGTGTCCGTCCGGTAGGCTGCCTTGCTGGCAGTAGAAGATAATGGATTTGGACTCCTCACAAATAAGGACATGACTAGCTTTGGCTGTAGAAAAAAAGCTCACTCTTATCCCGTCCCCTCTGTTTTATCGTGTTCCCTTCAAGTAACTCAGCGTCCCCTTCCCTCCATCTTTGATCCTGTTTCTCTCTTTAAGTAGATGAGAAAAACCCACCATGGTAACTGTGATAAGACAACAAAAACATAACAGGTAAGTACTCTAAAACTAAACCTGGACACCTCTCTTCGATAGGTTGGGCAGATTTGAGTTTATGCTCCTGCTACCTCCTCCCGTATTAAGACCCGGTCTTATGGGGTATCTTATCATCCCTGCAGGAAACTATTTTCACAACTTAATTATCTAATTGTCTTTAGATGACAATGTATATACTTAGTGCACAATGTGGTCAGAGTAAAGAAAGGGGGGCAAAATGTGCTTGGTCACTGGCAGAGTTTAGGGTAATCCTGTGAGAGGAGGCTCCAGACGTCTGGATGTGTTATGTGACCTTGTATGTCCGGTCACAACTTATGATCCGTCAGTTAAACCAGGTCTAGTTGCTGCAGCTGCTGCAAAAGGATTGCTCAGTACCAAACAAAGTACCATAGCACCAATGCTAAAGGAGCATGTGAGCTAACATCAGATAATTTCCTAACCTGCTCCTTGCATCAGCGGAAAGCCTGAGCCACATCTGTGTTTTTAGGGGGGAAGTTTCGCCCACGGGAAATTTATTTGCCAAAGGAAAGATCACAAGCAACAGTAAAAACAAAATCTAATCCCCTCCTCCTCCTCTTTTATCCCTTTTAAAAAAACAACGACCATAAAATCAACCAACCCGACCGCTGTGACTGAGAGAAGTTGTATACAGGACAATTTTTAGAGCACAATATAGATTTCACTCTCTCACTGTGTAGAACGAGGTGTTAAAGGACCAGTGCAAAAGATTAAGGGCACTCCAGTGGCAGAATGGGTTTAATATTAATAAGCATGTTTGTTAATATCTACAGATGGAGCAGAGTTCATCCACAGTCTGCCATGTGGCATCGCCGTGTTCGTACGGTAAACTAGAAGGACGGAAGCAGACAATAAAGGATCCATCAGGTGCATCCTTTGTGGCCCGACATATCCCGGGATTCATTGTGCGCCAATTCAAACGAGACGGCGGACTCTCAAGCGTCCGAGGGATATATGGAAGCAAATCTGTCCCACCAGATTTTGACATTTTAAAGCTTTCGAATTTCAAGCATTGAATTTTCTTGCATTGAAATCATGTGTCTGAATTTTTTGCCTCTGAATTCAAGCCTTCGAATTTCAAGCACTCATAGCATCGGCTCATATTTTATATGTAGGGAGTTTTAATTATTCTGATGCGTTTACCGATTTGACTATCCCCTGTAATCATTCGATGCTTCTGTGGCGTAACGTTATTTTAAGAAAGCATAAGCAGAGACAACACGTTTGTAGCGATCAGCGGCATGGCGAGTGTACGGTTCACTATTGTCATGTGATGTTGTCAACAGAAAAATGTATGTCTCACAATTTCTCAAAAGACACCGATTAATTATTGAGATAAAGCAGCGAAGTTGTCAAGTCGTTTCCTTCCTGGACTAAGCCATGCCACACATGACCAACGGAGCGTAACCTGATTGGCTGGATGTTGGTTCGATTGCTCTTCCTCGGTATCCCGGATGTTGCATCTGATTTTTTTTAACTCGTATTTTGGGATCTGAATTTCGCCCACCGAATATGAGCACCTGATTTTTTATAGCTTGAATTTTTGAACACTGAAAAATAAAGGTGAAAATGATTTATTGAAAGTTATAAAAGTTGAATTCAGAGGCAAAACATTCAGACACATAATTTCAAGGCAAGAAAATTCAGTGCTTGAAATTCAAAGGCTTTAGAATGTCAGATTTGCTTCCACAGGAATAAACTTTAAAAGTAAAAGTTTTTGGTTAAAAAATGAAAGGGGCCTTGAAATAAATCATCAGTTAATAATAGGTTAAGTTACGTGACGTTAGTTATGATAGCTAGTTAGCCAGCTAGCTACCTGTTGCTAGGTGACAGGAGCAGCGTTGAGTGATGCAAGGTTAAGGGTGTGAACAGCTGGTGACGCAAACAGGAAACCCTTCGTAGACCAGACCAGCTCATTTCAGTTCGGCTTCAGCGTCTACACAGACTGTGTCCTTCTAAGTCTGCAGACACAGCCACAGGCTATGGAGAAGAAGTTACTCAGGAAGTTTCTGAACAGGATAAGCGATGCAGATAATGGATGGATGTTTAGCCTCCTTAGTTGTTAAGCTAAGTGAGCATATTATACATTTGGCCCTTGTCATTTAATTCCTGAGAATCAGACTGAATCTACGTTCTGTTCTAGCTTTAATTTGGAGTCTGAATAAAATCTGTAATTTCATTTTTCTTAATCGTGCACGATGTGTTCTTATTCAGATCTCATCCCTACGAGTTGCCCTGTTTCTCACCATTTCTCTGGTTCTGGTCCACGACTATGAGGTCCCCGTTCATTGTTCTGTTTACACAGCTCTGATTGGCTCTTCCAGCGGGTAAACAGCCCTCTGATTTGTTAACACCAAACGTGTTTCAATCATTAAAGAAACGTGAGATCCGGCAGCGCAGGCTCTCAGGTCTGTAAGCATCGTACTTGCAAAGAGCAAAGTTAGACGTCTGTTCTAAGCTCTAAAACCTCCCTGCTTAGCTCAGACATTTTAAACTTTACCTCGACACAGCCGGACCTCTTCACAGTGAAAAAAGAACAAAGTGCCATGACTAAAGCTGACTAAACAACACGACTGTAATGCTTTCTGACCTTTAGACGCAGGGCTTTTATCCTCTCAAGTCATTCCCTCCCTCGTACAATCACAGAACTCTACATACAGTATGTTCCCCGGCTCTTTTCACTTACGAAAGCATTCAGCAGTTTTCACACAGCTCCCCTGATGTTTGTCCAGAACTCGAGCTGAAGACAAAACCAAGCAAAACTGTGAACTGCTATTAATATATGTATTTGAAAAGTGGCTCTTGCATGAGGCTGAATGTATTTTGAAAGCAGCTCCAAATGGCACCTTTAGGGTCTCGAAAGCAGCTGGGAGCAGGTTAAGACATCTGTCAAGAACAAAACAGGATCTGTGCTCTGTAAAACACTTTGGCTCTGGAGGAGGGCGCTCCTTGGAGGTACAAGATGCCAGCAAGTCTCACGTGTAAAAAGGAAACATGCTAATAAGCACTTGACGGATTAGAGTTTCTTTCTGTCAATCTCAGGACGCAAGTGAAGACAAGGTCGCTCACTGTTAGCTCAGCAGTACACATCACACAGCAGAGGCTAACCTGACCCGAGGCTGTATTGTATCTTTTGCCACCTACACGATCTGGGTTTTTATTTTATGTGTTTGTGGTTTCATCAGTACGATCGCATATTAGGGCCAAAAAACGGAGCCGGAGGAGAAGAGTGGTATACCGAGAAAAAACTCTAAAAGTTACAAGATTAAAGTTGTAAATTCGCCAGAAAAAAATCATAAATTTACGAGAAACAAAAACTACTAAAATCGTGTTCATAGGAACCTATATGATCCACAAACCCCCTCAAAGTATATCGGGGTTCACAGCCTCCTCCCTCAATTCACCTGTCTCTCTTGTCTGCCCTGTTGGCTCTGAGGCTTACACAGACGTGCATGGCACGGAGCTCAGAGCAGATTTAGCCTGTTTTCTCTGCACACAAGAAGCAGACTTCATAGAGGAGAAAGACTGAGCGAACCTCTGCTGCAAAAACACACGGGGCAAGGTTACCATCACACATGGAAGTTACCCTACGACCTCATGGCGGCTACGGAAAGGAAACAAACCTGCATGACAGACAAAACAGAAAGAAAACTACTTTAAATCAGTGGTTTCAGTCGTTTTGTTGTTTGGATGGAGGCTTCTACAACAAACAACCCCAAGTTTTGTATAATACACCGTCGTACATCAGTACCAGAAATGCGAGTCTTGCAAATAATTCAGTCTCGTTAGCCTTTATATTTTAAAAGGTTACAAAATATCCAGCGACAAAAATAAGCCTGAAAAGCCACCAGTAAGATCAGAGTGCAAAGGGTCGTTGCTCTCGAGATGATTGCTCACATTGGTGTAAACACTGCAGGCCGGCACATTGTTTTGACTCGTCTTGCTGCCGTCTGAACTGTCTTAACTCTGTTGCCTCTGCCTTGGACGCAGAATCAGTAACTTCTAATGCAAGAGAACAAAGCATCTGTTCACACACACGTACCTCTCTCACAGGTGCGGGACCAGAATCCGGTGCCTGTGCAGTCACATATGAATCGATTCCAGCCTTCTTTGCAGACGCCTCGGTTCTTGCACGGGTAGCTCTCGCACTGCTTGCCAGGCTGCTTGTTGCACGAGGGTTTGATGCCCGCGCCGTTTTGTGCCTCAGCGATCTGCCGGATGTCCTTGCTCCGCCCGTCGATGAAGAGGTCGCGGATGCAGCCCACGTAGCCGTAGTTGAGCATCGCCGTCCAGAGCTCGGTGGGCAGGATGAGGTTGGTGCGGTCGTTGGGAAGCCCCCCCAGGTACATGTCGCCCTCCAGGTCGAGGATCTCGCTCTCACCGCTGGCTGTGAACGGCGTCCGTCTGCTGTTTACTGAGAT
The DNA here is from genome assembly GCF_022749685.1 of Semicossyphus pulcher. NCBI lineage: Eukaryota > Metazoa > Chordata > Actinopteri > Labriformes > Labridae > Semicossyphus > Semicossyphus pulcher. Next base: position 29,268,175 of record NW_027211648.1, on the reverse strand, counting down.
GGTGCCTGTGAAGGGGGAGGATGGAGTAGAGATCAGATTTGTCGCATTCAAGTTGAAATATGTTTTAGTGTGACTATAAACACTCAATAAAGCTTTTATTGCTTCATTAAGTTTGTTGTACAGACAGTATTTGCAGAGACGTATTTTAAAGGCATTGTAGTAAGAAGGTTTATAAAGTCATTTATATATCCTGTACACCTGATTGTTTCATTAGCTTCACCAGCAGCACTGACCTGAGCGTCCGTCTCTCTGGATGTCCACGTGGTACCAGGCACCGTCGTTGACCTTCGTCTGTGTGGCCTTCACCTTGATCGTCCCTGAGCCCATGTCCAACAGCAGGTACAGGCTGCCGTCCAGCAGCTCCACCGCAAAGAAATCCACCTGCACAAGGACGAAGATTAACACTTAATCAAATGCTAAAAGTTACATGCATTGTAATTGTTAAAAAAGACTAGATCAGAGTCAGGGACCAATGAAAAGGCTCGCTTAAAGACATCAGAGACCATCAGACCTTCCAAACAGGAAGTCCACTCGCCTTTGGCCTCGGCAGAGATCAATGGAAAATCATTCCTTAAGGCAGAGTTGAAATGAAGGATTGATCTGTGGATTAAGGACTGACCTTTGTGTTCTTCTGGCTGCGGGCGGCGTCTTTGCGCTCCTGAGGTTTGCCGTGGGTGAAGAGGATGAGGCCGTTTGGCTCGGTGGTGCGGAAATCGAACGAGATGGATCCCATCCGCTTGGTGTTCCACTTGGGGAGGCTGATGTAGGCCTCGGGAGTCTCGAAGGAGATGGGGTCCAGCGTGGCCACATTCTCACACTTGTAGGACACCTCGCCCTGGATTTTCATCTTCGGGTCGACGATTCGAGCAAGACGGGACAACTCGAGGCGGATGTCATTGTTCTTATACACCACCTGTGAAAGGACAAGGAGAGCATCGTGGTTAGTCTTCTAGTCCTATAACCAAAACAATCAAAATAAGGTAGCAGGGAATAAAGAAAAGCAAACCAAATTTTTTCTTGTTAAACAAGAAATTCTAGATTTAAAACTCAACACAACGCACGTCTGAGGAGTTTTTTATTCCATTGTCTGCATGAAAACGGAAAGAGGAATCAAGCTTTGAAGGAAGTGCTCTCCTTAAAATATTAACACGTACACGTTCCGTCCCTCATCTATCCCGCTGATCCTGTTCAGGGTCGCTGGAGCCTATCCCAGCTGTCATTGGGCGAGAGGCGGGGTTACACCTGGACTGATCACCAGTCAGTCCCAGGGCTACAGAAGTTTACCTCATTATCAAACTACAAAGGCACAACTGGAACTTTCCGTCTCCCCAAACAGACGGACAGGTCTTTAATCTACAAATCAGCACCTGATGAAACTTTCTCTGAATGTGTGATTATATTCTAATGCAGGGTAGGGTAGGAAAAAGGAATGAAAGTAATTATATATAAGTATATCTAGCACTTTAAAATGTATAGACAGGCATGTCAGCAGTGGTGGAAATTACCTCCTGTAGTTTCTCATTTTATTCCCCAACTCTGCTCTAAAACCAGCAGCAGCCACGTGCGTCGTGGAGGCACCAGCAGACCAACACATGCTTTTTATCATTTATTGACTTCATGACGAAAAGAGAGCAACTGCCTCATAGTTCTGCCTCCGCCAACCAGTCAAGCTGAAGTTTACATCCATCAGTGTTTCCTACAGAATGACACTAACTGTGGCTGTGACTATGCTGTATATAATCTAATATACTAAAAACCAGTAGGCCTACTTTAAACAGGAGAGGCTGCACCAAAATCATGTATAGCACAGACACGATTCCAGAGTCTCTCTCTGTGTGTTTCCCTGCAGAGCATGTGTGGCACCCTTCTCACCTCAGCAGAACAGACAGGTGAGCGAGGGGTAGAGTGAGGGCAGACTGTCCACTAATAAAGATAAACCAGATGTAATAAAATTCCCTCCAGAGCAGTTTTAATTTCGTTAAGGGAAATTATGACGATAAATGTTCATCAACGACCTTTTTTCCACGATGAAGACGAGACGTTGACGAACTAAAAAATCCATGATATTTTCCTCCACTGTTCTTCTAATCTGTCTGTCAAAATACAAGAAATGCATTCCTGTAACTGGCGTGTGCAGACCCGCCTGAACCGAGCCAGCCATACAGGTGATTTTGTCCCAAAGCGGCAGCTTGAAAAAATGACGGCATCCACGCAAAGCGGGTTTGGTTGGAAACTAAGAACAGGCGTGGAATTTATTTATTTAACGCAATTCTCGTAGTAACGGGAAACGGTGACACGCCCTATGGTTACAAATAAGGTTGAAGTATCGATGGGAGAGTCCAGGCTGGATCATCCAAGGTTAGGAATACCGGATATCACACAAGTAAAAGAAAGACTTGGTACAACCACATATCACAATCACAATAAATGGATGTGAGCTCATATAGTGACCTTGACCTTTGATCACCTAAATTTAATCAGTTCCTCGTAAAGATTCAATCTCAAAGATTTTAGTTTTGTTTTCTTTGGCGCCTTTAATGATGATAAACGGTTATTGTGGGAGAAAACTTCCCAGTTTAACCAGACGTCCACGGTTGGCTCCGGTTGTAACTCTTGATTTTCCTGGCTGACGGTCGCTTTCCTTTTTTAGACTGTTTGCTTCATCTGAGCGTCGAGTTTGTTTCTTCTTCTTTGGATTTTCACTTCTTGTTGAAGTTGTATCTGTAGTCATCCACCTTTTCTTTGTTTGTTCAGCCATAGTAGATTACTGTTTACTCGCAACACTTGCAGAGAGCGGAAAAGCAGCCGCTTAGCTCCGCCTACCCTCTCTGGCAGACCAACCACTGCTGGCTGATGGAAAACGCGTCACTAACTGGGCGCCGCCACAGACACCCAGACCATTATAATACTATATACTGCAAATGCAAAGGCTTTCATCAGTGGGCCATCGGCTCAGTCACCATTGTGTTTCCTCATTCAGAGATAGATAGAGACTTAACAGACATTTATTTACATGAAAATCTTTACGTCGAGTTATTTCATCTAGACATTCTTGAGATATCACGTTCACAGAAACAGGACAGACAGACTAACAGACAACCCAACCTGCAAACACAAAGCTCCTGACACGGCTAATGTTAGCACAGCGGAGTAACAAACAGTTTAAGGAACACCAAGGAGTTAAATGGTTAAGTGAAAGCAATGAAAGCATTAAACAGGGTGTAATATAATCCCAGGCTGCTAGAGACCCAAAGTATGGGTTAATAGGAACATCTTGTTTTGTTCTTCTGTCCATTAACGGGGTCTAAACCCTGGAGCGAGGGGCCGAGCGGAGCGCACAGAGAGGGACGGAGGTCAGAGCAGCTGCATGAAAAGAGGGGAAATCACTGCAGGATGAAAGCAGGACCTTCGGAGTCTCCACCTGTTGTTTAGGAGCATGAAGATCCTCCTCTGTTTACTCCCTGTGCTGTCAGGTGTGATGCTTACCTGTGTGTTAGTGAGTTCATCAGCTTACTCAGGCTGGGGCTGGATCGTAGCTGCTGGATATCTGTGTAATCCTGCACACGCTCGTTTTCTACAACACATCTTTAATGTATTAAATATTCTAAAGTCTGATTTAATGTTCTGCTTTTTCTTGACATTAATATTAGACCCTGCCGGCTGAAGACTCTCTAAATGTGACATTAAGAACTGCTGTGCAGTCTGGGGTAAACACGGCTGCAGAGGAGATGAATTTATTAAGAGATTTAACAGAAATTAGTCCACATCAAACAGATGGTACGATCACCCAAACGACAAATCTACTGAGGAACCTTGTTTTTGATGTTCTCACTGAGGAGTCATGTTACAAACACCTTGTTATAATGTTAACTTCACATTAATATACAGATCTATTTATCTATCAACACAGAGGAAAGACTTGAATAAGAATAATCAATACATGAAATAAAACAACTGCTGAGGTAAATCTTTGATCATTTCGTCAGCGTTCAAAATGTTTCAGAGTTTAAGTGGCTATCAAACATTTTCAGATGTCTTTAAGCCACCGGGGGATGAAGATATTTTTACACTTCTGGGAAGCTGTCATGAACTCTGCTGTCGTATTCAGTCTGATTATGTGAAATCTTTTAACCCAAGCTGATGTCGATTTAACCTCTAACCTCCACGACCGGATTGTTAACTGCACTCATATGCAGATAACTGTTTATAATGATTAATAAATATCTATCGTCATCAGATCATAACTGATTGGTTCCAGGATTACATTTTGGCCAATGAGTTCAGCCTTTCCATCATGCAACCAGAGTACTCCGATTACCTTTTTTGTTCTAACGAGTAACGTGTTACTTCTGCAGTTCAAGAAATGATTTAGTTACTTTTTCATAAACAGTAATCTGTTACTGGAAAATAAATCACCGTATTTCTCTTTTCCTTTTGTCTCCACAGAAACAGAAACTCCCTGAAGCTCTGTTTCTGTTTCTCTCCTCCTTCTTGGCAGGTCGCTGCGTACCAGCAGAAGGTAAACACAGCTGTGTCAGTGCGCATGTGTAGCTAGCTAACTCAGCTAGCAAGCTGTCAGAGAGGACAGCGTTTACTTTGTGTAAATATTCACATTATTCTGAATGTTTGGGCGAAAGGGACGAGAACAACATGACGGTGAAATGTAAGCTGTGTCTGGAGGAGAAGTGCTCGTCAGCTGTGAAGAGCTCGACTTCAAACGTGAAGAAGCATCTGCAGCTAAACACAGCTCCACAACACTGGTGGGACTAAGAGCCTGTGTTGTGTTGTTGCCTAACACTGTATGCCTCTGCCCGGTTCACTGTCAGACTGTTAGCATAATAAAGAGCTGTAAAGGTTAACCTGCGTCTGTCATTCCTGTTATTAGGCTGCAGAGTTACTGATTATGGGCCGTAAACGAGGCGATGCAATGACGGTATACAGTCGATACATTCAGAGGTAGACGTACAGCAGGCTACACGCCGTCCTGACAATATAACACATGTGGAACGAGTCGCAGAGGGAGTTTATTTTTTGGTAACACATAAGAAATCTAACATGTTACTTTTCTCAGGAGGTAACACAGGAACGAGTTACTTTTGAAAGTAACAGAAAGCAGAACCTCGCTGACAGATTCTGCTTTCATATGGAGAGTTTAGGGTTTTAACAGCAGACAACTGACAGAGATCATCCTCCAGACTGTTACACCGACAAACAGCGACCTGTTCATCAACAACAGCAGAAAAGAAACTCTGCAACAGTGACGGCGCCAGTTTTCTTGTTGACATGTTAGCGACCCGCGTGCACACTTTGACGTGTGCACCAACATGAAGAACTTTTTAAAAATTCTGGTTATTTACAAATGTTGTTGGAGACAAATTTTCACATTTCATATATTAGGGGGACATGACCCTGCAGATCGGCAGCCTGAAATATATTCAATTTAAAATGTTTGTCAAGTAGAAAAGAATCTGAAGGCCTTCACATTCGAGGAACCTTTAAGAAGGTTAAGAATGTTTTTCATTTTCAATTAATAAATGACTGAAACTATTTGATTATCTTTTTTAAATGTCCTTCTGTTGAATGACTCGATTATTCTGCTCATGTAAATGATGAGCAGCACTTGAGTGTATTGGGACATTAGTGAAGTGTTGAGTTGAGCCTTATTACAGAAAGTTAAACCAGGACTAGTTTATAATAATATCAATAATACATTAATATTATTTATTATATACTCGTAAAAAAGGGCAAATTAGAAACAGTCCCTCTCAGAGTCTAAAGGTGTTTGTACGGGTTCGATGGCGTCTCTTCAATCTACTTTAAAACACGTCATGACGCGGCTGCTCTATGACACAACGTATGTGCGTGAGTATCAGCCTCCATCTTCCTGCTCCTGCAGCCGGCTGACGATCCACCCAGCCTCTCGTCACATCTGCCTGCGCTGCGTTCACACACAGCCTCCATCCCGGGCCATAAAGCTGCTGTGTAACACACACAGTCTCCTGCATGAGCGAACGTCCTGCCAATGACGGAAAACAAATGAATGAAGAAGACTAAGTGGCCAATCTTTTATCACAGCAGCTCTAAATGCTATCAATAACAGCGGGAGGATGGAGTCACGGAGGGGGATGTGTGTGTAAATTGAAATCTGCTCAAGTGGAAAATTGAAGGCCTTTTTTCCCTCTAATTCTCCGGGCAGAAAAACAGCCTCTGTCTGGCTATATTTCGGGCACATACGTACACAAAACAAACACACCCTCTCCTCCATTTCACTCTCCTTTATATTAATGTCTGCGCTCCCCCTCCTCGCCCAGGGTTCTGTCTGACAGTGCTGCGATGGCTGAGTGGGTAGATTGAGGGGCCTGGCTGAGATTATCGATAATCCAGCTGCAGATTTGACAGTAAATCAACTCATCCCTTAAGGTGCTCGGGGACTGGATGGAAAATTGTCTTTTCCTCTCCTCTCACTCTCTTTCTTTGTTGCCTTTTCGTTTCTTTCTGTTACATCCATCCTCCTCTCGCTCCCTCCATCCATCTTTTCCCCCCTCCTCTCCACAAGAAACACAGGTTCCTTCTTCGGCTGTGACTGAGCAGAAACACTTCTTTAGCAACTCCAGCACACTCTCCTTCAAAATAAGAGTCTAAATTAAAGTGACAGCATCTTCTGACTAATGAACAGGACAGAGGGTACGCAGAGGTTCACTTGTCCCCTGTAGCAAACTGACTTTTGAGGAAGTGATAAAGTAAAGATGGCCGACATGACAGCTCCCTAAGAGTGAAGCTAAACCCTCTCTATCGCCCCCTGCTGACTGGCTGATTAATAGGTCATAAAGCCCGCCTCCTCCATGATAACAGATGGGACATGAGTCAAACTATAAAATCTAAATACAAACATGGTTTCTGTCATTATAGTTAGTTCTTATCATGCTGATTTATGTCCAAGTGTTAATTTTTCTGACAAGTTTACTTTTTATTAGTTATTTGATGCTATAAAAAGGGGGTGTGGCCTCATGATTGACAGTTCTGTTGACAAATGGGGCGACTGCAGCGTTCTGTTCCCGAGTAGCAGAGTAGAGGAGGAACGGCGAGAGGAGACGTAACTAACACTAACACTACAGTCATTGAACTTTCCATAAGCGTGAATATCTGCCTCAGACCGACACAAGAAGCTGTTCTGCTGCAGACTGAGCCCACCTGAGGGCTCCCACACGCCAAGGACACCTGAGGGCTCCAACACGGCAAGGACACCTGAGGGCTCCAACACGCCAACGACACAAGGTAAAGGTGTGTGTCGGGTAGAGGAAGGGGCGGGACGTCAGTACTGCGGCTCCACCAGCTGATCTCTACTGCACACACTCTGGATACAAATGAGCAAGATGGCAGCGCCCACTCCGGGGGGGTTTTAGCTTCACTTTAGTACAACAAGAGGAGGAGGAGACACGAGTCAGTGGTCTGATCACGTTACAGAAAGGATCCCCACAAAGATAAACCTACTTTCTCAAAGAGTTAGATGCTTGAAAGAAATACTATATCACTCTATTGAAGTTGCAGGTCTACCGCTGCCTTGATTGGTTGACTTTGGTGTTTTAATTGGTTAGTACAGCTAACACAATAGTTGAGTAGGAGGTTCAGAATTTGAAGGTTACTATCATCAAAGGCGTCGGGTCAGAATGCATAAATCGGGCATGACACTTCTTGATTTGATCAAAATAAACTTGTTTAAAGGATCTGAAATTATATTTAATAAAGAGGAGAAAAACACACAGGATATGTCACATCATCTGAAAGACAAGGAACGCAATATTGGAACTTTAAATCAAATTAGAATCAATAATCAGTTAAAGAAAATACTGACAAAGAAGAACTAAAAGTAGGTAGAAACACCTGACCATACTGAACTACCTCCCCATGTGAAGGTGAAGGAGTGCAAGGAGGACGAGGAGGAGTCTTAAACAAGGGGAACCAGGTGAATTAATTTAGGCTAATACGGAGCGACAAAGAGAGCAACCAATGATCAGGAAAGGAGAAGCGAGGAAGTTAACTACAGGAAGTGAGGTAGGTGAGAACAGTAACACAATAGTGCTGCAAGGTAAAATTACTGTTTTTGTCAATGGAGTCTGGTGGCTTCAGAAAGAGCGATGTAACAACTGTTTCTGGTGAAGAGGAAGCATCTCATTCGTTAGCACACACTCTATCTCTGAACTGGTCCTTTCTTTAAAGGGGGTATCATGTTCATTTCAAGCTTCATATTTCACTCTGTGATACCTGTGGAGTAGCTTAGCATAATTTACAGTAAAAAAAATCCTCTTTTTCTCAAGCCCCTTTCCTACTGGTCAAAAAACCCACTAACACACAGCTTTTTTGCTTAGTGGGAAAGGTTACTATCTGCATTCAGACCCGGATCAAATGACTCTGCAGAAGACCCGGGTAATTATTGCCTCGGCTCCGATCGGCATTGATGGGAACACAAAACCTGGGTCGACACGCTAATCTCCGCCCCCTTTTCGGCGCAATGCTATGCTCCATCAGTAACTTCTGCGACTCCTTGTCATCTCAGCTTCAAATTCTGGAGTTTGATAAACAGACTGAATGATAAATACAATAAAGACCTAACCACCGTAACTGGCTTCTATGCTGTTTGTGATGTCAGACGGTGACGCAGCAGAAAGAGACCGACAGGAGGATACTTCACTGGCAATGGAAAAAGACACGATCAGCATTTATTAGCAGGTCTTCCCGGGTCTGAAAACCTGCGTCAATGTGCTAATTTTGGTGGGAAAGGGGTATCACACTGCTGCTCTGCGCAGGCCCTCATACAGCCTCTCCCTGAAACCACTGAGTCAGCTCTGTCCCCTTTAAGAAACCCCGCCCCTACAAGCCCACTTCCCTCTGATTGGCCAGCTCTCCGAAGCCTGCTGAGGCTCGTCACAAAGTGCAGCGTGTATAAAAACCTGTGTGGAACCTGGCGTACACAGCAGCCTGCAGACTGAGCTGAGAATTTCTCCAACATACTTTTACCTACAGATTTGAAACTTTGCCCACGTTTAGTCTAAACATCCAACAATGTAACATTTCATATATGTGTTAAAATGTGAAACAGCATTATGCCCCCTCTTTAATGTTGTCAGACAATAACAACCCCTCGAGGTTACCCAGCTAGCGGGGAACGTTCCCATAACATCGGCTAACATCACCTACAAGTTCTAGAACGTTTGAAGGATTTTTATCATTTCAAATAAAGTTCTTGTAACGTTAAAACTTAAACAAAGACAAAACGTTTTAACGTCAACATTCTGAAGATATTTTCAGGATGTTATTGAGGCCTGGGACGTCAAAACGCCTTTTATAATTCATTTGCTCAATGTGACATAAGAACAAAGGTAGAACATGCTGACTGCAACATTCTGAGGATCTTTTCAGGATGTTAGTTCGGCCTGAACTATCAGAACGGGATTTATTAAACGTTCCTGAAATGTGATTTGAACATTCTCACTGCAACGTCCTGAAGATGTTTTCAGAGAACGTTCTCCTGCTATTAAAAGGAACATTCTGGGAACCAAATAAAAACATCCCGCTCAAAACATTACCAGAACATCGCACGCAGCATTCTCAGAACCTTCTGATGGGGGACCTTGTTAAAAGATGCACGTTTACCTTTTAGTGTTCTGACCGGACCTGAAATTACATTTTAGTATATTCTGCTCGTCTTTTCTTTTAATGATCTTAATGCTCTGTTCTTAACTGTGTAAAGCTCCTTCAATTGCTCTATGTATGAATGGTGCTTTATAAATAAGCTTGCCTACTGTTGTTTGCCGTGCTGTTAGCTGAAACTTTGTATGAAGTCCACCTTCAACACAAGACATTCTTGAGGAAAATGTAAACGTACTGTAGGTCTGTCTTATAACAACGACAGCAGAGTTGTTCAAGTAAAGCCAGAATCTTGTCCGTTAACCCTGTCTGTGTCATCATCAATTAAACTTGACCTCCTGTGAGAGACGAAAGCTGACAGGGGGAAGCAGGAGCACACGCCCCGCCTCAAATATATAAGTCATAAATAAATGAGTTAAAGAAGTATTGTTACTAAAAACAGGATGGTCACTGCTGCTGGATTTGAACACGAGAATATGCTGCCTGGTCAGGCACACACACACACACACACACAAGCATTTGACGTGGCTACTGTACACATCCGCCCGTGTAAGGTGATGGCTGATAAAAGAGAGCATAAATCATATAAAATGTGGCCGCAGACTGGAAGGGGGAGAGAGGGTGGGGGTGGGGGGGGGTTTGGCAGGGAGGTGGAGGTGCGGACGGAGGGTGTAGCTGACAATTTGACAAGTCACTTTCAGGTCTCTGCCACCTCTGAACAATAACAGCAAAAGAACCTTTCAACATGCAAAGGGAGCTTTATCAGCACGCTGCAGACGCCGGCTGCAGGTTAACATGAGAATGAAGCATTAGCAGGCTGATAGCACGCTGAGGGATGCCCGGCACACACACGCACGCACACACACACAAATATATATTTATAGATGCGTGTGTTAGTGTGCGAGTGAGGGAGAGTTTGAGCAACAGAAAGCAATTGAAAATGTTTGACAATGGCCAGATGATAGAAATCCATCACTGAATTATCTCCTCAACCAGGCCTCCACGACACACACCATTACACACACACACACACACACACACACACACACACACACTCTCTCTTATCAGTGTGTGAGAATGAGCAATGTAACACAATATGACTCAGGCTTGAAATTACCTTTTAGATTGCCAGCCAATACAGCGAGCAGGTTTTAATGTCCACTCAGAATTCCCACGAGAAAGAATCAGGCTGATTTAGTCGCTCACAAAGCTGAAGCGTCGACATGAGGGGAAAATAATTTGTTTTCTTACAATGCTAAAAGTTCGTACTAATGGTGGCGACGCAGGAGAGGCTGAGGGGTCGTTTAAATCATCTTGCAGGGAGCTTCAGTGTTCTCAGAGAAATCCAGTACATGTTAAGATCGTGCTTCAAGCGGATATTTTGTCCTGAGGAAAGTTAATTTATTGACACTGACACAAAGGGTTAATCCTCTGAAAACTACCCGCGTATGCAGCACAGTCCATCACGTTACTGCAGCTTCATATCTCTTGCTAGGAAAGTTTTTCTTTGGCTCAAAAGGGAGTAATTACTTTACACAGTTCAAATACATAACATTGTTTTGAATATTGGTCGTAACTCGTACTAAGATTTTATTTTAAAGCTTTTTCTCCCATCGTAGACGATTTATTTTAGCAGAATCAATTATAATTTGTCCAAATCAATATTAAGATTTTTATTCATGTCTGTCATAAGTGGCCATTTGATAAGCAGAATAATGGACATTAAGCAGGTTGTTAAAGCAGAATAAACCCCTTCATGGGGAGACAAGATGTTTATCAATGTTTCAGGTTCATTTCTGCAGAAGTGACCTGCTCGCTGAACATTATCCTTTACATTTACAAAAGGCAAATGTATTTTGGAGGACGCATGGAGCTGCATGGGTCACCTTTTTGTAGAGAACATAATGTTGAAATGTTTAAATGAACGTATGTGTGTAGTCTCATAGATGTATTAGTCCTCTGATTAAAACAGAAGCAGAGCTCGACTCGTTTCATAGCTTATTGCACCCTAAATTACGACTGTGTATCAGTGTATGGAGTATGTGTATTGCTTTATTATGTGTATTTTTTTCTATTTCTATATCTGTAGTGTTTTATAGTTCAATGATACAGGAGGCTGTATATTTTATTTGCACTGAGCACGTGAGAATTAGCGCCTCGATGTGCAGCATCAGTTTCACACTCTGAGTTAGAAGTACGTTTAATTGAACCGTCTCTGTCAATTAAAATAGAAATTCAGATTTTTTTCCCCCAAAAGATCCGATCAAAGTGATTTTGTTACCTTAACATAAATGCACGTCCTGGCATCTGGTGTTAAAGTCCTGTGTAACGTCCACCATCGACCTGTGACTCATACATGTCCTGTAAATGTTCTCCGACCAAAATAAACCACAGCACAACTCCAGTTCAGCTTATTGTACCCTAAAGTACTAAGGTGTATTGGTGTCACATGTAGCCTATTAGTATAGTATTTCCATATGTTGTACATATGCTGTAACGTTTTGTAGTTTAGTGATACTGGAAGCTGTATATGTTAATTGCACTGCACTTCATTCAGCCGCCTCACGTTTGTGATAGTTTCTCGCAGCAGCAGAACACAGCTTGTGTTTGCGATCTCGACTCCTCCCTCATCGCTCCTTGCAGATTTATTTTACATGCAGAAATTTGAGGAGTGATGAGATCATATCTTAAACCCTCTGAGCCGGAGCCTGCAGGTGGATGCTGGGGTGGTGGTGGGGCTGAAAGTATGAGCGCAGTACTGGTGCAGGGCAGCGGTGGCAATGACAGAGCAGAGGGAGAGAGAGCGGAAATCCTGCAGCTTAAAAAGACGCCACGTTGGGAGGAAGTGTTTGTCAGGTGAGTGTGGAGAGTGACGCAGGTCAAGTGTGAAATCAGTGCAGGTGGAGTTAGCTGTCTGAACTAGCTTGCAGGCGTCGTTACATTTTTAACAAGAGCGAAAGAGTTGAAAATGTAAGTCTCTCTGCTGCATCAGTTTCATGTTCAGTAAGTAAAACTGCATCGTCTCTATTGAACAAAATAAAATAAACTTGTGCTCCCTGGTCCTCTGGTGTTAAAGTCCTGGGCTTTGCCCAGCCACCATTAACCTGTGACTCTGGTGGGGTACAGAAGTTTAGCGCTTAATTCACTTACCAAAACATTACCTCTGAATACAACCAAGGGTTATGTTAGACAGCACAATGTATCACAACTATTTGTCTTATAATATAATTGTTATTTTTAGGACCTGGTTAAAATTCAAGGTACTCCAATTAGCTGTGAAGTACAAAATGAGACATCTGTCTGTCCGTCCCTCCATCGGTTTGTCCGTCTGCCTGCCTGTCTGTCTGTCTGCATTTCACCAGTCAGCTGCTCCACTGAAAGAGACGATGTGTGAGACGGGGTGGGGCACAGCAGGGGGACGGACCGCTCACTCAGACACACTCAGACACACTGTCCATCACCGTCTCAGTCTACGACAAATTTAAATACTCTATTTACAATGTTTTACTAACATACAACGAACTAGCATTATGCTAAAGTCTTAGCACGAAGCTGACAATCACCCCCGTAAGTCAACATGATATGCGCTTCAGTGTTCAGGCTGAATGTGAGTGTTTGCACATCTGTGTTTGTGTGTAACAACTGGGAGACACAAACATTCATCATGTCTCGATGTCTGCCGCGCCCATAAATCTCCTCCTACTGAGAGTATGTGTGTGTGTGTAGGTGTGCTGTGTCTGTGTGTGCGTGCTGCATGTGTGTGCTCGTGCTGCATGTGTGACTTTCCGGACCACAAAAAAGGATCAGCCAAAATCTCCAAACTACACAAGCGTAGCATCAACTCCAACATATCCATATTGCTGTAACCCAGCTGCTTCTACACCACAGTCATAGTATTTCTCAGTCACATGGTCGGGCCATGAGACCCTCCACGGGGTGTTTTTGCAGCATCAGAGGTGTTGCAGTGTGCAGGCTCGACCACAGGGTGGCATCATTTCCTTTGCAGAACACACAACAGGAGCTGAGATCCTCCTGAGTCAGGCTGAGGAGACGTGTGAGGAGCTCGGCTGACGGAGGCTGACGGTGCTTTTACACTCTGATTTTATTAATTAGATAAAGACGAGCTTTGAATTTGGGGAGACATAAAGACGTATATCTGAGAGGGTGTGTGTGTGTGTGTGTGTGTGTGTGTGTGTGCAGGAACAGTGTAGTTATGCATTTTAAATTTTAGAAATCACTTTTTTGACTACATGAAAATTGAATAAAAAAATTTAAAGGTTTGGATAAAAGATTTTTCAACATGAGATGTGAAATTGGACGGCTGCTTGTGCTTCCAGACGATGCGTGTGAGAAGGAAGGAAATATGGAGGACGGAGGCCTTCATCGCCTTTCTTTCACTATTCTGAAATGCTAAGTTGCTAATGATTATTAGCATTTATTTAGAAACGTTTAATAAAGTTACACAAAAATAAAGGAAGCAGTTTCAGGTTTAAGTTAAAAAAAAAAAATGCAGGAGCACGAGAATGACGGAGATGCAGCGCAGACTTTCGGCCTTCTTCAGAGCTTTTCAGGCAAATAAGTATGAAGAAAATAAATTATTATTTATGATGAATAATTAAAAGTAATCCATAAGTTGTTGTTAGTCGGCCTTGTTGTTAAATCATTCTTTAAGTGTCGGCTTTAGCGTCCAACACTAAACATTGTATGTCAGAAGGCCGCATTGTCATTTGTGACATAAATAACTACAAATAGCTTTACAATAAGATGTAAACATGTAAGGAGAATTTAAATACTATAAGAGGTCATTTCTCGCTCGGTGTGGTGCCACATCTACCGCTTTTAAATCTACTGTGTTGTCACGGTGACAAACAGCTGCGTGAATCCTGAAGCGTCAGGAAATCAAAATGTCAAATACTTTACAAAATGATCAGAGCAGCGGCGACGGACGTCTTCATGTCCTTAACTTAAATAAACATTTATTATTCAAATCATACCTTTTAATTTAACCCAAAGAGGGACGTGTACTTGGTGGAGTTGGAGGAGACCAAACCAGAGACGTACACGGACAATCTCTTTATAACAATACAGGACTCTTTATAACAATACAGGACTCTTTTGAGGCCCTGTAATTGGAATGAGTACAGTGGGGCGGCTGTGGCTCAGTGGTAGAGTCGGTCGTCTTTCAATCCGAAGGTCGGAGGTTCGATCCCCAGCTCCCTCAGGCTACATGTCGAAGTGTCCTTGGGCAAGACACTGAACCCCAAATTGCTCCCGGTGGCATAGCCAACGGGTATGAATGTGATATCTGATTGACAGTTGGGCACTTTACGTAGCAGCCTCTGCCATCAGTGTGTGAATGGGTGAATGTGATATGTAGTGTAAAAGCAGCTTTGAGTGGTCGCAAAGACTAGAAAAGCGCTATATAAGTACAGTCCATTTACCATTTTACCATTTACAATGAAACGACAAGGTTTGTCTTTTGTCTGCTGGTCGGATGAATATGAAAGTGTTTAACCTTCATAAAGGTCCCCTAGATGGAAAGTCTAGGAGCCGATTAATGCAGCTATTTTCTATTAATATTACGTTTCATTATTAAAATGTATTTATGATTGTAGTACATCTCGTTATTATGCAGAAGAATGATCCTTGTTATTTTAAGAGTCATGATTGTACACAGCTTTGATTGTTGCTAAATTTAACTAGTTATGACTACATGTCTGCAGAATCATCTATAATAATATTTTATAAACGTAAATGTTTTGTATAAAAAACTGAAAACTGGAGAAGGTTCAAATTGTACTTTACAAGAAATAAGTAACTTAACTTTTAACTAAAAGCACAATATTTTCCGCTGGTAAAAAGGGGAGTAGACTCAAAGTAGCACTGACTGGAAATACTCTAGTAAGGTACAAGTAGCTCAAATGAAGCCTGATTACAGCATTTCAGGATATTATATTTAATGTAATTTTGCCCCTACATGACGAGGTGCCACAAGAGGTTTGATTTAAAATATGTCTTAAAAACAGATCTTAAAGGTAGCATTCATCTATTTTAACTACTGTAGGCCGTTAGCTCATTTCGCAGCAGGTAACACTGGTAATGTTTTTTAAAATGTTGTGTGAGAGAAAGAAGACAGAATATTAGTATTTACTGGCACAAACAGAGTTCCTACAGGAGTAAATTGAGAGCCGCAGCAGTCAGCGGCGTGTCGCTCGTCCTCACCGAGCCTATGAACTGGTCCTTTGTGTTTCCTGCCGCAGCTCGCAGCAGAGCCAGAAGCTCCACACGAGTGGTTGATGGAGGTGTAATGACAATGACAATTACAGCAATTATGTGTTATTGTAGGCCATTATGTATTTTGTAGGTTTTGAGATGTAGGCTTTTTCTGTAATTGCTGGCTTATGAAAGGCATAATAATCCCGGGCCAGCCAACCACAGAGGCTACCAGTACCCGCTGCCATGGCAACAAAACATTTATCCATAATGCCGCTCTGTGGATGGTGAAGACAAGAGCATCGGCAGCAGGCAAATTAGCCGTAATGGCAGAGAGAGGAAGGCGAGGGGGGGCAGGACAGCAGACAGAGGGAGAGCTGATGGGTGCTGCGGGTGTGTGGGTGGGGGGGCCTGTGATTGGGAGGTGGGCAGAGAGTGGGTGACTGTAGGAGGAGAGGGTATGATGACCATCTTTCAGACTGTGTGTTTGTGAGCAGAGTGCACAAATTATTACCCGTGTGTGTGTGTGTGTGTGTGTGTGCGTGTGTGTGTGTGTGTGTGAGCAACCTCTCAGGGCAGTTTGTGAAATAGTCACGACAGTATTAACACAGTATCGTGCACACAGACGTATTTCAGGTGTTTTTCAGTGTCAGTCTTAAAGAATATTTCGTGCCTGCAGGAAAGTCTCGTCCTGTCAGGCAGCACGACACTCGATCAACCAAGATAGCGCTGCTAATATCCCGCAGTGAACCAGAAAGCTTTGACATATTCATTTGGCCAAAACCAGGATTTGTTCTCCGGTCATATCCAGTTTTTTTGATGCCTAAACTTAAGAAAAACAATCACAGGAACCTAAATTAAAAACACTGTTTTGTTCAGTTTTTTAATTACTTTTGGGCCTCTTTGCCCTTATTGGGTAGGAGAGTGAAGAGTGATAATATGGGGAGGACCACGAGTCGGAGACGGACCAGCGGCCGCTGCATCGGAGGCCTCGCCTCTGTGCATGGGGCGCGTGCTCTCCTGACTGAGCAGAACCCCAGGGTCGCTGTTTTGGTTAGAATACATTATAAAAACTTTGAGAGGGAAATTAAGTCACGTTGTGTTGGTGACATTACTTATGTCAATCAAAATAATTCAACTAGTTTAAAAGGGGACTTGAACTTTTGTCTCCTGAGTTAAAGTTGTGTGTGTGTTTGACCCTTCCATCAACCCGAGGCATTGTAGTACAATGACAACATTTCACAACTTCAACCACCGCTTCTTTGGGGTCAAGTTCAAATACAGGTCTGTACGCAAATATTGTTTTACTGCATTTATTTCAAACTTAAAGTTTAAATGTCCAGGTACTACGACTTCAGACAACCTTTATGTGTCGTCACTGTTAATCTGAATATGTTTAGCAGATTAAAATAGACAAGCACTACAAAGAGAAAAAGTAAGTCATGACTTCGACAGTGAATCATCAGTGCAAGTTGCCAGGATGTTGTAGCCAGTAAGTTTACGATGAATGCTGCAAGGACGGATGTTGACACTGGGCCTGTGAGAGACGGTTTCAATTCATGAACCATTTTTGTCTTGTGCACCAACAAAACGGCTTTACAAATGCTTTTCTGGAAACACTTTGTTTATAAGCAGCATGTAAACATTTAATAGATGTTTATAACATACTATAATGTACATGGAAGCAGATATACGTGTGTATTAAAACATTTGTAAACTTCTATGAGCATATACAGGTCGATGCTGCTTTATAGACTGATTATAGAGAAATAATACTGTAGATTAATAAACCATTTAAAATGTCTTTGAGGTGCATACGACTATATTATTGTGTGTTAGTGATAACTCAATGTGTGTCTACTTTTAAAAGCTAAACAGGAGGACTTTAAGTGGGACACGATGACTCAGTGATGTTAAAACCAAAATGCATTGTGGGTAAAGAAGACGATGCATGGAGTAAATAAGGAGGATATCTGTGGTTCTGGTGCATCCGGTTATTTTTACGTGACATCGTCTTTATCCGGGTTATTTTTGTGTTTTGGAAGAGGATATTCTGGTGTGAGTGTGTGCGTGCGTATGTGTGTGTGTGTGTGTGTGTACAGTACATGCCTGGTGTGTGTGTGTCAGGGGTGGGTGGTACCGGGACTTGCAGACCAGCCCAGCATGGCACAGAGCAGGAAGTAGGCCAGAGGGGGATTAAATGGCTGCTGCGCCACTTCCTCCCTCTCCCCGCGGCCCATATGATGCTGCTCACTGTGTGTGTGTGTGTGTGTGTGTGTGTGTGTGTGTGTGTGTGTGTGTGTGTGTGTGTGTGTGTCACTGTCGAAACAGTGACAGAGAAAGCCAGGTCCCTGCAGCGACCAGCTCCAGTCGAGTGTTAAGCTATGACATCATCAGCTTGAGGGAACAACAAATTTGCGTGTGTGTGTGTGTGTGTGTGTGTGTGTGTGTGTGTGTGTGTGTGTGTGTGTGTGTGTGTGTGTGTGTGCGTGCGTGCGTGCGTGCGTGCGTATAGGTTAGTGTCTTACACCATGAAAAAAACCCAAATGTTCTGCTGCGGCCTCACTGAGATTTAAAGTCATGACTTACGACAGAGTTTGTAGCTAAAGTAAAATAGAGATGCCTCTGTGACCTTTTAATCCCCCTGCTCTCCGTCTGTTCTGCTAAATTTATTCCAATTATTTTGACTGCAGAAAAATATATATTTGATCTGAGGTTTATGTCGGGTCAGTTTCTACACAAAATACATGAGCTGGAGCGTAATTTGTAGCTGGAGTCGACTAATACGTGCTGAAGTGTTGGTAATAAAAGCAGAATGATATTAGTAGAAAGAGCAGCTGACATCTGAAACCACTGTTTTTACAATTACAGTTTCATTTCTACGGTGGCTGACGAGGGACATCATACTGCACCAGCCCATATGATTTCAATTAGGAGAAAAAGGCTCCAAATTCAGAAACAATGCAAAGTTAAAAACAGGTAAAACAGAGAACAAATACAACAGAAATAAGCTGCAAATTCAGTCATCACAACAGAAGTGCTCCAAGCCTGAAGGGGGCGCTAAGTGGAACAGCTTTATTATTGACGGGAGGGTGATAGAGAGAGCATACGGCACTGAAAAGGGCCTTTTAGTGCTTACTCATGCTGCAGAACTAAGGCCGGAGATATTCTTGCTTTTAAATCTTGCGTTTGCGTACACAACCGGCTGCATCATGAAGCTAATTGTTCACTTATTTGTCTATGCACTACGCGTGTTACTGGAGGATACCTCTAGAGGGCGCACCAGAGAGTTCAGGCCGTATGGCGACACTAGAGGAGGTTACTGTGATGTTCATTCTGAGATCACGGCAAAACAAGCGATAGCTTTTGTGTGTTCAGTGGACAGAACGCACTGTCTGCACCGCCCACTCCGTCTCTCCAACATGTTCCTCCGTGCACGGACGTAACGCTCCCGGACTTGTTTCCATTTAGTTTTGCAGGTTTCCACGTCGACTTCTAAAACAGAACTTATCTGTCTGCAGCTGTTTGACAGGCATGTTTGTCTCTGTGCAGCGGCAATGACACATCGTACACATGTGGGTAATTGAGGACTTGGTCTATCAGCTTGTCTTCAGAACTTTCTGCCATTGTTGTCTCTGCTGCTGTGTTGACCCTTTCACATCCCCTCTGCCTCTACACTGCCCCCTACTGCTCATGTGCGTACATGCAGCATTCCTTTTTGAGGACGTGCACAGCCAACGCTCCAAACCGTATCTCCAGCTTAACCTGCTCGTGGGGAGATTATCTTTAGGGTCTCTGCTGTTAAAAAGCACCTGATTCTTTATTGTGGGAAAGTTCCAGACCTACATGTGATTCTTGAGTATAATGTTTACATAATCAATATTAAGTTTGAAATATTCAAGCTTAGTAATTAACCGTAGGCATGGAGAGTCCATTAGGTCCTAAAAAAGATATTAACTTAGACATTTACACATTTTCTGCCAACGTCTTTCACTTTTTACAGCTCAAGCATCATTTTTTATTGCTTCATTATAACAACCTGACTTTAACATGAAGTTGAGTCAAATGACGCGTGAAAACACAATTTTTTTTAGGAGAATCAGTTAATAACCACTATCTTAATACCCGTTATCTTCAACTGGACTTTAAGGTTGTGTCGAGCCAGCTAACACCAAGAGAGCCTGGCTATGTCGACCTTGCTTTGGCAGTACAGCCCCTCAGGACCACATTTCACTCAAACAAGCAGTGACTCTGGGACTCTACCTCTTTGAGGCAGCCCATGAAGTTGTTGCTGACTGGAGATCCAGGCAGGTCGGCGGTGCTCGGGCTTCCACCCACGTAGAAGAAGTCGTCTGAGCCCAGCATGGTGTAGTCTTCCTGGGTGTAACCCGTGGTGGTCAGAATCCCGTCCACTGATATCGTCACCTGATGAAGAGGAGCGAACAGTGAGAGTGGAAAGACAGAGGATTTTAAAGATGTTCATTGGCCACTTGAGTCTGTGCTTTCACCTGTGATATGGATCAAATAGGACATAGGACAAATTTGATGTTCTTAGAGCCACACCACAGAGTTTAATGCAAACATGCAGGTCACACAGAAAAGCAGAGGACAGACCCACAATAATGAGAAGTAGAGACTAATAACTGCTGACAAAGCCTGGACTGAAGCAGAATCAGTGAAACACCAACGATGGAAGTTTAATGTCTGACAATCAAAGAGAAAGAGATTTAAAGCAGAAATAAATAATTGGACAAACCAGGTGAATTTAAAGGAGAAGAAAAGTGAAACCAAACGAAAGCTGGGAAATATAAAAGTTTTATTTTGTGAGAGGGATGGTAACTTGATGTAAATAAGTCAAAGAGACAAAAAGAAGAAGAACACAGCAAACCAAAAAGTGACATTAAGAATGATATCTACCAGACAGTGGAGCGTGTTTACTGACAGGTATCCAAAGCCTGTTTTCTTTGCAGGGAGGAGGGAGGGGTAACAAACACATGTGTAGAAGTGAACATGACAAAATATGAATCACATGAAAATGATGGACATTTATTCTTTGTATCCGAAAGCATCCACAGCTAAACATGTTCAGGAAGCTTGTACTTATGTTTCTTAAACTGGTGTGCTCTTTCTCAAAAAACATTAAAAAACAGACAATTTCAG
This sequence comes from Semicossyphus pulcher, assembly GCF_022749685.1. NCBI lineage: Eukaryota > Metazoa > Chordata > Actinopteri > Labriformes > Labridae > Semicossyphus > Semicossyphus pulcher. The sequence continues at coordinate 29,247,157 of NW_027211648.1, read as the reverse complement.
GCAGTTTGACGCATATTTAATGTTTTTTATCAGGGTAAATTTAACCCACTGAAAGACAGATCATTTCTGTACTGCTCTTCTTTTTGTTCTTTACAATATTAACTATAAAGTTGCTGCTAAACTCGTGTTTGTTGTAGTAGCAAACCACACTTGTTATAACCACCAACGGGCATTAATACAATGAGTAAGAGAAATAAAGCAGCCATCTAAAGCCATAGTGTCGACTGACGGTGAGCGGGATGAGATCACCCTGAAACTGTTTATCCTCCAGTTAAAAACATCTCAAAATTGGATGTTTAAAGGGAAAATATTTCTGTTGCTTTAACAGTGTAATCTGTTACACACAATGGTGGCTCTAAATGTCACACAGAGATACATTAAAAACATCTAGGTCACTGTCCTACCTTTAGGGAAGATGATGAGGGCCACACGTTAAAATTATTGTGACTATAAATTGAGAATTATTATTTTTCTACTTAGATTTTTTCCTATCTTCTGCAAAAAAAAACTGAAAACATGTTTTGTTCTGTGAATAAACTCTAAATTCTGAGTTCAATCCAATGACTGTATTTAAAGATGGACGACACGTCTCTATCTGCTCTCATTGTACAAAATTGAAGCCAGAATAGCCCCCGTGATAGCCGCTGCCATCTTGTGCTGGTGACGCCATTTGGAGCCAGAGCTGATCAGTAGAGATCGGCGGATCGGTGAAGCCACTTCCGTTAACCAAAACACACACTTCACAGCAGATCAGTTCAATGAGCTATACTGCAGCCGGTCAGCAGGGGGCGAAAGGGAGGTTTTGGACTCGCTTTTAGTAGCTGTCATGTCGTCCATCTTTTTTGTACAGTCTATGGTTCAATCTCATTTTTCACATGTGGTCCTAATCCTGTTCTGTACTACAGATCCCACAGGTCAGTAAACACATGTTTGTGTCGAGCAGCTGGATCAACCTGTCACACATTTCTTCTTTATCAAGCATCAAGTTTGACTCTGGTGAACTTTAACACAAAAATGTTCCCAGTGAACAAACGCAAACCATCTCTACATGACAGACACACGAGAACATCTGGTTAGCAACGCTTGCTAAGTGGAAGCTAGCATGCTAGCTGACAGATTTCAATGTCAGACAGCATAACGGTCTGCTCTAGGTGGCTAACAGAATGCTACCAGCTAACTAGACTATAAGAACTCAACTGGAAAACATCCTCATCAATATTCATCTGCAAAATATTCAAGACAGGCTTCCAACCAACCACAACAATCACTTTCACCATGACACCCCCCCTCTGTGCTTACCTGCCGCAGGTTGCGCGTCACTTTGACATCATGCCACGAGTTGTCGTTGAACTTCCCGTTGACCGGCTCCACGATGGCCTCGAAGGCTCCAGAGCCCAGGTTGATGACGAGGGAGACGGCTCCGTCCTTCAGCGCCAGGTTGACGTAGTCGGCTGACTTGCCGGTGTGGAGGATGAGGCCGTTGCGTTGCCACGTCTTAAAGGAGAGCGTGATCTCGTCGCTGCTGCTCTGGATGGGGTTCTGAGAGAGGTCGTAGCAGAAGTACTCCGAGCCGCGGAAGGTGGCCACGTTCTCTTCCCGTGCTGTAGTGAGAAAGAAAGAACAGTGTTGGGACGAGTAGATTGTGAATCATCAGCAATGACAGCAATGAAAATTAGGAAAACAATACAACCAAGTCAAGACTCAAGTCGCATCAAAGCAAGGCCCAAATAAAGCTCCAAGTTCTCTCAGGACAGACAAATCAAATGATTTAATGATTAATGATTAACTTGTTTCCTTTACTTTTAAGACCAATAACCTTTCATTTATAAGGTCTAAAGATTCAAAATTTCAGATCTGTGGCAATTTTTTATCAATTTAACCAGAACAAAAGTTGACTTAAACTGTCCAAGCCCCAATCCCAACTCTCTCTTGGCCTTATTTCTGGTTTTGGAGCGCTTTAACTGAACCTTCAGAATGGAGCTACAACAGAAAGAGGTTTCATTCCTTACTTAAATATTGGGAATAACAAGTTTGTTTTTCCAGTGTTTGCTAAGATATGAGCTTCTTTCCCCGCTACAGAAGTTACGTTCCATGTTAATACACTGCCTCGTTTACAAAGCATTCTGGGACTTTTCCTCTTCCACTTGGTTTTTCAGTCTGCACCTGAATATGCTTCGCTTATAGGGCGGCTGGAAAGCTAGACGACAACTACCCATGGATCCTTAAAGAAGCTGGACGCCCTACCTGTCATCAGCTGTTGTTTAGTTTGTATTTGTTTGTATTCATGTTCTGATATTCATTTCCTGTTTTACTTTGTATTTTGTCTCGTGTGTTGATCCACTTCCTGTCTTTGTTCTTTATTCCTGCCTTTCAGATTGCATGCCACGCCCTAATAATTCACCTGTGATGTCAATTAGTTTCACCTGTCCCTGTTCATCCCATGTGTATACAGTCTTTGTGTTCCCCTGTGTCTTTGCTAGTTCGTCGTCGTCTTTTGTGTGGATCACCCTGTTTCCTGGTGGCTCCCTGTGTGTTTGATTTTTCCTTTCACCTGGATCCACAGTAAGCCTTTTTGTTCTGCCTTTAGGTTCTCCATTTTGTCAGGATCTAAGATTTTTGATTTGGGTCCTCTCCCCTTTTTGTTGCATCCAAACTGTGACACTCCCCTCTGAAACAGAAGGGCAGGTCGAGTGGACGGCTTAGGATGCAGCAAATCAAGTCACAAGTCTCCACAAGACCTTAAAACACCAAATCATTTCCACGAAGAGGCTGAGATTAAAACGTGTGCCCTAAGTTTTACCAGGTCAACAATCACACCTTCTGCTTTGCAGTCTATAGTCAAGTCTTTGGGCAGTCCAAGTCTCAGGTGGACTCCGCTGGCTGAAACAGCTATACATCAAAAATGTCACTGAGCTATAGTACATGGTTTCTGAAATTAATTTGAAGCTACTAGACATCAAACAAAAATAAAGCAGGTCACAAGGCTAAAAAAACACTTGTGAAAACATCCCTGAATAATTTCAGCCCTCTGTGACTGTCGGAGTCTGTCGGGAAAACAAGAATCTTCAGAAATATGCAGCACATAAGGAAAAAGAATGCCTGCAATGGGAGAAATAAAGGGAGACCGCCGATAGCTATCATCTAACGACATCAAAGGCCTAATCTTGCCAGTTGAAATTGCCATTTCCTGTCAAATAGCCGGCTTGTGACACAGTGGTTACGCTTGTGATGAGACAGAGAGAAGCAAAGATGGGAGGAAAGCCACAGAGAGAAGAGAGAGGAGCGGCTGCAGACTGTATTTTTCACCTTTGTAGAAGAGGAAAGGGGGAATACAGGGATGTGCTGAAAGAAAGAGAGAGGGATAACACAGAGAAATGGTCCAGTCAGGAGTCGTTATCTGTGAGATCATCCTCAATTAACTCACTGTCGCTTAAGCAAAAAATACCAGACTGTGAGCTCAGCCACAACACAGCACAGAACAATCTATCAGCCAGCGAGACGCGTCGACGATCCGCATGAGTGCAGCTTTCATGTGCTCTGCAACAAAGCCCCACCCCCACCCACCACCCCACGCTGGAAAAAAAAGGAAAGAGGGAAAAATGAAACAAAATGGCCACGGCTTTCATCTCCTTAACACAGACACCTCGGGCATCACTTCCTCAAAGAAGAATCATCCCACACAACATGGACCGCTCTATCATGACGGAGGGAACGTACGCCTCAGCGAGTTCTTCTGGAGCCTTTGAACGTGGAAATGAAATTATGATCTCTGCGAGGCCTGATTACGCTCAGCCTCACGTGCTCCAACCTGCCCAGCCTTCTCTTGTCGTTACGAGCACACCTCTTTACTACATACTCGTCTACCACGATGATGTGGAGCTACTGCCAGGTTCAATCCAAGACTATAAGCACAGGTTCTGGACATCCAAAGCATGTTCTGACCAAAGACTGTATGTAAGAGGTGGATGTAGCCTCTGGTTTCAAAGTTAAAGATGCTGACGTGCCTTAAACCTGCTGTCTTTTCAGCGGCCAGCAGGGGTGACTCCCTTTGTAGATTGTATGAAACCAGATGGGAGAATAATCCTATGGTCCTTTATGGTCTCAACTCTAGTTTCAAGTCTTCTTCATTAAAGCACGATGTTCCCATTCTGAGTGAAATAGACGATATAGCATGTATGTTTTAGGGCATGGCAAGTAGGTACTACAGTGGCCTGTCAACCAGCATAGAGATGTAATGTCCCAATCCAGGGGCTGCATGCTTCGAAGGACGTATTTGGCGGCTAAATGCATCACAGCGGCGCATCAAGGCTGTCTTCTTTTAAAGGCTCCTTCAGATGAGGCCGAAAGATGTCCTCCTTTTCCCGGGCTACAAAGGTTCCACTGGGTGCTTCCATTGCGGCCCATGTATCCCGAGATTCATCACGCACCAATTCAAACGAGATCGCTGCCTCTTAAGCAGCCGAGGAATACACTTTAAATGTAAACGTTATTGGTTTCAACTCAATCGAATAGCTAGTGATACAGATTTTAAAATAACGAAAGGGGCCTTGAACAAATGATCTTTAAAATAACAGGTTAAGTTACGTGACGTTAGTTATGCTAGCTAGTTAGCCCGCTAGGTGCCTGCTGCTAGGGCGACAGGAGCAGCGTTTGGTGACGCAAGGGTAAGGCCGGGAACGCAAATAGGAAATCCTCCTTAGACCAGACTGCCTCATTTCAGTCCGGCCTTAGCGTCTCCACAGGCTACGAATGAGGACCGCGTCCTTCAAAGGATGCAGCCCCTGATGATTGAGACACAGCTGTACAACCTGTCCTTCCAATATGGTCGCTTGGGGTGTAAAAAAAAAACAAGATGGAGACCGCCAAAATGCTGAGCTAAACGTCTCTGTGGCTATGTCGACTTCTTTTATACTGTCTACGGCATTGATCAAAGGATTACAATCAGACAAAGAAACATGATTAAAAATAGAAAGCAATGACACAGCAGAACTCCAGTCAAGTACAGTGTAGACTGTACAATCAGACAGAGAACAAAAACATAAAATACATGCGATATACTTTTTCTGGAGCGTAATGAAAGGCTGGGTTTTTTCCTTGGTTAATACTTTCAGAAACCAGAATTCACCAACAATCTCCCCGAGGAGAGCTTCCACATTTCTTTAACAACTCGACATCTTATCTCACTGTCGCTACGACAACCTTGTTTAAAGTCTAACACCTCCAATGATGGGACAACAATCAATTATTCAAAGTCAGGAATGTTTTTTTACAGAGCATTCCTCCAGACCTTCATCCATCAGGTCTGTAATGCATAATGTATTGGCATGCATGCTTCGTGAATACGCTGTGTCCTGGTTGAGCATGTTGGCAGGCCTGGGGCAGCTCTTCACCTGGATCCAACTGCATGCAAAGTGTACTTTGTAAACGCAGCTGTAGAACGTACTACAGTAAAAAGAAGCACGCCATTTCAAAGGCAGGGATGGTCACTGTAGACTGTCAGCCGCCCAAACTGCTTTTAACCTGAATAGTTTGATTTTCATATCACAGGATTAGTGCCACACACGCAGGCCTACACATCAACACAACGTTCTGTTAGTGAGTGTATCGGGCCGAGCAATGTGGGAAAAATTGAAGAGCACAGGTGAAGTAAGGACAGAAAGAGAGGAAGTCCATTTAAAAGACGAAAAGTTAAAGCTGGATGATGCAAAAAAAATCACAAGATACGTTCACAAGCAACGAGCGTGGTTAGTGAAAAACACAGCATGGCGTCTTATTAGCACGTCACATGATCGTTCATTTAGACTAAAACAGAAAGTAAAGTGGGGTATGGTTTCGGGTGTGGCTAGCTTGACAAGTAGCTACCAAGGCAACATGAACAAGGCCTTTCTCAACGTACGGTCATACTAACAGACCAGCAGCTTTACATTAGTGCAGTAGCCTAGGTTCATTTTGTTTAAAGCCTTTTTAAACTAGTCATGATTAGCATCACACTTAATTTCACAGTTACCATAAATTAAGTTTGCATCTAAGCTACTTAGCTTACTTACTAGGGTTTAAAATTTGCTCACTCCTCTCCAGCTCCCCCCTCTGATCCAAATATGGTCACTTCTGACTCCATCAAAAACAAGATGGCAGCAGCTAAAACGCCCAACATGAGCCAGCAAAATAGCTGTCAACAAACCAATTAGTGCGTCTTCTTAAATAAAGTTTGGTGTTTTTTCTACTGGCTAAAAATGTTGCCTAAATGTTAAAGAGAAAGAGTTTGGGGAATCTGGGCAAGCTAACATGCTGCCTTGTTAGCTACTAGCGTCTTTCTTTGGGTCCAGATTTGGTTGTACAAATGACCAAACTGTCTGTAGTCATGTGACCTTAACACTTAAAGGTTAAAACCAGTAGGACGCTCATGTCAGTTGGATTGATGTAAATATTAAAGAAGCTAAAACTTATTGCACAACATCATTTTACGGTCTGGCACCAGAGAAATACATTTATTTTACTCTCTTTTGGACTGGCAAAGTCAACCTGCATCTTGTTGCCAACATGGCTGCCCTAAAATGAGAGAACATCCCTGCTCCTTCTTCATCTACGGCCCACTCGCTGTTTGCAGGGCTGCAAAAAGAACACTGACCAGCTTTAGATGATGATGTTATGGTGTGTAAACACACAGATCCATACATACAACATGATAATATATTTCTGTATTTCTAACATATACAAAAAGAAAGATTCGCTGCACAGTTACAGTCACCCAGAGACGTAGCCGTGGCTATTTTGTTGAAATATGGAACGATAATGAATCGAGAATGAAAAGAACTTCTTTATGAGTGGAATGAGGACGGAGTGAGGAGATTGTTATCAGCCCATAATGGTTTTAATGGCATCCGTAAGCTGTTCCATTTGGAGCCTGCATGTGATGGATGAGCTCCGATGAGTCCTGCGAGGGGTCATCCATAAAGATGTCAGAGGGAGAGGTGGCATAAGGAAAAGTTATGGCCGCAGTAAATCTCCCTCATATTTGGAAGGTAAGGAGAGGCGGTGTGCAGCGTGTTGCAAAGCGCCTGAATGTCTCCTGTTTGTGACTCCAACTTTTTAAACTGCATCTGCTATAAATTATAACACATTTTGTCTCAGCGTAAAGCTGTTTTATGACTTCTTTAATGTTCTGGCTTTAAGTTCCATGAACATTCCCACAGGGGTAAAGGTTGAACGTGACTGTTTAACAGTGCAGGATGACATTCTTTTTCTTCTTCATATATTCATATGATTTATTTTTTCTTGCAGAGCCCGAGCTACAAAACCAGTCAAAGTTGTATGCCCTCTTTGGTGTGGCATTGCGTAGCTTGGCTGGGCAAGCAGTTAACCCTACAAGACATATTTTCAATCATCATAACCGGAGCGACGTCTGCGAGCTACTTCAGGCAGGCAGCTCAAGATCTATTTAAGCTGCAAGATTTCTGCTCTCTCCCTCTGCTCCACCACTGTTTCCACCGCTGCCCTGGCCCAGTACTGCACTCATACTGTCAGCCCCACCACCACCCCAGCATCCACCTGCAGGCTCCAGGTAGAAGGGTTTAAGATATGATCTCATCACTCCTCAAACTTTTGCATGTAAAATAAATCTGCGAGCAGTGATGAGGTCGGAGCTGCTGCAACAAACGTTTCAAACTATTACAAACATGAGTCTGAAATTGAAATTGATGAACTTCTGCAACAAAACCAGTAAATGTTTAAAAATCAAGTTTCTATTTGTGGAATAAGGTTTTTCTGTTGTCCCTCAGATGGGCCTGCTTGGTGTGGTTGGTTGGGATGGTGATAAAAGGCTTCATGCAGCACAGAACCATTGTGTATGTTCTGTATGTTCTACACTAGTGTTTCCTTACCTCTTCATCTGTGCATTTGGATTTAGCCCAACCTGAAACGGGCTTTTTGGACCTCTTTGGGTTTTAATGTTTTCATGAAAGTTTAAATGAAAATGTGCATGTGAAAGTACTGCTTATCCTGTTCAGGGTCGTGAGGGGACCTATCCCAATCTCATTGGGTGAAAGGGGGCGCCAGTCAGTCACAGGGCCGACACACAGAGACAGACAACCTTTCGCACTCACACCTTCACCTACGGGCAATTTAGAGTCACCAGTGAACCTAAGGAGCATGTTTTTGGACTGTGGGAGGAAGCCGGAGTACCTCGAGGGAAGCTACACATGCACAGGGAGAACATGCTAACTCAACACAGAACTTTGTCCAAACCGGGGTTTGAACCAGTGAGTTCTCGCTGTGAGGCAACATCGCTAACCACTGCACCACCGTGCAGCCCATATTTAGGTGTTAAACTGTTCAATAAGCAGTCCCTACACTACCACACCACCCTTAATCAGGGATAAGATGAGGCAGGGGTAAGGATTGTCCTGTCCCAATCAGACAAATGTTAAGCCAAAGAACAGTATGTCACGCCATCTTGGAGTATGATATAACCTTCTTTCCTGCCTAAATAGATAACTCATATATCCGTCATGACAGAAGCTCATTAGGTTTTAGTCTTATGTTTAAAGGGAAGAAAGCTTACAGGAGAAAGTAGGACATAAAAAAGTGTCCCAGTAACCCTGACTTCACCCTTTAGTTTGTCCCTCAGAGGTTTGTCAGAGTTTTGTCATTTCGTTGGCAGACTTCTCTTCAGCTGTCAAATACCCGCCTCAGATATAAGTACAGAGTTAAGGCTCAAAGGCTGTTTAAACTTGGACAACTTTTAAGTGACAGTTAAGTATATGGTGAAATGTTAAACGATCTCTGATAAATTAATAATATTCATTGTTACGTATAAATCATTGATGTTACGACAGGCGTCAGAGGCACCAGCGTAATGGTTGTAGTCTGAATATGAATCTGCAATAAATAAGTCATCGGCTCATAAATAACAGAGTGACATGGTGATTTATGATGATGTAGTGGACTCACGAGCCCTGCACACGGTCTGACAGGCAGAGGAGTGAAGCGTGTGGTCAGGCTGGTTGTTTTTATGTTGCAGCAGTTAGAAGTCGTTTTATGCAACCCACTGGTCCAAAATGTAGCTCTCTAATATCTCATTTAAAAATGAGTCTAACCATTGGAACAAGCCCAAGCCATTACTATGTCCCTCTCACCTGATGACAGTGGGTGGAAACAGGTGAGTCTGCAGAGAGAGAACAGTCTGTTTGTTGAGAGAAAGCAGAGGAGAACACGGTGGAAGAAAGAGGAGCAGCAGAGTGGGGGACGCATTATCTCGGGCGGTGTTGAATGTGATTGCTGGGTTCGTCTTTCTCTCAGGGTAGGGACTGAAAATTAGAACTGAGTGAGACACTTAAGGGGGGACAGCATGTACAACTGCATCCCCCTGGCATGTCGAATGGAGCTGTTCGCCCACACCATCAAAGGAGAGGACTCATAGAAAGAGTGTAGCTTCCTTCTTCCTCTATTTGTAGCTCTCTAGATTACAGCTCCACTCAGAAGAAATGTTTAAATATATAATTATATGATTTATGGACTGAAGTGTGGAATTTTACGTAACGGTTCATCCAGGGTGATGGCTTCCCTAAAATGGGAAAAGAAGTGGGCATTTAGGACGCCGTTGAATTATACAAGTTGAAGTTTCCCATTTTAGTTTTACTCACATTAGGGCCTTAAAGTCAGGATATTCTGGCGTCTGCTGATCCAGTTATGACCATATAAGAAGTGGGCGTGGCCACGGTGATGTCACCAATTGGATTGTGGACGACCGTGTTAACCTACGTTTGGCATTTTGGCAATTACCATCTAGATTTTTGGAGCATGAAGTGGTCATATTTACGACAGGATGAATACACATTGCTAAGCCTCTATGCTGTTTGGCAACCTGTGATTGATAAGTTGCTACCGTGGCAACATCTCAGAGGTCCTCAGCTTCTGTAATGTGATTTATTTCCTAACCCTGTGGTTCAAATATGATCACTACTTGCTCCAAAAAACCAACATGGCGACGACACAAATGCCAAACAGTCGTCCACAAACCAGTTGGTGACATCTCTACGTCCACTTCTTATACACAGTCTCGAGCACATTTTTAAGAAGGATGTGATCACACTAACCCTTTTTATACACCGCAGTTCCACCACGACACCGTAACAAACTTTGCCATTATGTCACCTTTGCCATTTAACATAGAACCAAACAATAACAGTGTAAAGTCGCCCCAGTGTGTGTATTCTAATTTTTTGTTAAAGTAATAATCTGGAAGATTTTCTTCTAAATAAATGTCTGTTAAGTCTCTATCTCTGAATGAGGTAACACAATGGTGACTGAGCCGATGGCCCACTGATGAAAGCCTTTGCATTTGCAGTATATAGTATTATTATGGACTGGCTGTCTGTGGCAAATTTAGCGGAAAACATCACAAGCGGCGCCCAGTTAGTGACGCGTTTGCCATCAGCCAGCAGTGGTTGGTCTGCCAGAGAGGGTAGGCGGAGCTAAGCGGCTGCTTTTCCGCAAGTGTTCCGAGTAAACAGTAATCTAATATGGCTGAACAAACAAAGAAAAGATGGATGACTACAGATACAACTTCAACAAGAAGTGAAAATCCAAAGAAGAAGAAACAAACTCGACGCTCAGATGAAGCAAACAGTCTGAAAAGGAAAGCGACCGTCAGCCAGGAAAAAAGACAGGAAATGTAGGGAGTAAAAAGCGGGGGGATGACATGCACCAAATGATCGGCAGACCGGGAGTCGAACCTGCACAAACTTTACACACTTTGTTGCTTAGTACTGCTCATGGAGGACTCATGTTGGGTCTATCTCTAATTAATAAAGGAGTATGGTCTAGACCTGCTCTTTTTATAAAGTGTCTTGAGATGACTCTTGTTATGATTTGGTGCTATACCAATAAAATTTGATTGATTGATACGGCGCTGTTCGGCCCTGCTGGCTCCATCTCGCCTCTCTTTCTCCTCTGTTACTACCGCAGATGCTGGCTGAGAGGTCGAAGTTCAGCCCACCATTTCGCCTCTGTGTATTCTACATTAAAGAGGAGGTGCAACAGAGGCGTAATAATCCTGCCTTGAACTGTAAAAGAGGCAACTGTTCAGTGATTCGTCTTGATTGCTAAAACACTGGTATTGCTTCGCATGAAGGATCTAGTTGGAGTTTGAAGGCCTCCACCTTCAACAGACAACAACTAGATCTGATTGATTTAGAAAACAATAACTGCCAGCTAGCTACCTGCAGGAATGTCAATGTTTCTTCTTCATGGTTACATAATGGTGTTAACCTGCAGGAGGTTTTGGGTACTTATAAACACACAGTAACAGTAAAGTGCAGTTTTAATCTTATGAAGAGGAAGGCGAGAAAAACATAAATGACAAGATTATCCATTTATAAGCCCACTCCCTCTCTCTCTCTCTCCCTCCCTCTCTCTCCCTCTCTCTCTCTCCCTCTCTCCCTCTCTCTCTCTCTCTCTCGCTCTCTCTCTCTCTCTCTCTCTCTCCCTCTCACATGAAAATGACTCGTTTCTGTCAGAGCTGCAGGTCACGCCACCAAACCCCACACAAGCCGGCAGAGTGGGTGCCAAGCAGCTGTCCTGTAAGAAGCCATTCACAGCCAGCTCATTTGAATTTGCCAGATCCGTTTTTCATCTTCTGGCTTTAGCACCATTTCATTAATTCCTTCATCTTTTCAATTACACGTTTGTGACTACAGCAAGGGCGAAGGGGAGGCGGGGGAGGAGGGGAGGAGAGGGTGAGACTGTTACACAAACATCCAAAAAAATCTGCAACGTGTCAGCAGTGACGTCGAACATTCACAGGGCGGTTCAACTTTGACCTCTATCTCTGCTGGAAGCCAAACATATTATATATTATATTTAAATAACATTTATGTATGTCTTTGGATGGAGTCGCACGTCACAGGTGCATGTGTTAGAGTTTAAACTTTCTGTTATTATCCCTCGTCTTCATACTGACTGTGAAGTCACTGTTTGCATGTTATTTGTTTAAACATCTGCAGGGTGTTGCTCTTTAATTTCATATCTATTTAATGCAATAGTGCAAACAATACTTAGAGACGTGTATTCAGAAGATTATTGTGCATTGAATTGGATTTACTGAGCTCATGCAGATTGTTTCAGTTTGTGCAGAAGAGCAGAGATAAGGCTTAACTCATAGGCCCATATGATTCTGTCTGATGCACGAGAGGAAGGTCATAATGCTTTACAGATTTAAATTATAAGTTCAACTGTCTTATTGATGCTCTATAAACTGGAGACTGCACTGATGGGACGTACGATGCAGTGACTTCCTTCACTCAGATACACACAGCTCAGCAATCAACTGAAGGAAGTGCACAGTATACAGAACAACATGCAATATCAAAAGTTATCACTGTATGTGTTATTAAAGTGGAGACCATAATGATTCATCTAAAATAATGCATGCTCCATCATAGTGCTTTAATGTTAGGAAGCTAAGTGTGGTGCATTTTCAGTCTTGGCTACATCTTAAGGTGTGTTGAGGTAGTCATGTTATAAGCTCCGTCTATCAACGCCTATTTATTACTAGTCCAGTGCATCAGTAAGACAGTTTAACTTTCAGTATAATAAGTGGAGCCCTGCAGGTGCACAATTACGTAAGGGGTTCTTTTTGTTTAAAGCGAAGCAAAGCTACCGAAAGAGAAGTTTTGCCATTTTTTGGTAATGAGTCCTGAATAATTAGTTCTGAACTTTATGATCTTTTAGAAATCCCCCCCGCTGACCTGCAAACATGAGCTTTCTGTCATTTATAGAAGGTGTCTCACAGGGCAGTACCAGGCTGACTGAGCTGACGGCATAAAACCAGAGCACACATTTGCACCATTTTCTGTACTGAGGTTTCCTTTAGCACCACATTTTCTGACTGTATAAAGATGGACGTCGCGTCTCTACCTCCTCTTATTGTACAAAAATGAAGCCAAAACACCCCCAGAGCGGGCGCCATCTGGAATATTAGAAGCCAGAGTCTGCAGTTCAGCTGTTGGAGCTGCAGTATTGACGTCCTGCCCCTTCCTCTACCCAAAACACACATTTAGCTTGTGGTCAGGTAGGGCTCAGGTAGGGCTCAGGTGGGCTCAGTCTGCAACAGAGCAGCTTCTTGTGTCGGTCTGAAGCAGATATTCACGCTCATGGAAAGTTCAATGACTGTAGTGTTAGTGTTAGTTACGTCTCCTCTCGCCGTTCCTCCTCTACTCTGCTGCTCGGGAACAGAACGCTGCAGGAGCCCCATTTGTCAACAGAGCTGTCAATCATGAGGCCACACCCCCTTTTTATAACATCAAATAACTAATTAAAAGTAAACTTGTCAGAAAAATGAACACTTGGACATAAATCAGCATGATAAGAACTAACTATAATGACAGAAACCATGTTTGAGAAAAATGTATTTGACGTGTATTTTGATTTTATAGTTTGACTCATGTCCCATCTGTTAACATGGAGGAGGCGGGCTTTATGAGCTATACTGCAGCCACTCAGTGGTTATCACGGCCTACAAACAACCTCTAGATGGTCACATGATACCAACTGTGGATTAAAAAAATATGTCTGAGCCAATAAAATTAAAGGAATATAATTGAGTACAATTGTAGGATTGCTGGTTCATTACAGCTGGTGGAGGGGCCATTTAAAACAGAGTAAGGAGCATGGACTAAACGTCCAGTTAATAATCTGAAGAGACACATAAGAGAGACAAACAGCAGAGCCTGAGAGGCAACACAAATCAGCACAAGGAGCCGAGGAACATGACGAGAAAATTATAGCTTCGGTCTGAGGAAGCTGCTTTGCATTGGACGAGGTTGATGGAGATCAATACAGTAATGTAGCCAGCATTCTGCATGCACACACACACACACACACACACACAGGCGTGGACACACACCAAAGAAGTTATTACGCGCCCCAGTGAGCGCATTATGATCTCACAGCGACGACATGATGGCCGCTGGTGCTCAGATGGCAAAAAAAGGAAAGCAAATACGAAGCGAGAGATGCAGGAGATGCTGCAGGCGCTAAATTTAGGCTGCGAGGTCGATGTGACTCAAAACACAACATTTTACCCCAAACACGATGATGACATCACTCTCATTAGCTCCCAATATTTGTGTTTGTTTATTGACTTCCTCATGAGTCATTTCATCCAGGCTGTTTCTGGACATTTTGGTGCATTAAGAGCGACCTTTTATTATGAGATTTAATTACGACTCTAAAGATGTTACCGCACAATTAGGCTTCCTTTTTCTTTTGCCCTGTGTCATTTAATCAACTTAATTATCATTAAATGATGGAACCCAGTATTTCTGGTTTGATAGGATAAGGTATGGAGCAGATCCTTACACAGAAGGAGAGAATAACATCCACGTCTGTAGCCGCTGTGCCGAACATGCAGCGGTGAATAAGAAACATTTTTAAGAGCGCTTCATTCCTCTCGCTGGAGGGAGGGGGGATGGAGGGCAGATAACCATCAGTAATTTCAGCGAGCTGGCGGATTTCCATTTGTTTGGTGGCTTGACCAATGATGCGTTGAGATGTCTGCAGCAAACGGCGGTGTGGAACAGAGAGGAGAGTGGGGTGGGGAGAGTGTGTGTGTGGGGGGGGGGGGGGGGGGGGGGGCTCGCTGAGGCATTAGCTCAGAGGAAGAAAAGGAAGAGGTGCTGCCATTTTGACGGCGTGAAGAGAGTGAAAGGCTGAGCTCCTTCACACACACACGCAGATAAGAGATGATAAACGGAGGGTGTGATTGGTGTCGACTGATTCTGGATGTCAGAGGTGTCAGGTCTCTGAGAGCCGACCTGTCCTGCCCCACAGCAGAAATACCAGCACTGATGCCACCGTGTCGTTCGCTACAAACAATCCAAAATAAACACACACGGAAATAACCAGCAAGTGCTTTTGATTTACAACATGGATTAACACTCAGCTAGCATAATCCAACTAGTTAAAGCATCATGAGGTCGTAGAAAGGACCAGTGCTTAAAGAGGAATAAGGAGTTTTTCTGCAGCCTCAACAGTGTGCATCAAACGGATCTCAGGCGACCATAAGGAGCGTGCAGTTTGCCTCAAAAAAAACAATAACAGCAGAAAACTACGGCTGCCATCTTTTGTGTCATTACATTGTAGGTTCGTTGATGACGTTATTAGTTTCCTAAAAGCGTGGTGTAAAACTGGGTGGTGCAAAGCTCGCAGCCTGGCTGCAGAAGATCATCGCTTGCATAATCCCGTTAAAAGTTTCTAAAATAAACAGATATACTAGATTGAGCCTTTTTTCTTTATGCAACAGGAAAATCAGACTTCTGTCTTTTTACGTCATCATGTTTCAGGATTACATTTTTCCATCATCCTGTTTAGATTGATCTAAAAATAAAATCCAGAATATCTAGAGCATAACTAGTTTTTTTGGGGCCTTTTATGCCTTTATTGATAAGTGTTGGAAAACGCGAGAAGAGAGAGTGGGGATGACACAAAGCAAAGGTTCGAGGGTGGGAGTCAAACCCCGGGGTCGCCACATCGAGAATTGTAGCCTCTGTATGTGGGCTTGCTGATTTAACCGCTGAGCTAAACTGGCACCCACGAGAGCATAACTCAAATAACAAAAATAACCTTTAAGTCGCATTTGA
This sequence comes from Semicossyphus pulcher, assembly GCF_022749685.1. NCBI lineage: Eukaryota > Metazoa > Chordata > Actinopteri > Labriformes > Labridae > Semicossyphus > Semicossyphus pulcher. Next base: position 29,231,519 of record NW_027211648.1, on the reverse strand, counting down.
AGATACTAAATAAATAAGCAAATGTATTCTCTATCGCAAATCAACAGACCTTTGCTGGTATAAATAAAAATATCTCACAGTTAATATAACTTGAAGAGCATTAAGGGATATTTAGTCGTATGAATGAGTTTTGTGTTGTTATATTAAAATGTACAGGTTAATTTCCCCCAATCGGAGATCAATAAAGATCTTAAAATTTGATCACGGAAAAACAGTATGTTTGTTTGAAATGAACGATTTTAAAGTCATTACATAAACTCACTTTCATCTAATATCTTTTTTTATTGACTTAACCTTTGAGATCATGTTCTACAGATTAAAAGGATATGAAGCCTAAATAATGAAGAAAAATACCAACGTAAGCGGTGGGGAATTTTATTTTGTAGATTCTACGGTTAAATTAAAGAAATAAATTACTAAAACTTTGTTTATTTTGTCTCTTTTTTATTTGACTTGCACAGGATGTACGAGTGTGTTCATGTGTGTATATTCACATATGCACGTCTTCCCACATATGCACAAGCGAAGGATGACCCCCTCCGATCATACACACACACACACACACACACACGACTCTCTCAAGCATGACAGCAAGGTTGACTTCGTCCCTGGGGGCTTTTCATTTACTGCCCAACATAATGCCACATCCCCAGACCCCCCCCCAACCCGATCCCAACACACACACACTACACATAGACACACACACATACCCACACACCTCCTTATTGGCTATTATCTGGGCTGTCGGAGCCTGTGTTGATACCTAATGAAGGGCCACGGTTGCCATTTCTCAGCTGACAGTCGCCATGGCTACGGGAGAACAGAGGAGGAGGAGGGGGGAGGAGGGAAGGAGTGTATTTAAAAGAGTCAAATGAGACAGAGAAAATAAAAGGCGAGGAGGAGCGGTGGTTGAATACAAAGTGAGATTTGATGTTCAGACAATTTTGAATATTTCAAAAAAATATAGGAAGATGGAAAACGTGGACGTAGTGAGACAGAAAATTCACAGCCTCACCTGGACAGACAAGTGACTGACAAAAAGCTGTGAGAAGGAAACCAGCTCGCTTCATAACAAGGAAACATTTTACTTTAAAGGATGATTTATAAAAGCCTTTTCTCACTCTAAACTCTTACAGCAGCTCGGCCAGAGGCCCAACGCTTCAACATATGACGACCTAGGTCCCCCCCCCTTGAGCATCCTTTCTGGACACTGTCCTCGAGTTCAGAGGTCTCCAAACCTTTCAGATCATTTAAAGCAAGGTACCAAACCAAACTTCCCAAGAAACACGTCTCACTGCAGATACAAACAACAGCCACACACCTCACCATAATAATTATAACAGTAACAACATTTTATCATCAAATGTAAACGTTTACTTGAGTTCAGGCTGTGACGGACTTCACGTCACACTGATCCCACACTGCTCAGCACAGGAACATTTAATTTCTAAAAAACTTTAGAAATCAACTTTAACACCATTGCAATTTAATATTAACATATACCAAGTGTGAAATTTTTTCACTTTAAAATTGAGGACTTGGGACACTTTGGTTGCAATAATTAGGCCCTTAAGCGAGGCACCACCAGAGGTCCACTTAATGCAGGTTTGTAATCACTAGCTTATTGTTTGATGTGCTAGTCTGAAGAGCATGAGAGCTCACTCACCAACACGCCAACATGAGACTTTGCTGGTACAACGGGGTTCCAGTCAAGTGTAAGAATAGTTCATGTTAACTCCATTCGGGGGCTGGTTTAGCTCAGTTGGTAGAGCAGGCGCCCCGTGTACAAAGGCTACAGTCCTCGACGCACTGATGGCAGGTTCAACTCCGGGTCTGTCAATCATTTTGTGCATGTCAGCCCCCACTCTCTGCTCCCCTCATCTCCTGCCTCTTTTCAGCTGTCCCATCTAATGAAGGCAAAAGCCAAAACATTTAAATGCTGACTCCATTAAGACGCCAACCTCTTTGTAACTTACATTCAGAAATACACAAGTTAGTTTTAAAATGTTTGTACGCAAGCTGTGTAACCTATGTGCTTACTTTAGCCCTTTTAACGCCGCAATCCCGCCTCAGCGCCGTAACGAAGCTCCGCCGTCATGCAGGCTTTGCCATTTTACATTGGACCAAGCAATTCCGGCATCAAGCCGCCCCGTGCGTTGTTTTACTGAGCATGCCGGCATTGCGGAAGACTAACGTGCGCACAGTGTAGGCAAACCGCGTGCTTCATATGCACACATGCCGCTGTTCCACACTGCCAGCTCTGCCGTTCACACTAGTCTCATCTGTTACTACCTGTGACGCGGGCTCAGAGGTGGAGCAACTTAGCGTAATAATACCGCCTTGAACCAGCAGCGTCGAGGGGCTTTAAACACAAACCATGATGTTTTTCCTAATAATCACAAGTGTTTAGACAAATCCGAACTGCAACCTGTCTCACAGTATTAACCATTTGTTTACTATTGTTGCAAGTAAATTCATTAAAGGCAAAAGGTTCAAGTCCAAAGTCCAACTGGATGTAGCAAGTGTATTATTGCTAACTGGTACGCGGAGCCATGCACCTGCAAAGCCGACTCTGGAGGCGAATCTAGATCTTCATGTTTTGAAGCTGGGAGTGAGACATGTTGTTTATTTCAACACGAGTTTTAGTATCATAGTTTGCATCTTTCATTAACCCCAATAAAAGACTGGAAGTTGGCTAAACTGTAGCATGAACAATCCCACCAGGGCCAGATACTGATGTTTATATTTTCCTGTCTCAGTGTTTTGGTATAAATCATGTTTTTTCTGTTGATGCTTTGAAAAATTGTTCCTGAAACTTTCCTGCCAATAAAACTTTGCATTGACAACAACAAACAGTATTAAAGCTGAAAGAGTTTGAAGGCATCTTCAATATAAAGGAACATCATTTTTAAGATGCCTTTCTTTCCTGCTTGTTTGTTGTTATCTTTACTTTACTTATCGATCTCTCAACAGGCTCTCTTTATTTGGCCTGTAAAACTTTGATTAGACACCACAAGGTCTTTGTGCTCTTCTCTTTTCCCTCTTTCATTGTCATTTCTTATTTTAATCTTATCCCCTCTCTGCCTCATCCCTCTCTTTCTCTGTCCTGTGCAGTAAAACAAATATCTATATGACCCCCCCAGCCCCCTTTGTTCCTCTGCCAGTCACACTTTCTGTTTGATTTGTAATCAGGCTCCTCTGATGGACGGTTTGTCCTTTACCTGCAGGACATCATTGGGTTTTGAGAGGGACAGATGACACAAGAGGCCACATTAATCACAACACTAAACTCATTTCTGCAGGACAGTTGTAAGGTGGTGGGCGATGATTCCACACACACACACTGTCTGCGTGCAGGAGTGTACGTCTGAACGATGAGATGTGGCAGGGCTAATACTGCGTGCACTCTGCGGCCTAATGAGAAGACGCTCGGGTCAGGATGATGAGACGCCTGTCAGCCTGCGCGATGACTGCAGCTCGCCTGAACAGCAACACGCTCCGTCACTGTGTGTGTGTGTGTTTGTGTGTGTGTGTGTGCTGGGGTTTGAAGTGCTTGATTAATGTGGCAGGCTTTCACATAACGACATTTGCAATGTATTGTTATTAAGATTATTCAGAATTAATCAACTACAGCTCGACGCTAACACACAGCGAATTCTCAAACCTGCTTTTGTGGATCGTATTTCATCAGCTCACCTGTATGTCACGTCTCGTCCTGCTGCTTCGGTCATTTGATTCATTATTTAGTCATTTCCTGTTACTCATCCCTCCTCTCCTTTCACTTTCTGACCTTGTGTTTCGTCTAGTGTGTAAAGTTTTCATGATCTTTTTAATGTTTTCTTAAAGTCAGTTTTCTGCCTGCTCTCTGGATTTCTTTGCCTGCTTTGGACCCTTTCTTACTTCACCGTCCTTTAAACCTGGACTTCTTGCATTTTATAGCTTCCTTGTTGCAGTCTGCTTTTCTGTGTTCTTGTTTCTGTGTTTGCACTGATTGTGACACAGCAAAGCCCCTGGTGTGTGTCCTGTCTGAACGCCCTTTTTAGTTAAAGCTGTAGCTTCTGTTCACGCTACATGGCTAATTCAACGCTTTTTAATTGATTATTTTTTAAAGGGGGGTATTATGCTAATTTCAAGCTTCATATTTCACTCTGTGATACCTGTGGAGTAGCTCTGTGCAGGCCCTCATACAGCCTCTGCCTGAAACCGCTCTGTCCCTTTAAGAAACCCCGCCCCTACAAGCACACTTTCTTCTGATTGGCCGGTTCTACAAAGCCTGCATTTTATGATGTCACAAAGTGCCGCGTGTAGAAAAAACCTGGCATTTATAGCAGCCTGCAGACTGAGCTGAGAATTACTCCAACATACTGTTACCAACAGATTTGAAACTTCACCCACGTTGAGTCTGAACATCCAACATTGTAACATTATACGTCTTAAAATGTGAAACAGCTCTTTAAAGAAATGTAAGCCAAATTAAACACAAGCTACAGAGTTGTCAAATTTTGTTCTCCTGTGTGTTCCTGGGTTTGTCAAATGTTGGATTTATTCTGGTCTTATGTTCTGTAATGTATACATGATGAACATGATCAGATAATTTGCATTTCCTCTCACATATCTCCATGTCAACTATTAAAAGATGATAGTTATAGTTACACATCAGGTTGGTGCAAGGCTATCAATATAACAGCCTCAAAAGGTGAGACCTGCACACCTTCTCCATGCTCCGTTTTGATCACACTTTGAGCTTTGTAAAGTTGAATTGTAACCTGAAGAAACACATTTTGATCCTATTTAAAAAGTCAAAACATTGTTCTTATTTAATGAATGTGAACATTAAAGTTATAATTACAATTTAAAAGTTCCAGGTCAGAACAGGTGAGACACACATTTAATAAATGTACTGTGTTAGATCGTCAGTGCACACAATTAACTCTGCAGTAGGGGTTGGACAAAATATCGAGTCTTGACTCGTGCAATACAATTATCGATAGGATGGCGCCAAGTATCAATATTTGAATTTACAAATATACAACGCTCTAAACGGAGTTCCCTGTGATTTTGACTCACCGTGTCTCTAAGGGCCCGATCAGACAGAGCGTGTTCTGCAGGCTGTAAAACACGAGGCGCACAGTGCTGCCTTTTTTGTTGAAGTCTATGCTTTAAAAAAAGAGCAGCATGCTGCGCCTTTTTTTTTTCTACTGTTGTCAAGGCAACCACCCAATCATTAGCTGTCATTAACCTAACCGTTATATTGTAAACTGACAGAAGGCCCGTCTCTCCTTTCATTCGATTGGACAATGAGAAAAAACGCCCATGACGTTGGGCGCTTTTCTGCTTTGAGCAGAAGTTTTTTCCACTCGAGGCGATCAGAGCGTTTCCTCAAAAACGCGAGGCGCTCTGCAACGCAAAAGCAGTGCGCAAAAAGCCTCTCATTGAAAACAATGACAAAAAAGCCCCCAGCTGCTAAAACGCGTTCTGTCTGATCGGGCCCTAATTCATGACTCCTCGTGATGACGCTTCTGACGTGAATGAGAGAACATGAAAGGAAATGAACTGGCCGAAGACGACGTTGACGGCAGGATAAAAGAAGAAGACAGCGGCATGATGTCGAGATGAGCCAGCCACTTTCAAATCCAAAGTCCTGATTAGGTTTTACAGTTGTTCTATCGTTGTGTAAATTTAATTTACGGACTGAAAAATTGTTTCATCTCAGTTTGTGTCAAATTCTGTGAAACTGACACCAAACTGCAGTAAATAAATACATGAATCCTGCACTGTACGTTGTATTCTTCACTTAATCAGATATCATGATGTATCTTTGTATGATTGTCTTGCAATTTATCAATTATCGCAGAATCGCTGTATTGTGATATTGTTGTTATCGCGGGCCACGTATCGCACCTCATATGGTAGTTACCCTGTGATTCCTACCCGCACTCTGCAGTCCTACAACAAACATGAGAATCTCTCCGATGTCTTCCGCTCATCTCGATATGAAGAACATTTGTCCAAAAAAGCAAACATCCAAAACTAAGACGAAAAAATGTCCAAAATTATTTACAAAGATTATTTGTTTTGGCTTTTTATGCCTTTATTTTAGAGGACAGTGGATGGTGGCAGAAATGGGGGAGGAGAGAGGGAGGATGACACACGCAAAGGGCCGAGGGCGGGAGTTGAGCCCGGGGCCGCAGCGTAGAGGACTGTAGCCTCTGTATGTGGTCGCTGATTTAACCGCTGAGCCAAACCGGCGCCCTACATATTTAGAACAAGGAAAATTAGTATGAGTCTGTACTTGTGTGCTTTTGTCTGTGGTGAGGCCTAGGTGTTCGTGTTCGCAGTAATATGCTTCAGTATGTGTGATTTTATATTTGTACTATACAATTCGCATGCTTCGCTTTTCTTTTAATGTAACAAATGAAGGGTGGATGGTATATTTGCCATCCACCCTGCACGGACTGACTCAGATTCCTTTCTCAAATTAAATACAGATAAGTGTAAAAACATTTTTTAACCAGTTATACTTTTTGAAACAATTTTCCGTGGGCCGATTCAGCCTATTTTTTCCCTTTCACTCATTTTTGTATTATTGTTTCCGTTGGATTTTTCATCAAGTGTGATCTGTGTTTCTGTGTGTAAAAAAAAGTATATGTAAGATAAATGTTCCTATTTTTTATGTCCAGTTTGCTCAGAGAAAATCTGGAAGCCTTTTGATGCCTTTGATGATTAAATGTGATTTACTCGACTTTTCAGCGCAGGTGAGAATGAACCTTCTACAAAAAAACACGACTGCAACACAATGCAAACGTTTACCTTTTACCATCGTGTTTATCTACACACAGACACACATACTGTAGGCCTTTGTGTAGGCGTGAAGCTGACAGGGGGCGTGGGGGGTGATGGGTTGAGGAAAATCGTAAGTGATTTTGGATCGTAGTGGGGAAGCCCATCAGTCACACACACACACACACCCACGAGCTACCCCCCAGCCAAAAGCACACACACAAACACGCATACATACAAACGCACACACACACACAATGGGCCTCAGCAGGCCTTCCTTGAGGCTAAGTGGCGTTAACCTCTTTCTCTCATGGGGCCCAGACAAAAGCCCCAGAGGAGCGCTAATAATCACCTCTCGATCTGCCCCTCCCCCTCCCACACACCAGCTCCAGCCCAGTCTGGGCTCCACTGTACGGCATCATGTAGGGAAATACATTTATATCAAAACACAAAATTATCCTACATAATATTAAATTTATTTTGAAAATCAGGCCTAGAAAAATCTAAAAAGTATCCAATAAATATTCAAAACCCCAAATTTATATTTTATATTTATGACTTTCTCATGTTCAGTTTTTGCATCACTGCAGGCCTTATTGCAGGACAATATTTCTCAGTCTTTACAGAATAGATTCTTTTTTTTGTTAAGGTAAGATGTTATTTTTTGACACCTGAAACAGTTGTTTTATTGATCTCTTCAAAGCAACCAGACTCAGTGGAAAAAAACAGCAATTTTACCTCCTATAAGTTTGAAGAGTTTTGTCCACACTTTCCTCATTGGTAATTTTTTTATGCATCACACTTTATTGTTTTGGATCCAAACTAACTATTTAAAATTTCAAAGTCACACAATAACACAAACAAACTTACAAATCGAAAAAGCTGTAGACCGGAAACTCAATTTTCCTGCAGGGTAAAATGACTGTTTTTGCCAATGGAGTCTGGTGGCGCTGAAGAGAGCGATGTTACGGCTATTTGTGATTATCAAAAACACTTTACTCCTTCACAAAAAAGGTCTATCTCTGTAGGGTGTCTTTCTCTAATGTTGTCAGACACTTAGAATAACAATCTGAGCAGTCAATGACAAAAACAAGAACTTTTAGTGGACGTATTTTGACCAGGCACATTTTTTCCCCATTGCAGCCATAACAGCATGTTTGCAGCTGCCAGCTGAGGCAATCTGCTGAAGCAACTCAAAAACTTTGTGTTCCAGTATTTCATTTACAACACAAATTATTTAAAATAATTATCATATAATATAAAAATACTGGATTAACTCTTAAAACTTGGTAAGGGTTAGGCAACGAAAACACCTCAGCTAAAGATTAAAGATAGACTGAGAGGTACAGCCTCACACTTTTCTGCTGTAAGAGGACAGGCCTTCACACGACCACAAAGAGTTTTCACCGATCACTGATCATTTGACCAAACAAGCATTAAGACCCGATCTTCATTAGGACACACTAAACAACATGACACCTCTAAGTGTGATCGATTTAAGCTGATATGTTCACAGTATCAAATATTTATCAGCCTTTACTGTATGCGTGAGTGTGTAGGTGATACTCATCCTATAGAGCTAAGTGGAAAAAAGCACTGGATGATATATGAGGCCTATTGTGTTTTTCTGTGTGTGTGTGTGTGTGTGTGTGTGTGTGTGTGGATGCTGATAAGCTGAGGGTGGGAGCGGTATTGGAGTGGAAGTCACTGGTGTGTAACGGCACACACACTCCTCCTTGATTGGCTCCGTTTCCACCCACACCACCCATCCCCACGCAGCATCTTTTTTTTCCCACAATTCCCTATTTTTCCTCTTGAAACAGCGCTTACATCTCCCTCCTCTGCTTTCTGTTCTTCACTCCCTCTGTGGACAGGATGAATAGTAGAACAACAAGAGAGGGAGGAACCAAAAGGAGCTTGTTAACAACACAAAAAAGTGGAGGAGGTTTTGCTTTTGTCCAAGAAAGAAATAAAGACAAAAAGAAAAACAAAGGAGTCAAATACACGCTCCAATTTTAGACAAGATTATATAATATATAAATTAGGAAGACTTGCAGTAAATACATGACTGCTTTATAATGTAAGACTATAAAGTTTCAAGTGTAATAAAGCCTTAAAATGTTCAAAATTAATGCATTTTTATTGTCATTATATAGAGATGTGTTATTGCCCTGATGTCATGGACTCCATGAGATCAGTTGGTACCCATATGTAGAACATCTATTTAAATCATAAAATACATGGAAACAGGAAGTGCTAATATTTTGAAGTGCTTGCCCCACCAAGCCCCTAAAGTTGGTTATCAAAGTTAGGGCTGTGATGGTAAACGAATGGCTGCAATACTGCGGTTTAGTGATGCCAACCTCGGGGTGGACCCAGTGACCGCCATCACCGCTCATTTTTTTTATCATAGACCCAGTGAAGTTGCTGCACGTCCTGCGTCTTTGAAAGCACCTCATCTTTCCACACAGAACAATACATTATGAATGAATATGAGTTTTAAAAATCACAGTAATCAGCAAAAGAAACCTGGCTGTCAGAGCACCGCTGTTTCAACCCTCTGTGTATCTCATCGGCGCAGACGGGGCTGTGTGCAGTCTCGCAACATGCTAGTTTAGCCGCTACAACAACAACTCCGTCACCACGGATTTAATTTCAACAAATAAGAAAACTAACTTAGCAGTTCCATCGCTCATGCTGTGTTCACTCATGTCGATGATGTTTTACTGTCTGCGGGACGTGCTGTAGTTAAATTAATAAAACAGACCCCGGCAGCGGGCTGAGGTGGCGGGAGTGTTAAGTGTGAAAAATTCAGTACCGTGACAAAGTTCAAATCAAAGTACATTTTCTGTGATCCACATTTTAGCAAATGCGAAAACAACACAGAAAAGGCCACTTAATATGGCTTCTGTAGCTATGACACTTAAATAAATGAACTCAGTGAACATCGGATTTAAAGTATTTTTTTATGGTTAGCTTATACATTTAAATTGAATGCTCAGGGCGTCGGTTTGCCGCGTGTCTTCCCCCGTCCTCTCCTGCCCTGTTGCACTGTCCTCTCTATAAATAAAGGCATGAAAGGCCAAAAAATTATCCTGAAGAAAATAAATAAAATTAAATGCTCAAGATTTGTAATTAGTTACCTCACAGTCAAGTTGTTCAGTCTATCTTTTACCCACTGTCTCTCTAATGCTCAGTGTCTGCTAGCATTGTGCATGAGTCAGTCATGGCTGCAATAAAATAGTCACACTACAATGTAGTTACACTATTTCTACAACCCTAAAATAAAAATAAATAGTATAATAGCAACAGAACAAGAGGACACATGAACTCTTTCACTGCTGGAGAAAGTCCATTAGCAAGTGCATCAGCTTTCGCTTACGGTAGGAAGAACGAATCGGGACATTTGGTGGCCATGGTGTTAGTGTTAGTTATTGCACCAAGGTTAATGTCATGTGCATCACTGCAGCTTAAAAAAAGCCTGCACAACATGAAACACTGAGCCCTACAGATGAATAGAAATGAATCCACAATTAATAAAGATGAACGTCAAAAAAATGCGCAGACAGAGAAAAGGAAGTAACGTGAAGGGGCAGGAGGGGGGAGGGGACGGCGGAGGTTGGAGTGCAGGATCTGGAGGGAAAGAGATAATGGCTCGCTCTCCTCCTCAGCTGTCATGTGAGCGCCGTGTTTCAGTGAGCAACTGGCCAACAGAGATAGGGCCCAGCTCCGTAATCTGCTCTGCAAACACACACACACACACACACACACACACACACACACTGAAATCCACAAAAACCCACCTTATCAATGATCAAATTTACTCAGGCGAGGTGTTCATCAAAATCTGTGCGCTCAGTAAACTGCCACCATTAATCCAACAAAGAGCCGTTTGAGAAAATGAGCACTTTACCTTTAGGGCATGTATGTTTGTAAGGAAGTTACAGGTGAACGGTAAATTTACTGCACATATTGGACACCTTTCTACCTTATCAACAAAGAAATGACATTTGCCTTTCATAATATCCCATCATACACACACACTCACACTAGAAGCTCTTCCTCCTGAGCCACAGGCTCCACTTCAACAGTACGTATCATCTGTTACACAGAAAGTTTCTGTGCATAATTTTACAAATGTCCAAAGCATCCTCGTCCCTGGTAGTCAAATACAAAAGCTTTGTCAAGGCCCCCTTTGCAATCTCATACAGAAGCACAAGGTAGCGTCTGTTTGCCATTTGCTTCAAGGTCTACTTTCTTCCTTTCTTACACGTCATCAACAAAAAATGGTCCGTTTAGTTTGGGTAAGAAACAAAATCACTTGCTTTAGTTAAAGTTATAATCGACCATCTCAGTTTTCTTCTCTTTGGCGGCACCTGTGGTGATAAACAGTAATTGCAGGAGCAGACTTCCCAGATATCCAGACAGTGCTGCATGTGTGACGTCCACGGTCGGCTCCGGTTGTAACTCTTGATTTTCCTGGCTGACGGTCGCTTTCCTTTTCAGACTGTTTGCTTCATCTGAGCGTCGAGTTTGTTTCTTTTTCTTTGGATTTTCACTTCTTGTTGAAGTTGTATCTGTAGTCATCCATCTTTTCTTTGTTTGTTCAGCCATAGTAGATTACTGTTTACTCGCAACACTTGCAGAGAGCGGAAAAGCAGCCGCTTAGCTCCGCCTACCCTCTCTGACAGACCAACCACTGCTGGCTGATGGAAAACGCGTCACTAACTGGGCGCTGCTTCTGATTTTTCCCCTCAAAAGTTGCACCAGACACCCAATCCGTAATACTGCAAATGCAAAGGCTTTCATCAGTGGGCCATAGGCTCAATCATCATTGTGTTACCTCATTAGGCGATAGAAAGAGACTTAATAGACATTTATTTTAAAGGAAAATCTTCACTTTAACCCTCAAATTCCACAGGATTCTGGAGCGTTCTGTGTGTGCCGCGACCTCCGTAGTCAATTGCAGCCATTCAAGTCAATGCTTGTGATTCCACAGCACGCGCCATGGCCCGTCTCCAGTGCGTCCAAGAAGTATCTCTCCGCTCTGCTCCGCTAAAAATACGCGCGGGGTCTATTTTTGACGGAGGCCGCTTCAAGCACGCGTCAAGCTGAACAGAGCAGATCGTTCCAAACAGGAAGTATCACACAAGCGTACAGCATCCAGTCATTTCAAAATAAAACACCATGTACCGACCGGTACAGTTTTTTTCCGTTTCCATAACAACAACACACTGAAATCTTGAAAAAAGAACAGTTTTAATAAAGTAGTGTCCTCAGCCATGGTAGAAGCACAAAAATCACAGAATGATCTCCAAATGAGCAGATGATCAACCTCAAACTGAACTGTTGTCATGTTTGTGTGTTGCTCTGTTTAACGTTGATGTTATCGCGTGATTTCACAATTCTCCCGTGATGTTGTGATCTCCAGAATCTGGCTGCTTGGGCCAGCGCTCCGCTGCGCTGCTGATCAGACACGCTTCCTGTGGGCAAGGGCTCGCGCCGTCTGATGGACCAGAACCACGGCGCAGACGAAACGCACCGGACACGGATCCTGTGATATCCAAGCGTAACCCATCCATCACCTGCCCCACCTCCACCCCAAGCAGACTATATTAGCTCAACTGCATCACCTGACTGCCCACAAGCCAGACAGACAATATTACTGGGGGTAGGTCCAAATCTGGTCCAACCTGTCCGTTACCTTCCAGTGCCTGTAAGCTTTATTATGTGCGTTAAATTGCACCGGTTTGCCTGCTGACATTTGCACTTGGCCCTTCTCCTGCTGTGTGCGCTCCAAGCCTTGACAGCATTTGAATAAGACACAAAGTGTGGGGTATGTGCTCCAAAAGTTAACGGAGAATTTAGGAGATTAAAGAGGTTTAATGTTACAGTAACGTCTGCAAAGTTATCATTTCAAGTTAACAGAAAACAGCTTGAGAAATCATCACTGTCATTTTAATCACTTTAAGGTGCAATTATTACGACAAATGAAGGCTGAGCCGCCGGGTGGATGATGAACAACTGAAGAGCAAAGTAACAGAGACGAGGCTGGACTGCACTGATACTGATTACAGATTGCCCTCTACAATTGGGCTAATTTGGCTCCTTGGTCCATCTGCTTCCATCAATCTGTGTAATACCAATCCACACACACACACACACACACATAACCTAAGCACAGACACGCACACACCAGCTACTCTGATCCCAACTGTGTAAACATGAAGACAGTGGAGGCACAACCTAAACACACACACACACACACACACACAAGTACAGTCATTCATGCAGCATCCTGACATGACAGGATGACCCTGTAGCTGCTCCCTGACTGTGGGTGTCAACAGCAGATGAAGCCACTGATACAGTCCACAGAGGTCCCACTGTGGACAGAATAATGTTTGGACGATGAAGTGGGGTTATGTCATGGCTGATACTGCACGTCTGTCAAATACAATAGAATGAATCCAAGGCAAGAATACACATCGAACCGAGAAGCAGGGTCTGTTTCCATCCGTGTAGGTACAGCAACAATAAAGATGCTTATTAAAATAACAAAATTGGAAACTGTTCAAGGGAACACATAGATAAAAAATACAATAGAAAGCAATTACATATATCCGATGAAAAGAATCAGAACAAAACAAACACATGAAGAGAAGCACGCAAAATAAAAACCTTCACGTCTAACCAATCACAATTCAAACACACCAGACAGAGTTTAACACAAAAGCTTCAGACCCCAAATCTTCACTCTGAAAGTTCTGCACTGCTGCTGTGTGTTTCCAGTGTTTTGAAGCCAAACAACAGCTCTTTCTTTGCAGCGTGTCCAGCACCGTTTGGTCATATTTGGCCCCTATGTAGGTTGAATTTTTACATTAAAATGAGTCCATCATTAGTGATGGTTTGCATTGTTACTGATGGTTGTAAATAGAAACCCTAATGGCACAAGAAGGCCAAAGGGAACTCATAGGCAGTGGAAAGTCTGGACACTCAGAAGAAGTTATTAAATAAAAAAAACACCAAAATAAACTTCCTGAGCACGTCATGTGTCCATATGGAGTTAATTTTGTTTCTTTATTATGTAATCAAACAGAAAAGAGACACGTCTCTATTGGCTCGTCTCGATCAGAGTGACAGCTTGGCAACATGCACTGTTCAACCTAGTTGTTAAGTGGTGACGTCGCACTTCTGCATTTAACCATTTCTATTTAGCATCCCCTATTTATAATATGTCGCAGTGCTGTTTTCCTGGCTGTTTTAACCGTTCTAACAAGGCTAGGTCAAAACCTAGTATGTGGCTGACCGCATCAGGTCAATGTGTTACAAGGACTGTCCTTATGAGGCAGATGACAACGTGTCTGAAAGCAGGTGCGCACTGTGGACGTAGGTGAGGACAGCGGATGAGCAGCAGAGGAGCAGCCCCGCTTACTCCCCGAACAAAATATCCAGAGCCGTATAGACAGAGAGTCGCGTTGATGGAGGTCCAATATGCTCCATGATCCACCATTGCGATATCGCAACACTCCCTCTCTACGGATGTGAAAGTACCGTCACTCACTCACTCCCTGACGTGTTTGTTATCAGAGAGAGTAAAAAAGATGAACCACGACGGGACATTGTAAACGTTTGGCTTTTACCGGTGGACGCTACGGTTAGCTGACTTTGACTTAAAAGCATGGAAATGGTTGGTGACTGAAACCTGAAGAAGTGGGTTCACAGCAATAAAAATCCTTATAGAAACTTTCAGCCTCATCAGGAGTGGCTTATCTTTGCTTGTCTTGGCTACAGGTTGTAGCCACTCCAGGTTTGTTTGATTGCATCATAAAGACAAAACTTAAGAACATGAAAAATAAGAAATTGCATCGACCCACCTCCAAAATATTTTTAGAGTAATTACTATTACTACTAATACTACTATCTATTACGAGTTTTTAATATCACTTTTGTACAGCAGACTAGCAAAGTTTATATGTCTGACAGCCCTTTAACGTTTTTGAATATTGACCAAGTTTGCAAGTCACGCAGAGATCCTCTGCCTCTGCAGAATACATAGTGACATGCTTTACTTAAAGCTCCTGTAAGGACTTCTTATTTGCTTGTGAAACAGGCTGAAAGTAATTCTGATGCCTCTTATATGAACTACAAAAGCAAACAGACCATCAGGAAGAAGCTTGATAACTTCTCCACAGTTATTTTTAATGTTAATGTTCCCACTGAGACGATATCAGACCAAGCGATTTACTGTGCAGGGCTTTGTTTATATTTTCCACATAAAGACTCACAATGAGTGAAACGTTTGACAGTTAAAACAAAGTAAGCACGCAAACCAAAAGTGCCTCACAGAAGCTTTAATATCGTTAAAAATTGTTGACGCTAAGTCTGCTGCTTTGCTTTCTTTTGTTTTTCATTTCACCTCAATCAGAAAATGAGCCGGTGTCACTCCGCTGTGTTTTGCTCTGCACTGCCACACTCAGCCTGCGGGCATGTTCTCTGCATATGCAACATGACATGTATCAGAGCAAACGCACACCAACACAGGCCTTTGTGCAGACACACTGAGTAAGGCAGTGGACATGTTTGACACTAAATAGACTTTCATTGCAGTGAGTTGTTTAATAACAGTTCCGGTGTCAGTGCATAGACGTAGACGCGGGGTATGAAACATAAAGCTGGTTTACCTCCGTGCTGCGGCTGCTGCTGGGTAAACAAGGTGACTTTTCCAACAGGATCTCATGTTATTTTGAACATGGTGTTATTGTTGGCCCTGCCCTGGGCTCTACATGTAGCTGTGTCTCACCTCTCACCTCACTTTGCATCATGTCAGTGTGGAAACAGAAACACTGCAGGCAGAGCTGCTGGACAACTTTACAAAATTTGGTTGCGATGTTCTCCCGAACAGGAAGCCATGCAGGGGTCACCACATGGAAAAGGTTGAATAAACACCAGTGACTTATCTACCCAAAGCATAGGCCATGCAAGAAGGGGCTTGTTGACGGCTTTGAAGCCTCGGGTTCGGAATTTTTTTTGCCCGCCTTCTTGTTTTTTTGTAGCATGATCCATCCATCCATTATCTATACCTCTTATCCTGTTCAGTGTCGGTGGGTACACCCTGGACTGATCGCCAGTCAATCAGGGCTGACACATAGACGCTGACAACCTTTCCATGCTCAGACTCGCCTACGGGCAAATTAGAGTCACCAATGACGTATGTCGTGGAACGCTAATCTGAATATTTAGCTACTCCTACAGTACAACTAGCTTGATTAGCAAGTTGCCTCCCAAAAACACTGCAATTATGAAATTAACTGGGAAATACTGTATATTGGTTAGTGGAACAAGGTTTCAACCAAATGTACCAACACCTCAGAGTCGTTTAGTACATCCGAATGCTGAACAGGACACTTCTCAGGTCGCCATGATAGTGACCTTTAATCACCCAGAAGCCCTGCTCTAAAGCATACCCTTCTTTATCATCATCGTACTGAAAATGGGACCATAATGTATAAAACGAACATCATGCTGTATTGACAAAGGCTTGAAACTAGTGATTAAGACCATAAACTCATGAGGAAAATGTTAACTGAGGTAATAAATCAACCAAGAGGTAGGCTGATTTTCTCACTCTCTTGTATACAGTTAAGTTTCCCCCTGCAGGCCATTAGAAAGAATGCAGCTTTAAGACATTTCAGCATTAGTAGAAATTTGCGGTACAATCATAGTTTCTAAGCAGAACCTAAATTGTTCCTGCGTATGGTTTCACATCGCTCACCTTAACAGTCAAAGGTGGTAAGTGTTTCTTTATGTTGAATGTGTGCAGAGTGATACTTGGAAAAAAAGGGAAAATAGACCTCACATAACCAGATACCTGACAGGGCCTGAGGAAGTCAGGAAACCCTACTTTGATGTCCCTGATTTTTTTCGGCGCTGTAAAACCTTGAGAAAGGGTGGTCCCCAGAATACACGTTCTGCTCTAGTGTCCCTACAACGCCCCAAAGACAAGTAAGCATGTGTGTGTGTGTGTATATGTGTGTGTGTGTGTGCATTTTTGGAAAAGGTCCCAGGCTTGGCCAGTACCAGGTCTCATGTTCACGCCGTATTACCTCAACCATGACACACACCCACAGCAGAGAAACACTAGATGAGCCGAGGCCAAAACAGCACAGCTTTCGACCATCTACACACACCAAACAGCTCTCTGATACCTCAAACACACAGACTGCCTGAGCCAACAGTCCACGAACCTGACACACAACAGGGCTGCAGTGTGTGTGTGTGTGTACAGAGAGGTCTAGATAATAAAATGAACACCTTTTTAAATATCTGTAGTAATAATCCTGCAAAATCTGAAGACATAACAACTCTACAACTGCACTCGCCAGTATGAAATGATGTTATTTGTTCAGCTAGTTTATTTAAATGTCTTTGGGGTTTGTTTTATTGTTTTGTGTGCATTTTAATCCATTTTTCTGCCAGATTCTCTCTGCAGTGTCATCATGGGGAGGGTTTGGACAGGGATGAACTTCACCAGGAGGTTGTAAGATATGGGAGGTCTCATATCCCCAAGATTCATACTCCACTGTCGTAGCCAACGAAGTAAGACATAGGACTACCAGTGGAACAGTAAGCGAAGGAGACGCCTCATTTCTGTTGGTATGCACAACAAAAATATGGTTCATGGAACGGGGGTGTAGAGATGTGTGTACAGATTGTTGTTCTAGCATACTGTCACTCTAACATGAAATCTGCTGGTAGCATGGGGGATTTCTGGGCTCCTGGCATTTCTGCGCTAATGCCAAAGTAACCCTGTCGTCTTCATCGTCCCCCGAGCCAAGCAACTGTTAATCAGCTCAGTAGTGTGTTCCCTGTCTTCTGTCTGGTAGAAGAGTCATGTCATGGTTCTGTTGTATGCTTTCCAGGCTGGAGTTCATTCTCCGGCTGCACCCCACCAACATACCCCACAGCCTGTGGCTTGAAAACCTCCTGCTTTCTGGTGGTCCAAAGCTTTTGTGCTAGCGGCCTGAACACCAACACTCCCTCTGTGATCCAAGCTTTCAGTCAAACTGACAACGACAACAAGTAAGAAATCTGTCCATCAGAAAACTTGCACATCTTACAGAGCATAGACAGAGCTGCCAGAGGACATCAGATGGAAAATATTATATACATAATATTGATCCATTTTCAATCAGTGAGGCCCGTCCCCAGAAATACTTCAATGAAGTTTGGAACTCCCACCTGCACCTGATCTGAGGATGATGTCATACTATGGCTGCTCAATTAATATTAATATTAATCCTTTTGGCGGCGATATTGACGTTTAAAATGCTCCACCCGTAGAAAACTCTGCTGCATATGAAATCAAGCGCTCCCTAAACTAACAGCCCCTCCCTCAGGGGGCGATGGAGAGGATTTGCCTTCTGTGGTTGTCGTGGTTACAGCAGCTGTTAAAAACAGGAGGAGAATACGTAGCTGTCCTCGTGAATGCTTCTGTTGATTTCCTAACGATCTCAGAATATACTTCTGTTACATCTTTGAAGTGTTGTTTGTGCAAACGTGTCATGAAGTCGACTAATGCTCAGACGCGTTTTGAACGCTGCTTGTTTTTACACTAAAACAGGAAGAGAGCGAGTCAGTCATTAAACTGAAACACCGGTCCCTTCAGAACGGCTTGTCAGCGATTGTTTGGAGGTATTTTTGTTTTAGAGCGGGTGATGTTAAGAAGAAAAACTAATATGCAAAGAGGCCATGATACCTGTGTCTGTGTCGCAAAGCAACACGACTAACGTGTTCAAGCAGCTGAAAAAACAGAGCAAAGTGCAGCATGATGAGTGTGTGAAGGCCAAGAGGAAGGACGAGCTGCTCCCCGTCCTCCACCAGCGTCATCCAGAACGAGACGCTGTACAGAGACACCCGATTCCACCGAAGTCCCGAAGACACACTGAAAGTACCAGAGCAATTTGCCTCTAGAAGATGCACCGAATTAAAGTCAAGAAACCAGTTCAGTCTTAGTTTGATGAAAAATTTGATGAGTCGAGATGCAGCACAAAATGGAACTGAAAGTGTTGCTCTGTTTATTTAAATGTGAATAAGTCATACCTTATCATTCTGTTTAGCAACTTAAATCTTTTGAGCTCAAATCTCAGTTATTTTTCAAAAAATACTGAGCTAAAAGTGATGCTAATCACCTTGTCAGGAAAATACTCAAATAAATATATGTAGCATCAGAAAAATGGCAGCTAAAAATATTCACTACACCTAGCAAGATGCTTAAAACTGACCAACAGCTATGTTCAAATACGGCTGTCTATATATAACTCCCACCTCCCATAGTCAGCAGAGGGTTGGGAACTGTATGTACATCTTGAAGAAGCATCTGCAGGACTGTTGGGATACAGCAGGAGTCCCTGAAGAGCAAGCAACACGAGAGGTACCATGCATGTGTGAAACTGACCTCTCATTTGAAAACTAATTAAAGATTAAAATCAGAGCATATTTCTCTGCCACACGTGCAGCATGTACATTGTTCATTACAGGTTGTAACTACAAGGATAATATCTTCATTATCCAGTCACTCACAATGTTGCCTTTAATTTGGACTAATTAGAAGATAACAATCCATTCAGCATTATCAAAAAAGTAACATGTATCTTAAACTAATCAAACGGCAGATAAACAGACACTACATCCATGCCCACATACAGCATCCCGCCTCTATCAGGGAAAAGGCGACTCTATTAGAACCCAGAAAACACAGTGCGAGCAGACATGGAGAGCCTATCCATCACTCGCCTCCAGCCGCAAATGAGTGTTATTATTGTGCTCAGGAGAGTGCAGAAATCTCAGCCCCGTAGGAAAGCTTTTCTCTGGAATGGGAGGAAGATACCGCCTGTGATGGCGGGGAGGAAACATAAGGGCATTAGAGGAGCCATTTGTTTTCACTCGCTGAGAGAAAAACAGAAATATGCTGCATGATTTCAACAAATAAGCTGATTTTCTTTTTTTATAATCAATAATTTGCACGGATGGGAAATCTAAAGAACCTCGAGCTCTACCTAGAGGCCGCTACACAGATTACATTTATAACACTAATGTTATAACTGAAGCTAACACTGCATTGTTTTAGCAATGAGTCATAAAAAAGGTTTGTGCATTGAATGGATGGTCGTATTCATTATGGATGTATTTGCCATTTAATAATATTACACATGTAGCCCTCCCACACAACTCTCATTTTGTTGATAAAAATCATAATGCACCTGAGAACTCTATGATGCTGTTTAGCATTGGAGATGAGTTGGTAAGAGGTCTACTAATATCTTGGATATGCACAAAACAAAAAATATATGACTCTGCCAGGGTGCAGAGAGGCCATGTTAGCTTATGGTTTTAGACTGTCAGTGTGAGCTAAAGTTAAAGGTATAATAAGAAGGATTTTCATAGAAAAATAAAATATAGACTTTTACAAATCATCACTTATGGGCCTCTGAGTGTGGGAGGGGTTCAAATTACCCGGCGGTTAGCATGCTAGCACAAAGGTAACAGTGACAGCTTTTGAAAACAGCTGCCTGTGGTAATTCAGCATAAAGGGGAGTGGATCGAGGGCAGCCAGTGAAATCTGGGCACAACTAGGCTCCCCTCGTTTCCCGTCATTCGCACCAAAGAGCCGTTCAAAAGAATCGATCGTATGGAATGTCAAAACACACGTAAACAAATCTTGTTCACGAGTGAGGGTAAAATGGATCGTGAGACTGACAGGCAGGTTGGTGCAGCGTTCTGGTTGTACCAAACCATCGTGGTGACAAGGAAGCTGAATCTTAGAGCGAAGCTCGCAAACATCCAACTGGGAGGAGACCCCAGGGCAGACCCAGAGCTCACTGAAGGGATTATATATCCCACCTGGCCTGGGAACGCCTCGGGATTCTCCAGGAGGAGCTGGAAAATGTTGCTGAGGAGAGGGGCGTTGGATGGATGGATGTGAACAAGTTTATATGTGCCTTAAATTTGAGCAATTTCACATGGGGCTCTGAGCTTTTGGAGTCAGCCTCAAGTGGCCATTTGAGGAACTGCAGTTTTTGGCACTTCTGTATTGGCTTCATTTTACAGCCCCGGAGGATGCTGCTTGATGAATCCCGGTTAATGTTATCTGTCACAGATTTTAGATTTGCTTATATATGACTTTGAATTTAACTTAGGCTGCTCCAAAAGACAGCTCTGGTGCTGAGAAAGTCAACATAACTTGTATTAAAAGGTTGAAAGTGTCCAGTTTTGGAGCTAGGCGCTACATGTTCCTTCACTTGGCCTGTTAGCCTCGACCACCTTCCCTTGTCTCCTGTGCAGTTTATCCACCAACCGTAGTTTGTGTTCACATTTGTTCTATTCGACGGCTTTAACAGCAACATTTGGAGAACTCATCTGGTGTGCTCTAAGAAATGGATTCATTATCCTGCCATAGCATTTGTTCTGCCTCCATTATGTATCTGGCGCGAGGCTCATTGTATAAGCAGAGTGGAATTATGTAACACTCTGCAGGTTGATGAATGATGATTGGACCGTGGTATTCAGCACAAACCGGCTCATGACAGACTTATTAAACATGACTGCTTCACCTGGATAGAGATCTATGAATGTGTTATCCCTGAGATTATGATTGAATGACTAATCTCTTCACTGATACAATCTTCAGTGGTTAGTAGGAGTGAAGAAGGAGCCGTCACTGTTGTCTCTCAGCTGTGCCTCATTTCCACTCAGGGTGCGGTCGGTCAGAAGACGCTGAAAGCTGCTTTATTTGCTGCCAATGCACCAAAATAAGGTTTGCATACATTTTCTTCTCCGCTCAGTCATTGACAGTCAGCGTGCACCTCCACCATCTTTTTCAGCTCTCGCATTGTTCCACATGACTGAGCTCCAATGATCACCCGATCGCTTTTACTCGACTATAACTGCAGCAATCATAAAGTTATGACAGAGTAATACTGGTCACTCTGAAGGGAGAAATGCTTCAGTGTTGCTTTGCTCTTTGATATTCTCCGAGTCTGACTGGCTGCTTCTGAAGCGTTCGACCCCAGAGAGGAATTATCACTTCAGAAACTGTGAAATGAAGAGGAAAAGTGGGAGAAGCTGTAGCTGAAGGTGACCTGCGATCTTTCTGCATTACGGCGCGGCAAATTAAAACGTCGCTGCTATCAGATGGAGGAAGGCTAAGCGGATATACACACCACGTCAGGCTGGCTGAACAAACGTAGAAGGTGAACGCGTATCACTGATTGATCTCACTCTTAGATTAACCCGTCTCATGTAATTCCCCGTCAGCATAATTCAACCCGCTAAATATTCCCTTCAGCCTTTAAGTTAATGCAAATTCCCACAGAGGAAGGTGAGTGAAAATATTTGCACTGTGTGCTGTTACTGGAAGTAAGATTGCTTTTTGTGTGACATACCTCAGGGCTGTGCACCGGGCCTTTCAACATTCATAAGCTCAGATAAGAGAGGTCCATTATGTCTCATGCAGAATGCTTATTACAGAGAGACACTGGCTGCGATGCCTCAGAAGCTGTGAAGGATTTCTCTCAGAGGTCAGCGTAACATCAGAGAGTCATCAGTCTGTCTGTGTCCTCTGTCTTAGAGGAAACCTCACAGATTTTGCAATTTTCTTTAACACTATGTGTTATGAGGCGGTTAGAGTCGGTCGTCTCTCAATGGGAGGGTTGGGGGTTCGATCCCTGACTACTACAGTCTACGAAGTGTCCTTGGGCGAGACACTGAACCCCAGATTGCTGGACTGATTGATCATTTGTTGCATGTCATCCCCCACTATCTACTCCCCACATTTCCTGTCTCTCTTCAGCTGTTCTATCCATTAAAGGCAAAAAGCCCAAAAAATAATAATTACAAATCCATGCAGATGCTAGTTTGTTATTTCATCACTATATGTCAAATTTAAAAATGCATAAACTCTGTGAAAACAGAGACAGGCAGCGATGGCGTCAGCTGCCGGGAAGGAGGAAAAGTTGCTCTTTATTTCACCTGCAGGAAACACCTCTGGGTGGTTGTGCTCCACTTAGTCATGCTCATGTGGCTCACGCAGAGGCCCCTGAGGGATTATAATAATGAACTGCACTTCTGTGTGGGATTTCACATTAGAAGAAGTCGAGAAACGTGCTTGTATTCTTCTTAAACTCACATCTATTGGCTGCTCTGTGCAGACCTGCGTCCCAAGAGGAACACAAGGTGCATCACCACCCTGCAGGATGGACTGCTAACTTTTCTGAACGGATGTGTTCAGTTTGTATTTACAGTACATTGTGTTTTTGCAAAAACAGTAGTGCAGAAAGCCGTGGATGTAGTCCAGAAATCAACATGTCACATGGCTACGTCCACCTCTGATACAGCCTATGATCCAACCCAAGTTGAACTAAGCACCCAAGTGACCATGACCATGTTTTTGAGGTTCTTAGGAAGACAATCAATAAACTTTAATTAACAAACTATTCAAGTTTGCATTAGCTTGTCTTTACTGTGATGTAGAGTTTGTGTTTTTATCTGTAGCACACCATTACTGGCCTACATAACGACATAATAAGCTACATAAGTGGATGTTTCTTGTCATATTTGCACCTCGTATGTCTTGGTTTATGTCAACCTCCACGTTTCTATGCATCCAGCTTTTACCTTTGACTTAAACCAGATATTTTAAAGTTCAGATGCTCTTGTTTAACCAGAGTTTCAGGCCCATGCCAAAGTGGTGGAATCACACCACTGTGACTCATGCAATGTGGCCTTCATGAAAAATGAATGGGACTTTTAGTTCCAGAACGAGGGTCTCCCAAAATAGCTCCTCCCACTTGGCAGTCTATTCAAACTGCCTGTTACAGTCTGTCACTTGTCAATCAGGAAAACAGGCTTCTAAAACACACATCTCTTCAGCTGAGTTAGCTCCATGTGGACAAAACCGACGCAGGGAAGAACACAAGTCCTGAAATAAACCGGCCCTCGGTTTGATGAGGTTTTCAACCTTATGATAAGAATTAAACATCATGTTGCTGTTTACTTTGGAGGCCAGATGGTTTTTATACTCAGCTGACCTCATTTATATCAAAGACAGTAGGCTTAATAATAAGGGTGTGGAAAAACTACAATTTAGTTTGCCTGAATTGTGATGTGATGAAGGATCTTACATGCATTTTTATAAATACAAATGTAGAACTCACTGTTCGGAAAGCATAAAAAG
The DNA here is from genome assembly GCF_022749685.1 of Semicossyphus pulcher. Lineage (NCBI taxonomy): Eukaryota > Metazoa > Chordata > Actinopteri > Labriformes > Labridae > Semicossyphus > Semicossyphus pulcher. The sequence continues at coordinate 29,207,506 of NW_027211648.1, read as the reverse complement.
TTCACTCTTTCACTCTGTATTTATCTATCATTTCACTCGACTCTTGAAAATACACAGCAGTACTAAAAAACAACAACACTATCTCCTATCAATAACATTTGTATACAGGGGTGCTGCATAAATTCGGGGCCCTGTGAAAATGCATTCTGGATCCACAAGGAGGTGGACCTGGTGGATGGCGGGTGTACAAAGGGCAGAACTTCTTGGTTTGCAGCCACACTCACGTCTGTGATTTAGGGAACAAAACCTCTTCGGTTAGAATAAAGAAAAAGATTGTGGTTTAAGTTAGATGTTATTAAAAAACTAATGTTATAAGCTCCTGCTCACTTTTTCTGTTATAATAATAATAATAATAATAAATGTAACTTGCAAGAACATTATTTAACAACATAATTTGGATGGTAAACGAGCACATCTGGGGTTGAAAATAAGTTCAAATAAACAGAGAGGTGGACTTGAGACTTGAGTCACTGTTTCAATGTCTTGTGACTTGACTTGAGGCATGATGACTCAGATTACTTGCGTGTGTTCATAAGTTTGAATGTTTTCTGTTAAATATAAAATGATAAAATTCAATGTTGTCAAGTTTCTGTCTAACTATCAAGTATGTACGCAGCACAAACTGGGAATCATGATTGGATGGCTGGCTGTCAGTCAAACTCCTCGCTATGGCAACACGCAACATCAAAGCCCCCAAAGAGAATCCTCATCAGTCGTACTCGTTACTACTCAGTACGGACTCAGAGCAGACCATCATCATGGTTGCATCTGTGCCAAGATAACGCAGAGACAATTCACTGTCATACTTTTTGAACAGGTTATATAAATTGGCCAATAATATCATTATTAGACGGGCTGCTAACACCTTGTGTTTTCTCTTTGTAAAGACCGGATACTACAGGTGAGAGTGCTGGATCTTGGGTGGAAAAAAAGTGACTTGACTTGCCTTAACTAAGGACTCGACTTGACTTGCCCAAGAAAAAATGACTCGAGACTTGCTTGAGCAAAGATGACTTGATCACAACACTGCTAATAAACATGTAGACATTGGAGGCAAGGCTGAAAAGTAGTAACACCTCTTCATGGGGTTTATCAAACATGGTCAACATGTGAACAGGAAGAAAAGTCAGTGAAAAGAAACGGATAAAAAACATAATAAAGTTTAAAGGTAGAGAGAGAGATGTTGAGAGAAAGAAAGAAAATACAGAAAGAGTGAGTGTGTGTGTGTGTGTGTGTGTGTGTGTGTGTGTGTGTGTGTGTGTGTGTTGGGGCAGGAGCCGGAGCCCAAAGTGGGAAAGATGAATGATGGAGCCTAAATGAAATGTCATTCCCAGTAATAGGAAAAAGTCCCTGCCAGAAAGCAGGTCACTTAAATTGCACAGATATACTTAAGGAGTGTTGCCTGCAGCACAGTGCGCTTGACAAAACTGTTAACATTAACTTCCCCAAATCAAAATGAATGGTGGGAGGACGGAGGGGGAGGAGAGGGAAATAAAAATGCATTGCTCTCTGCCTGCGACCTGTGCAGCCTGGCTGCTCTCGCTGGGTTGGTATCAGCACGGCAAATAGAGCGCTTACGGGCGAGACACACACACTCACTCACTCACACACTCACACACACTCACACACACACACACAATCAAAAAAGGAAGCATCCATGCAAACAGTCACCTTTGCAAATATGCCCTCCTCCCTATCTCTCTCATGCATATCATATGTCATCTACTCGTACGTGTGGCTCTGCAGCATTAAAGCGTGAGCTAAATTGAGTCTGGCAGCTGTACATTGTTTCATAGAGCTCTGCTTTGTTGTTCCTTTTAATGATTATCTCAATAGTTTGTTGACTGCAATAGTCACGCCCGCCACGAGTAAAATATACAGCCTCCAAACCAGCATTACAGAACACACTCTCCCTTTGAAAAACACACACTGCCCCTGGCACAAATCAATAGGAGGAGGATAAAATGCACTTCCATTTAATTAAGATAACCGGCACATTCTCGCTCATAATCTCTCTCCTTCCTCCTGCGTCTCTCTCTCCCTCCGTCTTTCCTTCTGTGCCGCAACCCGTGTCATTCCCCTCTGGGGGGATGAGAAATGTTGTCGGTTGGAATCTGGATTTAATCGTTTCTCAGATCGACGCCATGTTTTTCTTCCCCTGAAGCGTGTTCTCACTCCCCCACCCCCACAACCTCCTCTTTGAAATGTCGTCTAGGGAGTGTTCTGCAGCCCAAATGTGTTTGCTCTGGGGCAAATGGGCTGTTGGGGTTGACATCTTCAGCTGAACGGGTTACAATTCTTTGTACAGGTCTGTGTGACGATGCAGCAACGCTCTGCTGGACAGTTTTCAGCTGCATTTGGTAGCAAATGGCTCAGAGTGCTGCTTTGGATACTAGACTGGGGTTTGAACGGAGAGAAAAAGACGGCATTAGGTATGAAATGTTTTAAAGACATTTTTATACTGCAATGTAAATGGTTTAAAAACAGGAACAAGTGAGGTAAGGACTGCTTTGGGAAAGATATTCTGTAAGTCACGCACCTCTTATATATGAGGTACATTATCCGTTACGTAATAACCACTGGGGAGTCCACGGACTGTACGCAGCTATTCTGAGCAACATATTTCATAACTACAAGACATATTACATACCTGTCAGTTTTGAATCTTTTCCAATCCTGCAAGCTCGAGTTTGACCGTACTTTGTCCATTTAAGCTTTATTTGTTCTTCATACATTGTATTCTTCTCCTTTCTAATCCCGTCTCAGTATCAGCCCTAACCTTAAAGGAACAGTTCGCCCCTGGAAAAAGCCGCTGTCAGTTAAAGCTGGTGTTCTCTGTAATCGATAGAAGCAATAATATCTGAAATTGGCGCCATAGCTGTGGAGAAAGTTGTACAAACAGCTCGTGGTTTCGCCCATTCTTCATTCCTACAACACCCAGCATGCATTGCACCCCTCCCTCTGAAAGGAATGGCGGACATAATCCAAAATATGATGAGAACATACCGGTGGAGCGTCTAAAAAATCTTCAGGTCTGCAGGCTACATTTCAAACCTGACGATTTTTAACGAGACATGACATCGGAGGCGGGCGTCCTGGATTGAGCAACTGTAGTTAAACGAGCTCCCTGGCCTCCGCCAGATGACATACGTAGTCTGGCGGAGGTTTTCCAGGGCCCATTGGATAGCAGATAGCGTCTACCAGAATGGAATTAGTTCTGCCTGATAGGACTGACGTTGAAATTCAGCGAACTGGCCCTTTAACAAGTAAAATTCTCGAAACAAGAATCCAGCTGTCTTTACCTCTGAACGTCCCGCTCGCTGCTAAACTTTCGGAAAATACAAACATCATAGTTCAACATTATATTAACAGCTTTTCGGTTTGTGCGCCGTAAATCGTTTTCACAATCAGAGCTGGTGACTGAAAAACTGAATAGAAAAAGAAAATTTTTGATCTTGTTGCAGTGTAACACTAAAGACATCGGTGTTAAATTGAGAAAGTCTCACTCAAAAAGTGGGATTAAAAAAGTAAACACAGAGACATCTAAGAAGCAGAATCCAGGTTATAACTGCAGATTGAATTCAAATTTACTGCGACAGGAAACTGAGGTGAAAAACAAACAAACAACTTTCTTTTCCTTTAAAACAAGTCAATGTTACGTTCAGGTATCAGTTAACTGATTCTTGTTGCATTAACATTATCGGCATTTAAACTGTCTGTAGGCAGAAACCCACCAGTTCTTTAAGATGAGGGTCAGAGTCTCCTGGTGTGTCTCTAGAAACCATGCTTCGACCTGGTATGTGGCTCTGTGTGCTCTATAATGTAGGTCATGTTATTACTGATGGCACCTTGTTAAAGAGATGGAGTGGGCCCTGCTATAGAGGCCCGTCAGGCACACAGGGTAATACACACACTCAGAAACATGTAGACACATCCACACATAGCGTGCATACAGAGATTGCAAAATTGGATGCACACAGGTAAGGACACAGACGCACATGCTGCAGCTGATAGAAACTGGTATGATTTTGGACCCTGTGACGCATCGACACACACTGGACAAACACAAATGGACAGAAAAAGGTAGGTTCAAAATGTGACCAGTGATTGTATCTAAACATGTTAAAAGGTTGATTTCATTTCATCTTGACTTTATCAGTTACAGCCACATACAATGGGAAAAGCAGTAGGCCCAACATAGATCCCTGATGTACCCGGAAATAAATAATATGAAAAGAAATGAATAGGATCCACTGTCAGAGGTCAGGAGCAAGCTATGTCGACCTCAGTGACAGCAGTTTCAGGTGAGTAAAGTAGCATACACAGACTTGAAAGGTGAGTTGTAATGTAAGGAGGATTAATAATAACAAGCGCAGGTATGTGATTCAAATGATTCTAGAGATCTCTGAGAAATGTGGTTGATAGGATGTGCAAGTTGAATTTTTTGGGCAGATCCAGACTATGGATTTTTCTAGATGACTAGTTCTAGCGAAAAGTGGGAATAATGAGCCTTTGAAACATATAATTTACAAGCACACACAACACAAGCCGCCTGTGCGACAATGCTAACTGCAAAAATGGTTATGATTCTGAATGTTCCTGAACAACCAGCAATGAGAGCCAATGTAAAAACTTGTTCCTTCTCTGCTTAGTTCCTTCAAACTGCCCGTCTGACTTCTTTGGGCCAATCTCAGAGGCCATCGGCAATCGCCTGGTGATGATATCGATGTTACACTGGCATCCCAGTGTAGCCAGGTGTTAGCAATAAGGACATCCAGCCAACACTTTGTTTTCTGTTCTTTTCTGTTCTGCTTTTTTTCACAGCCCAATTAGCAACTTGAGAAACGCTGTCATCTCTTGGTTCGGATACGTGATTGATCAATACTGCTCGGACAATAAACATACTACAAACAGACACCAGAATACTTCCTGTATCTGTAAATAGAGATTACTTTATGTTGATTCCGATAGCTTTAGCCTTTAGCTAACTAACTAGCTAGTGATGATGGCTGTGAAACGCACAGGTAACGTTGCATAAAACAGGTTCATTTCACTCAGTGCAGTCACAACACACGTCCCTTTTCATAACCGCTGTACTTCTCCGAGCTTATCTGGACACTTTCTGCTGACTGCCACAAGAAGCATGCGCCTCACTGTGTCCTACATCCTTGTACTTTCTGTATCTGACACACTGGCGAGACTCACTCCCCATAACAAACGGTCCTGCAGAGATCATCACACCTGGTGTTTACACAGCCTGTGTGAACTTTGGATCAAGCGCACCTGCATCCTGCCCTCTCATTCAGTGACTTTGTGAAGTTGAAATGTTAGCCAAAAGCTAAATGCTGTGGTGAAGCGAATGACCTTTGATGTGACACAGGAGGCACACGGGGACTGGAAAGACCGGAATAGTATATTACAGACCACACAAACATCATTTTTTAGGATGTGCACACACTGACATGCATGGAGGAGACATTTGCTGAGCTGTTTTTATATATGTTCTGTCTTTCTACTGGTTAAAAAGAAGATTTTAAAAACTTATGCCAAACCAGCACTCCTCTGAATGTGAGCACATGCTTTTGGTTAAAACACTATTTCATTAGAAAGCATGCTGATTATCTGCTCCCTGGTTGTCTTTTTCTACATGTTTTATTTTGAAATATTCTCCCCTCCTCTCTTTGCTGTTACGTCCCGTCCTCCCTCATGTGTTTCCCGCCTGTGTGATTGCCTGCCACGCCCTGATTAGCTTCACCTGTCCCTCATTAGCCTCACCTCCCCGGTGTATTTGGTGTGTGTGTTAACTTCTCCCTGCGCCCGTTTGCCTTTGTACCGCGTGTTAAGCGTCCCAGTCCTATCCTGGTGTTTAGGCCTGCAGGTCTTGTGTCTCTATTTTATGTATCCATGTCCCCTCTCTGCTCAAACCTCCTGTTTGTGACCTGAGATCGATATCAGTGTGCCATCTTGAAGAATGTCTCCTGAAATGCATATAGCTGCACAAGGAGAGAGGACGTGTAAAAGAGGCAGGACACACTTTATGACATCGTGAAGCAGCAGTGAATCTATATGTTTTCATGGACACTTTTATGCTTATCTGATGGAGACCATAAAATACTTTGGTTTATAACATTAGAAGACAAACATTATATAGGCCTATAATCGATTTTTCTTCAATATGACCTTTGCAAAGCACGAATGCATTTTTTTTTGAATACCTGTTCTCTAAACTCATCCCATGTCTCCTCTTTGGTGGGGTACTCGCTACAAGATAATCATGCCGATTTTGGGCCTGATTCCCCCTTCAGACAAAAGTAAGTAAAGTCCTGATGTTCTGATGGTTCTAAAGATGATCTCTCCGGATGTTCCTCTGCTGTGAGGGATGTTAAGAGTGATTTTATTTCCCCCGATCTGCTCGGAAGAACGTCGTGGCCGCACAGATTACAAATAATAAATATTAATCATGTTCAATATTTACAATCTGATATCAGTTGTTTGGGGGAACCCTGAGGACAGCCGAGCACACACTCCAAACAATAGCCAATCAGGAAGCAAATTGACTGAAGAGGGAAGCACAACAACCGCAGCCATGGCGACAAAAGCAAACGGGGAGCATAAAGTAACATGTACAGCCCGTGTTCACACCGACTCCACCACTTCATCCACACCTTGTTCTTTTTTCCTCCTGAATTTTCAGTAAAAAGTAAAAAAACTATCATCACCAATTCTTCCTGCCCGTCGTCCATGTTTGTTTCCTCTAAAGTCTCGTTTGACCGGCAGAGCTTTAATGAGATTTCCAGCAGTGCGAGTCGGACTCTGGTTCTATCATTATTAGTCGTCATGTGAGGGCTGTCACGTAAGATTTAAACATCTTTTAGTTTGAGTGAGGACTTTGTCTCTGTGCTTTCTTATCAGGACAAAAGAAATGGAGGTCGTACAAAGTGAGAAATCAGAATAAGCACTTCATTATCCTTGTTTGTCTGACAAAAATCAGCTTGGTATATAAGGTTTTAAATAATTATCAGGTCCAATTGAATCTCAAAACAAGTTTCCTGGGTCCATATGCGGTCGGATCCATTATTTTGGACCTGCGATGACCTTCGGTGTAATGCAACCAGATAAGTGTCAAAGCCAATCAAGGGAGAAATCTGTAATAAACGATGTTCTGAATCTTTATGAACCAGGCGGTTAAATGAAACACACACACCTGCGTTATCAGGCCCTCCCTGCTGACTCTGTAGAGGGAGAGAAGTGGTCATGGTTAGGAGCAGAGAATTCCCAGGACTCATCAGCTCCTGATTACAAACGTCTCCTCAAGGTTAGCGAGAGTACACACCTCTGTCGAGCAATCAAACCTGATTAGATGATTAGCATACATCTTGCATAATGTCGCCTCAATCCATTACCCATCGAGTTCATCGTCCCCTCCCAGGAAACACTGATCCTTCCCCCCATACACTCATGCTCATAGATACAACCAACACACAGCTACACTCATTGTGCCAATAATCTAACTATTAAATGCACACTGAAGTAGATGAAAACTTAAAGGTCTGCTGTACCGTCCCTGCTGCTTTCATCTAATCCTCCTCTTTATCTGCATTGTACGTGTTCCTCCCGTTTTGTTATGTCTGTTTTTTGCAGCTTACTTTTCAGTGACTTTGTGTATTCAAGTTTTGTTTAACAGGCGGTAAGTCATAAGAGAAACATCACTTCAAGATTTTAGTGGACAAATTGGTTCGCACAAGTCTGACTAACACTTTACTTTCCCCCAAATTACGCTGATTTTCCTACACATTACTCTAACAGTCACTTATGGTTCATGCTACCGTTAGCTTCTACTAGAAAGTCCCTCCAGGAAGTTTTGAAGTACCATGTGACCTTGCAATGTTGACCGACTACTGGAACCTTTCTGCAAATTTGACCAAGATGTCTCTCCTGGGCACGTCATGCACGTCACCATGCGTGTGCCGTGCTAACGGTGCTCCGGTGTGATTTATTGCCTTTCCTGAGCTTCCTAATCCGGAGTGAATCCATCTATATAGTTCCGTGTGTGCCGCCACCTCCGGAGTCGATGGCGCCCATGCAAGTCAATGCTCGTGATTCCAGCGTGTCCCAGAAGCGTCTCTCCGCTCTGCTCCGCTAAAGATACGCACCGAGTCTATTTTAGACGGAGGACGCTTCAAGCACGCGTCAAGCTGAACAGAGCAGATCGTTCCAAACAGGAAGTCACACACGAAAACAGCATACAGTCATTTTAAAATATCAGTTTTCATAACAACAACACACTGAAATCTAGAAAAAAGAACACTTATAATGAAGCAGTGTCCTCAGCCATGGTAGAAACACAAAAATCACTGAATGATCTCCAAATGAGCAGATAATCAACCTCGGAGGTGCAAACTGAACTGTTGTTTGTGTGTCGCTGTCTTTAATGTTGATCTTATCGCGTGATTTCGCAATTCTCGCACGATAATGTCGTTCTCCCGCGATCTTGTGAATCCAGCTGCTTGGGCCAGCGCTCCGCTCTGCGCGGCACAGACGGAACGCGCCGGACACGGATCCTGTGGGATCCAGGCGTAATTTTCCACCAACCAGACACTCTGTTACTGATGTTTGTGTCAGCGCTGATCTCAAAGAGGGTTTGTCCTGTGAGGTAGTAACCGCCCTGTCTCCTCTGAATGTTTTTATACAGCGCAGCTACCAGAATAACGAGTACAACAGCATAAACGTAATTTATAAGATGTAGATTCTCAAGCACTGTAATGTGCATGCACAGTGCAAACTTTTATTGTAGCTTACTTTAGTCTCATCCAGATTTCACACATTTTATTTGGTGTCCTGAGACTGAAATCGACCGCAGATGATGTCAGAAGACCAAACACTCGCTCAGCCAATAGATGGCTTTATTGGGGCTTTGTTTCTGACAGTGGATATGTCATGTGTCACACAGAAAAAAAAACACAGACAGGTAAAACTGGAGAAACTGGAGCACAGACTTCTTGGACAGTCTGTGTGTCCACTTCACCTAATTGCAAGTTAAATTATTTTTCCAACACTTGCAAGAAAAATTCTCCACTCTGTCACTTAAAGCAAACCCGACCTTAAATACGAACAACTTTAAACCTTTATATAATTTAAAAAAGGTAAGTAGTATAAAACCCGACCTCTGCACAGTTGTCATAAGATGCCGTGTGAGGTACGGCAGCTTTCAGAAGTAGTATTACTTGAATTCTCCTGGATGATAAATCAGGATTTAACACTTAAAATGATGCAGCTTAGGACATTTTGAAAAGCAAATTGTTTTTGCTGTGCTCTCTGTTTTGTCTGGGCCTCTTGTTTTTGCTGTCACTGTTTGTTGGCACATGATCTCTGCTAGCTCAGGACACGACACAGTATGAGACCGCATGAGCCATTCGTGTGTGAGCAGCTCGCCAAGAGTGGCCTGGGTGTGAATCACATGACAAGGTGTTAGTGTGGCGGATTTTTTTCACGCCTTCTGGTATATTTAGACTCGAGTCCAATGAATCCCATATGTATACATTGGGAAAAAACACATGTAAATCTGAACTTTGATTCGTCCATGCAAATTTCCCCTAAGGCCACCATAAAGGTACGTTATATCCATCCATAAAGGATACGTAAATGCACTATAGTCAGTCACTGTACACAGGACACACTCAGGAGTCAGCTGTATCTGCACACATGACAGTTTTTCCCAACTGTGGACGCGTTTCTGTGACCAGACAGGAGCCGAGGGCAGAGACTGAGATGAAGGCTGCATGGCGTCACCTTCGCTTTTCAGTCTGCAAGGTGAGGAGATGATTTGGGAGGCTGCTTGCATGGTAGGTTAATTTGTTTCTGCATGTTGCCGAATGATGTGGCAAAAATGCAAAGCTGCACTCCAAGTCTACATCGATCTTTGACTTTTTTGCTGCATTTCTTTTGGGTTTGTGTTTCTGACTTTGCATCATGTATGTGTTTGCAGCTTGTTCCTGCATATGAACATCTTTTGGGCCGTTGCAGCGTGTTTCCTCCTCGTCGGGCACCGTAGATGTCCTCCATGAAAAGAATAATGGCCCACGATTTAAAACAAAACCACCATCTCTTTCAACAAATTTCAACAGCTTGAAGCCGCGTAATCCCAACATGATAGCACAAACAGTAGCTCTGCTTTGTTCTCGTGCACCTGATCAAACAACGAGGGAAAGCCGACACAAGAGCACCGCTCTAACCTTGATTCAACATGCCCCCCAGGCACACCCGTCCACCTACCCCCCTCTGTCACTGACGCTGGGCTATCCCTGCCCTCCGTGTCTGGCTCACTTACCAGCACTCAGTGAAGCGAAGAAAACACAAATGTCCAGGCACTCCCCCCACCTTCCTCCCCCTCCCTCCCCCTCTCAGTGACCAACCAACCCCCAACATGTCTGTTCTTCTCCACCATAAAACCACGACGACACGACTGATCCACTCATGAGCAGGTTTATTGGATTTTATTCTTTAATTTATAGTACAGAGCAATTTTAGTTATTCCATCAACCTCTATGGGATTACACACACACACACACACACACACACACACACACACACACACTAATACACAATGGTATTAATAACAAAATAAAATAGATGATACAGGGATGTTGAGCTGATTTAAAGCCCCCAAAAGAGGACACATGTACCATCACTCCTTCTGTTTCGACCACAGATCTCAGACGTAGTTTCATTGCTGACAAAGTGGCTTTAAGGGCGTCATTCTTCTGGTAAACATGTATGGATTCTTAGGGGATTATAATCCTCTACCTCCGACTCTTTTAATCTAAATTATGATGTTTTAGGAAGATATGTTCTAGCACGACTCGCAGTCTCAGACATAGATTTTAAAACCTCAGCAACATAACAAGAGCCTGTCTCCGTCTGTCACTGCAGGCTAAGGAAGAGTTTTAATACCAGGAAATGGAATATGTACTGAGGTAGAAGTCCCAAGGAGTGTGTAAAACTTTGCCAGTAGCATCATCTCTGTTGTACCAATTTGCACCACGATGCTAATCCTCTCAGAAATGTAACGATCCCAAATGATCCAGACGGTGGTTCAAATGTAAACACTGATGACACGTGTGTTTGGAAAAGTTTCACATGTAATTTGTATTATCAATCATAGACATCATAAATAGATGGACGACTTGAAAGTGAAGCCAAAGCCTCTCTATCGCCCCCTGCTGACGGGCTGCAGTATAGGTCATAAAGCCCACCTCCTCCATGTTAACAGATGGGACATGAGTCAAACTATAACATCAAAATATACTTCAAATACTACACATTATAGTTAGTTCTTATCGTGCTGATTTATGTCCAAGTGTTCATTTTTCTGACAAGTTTACTTTTAATTAGTTATTTGATGCTATAAAAAGGGGGTGTGGCCTCATGATTGACAGCTCTGTTGACAAATCGTGCTCCTGAAGCGTTCTGTCCGAGTAGCAGAGTAGAGGAGGAACGGCGAGAGGAGACGTAACTAACACTAACACTACAGTCATTGAACTTTCCATAAACGACACAAGAAGCTGTTCTGCTGTTAAACACGCCGATCCTTGCTGGTTTTTTCGGTGGTTTAAGTGTGTGTTTTGGTTAGCGGAGGGGGCTACCACCCGCCGATCTCGACTGCGCAGCTCTGGCTCCAAATGGCGTCACCAATGCAAGATGGCAGCGCCTGCCTGGGGGGTATTGTGGCTTCAATTTTATACACTGAGTGTAGGAGACACGTCAAAAGTCAGATTTTAACTAAATTCAAGAACAGCAGCTAACACTAGTCCCGCTCAGAAAACGCTTTAAGTCTGATTTATACAGGTGTGTTCAGTGGAGCATTCACCTGATCTAACATTAGTGATCTACGTACGTCGATGTGACATTAATATCTGTGTGCTGGTGTGTCTGTACTGTCGTTGTCGGCTCAAAACTAATGACTAAAAAACAGCTTCCTAATGTACAGTAACTGGACATGGAGCTTATGGATGTTGAACTAAAACTACTTTCACTGAGATTACTACAATGCAGAAAATATGCAAACACAACACGCCTATAGGCACTCACAGTTAAATTTAAGCTGCATAGGGAATCCAACATATTGTAGCAGCTAGCTATAAACTGCCTTCAAGCACATTGCCCGCTGTAGTTGGGGTACAAAGCTACCAAGACAACAAGCCACAGCAGTAACCTTTGGCCTCTAACCTTATACATGTAAATGAGTTTGATTGATGAAAAGGGGTCACCGTTCTACTAACAGTCATAGGACATAAAGACATAAAACAGCTGTGTTAAAAAAAAGTCAAAATAACTACTTAACAGTGTTGTGACTAAGTCATCTTAAGTCCCAAGTAAGTCTCAAGTCCTTTGGTCCAAGTCTCAAGCATGTCTCGAGTCATTTTTTCTTGGGCAAATCAAATCACAGGTTATGTCAAGTCAAGTCAAGTCGAGTCCTTAGTTAAGGCAAGTCAAGTCACTTTTTTTTCACCCAACATCCAGCACTCTCACCTGTAGTATCCTGTCTTTATAAAGAGAAAACACAAGGTGTTAGCAGCCCATCTAATAATGATATTATTGACCAGTTTATATAACCTGTTCAAAAAGTATGACAGTGAATTGTATCTGTGTTATCTTGGCACAGACGCAGCCATGATGATGGTCTGCTCTGAGACCGTATTGAGGAGTAACGAGTACGACTGATGAGGATTCTCTTTGGGGGCTTCGATGTTGTGTGTTGCCATAGCGAGGAGTTTGACTGACAGCCAGTCATCGAGTCATGACAATCACATACCGGGGAGCTTTTTGAGTCGTCCAATCATGATTCCCAGTTTGCTCTGCGTACATACTTGATAGTTAGACAGAAACTTGACAACATTAAAGTTTATCATTTTATATTTTAACAGCTAACATTCAAAGTTATGAACACACGCAAGTCAGCCGAGTCATCACGCCTCAAGTCAAGTCACAAGTCATGAAGACAGTGACTCAAGTCAACTCGAGTCCAAGTCACTAAGTCTCAAGTCCACATCTCTGCTGCTTAAGGTTTGAAGTCTTTACCAATCAGTGAAGTTGCAGTTGAAACTTGCTGCTCATTGGACCGACCTGTCACAGGCGGGGAGGCACACAAAAACCAACTGCAACACCCAAAGGGCCGTGTTGGTGGCCGTTTGTATAATCAAACTTCTGACTAACATCAGTGAGTAAGAGGGCTCATTACGCTTGAAGCTGATTAAATCTGCAATGACTTTATGACTCATGAAAGTTATCACAGCAACAATTACTTTGTCCTCCATCTTAAAAAATCGAAGGTGAACAAAATAAATGTGCTCTTATATTATATGGCTCAGCCCATACTGAGCCAGGTGACAATGACCCTCTGTGTTGGCTCCTCCGCTCCATCAGGAAATGTACTTACATTAAAACTGTGGCTGGACAAGAGGACAGGGAGAGTGTACAGAGAATGGAGGTAATAAAAATGTAAAAGATTGGAACCTGGTAGTAATTTTAGAGAGAGGAGAGAGAGGTCAGGGAAGGCAAAAGAGAGGGAAAGAGTAATTATGGAGTGAATAAGGAGTGAAAATGAAGATGACAACAGAGACGGCAGGGGACGGAGGAGATAACAGAACCAAGAGAATATTAAAATAGAGAGAAAAAGAGTCAAAGAAAAAATGTAATGAGGAGAGAAGCCCTCTGTTTCAACCCGAGACAGTAAGAGTCCTCGACGGCAGAGACACAGTTTCCTATTATCCCCCCTCCTCTCTCTGAATCTGCTGCCCCGCCACCAGCCAGCCGCCATGCTAACCGAGCCCGAGCGGAGCCTCATGTCTGCCTAACAGGAGGCGACAGGGAGCCTGATGCCTAATAATGTCTACCATCTCGCTCAGGGATTAGACACAGCATCGAGGAAGAGAGACAGGTGGTGAGGGGAGAGGGATCTCCAGGAGCTTACACCAGATTTTACTCTGTGAACGGGGGAAACCGTTACAGGTGCACACAGCAGGCCGCGACACATTACAGCGTCTCCAGACAAACACACAAAGACGTGTTTCTGTGTGGGAGCTGCTTTCAACACGCACACGCCAGGAACTTTAATAGAACCTCTTCAGGCTGATTCAATCTGTGTTGGAAATTATTCCACTATCGGGCGGCTGTGGCTCAGAAGTAGAGTGGGTTGATTTCAAATAGTTAAGTCGACGGTTCAATCCCCATCTCCTCCTCATGTCGAAGTATCCTTGGGCAAGATATTGACTGGTAACTACTGGCAGATCACTGAACATGTTGCTTGGCACGTGTTGAGGAGAGACCGGAGCAAATATCTGTTAAAAATGAAGCTGTACTTGAGCTTAACGGCCTGTGTCCACTAACGGTGGTTTTTGCGCTGGCAGCTGTTTGTTGTCGTTGTGCTCACAGCGCTTTCAGTGGAAAATAGTTCAACTTTAAGAACACCACCGCGCTCGTCGATGTCACTTCTCCCTCACCGACCAATCAAAATCAAGAAGGGGCGGGACTTCTGATATCAACTTTGGCAGAGGAGCAGCTAATCCGCTCATTTTTTCGTAGGTACAGTTTCCAGGTTAACACCAGGACACCATTCATTTCTTTGTTTTCTTTGTAAGATTTCCTTAAATAAAAGTTATTATTAAGCACACAGAGCGATTTAAAACAGACTTAGGACCTAACTGTTATTTTGTAAACTGACAGATCTGTTTTCATTTATTTTGGCTAGCTAAATGCTTAATTGTGTTCAATAGATTAGTTAAATCTGCATTAAAAAATGGACAGGTGGGCGCCGGTTTGCTTCAGCGGTTAAATCTGTGACCACATACAGAGGCTATAGTCCTCTATGTGGCGGCCCCGGGTTCAACTCCCGCCCTCGGCCCTTTGCCTCGCGCCATCCCCACTCTCTCTTCCCCCATCTCCGCCACCATCCACTGTCCTCTCTCTGAAATAAAATCCAAAAAAATAATCTTTAAAAAAAATATATAAAATAAGAACAGGCGGAGAGCACTTGCTCTGGCTTTGATGGAGGGTGAGAGGCTGTTCCCAAATACATTAAACACAGGGAAACAGAGATCTGTGAGGTGATGATGTCGTCACCCCTACAGAAGGCCCGCCTCTCCATCCATCCGATTGGACAATGAGAAAGAAAAGCGTCCCTCTCATTGAAAACAACTACAAACAAACGCACTCTGTCTTATCGGGCCCTTAACGGTCACTACCGAGGGAAGCGCAAGTGCTGCCAGACAACTTTTGTAACCTAGCAACAGTAAGCACCGGTGGGGGTCGTAGGTCTTTCCGCTTCACTCACCTTCTTCTCAACATCTTTTTGGAACAAACTCAAGCAAACTGCTTCGTTTGCCATGATTTTTATCTTGAAGCTGCCGTGAGCTGCCAGGAATGTTTTGTCAAGTTTGAGAAAAACAAGCTGCGAAAAATTGATTGCAGACTGAGTGAAAGAGAAGAGGCTGCACAGCATCAGGCTCTCAGGGGTCAAAAATGCTAAACGAGGGTCGGCTGTCTGGCAACTTCACAAAGACTTTCAGCTCATTTTCAAATACAGATGATGTGTTACGGTCTGACAAACAAGGTGCTCTTCAGCGTCTGATTAACTACCACTTCAACCCGACCTTGGCAGGGTTAGAGGCTCGAGAAGACGTAGTCCGCTTCACTTTATGTCGGAAAAGAAGGAAACAGAGGCTACCTCTCTGTAATAGAAGATCTTATTGGATGTTCATATAAACATGCATAGCAGCCTGCTAATACCTACAGTTTTATGATCATGCAGGTGTGCCCACTTGGGATGAAGGTGTCACAGGCACATTCAGGCACACCTGTTGCTATGGGAGCGGTTCACTGAGGAAGACAGTTGTATGTTGATAATAATCAGGTTAATGCTCTCAGCGATGTGATGTCGATCCACTGCTGTTGGTAGTTGACATTTAATGCATTTAATTTGGCGTCCTTTATCCAGCAGCTCGTCTCGTATCATCAGAACATTTTGTCTTTTTTAGGCTCGTAAATATTAAAGTTGAATTGAAGTTAAGTGTGTCTTAGCTTTATTCTGGTGCCAGCTGCTTTAACTGCAAGTCATTTTTGCAGCACTAAAAAAGGCAAACGAACACAGCACAGAAGTTTTATTTAAGGGTTCTTACGTCGTTTCAGGGTGATTAAGTTGAAAGTCGCTGTGTGTCGTCAGCTGTGTCGTATGTCCTAACATTTTCCTAAATATCAGAGATTTTTTTAACATGAAATTACACTGTTCAGCTGCACCTGTAGCTCCAGAGCAGGAAATGAGTCACTGCTCCTTTCAAATCCATTTTAAGTTCACACACAATCATAAAATCACAGCGACAAGCGGGTCATTTCCTCTTCCCCGGTTTAGTTATTTAGTTTGATTGTGAGCTTTTTCCCAACATGGGTAAAGTTTTCTTCCCAGAACAACAAATGTGCAAATATCCGTGTAGTTAGTGGATCATAGTTTAAGACAACGCCTCTGTGCTGTCAATGTTTCCACCAGCCGGTGAGGTGAATTATAAACGCAGTCATTTGAACGCAGCGTGAGGAAACGTCAGCGTGAGTGAAAACCCCGGTCGACTGAGAGAAAGGAGGAGAGTCTTGTCCTTTTGAAAACTGATCCACGCTGACTGTTGTTCACTTTGAATCACAAAACTGTCTCTCAGTGTGTCTGCGAACGGCATCCGAACAAATTACACACACACAGCAAGAAAACACAAAGCCAGACACTCTCTTTTTTCTTTCTCCTTCAATTAAGGTTGGCTTAATTACTCGCTTAATCCAAGCACCCTCGGTGAGAAACCATTACAAAGAGACACTGAACACAGACAAGCAAACACATTAGAGCTCTCAAACACTCACAGAGCAAGCGGCGCTTTTCATACAGGCGGAAAAGGAAAGATTGCGAAAAAGCTGTACCTTTGCTTTTAGCTAGAGGAGCAGCAGGTGAAGGCGGAGACAGAGGAGAGGATCCACAGTCGAGAGAGTCCAGAGAGAGAGGAGGAAGAAGAAGAGGAGACATAAGTTCAAACTCCAGAACATTTCAATGTATTTATGAATACATGAGGACACGTCATTGTACAGGAGCTTTAATGCCATTGTACATCACAAAACACTGAAAAACATGCAGTCAGATCCGATACAACAGGACCTCTGATTGTCACAACAACACTGCACACAACACACAAAAAAAGGCACAAAGTACACGAATGGTTGTGATTAAAAAAGGTTTAAACACATGAAAAGGTCGTCTTTTTAGCTCATAACATTGATAGTTTTCTGCAGAGATTACAAGAGGACATTGTCTATTTATAAATTTATTTTTTCTGACTAGATAGCGTTTATATTTCACACTTTACTGGTCATCAAACCATGTAGCCATGTGCATAAATTAGCTTTAAGCTAACCTTTTTAAACTCTGCTGTAAAAACGATCAAACTATAATTATGCTGGTGTTTTTATCTCTTTGTCTGTTCTGGGATTTTTAAATCTTTAAACTGTAAAACCTTAAATATCGTTATACGCGTCAAAAAAGGTCATATAACTTATAACAAGTAAGGAACATTGAAATTGCGTCTCAAGTACAAAAAATAATAAAAATACATTTTTTAAGATTGTTCAATGAAATTTAAAATTAAATTGTGCTAAATAATCACACAGAAACATGTGGATCAAAGCCAATTTTATACGTTAAAACATTAACAAAATATTTCTTTGTTAGTTTTTGTGATAATAGTGAATTTTCCTCTGCAATAGTGCACACATTGTCATTTATGCTTACTGTGACGTCATGTCTTCATATCCATAAAATCTGTAAAGTCGAGCCCTCAAAAATATAATGCAAGTTATGCTCTAACTAAAATGTTTCTTTATTTTAAATCTATTTAAAACTAAAGTATGCAAGAAAAAAACGTCCCGCTTTAAAATCCTGCATAAAATTTAACATGATGACATCATCAAAAAATGTACGTATGATGAAGTGACAGATGGGAGCCTCGGCTGTCCGTCGCACAAAGTTTAAGGCTCTAGCTGTAATTTTAAGCTATATTTAAATATGTTTATATTTTCACAGGGTTTAAACAGATGAAGTGGACAGCTAGCTTTGGTTCTTAGTGCATTACAGGAGAATAATACTAACACAACCATATGTATATTCACCATTATATTCAGTATGTTCCACACCAACACAAAAGCATGCAGCTCAATGCTACGAACACCGATAAGTGACAGAGAGGAGGAAGAGACAGGCGTACCTTGTTCTGCCATCATATGTGCAAGGCCTTCAGAGGAGAAGAGGGAGGGGGGAGAAAGAGAGCGACAGAGAACACTTAGTTTCAATACTCTGTGGTATTGTGATGAAGCATGTTTTTTCCAGGAGGAAAGCATGACATCAGAACACGCCGACACACGAAGCTTCCTGCAGCTGAGCAGGAGGCTTCATCAGAAACACCAGCACGTTTGTAGAAGTGACAGTAAAACCTCTTAATCCCTCCCAACCCCCGCTGGCTGCAGTGACATGCACTGGAAGTACTGTTTAAATTCACCATTAAAGTTTAACATGTTCTGTTTGTGTGTTTGTGAGGGCTGTATTCATTTATTATTATTCCTAATACATGTGTTCTAATGACGTTTTTCACCCTAGCTAAATGTTTAACTAGTCCAACGAGGCCAAGTGGACAAAAGGTACACATCAACACGTGCATTTATGCTAAATTACACTTGTTTTCTGCTTCATTTTGCTAAATGCTCCACTATATTTCACTAGCTTGTCTCTACCTATGTCGGCCTGCTGTTTAGTGCTGGGTCAGGTCGTGTTCAGTCACTTTTAAGACTGAAAACAGCTTCCTGCTGCAAGCACAAGCTGCACGATCAGAGCCTTGAGAGTGAATCATAACAGTAACAGTACGTTTCTGAACTCAAAGCTCAAAGCTCTGTGAAGCCAAAGGCACCTGTAGATCCAGGTGAGTTTTATCTGTAGGTTTCACATGGTCACATTTTCATTCTGTGCATTTAAAAGTTCAATTAAAGACACTTTAATGATAATCTTTCCTGTGATGTGATTTACAGAGTCACTTCTATCGACAAGCATAAACTAGTCCAATGATAAAGTTTTTTTATCCTGATCAGTTTGGCTGACACAATGCATAGAGCAACATGACAGTGCATCATATACAAGAGAAAACTGACTTTAAAGAGTTTTTAAAAATATATTATCTGCAGACAAAATCCTCAGATGTGTGCAGAGCAGTAATGAGACTGCATAAATGCCATCTTGTTTTTTCTTAGTCATCTTGTCGCACCCTCGTCCTCTGCTGTGGACTAATGGCTCCTAACGAGAGAATTGGCGTGACCAATTGTTTATGTCATTGAACCAATTCCTAATATTTGCATTAAAGGTAGTTGCTGAAAACATGCATTATAAATTGAGTTTTCTTTTGTCACTGGTCAGGAAATTCAGCTGAAATTTTCCCAAAGTAAGGACGGAAACCTGACCCAGATGACCCAGCATGCACTCAAACTAACTTAACAAACTGCTTCATATCTCTGCCGCTGTCAGTATATTGCAGTGTCCATCGCCCTCGTCTGCCTGGAAGTGTGCAGCTGTACAAATAAATGCTGTGGTTGTCATAAACCTCCATTCAGATGTTTTAATTCATGAAACTCACCTGGCATATTGTTGTTGACCTCTGGATCAGAAGGAGAGAGAGAAAACAGAAGCAAACAAAGGCAGCGTTAGAAACACTCTTCTTTCCTTGCATGTTGACTGTCATGCAAATTATTACACACTTTATGATCCATACAGAGAGCCGGCAGAGAGCACAGCCATGTGTATGTGCTTTAAAATACAGGAGGTTTTAACAGTGAGGAGTTAAACCATCATCAGATGAAGTTCAGAGAGAAACATCCAGTGTGAGGAAGAGGGCGTCTCTTCCCTGCACAAACACTTTTAGTCTCTCCGTTACCTTTGAGAGACATGTTACAGAGTTTAATCAGTAAAGGGAGCTGCAGTTGTTAAATGATAAAGACATAAACCCCCTAAAACACAAAATAAGACACAAAAACATCCTCCAGCTTGTGACCTTTATGGCCGACGACTGAAAGAACAAACCTGCAGACCTAGAGCTCTGCATCCCCGATCCCACAGGCTGAAATGTTGCGCATACCACCAATCGTGTATTTTATGTTTTGTATTCTTAGAACCACTGTGGTGCAAAACTTTTATAAAGTCATGGGGCCGCTAACATTAAGAATCAAGCAGTCCCCTGAGAACCATAAATATCCACAGCAGAACTTTAGAAAAGAAATGCTACATCCATATTTCAGATGCTTCTTATCGCTCAAATGTGTACGACCAAAGCTCATAGGATGCTTGAGTCAAAGGGAAATACAGCGCCTGCATCGGCACTTGTGTGGTGTCATTTCTTACAGTATCTTCAAAACATCCGTAAAAGCTGTGTAACCTGAAGGTTATGTATTTGTTTGTTATGTATTAGCATTGAATTAATTAATGTAAAACACCATCTTCTTCGTTTTTAAGTTCCCAAAATGTTCAGGACGAATGTTTTGAGAACCATGCATATCAATATTTTTTATATCATGGATGAAACTTTAGTTGAAAAGGCTTCCATAGAATTTGAGAAGAAATATTCCAAAATTCCTGAACAGATCGGGGAGTTAGGCCGGAGATATATTTGCTTTTAACTACGCATTTGCGCGTGCATGATGGCTGCCCCGCTTCAAACATGGAAACAAGTCCGGGACCGTTACGTCCGTTCACGGAGGAACATGAGTTGGGACGGTGCAGACAGTGTGTTCTGTCCAGCTGTCGCTTTTTCTGCTCAGAATGAACATCACAGTAACCTCGTCGAGTGTCGTCTGTTGTTTACATCCCGCACATACGGTAGTTGCATACGGCCTGAGCTCTCCGGTGCGCCCTCTAGAGGTATCCTCCAGTAAGACATGTAGTGCAATGACAAGTATGTAAACAATTACGTTCATGACGCAGCCTGTTGTGTGCGCGAACGCAAGGTTAAAAAGCGAGTATATCTCCGGCCTTAGTGTAAACCTTCAAAAGGCCCCTACAAGCGTTTAAAGGTGCAGAAATCACACAACGTTCATCATCAACATTACTTTTCTTTGATTATTGAGATATATGTTCTTTTGCATTATGAAGTCAGACCCTCACAGACATGAAGTAGCTGTAAAATTAATAAAAAGTAATTGAGTTGAGATGCATTAAATGTTCCTCTCAGGGCCTAATTGGGCGTGTTAGACTGTTAATGTGAACACAGGCAGATGGAAGTCAATCAGATATGCATTAAATATTAATTCAGTTTAAACTGAGGACTTGTGTCAGCTGCGCGCCAACGTGGAATGAGCTGGTCATGCGGTCATCTGGGAGGAAGGCTGTGTGTGTGTGTGTGTGTGTGTGTGTGTGTGTGTGTGCATGTTGGGATAATCTTGCTAAAGCTTTAATTCCTCTGTCTTTTCTGAACCAGTTGATTATTTAGAGATTTCCACAGCATTGAACTCGGGACTGAATACGGACAGAAGAGCAACTCTTGATAGAAGGAGATTAGAGCAGATTAAATGTGTACGAACGCTCATACCAGAGGGTTTGTTTTGCTTTCTTTGTGAGGACCGCTTTCAGGCGACTGTGGAGAGGACATTTCTGCACTGTGAGGACATTTTGTGGACGAGTCTTAGAAACTTGTATTCGTTTTGGTTAAAAGGATTCACCGCGCAAGTTTGCCTAAACTACAGTCTGATGAAGCACTGCTTTGAAATCCTAACCCTCTGTTTTTTGAGGGTGTTTTTGCAGCTTCATCAGTACTTTAAATGCAACTGTCATGGGTAACTCCCTCTCTCGTTCCTGCTACACATCTGAAGACGCTACAAATTATATCAAGCTACATAAAAACCTGAAAAGCCGGTTTCAGAACAAGCAGATCGGTGCTTTACATACAGTTGGAAGTTTCACCTCATCTCGTAAGAGGGGTACACACTATCAGACAATCGTAAGCAAAGTCCCGATTGTTTGATGGTTCTAGATGATCTCTCAAGATGTTCCGATCTGCTCGTCAAGAACGTTGTGGCAGCACTGATTTCAAATAATAAATATTTAACATGTTAAATATTTACGATCTGATATCATGTTGTGTTGGGGAACCCCAAGGACAGCCGAGCACGCTCTCTGTGGATCGTCACATGGAACCAAATGATAGCCAATCAGGAAGCGAGCTGACTGCAGCATGAAAAACAACAACCGCAGCCATGGCGACAAAAGCAAACGTGCAGCATAAAGTAACATGTACAGCACGTGTTCACGCTGTCTCCACCACTTCATCCACAGTTTGTTCTTTTTTCATCATAAACTATCATCACCAATTCTTCCTGCCCGTCGTCCGCCATGTTTGTTTACTCTGAAGTCTCGTTTGACCGCCAGAGATTTGGTGAAATTTCCAGCCGTGAGAGTCGGACTCTGGTTGTTGATTAATGAATCTGTTAGCGTGTGGTGTGCTCTTAGGGTCATATCGTTGCTCTCCACACACTACAGGAACAAAGCTGTTCAATCTATCATTATTGTCGTCATGTGTGGCTCTCTCTCATTTTACACATCCGTTAAGATTTTAAACATCTTTTAGTGCGGGCCAGGCATCAGTGAATCTTTGGTTTGAACTGGCCTTCAGAGGTTTTGCAACATGATAACATAACTTATCAAATGCAGGAAAACTTTATAATCCTTATAGCATCATTTCCAGATGCTGTCAGCGATCAGTTAAAGTCAGGTGACTATAAAGAGCACGGATGTCTGCTGAGGTGGCGGTCAGTGTTGACGGACGGGTCACACAAAGAGGACTTTTAACTTCTTGATTTCTTTAAGTTATGTAAGGCATATTATCCAGGTAACGCACATACATTAGTTAGATCATATTAGCTGTATTAGTAACATGATATACGTAGGTTACTGGCAGACACACGTTTGTACTTATTCAAGCCCAAACCATGATCTTTTAATGTAAAGTAGTTGACGTCTAAACCAAACAAAAGTGGACTTTTTCAGGACCGTATCTCTTTGCTTGTTGCACATTCAAAAGTCAAAATCTTAAACATTTTTTGGGGCTTTTTCTGCCTTTATTTATAGTAGAGAAAAACTGCACATGTGTTCCATAGGACAGGTGCACTGGAGAGGAAAACAATCCATCAAACCTGCACGCTGTCCAACTTGCAGAAAATACATTTATTTGCAACGTTTCGGTGCTCGGTTCATGTTTGCCTGATGAAGGTCGAGCACCGAAACGTTGCAAGCAAATAAATGTATTTTCGGCATTTCTAGAGTATCTAGCTTCCGTATCGTGACGTATTTCCGAGTGAAACAGGACGTGCAGGCGGGACATATCATTAGAGGGATTTGATTTGATCGTTGAGAAGTGGGCGTAGACAGACGTTCTCCACAGCGCAGTAGCTAGCTAACTGACCGAGCGTTCTTGGTGCTCTGCGGCTAAATGTTGCAGATTGATTGCTTGAAATTGTTTGGTGCTAACTTATGTAAGCACGCGTGAAATTTAGTTTTACCGGAAGAAAAAATGATCAGATTTTGATATAATAATACGAAAAAACTGATTTTCTGTATTTTTTTTGGCCGATATTGTCAAATAGATGCACAATATTACCGGGGATGTGATCTAAAAGGATTAAAATGACATTTTTCATTTCACCTCGACTTTAACAGAAGTTGCAGATTAATCGTAGCTACGTTGACTGCTGTGCCAAACTGACACTGTACCAAGATAGAGCTCAGGACCAGTGACCCATCTGCAGTGTTTGACGAGTTGGAAGCAGACACCGTTTGGTCTGGGCACCAGAACTTGGTTAGGTTAAAGGCTAAAGATCATGGTTTGGGTTTCAGTAAGTACAAACACATGTTGGTTTTGTTGCTAACAGACACTGACTTGTAGTATGACTTGATTGAACCACAACACCCGAATAGAATCGCACAACAAAACATGTATCACGAGGAAAGTGTCTAAAAAAAGAGTTGAACATTAACTGCCGTGTTTTAGAGCCACCGTCCAAGCTGCCGTATGTGACGAGTTTGGAGCGAGAACATGCAGATCCATGCCCGTCATGGTGGAACGATTAAAGAGAGACTCCTAACCCTTTGGGGAGAGAGTAGATAAAAAGAAGAGAAGAGATTAACAAATCCATCTTTCACTTCTCTCTCTCTCTCTCGCTCTCTCTCTACTTTGACTCTCTGACTAATCCATCATTCAAAGCTCAATCTCCCTCTCCTGATGATCGGCTGCGTTCACTCGCGTCCCTCCTGCTCTGTCATTATTTTGTTCTCGATCTTGACCTACTTCCTTTGACTATTTACTTCCCCTGTGTCGTGTTTCCGTCATCAGGCTTTCATGTGTTTGTGTGTGGATGGAGAAAGAGATGGGGATAAAAAGGCATACATATTTAATAAGGTACCAATCAAACAGTCACAGGTACAATTCCCAGCGGCAGAGTCGCCGGCATTTAACTCAATACAATTACTGTATCAGGGGGCTCGGAGACATCTCCCTCTGTGTTCTCAAAGTAACAAATCTATATCCTCCGGCTCCCCTGAGAAATTCCTCCTCAGTGTGAAATCCAGATCACCGTTCTTTAGGATGAGTCACCGGCGCTTTGACAAACTTATTTATTAATCAGTGAATGCATAATCTAGGTGAGAGTATGACTCTCGCTTTTAATTCAATACCCGAAAGGTGAGGCGAGGATAGCGGGGGATTAGAGCTGAAAGTGGATTACTTAAAGGGATGATTCACGATGTGTTGGATAAAGTGGGAGAGCGCCGTGATTAATGGGGTATTTCAAATTCTGCCTTCTTTCATCGCTGCAGGATTGTTTTCTGCACGTTATTAACATGGAAGGTAAACCGGCACGCGCACACACACACACACACGTCCTACAGGATAAGGGATTGAGTCATGGCTTTATTATTACTCTTTTCATCATCATGATTGTAACAGCCATCACCTCCTCGCTGAACGATTGCACCAGCAGCCATGTTTCATGTTGGTATGAACATACGGGCGGCCGGGGCCATCTGCTCCTGTTGGGGATCCACGGCTACAGCTGGTGGACTGACGGCCGGGCGTCTGCAGCACGACGCTCACACTTGTTAGAGAGCGAACCAGTGAGCAAAAGAGGGGAAGCTTTCTTGTTTGTGTGAGTTATTACTATCTTTGAGCTGAGTTTTAAAGACATATTTTCTATATCAGTCCATCGTCTGGAGCTGGAGAAGGAAGCGAGTATGTTTTTAAAGATTTTGGGCATTAAGGTTTAGAGATAACATCTTCCTTCTCCGTGCGCTGCATTGTTTACAGTCCAGTCAGCAGCTCGAGAAGCGACCGTGTGTTCAGATCAAAGTGAAGGTAAATCCTCCCTCCAGATGTGTCTGCTAAATAAACACTGTCATCTCTCGGTTCATCCCATCCCCCGGAGGAGCGCCCGTTCATCTGTCTGTGCTGAGTCTCAGTCTCACTGTAAACAGGAAGTTACACAGAGGCTGCACTCTGGCTTACTGCAGCGGGATGAAGCCCAAACAGAAACAGATTTTCTTGTGATCGACTTTAATTAACGGCTCTTCAGTTTGCTGAAAGAACAACATCATGATGCAGATTAGGAACAACATGAAGCTTTGTCAGGTCTGTCCTCAAGAGGAGAAGAACACTACTTTAACATGAGACGTTTGTTGAACGGAGGTGGGATCCATCGTTTATGATGCATTCAAGGAGGTTGGGAAATCTAAACGCTGAACGCTTTCGTGACACAGCGTCAGGCAGAATTGTCTCAAGTTGAACTTTAGATCTAGAACAGATTGTTAGCTGAGTCTGTTTATAGAGATTAACTAAGCCGGGATGTCGTTGGGGCGGATTACGTTACCCCAACTTTCTCTCTCCCCACGGCCTGTTTCTCCTGCAGCCTGCTGACACGTGATTGGTCAATACTTCTCAAATTACAAACTTACTACAACATTAAACGGAAACCAGAACACTTCTCGTACTAATATCCGGTTGCGCACTTCTCTCTCAAGCATGCTCCTCATTTTTATGTAGCATCTGTAAATTGAGATTCATGAAATCAAAAAATGGGAAATATGTAATAATAAGCAACGCCCGAGAACGTCGTGTTTTGTCCTCAACTCAAATATATTCAGTTTTCTTTCAGTGAGAAGTAGAAACCAGGAAATGGATTTGTATGATTGTTGTGATATCAGGCTCATTACCTGTTTTTAAAACATATTTTTATAGGAGGCCTTTTTTAATGATTGATTGGTTGATAACTTTTTTTTATATTGTATATTTTATGAAGCACTTTTAAACTGTTTTAATTTTGTTCTAATCTATGTATTCTGTAAAGCTCTTTGTAACCATGTTTAGATGAGTGCTAAATAAATAAAGTTATTATTATTATGATGACGATGAGAGACCTGATCGTTATAGATTTGCGATCTGTGTTACACAGCGAGGTCACAGAGTGTATTCAACTATTTTTTATTCTTTCATTCGTCTTCATCTCAACATTTAAACATCTGAATCTTTAAGATGTTTTACTTCCAAAGTCTGGCTCAATATAATATCTATAATTATTATCTGTAATAAACTGGAGTCAGAGAACTTTCAGGTTTGGTCTTGAAAGTTAATTTGATACGTGACACTAAGTGATCAATGGTTGCACCTTTGCTGTAAATAATTATTTGGTTTTCAATAAGCACGGACTAAATGTGTGGATTTGATCATCATGTGATTTAAAGGGGAGCAAACAGGCCGTCCATCTAAATAAGTTACTCTGATGACTGAAGACGTTTCTCTGCTACTGCAAAGCTGCAGGTTACACGTCCTGTGACATCACTCACTCAGGTGTTTGTGTAGTGTTTTCTCTACGTCCAAATGAGCGTTTAAAATAAACAGTAACATGAATGCAAACGCACACATGACAGCAAACCTACAGTTTGCTCTCAAGTGTGCTCATGACATCGGCCAGGTGAGTCGCTTTAATCTAGATCTCGACCACCGTCTTCCTCTACATCACCAACTCTCCCCAACAGACTCAGCAGTCCTGCGAGCTTCTCCCACTCAGTGACTTCATCAATGAATCGTTAATTAAAGAGAAGAGGAGCTCGCCGTCTTGTTTGCTCTGGTCATTGATGAACAGGCAAAGGCTCCGACTCCACAGGTGTGTGAAAGGTTGAACTGTGGAGGTGAAGTTCTGTTTCTCTTTTTTCAACTTTATTCTCATTGCCAAAGAACTGAGTTATATTTAAAGGAGAAGGCCGCTGTGCACATTGTGGCTGTTCCAGCATGTGGCCAGGGGTCCGAACATATATGATGTCATGGTAAAGAAAAACATCTGTCTTTAGATTTGTATAAATCAACATAAACGTTTTTATGTAGCTTATACTGTGTGTGGGATCAGAGGGGTTGCTGCAGGCCCGTACAGGATTGGCAGCCATTGGAGACATTGCATCTCCCAGAATGCCTCACTCCTCAGACATGTGTGCCTCAGCCTGTTTATGAATCAGTACTTGGGAGATCAAATTATTTAACACTTAATTTAAAACATGAATTCTGTTGATATTTTAAGAACTCTATGACCTCCAAGAGTTTTAAGTTTGTTCTTCGACTTTAACCAAAGAAAACTAAACTGGAGTTTCCTGTTACGAATATTTGGACACGTAAATATTTAACACGTAAACACATTCAGAATCTTAGTTGGGTTTTTACTGTAGTTTGCATAACTGTCAGTTATTTGTGTCATTAACAGTGTTTGGGGTAACATGTTACAAAATAATCCGTTAGAGTACTCGGATCTCTTTTTTGTTGTAACGTAACTAGATTAGATTTCCCAACTTCCTTAAATGCATCAGAAATGATGGCTCCGCCCTCCGCTCAACAAACTCGTCTTGTTAAAGTAGTTATCTTCTCCTCTTGAGGACAGACCTGACAAAGCTTCACGTTGACTTGTTACTAATCTGCATCATGATGTTGTTATTTCAGCAAACTTAATTAAACTTTTTCTGTAACAATGCAGCACACGGAAATGAAAGTCGTTTATCGCTAACCGCCGGCTACATGCCCCGACATGTTCAATGTAGTGCCCAGAGGCTGTATCGTCGTCAGACTATAGCCGATGATTGAGCGCACATAAATGTAGTCAATTCCACGTTTGTGCTTGTAGACTACCGAGTCTATGAGAGGAGGCAAAATGTTCCCACATCGGTGACGTCAGGGAAGCAGGAGGATTATTTAAAGACTTTTTTTTCATCTCTGATTTCAGCAGTGACCATCGAGTCTCCAAAAATAAAGCTGCGTGCTAAAGTTAAGCTACACTGTGTCCTCTTTGAAGGTTGACCTGCTTTTGATTTCGTTTAAACTTAAAGCTGATTTCATACAATCTTGGAATTAGAATCAAAGCCATGAAAACCTGAATTAAAGCTAATAAGATTCTTTATTTACAGTTTCATCAGTGACTTCGTTTGTAACGAGGATATTTTGGGTGATAAATCCTTCTGAGTTAAACATGAGTAACAGAATAGTAGTCATGAACCTGAGTGTCAGAGCTCATTATACTGAGGGTACAGGTTCATGTCTTGTTAATTTTGCCATGTCATATTCTCTCCCTGATGTATTCAAAAAACAAGCACCCCACCTCCACCAGCCTCATTACGCCCGTTATTTATCCCTCAACAATCAACAATCCGAATTCTCTGAGGGCTGCTTGAGTTTCCTGCTTCCTCTCACCTATCACGCCTCGCAGGAGGCAGACAGGCGAGAGAGAGAGAGAGAGAGGGAGAGAGCCAGACGTAAATCAACACCGGGAACCGGTCCCAATGTGGAGGCAGTAAATCAAGGTTGGGAAAAGAGGCCGATCAACCTACGAGGGTCAGCGGTGCCCTCACATCGATGTCTCACAGAGTCACGCTTCACAGCGCTGAGGAGCTGCAGGGCGGGGGGAGGCGTGTGCGTGTTTTAAGGAGAGATGTGAGAGAGGATGAGGGAGTGGGAGGATGCTGTATGTAGCGATGCCTATAGATGTAAAGTTGGGATACTTGTACGCCATATTCAAACGCCTCTCAACTAAATCAGGCCATAAATAGTGGCAGAACAACGTATTATAAAACTGGATCTGACACTCGAGGAAATCGTGTTAGAGGCTGTAAATAGAAGCATTTTGTAACAGTGGAAGCCCATTTAATAATGAATGAACGACACCAAACCTGCCTCAACCTTTACACTGGATTTATGTTGTTTTATGGGCTTTTATTGGTTCGTTTTAATGATGGATTTGCTGTGGATATTCTGCTGTGGATATTCATGGTCCTCAGAGAACGAGTCCTGATGATTTTAAAGCCCAAAGAAAGGAAACTTCCCTTTGATCCATTTTGATCTTATGCAGCATTTTAAGGTGGAATCCCCCTTTAAAACCTTTACAAGCTATAACGTTAGTATTAGGGAAAATCAGCTGAGCATAAACGCGACACAGGAAATGTAAAAGATAGTATATGACTGCTTTCCATAAGATGAATACTACACGATCAGATGAGCAGATTGACATGAGACTCGCTGAACACATTCATGTTTCCCAGAGGATAAAGCCTTCCACAACACGTCCCCTTAAGATCTTTTAAAATGAGGACTTGAGAAAAATTGCAATGAAGTTTTGGACCCTCCCTTGAACGGCCACTGTCCAATCCCATATTAGCAACCGTTGCTAGGCGCAGGAGGCCTGTCAAGCATCAGAACAAGGAGAAACGGTGTGCATGTGGAATCTGCAAGTCTGACAGCAGATATCCTCAAAGTTTAGAGGTGGGGGTCATATTTATATATATTACATATATAAAGTAGAGCTCCCACCCAAAAAACAGGCTGCAATGGCTGCAACGTAGAAGTACATCTCCTAAAAGTTCTACTTTTTGCCACTGACAATCAGATGGTTATTTGAAGTGCCAACATTAAAAAAGAATCCCTGCAGAGATAAACATTTTTAAAAGTATAAGATGCTGTTTTTGAAACCAGAAACAGAAGTTAAAGCAGCATCTTAAAAGCCACCAGACTCCATTGACAAAACGGTTGTTTTACCTTGCAGAGAACGCGAGTTACTGGTCTACCGCCGCCTCAGTCGATGCTGCTGTGTGATACACAAATATTGTGTTGGATCCAAACTAACCATTAAAATCACCAAACTCACACAAGACAAACAAATGAACCAATCAAGGAAAGCAGTAGAGCAGCCACCTGCCCCGTGTTCTGCAAGGTAAAATGACTGTTTTCACCAATGGAGTTTGGTGGATTTGAAAAGAGCGATTTAACGGCTGCTTTTTGATTTAAAAAAAGGCTGTTACTCTTTAACCAAAGGTCTGTCTCTGTAGGGATCCTTTCTGTAATGTTGTCAGACACTTAGAATAACAATCTGAGCCTGTCAGTGGAAAACACAAGAACTTTTAGAGGACGCACGTAATCCCCAAGGATTATGTTGCAGCCATTATAGACTCTTTGTCGGCTGAATCCGTCTACAGGAGCAATTCCAAAACATTTTATGCAAACCAAAACATGTAGAAATAAGACCCAGGTTTAAAAATACCACGTTAGCCTTATTTATACTCTCATAGATAGAACATGGTGGTATGGCAAACATAATCAGACCATGTAATTCTGTTAAACAAGAACAGAACTCCTGCGTATGTTTGACTTGTACTCAGAGCAGAGGTCGGAAGTGTTGGCTTCTCCACTCAGTTCCAGTCGGCAGCTGCAGCTTCTCCTCCACTTCTCTGATGTCTTGACAAAAGCAGCGGCTGAGCTCGCACATTTTCCCACAAACTCCACACACCAGCTAGTCTTCTGCTGCTCTCGAGTGTCTGCGGTGACAGACAGCTAAAAGAGGAGGAACTCGAGCGCAGACATTTCTACCCGAGGACCCTGCTCTGTCAGTTAAATGCCAGCCAGTCAATCAGCTGAGCAAAGGAAAAACAGCTCAGCCACCTCAAGACACGGAGAGGAGGATAAGCACCAGCACCAGCCCCCACCCTGCCTCGCCTTTATTTCAAACACCGGCAGAGACAGATAAAAAAAACCTAATCTTTAAATTCCAGATCCTGTGGCCTTTTGTCTGCACGGCGGGGATTTGGCTTCGGTCCAAATGGGATGTAAATTCCATATTTGTGAGAGGCGAAGGAGGAAAGTTAAAGATGGAAAATAACAGAATAAATACATTAAAACAAATCACCTCTGATCTGAATTAATTAAAGGGACAGTTCTTCTCATCTAAGTGCTATTGATTATCTCATGAGGACTCTGATTATTGTGTAGCGGCTAGTTTGCAGAGCCTGAAGAACGCGTATTGATTGTGAATAATCAAGCACAGCACAATAGTTTTTTAAGAGCACAGAAAAAATGCAGAATGTATTTCATGTGCCGACTGCATGTTCACCAATTACCACAACAAAAGGACATTATCACAGAGCGTCCCGAGCTCACGAGTCATCAAATCCCAGGAAATCCAAGTTTCTATATAAAGCCAGTGAAAGTAGCTTTTATTTGGCCTGCAGGCAGGAAATACATGAGGGGGGAGCGAGCAGAGGGCTTTCTTTTAATAAGAATCAATTTTGGTCTGGGTACAGCCAGCTGTAGAGCGATTGAAACACAGCTCAGGCAAAATTGTCAGCACAAAAGGATGTGATATAAAACACCTGCCGTCTTGTGATTGGGTGAAGAAAGGGGGCTCAGGAGGCCCCATTCTCTCTGCAGGCGTCCTTATCACTGCCTGCAGGACCGATGTCATTAACCTGCGCCTCGCTGGATAACCGTGCTTAGATTAGCTTTCTGATTTTGCAGCTCAGACACACACGCATGCACACACACACGCACACACACACGCACACACACAGCGGCAATAGCAATCACTGGGAAAGGCAAGCAAGCCCACAAAGTCAAACTGCCTCAAAGCCCATGATACCTGGTGTAATAACAGAATCAATCGTTAGACTTGAGAGTTAAAAAGCCAACTTATGTGGGAACATTGTGACCTTCAAGGTGGTGAAGCTGTTCATTAACATTCCTGTAAGGTAACAGGATAAAAAATCAACACCAATCGGTC
Source organism: Semicossyphus pulcher (assembly GCF_022749685.1). Taxonomy (NCBI): domain Eukaryota; kingdom Metazoa; phylum Chordata; class Actinopteri; order Labriformes; family Labridae; genus Semicossyphus; species Semicossyphus pulcher. The sequence continues at coordinate 29,175,328 of NW_027211648.1, read as the reverse complement.
GGACCATTGAAGGGGAAACACAAACAACAACAATATAAAATGTGATTGTTCCAGGCTGAACTGCTGCAGCTTCACAAGAAGCAGTTCTCAATTTGGGAAACTGATTGATTGAATGCGTCATTTCCTTAATTCAACCAATTTTATGGGGCTGAAATGGGCCCAACAGAGACTTAGAGGTGTTTTTCAAATACACAACAAAATGCAGAAAACAAAGCGTCTGGTGATTTAGAAATGATGTCATTGGCTGTCTGCGCATGTAGCATCACAGCTGAGCAGACGCAGGTCCACATGGCAGCCATTATCCACTGACGTCACTTTGAGGGTTAGAAGCTCAACTGTTGTTTTATTGTCTTTCTGCGGTGTGCCAGGCTGCAGTCGTACAAACAAAGGAAATCAAACTGTTTGTTATCATTTCACTGCTTCTAGATTGATCAGCAACTGAAAATCTGGAGGGGCAGAGGGCCGTTCTTCAAGGCTATTTGATAACCCATTAGACAACAGCTTACAATAGCATTTAAATACCTCCTTGCTAACATAATGTTAGCTAGGTAAGGAAGATGCTAAATGTTAGCATAAACTGTTGCCTTAACTCTACTTAATGGGTTGTCAAATAGTTCTTTTACTGTGAAATACGTCCTGATGGAGGCGTCTGAGTCTTGGCATTTGTACGACTGACGACCTGGAGCACGACAGCACAACATTATAGCAGCAGTTGGACTTTCCACCCAGGCTGTGACTTCAGAGGGAAAATGGCCGCCGTGTTTGAATGTTTAATAATGTAAAAGAATCTTTAAGAAAGGCATTTCTTTTTTTACCAAAGCAACCTCATGAGTACCTTTGCACAGTCATATCTGTGCAAAATGGAAGCAAAATCCATGTGGTAAAAAAATCAGTACATTTTCTGCCATATCTGTAATATGTGATTTTTCTGGTATCAATGTTAAAGGCGTGTTACCTTCACTGCAGAAGCGGCCCTTGTATTCTGTTTTGGAGCAGTCACACACCGGCTCTCCATCCACCACCGAGCACGTCCCGCCGTTCTCGCACGGGTTCACCGTGCACCATCCTTCCGACTCCAGGGGCACCTTAAGGCTTCCCAGGAACAGGGGCTGCGAGACGCCGTATTTGAGGTCTGTGATTGAGCCCCTAAAGGGCTGCATGTTCCGCACCGTGGGCAGTGTGAGCGCAGCACTGTGGATATCCTGAGGAACTCCACCCAGGAACAGGTCGCTGATGATTTTCATGAACAGACGCTGAGGCCGCACTTCGTCTGCTTTGACTTGGCCGTCGAGAATCATCACCGTGCGCAGGTTATATCTGCTCAGAGTGGCAAAGTGCCAGCTGCCATCATCCACCCGTCGGTCGGACACCACCGTGGTCTCAGCGCAGTCGATGCTGAAACGCAGCTGCAGTCGACCCTCCACCACTGCCAGCTGCAGAAAGTCACAGTAGCCTCCGTCATCAAAGTACAGCAGCAGCGCCTCGGACACCTCCGTCTTAAACTGGAAGCTGAGGTCGCCACGTGTGCTGGCGTCCCAGCGGAGGTAGCGTGCCCACTGACCTGGTGTGCCTAAAAAGTCAAGTCCCATACATGTGCTGAGGAACATCTGCAGCCTGATAGAAAAACCGACAAGATCCATAGCTGCAAAAAATTATTAATCCAATCAGATTGAAATCTTCGAGTGCTCAAATGGAACTTTGGGGATCCACAGTTTCATCCACACTATGTGCAGAGATAAATATTTGTTATAAAAATATGCTTTTAAAGGGAAAAGGGCAGTGGCAGGAGAACAGTCGTAGTCGTTAACAGTCTTAAAGTCGAACACATGAGTAAGTCGTCCAGTAGGAAATGTTGTTTTCCTCCTCAGGGTTACAGAGAGGACGGAGAGGACGGACAGGAGGAGAGAGGAGGAGGCGGCGTTGTATTGTTGTTTTACACTTTGATGCTATCAGGACCCATGGTGTAAAGTCTGATGGAATTAACTTCTCTGGCTATCAGGGCCAGCTGAGTTTCCTCCTTCATGTTTTCCACCGCGACATGGAGCTGAAGAGGGATCCACGGGCCGGTCTCACTTCCATCACTGTCAGAAAGAAGAGAGGGAGAGGTTCACAGTGAGTCCATTAGCATTGATTATACCACTAACACATCCTAACAGGTTCCTTCAGTAAACAGATCTATAAGGTACACAAAGCCCATCTGAACCTCCTAACCTGCAAAAATATGGTGGAATCAAATCAACGGCCTGCACCAAACCCAAAAACCTCTATGCATTATGGTAGCACAATCGTCGCGACGGAGCTGTCCAAGGTGCTGATCTTCCTTCTGAGAGCAGCTGGGGAAGAGTCCAGATTGCTCCCATGCCCAGTTGCTACAGTAGAAGAAAGATCTAAATAAACTTGTTGGGTTCCCTTCATCATTCGATCCCCGTCCATGCTAAGAATTACACGTCCCAACAGACCAGCTGCCCCACAGTGTCAGGTCCACCTCATTATTGTTACCAGAAACCCCAAATTACAAGTTGCAGATGATGATTAGTACCTAACGCAAAACAAATGCACGTTCTATCTGGATCAATATCTGAACAACACTAATTTGTCTTAATTTCAGTAAACACCACCGTTCCTGTCCACAGGGGGCGCTAAAGTCAATACAAAATTAATGTTCTTTTAGTTGCTTTAAAGGGCCAGTTCCCTGATTTTCAACCCCAGTCGTATTACAGGGAGCTAATGCCATTAGGGTAGGAAAAAATGCAATTTCTCTCTGTGCCTTTGGAGGATCCGCTTCTCCAACGGGCCCTGGAAAACCTCCGCCAGACTACGTCAAGTGCATCATCTGGCGGAGGCCAAGGAGCTCGCTAAACTACACTTCCTCAATCTAGGACGCCGACTCTGATGTCATGTCTCGTTCAGAATCGTCAGGTTTGAAATGCAGACCTGAAGATTTGTTAGACCGCTCTGAGCTGTTGCCTGCAGCGATCAATGTCCTTGACTAGAAAACAGGAGTAATTTCACGCCAGCGTCTTTCGCTGGGCCGTTCCTTTCAAAGGGAGGGGCGCAATGCACTCTGGGTGTTGTAGGAATGTAGAACGGGTGAAACCACGAGCTGTTTGTACAACTTTCTCCACAGCTATGGCACCAATTTCATATTGCTTCTATTGATTACAGAGAACTCCAGCTTTGACTGACAGCAGCTTTTCCAGGGGCGACCTGCTCCTTTTGTTTGAAGGACTTCTACTTTAACTCAAGCAAAGAAGCAGACTACTTCTTCCACCACTTCAACTTGCACATTAATTCAGAGGACTGTTAAACTGTTGATTTGGGTTGCAGGTTGAATTGAATATTTTTCATGGCCATCAGAAGCAGGATTGTAGACTTACTGAGGTTCAGTGATTATTCGTATATTTCATCCACTGAAAACAAAGCGTCTGCAAAATGTCAAATAGGAATGTTTATATATTTCTGACGAAGCATTTCTCAAATAATCCAATCGGTGTTATAAATAATTTGTTTGGGAAATAAGGAGATGTGCTTGATGTGTAAAAGTTCAAATCAACATCTTCTTTATTCCTCTAAAAGGCTCAGTGAAGAAGAACGTAAACTAATGCTCGAATCAGCCTGTCAAACATGCGTCTATGTAAACGCCAAACTTCCAAACAAGCCCTAAATTGACAGAAAACAATGCTGAGGACGTGATCTCAACGTCCTCTGAGGGAGCGACAGCCCTGATGGATGGTACAATTAACACAAATTACATGTAGGATATTGATGTAATGAAGACGAATGGGACACGTATTGAGCATACAGTTTCTTAGAAAGAAGGAGGGCTGGCCTGTGTTTAGGAAGACTGTTTACAGCAGAGTGTACTGTACTGCTGGCATTCATCACTCCTAATTAAAAGTGTCTGAGATTTCTGCATTCGTCCATCCTCCACAAAGGTTTCTGGGACTTATCGGTCATCTGCTGCGTAAATTAGCCTATTATTCTCATGGCAGAGTCGGGCGGCCTGCCGTTATCTGATGACCAGCCTTCAGAGACTGCTTTCTGCACACAGACGCGTAAACACGAGGAGGTGCTGAGGAAATATCAAGTGGCTTCATGTCATAGTTTGTTTGTATAAAATCTTTAAAAAAACGCTTTCCTCTGTCGCTTTCCTTTTCAGACTGTTTGCTTCATCTGAGCGTCGAGTTTGTTTCTTCTTCTTTGGATTTTCACTTCTTGTTGAAGTTGTATCTGTAGTCATCCATCTTTTCTTTGTTTGTTCAGCCATAGCAGATTACTGTTTACTCGCAACACTTGCAGAGAGCGGAAAAGCAGCCGCTTAGCTCCGCCTACCCTCTCTGGCAGACCAACCACTGCTGGCTGATGGAAAACGCGTCACTAACTGGGCGCCGCTTGTGATTTTTTCATTGAAAGTCGCCACAGACACCCAGTCTGTAATAATACTATATTCTGCAAATACAAAGGCTTTCATCAGTGGGCTGTAGGCTCAGTCACCATTGTGTTAAATCATTTGGCGAGAGATAGAGACTTAATAGACGTTTATTTAAATGAAAATCTTCAAGATTATTACTTTAACTTTATGGTTCTGTTCAAGGAACTCAAACAACTTAGTCAAGATTCAGAAAACATGGTCGCCTTGGTGTAATAATAAACGGCCACCTGAACATTACACATAAATAATTTGTAACCTGTAGAGGAGCTTTGTGTGCTGTTTGGAAGTTTTACATATAATTAGTGAAGTCTTTGAATACCAAACACGCATGCGATAAATGGAGCGACACCTGCGAGCTAGTTCAGCAGCTCCGCCATCACCTGACAACACTTCCTCCCCATGTGGCGTCTATTCAAGCTGCAAGATCTCCGCTCTCTCCCTCTGCTCTGTCATTGCCACCGCCGCCCTGCACCAGTACTGCACTCATACTTTCAGCACCACCACCACCACCCCAGCATCCACCTGCAGGCTCCGGCTCAGAGGGTTTAAGATATGATCTCATCACTCCTCAAATGTCATGTAAAATAAATCTGTGAGGAGCGATGAGGCCGGAGCCGAGACGCCGAACACAAGCTGTGTTCTGCTGCTGCGAGAAACATTAGAGTCAGACGTGGTTTGAGGACTTTGCTTTCTGCACTGTATACGACAGGAAAAGCAAGATTATGCACACAATGATAATGTACCTATGCGAGGACATGGTCTCCAACACACAATGGCCAGAGTAACGGTTCAATCCCCATTTCTACATGTCGTACACACACCACTTACTCTCTGCTACACAGCTGACGTAGCCAGTTTCATTGAGTATAGTTGAAGTGTGACATCGGCTTCAAATGTTCTAGCTCTCACTTCAGTTCAGACGCTTTTAACTCCACCAATAATCTGAGTCTGAAGGTTTAAACGGGCCGTTTTAATTCCACTGCATCATATCTGACAGGTAACAGCAACCCAGGAGAAACCTCTGACGGCGCTGACAGAATCCCACAGCGCAGGGGAGGCTGATGTACCTGTCGATCCTCCTGAGTCAATAATCCACTTCTGCCTCCAACAAAGTCAAGTGCTGTGGGAGAGAGGCCACAACAACCACCTGGACTTATTCTTCCACCCTTTCTGGCTGGAATTATTCAGTCATCAGAGAGCAGACGAGAGGAGAGAAGCAGCGCGGCTGGAAATGACAGAAAATCGTGTCTAAGCTTTTCTTGTTCATTCTGCTAAAGTGCTGCGCCCACGTCGACCCGAACCGTAGGGAAGCCCTGCTGCCTGTTCTGGCGTTATGCCGACTAAAGAGGTCGTGACATTCTTTTGGACGTAAAAGCACAAAAGTCTCAGTAACGTCATCATCGTGTGGGGCCGATATTTTACCTCGTCTTAGTCGATTGTTTTTTAGCCTTTATTTTAAAGAATCAATCTCTTTGAACATTTGCATCACTGAACATTGCTTGCAAATTGTCCCGTTCAAATGTTAGGAGCGCAGGGTGCCGAGTTCAGAGGGATGAAATAAGACAGGAAAGGTTCAGGCTTTCGGAGAAACACAATTAGAGTCCATGACTAGAATAAGGACTGTTTAATAAAGACTCACAGAGCTGACTATAAGAGGGAGGCTGTCCGCACAAAAATACAGCAATACAGCTGTGTAGGTCGTCTGTGTTTCAGTTTATTATCAATATTTACGCTTGTATTCAGGCGACGACCTCGAGTCGCCAAACTATGACGGGGAAAAAGATGCAAGTAGAGCAGAGCGATCTGATTTGGGTGGAGGCTGGGGCTGATTGACGGGTAGAAAAAACAGGACTTTCAGAAGACCAGAGCTCGGGAGCGTGAAAGCAAAAAAAATCTACGTAGAATTTATTTTTGATTACGTGCTGAAGGTTGATTACTTACGCAAAGTCAGGTATGTTATGTCTCTTAATTTCCATGTACTAGTAACCAGTAATTTAACTAGCAACAAGTGGAGGTATTTTAACCATACTATAAATAAAGCACATACCAGCTGTTACGTCACAAGTTCAGGACTTTGCTGCCGTCATGTTTGTTATCTGGAGCCGGAAGTGACCATATTTGGACGCGAGGATGGAGCTGGAGAGGAGCGAGAGGTTGGCAAACGCAGAGTTATATATTTCTCAGCTGGTGAACGAGGAAGTTAATGGAATTAGATTCTCTCCATGGTAGCAGAGGTTGTTGTTTAATGTTGTATTTATCACGCTACAAAAGCCACTCGCCACCTAATGGGGCAAATCTCAGGTGAGAGAGAGCTGGTTGAATGACACGTTACAGGTAGTTTCAAATAACCGGTCTGAAACGTCTTCTCCGTGAGAAAAGCCAACAACAGTCCTGCCTCCCACACACAGCACGTCACAGATAAACAGAGGTGGCAAAAGTGCACACACTCTATACTTAAGTACAAGTACAGACACTGATTCAACTCCTTTACTCAAGTCAAAGTAAGAAAGTCCTGAATGGCTCTGAATGTACTTCAGTACAAAGTCAAAAGTTTTCCTCTGAAGGACATTTTACAGACCACTTCTGTGCAAAGCTAAACCTCACAATAATAATAATTATGATGATAATAAAACTTAAACATTGTAGCTTAAAATAAAATAAAACTATAAACTGCCAATGATGAACATTAACTTTTTTGTAACAACACCAGAAGTTTGAACTTCACAGATACACGGCGCCTCTTTTAATAACTGGGCAAAACGAAAACACTCGGCACACTGGGACAGTTTTCTTTGTTCATTATCTCTGGACACTTTCTGGTTTTGCTGCAAGCCAAATTTCAGACAGAATAATAAAGACTGAACCGTACTGAGGTCCCAAATGAGCACCTGGACCATTTCTAACAGCTTTGAAATCAGTGTTGCGTGCAGAGACCACAATCAATATAACACATAATTCCCCTCACATTCAAACGAAAGTAACGAGCCTGTTGAATGCGAGGAGTCGAACGTACAGATTTTTGTGTTCAAATGTCGAGTAAAAGTAAAAAGTAAAGATACCTGAAAAATCTGCTTAAGTACAGTAACGAAGTATTTGCACTTCGTTACGTCCCACCTCTGCAAATAACTCACCGTATGACCAACGCTGAACGAGCTAATGAGGCAGGTGTGGTGAGCACACACACACACACACACACACACACAGATAGATGCTCATTATTCTGACAAATAAAACTAGATTTTCACACCCAGAAAAGACTTGATGGACGGTCTGTTAGTGCAACAACCCGTACAGTAAGACAGATTATTTGTTCTTTTTTTTTGTTGTACATATTTTGTATTATACGTATTGCTTTTTATATTTTTATCTTATTCTATTTCTTATTTTTATTCTACTTCTGTGTTAATTGTTCTGCGCCAAAACAAAGTCCTGTATGTGTAAACCTTTCTGATTCTGATATGGGGACTGACTCACTGCTGGAGGCTGCCTCAAGTGGACACACAAGGAACTGCAGTTCTCGGCGCTTCGGCTTCATCTCTCAGGCTCGGAGGGAGTCGCTTGGTTTTAACCCAAACCTCGCTCCTTTTTCCAGCCGTAACCAGCTAGTTTTTCTGTCTACACCGACTCAAACTTTCACGATGTTGACCAGGTGTTCTAATTGTTTATTCTTGTGAGGACGTAAAAACACTCTTCTGGGTTGTATTCAGGTTCAGAGCAGTGATTTAGTCGTGCTTAATAAGGGTTTTTGACATTAGAGGGATCGTTACTTTAACTTCATTCAGCAGGACTCTAAAGCTACATTTACCATGCTATGCTGTTGTATAGAAACCCTTCAGTGAGATTTAACCCCACCTACTTACAGCACATACACGAGTAAGAATCTCTATAGATGGCACTGTTCAAGCTACACCACAGGTTTGAAATGGTTTGGACGTCCTATCTCTTAAGAGGGCGTGGTCTCAGTCACAGTTACAGGAAAAGAAAGGCATTACATTCTTGAGGGGAAAGAATCGGTCATTACTAGTCCTCACGTTCTAATTAAGCGAATGGACTGTTAATGGTTTGTCAGGGGGGCGAGGGGATGACGAAATGCACCTGACAAAGAAACAGGAAGTGAGTCACAGCGCTCCGTCTCCTTTCTGACGTCTCCTGGCACGGCTCAGGATGTCACAGCTGTGTGGAAAGAAGCCATGAGTGAGTCAGGAGTGCTGGTCACTGAGTGCCAGTTAAAGTAGTAATGCATCTGTGACTCATTTCTTTGATGACCGACCGCAGCATCCGACTCAGACCTGCTCTTCTACACACGTAGCTGTGAGTTAGGCACGATAAGTCAACTGACCTTCTACTGATGAAACAGAATTCATTCAAGGTTTGATCCCAAACGGTAACCAGTCAGAATATTGTGATAAATGTATAATTAATATAATATAATTAACAGTATTTATCTATAAGCAATAAGAATCTGTTTGTGCTGTGCCCCTCTAAAAGCAGGCCGACAATTTTCCTTCCTCGTAGACAAGAACGCTTTTTGTTCTAGTGTTATAAATTCAAAATACTTTTAATATCTAATAATAATTATCATTATCTATTAATTATTATTATGGTCTGTTGAGATTTTTAATTGATCTGGAACACCTTTAACAGCTCCAGCAGTCAGTCAGTATCTTTGGAACACAAAGTAAAGGCTGTCGCGTCAGCACGTTGGAGGCTCGGACACGACGTCACACGTCACATCACATGCAGAGTGAAGCGTGCAGACAACATGCAGACAACGTGCAGACAACGTGCAGACAACGCGCAGGCAGCAGCAGCAGCAGCAGCAGCTGGCCCGGGGAGAACGCTGCTCAGATAATCCTGTTGAAATTGATCTAAAATGAAAATCATAAAAGCTCGATGGTAACTTACACGCCCTTTGGATTGCACAGATAATCACATACAAAATAATAAAACATCACAATAAACAATAACAACAATGACAGGTTTTATTTGCTCTCAAAAACTAAATAAAGTACAAACATCTTTAAATAAGCGTTTGCTTCACGTTTCTACGTTCAACAATGTTTTGGATTGATGTTCGGTGCCATGTATTTTTTATGAAAGTCTGATTTCTGTATTTCGGACTCAGAACTTTAATTATTCTGCTTTAATGGCTCAAATAACCGTTTAGTTTAGCTTGCACAGATTCTACAGACATACGACATTTAAAGTTACAATAAGTAAAAATAATAAAGAAATGAAAATAGATTAAATTTACCGAAATACGTTTAGCTAATAAAAAGGAGCATATGTCAAAGAAAACAAAGATCTGTTCCTACATTTAGATCAATATGTTTCGTGCCTTTATGTCAATTAATGTGATTGGTACCGGTCTGATTCTGATGACTCATTTCAAAGCGTCCTCAATCATTATGACTTAAGTCACCTTTCTGGTTTGCAGATATAAAGACATGGAGCACTCGAGGAGATCTAAAGAAGCTAGCTGAGGTAAAACACCAGAGCAGGCAGCAGCAGACCGTTTGATCTCAGGGTTAAAGTCACCATCGCCTGCCGGAGAAGCACGAACTGATTTAAATCTACTTTCACGTTAATCAGAATATCAGTAAAATAAATGTAACGGTCACATTTATCATGAACTGTATTTTTCAGCTTTATTGATCATTTCAATCCAGCGATCGGGGGAGTTAAAACCGATCAGAGAGAAGCTTCGGCCCTGCAGGCTTTGTGCAGCAGCTGGCATCATAACTTTCTCTGCATTCAAAACTAAATACCTGCAACATGCTGATCATTTAAGAGCTGACTATTTTATTGTGTTGCTTAAAGTGACAGAGGATGTGTGAGGTAGCACTGCCTGCATGTTAGTCATCACTGAGGCCTCTTTATAAAACATCTCTCATCGTTTTTAGTCGTTTGATCTGGCCTGGAATGAGCGGCTCTTTATCTCTACTTTAATCCACAAACCCTCTTTTCAATTAAAATACACACAACAAATATGAACGACTATTTTTAAATGTAACATTTAACAAACACCTTTAATTATTCCCCAGCTGTGCTGACTCACCTGACATCACCTGACTCCTCCAACAATCAGCCATCAGCTTCAGGTGTGTCACCAAACCTCAGTCGAGCCTCGTTCACCGCCTGCAGGTCAGACCCAAACAGGCTGAGCTGCTTCTCAGCCAATCAGTGTCCAGCAATGACATCACAGAGGTTCCTCCTCAACCTCACAACCAGAGTTTGATCTGTTAGGACTACAATTATTTTATGCACAACTTTTTGGAGCAACGTTGTCATTTAAATATCGACCACAGCAGCTTTTTTTATTCCCTTAATGTAGCTTTTGTTGTTTTTTCTGTACCCACTGAAACATCAGGAAGCTGCAACACGATTATTTCAGTTATTGCTTAAAAAAAAGGTTGAGATCTTCTTTGCATTTGAATACATTTTAAACGTGTGCACATTTGCTTTGAGCATCAAAAGAAGTGCTGAAAACGGCACAAACGATCTGCTTCCTGCAGCGTCGCTCTGAAATAATGTAAAGATTGGCCTTTAAAAAGCCTGACTCATGTCTGCCAAGAAGCCTTAAAGCTACAGCTGAGCTGCATCCGGCCTCGACGTTATTCTGACAATTAAAAAGGAACCTTTTTCTATTTTTAAATCAGACTTAAATGTTTTATTTATCTGCTCACGAGTGTCAGGTAAATCTCACACACTCACACGTCTGCTACTTGTGTTTACTCGTGTTTACAAATGCGGGCTTGTTCTGGCATCATTTTCAGTTTTCCACGGCGTGTGTGTGTGTGTGTGTGTGTGTCCATGTCTTTGTGCGTGTGTCTTTTGTTGCAGTGTGGGGAGCGTCAGGGGTTAAAAGGCTAAACGGCATGGATCATTGTTCTCGGTGAAAGGCTCCTTTGACCAACCCCACAGGGACGAGTCCACATACACACACTGACAAAAGGCAGCGGCTCTCTGGATCCTATTAACAACCACACGGACTGAGACGGCGGCGCACGTGTGTGTGTGTGTGTGTGTGTGTGTGTGTAAATGCAAATAAAAGCAGCCCACCGGCAGGCCCCTTGTGTTTAAATGATGCCACTTGCCTGTAATTTTAAAGCAGGTGCCCTCATCACACACACACTAGACAAACACACACACACACACACACACACAGTAACTCTGTCCAGACGCAGTGACAAAATGTCCTCCACAGCTCGGAGATAAAATCGGAAAGAACAGGCTGCTGTGATTTCTCTGATGTGCTCACGTCGCTCGGCGTGAGGCCTCCTGAATCTGCTGCAGTTTACATCTCACATCACATCCTCTGAGGTGCCATTTTCTTTTGCATGTCTCCTGTGCTGCAGTGGTACAATCCAACATCATTTGACCAGGACATGCAACCTGACAGGGGAGGGAGGAAGAGGAGGAGGAGGAGGAGGAGGAGGAGGAGAGAGCAGAAGGAAAGACGAGAGGAAACAGAGAGAGAGAGCGAGAGGAGGGAGCGATGTTCCACCTCATCCACTCCCACTCATGCATCTCACAAAAACACCCTGACACTCCTCTTCGCTCTTCATCACGTTGCAAACACACACACACACACACACACACACTTCCAGTCAGACACACACCTTTGTAGGTACACAGAGCAGCATTTAGCCAGCGTCTCACAGGCTGATATCCATCTTTTAGGGCTCACTTCAGCTTTGACAGAACCTGCAGGAGGGGCGTCACATCCTCCGTCACACTGATGCAGAAAATCTTAAAAATACAGCCTGCACCCTGAAACACCACCTGCAGCTGCCTCACACACACACACACGCGCACACACACACACACACACACACACGCACACACACACACACACAAACACAGATATGTGAGGGATAATCTCTGACAATACAAATACTGTTATTCACACACTGTTGCAAAAAGAAGAAAGTAAAAATAAGGTTACATTTATTGTGCAAAATGTTTTTATCATTAAATACAAAATCATATTGAATCTTTTTATGGTGAAATATTCACAATCAGGCTGCGAGTGTTCATTCCTACACACTCCTTTTTCTCCATCTTCAATTACAAGGCGTGCATTAGATTTTAAAAGGTGCCCATCAGCAGATTGAGGGTCAGTAAAAATGCAGCGGGTGATTTTTTTAAATTAAATCAAGCAGCTGATTTAAATAAATCCTTTAGAAAATTTAAAGAAGAAATGATCCACAGATTTAATCTGTTATTTAAAAATTATTTCTATTTTCTGTGTTCAGTCTGTGCAAAAATAAAAGCAGACGAAAGGGCAGGAAAATGTAAAGCAGGAAGATGAGTAGAAATGGGGGAGAGTGTGTGTGGTGTGTGTAAATGTGTGTGTGGGGGAGCGTGTGATTTTGGCGCGGGTTTGGCGGCGGGTGCAGCGTGGGCACCGTGTTGTTATCAGCTACTCTGCAGGCAGGACACGCCTTCTCTGGGCTCTGTGGTTCTGCTGCAGCACCCTTCACGGCATTACATCACCCAGTTAGAGAGCACCCAGCACCCCACAAACGCCTGCACACACACACACAGACACGCAGACACACACAGATTCGACGCCTGCACCGTGCAGACATCTACACACCGTGTCTGCACACACACCGGTGCCAGAATACACACGTTAAATAGGAAATACACGTGCTAAAATGACTGCAGACACACACAGACAAAAATACAACACATGCACGCCAGCAATCAAAGCGGTTACACACTTACACACTCTATCTGCACACAAATCACTACACACACTCCACCAGCGAACACACCCACAAATACCTCGCCTTTCCCCCCTCACCAGCAGCAGCTGCAATTTATGTAACATCACACTGCATCCCTTTTTCCTTTTCTTTAGGGCGGCTCGTTTTACGTGTGTTTTTATTTGACACAATAATTGATCCATCAACGGAAATTAAAGGGAATAAGACACGTAATGCCTGCGCGTGTTTGGGCCTGGGTGCAGCTGGAAGCTTTGCAGTAAAAAGAGTATTTTCTCTATTTTTTTTTCTCTTCCATCAATAAAAGGAATCATTTAAAGATGGTGCAGCAGATGAACGCAGACAAAAACTAAGAAAAAGAGCATTCCCTAAAATCCTGCGTAATATTCGCCTCTCCCCGCCCAGGGGGATTAGTGTTACCTTGAGAGCCCTTGGCTTTTTGCGCCTGATTTGTCAGCGCAGTTAATCGGCTGCCAACCAGAACAAAAAAAAAAAAAAAGCAGGACAGCCAAATTACCCAAAACAGCCTCCATCCTCCTTCCTACCCCCCAAACAACCCCCACCACCCAACCTTAAATATAGGGGGAAGAAAACGACAAGGAACATTAAATGGAGAGGAGGGAGGGGGCTCATGTTCTGCAGGAAATAAAGCACCGTCCATGTAACGTTACACTCGGAGAAATAGTACATTTACATGACGACAGACGAACAGTTGTCAATCGTGACAAAACATTTAAATCAAATGTGATCGAGTCTGATGATTTAATTCTCGGCGTTTTTCAAACGCGAAAGAGAAAATTTATCTCAACTCATTTGTGATCAAATCTATTTTTTAATGCTTTGATGTTTGAAGAGATCGTCTGAAGCAGCGCGTGTGCAGGTGATGAAGCACCTTTGGGCCCTTTGCGGGGAAAAAGAGACGCATTCCCCGGCTGGGTCACGCCCATTCTGAAGCCCGTTTTTTTTTTTTTTTTTTTTGGAAAAAGCCTGATTAGGAATTCCCTCTGCATAAATGCACAAGAATCATCTAATCCTATTAACTCTTAAAATCCGACACATCGAAATGTGCGCTGCAGCGATGAAGACACAGAATCATCATCCTCCTGCCTTTTGCTTTAATTCACTCATCAGTAAAAACTGGAGCTGCTCATCTTTTTTCAGACACATCAAAGTAAAGGTGCTTTTAACGCGCAGACAGATCGAGGCCTGCACATCTTGCTGCTGATTTTGCGGCAGATTGTGGCTTTTTGTGGCGCAGCGTCTGCACGAGGCCTCGTCTTTTACTGCAATTAAAACTGTCAAATGTTCTGCACAAAATGGGCCATCCAGCATTCGTCGCAGTGTGAATGCCAAACTGAAGGCAGGGCTCGTTTAAATTAAAATGCCTGTCTGTAAATGGATTTCTGAGTCTTGAGTCTTATCTACAAAGCAGGCCCACACTGACGCTTTTCTCCCCTAATGTGGAGGAAAAAAAGTTGTCTGCTCGACGTGCAGCATGAAATGCAGTTTATTGGGAGCGGAGCATTTCTGCAGACCTCCCTCGAGTCCCTGCGGACGCCATTTGATCCTCCAGGGAACCGAAATATTACAAATCATCAAAATCACCTCTTCAATTAAATTTCATTTTTTATTTCCCTCCAAACAGAATCACTCAGACGTCCGCTGTTAACGGAAACTAACGGATTCATTACATTTATTTCGATGTTTCGAGCGTATTTCGACGTGAAAATAAAATGTGTAGATGCTCTTTAAAAAAAAAACTGAACGTTGTAGCCTAATTTCTGAAATGCAAAAACATCTGCTGGATGAATGCGGTAAATGTGTGAAACAGCAGCCCGCCGCTGGATTGTTTTAATGGAAACACACACACAGAGGAGGAAGAGGGATAATGGAGGAATGTGATGGTGACTGCATGCTGAGGAGGAAGTGTGCAGCCTGGCGGCGCGTGCTGTCCATCTGCGTTTACGCAGAAGGTCATGTATCAAACTGCTGCATGTCAGACTCAGTGGTCGAGTTACATCAAAATATGCATCTATATTTAAAGAGTCTATTAGCTCGTGTGTTTGTGGGGCGGAGAGGGATGCGCGCGCGCCGTGTCAGGGCGCATTTGTTTGACATTTTAACATGAAGCTGCAGACGAAAACAATGCGTGGACACCGGACACCTGGCGTTCACGTTATTCATTATTCATCATCCGAAAAACAAGGTGAAGGGAAGCCTGCAGGTCGCGCTTCGACTCTTTTTTTAAGGGTTGATTTTCTTAAAATATTTGATACACGCGCGCATTAAACGATGCACGGCTGCATTTGGAAGATACAATAAAAAATAAAATTGATAATTCATATAGTAAACATCGCCTCAGGGGAGCGGAGAGGACGTGCGTAATTCTACACCCGCCTGTCACTGTGCCTGTCTCTGTTCCTCAGGGGGAATTCAGAGGCCAGCATCGCCAAAATTCCCATTTTTTGGTTCCCACAAACGCCGCTTTTCCTTCAAGGAGTCTCCCACCTGCTCCGGCTCGACATGTTCATCGTTCCGGTGCGCACAAACAGGAAAAGTCCTGTTAAAGTGGCAAGTTCCGTGCTACCTGTGCGTCAGGAGTCCAGCCTTTCTGCCTCATATTTCCTCTGGAACCTTCTCCTGTTTCTGCCCCATGAAATTAAACTCAGAAGGTTTTTCACGCGGACAAGCAACATGAACAGGTTGGAGTAAAAACACGACGCTACTGACCTTAGATAAACAGAACACCAAGAGTATCCAAGTGCTAAAATCCAGCCGTAAACTCCACAGAGCCGCAGTTTTTAAAAATCCAGGCTTGTTTAAAAGCAGCAGTGTTTCCGGTGCTGGTGCTGGTGCGGAGCGGCGAGGGGCGGAGAGCACCAGGCGGTAACGGGGCTGGGTTTATGGTCCCTCACAGGTGCGTCGAGCACGGTGCATCATGCGCACAAAAGCCGCTGTTGGCTCGGTGCGACTTGCAGCGGCTGCAGGCAAGAGGCGCACGCGCACACACAAACACACACACACGCAAAGGCGCACACTCGGGTCCGCCCTCTACTCAGCACCAGCACACGCCATTTAAAGGCGCACGGGCTCGTAAGCGGGGCCGACAAACACACACACACGCACACACGTGGCTGCATGTATGCTACAGCGCGCCTCAGGCTCTTATTAAACTGAAGGAGGTTCCCATGATTTTCTCAGTCTGTCGGTTTGACAGTAAAACATCAGTTTGTATTCTGAGAGTGTTTCAGTTCACACATTTAGTCTTCAGTTCTCAAACATGTAGCTGCTGTCAGGCTGCAGGAGGAGCGCTATGCTTTAAACCGTTAACAGTGTAAGTCTGCGTGAGTAATTCCAGAGACAGGGTGTATTTTCAAAGACAAACAACTTTATTTAACCTTTATTAAAAAGGACTGGAGTCACACTGAGAATAACAATCTCTGTTTAACAGAGTCCTGAACGAGACAGAGACGCAGCACAGTCACAGCTTCACGCATCAAACACAAATGACAATTAAAAACTAAAATTACAGAAAAATGTAACAAAAAACAACATTCACACCTTTAAATATTTCCTTCCAAGTCATCACAACATCACTTTAAATTGTATTAAATGTGAACTCAAGGAAAACCTTGACATAATCAGGCTCCTTGGTTGCTCAGTGAACTTGTGATTCGACTTGCTACATGCTTTGTTAAATAAATATAGAGCATCTAACAGGACTTGTAAGATGCCCTTATATTAATTAATATTATATAAACAGATCTAACATTTGTTTTCTGGAGATCAACATGTGAAATATGTTCGCAGCAGAAAACTCAAACCGGATCCTGATTGGGATCATTTCAAACTCAAACTGAAACCGACTTCCAAAAGGTCTCAGTAATGTTAACGTCATTAATCTGATGCGTCGTGTTTTATTATGTTTAGTTCAGTTGGTTTCTTGATGTCTGTTAAATTGTTGATTTCTTAATGATAAACGATCAGATCTTAGAAGTTAGGCAGCGTTACACACGTTTAAAAAACAAGAGGGGCCTTGAAACAAATTATCTTTAAATAATAGATTAAGTTACGTGACGTTAGTTATGCTAGCTAGTTAGCCTGCTAGCTACCGGTTGCTAGGCGACAGGAGCGGCATTTGGTGATGCATCAGGAAATCCTCTATAGACCACACCGTCTCATTTCAGTCCGGCCTCAGCGTCTACAGGCTGCGATAGCTCATCCTCTGTAGACCGCGGCCTTCAAGGCTGCAGCCCTGGATCGGGACACAGCTGGTGATCAGCATTCATATCAGTGCTGAGCATGTGATGCAGGTGTGTGTGTGTTGGGAACTCTCCCAGCATGCACTTGGGCAATAGATTCTATATTGTGCTCCACACTTGTTCAACTGTTTCCACTCTCAGTCAGGAGTAATAATTAACCTGAAAAAGAAACACTAAAGTTCAGAGAAAGTTCTGTTATTTATTTATTTAGTCTTTATTCAACAGGACAGCTGAAGAGAGGCAGGAAATGTGAGGAGTAGAGAGTGGGGGGTGACATGCACCAAACGGTCAGTGAGTCGAGCCTGCGATCAGTGCGACTCATGGCGTCGAGGACTCTGAGCTTAACCAGCGCCCCATCCTGCAAATCATTTTACATATAAGTATTATAATCACAACTCACGACTCAAGCTGGAGATAGCTGGTAACCCACTCCTCCTGCTCTGTAACGCAGACTGCTGTCAGTATTTCACACACACAAAGAGACTGATGTGACTTTCTAATGGTGAAAAAAAGGGACGTACAGGACGGAGTGACTCGTCTAAAACAACACACGGCTTTAAAGTATGTTCATATGCAGCACAGCTAGAGTGGCAAATATTTCTGTGTTGAATATGTATTATATATTATTATGTTTTATTATTATTATTATTATTATTACGTATTATTACGGTCTGGTTGTCTGGTGCGACTTACACAGAAAAAATCACAAGCGGCGCCCAGTTAGTGACGCGTTTTCCATCAGCCAGCAGTGGTTGGTCTGCCAGAGAGGGTAGGCGGAGTTAAGCGGCTGCTTTTCCGCTCTCTTTAAGTGTTGCGAGTAAACAGTAATCTACTATGGCTGAACAAACAAAGAAAAGATGGATGACTACAGATACAACTTCAACAAGAAGTGAAAATCCAAAGAAGAAGAAACAAACTCGACGCTCAGATGAAGCAAACAGTCTGAAAAGGAAAGCGACCGTCAGCCAGGAAAATCAAGAGTTACAACTGGAGCCGACCGTGGAAGTCACACATGCAGCACTGTCTGGATATCTGGGAAGTGTGCTCCTGCAATTACCGTTTATCGCCACAGGTGCCGCCAAAGAGAACGAAGCTGAGATCTTTGAGATTACAACTTTAAAAATAACTATAAAGAAATAATCAATCCTCTTGCATGCTGATGGTCTGGTTTGCTTTTGTAGTAAGGTCTGTAAGGTCTTATTGTTAAAGGGCTCGGCTGGCAGAAGCCTGAAATTTGACTCGTTGTCCTCAAACAGGAAGTTGTTGTAAATCAAACATGCAGTTTATGTCTTCCCAAAACTTGACCTGTTTGATAAGAGTCTTACCTTGACCACACCTTAATGCCAGCACTCTGTCTCTGTCTTAATGCCACCTGCTGGTAAGATGCAGTAAGACCTGTGTGACAAATTTTACCAGGTGCCAAATTACCTGTGGAGGCCTCCTCCTCTCCAAAAGAAAACAGACCTGCTGATTAAAACCAGCATAAATACTAAATGAAGGAGTTTCCAATGAAGAATCAACGTCTCTCAGAGGCTCTTTAACAACACAGGATGTCAGGAGGAGACGCACGCTGAGCTGCTGCTGACATCAGTCCAGCTCGTCTCCAGGAGCTTAGCTTGTGTTGGGGTGAGGATTCCTTCAGTGCTTGTCGCTCATGAGGTTTTAATGCAGGAAGAATGATCTACAGAGGTCTCCTCCTCTCCTAAACAAACAGACGCTGTGATTAAAACCAGTAAAATCACTGAATAAATGGTTTCAGGTTAAATTCAGCGTCTCGCTAACTCACAGGATTAGCTGCAACTAATGTCCATTTAACTGACACCATTACCGTTTTCTCTAATCTTTGAGTTCACTTTCACTGTCGCTTTCTTGCCCCTCAGTTCCACTTTCATTTTAAACTTTTTTAACAGCAGCTCGAGCACAGCTTTACAGTGGAACGTGTTTGTGTTCACCGGCGTTGACTTCACGTGCAAGCAGTGCTGTGTCGGTAACCACATGACTGCAATACCGCGGTTATGTTTCCTTTACTCAAATGCCACACGTCACATTGACAGGTTACTATGGCGACATGGAGAACAACAGTCGAACCTGAATGCTGTCAGGTGTGAAGTTAGCAGAACAAAAAGCAGGAGAAGCAGCAGAGAGACACTTCTCCGATGATCCCAAGACACTTAGAGGAAAAGTAACTCTGAACCTATGTCGGAGAAAGACGGTCAAGAGGCCGGCATGCGTAGCGGCAGGAGGAAGAAGGTAAACGATCAGCACTAATATGTGTGCTGGAAACCACAGTGAGCACGGCAGCTCAGAGTCTCTGTCAGATTATCAGGATGAAGGATGAAGACATTTACACCACAGTGAGCGACAGGAGGGACGCTCAGCACTTTGCTGCTTGTGCTGCTTTATAGACGGAAATAAAGTTTAAAAAAACGATGATGACCGACGTGTTTTCTCCGTCTCTCAAGAGACATTTTTACGGTGATCTGTTTGCTTTAAGGGTTTCACAATGGTTAGAAAGTCCAGCACCGTCACAGCCCTAT
Source organism: Semicossyphus pulcher (assembly GCF_022749685.1). Classification (NCBI taxonomy): domain Eukaryota; kingdom Metazoa; phylum Chordata; class Actinopteri; order Labriformes; family Labridae; genus Semicossyphus; species Semicossyphus pulcher. The sequence continues at coordinate 29,155,365 of NW_027211648.1, read as the reverse complement.
GTGCAAGCAAAGACACCCTGCAGACTTTTGTCGCTATTTCTGCTGTGTGATGTGTTCGTATCGATTGATGACGTGCAAATTTTATCAACGTTATAGACAATTATTTTGTCATGATCCATTACTGAGATTGTTTTATCGTCCAGCCCTACTTTCAGGTGATGCACTTTAATTGACGGACGATGTTGCCTCTTTCACAGCTGATAAAAACACGTGTTCCTCTTCGTCACTTAGAGCCAAAATATGTAAAAATAGAGCCGAGGTTTCAAAATACTGGAGACTTATTTTAAACACACACACGGATCAGATAGAGAAGACTGAGACAAATACACGATGCACAGTAAATAATTTATTGTGCTTTTCATGTGCACACAAACACAAGTTGACACACACACACACACACACACACACACACACACACACACACACACACAGAGAGCATTAAGCAGTAATGATGAGTATTATAAGGCAGCTGATGAGAGAGATAGAGGACATAATAAACACACACACATGAGCACAGGATGGATAGGGTTATTAGGAGACAGTGGTTCATGCTGCCCCCTTTGTGTGTGTGTGTGTGTGTGTGTGTGTGTGCGTGTAATCATAAGATGGATGAGGGCCTAAATAGACTTTCCTTTGAACTTGGCCTCTTGACGTGAGCAGAATGGGACGATGCTTCGCTCCTGTTTTATTTGCGTTCTCTCCGTTATTGCTCAGATTTAAGATACGACTGCACACACACCGAACGGACGACATTCATAAAGCCAGATGGTCGCAGCGTTTCAGAGGAGCCTTTAAGACGTGTGACACATTCCTGTAAGCTGGTTGTAATATTTGAGTCTCATCTTATTGATGCTGAGTGCAACAGAATCAGCACATTCAAATAAACATGCTTAATGAAATGAATTAATTTCCCATCTCACAAATGGGATCTCAGTATAAACTAATCTTATGTGTCTCATTCTGTAATTGTGTCTCTTTGCCCACAATGAGGGATATATACAATGTTATAGAGACAGAGCGCTAAGTCACACTCTGTGAACGGCAGCCAGCAGAGGGGACAAAACAAACACCACAATATGAAGAGCCAACGCTGACACAAGGCCTGTAGCTAGCTGAAAACTGTAGCTAGCTACAAACATAAGCATGTCAATGGAATATTTTAGCGCCCTGTGTAGAGAGGAAAAATGAGAGAGTAAATACCTGATACCTGCAGCTCAGTGCAGGGTTGTATAATCTGATCACAGCTCAGATCAGGTCTCGCAGAGCGCTGGTGAAGACCAAGTTGGTCGCAACACGTCAGCTGTTTTAAAAGTTTATTGCCATGTGAAGTAAAGGCTTTTTAATTCTACAGAAATCCTGCAGAGTGCATTGGATTGTTTTTAGAAGAACAACTGCATTTTACTCTTTTTGGTCGTTTTTAACTCATGCAGTGACCCCTTCACAAGATGAATTAGCCTCTTAGCTTTAACCTCTGCAGTTTGTGTGAACAAATAACTGAGTCAGGATCCCACAGTGTTCACTTTGCAGAGGTGACATCAAAAGTGACTCTAACACACCTGATTTGAATGATCCGCTCGTTATCAACCAACTGAAGCGTCTCAGGGGATCGATAACAAGCAAAACATTGGAATCAGGTGTGTTAGAGTACGGAGAAACCTACAACATGCAGGAAGGGAGCTCTCCAGGAGCAGAGTTGGAGACCCCTCGTGTGGAGCAATGAATTGTTTACCCCTGTTTAGACTTCATGAACTCTTTCTCTATGAAGTCTATGATGACAAATTTAGGATATCATCAAGTCTATCTGCTGCATGGTGGTTAGCACAGTGGTTAGCACTGTCGACAGCTAGCAGGTTCATGCAGGTTTGCATCCCGATTCATACGTAGTGGGCCTTTCTGTGTGGAGTCTGCATGTTCTCCCCGTGCATGCGTGGGTTCCCTCTGGGTACTCCGGCTTCCTCCCACAGTCCAAAGACATGCTCGTTAGGCCCATTCGTTAATGATTGACATCAAGACAACTTCTGCTTGTCAGATTAGCCTTGATCACAGGTCCTCTTGATCCACTTGGGTTTGACACATAATAAGAAACAGCTTTATTGGCCAGGTATGTGTGTCAAACTAGTAAACTGGCTCCAGTTAAACGTTTTTCCCAGAGTACGTACACAGAAAAAGACACTCGTGCATCCATCCATTTGTTTCCGCTGGGTCGCGGTGGCAGCAGGCTAAGCAAGTTGACCCAAACATCCCTCTCTGAGGCAACGTTTTCCAGCTTCTCCTGGAGGTTTCCAAAGCGAGCTCTGGGTCTACCCCGGGATCTGTTCCCTGTTGGATGTGCCCAAATATCCTCCAAAGGGAGGCATCCTAATCAGTCGCCCAAGCCACCTCAATTGTCTCCTTTCGATGCGAAGGAGTAGCGGCTCTAGTCCGAGCTCCCTCTGGATGTCTGAGCTCCTCTCTCTGAGGCTGAGCCCGGCCACCCTTCTGAGGGAACTCATTTCGGTCACTACCCAAAGCTCATGAGCACAGGTGAGGGTTGGAACGTAGATCGACTGGTATATCGAAAGCTTTGCCTTCAGGCTCAGCTCCTTCTTCACCACGACGGTCCGGTACAACGCCCGCAATACTGCTGACGCTGCACTGATTCGTCTGTCAATGATGCATTCTACCCTCGTTACCCCGAGATACTCGAACTCCGACACTTGAGGCAGAGGACTCGGAGGTGCTGACCCTCAGCTCAACAGCTGTGCATGTGAAACATATTTATACAGACAGTACGACAATAGAAAGAAAAAGACGGTAAAAGATGGGACCTGTTCTGAGTCGGATGGTTCCTGGTCTGGGTTCTCTCATCCTGGGGTCCGATTTCTTGAAGGCCTCTACTCGACTGTAGACGTTTGTAAAGACACTCCTGCAGGTATTATGGCATCACTCACTACATGTACTTCTCAGACAGTATCTAGTCAGGAGGTCTTACTCCTCTCTGGGTTCGGCATCATTCACATGAAGTCCAGCTTTAAAAAATGCATTTCAGGAATCTGTCTCTCCGTTTTCCTTCACTCTGTTTTACAAATGTGGACCTCAGGGGAAGCTTCCGAATGAAGCCTTCTCTCCTCATACCACACACACTCATCTCTCCACCTCATCCATGTATATCTCAAATCTGCTGTGATTGGCTCATTATTTGCTCTGTCACTATGAGTACACTGCAGCCTCTCACTGAGCGCTGTCTCCTGTTATCTCCCCGGCTGATACGCTTGCTAATAAGCTTGTTGTGGCACTTCCTCTCCTCCTTGATGGCCTTTATCTCTCAAACACTTCCAGGTTTCTCACTCTTTATTCTCCGGATCGTTTATTAAAGCGGTGGCATGCTATCTCCTCTGCCTCGCAGGTTATATTCTGTTTCATGAGATCTATGCAGCCGTTTTGTTGATTTGTTTCTCAGTTAATATATTTTAGGGCTATATTAGGGCTTTGAGGCGTAAGTATTTGTTATTGTTAACTGTACTTTTTGGGTTATTAGTCTTTTGACACAGAACAGCTTCTGCTGTTTGTTTTGAAAGATGCTCGCTTTCTGTTTCTTTTGTCGTTTGTTAATAAATTCCTTTTAAATTTGCTGATACTTGGTTCCTTCCTTTTTCCTGGGTTTTAATTTTATTGTTACGTAACAACGGTAATCTACAGCTAATTCTATTAAGCAAAACTACCAGCACTTAGTTTGCTAACAGAGACTGTGGAAAAAACAGAGCCATCTAAGCAGTAACTCACTGATGTTGAGAACATTTAGCTGGGAGAGCACAGGCACACAGAACTATCAGGAGAAAGAAACGGTCACACTGCGTGGACACTTCACAGAGATGTTTTCAGACACACCGCCATGAAACAACGCTGAACAGCAGCCACACTGAGCAAGTGTTGCTGCAACACCAATGTAACACAGCGTCACAGTAACCGCAGACATCTTAACAATGTGAAACAAACTCAGCAGAAATGAAGCTGGGGTAATTACCCGTCGAGCAGAACTGTCTAACTCAGCATCGCTTTTTAATCCTTTCAGGTCCCGTAGCTCTCTCCACCTCAGAAATGCTGCTCCAGTGTTTACTCTCGTTTCGTTTCTGTCTCGGTCCAACTCTTTCTTTTTAGCTTGCTTCTCCTCATTTCTCTTCTTCGGTTTAACGGTCTTTGTAGTGTAAGCTGTAGTTGGCAGTGGAGGGACGGTCAGTTTCATTCCTGGTGGTTGTTTTTCGCTGACGCTGCGCACACTTAAATAATTGAGCCTGACCGTGTGAGCATGCGCGGAGGAGCGACGCACAGAGGGGACAAGCGCTCCACGGTTCGGTCCAATCGGACTAAACAAGGCTGGTGTGAAGCTGCCCTTCAGAGAAAAAGTTGCTAAATTGGAAGAAAATGAATAAAGTGTCAGTGAGTTGATGGCTGAATCTATGAACAGACTGTAATACAGAACAGACAGGATTGAGCTATACTACAGAATAGGGCTTTGTAAAGGAGCTGAAGCCACAACTGTTATGTGCAGCACGATGTGCACAGCACTTCAATGGAGACATTTTAAATCCGGCAGTCTCCAAACACGACTCAAAGCCGTCCCCACACATCCTCACCCCACCAGTCCACATCAGAGTTCACCCACGATTGTTCCATTACAATCTTTCTCCATAAAACGTCTCAACTTAATATCTGTATCATTCTCAACTGATTATTTTTCTACATATTTTAATACTTCTCTTCTCGTTCTCACGGTAGTAGTAGTTGTCTTGCAGACAAAATCTGAACCAATACTTCTCAACCCCGGCGGGGGTCGGGCTCTCTACTGAGGGTCTGGAAGTGGCCGCAAACTAGACGTCCTGCCAAATTCATACGTTCCCACTGCACCCTTTGTGTCTGCACCTGTTTGGCTCTTTAGCACTGAGCTGCTCCTCAGTGCTCCACCTCTAGTGGACGTACTTTACTGGAGCAGATCAAACCTTTTTGTACCTATCAGTCATTTAGTATGTAAAAAATACAGCCTAGAATTCACCGGGAACGTTCGGGAACGTTTGTTGTGAAGGTAAAAGAAACTGTCAAAGGAAGATAAATAAACATCAGCCAACTTTCTAGCTCTGCAGTTTGTAGCTCCACGATAACTTCACCATACCTTCTCCTCATTCCTGATTCACTTTAGTTATAATTTGAGTGCTGTTTGACAGTTGTGTGCAGTCTATAAAGTATGTTTTCCCTGTTTTCTTAAGATCAGAACCTACTTAAGCACAGTACCTCATGGTAAATACACAGTATGTTACATCACAGTCCTGCTATCCAAAGCAGCACATAACATTGTACTTACAGTTACCGTATTGGACGCCTGTAATGGAAGTCAGCACTGTTAATCTATATGTGGTAGTGTTTAAGTGGTTTGCCACACACGCTGTATCGAGCGTCTGTCAGTGCAGATGGAGGAGAAACAGATGAGCCTCACACCGCTCTGAGAGCATGCATCTCAAGAGCCTGTTACATGTGTTGTGTTTACAGCTTTACAGCTTTCCTCACACCTGTAGAGAGGCCGGCTGGAAGAGAAGCAGGTTTTACTGCTACTAATATGGACTCGACACTGTGGCAGCCATTAAAGGTTATTACACTCACACTGGCACATGCAAACTACAGCTAATGCAGAAACAAAAAACCTCTGCTACCACCAGTTTAATGTTCAACTGGTACCAGACCTGAGTGCAGGCCCAGGACACAGGGGAGGGGTCGCTCACCCTACCTGCGGTGGGAAGGTCTACCAGCCATCCAGCTTGAGCTTGAGGCAATTGTCGGCAAGCGCCTGTGGCTGTAGTTTTTGAAGTGTCTCCTGCACCTTCGGCTCTAGTTGGTCCTCATCCGCAGCTTTTCAAAGAAGTGGTAGTGAGTGGTAAGTGTGAGTCATGTGCTGGTATAAGAGAGCTGCTCGGTTCTCTCCTGTGGTCCCTGCAGTGTGTTCAAGTACAACTTCTTGGCCCAGACACAGGAAGCATGAGGTTGACAGTCGTTGGTTTAGTCTCTGCATTTCTTTGATGATGTTTTGGTGTATCTGGGGCTGTAGTCTAACGGATGGGTAGTTGGGATGTTGGCTTCTGGAAAAGACTTCCTAGAAAAGGAATCTGACTCCTGACTCTAAACATCTCCACTACCTTCACTCACAGAGACTGAACACCATGACGCAAGTATTTGCGAGCAGAACCAGACTCGTTGGTGAAAGAGTGTGTGTTGACAGAAACCACAGACTGTATAAAAAGATGGACGACATGACAGCTCCCTAGGTCTTACCAGTAAGACGTGTACTTCCGTGATTCGTCATGCACCTATCACACGACCCTTTATTGGAAGAAAATATCAGCCTCTTCTTGCAGAAGCTGATGTAACATGAATCACAAATTGCATGCTCTTCTGACCCTGCTGTCGATGCTAGACGGTATTCAGAATCAGAAACCACATCTTGGAGAGCAAAGCCTCCTGCAATTATTATGTCCAACGGCGTTATCAGCCCCATCGCGTGCTGGTGTTTGGGACAAGAGAACCAGTGCCTGTTGTTTGCATCCACATGAATGCGTCCAGTGCACTTAAATTGTAACCCTCAAATTCCACAGGATCCGTCACCGGCGCGTATCGTGTGCGCCGCGACCTCCGGAGTCGATCGCACCCATTCAAGTCAATGATTGTGATTCCACAGCACGCACCGCGGTCCGTCTCCGGTCTATGTTGGACGGAGGCCGCCTCAAGCACGCGTCAAGCTGAACAGAGCAGATCATTCCAAACAGGAAGTCAGGCACGAAAACAGCATACAGCATGCGGCCATTTCAAAATAAAACACAATGTACAGACCGGTACAGACTCACGTTTCTTTTCAATTTCATAACAACAACACATTGAAATCTTGAAAAAAGAACACTTTTAATTATGTTGTGTCCTCAGCCACGGTAGAAGCACAAAAATCACAGAATGATCCAGCTGCTTCGGCCAGCAATCCGCTGTGCTCCGGATCAGACACGCTTCCTGTGGGCGAGGGCTCGTGCCGCCTGACGGACAAGAACCGCGGCGCTGACGGAACGCTCTGGACACGGAACCTGTGGGGATCCAGCCGTTATGCGACATGTTGGTTTGGATGGAGATTAGTACTGCAAAAGTGCATAAAAATACATGTGGACAGAGATTGCTGTCGTTTAGAAATGTTGAAATGAAACATAAATGCAGCAAAATCATCAGTATGTTGATGCTTGAATCAATGTGCATATCTTGTATGACTCTATCCTGTAATACACAAACAGCATGTGCAGGTTTTTCCCAACCCTTCACATAAATCACGAGTAGATGAGCCCACAGTGTCGTGCACTGATGGTGGAGAGCGGTCTCAGTCTGCTGGCCAAACGCCGCCCTTCTGTGTGAATGTAACTGATTCCATTGAAGCAACAATGTCCTCATAGATTTTTCTCCTTCTCTTTGCAGTCGTATCTCCCATTTCAATTATCTCACCACATGCTGTACATGTACATGCTGACACGTCTATAGTCGCAAACCGAGCCCTTATATAAACTCTGAGTGGATCTTTTGGGAGGATGGAAACATCTTCTTTGCAAAGAATAGTTGCCCTTAGAGAGACAGATATTTTACAGCAGGAGGGACAGCGATGGTAATAAAGATAAGGTAAAATAAAGAGAGAGGAAAAGGGAGGGCGATTCCATTAGAGTTTTACTGCCCTCTAACAGTATATATCCTCAGGGCACAGGGACAGGGAGTGGTTGCCACCAAAGTGCTATTGATCACATCACTGTGTTATCTTCTCCACCTCAGAGTATATAAGTCATGGCTGCCTGCAGGAAGTATTGGTGTGTTTGTGTTGGGATGTGTGGTCGGCTGAAGCACGTATCGACAGAGGCAGCTTGACATGCCAATGACCTGCAGTGTCAAGTTATTGAGCTGGTGCATAATGCAGAGTGATTACGCAGCAATGTTAATTCACTCCTGCAAGTCCAGTACCCACAGTGTCACCCTGGAAAACACACACAGATACACACACACACACACACAGATACACACACACACACACACACACACACACACACACACTTACAATGGCCTTTTCTCTATAAGATATCTCACGTCGGACAATCACCACACCCTCCTATAGGAACACTTCTTTACACATTATTCTGTTTTCATTCACTGTTACCTACAAAATGTAATTCACTGCATTCCCCCATGTTATTGTGAGCCATGTATGAGGTCTTACCTGAGCAGGTTGGAGGTGACGTAGCAGATGGGCCGTTACAGTCAGCCTTGTGCGGTGTGGAAAAAGCAATGGATGATTCAAACAATGCGGGATGAGACCAGGATTCAAGTCCCATGTGGAAAACAATCAACTTTCAGTTGTTTTAATCCACACCATGCAATGCCTGAACATTACCAAAGACATGTTTTAATGTTAAGCACGTGTAAGAGAAGAAGAAAACATGCGCTACAGGGTACCTTGAACAGACCTAACCACATGTTGTAAAGGTGAAAACAGACTTCAACACAGACGCTAAGGGGTACGTTAAGATAGACTTTACCGTGTGTAGAAAAGAAGGAAAATGCTTAAGAGTAACTTGATACAGAACACACAACGACAAAAGAAAAAGGAGGAAAACAGACCGCAAGGCGATGCTTAAGAGTACCCTAAAACACATTTTGTGCACTTATGGTCACCTTAAAACAGACCAAACCACATGTTAAAAAGGGAAAAACAGATCTTAAAACAGACACTAAGGGGTACGTTAAAATAGACGAGACCATGTGCAAAAAAATAAGGAAAACAGACCTTTAAAATGATGCATACGGCTACTGAAAAACTGATCTTAAAACAGATGCTAAAGGGTACATTAAAACAGACCCAAAAAGGAGTAAAAAAGACACAATACAGAAGCTAAACGGAACCTTTAAACAGACCAAACCATGTGTTCAACAGGAGGGAAGCACTCCTAGGTTTTTGAAATGAAGAATGATTCGTATTGTTTTAAATGTTCGCTCTGTTTACCGTGCACAAACTTCATCATTGCCTAATATTGTGGAGCTGCAAATCTGTAAATCTGCAGCATCTGAGTTTAAAAATGTAAGTAATGTTTTCTAACGGAGAACGGAGCAGAATGAACCGACGTATTAACATTACTACTACTAATGACTACATTTCAAGCTAGCTAAGTTTCAACAAGTTGCCACTAAACGATTGCAGATACGTGTTTTGTTTTCACGACGGAGGGGGCGGTTGGTAATGTGCATAGTGGGCGGGGCCTATGCAGATTGAGGAATTAAGACGATTTTTGCAGATAAAAACATATCGGACACAATTTATTATTTCAAGCAGAGCATTTTATACGTCTTAAAACATGACTGCAGTTGGTCTTTAAAACTGATGCTTAAGGGTAACTTGATACAGAACATACTACACGTAAAAGCAGGAGGAAAACAGACCTTAAATTGATGCTTCAGGCTACCCTAAAACACATTCAACCACTTGTTAAAAAGGTAAAAACCGACGTTAAAACAGACGCTAAAAGGAACCTTTAAACAGACCAAACCATGTGTTCAACAGGAGGGAAACACTCCTTAAAGCAGATGCTGAAGGCTACCTTAAAACCGTTCTGCCACATGTTGGAAACAGACGGTAAAGAGTACGTTAAAACACTTACGAATGCTAGTTCATGGGTCTCTATGAATGGCAAAATTGGAACCACAACAGTCAGTAGTGGACATGCAGGGGAGGCCATCAAGCTGCAGACGGAGGTCTGTTGGGGTTGTCTCCTGAAGCAGAGGGAAGAACTGGGAGGTCTGAACGGCTGCAGCTTCGGTTCAATCCCAAACAAACGATGTTCGAGGAGCTCATCCAGCAGACGAGTCAGGGAGCGGTTGTTTTCAGTCACCTTCATTATGCATGTGAGAGACAGTTCAGTGGTTGTCATGCTAAGAAGTACATTTAAAGACACTGATGAGGATTTCTCGGATACATGAGAGATATTTCGGTGTCGTCTGTCTCCCTGCAGGCTGAGATTGACTCAAGATGTAAAAAATATAAAGGAAGACCAAAAGAAAGAGACAATGGTTCTCAGGCTCGATGGCAGATCGTTTTCCTTTGTCCCCTTTTATCAGCCTCCGTGCCAAAGAGCTCCGTCTCAGCATATTGATTAAACATTGTCTATTGTGCAGGAGGGGAAGAGATTGCCTGAGAGCCGGCTCGGACAAAATATCAACAATCTGTGCTGAAAGTCAGAGAGGTGATCGGGAGCAGTCGCACGGGGAGGAAGAGAGCTCACATGAAGGAACGGACCGCTCGCTGTGCACGATACCAACATGTCATCATTTAGATTTACCTTTAGATTTAAAGCTGTTAGCCACTAATACCCAGGGATGCAGGTTCTTCAGTTCCTGACTGATGGAGGTCTGAAGAGGGAAGAGTCAGATTTCTATGGGATGTGATGGATGAATGGACCTTTGAAGTCCCTGAAAACACAACTCCACAACAGCCTTCTACCTAGTAACATGAAGTCTCTATACATTACACTAATCATGTTCAAAGTCTAAAAAGAAATGAGTTTCAAGACAAATTTACAATATTGTCATTTCCGTCTCTCTAAAATTAACTGATATTGAGTTTGATGTGGACATGGTTATGCTCAGACCAGCCCCAGATCTTGGCCCAATTAATTCTTTGATCTAATCGTAGAAATAAACGGTCGATCTCCAATCAGTGTCTAAGCACTGCACACAGTCGCACAACGATGGCCATGCCTTCGCGAGCAATTTTGGGTTCAGTGTCTTGCCTTAGGACACGTCGACATGTAGACTGCAGCAGCTGGGGATCAAACCGCCGCCGTTGGCCAACTCTACCATTGAGCCACAGTCACACGGCAGGCGTTTGACTATTTACACACAGTGGTAGCAACGTCCACGGGCCAAACATTGATATCAGTGGTTGTTAAAGGGGCCATGTTTTATTATTCTAACATGTTTTTGAATCACGTCTGTAAGTTTGTTTCGTTTTATAAATTGGATACATATTTTAATTTCATTATTTTCCGGAGCCTCTCCTTCCTCCTGAAACGAACAAGCCGTTTTGCCGTTTAAAGGTCAGACCTGTGCCACGATTGGCTGACAGTATTTAGAGTGACTGCGTAGCCCCTCCCCCACGTGTGCGATCCCACGTGGAGGAGCGGCCACACTGTCCCTCCAAACTTGTAGAAAACATGGCTGCTTTAGGATCAGTTATTCGGCCTCATATGTACGTATATGTATTTATGTAAAGAAATGAACAGTTTTAAAACTGAAGCTGCAACACACTGATTGACAGGTTCAGTTGATAGAGGGGGAAGACCACGCCCACACCGTCTTGAAAGCAAACAGGTTAAACAGGTTTTCTGAAAGTAAAGAAATGTTTATTTTATTTTTTATTTTCTGTTTATTTTATAAGATTTCTAGATTCTGACTGAGACTCTAACTTTGATTTCATATCTGCATTTTTACCCTTAAAGCCAAATGTGGAACATGCTTTTCGACAAGCTCTCTTGGATTGTATTTGCAGCCTCTGTTTTTCACTCAATATCCAGAAATTGTCAGAACAAACTATCATTTACTGTATGCAGTGGCGCAAAAAGTGGGTATGCACTATATGCGGCGCATAGGGGCGCCGCGCTAGAGGGGGCGCCAAAGAGATGGGGGGAAAATTATTTCGAGTCAGCATATTCTGTATTTAACAGCTGTTTGTGCATGTGTAAACGATCAATAACAGAAGCACGTCACTGATTAGGCGCTCCTTCACCTCCCCTCCTCTCGCCTTTTTAACTAGATGCTGAATCATAAAACTGATCAATTATTGAACTTGGGAGTGATACACTTGAGTTCACTGTCTTCCCAGATATAACACTACAGTGCTGTTGTGAAGTATCTGATCTGATCAGATGCAGCGTCCAATCAGTAACCAGTCAGTATGCCTCTTGAAAGATTAAATGTGTAAAAGAACAAGAACATTAACGAGGTAATCAAGAGGTATTTTTAAAAAAAAGTTCATAAAAATATGTGGAAAAATCAAAACAAATGAAATATCAAAGAAAGACTATACAAAAAACACATTTATTTATTTAAATCATATATGTTACTATTATGTTCTATTTGTTTTATGTTTTGTTTTTTTTTCCTCTTACAGTATGTAATTTTCTGTATTTCCTCATATTTTTATTAACATTTTATTACTTTGTTTATTATTTGATTATTTACACATTAGTTCTCTTTATGGCTCCAAACATCCCCTCACCTTACTCCATCAGCAGAAAGGTGTGGGGGAGGGGAGGTCGGGGTCGTTTAACCATCCAACAGTTTCAAATGAAGCTAACTGGCAACTTGAGACTGAGTGCTAACATGGTGATGAACGCGCACACACACACACACGTTTCCCTGCCTCAGTGTGTGAGCCTGCATGGTTGCCAACTGTCAGCTGTGAAATGAGATCAAGCAGCCTCCACAGGCGTGATGACTAACAGGAAATGCAGCGCGGCACTTTGACAGACACGCTGTCACAGGAGAATAAACAGAAGAGGAGCATTACTTGTTGTTCAGTCGCTACTTTGACTGTAATTCTTATTAAGTCCGTGATGTTTGCACGTCTTTGACGAGTGAGGTAGAGAGGTATGAACACCCAAAGTCTTCAACAGGTGCTCGACCAGAGAGGAGACATCGAGGTGTGTGTGGAGTCTACAACTGTTTTAATTTAAAATGATGCAGAAATTATAAAAGAATATGAACATTTTATTCCTCATTATCTAACAATGAAACATTTCCAAAACATTTATTTTACTGGGACAATGAGCGTGATCATAGCAATTAATGGAAAGGCCTTTTGTGACCAAAAGAAGCCTGACAAAAAAAAAGGTTCACATATTCAAGATATATCAAGGACACACGTCAGTAATATGCAGGACAAGGGACTCGATCTGCATCTGACTACAGACAAAAATGGGAGTGCAGAGCAGGTACATTAAACTAAATGGGTGGTGGCAGCTAAACTTTAACCGGAAATGCAGGAGAGAGAGATGGGATGGCTCGCCACATTGAAATCTAAACCTGTTGTACTTTTATTATAATTGGTGTAAAAGCTGAGACAGAATATAAATGTTGCATTTAAACACCTCAATCAGAATAAACAGGGTCAAACTGATTAAAATGTTCAGTTGCAAGGAGAACTTTAAACCTTTTCATAAGACAGATTGGACCATGTAAATGTATTACTGTGTGTTCACACCGAACGCGAAGCGAATATTCGCCTCGCGTTACTCACGAGAGTTTGACCGCCGGATCAAAATTTGCACTTAAATAACAGGCGGATATTCGCCCTTTGCTTCCGGAATGGAGGAGCAGAAGCGGGGCTTATCTCCATGGTTACCAACTGCGTCAGGAGAATCTCGATGTTGATAGGCTTTCGTTACACCACATGACACGAATTCGCCGAGGAAGTTAAATTTTTTCAACTAATGCGAATTCGTGTTGTGATCATTCGCGTTGCGTCTTTCGCGTCATCCGCGCTCCCCGGCGCAAATTCGCGTCATTACATCGACTTTGTATGAAATCTCGCTGCAGATTCGCGTCTAATCGCGTTGGGTGTGAATGCACAGTTAGGGTCCGTGTCCATGACGCCAACTGCATTTTTTGCGCTGGTGGCATCCACGACATTTCACAGCACTTCTCACGGTGTTTACTGTTGCTAGGTTACGGAATTTGTCTCAGGGCACTTCCGCTTCCCTCGGTAGTGACCGTTAAGTTTTAATATTTTGTTTAATATTTTCTTTCATTCGGAAGGAAATTTTACAAAGTAAACATAAAAACAATGAAAGGACTCGGGTCCTGTCGTTAGCAGCAGCTCTACACCTGGAAACTGTGCCCTCGAAAAAACAAGGATGGGTATCAGTGACCGCCAGGATTAGTTCCTCCTCCGCCAAGTTGTTATCACAAGTCTCGCCCCTCTTTGATGTACACCTAATGGCAGTATACAATAATTACATGAAGACACTTCCCAATTTAACGTCTACGGTTGGCTCCCTTTGTCACCGCTGTAACTCTTGATTTTCCTCTCTGACAGTCGCTTTCCTTGTTAGACTGTTTGCTTCATCTGAGCGTCGAGTTTGTCCAATTTTCACTTCTTGTTGAAGTTGTATCTGTAGTCATCCATCTTTTCTTTGTTTGTTCAGCCATAGTAGATTACTGTTTACTCGCAACACTTGCAGAGAGCGGAAAAGCAGCCGCTTAGCTCCGCCTACCCTCTCTGGCAGACCAACCACTGCTGGCTGATGGAAAACGCGTCACTAACTGGGCGCGGCCACAGACACCCAGCCTGTAATACTACAAATGCAAAGGCTTTCATCAGTGGGCCACAGGCTCAGTCACCATTGTGTTATCTCATTCAGCGATAGATAGAGACTTAACAGACGTTTATTTAATCTTCCAGATTAATTCTTTAAAGTGAGTACTTATGTTACCAAACAAGCGTTTAGATGCAATACGTCCACAAACTGGACCGGCGACTTATGTTGTTGCAATCTGTAGTTTTCTTAAGAGCAACACATTAACAGTAAACACTGAGCTGAACAGATAATGGACATCTTCAGGGAGCTGATCAAACAAAACAGTTTCCTGAGTGGGTTGGTGCTGAACAGTGAGTCCTTAAGGAAGACAAACACATGATGTGTTCATTAACTTTACATGTCACAAAGCTCTTCAATTGAAATTGCAGAAACCGGTTAACCTGAAATCTTCAGTCAGGATTATTTTATGCAAGCAAACACCCTGTTACTGTCAATGTAAAACTGTACCGTGTAAAGGATTTAGTGACCACTTCCTGGCTGTGTTTCTTTCAAACCATCAGAGAAAGAAGACCCCTTCCCCCTCTCCTACCTCAGCTTGAGTACTTTGTCTACATCATTTAGCTAAACCGCAGTGACATCTGCCGATATTTAAAGAACCGGATTCAATTCTCATTTTCAAACTAGAGTTGATTTGTTTTCAAATTAATTGGATCACATACCTGACCCAGTTAAAGGGGATGATGCTCAGACCTGCCCTCTGACATCACAGAAGGTTAACAGCATTATATCAAACTCTAGATGAGGTCACTCTTTCACATCTGCCAGATGTTGTTTGTGCTGTCATTTGATGGAAAGCATCTCAGCAGCCTGCGAAACAGAAGTGAGAGAACTGAGGCCGTGTTACAGTTAAAATAAATCATTTTTAAAACACTTTAAAACACAAAAAGTGCCAATGTTTCCCCAAAAACACGAAAAACTTTTAGCCCACTCTTTGACCTTTTCTGAAAGTTCCTGAAGGCAACGTTTGTTTGCCGACTGACAGGCCATCCAGCTCTGCGCTCAACCATCAACTTGCCGACAACCGAACAACTGAATGTGTTTACTGCAGCTTTGATAAGCAAACTTTACGCCCTCACCAGCTCCAACTCAGACGTCACAACAAACCGAACCTTACCCCTCGAACAGTCAGGTATTTGTCATGTTGTTTCTACAGGTAATCACTGGATGCAGCTTCTCTCTAATATAAAATCTAAATGATATCGGCAGTATTAAAATGTTATAAATGTTAGATTAATGCTCACATAGCTGTAAATATTTTTTTGAACCAGAAAAGGTCGTTACACCAGACTCCATTAACAAAAACAATTTAATTCTACCTTACAGGACACTGGTAGTTGCAAATGTATTGCTGCCTCAATCATTTAGTTTGTTTGTGTTATTGTTTACCTTTTGTGATTTATCTGTTGGATCAGATCCAGCACAGTACTTGTGTAACACACAATAACACAAACAAACAGGCAGCAGTCGAGCAGCAGCTCCTGTGTTCTGTGAGCTAAAATGACTGTTTCTGTAAATGGAGTCTGGTGTCTTTGAAGAGAGTGACGTGACGGCTGTTTCTGGTTAAAAAAAATCATCTTCCTCTTGAACAAAAAGGTCAGACTCTGCAGGGATCCTTTCTGTGATGTTGTCAAACACTTAGAATAACAATCTGAGCCTGTCAGTGGAAAAAACTTTTAGTGGACGATTACGAACAACAGTTACGGCTCGTTTCATGGCTGAAGGCTGAAGCAGTTTACACAAGCAACTCCAAAACTTTGTGCACCTTATAGTCTTAAATTAAATTACAACATGTACCTTGTCATGGACCAAGGTTTTTATAAACAGGAACTTCGAACATGACGCAGCTGCTTGAGGAAAAGTCAGACAGACAGACAGACAGACAGACAGGCAGGAAGGTTCAGTCTCCAGAGCTTCTGCTTGCGTTGGAAACAATAATGAACATTGATGGAAGCTCTTGATTTTTTAAACGGGTGGACATAAGTGAGGTGAAATGTGTCTCTGGAATCAATCTGACCAGCTCCCTCCGATAGACAGAGAGTGCGTCATCGATTCATTCTACAATAAATTTCAGATCTAACAAACTGCATCACATCTATCACGCTGTAGGCGGACCACAGTGACGGACATATTGGATCTTAAACAGAGGAAAATATTCCAACTTGAGTGTGACTAAAAAATGTTGCAGAGAGGAGTAAGTGAGTGAACTTTGTGTCGGGAGAATAAAAAGGAGAAAAGCGAGAGGGAGGGAGGGAGACAGACGGAGGGATGGAGGGAAGAGAAGACACACTTACCCTGTATTTACCTCGGCGGCGGGTGAGGCAGTGTGAGGTCTGTGCTGTGTAGTGAACAGCGTGGGCCAATCGACCGTGACACCTCATTTTTTACCCTCAACACACTGAACAGAAGTTCGGTGACATTGCTGTCGCCCACGTTGCAGAGCAGACCACCGGCATCTTTCTCCAACACGCACAGGGAGCGACTGGATCTACCCACCTGAGCAGCACAGCAGAGCGATCAGAGGCGGTTTTAGTCGCAAAATTAATCACACAAATAGAGACTTCATAAACATGTAGATGTGCTGGGCTAAGAAGGAGCTGTGCTTTAAACCTGCATTCTTTCTAATGTCTAGCAGGGGGCGACTTCACTGGTCGAGTCTAGCTGGAAATATTCACACTTCTCTCTTGATTTATTCGCTCAGTAAACATTTTCCTAAAGAGTTTATGGTCTCAATCTCTAGTTTCCAATCTTCTTCAACACAGCACGATGTTCATTTAGTAAACTATGCTCCAATTTAGAGTCAGACAGAAGATAAAGCAGGGGATGATTTGGGGTTTGGCTACTTTTGATTGACTACGTCGCTACCAATGCGACCAGTCAGGCTGCTGCCAAAAGGAACTCAATCAGACTTGTGTTGTTTTACTTGATTGTGTTTTGTTTTTGTAACAGTTTAAGCATCAAAACACAGCAGATACATACATGAACACAAGACAGACATCAGCTGTGTCTCAGTTCAGGGGCTGCATCCTTTAAAGGACGCGGCCAACAGAGGATGAGTCATCCGTAGCCTGCAGACACTAAGGCCGAACTGAAATGAGACGGTCTGGTCTACGGAGGATTTCCTGTTTGCGTCACCAGTTGTTCCCGCCCTTACCCTTGTGTCACCAAACGCGGCTCCTGTCACCTAGCAACAGGTAGCTAGCTAGCTTGCGAGCTATCATAACTAACGTCATGCAACCTAACCTGTTATTTTAAAGATAATTTGTTTCTCTAGCTATTCGATTGAGTTGAAACTTTCACATTTAAAGTGTATTCCTCGGCCGCTTGAGAGTCCACCATCTTGTTTGACGGCGTGCTTGATTGGCGCGCGATGAATCTTGGGATATGTTTGTCTGGATGCACCCGATGGATCCTTTGTGGCCCGGGAAAAGTAGGACCCATTTGTCGGCAGTGTAACGGCTGTATGTTTTCCTCTTCTGTTGTCTCAACTCTGCAGGTGAACCTGATCGTTAATTGAGAGCAACTTGGTTTGAAACAGTATTTAAGACACCAGCACCGACATCAGGAGTGGTGCTTCTGGTGCTCTGCAGTGGGGACTGCTGTGGTTGAGCCTCTCAGACTGGGATTTTGTGTTGTTGTGTTTTGTTGGTTTTCAGTTAATGGTTTGGTTGTTTAATTATCCTTGAATAAATACTGTGTATGTGAGTGTTCTAAGGTGTTTCACATGGTTATTTTTGGGTCACATGGTGGACAGTTGTTGGGCTCTTAGGGTGGGGCGTAACAGCAGCATCTGAAGGAGCCTTTGAAATGGGTCTTCGACACGCCGCTGTGACGCAATCAGCCTTGAAATATGGCCTTCGTAGGAGGACCTTCGGCCTTCGTCCCTGAACTGGGACGCTGCTATTGTGTGGGAGTCTTCATGCAACTTTGGATTACTTTTTTAACAAGCTGAACCGCTAAAATCTGTTCGTGGTCGGGTTAGGTAGGTGTCTGCGTTTGTCCTCAAGGGAAGCCAAAATCAGCACAGAATCAGAGCTCTCTTTAGTGTGAGACAAGGGGGGGAGTTTGGGAATTAGTTCATGCTTGGTTTAGATACAGGGACCCAGTTTAATGTTGTTCCATCAGTGTTTGTAACTCTAGTAATAGTTCTACTTCTACAACTTCTTTATAGACGGACAGTAGCTCAGTCTGTAGGGACTTGGCTTGGGTGGCCGGTTCAAGTCCCGGTATGGACCAAGCGTTGGAATTGGGGCTGGTAGCGGGAAAGCTGCCAGCTCCTTGAGCATGGCACCAAATCCCCACTACTCAGGGCGCACGTCCATGTGCAGCCCCCTCACTCTCTCCATTAGTGCACGTACACGGAGTCCTGTTTGTGCATGTGTGTATGTCGGCCCTATGTGTGTGTAGCATGTTTGTAGTAGCAAACCGGAGCCAATAAAGAAAAGTGATCCAGTGTTTGGACCTCATGTGGATCCTAAATGTTTATCTGAACACTTTTCTGAAGATGCTTTGACTTTAACATGAGAGTGTGTGACCTTTCATCCTCCTCCAGACCACTCCCACACAGGAAGAGAGAGAGAGACAAAGAGAGAGAGCGAGAGAGAGAGAGAGAGCTTGTGTTCACTCGCTCTCTGTCTGAGAGAAGGAGAGAGAGACGGAGAAAGAGAGAGCTGCTCTTATTAGCCATGGCAGGCCTGGGTGGCTCTGTGTGATAAAGATGGATGGTCCTCCTGTGGCAAACACACAAACACACACAGACGTGCACACACACGCTGAAACTGTACTGAAATCACACTCTATCACACACACACACAAACACACACTCACACTCACACACACGTGTTCAGAAAACACTAACCTCCCTCAGTAATAGTGGAAGCAGGTTGTGTGTTTATGCTGATGTGTACTTAATAACTAAACAGGTGGTAGGAAGCAGCAACAGTGTGTGTTTTGTGTGTTCATGTAGCTCGTGCACCAACAGTCAAATCCACATTTACAAACACAGCATGTCTGACATGTCGAGGAGGCGACGACGAGACTGAAACTAATTTCAATCCACCTGACGGGGCGTCGCAAATAAGCACAGACACCATCCTGTTCAAATGCCTTTTACATTAGCCTCAGCGTTCAACTCGTGGTCGAGAAGCATTTTCCTCCTCTTGGACATTTTTGCAATTATGCACCGCGGCTGCACAAACTGCACACAGAGGCAAATTATCAGCAGCCCGACGAGCAAGTGTGTCTGCGAGATTGGCTGCTGCAGGGATTACAGCATGTGAGGCTGGAAATGAAAGGCTGATACTCGGGGTCCGGCTGATACTCGGGGAAAAAGAAAGAGTGCGAGTTCAATTGCATTTATTTAATCACGTGTGTTCACACTCTGAGACGAACAGCTGTCAGGTGCTGCTCCCACGCGTCCCTGAACGTCTCACTCAGACAAAGGTCGGGAAATTTCGTCGGTGGATTGGTCTCACGCTGGATTTATCTCAACAACTGTTGGATGGAGCTCCATGAAATTCTGTACTATCAGTGTGCGACGCACACACTCTCACACAGAGTCCCAAAAACTGTAACTATAATTTCTGCCTTCTTTCAAACCACATTTCATTTAGTGCAGACATAAATGTTTCCCTCAGGAGGACTTGTAATAACTTTGTTCTTCCCTTCACTCGTCCGCTCTTCATTCTAATTCTTCAGCACTTTGGTGTCTGACAGCGTACTTACACAACTAATGGCGCTCTCCTTCAGCTTAAGGTGTGAGCTTGGTAACATTACCCTGTAAATGCAACACATAAACACGTTAACAATGTCTAGCAAGCATTTTTGCATGCTGCTGGTAAAACCTCTTAATCTGGATTTACACTTCGGTTAATGGATTGTGTCGTACCTTAAATGCATAATTTGTTAGATTGTTGGATGATGCAGTGCTTACTTTGTGGCTGTTCATTCAAAGTAAATATCCTCCTCTTCTGCCTGCACTGGATGGACGCGTCTTTTCCTGCAGGATTCAGCAGATCTGAAGGGTCGTGTCCCGTATTGGGTGCACCTGCATAGGTCTCCTTCAAGGCCAGAAATGCCAGACTCTCTCTCTCTCTCTCTCTCTCTTCTTGGGTCCACTAATTTTTGGCTTTGATAAACACTTTGCCCTCATTGCTGATGCAGTTGCTCTCCTCACGGTCTTTGTCCAAAGTTGTATGTGTTTCTTCACATACATGTCTCATGCATTGAGCTGGTCTGCAACAGGATTGTGGTGGAATCAAAGGTACTATGTTGAGACCTGAATGACTAAAATACATGAAGATTTTAGCGTCCCATTCTGCCTCTCTGTCCCTCCCTCGAGCCACAGTCCCACTTTCCCACACTCGTTCTTTGCACTTCTCCACCTGTCCACCAGAGGGAGCGTCTGAAGTAGAGCAGGTCAGGTGACTGCTGTCAGAAACAACTTTAACAGTCTTTTCCATCATTCCCAGAGTATTTGTAGGAATATGACAAAATAAAAATCAGTGTGTGATCATGTAAAAACATAAAATGTTTATTTGTGTAATAAAGTTAATTATCAAATTAAAATAAATGAGATATTTGCAGACCAGGAGAGATCCTCTGAGGTGTGGGTGCCCAGGAGGTTGAAGGTGGGGACGCTCTCCACACAGTTCCCGTTGATAAGGAGCGGGGCATGGTCAGCCCCACTCTGCCAGCCTCTGCACCTCAGCCCCGTCGTCTGACTCGTCTCCTCCAGTTATAAGCCCAACCACGGTGGTATCATCTGCAAATGTAATAGTTGCCCTGGCGGTGTACAGGAGTGGACTCAGCAAACAGCCCTGTGGAGAGCCGGTGCCAAGTGTGATGGTGAAGGAACCGTGTGGAACAGGTGGAGGGGGGAAGTCCAGGACAGCCAGGCTTCCCGGGTGCTCCAGATGGTTCCGCGGCGTGTGGAGGGTAAGCAAACTGATGATGGTCAAAGGTTGGATCGAGGCTGGCTTTGATGTGGTACATTGCATTGATGTTAGTACAACTGGTCTGTAGTCGTTGAGATTCTTGCTGGCTGGCTGTTTGGGGACGGGGATCATGGTAGCCGACTTGAGGCGGGGTGGGACGGTGGCTTTTGTCGGGGAAAGATTGAAGAAGAAATCCCAGTCCCACTTCACTTCTTTAAAGTATTCATCTATTCTGTTTTGGCAGGTAGCATACAAGGACGTGTGTACTTCCATTACAAGTAGGGTGTTCCTCATAACTGAGAATTATTTGCATGAATGATCAGAAGAGTCATTTTCTCAACACCTCTGAGTAACATCTGGGGACGGTTTCACAAAGATAGACTTTGACTGTGGCTTAGGTCAGGGGTCAGGAACCTTTTCTATTAAAGGAGCTTTTTTTAACCCGCCCCTCCCCCAAAAATCTGTCTGAAGACGCAAAACATATTTAAACTTTAAAATAAGGGTAACGCAGCCTATTAAGTCTAAGCTTTTAACATGACTAACGGATCTCAATTCATCGATATGTTTTAGCATTTTACGCATGACAGCTCTGTACAGTGGGCGATTTTATGATCGTTCCTTTCCTTTACAAAAATACCACATTTTGTTACAGAACTACAATAAAGAAAACTGTTTACATATTTGTATTTTTACTGGGGAACGCTTTTATCAGCGTAACACAAAACTGAACACTGGTGGGAGAAGAAGTCCACTGGAACGCCTCCTTTAGCAATGAAGAGCTGCAGGCTGACTTTGGGTTCATGCAAAAGATAAATAAAATGTTGTTTGCTAACTCGCTGCAGATCAAGCGTATCGATAAGCCAGCAGCCTCGGTGCTAAAAGGAAACAAATCTGCCTGTGCACTTCTTTTCATACGAGACTTTCCTGTTTATTGATTTGACATCCATGACTACTAAAGCCAGTGAGACTCATAACTAGCCACTGGTAAGACTGGAAAGGTGCCGTAGATGCATGATATGGCATTTAGGTTGACAAAATACAAGAAGTTACAGTTAGAAAATGTAAAAAAAAACACTTTGGTGCTACAATGATAAATGTAAATATTTCTTTTCTGGCAAAGCCACGGGGAGAGGGAGAGCGGCAAAAGAGCCACATGTGGCTCCGGAGCCGCGGGTTTTTTCAAAAGCAAAAAAAAAGGACGACCTAGTAAACGCATCCAACCGCTCACAGCAGCCCAGCTGAAAATGTTTGTCTACAGATATGGAAACAAAGTGCAGCAACAGTAAACAGTGTTAATCCGACCCTTGAAAGGACCATCAAAGACGTTCAAAATTTGGTGCTACTGGTCAGCAGGTGTCACTGATTGTTACCATGGTAACATGGGTCTTAGAGCTGAGTTGTGCCTGGGGGTAAGGTGTCTAATTTTTTTGGCTAAAAATGAGTCAGTCTTTAATTTTATGAAGCGGTCAAACTTACAGTCGATTAATCTAAGAGCAAAATGAAGACGGGCTGAACTCTACAGACCCGTCTGACACGTGTGTGAAACCGGCCCCTGAGCAGGCTGAGACCTCAAGTTACCAACAAAACATGACAAAGTTCGCTCATCTTTTTAACATTTCTGCTTCATTTGAATTAATTTATAATCAAATAATAAAACACAGAACCATTTAGTTTCTTCCTGTTTATTCCAGCTCACAGGTCGATGTCGGATCTGATGCCATCAAAATAAATAACCCAACAGAAACTGGTTCTTAACAAAGACTGAAGGTAGATAATAAAATAAATACAAACTTTAATGTGATCAAGTCTATGGCTGTGCTCATACAACATTCATACAACGAGGAGAAGAGATATGGCCTCTGAGATAAGGAAGGTCGGTGTTTCACTAACAGCTGCGTACAGTCAGAAATGTGTTTTTGCTGCATTGTCAAACATTACATCGTTTTTAACAGTTGTATTTCCACATGGATCTAATTCAGAAAGGCAATTAAAGAAACAAACAGCTACAGGGAGAGATCAAGAGCAGGTACGTCCTCTGACACATCCTGACTGTGTGACTGGAACAGACACAGGGGCTTCACTGTGTACAGGCCATGGCAGCCTGTTCTCACTCCTGATACAGCAGCTTGATCAGTGGCACTGCGCCTCAAAATCTGAAGACATACAGCTCTGGAAAAACATTAAGAAACCTCTGCAAAACTATGTTTTTCTCCGGTTCCACAGGCTTAATGCATCTCTGCATGCTCTCCACCAGCCTGTCACAGAGCTGTTGGGTGACGGTAGGCCGCTCTTGGAGCAGCTCGGCTTTGTGACCGTCCATCTTCCTCTGGATCACATACAGGAGGTTCAGATCTGGTTTGTGTGGCCGTGACATGAAGAGAGAGATGCTGATTTAAGGAACATCTGGAGAGGTCTCCTATTTTTTCCAGAGCTGTAGGTCCATCATGTTTGAATGCTTACCACTGAATGCTGCAGAAAGCCCTGTACGTGCAAAATCATATTTTGAAGTGAAGGAAGACTGACAGAGCTGCTGTAAAAATGTGTAGGGCGTCAACAGAACACAGACGGTGACAGTGGATAGTGTTGGCAACAGGAGAAGAGAGAACGGAGGATGACACGCGGCAAAGAGCTGAGGGTAGGAGTTGAACCCAGGTCGCCACATTGAGGACTGTAGCCTCTGAACATGAGCTGCAGATTTAACCGCTGAGCTAAACTGGTGCCTGAACAGAACATTTTTTGTTCCAATATGGAAACTTGACAGCTATATACAGTGCATGTATAAGCCGTGGGTATGCTGACTGACAGACAGTAGCAGGCAGCTTCACACAGACCAAACAGGAACAGCAGGGATGATCGTCACGTAGCATCATCGTCCATCATCCAACATTCCTGCTGGTAAATGATGACGCTTTAATTACACTCTCCCAACACAAGCCGCTGATTTGTTCAGATAATCCCATTCAGTACGCTGTGATACAGTATGTGGCGGTATGCACCTTTAAAAATGTGACATGAATAAATATGCATGTTTAACATGTGTTTTACAAAGCAGCCACTATAAGAGGACTTTCACTGGAACATCGTGTGATGTAGAAATTGACCTCCCATGTGTGTTTCTGCAGCTCATTCACTCATTGTTAGTAATCCAAATGACTGATATTATCCCTCACTTATGATGTCAAGACTCTGAGTAACATGCACGTCTTAGCATTACTATTAATAAGTTACTGAACAAAAGCTGTTGAGTCTGTTGAAAGATGAAAAAGATGTTCTTTCCACATGCAGCCACGCATCGGATTCATCAAAACATGTAGAGATCTCTCCTTACTGACGGATTTGAGGATGTTCTTCCTGTGAATCTTTCTGTGAAGCAGGATGCACCTTGTGTGACAAATATTATCTCATAACGTTTACGTTAAAAAATACAGGGACAGGAACTGAGCATGGATTCAGATCACAGACACATTTGGCAACTCTGACAAATTACTAGAGATCCTCAGATAATACCTGTCCCGTGCAAGCAGGGCCTATGTCATAAGTAAACCTTTAATGTAGCAGTTCGCCCCTGGAAAAAGCACCTGTCAGTCAAAGCTGCTGTAATTGATAGAAGCAATAATATTTGAAATTAGCGCCATAGCTGTGGAGAAAGTTGTACAAATAGCTTGTGGTGTCCCCCATTCTACATTCCTACAACAACCAGCATGCATTGCGCCTCTCCCTCTGAAAGGAACGGCCCAGCGAGAAACGCTGGAGTAAAATACTACGGTTTCGCTGCAAGTAACGGCTCAGAGCGGGAACGAGAATATACCTGTGGATCGTCTAAAAACTCTTCAGGTCTGCAGTCTACATTTCAAACCTGACGATTCTGAACGAGACATGACATGGGAGGCGGGCGTCCGAGATTGAGGAAGTGTAGTTTAGCGAGCTCCCTGGCCTCCGCCAGACTACGTAAAACGTGTCATCTGGTGGAGGCCAGGGAGCTCGCTAAACTACACTCCAGGGCCCTTTGGAGAAGCGGATAGCGTCCTCCAAAGGCACAGAGCCAAATAGCATTTTTTCTACCATAATGGCATTAGCTCTCCGTAATAACATCATAGGACTGAGGTTGAAAATCGCCAAACTGGCCCTTTAACTGATTTGAAAATCAACAAATCACAGGTTATTGGTTTGGTCTGTTCTGAAAGGGTGTCACATAGCAAACACCTCTACATTGAGCTTTTCTTCATTTGTTGGAATTTTTAAGAGGACAAGATGGACTGTGGGGACAGAGACAAAGATGGGAGGTGGAAACACAGAATTTAAAGCCACTTTTAGGACAAAAAAAACAAAACTGGGGGGTTAGGGTGCAACAACCAGCCCAACAATCTGTCCCAGGTTCGTTTAAGAAGCCAAAGAACGAATCAAACCTTCAGTAAATAACATCATAACAATCTGACAGTACAAAGTGGTGCGTTTGTGGAATGAGCGAACAGTATTTGACCTAAGAACGACAGTACTGATGAAACTGTAAACATCATTATACAATATTTCTATGAATGAAAAGAAACTATTTAAGCATTCAGTGCATCTTCCATCAGCAGGAACGTCTGTGACGGGATGCAAACTTCACTCTGAGGTATTTTGTTGAGGAGCAGGAAAGAATCCGCAGTCGAACACCATCATCGAGGCAGAAACACCATCAGCATTTAACTACAGGTCATCTCTGCAGGGACCACAGCACAAAGAGTCACATCAGTCTTCTTCATGTGAGGGTAGTAGCTGGTTCTCTGCAGCTGTGTTTGTACGGAGTGTTTGAATTTGTCTTTTTGATCATCAGATGGAGATTAAGGTGTTTGTTTTAAGCATGTGAGTGTTACTCTGCTACTCTGGCCATTTTAATAACTGTAATAATCTGGCTTTTTTCCCATCTCTACCTGTTTGTTTGTGTTGTCCTCCATTGCTGCTTCATTGTATTCTGTGTAGTTCATAAAGGTCGGCCTACAAGTGACAACCAAAGACTGTATAAAAAGATGGACGACTTGACAGCTCCCTAAAAGTGAAGCCAAAACATTTTGAGCGCCCCCTTCTGACTCGCTGCAGTATAGGTCATAAAGCCCGCCTCCTCCATGTTAACAGATGGGACATGAGTCAAACTCTAAAATCAAAATACACGTCAACATGGTTTCTGTCATTATAGTTAGTTCTTATTATGCTGATTTATGTCCAAGTGTTCATTTTTCTGACAAGTTTATTTTTAATTAGTTATTTGATGCTGTCGAAATGATGATTGACAGCTCTGTTGACAAATACGGCTCTTGCAGCCGATCAGTTCCCGATTAGCAGAGTGGAGGACAAACGGTGAGAGGAGACGTAACTAAAACGATCACTACAGTCATTGAAGTTTCCATACCTGTGAATGTTAACCTCAGACCTACACAGAGAAGCTGTTCTGCTGTTAAACACGCCGGCGTGCGGGATCCTTGCTGGGTTTTTTTCAAGTTAAGTGTGTGTTTGGGTTAGCGGAAGTGGCTACGGCCGCTTCACTCGCCGACCTCTACTGCGCACACTCTGGCTCCATATGAAGTCACAATCGCAAGATGGCAGCGGCGATCACAGGGCTATTTTGGCATCACTTTTGTACAATGGGAGCAGATGGAGACGCGTCGTCCATCTATATATACAGTCATTGGTAACAACATATATCATTCAAGTGCTGGAGGTTTATAACCGTGTAAAGTTTGCACTTGATGATTTAATCGGGGCCTTTTATCTCAAGATCAAGACTACTGAATCTAATAATGACAGAACTTATTATACTTATTATTTTAAAAAATCTGGTACCTCAAGTAATATCATTTAATAACTAAAGATAAACATTTTATGTCCTGGCATCAGATCATTTTGGGATATCGAACACATTAGTCTACAGACGATTAAGGCCATGTGAAAAATGTATTTAAGTTTCATGTTGTATATATATTTAGGATATTGACTTTTCTTTCAGACGTTTTGTGCAGAAAAATTAAAAAAAAAATTTATAAATCAAGTCACTGGTCTCACTCTATTTGCAGAGGGAAAAAAAGTTTAAAAGTTTATTCACTGAATTATTTTTGAAGACAAAAAAACAATAAGTCTCAAAAAAGAAAAGATTATATATAGTTTAAATCTCTGCACTTAATTATACATTTTATCACATGGCTGTGATCATCCTCCGTAGGCATCGTATAGTCGGGACTAAGAGGAGACGCTCAGTGGTCTTGAGGTAAAAAATGATGAGTGGTCAAAGCTGCTCCTGAAGTCCAAGGACGTCAGAACCTGAGTCCCTGTATGAATGTATGAAGTGACAAACTGGGTGATTAACTTGTGTGGAACAGATTTGTGTGTGTGCGTGTGTGTTGCAGCCTGTTGTTACTGTCCGCGTGTGAAGTCCACAGGTGTGTCTCAGTGCAGAAACGTCAGCAGAGCAGAGAGCCAGTGAACCAACAGGGAGCCCTTCACCCTCAGAAACAGTTCATACACGCTGAGCTGCCACAGGTTCAGAGACTCCGCCACAGTGATCTGCAGACGCCTCCTCCTCGACCGCGCCTTACTCCTCTTGTGCCTGTCAGCCAGCGGGAGGAGAAGAAGCAGAGAGGGTCAAAGGTCGGACATTTGAAGGTATCATTTTAAATCATCAAAGTTACAAATGTTCTGAAAATATGTATTTATTTAGCATTGTTTGAATCCGTGTACTTGGGCGTGGAACAGCATAGAGTTAAGGTTATGCCAAAAATTAACTCCATGTTTTATCTGCTTTGGTGAGGACGGTAACAAAAGTGCTCCCTGATCAATCCTGGGTAGCAAACTGCAAAACATAAAGTGGAGTAATAAAAGTGGCAAACAGCCCTGAATGTATTAATCCGTCTGCTTCTAAAGTCTCCTCGGCTGCATCCATCAGAGGTACAAAAGCTGCCGCAGCATGTGCTGTGAACAATGAAAGCAGCGCTGAATGCAAGCAGCACAGATGAGCTCGTCAAGATTATAAAGCTCTATTAAACGCAGAAATACCTGTTACAGCCCAGAGTACAGAAGCTTTAGTTAGACTGACGACTGTAGTGATGATTTCTTCGAGCGCTACTGAGGATGAAAATGTTTGATCTCAGGGTGGCACAATAGAAAACTGCATGATGTGTCAATTTCAAAGCCCCAATAGCCCAAAAAAAAATGAGCGAAAGGAAATGAAGCCTCACTAAGTTCAGCGAGTGCCAGCGCTGTCCATGGTGCTGAAACGGCTCCAATTACTAACCTTGCTGCAGAGCCTCTCTCTCTCTTTAACATGCACATTCATATTAGCCTCTCTCACACATGAACTGCACTTCACCAGAAAGAGCTGCATGTGTGAAGACAAGTCATCATCCACCATGAACGTTTGTTCAGACCAAAAGCAACGAGAATGTTTCTCATCCGCTGATTACATACAAAGTGAATGCAACTGCGATTTAAATTCCTTCAAAATAAAAGCCTTTTGAAAGTCATTAAGTTTGCCTGGTCTTGTAGAGAGATACAAATCTGCACCATGGAGTAGTAATTCCATTTTGTCTGCCAATGAGCAGCAAAACCTGTTCATGTTGGGTTCAAAGAGCTGTAGTAAACCAGATTTCAGTCCACGTGTGATTCTCTACATACAGTGAAACTGACTCTCAGCAGAGACAGATGGACAGGTGCTCCACAGCTGAAACACAACGCTGGTAGTTGGTGTCTAAATGAACACAGCTCCTCGCTAACAAGTCATCAAACCTGGCACAGGCCAGCCTCAAGTAGCCGGGAGCGACAGTTAAAGTTGTAATCTCGAAGATCTCAGTTTCGTTGTCTTTGGCGGCACCTGTGGTGATAAACACAGGAGCACACTTCCCAGATATCCAGACAGTGCTGCATGTGTGACGTCCACGGTCGGCTCCGGTTGTAACTCTTGATTTTCCTGGCTGACGGTCGCTTTCCTTTTCAGACTGTTTGCTTCATCTGAGCGTTCAATTTCTTTTTCTTTGGATTTTCACTTCTTGTTGAAGTTGTATCTGTAGTAATTATGCATATTTAAATGTAAAATCATGAAATTAATGTAGAATCAACACAAAAGAAATATATTTAAGTTAAATTACTTTTGTTTAACTTTAAACAGATTCTCTCCTGTGATCCACAGATTTCCAATAAAACCCTCAAGGCCATCACAACCGACTGTCAGCTTGAAAGGCAGATTTCTTATGTACTAAAAGAAACAATAACAAAACCTCAGCCTTTAAGTGCCAGTTGAAGTTCAAAACCATCATTGTCCTTATCCATGGTCCGGTGTGGCGGTTGTCACAACACTGCTGCGGCGAGCGAGCTGCCGGATTGGCTGCTGTCCTCTTCCAGCCCCGCCCGCCCCTGACTGCCTGCGCAGTGCTGCTGTGCACAGGACAAGAGGAGAGAGGAGAGAGAGCAACTCGGAGCTGTTGGCAGAGGAGCCGTGAACTGCGATTACTCTGAGCAGCATACATGGGAATGGATTACAATATGATCTATTTCACTGGTCTGAAAAAGTCAGAATTTGTCGCGAGTAGCATTTTAGAAAAAAGAAGGGGGAGAAAGGATGTTGCTTGATTGGCAACACTCACAGGAATTGCTACAGGAAGTAAACAGGGCTGCGTTAATTGAGTTATTTTTTTAACAAGTTAAAAATTTCAAATTAATAGCAAAAAATGCATTAATTCTGACAGCACTAATCTGTAGTCATCAATCTTTTCTTTGTTTGTTCAGCCGTAGTAGATTACTGTTTACTCGCAGCAAAGGCTCATCAGTGGGCCATAGGCTCAGTCACCATCGTGTCAGAGACAGAGACTGTCTGAGAACACAATCAGACCGGTCACAGCCTCGCTATACGTAAGAGAAAAAGGTGCTGGGAGCCTGAGAGGGGCTCCTGTTGGGGCTCCTGTTGGCCGCTGACGGCACATGAACACAGAGGTGAGGATCCCCCTGGTGCCTGTATTACGTGACTACTCATGGCACTACAGTTGA
The DNA here is from genome assembly GCF_022749685.1 of Semicossyphus pulcher. NCBI lineage: Eukaryota > Metazoa > Chordata > Actinopteri > Labriformes > Labridae > Semicossyphus > Semicossyphus pulcher. Next base: position 29,125,016 of record NW_027211648.1, on the reverse strand, counting down.
TTAATACTATATTAAATGTGCTTATTCAGACAAACTGCACCCCAGTCAGCAATACAGCAGCAGGCCTGTCAGAAACCCTGTGTGTGTGTGTGTGTCCCTGTCCTGCAGCCGTCAGCTGGGAGCTGAAGTGACAGCTCACACCTCTCCTCTCCAAACCTACAGTCGTAAATTTCAATTTCTCCTCCAAAGCCACTTACGTGTCAGCTTAGTTTGTCTTTAGTTCTGACACATTTCCCGTCTCACCGTTTCTCTACGTGCGCTGACGTCTCGGAACCTGAGGGCTGTTACTCAGAGATCCTCCAGAAGACACTATTTCTTACAGGAGACGGTAAATCTTCTTGTTGTAAACTGCATAAGGAAATGTCTCTTATTGTAACAGAATATTAACCTTACAATGAATATAAACTATAAGCTATAACCTTCACAAAGTAAAATACAAACAACCATAATCATTCACTACGAGAGGAAGATGAGTGTGATGTCTCTGACCTGGCCATGGCCCGTATGCAGCAGCGAGACATGTTGATGAAGGACGAGGAGGCGGCTCTGGTCTGTAAGGTGGTCTCGATGCCTCTCAGCAGGTCGTTGGTCTTCAGGAGCAGCAGCATCTGTCGGGGGACTCGGTTCAACAGGTCGCTGATCTGAGGGAGGTACAGAGCTGCATTGGTCCGAATCTCTACGTCCTGCAAGAGGAGACAGACAGACAGCAGGACAAGCTCTAGTTAAAGGCCCCGACACACCCACACTGATCACATCTTATTTGTATTCTATTGTTATTTTATGATCAATGTACAGGGTGGAACCAGCGACTATATAAAAAGATGGACGACCTCAAAGTGAAGCCAAACCCTCTCTATCACCCCCTGCTGACTGGCTGCAGTATAGCTCATAAAGCCCGCCTCCTCCATGTTAACAGATGGGAAATGAGTCAAACTATAAAATCAAAATAACTTTTTCTCAAACATGGTTTCTGTCATTATAGTTAGTTCTTATCATGCTGATTTATGTCCAAGTGACAAGTTTACTCTTAATTAGTTATTTGATGCTATAAAAAGGGGGTGTGGCCTCATGATTGACAGCTCTGTTGACAAATGGGGCTCCTGCAGCGTTCTGTTCCCAAGTAGCAGAGTAGAGGAGGAACGTCGAGAGGAGACGTAACTAACACTAACACTACAGTCATTGAACTTTCCATAAGCGTGAATATCTGCTTCAGACCGACACAAGAAGCTGTTCTGATGTTAAAGTTACAATCTCGAAGTTCGCAGTTTCTCTTTGGCAGCACCTACAGGTGATAAAAGACAATTGCAGGTGCATACGTCCCAGATAACCAGACGTCCACGGTTGGCTCCGGTTGTAACTCTTGATTTTCCTGGCTGACGGTCGCTTTCCTTTTCAGACTGTTTGCTTCATCTGAGCGTCGAGTTTGTTTCTTCTTCTTTGGATTTTCACTTCTTGTTGAAGTTGTATCTGTAGTCATCCATCTACGGGACGTACGGGATCCCTGCGTTTTATTCCCGAGAAGTTAAGTGTGTGTTTTCGTTAGCGGCTCCACCTGCCGATCTCTACTGCGCGCAGCTCTGGCTCCAAGATGGCAGCGCCCGCCTCGGGGGGCATTTTGGCTTTCATTTTGTTCAATGAGAGTAGATGAAGACATGTCGTCCATCTTTATCTACAGTCATTGGGTTGAACGTGCTTAAGTTGTTCTTTACAGACAATTTCAAACAAGTAATGATAAATAGGGTGTGATGATCATTCTGAACGGCAACAAAACCCAACCTGTTTGATTCACTAAGCAAGTCACAGATGAGGTTAGTGACACTTAGTCACGAGGTCTCGTACCAGGCTACAAAACCTCCCGCTAACATGGGAGACGCGGGACGTGAACCTCTGTTTATGGTGTAAAAAAGTTCAACCAACCCGACCGTGTGCATCACAGTTATGTAACGTTACCTGCTGAAGAACTGAATGAGAGATTTAAGCAGCAGAAAAGATTCAAGATGAAACAACAAATTGTGTAGAAACAAGAAGTGTCCAAACTTTTTCATATCCCCGTACATGAATCTCTCCATAATGTGGGAGTGTGTGTGTGTGTGTGTGTGTGTGTGTGTGTGTGTGTGTGTGTGTGTGTGTGTGTGTGTGTGTGTGTGTGTGTGTGTGTGCGTGTGTGACAGCAGCATTGTCAGAGCTGTCAGTCCAGATAAACAGCGAGTTGAAAGAGAGAGAGAGAGACAGACAGCTAGTCAACATCCTGACACAGATAAACTCTGTCTCTGCTCTCTGTCTGTCTGTCTCTGTTCACATCACTTCCTGTGGGCATGAGACAAACAACAATACAGCTGCAAACAACCAGCATCTGATACAACTACGATATCAACCACACACACACACACACACACACACACACACACACACACACACACACACACACACACACACACACACACACACACACACACACACACACACACACACACACACACACACACACACACACACACACACACACACACACACACACACACACACACACACACACGGTTTAGTTCAGTGTTCCAGTATACTTTGCCAGTGTGAGAGCTCAACGTATCATACAACGATTCGTACGTGGATGTGTTCAGTGTCTCATACAGACACATACAATACCCTGTAGCAACTGCTTCAAGGTCGCCTTCAGCAGCTCTTCCAAGGAGGCCTTCAGTATGTTTCAAAGCAATCTCAGAACCCATCGGCTTTAATCTGATGACGACATGTGCTCCTGGGAAGGATGGCCAACTTCCTGGTATTTCCGCTGTAAGCAGCACTTAGAGATAAAGCCTTCCTTCTCCGTGCGCTGCATTGTTTACAGTCCAGGCAGCAGCTCGAGAAGCGACCGTGTGTTCAGATCAAAGTGAAGAGAAATTCTCCCTCCAGATGTGTCTGCTAAATAAACGCTGTCATCTCTTGGTTCGACCCATCTCCCGGAGGAGCGCCCGTTCATCTGTCTGTGCTGAGTCTCAGTCTCACTGTAAACAGTAAGTTACACAGAGGCTGCACTCTGGCTTACTGCAGCGGGATGAAGCCCAAACAGAAACAGATTTTCTTGTGATCGACTTTAATTAACGGCTCTTCAGTTTGCTGAAAGAACAACATCATGATGCAGATTAGGAACAACATGAAGCTTTGTCAGGTCTGTCCTCAAGAGGAGAAGAACACTACTTTAACATGAGACGTTTGTTGAACGGAGGGCGGAGCCATCATTTATGATGCATTCAAGGAAGTCGGGAAATCTAAACGCTGAGAGGCTTTTATGACACAGTATCAAGAGAATTCTCAAGTTGAATTTTTGATGTAGAACAGATTGTTAGCCGAACTTGCTGCAGATGTTTGTTTGTATATTGCTGTCAGACGACGCTGATGGGAGCTGGGATGTCATTATGGCGGATTGCGTTCCACCTGCTCTCTACACGGACCGTTTGTCCTGCATACAGTACATTGAAGCCTGCTTATGATTGGTCACTACTCGGACTACAAACTGAAACCAGAACACTTCAAACCAAAGTCCAGGCCTGTATGTACAGGTTAGCTTCAAGGTATCATTTATCAACTGATTTTAGGGTCCCTATGGCCTCCGTTTCAAGGTGTCCTTCACAGTTTCAAGCCACTATTCAGATTCAGCATACTTTATTAGTCCCTAAGGGGAAGTCATTTTACAATCTTAGCCTCATTAAAAGAATAAAAGTAAAGTGCATAATCTGACGTCACAGTCAGGCATCAACAACAACAACAACAACAACAACAACAACATGTCAGTGATAAGAGCGGGTCACGGGACGCTGAACAGAAACAAACTTTCCCAGTCGGATTAGGCATTCAAACTGTTCAGTAGCTTGATGGCAGAAGGAACGAAGGAGTTTATATATCTGTTTGTTTTGCCTGAGGGCGTAAGTGGGAAATCCTTGAATAGGATATGTCAGGTTGACAGATTATTCCTTCTGCTTTCTCGACTACTTGCTTCCTCCAAAGGGAGCAAAGGTCATCTTGTTGGGCTCCAACAATCTAGAGCAAACTCTGACAAAGTCATTTAGACCCTTTTTGTCCGTCACAGACAACCCGTTAAACCAACAGATAAAAGAAAAAGTTAAAAGTGTGGTATCTGTTTGACTTGATTTATAATAATAATAATAATAACTTTATTCATGTACCACCTTAAAAACAAAAGTTTACAAAGTGCTTTGACAACCAAGCAAAACAAGCAACTCACACACCCAATAGGCAACAGGAGAACCTACACGACGAAGAAGAAGTAGAAACAGTAAATAGAAATAAAATAAGAGACATGGAAGAGTTTTTGTTTCAATTTACCCTTTAGTGTTTTTTCTAGATATCTTTTACGGCCATTTTTTTTAGGTACCCTTTATCGTCTGTTTTAATGTACTGTTAAGTGTTCAGGACGCCTCCAGTGGCTCTTTCAAGAAAGCCTTTTGTGTCTGTCTAAAGCTATATTAGGGTCCATTTCAAGGAACCCTTAACATCTGTTTCAATGCACACTTTAACGTATTTAATGTACACTTTTACAGTCTGTATAAATATAAATAAAAACATAATTCACCGATGCAGAACAGTTCTACATGACATCCTGTAGGAGGAGGTGATTTCATAAATCCTTCCTCTCCTTTTTTCTTCCACGTCTTCGTGTCTCTCCACATATTCTATATTTACTTTAACAAAACGATGAGTTACCAGGTTTAACACGTAAGGACATAAACCCCCAACAGCATACCCCGTCACAAACCCCCAGCAGCACCCGTGTAAACAAAAAGGGGCTGGCTGTTCTGAAGGGCCCTGCTTGGGGAATAACAATTAGTAGCAATTATAGGAGGTTGGTTAGCAGGCCTCACAGCTGTCAGTAGGACACAGAGACGGCGACAGTGCTCTCATTTGCATCTGAAAGCTTCAATAAGGACATATTGTATTGTGAGTGGTGCGATAATAAGCCGCGCAAAAGGCAAAGGGAATGCAGTCGGGGGGGAGGTGGAATCTGTGCCAGTGATTTTTCTTTTCTCCTCCAGTGTGTTGGAGAGTCGGCGCGATGATTTCACACAGCAGCCAGCAGGCAGTGGAAGGTGGTCGGCAGCAGCACAGGGAGCTGCTATTAGCAATGCTATTCTGGTTCTGCAGAGCGGGACAAACGTTACTGTACTCAAGGCAGTAAATTAATTTCACTGTAGAAATGCTTACGTCAAATAATAGGTGACTAACTGCATTTCCTGTCATAAAAACGCTGTGAGGAGCGGCGGTGAATTCATGTTTCCTCTGGTTGTGGAGTAAGCCGGAGGAGCTGAGGAGGATCAAAGATGTGGTTTCTAACTTTGGCAATAAAGACAATTTGACAATAAAGCTCTCTTTACACAGCCAGGTGTGTGGCAGTGTGAGAGTAGGCAGGGTTTGAATTTCCCTTTCTTCCTTGCAGAACTATTACTTTTCAAGACAACAGCAACGTGCAACATCATGAGCAGGGCCTGTTGATGGCACTATTCCCATGTAGGATATCTATTGTGATGAAACTACAGGAACATGCCAAACAGGAAGAATCCCACTGGATGCAGAGTTTAAACGTTACAGGCCGTGTCGACACTTTGATGTACATAAGCCACTGTATTAAGTTATTACAAAAGAACATGATGTGCACACGCAACAGAGATCAGGTGGTATCTGTCATGATCAACTTGAAACTATATGCATTTCACAGAAGCACCAGAACAGGTAATAAGACACAGCTGCGTATCAATGCAGAATCTGTGGGTGAAGAATTGGTGCATTTCGTTAGCAGGAACCAGGGTCTAGATTTAGTTCCGGGGTAATTGATTTACCCCCTGAAAAGTCCCTGCTCGGGGGGGGTGGTACTTCCCAAAGGTCCAGGAACTTTTACTCAGCGTGCTTTGTCTCCTTTCCAGTGTTGATTCAATGAATCCATTTGCAATGCAATGAAGCATCATCAAAAACAGTACAAGTAGATTCTCCTCCATGCTAACAGGCTAACTGTAGAGTCCCACAAATGATGATACCGGTTTTATGGCGTCATCTTTGTTTACGGCCTTCATCTTCTTCTTACCGCCACCTGCTGGACTGCCGGTGTAGTGCAGTTACTGTTATTGCTTCATACGTCATTGGCCTGATTTGCGTGATCTTCCCGGGGCTTTAGGCCGCGCAGACACGCAGACAACAATGGGCCACAAGAACCGTTTAGTTCCTTGAAGAGAAGTTCCTGGTACTTAGAGCGCTCTGGTTTCACTTTGTACTCAGAGCAGTATTGACACCCCAGAAGGTATATTTTTTTCAGACGACGCATTCAGGTGATGCATTAAGAGATTCCCAGAACAGGCGACTGCAGAGAAATGTTTACATCCAATAATCAATCAATCAAATTGTATTTATATGGCACCAAATCATAACAAGTTATCTTCAGACACTACAAAACAAGCAGGTCTGGACTCTTTTAAAAGAGCCCAGATTTTGACCTGAGTTGGCTGCACTGTCGGTACCCAGATACAACTGCAAAAAGTCCTATAAGTAATAACTATTATAATAAGAGAATCACTTGTAAACTTTGTGCCGTGCATAAATATTGTACATTTCAAATACAGCAGGTCCTCATATAACGCGCAGGGATGTATGTGTCGTGTGGTAGTTTACCTGTGTTAACATGGCTCACATTCAGACAAACGGACTTAAGTTGTGAAAGCAGCCTCAAGCCCAGTTCAGATCGATGATCCGCAACGCAACAAAACTGTTTGAGAATGTTGCAGAGAAAATTGCAGCGGTGTGAACTGGTTAGTTGCCGAGCGTCTGAAGCCGTTGCTGTAGTTGCAGAAGATTTGACTTGTCAAATCTCCAAATGCAGTTTTAGAACTGAATGATGTAGCTATTTCACTTCAGCCAATCAGGAAACGGCAAAAATGGGCGTAGGCACCCTGTCTCTGGCACTGCAGCAGCCAAAGACGGCTCCAGATCCTCTCTTTCCAAACTCTCTGTCTTCACCGTTTATTAATCCGTGTTACAGCTAACACCGTGAGCACGTCACTGTCACTGTCATCCACTTCTTTTTATAACGATAACAGAAATCCAGCTAGTTAATTCTTGTAACCTGGGCCTAATTCTAACGTTATAGTATTAACGCAGAAGTAGTGGGGTAAGTCAGAGCATCGTTGCTATGGAGACCGTCAGCTGCGTGGCTTTGACAGGATTCTTTTGTCAGTTGCATCCAGTCTCGTTGTGAATCATTGATCTGAACTGGCCTTTGAAAGAAGCACGACATATCGTCGTTTCATTACCTCAATAACAGACTTCGCTGACACGGCCCACGTTTGTTTTACCCTTCAGGTCCTCTATATTATTAGGTGTAATATATCAGAGTTTTAGGAGTTTTAGGATGCTGACAGGAATGGTATTAACAAGATGGCAAGTGGTAATTACATTAGCACTGATGTGACATAAACGCAGCATAATTCCATCAGTGCTGCAGCAGAGCCAAGTCCTCACTCGTCACTGTGCGGCTCCTGGTTTGATTTTTTAACACATTTTACAAAGTAGTTCATTCCAGTAGCTTCTGGCAGATGTTTTTTATGAATGTGTCTGTGTTTGCAGATGTTTCACATTAAAAGCCAACCAGGAAGAGAGAAATGTACATTATGCTAAATACTAAAGACAACATGTAAACATGGAAGTAAGGGTAGACTTTGGATTGACAACAGAGAAGCACATCAAAAAATATACTTGACTTGTCAAAGCACCAGGTTACATTTTGACTAATTGCTTTGTTTTTTAATGGTTCATTAAAAAGATAAAATATTCCAGCATGTGAAAGAAAAGCTGCAAAAAGCCGGAGCTCTAAAAGCACTCAACATGTGTTTCCTGAATGTGATTGCATTAACTCTAATGGAATGCATCATCGGTGGGTAGAAGCAGGACTTAAAAATGATCCGCGCATAACAGAGTGGATAAAAAGAGAGAGAAAAGAGGGAACAACAAAAGGACAGAGGAGAGGAGACGTTAGGAGGGACAACAAAGACAAAGCACAGCAGACGAGTGCTCACAGAAACGTCTTAACTGTTACACAATCCACAAGTGTGCTCAAGTAGAGGGCACTAGAGCGGAGTCTGCCTAATGGCTGTGTGTGTGTGTGTGTGTGTGTGTGTGTGTGTGTGTGTGTGTGTGTGTGTGTGTGTGTGTGTGTGTGTAAAAACAGGGAATGTAAATGACAGAGACAGATGGCCTGGATTGATGGGAGTGCTTTCATCTCTAAAGAGGGAGACAGAGAACAGCACACCTTACCTCCACACATTCTCACACAGGAATACAACTGCTATGGTGCTGAATTCATAAAACATATTGCACACACTCTGTTCCTGAATAACGTGCAACCAGGCAATGAACACAAGGCTAACCAGTTCTCCAAAGCCTGTAGCTTCTTTGAAAATATATGACGCAATTGTCAGTCAGTCCTCAGATCCAGTGAAGCCCGAGCATGTTTCAGTGAGCTGATGATAACGAGGTGCGTCTGCAAATAAGCAGACCTCCAACCCATCATCAAGTGTAATCAACTCTCAGCATCTGGCTTTGAGGATCCTGATTGCAACTTACTGACAACAGCTTTCCACAACCTCCCTTTTCAAGCGTGTAGTAGAACCTACGGTGGCAGCAGAACTCGTGAAATGAGGGGTTCAACTGTGAATTGTGGAAATGTGGAGCGCACAACCCCCGCAAAATGATGGATGCTGCTGCAAAATATCACACAACCAGTAAGATCTAAGGGCGAGCACAATAACACCCTCCTGCTGTTCCCAAAGTCCAGCAAGGTGTGTTTAATGTGCAGCTAATGGGACGTTTGTGTCCTCCCTCTGGATTGTTATTTGCAACGTCGTCGCTGAGGAAACGACTGTGAGCCCAGACAGCGCTGCAGGTACAGCTAGCTAACGTTAAATAAATTCCATCGAGCTTAACATGAATAAATAAATGTCTGTTAAGTCTCTATCGATCACCAAATGAGGTAACAGAATGGTTACGCGTTTTCCATCAGCCAGCAGTGGTTGGTCTGCCAGAGAGGTTAGGCGGAGCTAAGTGGCTGCTTTTCCGCTCTCTGCAAGTGTTACGAGTAAACAGTAAAAGAAACAACAAAGAAAAGATGGATGACTACAGATACAACTTCAACAAGAAGTGAAAATCCAAAGAAGAAGAAACAAACTCGATGCTCAGATGAAGCAAACAGTCTGAAAAGGAAAGCGACCGTCAGCCAGGAAAATCAAGAGTTACAACTGGAGCCAACCGTGGACGTCACACATGCAGCACTGTCTGGATATCTGGGAAGTGTGCTCCCGCAATTACCGTTTATCGCCATGAGTGCCTCCAAAAAGAAACGACACTGCGATCTTGGAGACTACAACTTTGCGACAGTCTACTTTAAAGGGATAGTTCAGAGTCTTTAATGTTTGAATCTGGATTATTCAGCGTTGGTTTTGCATAATCCTCTGAAGAAAAATGATCGGTGCAGACGTGGAGCTGTCTCAGTGTTGCAAGTGGTGCTGGTGTTTAGCGGAGCTAGCCACCGCTATCTAACGGTATTATCACTCAGCAGACCTTGGTGTATTCTATAAGGCAACCAGGTTTGTTTGAACAGTCCGGAAAAGAACAAGCACCAACAGACAAAATGACAAAAAACTAACATACAGCGAACACTTAAACTGACATGTTTGTTTACATGTAAGTGTCTTATAAGGCTAAAGTAGGCGGTGCTCCTGACCCCGTCTGCAGCCGTGCTTAGCTTAGCTTCTGCGTAACTCCAGCCGGCTTCTCCTAACAGGGGCCGTGCTGACCGTTATCTACTGTACGTCGTACACTTACTATTGATAAGTGCCTCTTACAACCTCACTTCAAACTATCCAAACTGTCCCTGTAAGCATAAAAACTGTTTCACTTTCATTTCTTTGTCTTGCCTTCTTTAACTCTTTGATCACAGTTAAAACTCAAACTGTTGCTGCTGATTATCACAACCAATGGCAACAGTGATAGTAACAAAACTCAGTGAGAATTTTAATGTACTGATGTTATGTTAATTCTTTGTTTCCCCCTTTTTTTCTTGAGGCCACACCTCCATACCTGCCCATGCAGCTCCTGATCTCTGGCACCTGTGGGCTGGCGACAAAAGCCAGTGCTAAGCTCCTCCCACTCTCTCTCACACTGCAGCCAGGATCAGCAGCATGGCAGCAGCCATATTTATCCCTTTGTCATTTTGTCCATTTGGTTTGTAATAAATCATTGTTTGAATTTCCAGTTTGACTCCTCTATGTTGCTTCCTCTGAGCCACGATCGTAACACTGACTTGTCATAATAATGTTCACTCAGGGTGTCGGTTTTGCTCAGCGGTTAAATCGCGCGTCCCATATTCTCAATCTCCTCGATGCGGCGGCTCCGGGCTTGACTCCCACCCTTGGCCCTTTGCCGCGTGCCATCCCACACTCTTTCTTCCCTGTTTCCGACACTATCTGTCCTCTCTGTCGATAATAAAAGCCAAAAAAATGTTTTCTCTATACTGACACGAAGAGAAAGAAAATGCATAACCCTCTTCTGAACATACAGAGGGAATTAAAGAGAGACAGGATCAGGCAGCATTATCTGCAGAACACTTTGGTCTCTCCTGTTTTCTGCTGTCACATATCACATCATGGAGATATACTGCCATTAAAGAACGAACAGTAACGTCATGTTTAAGTTAAGGTTGCTCATTGTTAGCACATTTCAAATTGTAGAAGACAAATCCACTTCATGTTCACTGCCAGTTACATGATGGCAGAGGTATGCTTGCCGTGATCATGTTCTGATTGCCATCTTGAGTTTGATAAAGACTGTTTTCTCTTCAGCGGTAATTCTGCAGCTTCAAACATGAAAATGAAAAGAGGATAACATATTTATTCTTACTCATACAAAATGGAAAATTGATTAAATAATTTCATTTACATACTGTTACCCCTGAACTCTGGTGCGATCAATCCTAGATGTTCCTAAAATGTTGTCACGCCTTAAAAGGTAAAAACAGAGCCGGATCTGATTGGACGGGACAGGGGTGCGATGTTTTGAAGACGTGTTACGCGGGCAACCAAGCGCACAGTTACTTACAAACGCAAAGAAGCTAGCAGCTAACCATGAGGAACAGAAGATGATGGCAACTGTGAATAATAGGACAATAAAGAACCATTATCATTAAATGTAATGTCTCTGCTCATCGCATGTTTAATCTGTCAAACTGGTGGTTGACACTGTTTTGATGTTTTTAGCAGCTAACCGTTAAAAACTGAAAATGTTTTCTAACTTGGCAGACGAAGACGTCCAGCGGCTCCTAACCCTCTGAGCAGTGGACGAGATCGACCGCTGTATAACAGGGAGGGTAAGGGTTAATCAGGGCCATGATTGTTCTTCCCATGTTAAATGTTTTCTGTGTGCTTTTAACCAGCAGCATGCTGTGTAAAATCAGACACTATACCAGGGCTGTTTGGTGCAAGGAAAAAAAAGCCAATTGGACATAATAATGTGCACTCTTTACGCCGTTATTCAGGATCTTAGTTTAAAGAGAGCTACAGATGCTCCTAATGCCTCTCCACAGCCCCCTGCTGTTTGGCCTTTAAATATTTCCTGTAGGCTTTTTTCTCCTTGATTGAACTCCTGAGCTCTCTGTAGCCCTTTTCACACATGCACTTCTGACAATTTCCTGAAAATTTTAAGACAGTCTGCCCCTGAAGTTTTCTGGAGGTGCCCTCACAGCGGCAGATGTTCTCTGTCAGACGGGGCGGTCTCTTGAGGCAGGATACGACGTAAAGAGGACGCTGCAGTCCTCGCAACAGGCGAACAATTTCTTCACCGTCCCTCACAGCCGGACGCTCCCCGATCTCTTAAGTCGTCTAAGAAATGATCCTTCTTCTTCAACCTCAGATGTTTTAATCATCCTCTTATGTGTCTCTCTTCTGGTTTCACACCGGTCACATGATATAAACAACAGGTGTCAAACTCAAGATCCAATTATAAAAGGCCCGCAAGATAATATCATGTCTATCATAACTGGCCCAGAGGCACACAGTTGATACTACAAAGCCCAGAATGCACTGCAATCAAGACCTGCGAGAACCAGCTGTGTGAGTTGGCATTTCTGTTCGACACAATGAAGCACCTCACTGAGCGAAACCTCTGGCTTCAGGAACAGGACCGTGTGATCACGGACAGGTATGATGCAGTGAGACTTGGGTCACTTTTCATGCTGCCAGGCAATGACAAACCAGGTCTCCACCGCTGTGTCCCCAACTGTGCATTTTGCTGATGAACTGAGCGGACCTGGCAGAGTTCACAAGGCGATTTGTAGAATTTGGAGCTCAGAAATTTAAATTTGAACTGCTCAGTAATCGGTTTGTTGGTGATGTGGAAAGAGCACCTGTAAACATCCAGCTCACAGAACTCTGAAACGATGCCTCAAGCTCCGCCTACAAGCCGCTCGGATGCTCTGCATGTTTGAAAGCACATACCTGTGTAAGCGACTGATGCACACCCTCGCACCATCCTGAGAGTGTCCACAGCTCAGAACCTGACCACAGACATGAATGAACCTGCAGCCAAGAAAAGATGCCAAGCACCTGGCTCCGGCAAAGAGCAGAGTGCACTTAAACACATGTTTCCTTTCTGCACTTCTCCTGTAATCACAGGTAGACTGCTTATGGTTACATTTTCACCAGATTGATCACCTTTAAAATGTTCTTATACTGCTTGACGGTGTGTGAATAAAAAACAGAATATTTTCTGGCTGTTTCTGTTGCCTGTGTTCAAACTTTATGTGGAAATGACTCAGTGACAAACTGCTGATAGAGAGAGGGAAATACACAAATGAATTTATCTTTTGGGAGCAGTAAAGTTCATTTTTCTGTGTGAATAATTTGTCATAATACCTCTGAAAAAACATGATCAATTTAAGTCAATAAATGCTGACCCCATTTGGCCCTCGACTTAGACCCAGATGGAGTTTGACACCCCTGATATAGACGTCATCACCCCGCCCACTCACTCGCTGTGAATGTTCCTGAGTATCACCTGCTGCGTTCACACATCGACTCACCTCAACTTGTTCTTGGACATTTTACAGCAGGAAAAAGTCTGCATAAAGTCGGGGTGAAAAATTTGACCATTTGCGTTCACACATGCAGCCCTCCCAGGAAAATGTCTGGACATTTTCAGGAGTGCAGTGCATGAGAGAAAGGGGCTTATGAAGAAGAACTCCTGACCGGAAGGCTCTCTTTCAGGGGACAGGAGGAGCTTTGATGCCTCAGGAGCCTTTACATCCCCGGGGATCCAGAGCTTATTTTGGGGGGAACAGCTTACGGTGTAGGCCGATGTACCCTTTGATGCTGCGTGTAAGTCCCTCGATGTCCTCGCCATATGGCTCAGTCAGCACTGCCCAGTTCGTGATGGCCTGGATGACATCACAGGCCTGTGCCGCGTGGTCCGGGGGCGGAATGTAAACAGGGACGACAATATCATGTGAAAACTCTCAGAGCAGATAATAGGCACGAGGACCCACTGCTAAAAGTTCAATATCCGGGCTGTAGACACACTCATGACAGTAATATTTCCTGGGTTGCACCATCTGTTGTTACTGCTCTCCTCTCTGTTTCTGTCCCCCTGTACGGTCTCAAACCCTCAGTACAGACTTCACATTAGGCTCAAGTTGTGGTCATGCTCTTAAAATCGGAATACTAATCTCAAAGAAAATATACATCTAACTTCTCGTAATACCCAAACAGACAGGGAGGTTTTCATCGTCTGCTCCGTGCCAGGTTGAGTCTTGTCCTGGCCGTCGTGTGTGAGGGGGTGGCACACTGTAGCAGACTGTTTTGTCGTACTTTTGCCAGCTTCAAAACGTTGCATAAGAGAGGTAAAAATAAACTCTCTCTCCAGCACAGATGGCTTTGTGGAACCCCTGTGGTTCACAGGACACTTAAAAACGCACACAAACCCATTTCATTCTGGTGGATTTTAAAAACTATCTTGTGTTTAAAAAAAACCTTTAAACTCCAATTAAAGTGTTTCAATGTTTGTGAATATATTTGGGCTTCTGGAGGGAAATGAGTGATGAGCAACTAAAATAACCTGTTAAACTATATTATCAAAACACGCAGAGACTCCGAGCTCGGCAGCATGCATATTTTAAATGATATCCATAACGTTACTATAGAGTACTTCATAAATTAATGGTGTAGTATCACACCGCGTTGCTTGCTTGCAAAGCTCCAAATTCATTTTGTCTACTTTGCAGAAATATTTCCAAACACCACTCGTATTTGTTGGTCTCTTTCAGGCGGTCCGGTTACATCGAGTAATGACAGGAAACGTAGTCTGTGATCAGTGGCGGTGTAAATTGATCATTTGTGCTCTATGGATCTGTTAGAATACTCGTTACATCACATCATGTCCTCCAAAAACGTAAACTTTAATATGCATGTTTGTGACCTATGTTTAACCTCACCTGTCCTCTGCAGAGGAGCCACACCTGAGTGACAGGGGAATCTGTTTGATGTGGAAGAGGAGCACCAAGAGTTGAAAGGTTAACTTCCAGATGTTGGTCAACAGACTATTTAAACCGTTAGTTCTGTATCCTCTGTCCTCCTAACTGAAGCTCAACTTGTGGTCCGTGTGTGTGTCCTGCATCCCATCCCTCGGCCCAGAAATCTTTCCTATCAATCATGGAGCTATTAATATTTGTTAACTTTACATTTATTGATTTATTTGTTGTTATTTGGTTTAAGGAAGATAAACATGAAGTTTGATAAAGTTAGTATTATAATTGAGAATATTTCAGTATTCATTTGGGCTGCACCTAACAATTATTTTTTTATCGATTATTTTTCGACTAGTCGATTAATCTAACGACTAATTTATCAATTGTTCTAGAGATTCTTTTTTTTAAGATTTTTTTTTTTTAAGTCTCCAATGATAGGTCTCTAATGATAAAATCAGCATTTTTACTTAAAACAAGCAGGATGAGCTAATTAAACAACAGAACTACTTCAAAACATAACAACAATTTTTGAGTACAGAGGCCTACTTCTTACCCTCCCCTCTGTCAAAAGATCGAGTTTGAGTTTTTCCCAGCTGGACCTGAACGCATCTCTCCTCTCCTCTCGTAACTTATGTTGTGAAGTGCGCATTGAGTGAGAGAGAGAGAGAGAGAGAGAGAGAGAGAGAGAGAGAGAGTGGCAGAGTGACAGTAAATACGAGCGGAGCAGAGAGAAAGTTTTGCTTAAATTTCACAAAATATCGGGGCTTCGTTCAAAATGTTTGAGGCTCAAGCCAGCGCTCCGCTGAACGTGGCGCCCCAGGAGACCGCCGGCAATGAGTGACAAGATCCGTTTCTGCACGCACATAACTTCCCTGTGCTCCAGCTCTGAACTCAGCCCTCTTGTTTATTGGTGACACATCGACGCACGTCATACAAATCGACGTATTTCTGTAATAGATGACATCGATGGCGTTGATTATGTCGACAAGTCTCCCTTTGTTTTGAAAGAACTGGCAGTTTGTGCCCTATGTGACAATTATATATGGGTAGGATAGGCTAGGCAGAGTAAGAAACAGGAGGACACCACTGATCTTTTGTTTGTTTGCTGCAAAATGTTTGAATAATTGTCAAAGAACTTTATTTAATGCTTTGTCATCAGTGGTGTCTCAATCCAGGTGCTGCGGCCTTCAAAGGACGTATCTGAAGGCCGATTGCGTCACAGGCTGTCCCATTTCGAAGGCTCCTTCAGATGCTGCTGGCAAATGTGTCCTCCTGTTCCCGGGCCCCGAAGGACCCACCAGGTGCATCCTTCGACCCAACGTATCCCGAGATTCATTGAGAGAAATTGTGGACTCTCAAGCGGCCGAGGAATACTCTTTAAATGTAAAAGTTTTTGGTTTCAACTCAATCGAATAGCTAGATAAATAAATAAAGCTAGCTAAAGATAACTAAAGCTCGAAACTTCAAATTATCTTTTATTAATAGGTTATGTGACGTTAGCTTCCTTAGCTAGTTAGTCTGCTAGCTACCTGTTGCTAGGCGGCAGGTTCATGTTTGGGGATGCAAGGTTTGGAGCGGGAACAGCTGGTGACACTACCAGGAAATCCTCTGAAGACCAGACGGTCTCATTTCAGTTTGGCCTTCACGTCTACGCAGGCTACAATAGATGCATCCTCCGCAGACCGCGTCCGTCGAAGGATGCAGCCCCTGAATTGAGACACAGCTATAGACATTTTTGATCCTGCCAAAGATCCACTTCCCATGTGCCCCAATGGCCAGTTGATGTGAAGCACAGGCACAGGATCTGGTTCAACAGTGATCATCATCATCCTTGCAGAGGTTCTGAAACATCCTCTAGATTTCCAGCTCTAACACCCTGACAACACCGGATGCATCTCCAGCGCGTGGTTCAGTCCTCATCTCAGGCGTGTCTGATGGAACTGATGCACTTCAGTTTGAATCTGTGCAGCTGTCAATAGCAGCCCTCCACAGAGTCTGCTTCTCTCTGGCTGTGCTCGTGAAACTGCAATCCGAAGTCTATATGTGTTCCTCCAATCTTGTGCGAATGCTCTAAGTTACCTTGACCCACTGATGTGATGTGTTATTCAATACATCAGATACTTTTATAGAGTGGGAAACAACTCGACATCTAGATTCCCTGACTGAAGACGAGTCCCCCTCTTGTTCATGGTCTCACTGTCTTGTTACCATTCTAATGTTGCTCTTTTCATTTAACTTTGGGTGTTGATCGCAGAGCCACCTCTGTGAAGCACTTTGCATCCCAGAGTTCATTATGTGCTACTATGTACTGTGTGTGTGTGTGTGTGTGTGTGTGTGTGTGCTGATACCTCAGAGTTTGTGACAGGCACTGAACTGATGCCAGCGTTGACGGCGGTCCAGGACCGAGCGGTGAGCACGCAGGCGAACAGCGGGTACAGATCTCCTGCTCCCAGTCTGCGGCTGTAGCGCTCCACGCCCGACATGTCTCCTTTAATCAGAGACTGCCACAGTCTGCAGTAGTCCAACCTGAAGTCTGGCTGCAGGACCTGGAGGGGACGAGAGGAAAGATGATGAGTCATGAACAATCCCTGGCATTTTTAACAGAATCACCTGCATGTAACGTGCTTGCTTTGTTTAAATAACTTTGCCACACTGTGACAACAGTCAACATAGACCTCAATAAATTAAGCACAACAAACAGAATTACATGGATTATATTTGCAGAAGGGAAAACAAAGACAGAAGAAACACGTTCCTTCCGGAAGTTAAAGACTCCAGTCCAGGATTTCTTTAAACCAGTCCATCAACAACTCAGAACAGTTCATCAAAGTAAATCTTTGCAATTCAATGCAGAAAAGGGTTATGGAAGAAAACAGAAACAAAACAGGTAAAGCTCACACATCTGACTAGAGTCCAGTCAGTCCAGTCCGGAATTTACATCCAGTGATCAGTCGGCCTCCGTCACAACAGCCGCTGTATTTTTATGACCCAGGATACAGCTCCACCGTCTTTGGATCCAAGGACCATTAAAACAGATGAGCTAACGCGGACTTACAATGGACAAAACAACACACAGCTCCCGTAAGACCAGACGCAAGCGAACCTCCTGGTTCACGGCGTCTTCAATTTAAGGATCACTGAATGAATGAGTTCCGTTCCGAGTGGAGGCGTGTCAGTGACGTGCGGGGGGTTGGGCGGAGCAAGAGGATATTATTATGTCTATAATGCAGTAGTGATTTGAGGTCGCTGCAACACAAATGATTTCGCCCGTCTTTGGACTGTGGGTGAAGCCATAGACTGATCAGAGAGGATAAAAGGTGGATGTAGCCACAACTAGGCATGTGACTTGGACTCGAGTCGACTCGACATTGTTTTGATGACTTGAGACTCGACTTGGACTTGCAAGTTACTGACTTGAGACTTGACTTGAGGCATGATGACTCGTATGACTTGTGTGTGTGTATAAAATGATAAAATTCAGTGTTGTCAAGTTTCTGTCTAACTATCAAGTATGTATGCAGCGCAGACTGGGAGTCATGATTGGGCGACTCAAAAAGCTCCCCGGTATGTGATTGTCATGATTGGATGACTGGCTGTCAGTCAAACTCCTCGCTATGGCAACACGCAACATCAAAGCCCCCAAAGAGAAGCCTCGTCAGTCGTACTCGTTACTACTCAACACGGTCTCAGAGCAGACCATCATCATGGCTGTGCCAAGATAACACAGATACAATTCACTGTCATACTTTATGAACAGGTTATATAAACTGGCCGATAATATCATTATTAGACGGGCTGCTAACACCTTGTGTTTTCTCTTTATAAAGACAGGATACTACAGGGAAGAGTGCTGGATGTTGGGTGGAAAAATAGTGACTTGACTTGCCCAAGAAAACATGACTCGAGACTTGCTTGAGACTTGGACCAAATGACTTGAGACTTACTTGGGACTTGAGCAAAGATGACTTGATCACAACACTGCAACTAGGTCACCTATTGGTTAAGAGGGCTCATGCTATACCCGATTGCCAGATTCATCCACTCCGGAGTGAGCTTGAGCTTTTGCCCTCAGGCCGTCGTTTCGGGCACCGGTGCGGTGTGTCTCATTTAACCAAAGCACAATCAGGTTGCCTTACTTGCACTACTTTTTCCCACACTTTGCACTTTTGCATATTTCCACTCGGTATAATCGGTATGAGCTCTGATTTTTTTTTTGCTGATTTTATTGTTGATGTTGTTGCGTCATTTGTATTGTCTCTGTATTGTATTGCATTAGTCCTTGTGTATTGTGTCGTTCTGTTTTCTCCTGCTGCACAACTAATTTCCCCTTGTGGGACAATAAAGATAATCTGATCTGAAGTGTGTCCCGTATTTATGTCATTATTTCTCATTTTGCATTTCTTACTTTCCACACGTTGAATCGGCAGCTAAAACTCCTCCTCCATTTCCCCTGACCCTTTGATGCACTACACACAAACACAATTTATAGTACCGGGCAGTGAAATTGAATGTGTGTGTATATTTGAGGAGTGGATTAACATTATTCTCCAAAACGACGGCTGGAGTCAGAAGTCATTAAGAATAAATTGGAGCCATTATGGAAGAATAAATCCTCCTCGTGAACACAGGGACCAGCAGTAAACAAACTCCTGTGGATGTGACTGTTTGTAGGAGCAAGTGTGTTAACAATCAAAGAGTGTGTGTGTGTGTGTGTGTGTGTGTGTGTGTGTGTGTGTGTGTGTGTGTGTGTGTGTGTGTGTGTGTGTGTGTGTGTGTGTGTTTGTGTGTGTGCGCTCACATATAGGTCGGTATGATTAAGGCAGTGATGCACCAATCCAAAGGCAGCACACTGCACTCCGCTAAGAACAACATCAAATGAGTTGTTTATCAAAAAGCTTTTATCCTGCCGGAGCTCTGCTAAAAGCGTGTGTAAATGTGTGTGCGGCGTCCATGTTTTTATGTGCATCCTGACTGTTTGCTGCTCTACCTATTTACTCAAGGCCTCAGCCAGCAGCATGAAAAATGGACGGCACTATTAGAACAAATGTGTTTTCTTTATGTTCGTGCAGCCTGGAGATTTCTCACCTGATAGAGGCCGTGATCGAGCAGCACAATCTCCGTCTTCTTGCTCTGGGGGCACTTTCGGACCAACACGTTGCCCGGGTGCGGGTCGCAGTGGACGAAACCGTGGACGAAGATCATTTCACTGTACATCTTACCCAGGTTCTCTGAGATCTGTTGGGAAAACACAGAGAAGTGTACAGATGTGTCAAGAAAACCGTGAAGTAAAGAGAAATATAGAAAGAAAACACACAGAGGACAGATAATCAGAGGTGTGGTTCTTATTGCTATGGTCTTACCTTTAGTATTTGATAATACTGATGTATTAATTGTTATTAGAAATAATCTATGCACACATTTACGCTAAATATAGAGAGTTTCATATCTGAAGAAAAATGTATATGCAGCAGTCTATGGCCCACTGATGACAGCCTTTGCATTTGCAGTATATAGTATTTTCACAGACTGGGTGTCTGGTGCGACTTAGTGACGTGTTTTCCATCAGCCAGCAGTGGTTGGTCTGCCAGAGAGGGTAGGCGGAGCTAAGCGGCTGCTTTTCCGCTCTCTGCAAGTGTTGCGAGTAAACAGTAATCTACTATGGCTGAACAAACAAAGAAAAGATGGATGACTACAGATACAACTTCAACAAGAAGTGAAAATCCAAAGAAGAAGAAACAAACTCGACGCTCAGATGAAGCAAACAGTCTGAAAAGGAAAGCGACCGTCAGCCAGGAAAATCAAGAGTTACAACCGGAGCCAACCGTGGACGTCACACATGTGACACTGTCTGGATATCTGGGTGTGTGTAAATGTGCTCCCGCAGTTACCGCTTATCACCATATGTGCCGCCAAAGAGAACGAACTGAGATCTTTGAGATTACAACTTGAAGTAGAATTAATTTTACTCGACTAGTTTTTTGTGCACAATGATGCACAATTGTATCTGTTATCACAATGCTTCATATCCTGCATAACAATCTGCAATTTAGTTTTTTATTTCTGAAATTATTTTATGGATTTATTAACTTACATTTGACATGCAAAAATCATTGACAACAATCTGAGAATTAAAAAGTTGCCTGCTTTATCCTCACACTTTGAATCAGCATTTTTTTATTCTGGAAACTACACAATTAAATTTAACTCAAACAACCTCTGTCGTGGCTGCACGGTGGTGCAGTGGTTAGCGCTGTCGCTACACAGCTAGACGTAGGCGGCCTTTCTGTGTGGAGTCTGCATGTTCTCCCCGTGCATGTGTGGGTTCTCCTCCCACAGTCCATAGACATGCTTGTTAGGTTCATTGATGACTCTAATACTGCCCGTAGGTATGAATGTGAGCCTGAAAGGTTGTCTGTCTCTGTGTGTTAGCCCTGCGATTGACTGCCGATCAGTCCAGGTGTAACCCCGCGACACTTTGGCCAAGCCGTCTCCAACATGCCTGCTGATGTTCAACATAAACCAGGTAGTATACTTAATCAAAACAAGATGTTTGATTTGCACATAAGCACTAATGTTTCTTATTTTGCACCAGGCCTGGTGCTCATTGCACACATCTGCAAGTGTGCTTTGACAGGGTGCATCATCACTCTAATAAGAGACTACCTGCTGCCTTCACAGTCACCTGAGTAAAGAAAACAAGCATCATAACTGTCATTGATATCAGAGTCACATGTATTGCTTTTTTACCATTTGAGATTTAACTTTTGTGTCAGCTGTTGAAAACATGTAGACACCCGTGCTCGGGCGTACGCAGGGTCATCAAGATACCAAACCAAGGCAGTAGAGGAGATAACCTCAGGGCTGTGCTGTTGTCTGCACCATGCACCAACACCACAGAAGATCCCATAACCTTGAAATAAACAGAACACTGACATGTCCTCACTATGAAGGTTTGAAAGTGAAGCTGGTCCTCACAGAGATAGCAGAATACGCCTGACACACCCACAAACACCTATTTAGAAAGAAAACAGAGAGCGAACAAATTATCTCAGAGACGAACGGGCAGACACTAATGGCCATTAATTAGAGCTCCTCAGATTGTCTCTGGAGAGAATGTGGAACACACACACACACACACACACACACACACACTTGCGCACACACACACACACACACACACACACACTTGCGCACACACACACACACACACACACACACACACACACACACACACACACACACACACACACACACACACACACACACACACACACACACACACACACACACACACACACACACACAGGTTTTAGGTTCAGTGCTACTAATTTCCCCGTTTGACCTGCAACATCCTGTTTTTCTCTGCTGCACAAAATGTCTGAGTTGTTCCAAAGCGCTCTCTGCTTCACGTACACACCCCGCAGTGCTTTTCTTTTAATCTGGAGGTGAAAACTTCAGCACAGGTTATATCTGTTCAAACTGATGTGACACACTGTTTGCTGATATTCTTTAGGCCAGGGCAACAAGAGCATGTATGTTGTGTATTTAAGTGGTCTTTGACTTGTACGTGGGTGTTTGGATGCTGCAGTCGCGTCACACAAAGGATTTTCTTTACTCTGTATTGCTATTTTAGCTAGCTGGCTATTAGCTAATGTTAAGCATTAAATGCTTTAGAAAACTGAACCTGTATTTGTGTTTATTTTGCCGTGAGAGAATGTTTGGTGAATAAAAGAGTAGATCTGAAATATGGCTGCACAATTAATCGAACATTATTGATGTTTAAAATGGTCCGTCCGTTTGAAACTCTGCTGCATATCAAATCAAGCGCTCCCTAAACAGCCACTCCCCCAGGGGGCGATGGAGAGGTTTGGGCTTCACTTTAGGGGCAGCTGGCATGTCATGTCATGAGTGCCTACCTTGCAGCAGCAGTTTAGAGTGGAAGAGTAAACAACAGAGACGGTTGGAGAAACTAAAGTCCAATGTCTGGAACAGAAGACGAAAAGCTGGTCCCCCAAAACGGCTCGTCACCTCTGCTCTCTGCACAGCTGCTGGCCCCGCCCCCTCTTTCTGTCTGTCTCTCTGTCTGCTTCGTTGCCTGTCTTCATCAGCCGTCTGTTTAATTAAGTCACAAAAGTTAAATATTTTCTCTCGCAATTCGAAACAGAACGCGAGCCGCGTGTGCGCGTAGGAGGTTATTAATGACGTAGCGATCAAAACTATTGATTGATCGTTACCAAATGACATCGGCGAACGACTTTATCTGGAGCGGATATCTCCGTTGTTTAATTGCAACTTCAGGACACGTTATAGAAATGTATGGAGCAGAAACACTGTCAGGTTTAGGGCGAGTGATGTTAAAGATATCATCCTGAAGATTTCAGTTTTGTTCTCTTTGGCGGCACCTATGGCGATAAACGGTAATTACGGGAGCACACTTCCCAATTTAACCAGACATCTACGGTTGGCTGCCTTTGTCATGGTTGTAACTCTTGGTTTTCCTGGCTGACGAACACTTTCCTTTCTGATGGAAAACGTGCCACTAACTGGGCGCCGCTTGTGATTTTTTCCACAAAAGTCGCACCAGACACCCAGCCCATAATAATACTACAGGTCATGATACCTGTGTCTGCGATGCAAAGCAATACAATTAACTTGTTGAAGCAGCTGAACAAACAGCACAGAGTGCAGCATGATGAGTGTATGAAGGACGAGAGGAAGAACGAGCTGCTCCCCGTCCTCGTCCAGCGTCAGACATCCAGAACAGAAACGCTGTACAGCGACACCCGATCCACCCAGCTCCCAAAGACACACTGAAATTACCAATGCAATCACATTTGCAATCTGTAGCCCCTTAGCAGCTTCTGCAGGCCGACCTAATGTAGCACCTGTTTGCCATCTCCCGACTGTCTGAAAGAAGCATAGATTAGCTTTAGGTAGAGGACTCAACATTTCACCACCAACGACTGCACGTTGTATTGTTTCTAAACATGTTCATTTTCATGTTAACCAGCTTCATTTGTGGCACACTCGACCAATAAAAGGTTCAGTCACATTTGACGGTTTTTTGGGTCAATTTACGGCCAAAAAGTTCACACCCTGAAGTCAAGATATTCAATGATGAGGAGGTGAGTTTTATTAAAACTACAAACATTTGACAAACAAACAGAACTCTAATCCAATCATGGAGAATCCAGAAACAACAGGACGACAGGAGGATTGTGAGATTGAACTTTCACAGAAGACAGGACGGTGACGGTGGATAAAGGCTAAGGAACAATGTTAATGACGGGATTGAGGCTGATCTTAATAGACTGTAAATTCATTATAGAGTTATTATACCGTCTAATAATGTCAGACTTAAAGCTTTGCAGGATTGTGTTTCTCATACAGAACTCAAAATAGTAAATCCTTCAGACAAATTTCCAGGACAAGCTCTTACACCGCGTCATCAAATCATTATTTTGACAGGGTTATAACCCCATAAAGCCCCATTCAAACACCACAATGTACTGCACATAGTGCTGGTGCTGCATTTTGTAACAACAATGAGCTTCAGTCTGAAGAGCTAAATGTAGTTTCTGACTTAAAGCAGGATCCTGATAAGCTTAAAGGACTACACCTGCATGAGGCTGCGTCACACTCTGTCCTGACATTATTATTTTTAACACTATAGCAGCCAAAACTCCTGAGCAATGATTACAACTTCAAGATTCGACTCTATCGGTTCATGTGTCAGCCCTAAAACAAATGATCAAACTGTGATTGGCTGTAAAACTACACGGAAAGAGAAGTAAGCAAATCACTGACGTAAGTATAAACTTGTAAAACAGCTGACGTGTTGCGACCAACTTGGTCTTCACCAGCGCTCTGCAAGGCCTGATCTGAGCTGAGATCAGATTATACCACCCTGCACTGAGCTGCAGGTATCAGGTATTTACTCTCTCATTTTTCCTCTCTACACAGGGCGCTAAAATATTCCATTGACATGCTTATGTTTGTAGCTAGCTACAGTTTTCAGCTAGCTACAGGCCTTGTGTCAGCGTTTGCTCTTCATATTGTGGTGTTTGTGTTGTCCCCTCTGCTGGCTGTCGTTCACAGAGTGTGACTTAGCGCTCTGTCTCTATAACATTGTATATATCCCTCATTGTGGGCAAAGAGACACAATTACAGAATGAGACACATAAGATTAGTTTATACTGAGATCCCATTTGTGAGATGGGAAATTAATTCATTTCATTAAGCATGTTTATTTGAATGTGCTGATTCTGTTGCACTCAGCATCAATAAGATAAGACTCAAATATTACAACCAGCTTACAGGAATGTGTCACACGTCTTAAAGGCTCCTCTGAAACGCTGCGACCATCTGGCTTTATGAATGTCGTCCGTTGTGTGCAGTCGTATCTTAAATCTGAGCAATAACGGAGAGAACGCAAATAAAACAGGAGCGAAGCATCGTCCCATTCTGCTCACGTCAAGAGGCCAAGTTCAAAGGAAAGTCTATTTAGGCCCTCATCCATCTTATGATTACACGCACACACACACACACACACACACACACACACACACACACACACACACAAAGGGTGCAGCATGAACCACTGTCTCCTAATAACCCTATCCATCCTGTGCTCATGTGTGTGTGTTTATTATGTCCTCTATCTCTCTCATCAGCTGCCTTATAATACTCATCATTACTGCTTAATGCTCTGTGTGTGTGTGTGTGTGTGTGTGTGTGTGTGTGTGTGTGTGTGTGTGTGTGTGTGTGTGTGTGTGTCAACTTGTGTTCGTGTGCACATGAAAAGCACAATAAATTATTTACTGTGCATCGTGTATTTGTCTCAGTCTTCTCTATCTGATCCGTGTGTGTTTAAAATAAGTCTCCAGTATTTTGAAACCTCGGCTCTATTTTTACATATTTTGGCTCTAAGTGACGAAGAGGAACACGTGTTTTTATCAGCTGTGAAAGAGGCAACATCGTCCGTCAATTAAAGTGCATCACCTGAAAGTAGGGCTGGACGATAAAACAATCTCAGTAATGGATCATGACAAAATAATTGTCTATAACGTTGATATAATTTGCACGTTATCAATCGATACGAACACATCACACAGCAGAAATAGCGACAAAAGTCTGCAGGGTGTCTTTGCTTGCACATAGGGCTGTGACGGTGCTGGACTTTCTAACCATTGTGAAACCCTTAAAGCAAACAGATCACCGTAAAAATGTCTCTTGAGAGACGGAGAAAACACGTCGGTCATCATCGTTTTTTTAAACTTTATTTCCGTCTATAAAGCAGCACAAGCAGCAAAGTGCTGAGCGTCCCTCCTGTCGCTCACTGTGGTGTAAATGTCTTCATCCTTCATCCTGATAATCTGACAGAGACTCTGAGCTGCCGTGCTCACTGTGGTTTCCAGCACACATATTAGTGCTGATCGTTTACCTTCTTCCTCCTGCCGCTACGCATGCCGGCCTCTTGACCGTCTTTCTCTGACATAGGTTCAGAGTTACTTTTCCTCTAAGTGTCTTGGGATCATCGGAGAAGTGTCTCGCTACTGCTTCTGCCGCTTTTTGTTCTGCTAACTTCACACCTGACAGCATTCAGGTTTGAATGTTGTAATCTGTGTCGCCATAGTAACCTGTTAATGTGATGTGTGGCATTTGAGTAAAGGAAACATAACTGCAATATTTTGGTCATGTGGTTACCGACACAGGCCTACACGTGAAGTAAACGCCGGTGAACACAAACACGTTCCACTGTAAAGCTGTGCTCGAGCTGCTGTTAAAAAAGTTTAAAATGAAAGTGGAACTGAGGGGCAAGAAAGCGACAGTGAAAGTGAACTCAAAGATTAGAGAAAACGGTAATGGTGTCAGTTAAATGGACATTAGTTGCAGCTAATCCTGTGAGTTAGCGAGACGCTGAATTTAACCTGAAACCATTTTATTCAGTGATTTTACTGGTTTTAATCACGGCGTCTGTTTGTTGAGGAGAGGAGGAGACCTCTGTAGATCATTCTTCCTGCATTAAAACCTCATGAGCGACAAGCACTGAAGGAATCCTCACCCCAACACAAGCTAAGCTCCTGGAGACGAGCTGGACTGATGTCAGCAGCAGCTCAGCGTGCGTCTCCTCCTGACATCCTGTGTTGTTAAAGAGCCTCTGAGAGACGCTGATTCTTCATTGGAAACTCCTTCATTTAGTATTTATGCTGGTTTTAATCAGCAGTTCTGTTTTCTTTTGGAGAGGAGGAGGCCTCCACAGGTAATTTGGCACCTGGTAAAAACCTCTTTATTGATGGACCCTGAAGGAATCCTAACGTTAACAAGCTGAGCTGCTAGAGACACACAGAGTTAATATTAGCGGGCCCTCCACCCACGGACATGGTTTATCAACAGAGGAGCTTTAGAGAGACCCTGAAATTAAACCCTAAAAAGTGTGATATACAACTTTAGCACAAGAAAATAATCTATATTATACGCCCCCTAACCCTAAACTTTACACGGCAGTACAAGATTTAAAGTACCAGTTTTGGTTCCTGGAACTTTCTGAGAAGCTTTGTACATCCAGGTGAAGCATGTGAGGCTCCTTTAGTGAAGCTTAGCATGGACAGCTGTCAAGCCATTCTGCCACACCCAGTCCCTGAGACACATACACAACCGTTTTCCCGCTGGTCAAAAAACCCGCTAACACCCGGCTTTTTTGCTGAGTGGGAAAGGTTACAATCTGCATTCAGACCCGGGCCGAATGACTCTGCAGAAGACCCGGGTAATTATCGCCGCGGCTCCGATTGGCATTGATGGGAACACAAAACCTGGGTCGACATGCTAATCTCCGCCCCCTTTCCGGCGCGATGCTATGCTCTGTCTGTACCTTCTGTGACTCCTCGTCATCTGAGCTACAGATTTCACCCGTCTCCGTCTGAGCAGCGCTCGAACATCGCTCCAAATTTGTCGGCGCAGAGTTTGATAAACAGACTGAATGAGTAATAGATACAATAAAGACCTAACCACCGTAACATCTTCACTCTTTACTAACCCTGTCTCCGGCACGTTTGTGATGTTAGACGGTGACGCAGCAGAAAAGAGACTGACAGGAGTATACTTCACTGGCAATGGGAAAATAGACAATCTGCATCTGTAAGCGGATCTTCCTGGGTCTGAAAAACCTGCATCAACGTGCTTAATCTATGTGGGAAAGGGGTAAAAGATATAATATATCGCTGTGATGCATGTGCAGAGTTTTTGAGCATCCCTAGCACCCTCTACAGCAGCTTCATGTCTGATGCTAACACCTTGAAATTCATCAAACCACCACTTTGTTCACAAAGTTTGTGAGTATTCAGAAGCTGGATTATCAGTTAAAAAGCTGTTAGTGGCTGTTAGAGACACACGGCTTTACAGAGAGCAGCAGGCAGAAGTACCTCGTTGACATTGATGCCGTGTTTCTTCATGTAGTCCCTGTCGTTGACCTGCCCCCCCTCAGCGAACTCCATGGTGAGGATCCTGTTTGTGGACAGATGCCAGTGGATCATGGGGACCTGTAGAGAGAGAGAGAGAGAGAGAGTGAGAGAGAGAGAGACAGAGAGAGAGAGATAGAGAGAGAGAGAGGGACAGACATTTACATTTTCTCTAACAGTGTGTGAGAGTCCATCACTTTATCGTGAGATATAATTCTCATGTGCGCTGCATTAAACTATTATCCTCTCCCTCTGTTCTGTTTGTGACGAGTTACGTTCAAAGTATTGAGGGATATTAAACAAAATTGATTCAATAAGTGATTTAAAATGATTTTAACTGTTGAACAGAACAGATCATATCAAAGCTCTTCAGTCAGCCTCTGGTCCTAATCCGGCCTTTAACAGAAAATCCAGCCCTTTAATAATCTAAAAAAACTGATGATATGAAAACAAAATCTGTGAATGAGAGGCCTCTCAGGACTACGCCAACATTAGCTCTGTATGGCTGCATCAACAGTCTGAGTACATTGTTTTTTCAGTATAATATAATTGTTTTATGAGTAGGCTATTAAATTCTTTCATGAGCTCCGTCTGATCTTAAGCCCAGGAATGCTGACTTTGCTGAAACACTGGGTTAAAAAAAATCAGCAGAGGGGATTCAGGAGAGTCAGACTGGATTAAAAAACTAATGCACCCGTGTTTTTATTAAAGACCAGTGAGAACCCAGTGTTTAACCTTGTAAACATCTGCATGTGGTGTTTCTCATGTGCTACAAGACGTATCAGGGACAACATCAGCAGTCATCTCCATGGCTGGGCCTGTCTGCTTTTAAACTGCAGCGTACCAAGGACAGGCTGAGCAACACGTTTGAGACGTCACAAACCTAAGGAGCCAATCCTGTTAATTGACAGCGTGACTCTATGCATATCATTATGTGTAACCTATGGCAACCACTTCGGCGATGTGCGAGCCAGCTGTAACCGTCATCGTAATCATCCACCTCCACTGGCTCCCCGTCAAGTCCCACATCACCTATAAAATCCTCCTCCTCACCTACAAGTCTCTCCATCCCCTCGCCCCCCAGTACCTAAAGGACCTCCTCCATCTGGACACCCCATCCCAGAGTCTGCGGTCCTCAGATGCAGGCCTGCTCTCCATCCCTCACTCTCGCCTCTGAACTGTTGCGGCGCCCACCCCTGTTCTCAGCTTTATTGACCTCTTTCTGCCTTATTTGTTTGTTTTGTTCTGCTGTCTGTTGGTTATTTACTCTGTATAGCAGCCTTGAGTCCCATGAAAGGCACTATACAAGTTTAAATTATTTTTATTATCAATATTATTACTACTAATTACTACGTTTCAAGCTAGCCAAGTTTCCACAAGTTGCCACTAAACGATGGCAGAGACGCGTTTTGTTTTAACGAGG
This sequence comes from Semicossyphus pulcher, assembly GCF_022749685.1. Taxonomy (NCBI): domain Eukaryota; kingdom Metazoa; phylum Chordata; class Actinopteri; order Labriformes; family Labridae; genus Semicossyphus; species Semicossyphus pulcher. Next base: position 29,095,570 of record NW_027211648.1, on the reverse strand, counting down.
GAGGGGACGGTTTGAAATGTGCATAGTGGGCGGGGCTTATGCAGAGACTGGAATTTTTAATGAAGGAGAAGGAGGAGACGTCTTGGGAGGATTTTTACGAGGTAATTAAACATATTTTGCAGAAAAAAGGATCCTTGCATTAAAGATTTCACCCAGCTCTTCCCTCAGTGCCCGAGCCAACCGAATCGGGTTAAAGGAGCTGAAACCTGCCCGACCCTCGTTCAGTTTGAAAATAACTTTAAACTCCTCTGGCTAGTTCCCTTACATCCTCATCATCTTTGAATTTCCCCGCTGCTTCCTCCCTTCGTCTGACTCATACGACGAATTGCTCTTGCTCTTTCTTTTCCTGTCTTTTTTTCCCCCAAACTCAGCGTTTTCTCGATCCTCCCGCCAAGCTGCCAGCCTGCTGCTCCGCCTTCCCGCTTTGACATTAAGTGTGTTTTGATCAACTTCAAAGAAAGGGGCGAGTCTTGTAGCACGGGGGGCGTAACTTGAAAGGTCTTGCAGGCCGCAGACAACCCCATCTCCAATGTCCGGCCCCATAGCACTTCCCTCTTTCTCAGATCTGGCCCTTCTAAAAGAAGGAACTGAATAGGCCTGCGATGTGCGGAGTTAAAAAGCTGTTATTGACCTCTAACCTCATTAGATTGTAAACACTGTTAAAGAAGGAAAGTATACACATGTAAGAAACAGATGTAAAAAAACATAACTACACTGGCTCCATGAAATCTTATCGACTGATTAGCACTTAGTCACCGAGATCAGTCAGATGAATTTTACTGTGAATCAAATGTAAACGTAGTGAAGGTACGTTGACTCAGAGCCTGTCAGATAACCTGACACCTTCCCCTCGTCTCACCACAGCTACAGCAGGCTTCAAACACTCCTCCGTCCTCTGGGACTCTGATTAGTTTTTATCCACAACTCACAGATTATGTAAGAGTGTGTGTGTGCCTGTGTGTGTGTGTGTGTGTGTGTGTGTGTGTGTGTGTGTGTGTGTGTGTGTGTGTGTGTGTGTGTGTGTGTGTGTGATAGCATCCGGATTATCACGCATTCAAGTTTTCCTTTCTGTATAAAACAAAGGCTTTTCCATATTTAGCTCTGTATTTTGTCATCTTTCACAGCGTCACTGTTGTTGATTGTTCATTGTGTCTTCTTCATCTGAAGAACATGAAGCCTGACATTCAACTCACTCTGCTTTTCGAAAACATTACTAATCACGGCAGATTTAAATAAGCGGAGGACGACTGATCTGATTTCTACAAGGCCTTGCAGGACAACATGTTAAATCAAGCTGAGCCGAGCCTCTGCAGAATCGGTCCCAAGAGGTAACCACACAATGATCACCAGTTACTTTAAGTCTTCCACTGAGCTCATGACTTAAAGGGTAATTATAGTATTTTTAAACGTACCAACAGGTACAAAAAGTTTTGGTTGCTCCAGTAGATTGTTTCAGCAGCAAAACAAGCTGTAATGGCTGCAAGTTAATCTTTCCCTGCGTCTGTTTGAAGCGTCGGCTGTGCACGAGATGGAGCATGCACATGAGCAGTAGGGGAAGTGTGGAGGCAGAGGGGATGTGACAGGGTCAACACAGCAGCAGGGACAACAACGGCAGAAAGTTCTGAAGACAAGCTGATAGACCGAGTCCTCAATTATCCACATCTGTACGATGTGTCGTTGCCGCTGCACAGAGACAAACCTGCCTGTCAAACAGCTGCAGACAGATAAGTTCTGTTTTAGAAGTCGACGTGGAAACCTGCAAAACTAAATGGAACAAGTCCGGGACCGTTACGTCCGAGCACGGAGGAACATGTCGGAGAGACGGAGCGGGACGGAGCAGACGGTGTGTTCTGTCCACTGAACACACAGAAGCTGTTTCTGTTGTGATCTCAGAATGAACATCACAGTAACCTCCGAGGGTCTCCATGTCTGTTGTTTACATCCCGCACATACGGTAGTGGCATGCGGCCTGAGCTCTCTGGTGCGCCCTCTAGAGGTATAGAAAGGGTAGAAAACGGAGCAGTATCTGCAAGACATCCTTTAGATTTCTTGCTGAGCTCATTTGTACAATGTTTTGAAAGCACTGGATGTTCTTATTCTTGCTCACTGATTGTAGTGTTTACTTTCATCAACCAAGTACAGAGTTAAAAGCACTGATGTAAGAAGGGTTCTTTTACTTTAATGATCATTCATCAAAAAAATAAAAAGGCACAAGATTATAAAAGTCTTTAAACCAGACAAAAACTCATACATGTATATTATAATATAAAACATGTTTTCTTTTAGATACTGAGCAGAAGTCTTAGTCCGAGCTTGTCCTGGCAGGCGTTTGCACGTCACTATCTTTGTTTCTGCCAAGTTTTCTGTCTCCATCACCTGCTGTATTATACAATTAAAAAGTTCAGAAAAAAAGAAGCAAATGAGAGAAAGAAAGACAAAACTGCAGAAGCTGAAGCTCTCAGGGATTCAACATGGAACAAAGAAAAGGAGACTAATTCACATTCACCGGCACTAATAAAAGTTCTCACACAGAAGTAATAAGAAAAAGGACACCGGGAAATTAAATGATAATTGACGTGAAGTCCAACTCTGTCTGCTAGAAGAAATACGATTTGCAGTGTCGTGCAAAGCCTCCTCCGTTTGAGGAAGCTGTGAGACAGAGAAAGAAGTCTGACCTCTATTAAAATTAACTTTAATTTATGCACCAGGGTCTCACAATGAGACAGTTATTGTTATCAGCTGTTTACTGGAATGTGTGCACACATGGAAACAACTAAATAAATCCCACCGTGAGGCCAGCTATTATAAATGTGTGCTTACCTTGAGAAAGGGGAAGTGTCCGAGCATTTTGGCCACCCGCTCCGCGTTGTGTCCCTCGTTCAGGAAGTCGAGCTCCAGCGGCATGTTCTTCTTGGCCTCCTCCACCAACCACATGAAGGCGAAGTCGGGGAAGAGCCAATGGACCGCCCGCAGTAACACCTTCAGATTACAAACCACAACCAGCCTCACTGTCATGTACAATAAAACAGGCCTGTACACACACAGTGATGTCCTGTCAGTGGCTGACGTCGTGCGTCAGTATGTATTAGGAAGAGGGCAACTGATGCTTCTGTACTGAAGCTCGTTACTGGGAAAAGAAGGAGGAGAGAATCATGAGATCATCAAAGAGATGAGATTATCATTATAAAGGTTATTGTTTCACTACAGTTGGGATAAACATGCTGGGATACAACTGAAAAATGGAAATGAATAATGCACATTTAAAATGTAGAATGATTAAGGTTTAAATTTAATGTTACAACAAACAAATAGAAAATGCACGCGCTCAAATACACTACACAAGATAGATAAACATCTGTCAAAGGGTCGAGTGCAACTGCTTTTTTTTGGCCATATGCACTTTTGCATTTCAAACTTAACTGTGTTGTGTTGCGACTTTACCTGATGAAGGATCATTTTACATTTTTTCTTTGAAGGTTATTAGGGCCTGTGTCCACTAACAAACCCAATGCAGATCAGTTTTCAGCACTGAACATCCTCTGCTTCACCAGTGTTTTGTTGCTGTGCTCACAGGGCACACATTGAAAATAGCTCAACTTCTGAACACGGCGCCCTCGTCAATTTCGCTTCTCCCTCACAGACCAATAAAACTCAAGAAGGGGCGGGACTTCCAATATCAACTTTGTCAACAACAGTGGAGGAGGTGAAGCTAATCCTTCCGTTTTTTCGATAGTACATTTTCCAGGTGTAGAGCTGCTGCTAACGCCAGGACACGATTCCTTTCCATAGTTTTCTTTGTAAAGTTTCCTTGAATAAAAGCAAATATCAAGCAAACAGAGCGATTTAAAACAGACTGATGGTTCACTTCAGAGGGAAGTGGAAGTGCCGCCAGACAACTTGAGTAACCTAGCAACAGTAAGCGCAGGTGAGAAGTGCTCTGCCATCCAGCGCAAAAAAACACTGTTAGTGGGCACAGGCCCTTAATGGTGTGATTATATTATTATTATTTTAAGTCTTACAACAACAAACAGGCTCCTTAACAAACAAAGACATTAAGGAGCATTGCTTTTATCTGGACTAAATCCAGAGTCCACACATGAGACTCCTGAAGCCTCACATCATTTTCAGAATAAAACTTTGGTCTGTCCCTTTTTCTCTCACATGAGGAGCATCTAAGGATTTGGTGTTTTAATGGCCAGCATGAGAACTAGAGTGAATACAGCCAGACAAAGCTTCTATGCCGTTTGGGCCTCGATGGAGTTTGTAAGACGGACTTAAAAAACGTTTTGCTTCTTAGTCAGTCAGTTTCTTATGAATCCCTAAACTCAAGGGAAGATGTGTGGAGGTTTTTCCCTATCTTTATTCAAGAGCACGTTTTTGTCTCCGAGAGCGGATGTTTCAGAAGCGTACAAAAGTGGCCTGAGTGAGAGGACCAGGGTTGAACCTGGAGCGCAGGAAATCTGTGCAAGCAACAATATATTTGACATTTTGAGAAGAAGAATCCCAAATCATAGCACAAAAGTGTTTTGAGGGAAAGTGTCAATAAGTCATGCTCTCAAAATAAAAAACAAAGACGTAGGAAAAAACCTCCATAAAGATGGAGTGCCATATTTAAAGGTAAAACACCTAGAAAGGTTGTACTGATATAATTTAGTGCAGTGTTTTGTGAATGTGTTAATTCACCCAAAAGACTAACAGTGTGTCTTCACTGGAGGCGTTTCAATCATGACCAAAATATCCTCTAAAATCAGCAGCAACAAAGCAGATGCATCAGATGAGCTACAAGTTGTCAGAGCAGCAACTGAGGTTTGTTTTGTAAGTTTGTGTTAAACACTGAACAAAGACATTCGGGGACACTGCTTTTATCTGGAGGCGTTTCAGACCTGTTTTTATCTGTCAGTCTTTAACACAGCAAAAGTTTTCTACACACGAGTCGAGTTTTAGTCGCTGTAATGACTGAAGCTTATCTTCATATTACAGCAGCTTGTAGCTTTTTTAGCCCTTAACTTGACCTGACCTTTCTTTGTGTCTTCATTTGTCTTTCTTCGCACATGATGCATGTTAGTGTTTGACAGAATATCATCATTTGTGGTCCATATTTGAGGTCAGAACTTCACAACTCCGACCAGGAAACCCAGGAGACACTTCTTTACTCCACAGTAGTTAAACAGACTCACCTCCATCACCACGATGTCCTTGGAGCTCTGTCTCTGGACTTTGGGGTGCTGGACCTTGACAGCGACAGTCCTCCCATCATGCAGCACTGCCTTGTGGACCTGGGCTAAGGAAGCTGCACCCTGAGGGTTCTCCTCAAAGGAGACAAATAACTCTGACAGCTGCAGGAGCGAGAGAGAGAGGGAGGGAGAGAGAGAGAGGGGGTAAACGAGGGATTAATAATGATGAATAAGTCGGGAGGAAAAGGGGTGTGAGGCTGAGAGTGGGAGAAAAGTGTGGTCATTAATCTGATCAACTCTATTTTTAAGCTATTATTAGAAACAGAAGGAGGCCAAACGAGAGAGGTGTTCATGCCTGTGATTAATTCTCTCACTTTCTGCTTTGTGAGATATTCAGCTGTTTATATTTGGATGTGTGGACTTTAAAATTGAGGTTTAACTTTCATATTGGGGTACATTGTGACCCACCTTCTTTCTGTATTGTGCACAGGGACTGAAGCTCCAAACAGTCTCAGTTTTTTGGTTCATTTATGTTATAAAAATTTGATTTTATAAAGCAAAAAGTCGAGACAGTAACTTTTGCACTCTAGTAAGCCAGTTCATATTTATTATTGTTATTTTGCACTTTAATTGGGGTGTTAAGTTTACTACCTGTTACTGCGTTGTGTACAATGTGCTTTAAAACAGACAAAAGGTGTGAGAGCATTATTATCTTTAAACCAGGGCCCTATTTTTGCACATTTTAAAGTCCAGCTCCAGTCATGTTTTAAGACATAAAATGCTCTGCTTGAAACGAGAAATCATGTCGGATATGTTTTTTTTCTGCAAAATATGTTTAATTACCTTGTAAAAGTCCTCCCAAGGCACCTCCTCCTTGTGCTGCATATCTGCATAGGCCCCGCCCACCATGTACTACGTTTCTTTCGTAAAATGACATCCGAAAACAACACACGTCATCGTTTAGTGGCAACTTGTTGAAACTAAGCTTGAAATGTAGTAATTAGTAGTAGTAATGTTAACGTTAGTAGTCAGTAGTGAGTTTGCAAACATTACGATGACGGTTACAGCTGGCTCGCGCATCCCCGAAGTGGTTGCCATAGGTTACACATAATGACGTCCATTAACGGGATTGGCTCCTCGTTTGTGACGTCTCAAACCTGCCAATCTGAAAACGTGTTGCTCAGCCTGTCCTTTGTACACTGCAGTTTAAAAGCAGACAGGCCCAGCCATGGAGATGACTTCTGATGTTGTCCCTGATATGTCTTGTAGCACATGAAGAACACCACATGGAGATGTTCACAAGGTTAAACACTGGATTGTCACTGGAGGGGGGCTTTAAAGATCCTGTGAGGAACTGTTTCGTCCTTGGAGGCTTGGTTTGTGTTGATTTTGGCGCCCCCTGTGGACAAAGCCGCACCTCTTATCTCTTTGCTGATTTTGTCCTGTACGTGCTTAAGTGGTGTTTTTTAACAAACAATCTCTTCCTGCTTTCTTTAACAGTCACATGTATCACTCACTTTAAATCTTTGCCCTGGAAAATATAAACAAAGGCAGCGTGCAGTTAATCTATCATCTATCAGTTAAGCCAACTGTTTCAGGCATTAAAAATAACCATACAGAAATAATCAATCTTTGTCTGGTCTGGTTTGTTTTTGTAGGTCATGTAGAGTCATGAGAATTAATTTCAGTCTGTTTCATAACCAGTGAAAAACTCCTCACAGGAGCTTTAAGGTGTAATTGACTTCACCTATTAGTCATCGGTCACATATTAAGAGAAGGTTTTTAAATTGTGTGGTGGATTGCTTACGCCAGCAGCAACGACAGTGAGAGCTGCAATGTAATACTTTGAGGCAAATATGCCTGATCAAAGGTTGTCCAATAAAATCGCTTGTTTTTGCCACTAATGGAGCGTACCACATGATTTCACTTCCTCCTAACGTGGCGCTCTATTTAAGCTGAAAGATCTCCGCTCTCTCCCTCTGCTCTGTTATTGCCACCGCTGCCCTGCACCAGTACTGCGCTCACACTTTCAGCCCCTCCACCACCACCCAAGCATCCACCTGCAGGCTCCGGCTCGGGGGCCAAACAAAAGCTTTGTTCTGCTGCTGCAATAAACATTTCAAACTATTACAGACGCGAGTTGTCTGACTGAACTCGGCTCTTTAAAGCCACCAGGCTCCACTGATTAAAACAGTAATATTGCTGATCATGGGGGTTTCAGATCACCTCTGCCTCAATCAGTGAATTTGTTTGTTATTGTGACTTTGTTGGTGTTTTCACGGTTAGTTTGAAAACACAGAATTATCATATTATGTTAAGAAGGTGGCTTTATTCTTAAAAAGGGTCACAGAACGCTGCAGCACATTTCTCAATGAAACTCTGTCCGGTTTCTTTTCAACACTAATAACTGTGGGAGTAACAGCAGCCATCAAAATAAATCTGCTGATGAGCAACAGTGTGCTTAATTCAGGAGGACGGAAGTAATTACAGGAGGCGGACTGATGAGTTCTGCTTTTGCTATAAGAGCAATTTCCTCGCTCAAAGGAAATGTTTGACTCAAACCCTTCACAGTGAAAAACAGCTCACTCTGGATCCTGGTACGGATCATAAGAAGCATGCGCTGTGAATTTTTATCATCATGTGAATATACTCGGGGTTGGATGGAGCTACTCTAAAGACGCTGTTGCCTTTTGATACACTCGGCCCACCCCTAAATCTCTTATCACAGCGCCGAGCTATTAGCACCGAGGGAGCCCTTAGAGCAGAGGTAGTCCCTCATTAGCTTCCACTCATCTCTGTGGACACACTGAACACACACACACATAAATGAGTGTGTGGGTTTGAAGGTTAACCAGGCCTCCCGAGGGACCCGGAGTCATTAGGACAGACTTATTGTGTGCTTTGGAGCCTCCACATTTACCCTGAGGCCGCCCTGCAGTGTGGAAACAAACCTGTCCCCTGAACAAGAACAGACAGCGTGGAGAGGAAAGAGCACAGCCTCTACATATTGTATTACCTCTATGTACCTGCATTATCAGGTGTAGTTCTCTGTTACAATGATGCTGTGCTCGGCTTTTAAGCGGATGCATCTTGCTGGTTTTTAATCACTAATGCACTAAAGAGACACATGTAGGGCTGCAGCTAATGTTTGTGTCATGACAACAAGCAGCAAATCCTCACATATGAGAAGGTGGAACCAGCACAGGTTTGACATTTTTGCTTGAAAAATTACTGAAATAATAGTTAGCAATTTATTCTTTGATCGATTAATTGTTTAATCAAATAATGCAGCTCCAGCAGCACAAAGAAAAACAAGAAGAAAAGGTTTCTTATTTTTGGCTGAGAAACTATCTGGAACATTCATCTTTCCCAACTAAATATTAACCCTCTGCAGACGCCTGGTCAAGGCCAGGAGAAGCCAGGTCTGCCAGTATTAGCAGCCGACTTGTATGAGGAGGCCATGCAGAGAGGATTCAGTCCAGCAGCTACGAGTAAGTCAAGACAGCAACACAGAATCTACTGACCAGAGACGGTTAAAGCATCCTGATGAACGTGCAACCTGCAATGCTCTCACAGCAGATTCAGAAATAAACATGAAAATATAATATACAGAAATGTGTAAACGAGCACTGATTTATTTTTTGTTTCTGTTTTGTTTCTATATTTTCTTCCTCTAACACGACTTAAGGTGTTGAGTATATCGAGCAATGACTATAAAGATGTAGATGCAGCAACGTTACCATTCCGCTAACCAAAACACACATTTAACATACCGAAAAAAAGGCAAATCTCTCGCATGTTGGCGTGTTTAACAGCAGAGCAGCTTCTTGTGTCGGTCTGAAGCAGATATTCACGCTGATGGAAAGTTCAATGACTGTAGTGTTAGTGTTAGTTACGCCTCCTCTCGCCGTTCCTCCTCTACTCTGCTACTTGGGAACAGAACGCTGCAGGGGCCCCATTTGTCAAGAGAGCTGTCAATCATGAGGCCACACCCCCTTTTTACAGCATCAAATAACTAATTAAAAGTAAACTTTTCAGAAAAATTAACACTTGGACATAAATCAGCATGATAAGAACTAACTATAATGACAGAAACCATGTTTGAGAAAAATGTATTTGACGCGTATTTTGATTTTATAGTTTGACTCATGTTCCATCTGTTAACATGGAGGAGGCGGGCTTTATGACCTATACTGCAGCCAGTCAGCAGGGGGCGATAGAGAGGGTTTGGCTTCACTTGTAGGAAGCTGTCATATCGTCAATTTTTTTATAGTGTCAAAGATAAAGAGCAACAAAGCCTGAGGGGAAGGCGGTTAGGGGTGATTGATGGGTCAAACAATCAGGACATGGACCCAGGAGACGAGAGTATGTGTCCCACACATTTAATTACCTGACATAAGTTATGTTGCATAACTAACTAACAGATTTAGGCACCAAAACATCAGTCAGGTTTAGGAAAATATTCCTTGGGCTAAAATAACAAAGTCAAGTCTTCACTTCTGGCTTCACACTGGACGTGAACAAGAGTCCGTTTTCCTGCAGAAGAGCTGAAGGCTGCGAGGGAAGTCATTCTGCCCACAGACACGTAACGCCGTCTCGCTGAACGACACAAAAAGGCACAAATATTCCTCCAATTGAAAAACATTATAGTTTAAAATCAGGGCTGATTGACACGTCGATGTACATTATTCTGTATATTACATTTTATTACTATTTTACATACTGTGGTGAGACTGCTGTGAGGTTGCAGGGATGTTGTGTGGAAGGTTCAGTCGTCTTCTATTATCATTTTGGAAGCACTCACAGACTAACAGTTTCGTCCTTGGAGGCTTTTAGACTTTCTGTCCTGCATCCCAAAAAGGCTTTTTTATTTTATCTGTGTGAGGAAAGACAAAGCATCAATCTAAAAATGCTAATGTCATTAGTATTATTTAAATGTGTCAGATTTTGACCTTCATATTTGTTCCTCGGGACGAGTCAGCAGTTTATCTACTTTTATCTACAACTATTTATATTCAGGCTTTTGGGGAATTTGCTACCACAAGGAAATGCTAATTAAAGATGAAAGATTGACATTTTTGTTCAGTATTGTAAATATTAAAGCCTCTATATTCACTACAAAAAAGTAATGGACTTGCTACCTTGTGCATCGGTATAAGATGCCAAAGGGTCGGCCTTGGAGAAGCGTCAGTATTTGATCAGAATGAGATGGATTTCTGTAGCTCTGTGCACAAAAAGTTGCACTAAATTTTTCATTAGTTATTATACACAGTTGTGTGATGATAGGTTGCAACGTTTCTGCAAATTGCTATTCGAGAAAGGGTAATGTAACAGGCCCTACATTTAATGTCACATGTTTGGGATGGTAAACATTTCACCATAGGTAATCTCGGAACCCATCGGCTACAGTCTGACAACGATATATCCTCTGGGAATGACGGTGAACTTAGCGATAGGGACTTCCAGCAAAGCCTTCCTTCTCCGTGCGCTGCATTGTTTACAGTCCAGTCAGCAGCGTGAGAAGCGACCGTGTGTTCAGATCAAAGTGAAGGTAAATTCTCCCTCCAGATGTGTCTGCTAAATAAACGCTGTCATCTCTCGGTTCGTCCCATCCCCCGGAGGAGCGCCCGTTCATCTGTCTGTGCTGAGTCTCAGTCTCACTGTAAACAGGAAGTTACACAGAGGCTGCACTCTGGCTTACTGCAGCGGGATGAAGCCCAAACAGAAACAGATTTTCTAGTGATCGACTTTAATTAACGGCTCTTCAGTTTGCTGAAAGAACAACATCATGATGCAGATTAGGAACAACATGAAGCTTTGTCAGGTCTGTCCTCAAGAGGAGAAGAAAACTACTTTAACATGAGACGTTTGTTGAACAGAACCAGAACACTTCCCGTACTAAAATCCGGTCGCAATCTGTAAATATAGATAAAGCCTCGTACTGTATCGGCCTTGCTCGTCGTGGATCATATTTAGCTTGGCTTGCACTGGTTTCAGCTGGGGGAAAGGCTGGACATCTTCCTTCATATTCATACTTCAAACTGTACCGAGGGGGGAATTCCCCTGCTGCTGGCACCTTGTGAAACATCACAAGAGGCTAATTTGAACACGATGTTGGCCCATCAGGTAGATGCTGAACATGAGCCCCGTAGAAGATGCCATCGGATGATAAATTATGCAAGCGGCACGGGATCCTTTGTGGGAACAGCTGAGTTCTTCATTATGCAAATATGTTAAATGGAACGAAATTGTCTGCACCCCAGAGTCTCTTCCCACTACGACGAAGAGCATCCAGTGGGATCTGACGCGCACAGAGCGCTTCCATGGGTTAAAGACACGTGACATTTCTCAGGTGGGCCCGACACTTTCAGCAGCAGTCGTCCCAGTGAAAAAAAGCATTTAAACATTTCTAGAAAGACAGTTGGCACTCGTCTTACAGCCTCTTTGTCGTGCTGGCAGTGTTCGCAGTCGTAGTTGTGTCACTGGTGCGTGTAGAAACACTCTCCTACCACCCAGGCACTGCTCATGTTAATCTCAGCTGTGGAGTTAATAAACATGGTAATGTATGCGCGTGGGCCCCGCTCCCAGAGGGCAGACCCACGACGACATACGTTCCCTGAAATGAGTTATGGCACAAATAAAATGGCCCCCGAGGCTTTCCAGTCGGATGGCAACACATCGGCGTCTGTGTCAGCACAGACACAGCACCAAGGTGGCCGTTCGGGCTGCTGGCGGAGGGCCACAGCCCCAGCTGGAAGAAGACACATAAATCATTACAGCGCAGAGGAGAAGAAATGAGAGAGATTACTTCACTGAGGAGAGGAAATCAAAGCTGCCACTGTAAAAACTCCAGCATCCCCGTTCAGCTGACTTAATGTAAGACTCAGGGTCGGCTAATAAAGGAGGACGCGTATGCGTATACACCCTGTAACTGCTAAAACTTCACTTTACATTATGCAGATGCAGAGGAAACTTTAAAAGCAGTTAGAGGCTGAAAGCCCGGTCCGTCTATGATATGCCATTCTGCAAGAGCAGCCACTTTATATACAGTATCTTGATATATTTAAAAAATAGGAAGAAATAATTATTCCCAAAGATATCATCCGAGATGTCCCTTTATTATGTTTCTCAACTCTCAAACATCAAATGAAATAACTGAAATAACATTATAAAAATAAGATAAGATGTTTGATTGTTCTGCATCCTGGGCTGATTTTTCACCAAAAGCGTACTCTGCTGGGTTTTTTTTATTATAGGGGTCCAATTCAATCCAACTTTATTTATAAAGCACACAGCTCACACGAGGCATAAGATACAAATAAATAACATAAAATAGACATAAAATACAAATACAATCTATGTATTACAAGGTGTCAAAGGCCGAGGAGAAGAGGTGGGTTTTAAGAAGAGATTTAAACACAGTGAAGAGGCCTCTCTAATGTGCAGAGGCAGATCATTACACAGTTTTGGAGCTGCAACAGCAAACGCACGGTCCCCCCCTCTGAGCTCACGCTGAGTTTTTGGCACACTCAGAAGCAGCTGATGGGCTGACGGATTTAAAAGCAAATAAAATAATTTTTTAATGGATCTTAAAATGTACGGGCAACTGGCAATTATAGGGGGGCAACGATTAGTGCTATTGTCAACAAAAATCTATGACAAAATTATTTGCCAACAAATTAAATAGTTGATAATTAGATGGTTACATCAGTGCACGTGTTTTAATGTTTTAACATCGATGTCAGGAGCCGAGTTCGCTGAGGGGTGAGCCATCTCACATCCTCACTATCTCTGCTGAGAGTTGTTTATGCAAAACAGCGACTGGGAAGCGACAGGTAAACAAGCGATGCAACACCATCACATCGTAAAACTTGTCTGGGAGCATTTCAGCCTCAACGCTGCAGAGAAAAGGCTCGCCTGCAGGATCTGTGAAGCGGACGACGCTTATCACGGGAGCACGTCTGTGACGCACGAGCATTTGAAGAGAAGGCACTATGCAGACTCACATTAGCTTCTTCAGCTAGCTAACATTAGCTATCTTAAGATGGAGTTGCTTTGGCTTGTTACATTAATATAACTTAATATAACCTGACGCATCTCTTAAACATCGACAGTCCAAAGTTTCAGCCATGCTGTGTGATTCTTCTCTCTTTTACATTTTCAGTCCCTCACTTTAAACACTTCATCTCTTTCTCTCCTTCTCATCTCTCGTTCTTCCTCCTTTATTTCTCTTTTTGTATCAGTAGGAGCCAAATCAGCAAAGTTTATTAAAAGACGTATTTTTGAATGAAGAACTCTAAAAGCTGATAAGAGCCATTAAGTTATTGTGCAATTCATTATCCGATTAGTCGATTAATGCACTAATCGAGGACTAGTCGACTCTCAAAATAGTCGTAGGTTGCAGCACTATTCAATTTACTGACTTTCAAAATAAATAGGGGGCAGAGGCTCTGAGCGTCAAATACTGTTGTGCACTGAGTCTAAATTGAGTCAGGATTACAGGGGTTATAGTGTGTTACTTTTCATTGGCGTGAGTACGAACAGTGAATGAAAACAGCCTGCATGATGGCATGTTAACAGCAGGTGTGGTTTTGCCCATCAGATCGTTCAGTCTGTGTTATAAAAGTTCCTCTCAGGGATAAAAAATGTAAGAAACAGGCTAAAGTACAGCCAAGAGTGATTTTCGGTTGGCTGCCATTCCTGTTGACTTATTTATAGGAGTCAAGCACAAACGTTTTGGGACCACTTGACTGTGAATGGCCAGAGGGTCGTCATCATTCAGCTCATGGCGGAGGCTCCGTGGCCCCATTAGTCGTTTCTGAAATAATACTCCTGGCAGGAGCCCGGCTGCTTTCAGCTGTTACCAGGCTGAGACACCTTGAAATGATGGAGCCAATGCAAAGATTTGACTGAAGGGCTGAAATAAGACTAGAGCTGACTCGAAGCTTTTACTGAACAGACGAAAAGGTTATCCCTTCTGACTTCAATATCTGCTGGAATGAGTTTCATGTTGTACCTGGAAGACAAACGTTTATCAGAGTTTCTGTCGACCGGACACATTTCCATCTGACTACTTTCTTACTGTCAAGTCAACGCTGTTTTTAACAACATCATTTGACTTAAGCTAAGCTAGCTAAAGTTAGCGGCGGCTCAGCCTCAGATAGCTAATGACTTTGAATTTAAAACTGCTATACTCACAGCCTTCACAGGTTTGATCACAGTTTGTTCTGCAGAGAAGGACACCTCTGTGGATAATTTGCCTCCCTGTTTAAACCTGGTGAACGATGAACACTGAAGGGTCATTCTGAGACTCGGTTTGTAAAGTTTACAGCCTGTTTGCTGTCGCTCCTGAGGCTCTGTGCACAATGACACAGGTGAAAACAAGCACAGATTCCACTGACATAATGGGATTCATCTCCAAGTCTTCATTACAGGTGATTCAAAACATCCACTTATATTGAGCCATAGAAAAAAATATGCCAACATTAAGAATTGACTCAAATATCAAGTCTCCAAAAAGATCTGAATGAAACAGCACATATACTGAAGCAGGATGATCCAGTCTGACCCGTGTGGCTGCAAAACACATTGCTTAGAAACGCTCCATCTCATGTCTTGTTTTTTGGCTGATGAATGATCGTGATCACATTGTCCTGCCACTTCCTGAATCTCCACGTCCACAGATGTCACTATTCCCGTGCCACCCTGCCTTGAAAAGACCCCAAGTACCCATGATGCAACTTGTGTGTTCGTTAGTTTTGCCTCGGCACCAGTTAAGCGTAACGCTTGCAAGCCTGGAAACAGACTCTGTTTGGTGAAACGACATATTGCACAAGCTGGCCTTTCAGCAGTTTCACTGCGGAGGGGAAACGACAGCCAGAGCGAAGGCACGGCTCTCCAAAGCCACGCACAGTGGGAATACATATGTCACCACAAATGGTGCTGAAAACAGCACGGCTCCACACTACGCTCTACTCACTACTTGTATATCCAACAGACACGAGATGAATACACGAGTTAAAAAAGACGCATGTGTAGTGGAGCGGAAATGATGCTGAAGCTGACTCCAGAGCCGTCTGGCACCGCTCATCAGTGTCACTTCTTCTGCTGCCACTCCAAAGAGAGGAGGGCTGATTCACTCTGCTGCCGTCTTTGTACACAGAGGAGATATATCACCATCTTTTCAGGCTAATGATCAGCCGCACAGATACAGGAGGAAATCATACTGAATGCACACCTTAATCTAAAAGAGCATGAATAAGATGGAAGAGGAGATTCGACAGTAGTGGCTTTGAGTCGAGTGGGATTCAGCTCATATTCGTCTTATTAGCTCGTTCCACCGCTTCTTATTGTTACAGGAGATAGAAGAGGAAACTAATTAGTAACCTTACAGATCATGTGTGCTTTCATTACTGCCTGACTCTTTTATTATTGCACTGTTTCAGATTTATTATGTAGAGAACGATCAACCAGCTATACTGTAGCAAAGGCTTGTCGGGGGGTTAGGGTGAGAACGCAGCCTACACCTCATTTTGGCAAGTTTGTTCAATTTCTTCTTGTTTTTTTTTTTTTGCCTGAAGTTACCTTGAACAGGTGAAGCTGACTCTGCAGTAGACCCGGGTAATTCTCACCTCGGCTCCGATCGGCAATGATGGGAACACAAAACCCGTGTCGACACGCTAATCTCCGCCCCCTTTCCGGCCCGGTGCTATGCTCCGTCAGTAACTTCTGCGCCTCCTTGTCATCTCAGCCACAAACTCCTGGCGTCTCCGTCCGAGCAGCGCTCGAACATCGTTCCAAATTTGTCGGCGTCGAGTTTGATAAACGGACTGAATGAGTAATAGATACAACATCTTCACTGTTAACTAACCCTGTCTCCAGCACGTTTGTGACGTCAGATGGTGACGCAGCAGAAAAGAGACCGACAGGAGTATACTTCACTGGTAATGGGAAAAGAGACAATCGGCATCTATGCGCTGGTCTTCCTGGGTCTGAAAAACCTTTGTCGATGCGCTAATTTTCATTGGGAAAGACGTATAAATAACAGAAAAAGTCTTGCAATAACTTTGGTTATGATTTGGCGCTATACAAATAAAATTTGATTGAATTATGATCGATACTGCTCCACCCCTTCGTCCACATATGGTGACTTCTGGTTACAAATCAACAAGTTACCGAAACGTAGCTTAAAACCAACAATCATATATATTTCTGTGGGTTAATAATCAATAACCCCAAAGAAACACAGTCTATGACTATAACTTCACCAGCCTTGTTTATTGTTTTAATATCTTTTGGCAGCACTTTAAATGCATGACCAACAATAAACAAGACAAACTAATCATCACTCTGCAGCATCCAGACATTTTGCTCCGCTCGCATGCGGCAGCTTGACGAATGAAATGAAGCACTTTTATTCAAAGTAACCTGCAGAGTTCTTCTCAGCGTCTCTCTGAAAAAATGTTAAGTTTAAAGTAGAAGTCTGGCGTTATTAGAGGTTCAAGCAGTGACGCTCTCTGCAGGAGCTCTATTGTTTTTGTTCTCAATTTTCTTTTTCTTTCTCATAATTCTCCAAAGTTGGCCGCTGGTTTGCAGATTCCATCCAGCACTCAGGCACACGAAATCACACTCGCTGACCTCAAGGTGAAATTTGAACAATACGTTTTCTTCCTTTTGTTTTCAACTCAAAAACAGCCGAGAGTCAAACTCTCCTTTCATAGTTTTCATCTGCATCTTTGCTCTAACGGTTTACTGCACCAAAACCTTTTCTCAATTTTCTTGAAACACTATTTTCAATATTTCATTCCAGCATGAAGTGCTCGGCCAACTGGCTCAACACTTGCCATCAGAGTGTCATCGTTAGACTTCTCTGATCTTAAGTTGTTAAAGAAATTTCACTACGTTGGTCTCTCAATTTTTAATGATATCAAATTCTATGAAAAATCATTTCCAAAGGTATACACGTGAAAACTATCGTCACTGAAGTCATAAACTTCATCAGATGTTTCTGAAGTAGATTTATAAACCTGAACAGAGCATCAATATGCTTTACCAGGACAGTCAGGGTGCCCATGCTGACCCCTGTCCACCACTGAAAGCTCCTACAATGGGCACGTGAGCATCAGAACTGGCCACGGAGCGATGGAAGAAGGTGGCCTGGTCTGATGAGTCACGTTTCCTTTTACATCATGTGGATGGCCGGTTGCGTGTGCGTCTCTTACCTGGGGAAGACATGGCACCAAGATGCATTATGGGAAGATGGCGAGCCGGTGGAGGCAGTGTGATGCTTTGGGCAATGTTCTGCTGGGAAACCTTGGGTCCTGACGTTCATGTGGACGACACATACCACCTACCAAAACACCAAGTCCATCCCTTCATGGAGACAGTATTCCCTAATGGCAGTGGCCTCTCTCAGCAGGATGATGCGCCCTGCCACACTGCAGACATGGTTCAGGAATGGTTTGAGGAACACAACGAGGTCAAGGATGTTGACTCGGCCTCCAGATTCCCCAGATCTCAATCCAATGGAGCGTCTGTGGGATGTGCTGGACAACCTCGCAGCTTACAGGACTTAAAGGATCTGTTGCTCACGTCTTGGTGCCAGATACCTCAGCACACCTTCAGAGGTCGAGTGGAGTCCACGCTTCGACGGGTCAGGGCTGTTTTGGCGGCAAAAGGCGACCTACACACTATCAGGCAGCGTGGTCATAATCGTATGACTGATTGGTGTCTAGTGATTACAACGATCAATTGTCTGAAAGGAGTCATCCTGCTCGAAATCTGCCTGGAACACGATAATTTCTCCTATTATCATCAAATCTCCGGGACAAATTCAAACCACCTCTTGTTGGTACGATCGACCTGTTTGTTTGGAGCATTTTATGAAATTGGTTGTTGATGACAGAAATATGGAATATCCTCTGCCTCAGCCTTTAAAAAAAAAGAGTTGAACAAAAGCAGTAAATATTCCTCCTGTAAACAACGAGCTGCAGCCAATACCATCCAGAAAGCCTGGGCTGCAACAGAACCGGATCAATCATTAATAACTAATACTAATAATCCAACCACTGACTGCATCAGAGAAATGGAAGCAGCCATTAAGAAGTGCTTTCAACCTGTTGGCCAGCAGGGGGCGACTCAACTGGCTGCTCTATTATAAAGAATACAGGTTTAACATCGTTCTGCTTTGGCTGCTCTTTCAGGGTTAGGGTTAGTGAAGTATAGTGGAGTTTATATCTGTTCTTACTCAAATACATCACCTGTTATGCGACTCAGTGAAAGCCGAGTATGTAAATGTGGGTATCAGAGGCTGCTGGCAGACAGAACAGCTGAGTGTTCAACAAGCAGAGCTCACAGGCTGTGATTGCACACTCAGAGTTTACACTGAGCTGAAAGGCCGATCAGGGAATTAAAATAACACTGACGAGACACAACGGCACAGCCATCAACCCTGGTCTCAATGTCACACTAATATTTTACTGTCAGTGTCCCAACACTTATTTCAGTGTTGGTGGTCTGTCACGGCCGGCTCAGGACCGATGACAAAGAACGGGAGGAAAACAGGAGTTCCTTCAAAAAAATAATTAATAATTAATTTATTGTAACTTAACACAAAAATGATCAAATGAAGCAACATTATGAGGAGTGGGAGTCAGTAAGTCAGAGGTGCTAGTGTGTGTGCAGGAGTGAGGTTATGCGGTGTGGGGTGTAAGATTAAAGAGCGTGGCCTCGTGGGGAGCAGACACTTCTCAAACTCCCGTCCAAGACAGATCGAGGGACGCTTAAATAGGATTGGGAACACCGGGCCCAGGTGTTCCCAATCGCGATGACGCAACTGCACCCACTGGCATCTGAAGCACAAACAGCAAAGAGCCAACAAGCAGCCGCAAGGTGGGGTCGTCACAATGTGCTAACTGGATCACGTTTGATTTGCTGACTTGCAAGAAAACACTAAGTACGTCCCTAAGTATGAGTACTTATCAGATCACAAAAAGACGCTCATGAAAAATAAAGAAGAAGAAATAAAAGAATAAACTGAGGTATCATTTGTAGTTCTTTGTGGCGGCTGTGAAAGTTTCTTTAATGACTCACACAAACTAATATTTGCTTACGGAGGAGCTTTAAAGCCGTGCAGCGTGAAAGTCTATTGATCAGTCTATGATACACTGCACTACATTATCGAGTCTGTCTGGTGGGAAAAACAAGACCTCCTGGGAATTACTCAAATGTCTCCTCTGGGTTTTTGTTTAAACAGTTTCAATGAGTCCGAAGAGCGTCGAACTACTCCAATGAGAGGAGACGCTTCAAAGAAAGTCACACAGATCTTTCATATTTTGGCGGTCGTTCCTCAGAGGGGGGTGAAATCATGAGAAAACATTTAGAAGTCATTTAAGGATATGCAACTGACGTGCCCACTTCTAGCTTTGAACAGTATTTCCTACATGTTCCTTTAGATTACACACAGGACTCTCAGGACAGGTCTCTGGCTCACACCGAGTCTCATCACTTTTTGCATAGTTAGCACTGTAACTTTAAAAGCCTCTTAACCCCCCAATTAAACCTACAGGAGACCTCACAGATTTTAACAACATGTGCTGAAAATCATCATTTTTGATGAAAATTTGTCAATCGGACGGTTGTTTTTCTTTTCTTTTTGAAGATATTGTGGGTAATATTTCAAAATCTAATGACAGGAAGCCCCTAAATCTTACTTTGACACTTTCCCGTAAGTTTCAGGATACTGCCTGCCAAATTTCATACCCGTAAGATTATTTATGCACTTGCAGTACCTTCATATGTGCATCAACATCAGGCAGCCAAAAGCATCTTTCAAAAAGAGACGGGGAGTGGTGGTTATCGTCTTGTGATGGCCGAAGGCTACCAGAAAATAAGAGTGAAAAAAAGGTAGCAAAAAGCATCCTGACCTGGCTCCCGGCCTATAACAGATGATTTGTATTTGTTGGTAATCATCGATTAAGAGAGATACACTCAGATTTTTGCATTTTCACTAACTTTACTGCTTTACTGTAAGGCTGCAACTGTAACTGGACTTTTGAAAATGTCTGTTCCCAGTGCACATTTTTACGTTGAAAGGAAACTGGTTCAACAGAAAGTTTTTACATCGACTTTTTGAAGACGTTGATTAAACTTTACGTTTAGATTTCACCATTAAATATTTTAATCGACTGACAGCCCTAATTATAATGCATATTTGAAAATATGTAAAACTAAATAGCGCTAAAATGTATTGACGTTTAAATGGACTAACTCGTGTCCAACAACAGAAATCTCCTCAGATATCAACGTAGAAGCCTTTAGATGATTATTTTAGCCAAATCTAGCCGTACTGTGACAGTTTTGATTTTTGGTAACGTTTAAGAAAAGATTATGGTTTGGGTCAAAATAATAATTACATTTTTTGTCTCTCAGGGAACACACAAGTCTCCTGGGTGAAAGACAAACATCTTGGGTGTGACGGTCACAGAGTCTGCTCTGCTACGTCCTGCAAAACCACGCCCACGTGGGAGAACGCTGCCCCTTTAAAACAGAGACAACCTTCAGTCTTGTGCCATCCGACAAACATCAAAGTCAGCTACCCACAATACTCACACCCAGATAGTAAATGGATAGCTACCTTTGTATAAAATCCATGGTCCTGACAGTTGACAAATGTATTTCATCTCTTGGTGTACATCAGCTCATCAGCCCTGACCTTGTTGCATAACAGACTTTAGCACATTTTGTCAAACATATATTAATGGATCGGTCTAGACTGAATCTGTGTCGTTTGGGGAGCAAAATGTGCACCGTTCCTGGATCTGCTGATGAAATGCACTCAAGTACGTGCACCAAAGCTATTTCTTTAACACACACACACACACACACACACACACACAGCAGGGAATGTGCGTTAGAGTAAGAGGACCAATGTTCTGTATCTGAGAAGAACAGAACGATTGCCTCGCCTGCAGCAGCTCTAAAAGGCTTCATAACAACCAGTCTGAGAGCAAACTCTGCGCTCGGCTCTAACAGCAGCATTAACAGCCGCATCAGGACAGCGGCCTGGTTATGAAACGTAATGAGACCAGAATGTCAGACATATCCACTTCTGCTTCATTAGCCTTTTTTGTTTGCCTCCTGCAAAGCGTCAAAGCAGAGACGAGCACACGCTCTTACCTTCAGAGAGAGGCGGAGGACAAGCTGAGCCTGCCATTTAAACAGACTCCAAACAAAACAATCAAACTGTAACCCAAAGAAATACAGAGATAAACGCTTTAATGATTGGAACAATGATTGTGACATTAAAGCAGACGTTTTGTCTTCGCTTCGCATGTATCAGTTTAAAAAATTATTTTGAATGCAGACCTCCAAAAGAGCCGGTGCAGATTTTAAAAGGTATAATATGTAAGATCGTCATAGAAAAATAAAATATAGATTTTTACAAATATATAAATCATCACTGATGGGCCTCAGGAGGGGCGCTGTGACAGCGTACAGGTGAGTGTGGGAGTGGTTCACATTAGCAGCTGGGCCCCTTTCAGACCGGCGAACATGGCGAAAGAGCGATGCAGAGTTGGCCTTCTTTCTGTTGGACAGGTAGGTGCCTCAAACCGGGTACGACAAGCTAACCGTGATGCTGTCGGTGTTAGCTCGGCGGGGTGGGCGTATTCTCGCACGAGAGAGTGAGAGTGAGCTTCTGGTGACGAAGAGCCCAGGAGGAGGGGCCCAGTTTGAATGTGTTGTCGAAAATGCAAGGATCCTACTTATTAGACCTTTAAAGAATTAACTATAACCAATACATTTTTTAAAAGCTTGTTTCACATCTCACAACAGATGGTTTTTTTCTTGCTCTATATGATGTTTTGTATCTTTAGGTCGAGGTTTAACACGACTAAAAATGGCAACAGGATTATTGTTTGTATATTTCATGAGGTCAACCACTGCCATGCCTTGGCAAACAGAACAATAACAGCACTAATAACATCTACAAACTTTCATCCTTTCTCCCGTCTGTCAAAACACTGGATACTCAGACACACACTCTTTAATGTCCAGTTCTGTGTGTATTTACGTGTGTGTTTGGGGGTGGGGGATGGATTTTGTTCTCTTTTAATGTTTAGTCTTCTTATAATTTATTTTTTTCCCATTTTGATCACTGAACGTTCTTAAATATTTTAGTACATCTAGGCTTTATCTAACACACAACATTTTAGTTTACCTTCTAATTGTCTTGATGTCAGAATATGTTTTCCCTGTTCAGTGATTTTAATGGCCTGGTCTGGTTCTTCTAATGCTTCGTCTTTTTAACTTGTTTCTGTAATTAACTTGACATCATTGTAAATGAGGGCTGCCCCCCAATGATCTCACAAGTATAAATATAGGTTGATTGATCGATTGATTGATATCCTCTTCCTTTTTTATTATTTTACTTACCTGCCCAGGGACTACGTGCAGAAAAAAGCCATTAGCTAAAACACAGGTGCATACATCTCTCCTTGTTTTATATAAGGTTCATGTTCTTTGTGCGTCGTCCCTGCTGAAACATAACCAACTAGAGTACTGATTCTTTTTGCAGCAGAAGGTGAGGCTTCTGTTTTCCTTGTCATCAAATTGTAGATTTTAGTTAGCATTAGCTTATTATGAGGGTTAATGCTGCTGTTTGCTAAGTAGAATACAATTAAGGTTGTCTCAAATTAGAACAGGGTATCAATTTTAATCCTAAATTACGAAACGGATATTGTAAATATTATAGAACATGCTGTAATTCAGCATCATAAGTTACTTCATTAATGAACCCATGGGGGAAAAAACGTGCTCATCTTAACAGTGGAAAAGATCCATCAGTAAACATGATGACTGAGACACGATCTGTTCTGACTCACCTCCTTGCCCAGGTCCTCTCTGATGACCTGCTGGATCTCCTCCATGCTGCTCTGAGGAGCTCGGCTGTGCAGCACCTTCAGGGTGGAGGTGTACTCCTCGGGCAGCAGGTAGTCCAGAGCTCCCAGGTGCTGGCCCACCTTGATGAAAGTTCCCCGGTTTGCACAGCACAAGTCTCGGAGACGCTCTGCCGACCGCAGGTGCACCTGCAGGTGAGGGAACAGAGAAGAAACAAGTCAAACAAGAAACCAAGTCTCCAGGATGATTAAAAAAAAGTCTGTAAAAGGTTATTGATAAATACAAGCATGAGTGAGCTGAGACAACCTAATACAACAACCGTGTGGCGAGTGGTACTGATGGCGGAGAATTCAAATCCCAGCCCGTCGAGAGAGAAAGAGATTCTCACCTTCAGTGTAACAGACAGGTAAAGGTATGTCGAGTTTTGTTTATGTTTAATAAATACACCTGTCACAGCACAGGTCACTCCGAGCACTGAATGTCAGTTTTACCGTGCCCTAATAATTTTAAAAGGTTTATTCTGAAAGGTGTAGGAAGCCTATGTTGATATTTTAAAAGGCATGTTTATGTTTAAATCTTTGCCTGTAAGTTTGTCTCTCGTTGTGCGGGTGTTCCCTCTGTGGACGTATGGCGTAAAAATAGATATTCGAATATTTCGAACCTTTGTGTTTTTTAAGAAGGAATAATCGAACTACATTTTTCTGTATCATGTATTTATTTCTGTATTTATTTATTTCCCCAAAGTGTTTATTTCTGTGTTTAATTTTTACATTACTTTATGCATTTCTGCCTCATTATGCAAATGAGGGGGGCGGTCTTTCAAAGAGCGTCACGGGGTCAGGAAAACAATGCAGACATTAAAAAATGTATAAATAAAATTGGGAAAGTAAATAAATAATGCAATTAATAAAAGGTAAATTAATACAGACGCAAATTAAAAAAGAAATATTAATTTATGTCTCATTTTATTAATTAATTAATGCCTGCATTTATTTTTAAAATTATTTTTGGTGCATTTATTTATTTATTTATTGAGTCATTTATTTATTTAGTTTTGATTTTGGGCAGTTTCAATCCTCCATAAAAATATCAGTCAACAGTAAAAATAAAAATATACTCACTTAATTTACTTAAAATTTTCAAACTGACTTTGTTTTAAAATTAAGCAGAAATAAATTCTGATCGGAGCCGGTTCGTGCTCTTCTGTCGTTCTTCCACACACATAGCTGGGAGGGAAGTGTGGGGAATTACTGGCCTCCATGATACAATCAGAAGTGGATTATTAAGTACATTTAGTATTCTATGTCACTTGTGTTTCAGCAATTGTGAAGTTAAATGAAAAGAAACTATCTTTAACCCTGTGTTGTCCAGTAGACCAAGAGCATGATGGGTAATAAGGCCGTGCTGGCAATCTGTGCTACAGTCCTTTCCCATCTGTTCTCGCCTGACAAAGTGAGAAAAACTCGTTCTTTATGGAGCTTTCTTTGTGTCTAAATTGATCATTTCACTTAACATCAAGTTTAAAAAACAACAATTACTATATAAAATATCAGTTTATGCTGAAATGAAGTCTGTAAGGAAAAAAGTTACAAATTTAAAAAGAGGGAAGACAAGAGAGAAAGGAGAAGACAAATATTCAGGTTGTAAAGGACAAACGTTTCGCAAAGTTAAACAAAACAGAAAATGAGCAAAAAGGGGAACATATTCGAATAACAGACGACTTAGAGGAAGGGCCCTGGACGGTGTCTGGCTTGCTGTGTGTGTGTGTGTGGGGGGTGGGGGGGGGTTGTGGGGTCCCTTTCCCGTCTGTTCCATTTGAAGCAGCTGGAAGTGATAATGCTTATAGAGAGCTCCTCTCCTGAGACCAGCACAAATAAAAAGGCGTGAAATTAGCTCCCCTTAACCTCTGTAACACCCCCTAAACACACACACACACGCACACACACACACACTCGCACACACACCATGAATACAGACCAGCACACACACACACATTATGTTCCCACAGGACCATTTGACATGAGTGTCATCTGGGCTGTTATGACAAAGCAATGACAGAAACAAGTCGCAGGAGATTTCCAGATGAGTCTTCTGCTTCCAAATGCACACAGACAAAAACCCGCAGCATCAGGACCAACGACTCGAGTCTGACTGTGTTATTATTGAGGTTATTATAAATTCACAGGCGGTTATTATTTTTACAAATGTCTTTTTTGGGTTCAATCTTCTTCTTTTTTTTTTTACTTGCATAGCTCCTACAAAATAAAAGAAGTGAGAATGGATGGACGATTCATGAAAAGAACACATTACTTTCATTTGGTCCATGTTGGAATAAAGGAAGATAATAACTGTGATAAGGTCATACCTTCTTTTATTCTCCACGATGCTGGGGATACAAAAAAATAAGTAGTGAGACATTGTAGGACAATAATGTCGAGTTTATGATAAACTCTTTATTCCTTAATTTAGAATTAATTTCAGCTTAGACTGAATAAAATCCGTCCTTCGATTACTTTTCATAACATTTGATTTTATTGAATGAAATTGAACAGAAATAGTGATGTGTCATGTATCGTAACGTTAACCAATCAATCACGTAATGTAACGCTGCTTTACATGAACAGAAAATCAATAAAAACTATATAATCACCCCCACTTCACCCCGTAACCAGTGCAAAAAATAATGTAATAAATAAAGAGCTTGGACGCGGTTTAGCTCAGCGGTTAAATCGCGCGTCCCCGGAGGCCCCAGTCCTCGGCGCGGCGGCCCCGGGTTCGACTCCCAACCTCAGCCCCTTGCAGCATGTCATTCCCACTCTCTCTTCCGCGTGTCCGACACTATCCATTGTCCTCTCTTTAAATAAAGGCGTAAAAGGCCAAAAATAATCTTAAAAAAATTAATAAATAATGGACTCAATCAAACAGGAAGCTGACGAAGGGAGGAAACGCTATAACGAGGAAAGACAAGATGAAAGTGTTAGAAGTCTAGATATCAAAATAAGACAATAAAATAGAATAAAATGGAAGAAATAAATATACTAATAACACACTTAAAGATTATAAGGAATAATGAAATATAATAAGACAGTTTAATATGTAAAAATCTGTAAAATGTCAAATAAATAAAGTTACATAAGATAAAATCTGAAATCTAAACATGAAAATGTGCTTTAAATAAAGCTCAAGGTTCTTATAATAGTCAAACAGACTTTAATAATAAATAGAGTCTCTATATAAAGTATGCTGTTTGCTCTTTGCTTTGTTTGCCTGTTTGTTTTTTTGTTATTTTTAAACATGTTTGAAATAAATAAATAAATTCATATGAAGTTGCTGCTTAATGGGAGTTTTTATAACAAGTTAATTGTTCAACAAAAACTGTAATTAAACCAACAAAATTAGTTTGAGTTGTTTTTGTCGATCACAGTTTATTTCCCTGCAGTTGTTTTCATGAGTCATAAAAAGACTTAATGATGATGAGACTAAAAGGCATCTTAATGAAAACAAGTGCCTCTTATCATCCTCTGTGAGCGGAGGACGGCGCTTCAAAGCATGATCACATTGATTTGTAGTTTTGTGTCCAAACACTGAAGTTTAAAAAAAAGCACAACAGAAGATATTTTTCATTTTGATGGGATTAAACAAAAACTATGCAGAGTCTAATAAACTGGCAAGTGGAAAATATGTTACAGTTTCATTTAGCAGATGCTTTTGTCCAAAGCGACGAACATGCATCATATCCCTAAAAGCTGTTCAACCTGAAGTTTCTTAGTAATGTAGGCCATGTTGAGCTATTGGGATACTTATTCAAAGCTCCTGTGAGGAGTCTGTCGCTGGTTATGAAACAGACTGAAATTAAAGGAGCAGTTTGCCCCTGGAAAAAGCCGCTGTCAGTCAAAGCTGATGTTCTCTGTAATCGATAGAAGCAACAATATTTTTAATTGGCGCCATAGCTGTGGAGAAAGTTGTACAAACAGCTCGTGGTTTCGCCCATTCTACATTCCTACAACACCCAGCATGCACTGCGCCCCTCCCTCTGAAAGGAAAGGCCCAGCGAGAGACGCTGGAGTGAAATACTACTGTTTCACTGCTCAGAACGGGACAGAATCCGAAATACGAGAATATACCGGTGGATCGTCTAAAAAAATCTTCAGGTCTGCAGTCTACATTTCAAACCTGAATCCTAGAGTGAGAAAGTGTAGTTTAGCAAGCTCCAGAAGACACATTTTATGGCATTAGCTCCCCATAATAGCATGATAAGGCTGAGGTTGAAAATTGGCGAACTGGCCCTTTAATTCCGATGCTTTTTTACGAGCTACAAAAGCAAACACAACATCAGCGACAAGATTGATTATTTCTCTATAGTTATTTTAATGCCTGAAATCGCTGGCGGGGGGGTAGGCTTCAGACAAAGCAATTAACTGCACGCTGCCTTTGTTTCTATTATCCAGTGCAAACATTTAAAGTGAGGGATAAATATGCATGTACAGGACAAAGTCAGCAGAGAGATGAGAGGTACGGCTTTGTCCACAGGGGTCGTCAAAATCGACACAAACCACATCTTCCTCACAGGAGCGTTCAATCAATTCAACAGGATTTTAAAAACAACAATCTTCCAAAACAACACTTCCTGCTCCATGCTGCCGCCGCCGCCGCCGCCGCCGCCGCCGCCGCCACAAACGTGCAGCTTACTGCAACATGACGAAAGACAGAAGCCTTTCTTTTGCAACAAGAACGAAAGCTCTGGCTATCATAGTTTGTATTTCAAATCCAGTTAAACAGGATTATGGAAACAAAGATGTCCTGCGGCTGTCAGCGGGGGGTCTATTTTCTTGGGGAGAAATTTTGAGGACGTGGTTTTGTAGTCTTAAAGCTTTTTCGCTCTTCTGTCATGAAAAGAAAAGGTGCGTTTGAGTTCAGGTTTTCAAAATAAATTAGCGCCAAAAAGCAGCCTTAGCAATAAATAAGGATTCAATGTTATAATTTCTAATCATCTAAATCTAATCCACAATCAGTGGTTTCACTCCTCAGCCTGCAGACAGCAGATCACCTGAGGCCTTGTGTTGGTGAGCTGATCAGAAAAGCTGCCTCATGCTCTAATCATCAGAGTCTTCATCAGAGTCTTCATCATCGTCGTCTCCTCTCTCAGTAATCAGCGAGCTTTGTCCCACGGAGGCGGGCTCACAGCGAGAGGATGACATCACCATGGCAATGCTGCTCGCTGACAGCCTGAGGGGCCTGCTGCTCTGGGATAGGCTGACGCTGGTCTCCGCCCACCATCTCCACACACGCGCCGACCAATCGGAGGGGCCGACAGAGAATTAGACACACGGGTTAATTTGTGGTACAACACAGAGACACGGGAGCTCCGTGCTGAACGCCTCGAGGTTCCTCCACACACATCCTCCTCACACGGTTAGCAGAGAGAGTAAATAAAAGGCCGGAGGGGTGTGTGTGTGTGTGTGTGTGTGTGTGTGTGTGTGTGCTGTGGAGGGTGGGGTGTAATGGATGACAGGGGGTGAAAGAACAAGAGGATGAAGGCTGGAAGAAGAGGAGAAGGATAAAGCAAGGAGGCAGTGGGGGAAAGGAAATAGGAGGTAAGGGTTTAAGGAAGGAGGAACCTTGAAAAGCCTTTATAGTAAAAACAGATGCACTTTTTACTGCAGCAGATTCTTTCACTTTTCAAAATAAAACACAAGTTTGCAGCTGCAGATTTGCAGAATTTTGAGATGTAAATATAAGGACCTTTCCAGGACATTTTCCAGGAGTTTTTTCTGACAATACAGGACAGCACTTTCTTGCAAACGGTCATATAATTTACCTATAGGCCTAGTACTGACACATTTAACCCCGGTTTTATTCCTCCTTTTTTTGATGATGCAGGGTTCATGATGAAGTGTCTCAAGCCCCTTTTACACTGCCAGTTCAAGGTGGGATTATTACACCACTGTTATGTTCCGTCTTCTGTGTAAAATGCACGGAGGCGGAATGGGGAGGCGAAGCCGTTCATTTAGCCTACATGTGTCCAAGTTACACCTGAAAGAACATAGCGATATATTGAAAAAGTGTCATACTTTTCTATCACTTTTCAGTT
This sequence comes from Semicossyphus pulcher, assembly GCF_022749685.1. Classification (NCBI taxonomy): domain Eukaryota; kingdom Metazoa; phylum Chordata; class Actinopteri; order Labriformes; family Labridae; genus Semicossyphus; species Semicossyphus pulcher. The sequence goes on along the minus strand of NW_027211648.1, from coordinate 29,066,407 downwards.
GGTTAGAAAGTGTCTCAAGGCGGCAGTCTTGTATCGCGAGCCTAGACTGGAGTTCAGATGGCAACCTTGTGCTACCGGCGAGCTGACATCAGAATATGTCATCAAGTAATTTTAAGTCAAAAGATCGGGTGTTTTAGTTGCACGCTAACAGCAATTAGCATTGCAATAATAATATCTTAGCAAACAATCCATTTTACTTCACATGCTTAAGATAAAATAACCTGTGTGCTCATACTAACAGGAATATAACCATTAGCTTCACATTGCTAACGATCTGCTGCTTCAATACTGCACTAACCAGGTACAGCAGCCTCAAAGGGTCAAAACTCAGAAAAGCAATGGGTTTAAAAACATAGCCACCACTAGGAGGAGACATTGCTTGCCAGGTGAGGTGTAAACCTGTCACACCGCACAGCTTATCCTACCAACAGTCAGGTCACAGTGACGTTGACCTTTGACCACTTAAATCTAATCAGTTCATTCTTGTGTTTGACATTTGTGCCAAATTTAAAGGTATTTCCTCCAGGTGTTCCTTAAATATCAGCCAGAGAAGAAGAAGAACAAGAAGAAGAAGAAGAAGAAGACTACCCATTTAGGTAAAAATATAATTAATTCATCAGTTTATCCTTTTAATATTTGTGAGAGTACCATTATAAGGTCCCTTTATGATGTATTATTGCTTTTTCGGTGATTGTTAGGGCCTACAGTGCAGCAGCTTTTTAAAAAGTTGCAACACAAGTTGTGATGTCTTCAGACTTTTATCTCTTTACCACATGACACATCTATTGGCTGAGCGAGAGCTTCATCTTCTGACATCACTTCCGGTCGATGTCCGTGACGAGATGCCAAATAAATAACAGAATAAAGAAAACGCTCATTTCTCAGTGCGTGTGTGCACAAATGCTATCCGTGTGTGTAAGGTGAGAATCATTTATTACACTAACGCTGTTCTACTCAGTATTTCAGGTGCTGTGCTTGTATAAAAGCAACAGGGGGATTACCATCTCACTGTTCAAACACTCTCTGAGATCAGCAGCGACGTCTGGTTAGTAGGACGTTAGGAACACAGCCTCTGATTGGTCAATAGACTCAACACAAGGCATCCGAAGGTGGCTAAGTGGAGCGCTAACAGTTTTCAGCAAGGAAACAAGAAGACATCGAGTGTTGGATTTATTATCATGCATTCACTGTATAGTGCGGGGATCACAGGATGAAGGTCATGAACAACATTGCGACTTCCTGGAGGGACTGTTGACTGATTGATGGTTATTAGCATCTGGATCTCTAAACTGAGCCCAAAAAAAGAGATATTTGAGAGATCACAGTGACCTTGACCTTTGACTTCTATTTTATTTTTTTATCAGGATCAGATTTTTGTGTCAAATTTAAAGATATTTCCTCCATTTTTCCTCCAGAGACATCAAGTTCACGAGAATGGACAACCCGGAAACATAATGCCTTTGGCCAAAACTGTCACTGCATGTAAAATTAGACCCTCACTGTGAGACTACAACATGATCAATATGTAAAATACTGGGGGTAATGGACAGCATGTATTATACATCTCCTCCAGAGCCAGAGAATGATGCAGCTGTTTTAACAGACTGGGAACTGACCGTGGCGTGTTTTTGATCCTCTGATTCCTTACAATAAAAAGGTTTCCAACATCTAACAACAGATAAATGATGATGTCTCATTGTGTGTCAGGTCAAAGGTGTGTGTGTGGTGCAGCTGGTCAGCAGGCCCCTCCTGTACTGGGAGCCCAGCTGGAGTAATTGATTTCTGCTGCCACACTGGGGCTAAATGACTGGGATTAGTGGACTATGAACAAGGCCTATTTATTATTGGGATGCTCATGATTAGCTCGTTACTCAGCTCACTGAGGCTCATCTAGCTGCCTGTCACAGGGGAGGGGGGGGTGTGTGTGCAGATTTATGCCTGTGTAGTCAATAGGACTCGTCTATGAGTATTATAGGAGCGCAGCCCGAGGAGTTAGCAAAGCCATTCACAAGGAATCCTCCACTATTTAACACGGCGATACAGAATGTATAGTATCTAAATAGACTGAGGCTGAGCGCGGGCCTCTCTGCCGCTCCGCATATTAAAAATGTCATTTATTTGAACACAGGCCAGCAGCAATACAACAAGGTGGGAAAAATACAAGCTGTTTGTTATCTCCTAAAGCCGAGCGTAGACGTAAGCCCGCACTGTGCTGCTGTTTCCTCTCTCTCTGTGATACGAGAGGAATAGTAAAATATGGGAGTCAATGTCAGGAGTGAGAAAATGAAGAAGGGATGAGAGAAAGAGAGGAGGTGGGGGGGGGGCAGCCACAGTTAATTTCATGCTCTGCATTTTATTGTGATGCTTCAGTAATTGTGCCTCAGTGGCAGATGAACAGAGACTCTCTGTCACAGGCTGCAGGACACTCGGGATCAGGGAGGATCAGCACGTGAGGCTCTAACTGCAGCACGTCATGTATCGACTGTAAGTGTCATATATCATACGTAAACACAAAAGGAAAAAGTATAAAGAGTATTCCTGCTAATGTTAGCCGACCGCCCAGCTTCATAAAAATAGAGCCTTCCTTTCAGTCAGACAGCCGTCTCACCTCAACACTGACTAACACCTGCTGGAGTTTATGATCCATCCCATATGTCAGTCCGCAGACAGAGTCCGATACAAACACGATACACAAATCAATTTCGGCCTCCTCCAGTACGTTCTCAGGCCCCGTGTCCACATGGCGCCCTGTTCTGGCAGAAAAGCGCTGGCAGGGCGCTGGGATGAAGCGCCTGTCCGGTGAGAGAAAAAACGCTTCACACCGGTTTGTGTCTATGACAACAATCAGTTTAACTTACCACACAGTGAACAGCAAGCTTACAACACGTACGGAGAGAAAAGCACAACACTTACCAGCAGTGTTGCCAGACAATGTTGCCCTCAATTATGCCAAAAAAAGGCCAAATGTACGATCTGTCACTCATTGTAACTCTGCGCGAGCGCGGCTTGCAAGCAGCTTCCCTGAATGTGCAAGAATTGAAGCAGGGATGTGTGGCCGTTTCAAAAACAGCTACAAGAGTTTCAGGAGTTCTGACATGTTGAGCCTCATGAACTTCTTAAGCATCACAGACCCGCTGGCTCTCTCTGCAACAAGTTGTCAAGCGAACATGCGCACAGCGGGACACTCTGAGGCTTTTCTTCACCAACCAGTGTAGATATGGTGCTTTTATTTTGAAGGGTAATAACAGAAGAAATGATTGTGTAATAGGCTGCACTTGACTCGGTTGTGTGAAGCATACAGTTGCCGTCTTGTACAAAGGACAGGACCTCCGTGTTTTTTTCATATGTACGATAAAATACCATTTTAAAGCTGCAGTACGATATTGCTGTATGTTCAGTCTGGCAACACCGGCAACATTTAGTGTCCGGCCTCTATTGTGATCCTGTTTGTTTGTTGTATCGTGCAGCTCCAGGTAGACAGAAACGGCCAAAACAAGTTGTTCCTCCATGTTTGGTGGTCACCAGGGTGATGAGTGGCGCCCCATCTGATTGGTTGTCTGAAAAAAGCGGCAGTGGCGACACCAGCACAGTTCTGAAAAGTTCAGAGACTTTGACCTTGAAGCGTTCGGAGCGGCCGCACAAAAAAGGCTGGCGCTCAGAAAAAGACGCTGCGTGCTCCCGGGGCCTTACTCTCTTATAATGATCAGGGTTGGTTTGCTTCACGAAACAAAACATATCCACATGTTATTTTTAAAAAGAACAAAAGACACTAATTGAATATAGCAGAGCACACGCAATGTGCAACAACTTCTTCATAATATACGGTTCTTCACAACCATCAGACAACCCAAGAAAACAGAGTTTACAATCCTATGAAATTGAGCAAAAAAAACCTCCAAAAAAGAACCAGTCAACAATTCAACTAAATGATCGTCTCAGCACTGCAACAAGGCACCATTACTGTCCTGCAGACATTCAGGACACATTCCCGTTTTGTGTTTTGTCCTCCTACAGGTAATAAGTTGGCCCAGTTTTGAACAAATGCAAATCTGGTGACTCCACTAACCTCTGAAATTGAAATAGCCACCCAGAGGCCTGTTTTGTTACACCTTCTGAATAATTATCTACAAACCTTTTTAATTGTCACCAGGCCGAGACTAATCATCGTCTCCTACTGTATATTTTAGCCTCGTTTTCATCAACAATACTGTGGGCAGGTACACCGACTGCTTTGTGATGTATGTTTCTAAAACACAGACCGTCTCTGCAGACAGTTGAAAATACAGAAATCAGACGATTCGACTGAAAAACCAAAGAAGAAAGTAACCGAACAAAACGTCTTGCACTTTATCTCATTCTTTTTCTGGACATCACTCCTCTGTTTCTAAATCTGAACTACTTTTAAGGAACTGTATCTAATTCCACTGCTGGTGCCAGGGCTGGAACAAAATACCGTCAATCTTAGATCACTTAATAGTGGAGCAGAGACGGACGGCAGCCCGACTTCTTGGACAGCCTGTTGACACAATGCCGGCTAACGTTTGTGTCGATAATGATGACAAAGCTGAGCTAGAGAAAAGCAGAGAAGAAGATATGTCACTCATCGCTGCACCGATGACGGGCACACAGTTGTTTAAAGAGCAAAAACCTCCTCACAGATCTTAATATCACTCTTAAAGTGCACCAGGTTTATGCATTTTACTTTCAAATGCACGAGGTGTTCCTCCCCACAGAGGGTCTGAGGTCGATCCAGGGCAGTCAGAACTGGTACAGGCTGGAATATAAAAGCTGCTCTCTGTTTGTTATTTATGACACATCATGTTTGAGTGGCCGCTCCTTGAAAAATGTTCTCATGAAATGCTCCGAGGCGGAGTGCCAGCTGCAGTTTGACTCCTCTGCCCCGGGTGGCACAGAGCGAGCAGCGGCGACGGACAAATGGAGCGTTTATGCTGCTGCTGGAGATCAGCTTGTCAGCCATGATCTAACTACAGCAGGCAGATGGGAAGCAAATGTTAAACGTTCCCTCCTCTCCGTTCCCCTCAAAGGATTTTCCCACCTCAGACTTGTTTGGCTGATAAGCTGCTGTCATGAGCGCGCCAAGGTCAGTGGTTATCTAGCCCCACCCCAGTATTTACATAGCGTGTCCCTCAAGAGAGCCGGAGCCCGAGGAGTGCTGGTGGTGGGCACTTATCTGAGCCGAGTACCCTCCTCCCTGTCTCCTGTGGGAGCACAGCAGCGCTGACACACTGAGGGAGGTGGTGAACGCTGACATCTGCTGGTGGAAAAGTCAGCTGCATCCTGTCGGAAATGATGTGTACAACTGTGGTTACTACACGTGCATAATAAGAAGTTTTACTACTACTGGTACACTTGAGGGACAAACTTTCTACCTCAGTGTGCGTAACGTAAAAAATATTACACCTTTTAGAGCAATACATTTACTTAACCATAGTTATTATTCCTTACACTGGGCATTCCTCATCCTCTTGTTACTGATGTTTATCTTCATTTACATAAAAGAAGAGAAGATTTAAAAAACTAAATGAAGCAAAAATAAACCTAAACAAAAACTTAAATTCTCACAGACAAAATAAACATCAACTTATTTATTTCTATCCCTTATTATTATTTTCATTCTGCTTATTTATTTCATGTCGAATGTGTTGATCTGTTCAGTCAGGGTGGGGTTTTGTACCGGGTGGTTATATAGTGTGTCTAGTTTAGTTTCCACTTAATAATAATAAGTCAAACTCAGCAGCTGTGAGACTTAAACCGAGGTTATCTCTTATTTTATTTTTTAACCTGGACACTAAATATTTTAGCATCAAAATTAGAATCTTTAATCATTCATTCTTTTAATGTTCAATTAAAATTAAACAAATTAAAAAATGATTAGTTTTTTCCTTATTGGTTTATTAATCTGATACTAAAGAACAAATAACAGTTTGTTTTTCATATTTTGTATTTTATGTTCGGATCAAAAATACAAAATGAATGATGATGTTCTGTGCCACTGTATGTGCCGGTACTTCAGGGACACGTGCCGATCGCTAGACTGAAGGGTGTACTACAAAATGAGAGGCTAATGTGGAGCCTAAATCCAGGGTTTTTCCGTGTCACAAAACTAGCTCTCCCTTATCCTGGCTAGAACACCATGGTAACTCTGCCAAGCTAACCTGGTCGGGACCAGGTTATGTTCAGAGTATTGCTTTACAATCGGCTGTAAAGCGCCGCCTTTTTATTAATTATATACTGACGATGTTCTCGACTAAGGTTGTCAACGAATATTCTAAAAAAAAAAGGATATTCGGATATTAAAATTAATATTTGACGTGAAAAAAATCCGCACTACCACAGCTAGCTAGCTAGCGTGTTCTCGCAGCTGTCTCATGTGTTTTTCTTTTTTATTGAGACACTGTAGCACATACAACAGAATCATGTACATCTGTTAAGTCATAACCATGCTAACATACAGAATACATTAATATAAGTACACGAATCACCAAATAAATAAATGACAAGACAAAGAGGAGGCACTGAGAGTGTTTCCTGTGAGAAATTAATTACGTTTTAAAACATTTTTTGCAGTGTTCCTCTGTTGCCTTATTGCTGTAGCAGTGTTGGTTTTTACTGTAATAACTTTTTAGATATTCATCATCATTCTCATTTAAACAATCTGACTGAAGCAGACAGACGATGATCGCTCCTCTTTGTGCGGAGGAAGCATCAAATGACGCGTAAACGCTGTGAGCGCGCTCAGAGCCGGAAGCAGAAAGCCTGTTTCACAGAGAAAGTTCCGAGCCACCGTCATGATACCCGTTATCTCTAAGTGGAGCTTGAGGCTGTGTCGAGCCAGCTTACTTAAAGAAAGCCTGGGTATGTTGAACTTGCTTCGTAGTAAACTCCTCAGTGTAGCAATCGGCACGTGTTTTTAGAGGCAAGTTCAGATCATGACAATATTTGTAGAACACATGATAACACAAACACTCGTTACACCAGATGGCCTGAGGCTTGATTCTAAAAACAACTGAAGTGTTTCTCAACTGTCCCCGAGAAGAACCAATCCATCCAACTTGTTCCCACGCTGGATATAAGAGTCAGCTGAATGATGGATATTCAAAATGTAACAGACCTCATAGTCACAGCTGATGCAGAGAGGATTTTACCTTTACCTCCCCGTGTTGTCTTCATATTTCTGACAACCTAAAACTAACTCCCTGTAAACGGGGTGAAAGACAACCCTCCATCTGTAACCTTGGGTTGGTGTTGAAAGAGAATTTGCATGAAAGTATGCAGATGTGCCGAGTGAATCAGCGTTTTGTTCATCTCTTTCATCTCAGCTGTGAAAAGCAACCTTCAAAATGGCTGCCTCCCCAAATCAGCTGTATGCTGCTGCCTCTTTCTTATGCAGCTGAGGAAGCAAGGGGATCATTAGACATCAGTATCTGTTTGTCCTCACTGTCACCAGTTCATCATCTCCCCTCCTCCTCCCCCTTTCCTCTTCTTTTCACCCCATCCCCTAAAATAACCTTGTGACTTATAGACTATCTCATCTCATGTCTCATCTCCTCATGACGCCGCTTTCAATTCAGCTCACAATCAAAGACTCCATCTCTTTGTATGCCATCACAGCCTTTGCCCAAAATACTGGAGGTTAAACTGATGTTAATCAGGGAAGTATCAGTGCTGAACTGGGTTTGGTGGACAAATGGATGGAGGATGCTGCATAACATGGACGTATATGAAGGGAATGTAGAGTAAGATGTATCAGAAGAACAGTTGTTTGATGTACATGATGTTGTATGCTCAATATATCCAGAAACAGTAAGGCCATGTCCACACAGGTATTTTTAAAAACGTAGCTTTTTCTCTGCGTTTTGACCTTTCGTCCACACAAACGCCGTTTTAGGTCACTGAAAACGGATCTTTTGTAAAAGTCCGGCCAGAGTAAAGACTTTTAGAAAGTTTCCGCGGAGACGTGAAGACGGGGTAAACAGCATTTTTGGCTCATGACGTCAGGCTGTGCGCCGTTATCTCCTTTGTGAGGCGTCACTATCGAAGCGACATTCCTGACAAAATGACAAGAACAGGGATGCTTAATAGGACTTTTTACATGTTTACACATACATGTACAGTTACTCGTTACTACATTAAAGAACAAAGGCTTTGGGATAGATTTTTTCAAACATTTGATTGGCTGCGATTCATCTTCTTCTTTGCATGACCGGGTTATATCGCCACCTGTTGGTGTGGTATTCTCATGACAGCGTTTCTGTTGTGTTTTTGTGTTTTCGTTTGGAAGGAGATTTTTTATAACCGAGCTTGTGTGGACGACGGCGTTTTTTTGGAAACGAAGGAGGCAAAAGCTCCCGTGTGTGTAGACATGACTTAAACATGATGGAATACAACCTGTACAACAAATTAATGGACATGTTGCACCACCAAGGTTTGAACTTTTACTGCTGCACAGCTCCACAATCAAATTCCAACATGTTCTTACTCCCAACCACTCTGGCATCAGTTTGGCACGAGCAGGATTCAGCGGTGAACTTTAATATAAAATCAATATACAACGTCTGGTTAGACCATCAAAAGTAAACAGCCAAGTTACTGAAGATAAACAAGCGACATGATGACCTGCAGCATGGACATGCAGCAATCTTTAATATATGTTGAGAAACAGTCACAGGTCGGTTCAAACAACTTGGTTAGGTTTAGGAAAAACAACATGGTTTGGGTTTAAACAAGTGTGAACGTACGTATGCAAGCTGTTGGTTAGGTAAATAACATACAGTACGTTACCTTACCTAAACAAAGTCAACTTCTTCAAAGAATCCAGCATTGACTCTTTCACATCGTCATGGAAACCAAGTATCTTGAATGGCAGTCCCCTGTTGTTTGACCCGCCCATGGCCACCGCCCTCCACACCAGGTGGACTTCTGTGCTCTTTATACGAATCACCATCACCATCATTAAAACTATACCATAGCTTACAGAGTGGAGAAATTAGGCTGGAAAGGTGCTAACTGTGTCATATTTTGGGCTTTGGGCCTCTAATAAAGCTGCACACTTATTATTGTTTCTAACCGCTCTAACAAATCCATAATATCTACCTGTATAGATTAAGTCGAACATGACTTTGGTTTGGGACTCGGTCATAGAGTCAGTCGTCTTTTAATTGTAAGGTTGGTGGTTCGATCCCCAGCTCCCTCAGTCTACATGTCGAAGTGTCCTTGAGCAAGACGCTGAAGCCCAAATTGCTCCCGGTGGCATAGCCATCTTCTGTGTGTGAATGTGATGACGGATTGACAGTTGGGCACTTTACCTAGCAGCCTCTACCTTCAACGTATGAGTGAGTGTGTGAATGGGTGAATATGACATGTAGTGTAAAAAGCGCTTTAAGTGGTCACAAGACTAGAAAAGCACTACATAAGTACAGTACATTTACCATTTACAAAACATCAATATAGCACTGAGATATTAGCCCAGTTCAAGGCGGGACCGTTAAGCCTCTGAGGCAGAACAGTGGGGCGAAGTCGTTCCGCCTCTAAGCTGGTATCAGAGGTAGTATCAAAGGCGTAACAGAGGCGAAACGACATCAATGTAAATGACGGCGCTGGAAGGGTGGAGCAGCACCGTGTGTGTGTGAAGCTCCCGCTGTTAGTTTACAAACCCAGCGTAGCATCCGCAGTGCTGGAACGCCGTATGCTGGTGCTGCTTGGTTCAATGTAAGGGCGCATTCACACCTAAAGTCCGTTTGTTTGGTCCGAATCAAACACCAAATTGTTTACAAAGTTTCATTTTGCCCCGAGTTTGGTTTGTGTTCACACGGCAGCTTTTACCAGCTGACCAAAAGTTGTGATGCGCGAGGAAACTGCTCTCTGATTGGTCAGAATTTCATGTGGGTAAACTCCCTGAAGTCAACAGAGAGAGAGAGAACACACTCCTCAATGAAACTCAACACGATCACAAGCTTTAATGTTGTTGTTTTTATTACTTTTAATGGACATTGTTCCGCAGATTGATCAGCTCCACTCTCCTTTAGTTTCTCACTGAACAGTTTGAACACCTCCGTGTTTTTGTGCGTTTCAACAAGCTTTTGTCAAATTGTTTGGTCAGCACATATTTCTATTTCATTGTCTCACTATCCTGCTGCCTGGCTGCGTGTCTGTCTCTGCCAGTGTCAGCACCCGTTAACAACCCACAATGCACTGTGTTTTGGTTTGCCTCCTGTATTAGGTCCTACTTTAAGTCTGTTTATGTTGACACCTGAGTCAAACTGGGCCGTGGTACGTTTGGAAACGGACCAAGATTCGTCTTTTCTTGCAGACCACGGTCCAGTTGTTTGGTCCACGCAAGAGTTCAATTCCGGTGTTCACATCAACCTAAACTAACCGCACCGAGGGGACAAACGCTCCAGGGTTCGGTTCAATCGGACTATCGGATAACAGCGGAGATTCCAGTGTAACGTAAGGGGTACTGATACATATGCAACTAATAGGAAGAGAAAAAAGATATCCTGAAAAGACCATCCAAGTTGGAAATATATTTCATATATTATATTTCAATTCAACCTCTTCATTGCACAATTGCAACATCCATCTCTATGCCGATGACACTGTGCTGTATATTAGATCCTGTTCATGCCACTTCTCTGAATCTACAGCGTTTATTTAACTCCCTCTAAAACACCTTCATAACTCAAAATTGTGAATAAACTGTGCAGACAATGGATCTTAACTAAGGTAAGAAATTATCTGTTTATTGTTCCTTTGTTACTTTATCTGTCTCAGTGTTCTTTCCTGCAACTCAACTGTGATTTGACCTTGTTTCAGCCACGTACTCTTCATTTATCGCTACCCTCTACATTTCCTTGATATCAGCTGTGTGTGATTCATTGTTGTCTGTAACTTATAAATAAAGGTTTTCCAATAATGTGTGTTGGAAGGATTTGAATAAATAATAGAGATGTTGATGAGATACTACTGTGAGGAAAGCTAATGCTCGCTGGAGTAATTTGTTCTCTACAAAACCAATTCATTTACAACATTACAATTAACACACTGGTAATGGGAAGAGCACTGAATAGAGGCTACAAATTGCTGCTTTGTACACAATGGAAAGGGTTCTGTCTCGATTAACAGCGGACAGAATTAACACGCCTGTTTGGATATTTAGAGATAATATAAACAAATCCATCTGTACATCTTTATGTGAGACATGTAGACAAAGTTTGACTCCATGTTTGTGGGGCTCTAATGCATGTGAGACTCCCAACCTTCAACCTAAGGCCTCAGCCGGGGCCCTCATGCATTATTCAAATGAGTAAAGCAAGCTACATTTAATTTCCCAATCAGCTGTTGGCAGGGCTTGTAATGAGATGCTGATAGTGGAGAAAAACCTGAACTCCCTGAGAGGGGGAGAAAGAGGGGAGAAACACCAGAGAAAGAGTGGAGGAGAGGCGTTCACACAATCAGTCCAGAGATAAGGACCTATCTCCATCACCCAGCACCCTCCGTGTTTTTGGTCTTGTTTGGTTTCTACTGATGTGCATTTTAATTCCTCTCATTCGTTTGTCTATTAATCTGTTCTATCAGCACGAGACTGGAGAGGGCATCTGGAGAGAATAAAAGGGGGCGGAAAGATAGATGAGGATACCCAGAGTGCATATCTTTGTAATTTATTAGTAACGTAAGTAATATATAATAAAACAGGGGTGTAACAGCGTAACCATTAGAGACAGCGGGGATTTCACCCGTGGGAATATGTTTTAGTTTTATGGAGTGAGCGTGCATACAGCAGTTTCAGAGAGCTGCATGGTTGTGCTATGAGGAAAAGAAAGACTACAGTTACTGGATCAGTGGCTTCGTCTCCACTGCATGGTTCTGATGTAATGTCTGCTGAGCAGCATATTTTATAGAGTGTCAGAAGCAGCCAGGATGAGAAATGAACTGTACAATGCCTTCTCCATGTACGCTGGATATGAGTGAAATGCTCCTTTATAAATGGACTAAGAGCCGCATTCTTGGGAGAAAGTCGCAGCTCTTCATGTAAACATCTCATTGGGGGGGTGGGGGTTGTTTCATGTACTGGTGTATCAGTTTGAGAAACATATTCAGGAGTTTGAAGGCGTATCATGCCCCATGGCACTGCACAGTGAACTTTATGGCCCTGTTTACACATGGAAAAAACCAGTGCCTGGGTCACTAATTAGCGGACCACGATCCGGACCCAGATGCCGTCATATCTGGACCCGGTACTTTTATTGAATGTTGACAAGCGCATCCATTTTAACCTGTGCAGCTTTTTTTGCCTTTGCGGTTGTGATGGGGGGGTCCAGGAAACTCACAGACCAATCGTTGTTAATCATCACACGCGGTGCTGCTCAGCCAATCAAATCTGTTACTCAGATAAACATCGCGACTGGACACAGTGGGTGTGTGACAATACAGATGCACATGGAGGAGCCACCCGAGAGGAGAGTTACAGAGACACCGAGGGAGGACATAAGTGAGTCAGGGAAAGGTAGACACGGCGTGCTCTGAAACGTGCTCCGTGACCGTGCCGATTATTAATCACAGCCACTGTGTCTGTCACTGATAAACCTGAGCGTTACACAGAGCTACATCAGGCGTCATCATCAAATGACCAGTTTTCCTCTGATCTGCACTTCTGTTCAACTGTATGAGAGACAGACAGAGAGACACACAGAGAGAGAGAGACTATATGGAGTTAACACTAGACCGGTACAGCCCACCAGTCATAACTGATGCAACTTTCCTCTCAGCGACCATCAGATACAATCCGAACAATGAAAAGTGAGACGTAGTCCTGCACGACAAGGTCAGGAAGCCTGTTTCACAATGTAATCCAGAAGGCTTCCAGTGCAAGATATCACACAGCCATTTGGCTTGATTTAGAAGCAAACACTAACTTGAACGTAGCATGACCGTCCATCTAGATTGTTAAATACTGACATGATAGTGGATTCAGAACGTTCCACATTAGCTGCAGCCATCAAAAGGGCATCAGTGTCTCTTCCATCTGCCTTATGGTTGTGATTGGCCCGACCTGGATCAAGCTGTATAGAAATATAGAAATGAAAAACAGGACAGGAACCTGCAGGGATCTGCAAGAGCGAATGAAACATGAGCTGGCAGATACTCTTAATGATACATAGGGTCAGCAAAATATCAGTGCTCTGCTGCACCGTAACACGTAACAGCAAAGGCTGCAAAACACACGGTAATTTCAGTCAATCTGCCTGTCCATCCGAGGCTCAGGTTTACTCTTACTTATGAACAAGGAGTTCAAGAATCTACCAACTCTCCTCGGTAAACAGGTGGCCACATCAGTGTACCACAAACCAATACACCCTTAAATGTGGGCAGGCATGAACCTCTCCCAAGCTGAAGGCCATCTTGTTTAAGCTTCATGTGTAGCTGAGTGAAAACACAGGAAAGAGTGCTGCTTTTAAAACAGCAAAAAGAATGTGAACCACACAACATCTCATTCTTAGTGGTTACAAAGTGTTCGCTCCAAGTTACACAGGAGTTTAATGTGGTGGAGCCCCAGCGTGTTCCTGAGGTCGACAGAAATCACAGCAGAACTTAGCGAGCTGCAGAGGACAAAAAGGCGTCCATCTGTTCTCTCATTGCAGGGCATGTTCCTCCGCTCATTTGGCAGACTTGAGAGTGCTCCCATGCTTGTTCTGTGATACACTCTAATTGGCTGTGAATGGCCCCTCGGTTCACTCAGGGCAGCCTTTGATGAGCCTGGAAGGCTGGCTGCTTAAGTGGCTTTTGAGTGAAGCTCTTCACGAGAGGCTGAAAGCAGCTCGGCTGCTCGCAGAGATAAGATGAGATGCAGAAACAAGAGCTCATTAAGCGTGCAGTCAAATGTGGCCCTCGTGACGAGAAACAAACACACAGTTGTAGGTCAGAGAGCACCGACATGGAATATGGCTTTATTCTCTACTGATATGTTCACTCAGTCACCAGTTTGTCAATCTCAGATCGCATCGATATAGTCTGAGGCGATAAAGCCTCTGGGGACGACAGTGAACATGTCGGGCGTGTAGCCAGCGGTTAATGTTAAACAACTTACAGTCAAGACTTTCTTTTCCGCGTGCCGCATTGTTTACAGAAAAACAAACAGATTTTTCTTGTGATTGACGTGATTGACAGGTCTCGCCTTTGCCGAAATTTCAACATCATGATGCAGATTTGTAAAAGTAAAAATGTCAAGACGAGAAGTAAACTACTCTTAAAATGCTCGTCTGTTGAATGGGGGTCAGATCGATCATTTATGATGCATTCAAGGAAGTCTGGAAATCTAAATGCTGAACGGCTTTTGTGACTCCGCGACGGTTAGCAGTTAGCATGCAGAAGTTAAATCGTTATCAGATGACGCTGATGGGAGTCGGGATGTCATTACGCCGCATTACGTTCCGCCTGATTTTGCTCTCCGCACGGACTGTTCTTCCTACATACGCCGCAGCCTGCTGATACGTGATTGGTCAATATTACTCGGACTTCAAGCATACTACAAACGGAAACAGAACACTTGCCATGCCTAATAGGACGTGGAGTCCCTGCCTACAGGTTCTGCATTTCTACGTAGAATCTGTCAATAGAGACGACCTGTTTGTAAGCTCCACCGAGCTCAAACTAATCGAGGAATCAGGGTCACTTATTTTACTTTTTGCAGCACAGGCTTGCCCTTCATGCAACACAGAGAACATGTACACAAATATTTACATTTTCGCTCACACAATTTTTCAGAGGAAAATGTGAGCAAAGACAGCTGTGTGTGAATTTTGTTAAACAGATCTAAAAGTTTTGACACATCGCAGATGCCAGAGAGACATTTGGAGAAGGGATGTGCACTTTAACCAGTTAACCGCTAACCGACAGTTACGAATATTTTTTAATAAACATATATATTTGGGAAACGCATGTTTAGTTGTCGTTAGCTAAGCAGAGCCTGAGAGGACAACAAAATGAAACAAGCAAAAAAAAGCTGCATGTGGGACGATTTCCGACAAGACGACAACAATGTTGCAAATCCTGCAATGCAGTACTTAAATACAGCGCTGGTACAAGCAATGCAATACCACAAAGCAAAGCAAGCATCCACAAGCAAGTTTCTCAACCAACTCTGCCCTCCATGCTAGCACGGAGGAAGTGCGATGCGCGGCGGTCTGAGGGGATAACGTGGGAATCTGTTTAATGGTGGAGAAAGATATTTTGCCTGTGTCAGCGTGGCAGCGTCAGACACATGCCACTATATTGATGATGCCTGGGAGGTTAAATCAGCCGTCCTCCCAACATAGAGTATGGCGGCCAGACAAACAGCTGACAACCTCGCAACTAGACCTGGGGACTCGCTGGAGAAGTGTCTGCATGGGTCCCAGACTTTTAACCAATCCAAAAAGTATATTTTAATCTTGTCGGTTAACTGGTAAAAGAAACAAAATCTAAATGCACATCCAAAACTTGGAGGTTAAATATTTGCATTTGTTTCTGTAGTTTGGAGACCAGACAGTAGAGTTGTCCTGAATCGGCTCGTAATGTGTTGCCTCTTGTTGCCGATCACTCATGTCGTGTGCAAACCACAACATCAAGTGCAATATTTCCCTTTAACAGGCAGACGGCCGTGTAATGTGATCTTTACAGCAATCTGTCAACTTTGAGTGTGTGCTCTAACATTCCTCATTACTAAAAAATTAATGACTTTACTGCAGGAAATTACTCAGTGATGCGTCACAGGCCGACACTGTTTCAGCTGCCACAGAGGCTGAACATACATGAAGCGGTTGGTGATTATCACTTGGGCCTTGGTTACACGTTAATGTGTAAATGCAACACATAACTGATCAGTGATGATATCCAGTAGAGTAAAGAGATTAAAGAAACAAGTTAGACATATTATTCCTATAAGTTTAATTTTTCAGTTGATCGAGACACTCGTGTGTGTGTGTGTGTGTGTGTGTGTGTGTGTGTGTGTGTGTGTGTGTGTGTGTGTGTGGCAAAAGCCTTTCTGCGTTGAGATTCCCTGATGTTGAAGGATTGCATCATAAGTGTTGTATCTGTTCTCCTCTAGAAAACAAGCATCATAGCAGCTGTGTGCTGGTCTTGTGTTGCACAAAGACCGACACAACATGAACAAATCTGCCTCATTATGCAGTTATTTCGACACACTTTCAACTGGAGTTGTTCCGGTGGGTATCTGCCTCTGATAAAGCCTAATGCTGTATCAGGTATCAGCGAGCATGCCAGCCAATGCACCCGTCTGATACCAAAACCAGTTCGCACCAAATAATCAACTGGTTTCATGTAAATTATCGCGTGACAGTGCTGTGCCTGCAGAGAGTGCAATGTAATCGTCAAATCAAAATTTCAGCAATCAGGGGAATAAATGGTCTCCACTTTTAGCAGTAAATCTGTTGGGTTCATACTGCTGCAGTAAATCAGCTCGTTTTAGAAGACGTGTGACTGGCTAGATGCAATAAAACTGTGGCATTCTTCCTCGCCAACTAGTCATCAAACCAGATAAGTCAACAGAAAGAAGCTGAAGGCAGGAGTAAAGATAATCCAGAGAGGTAAATTAACCGAGTGCCTCCGGGTGATGTGATGAACCCAGAGGAGACAGTTTTTAGTTTTCAGACATCTCGAGGTTCTCAGGTTTTGTTTAATTAACATGCATGAACACAAATGATGCTGGAGTGAAACTCAGGCGAGTGCAGGAGACACAAGTTTGCTTCGCTTTTGGTCTGAACACAAACACCAGCCCAGTTCTCATAACTCATAATCACAGTGTCCATCATATGTAAAGAATTGGAATCAGTTTCCAGCCCGTGTTTAGTCCTCTCTGTCATTCCTTCTTCCTGTCCTCTGTTTACGGGGAAAATCAGCAGCATAAAGCCCCTAAACAAGAGTGGATCCTCGGTGCTGTCGGCTCACCTCTATGACTTCATAATAATGAGGAGGCGAGCCCGCGCTCTGTATTAAATCAGCAGCATGCATTAATTCTAATCAGCAGGGGTAGCCAGGCTTGACCAGCGGGGCCCAAGGGGCTGTACCGGGTGTCTGTGCGTGTGTCTGTGTGTGTGCGTGTCACATACACAAGGCCAGCCATGCTGAACCATGCTCTTCAAGGTTCAGTGCCGCTGTGTTGCTGCAGCGGAGCTCTGTGTGCACTTTTTGTCGGAGTAGGTGGTCTCTGACCTTTCAGCAGCGTCTCCTGAGTGAACCTGACTGAGCTGTGGCCTTTTAACAACCGCCAGCACACATCACTCACTGCACATCACGCCGCATTTACTGTTATTACCTTTAGACCAGGTGGCATCTTCTGCTGGATTTGACTATGAATAAAAATGCATGTTGAAACAAGATAAATGCCTTTTTGGTGCAACAGTTTTGTGTCTACTTTAAGTTCATTTTATATCTTAAACCACAAACTGAAGTTTATTTCATTGTCAGTTTCTCCCTTTGAGATGACGACATAAAACTGGAACTAAAAACAGCCTGAAAACAAGAATATAACACGTACTCTAATGTTCTTGATTTATCCTTGAAGGGGAAGTACGATACAGTTAAACACTTTTTGTTAAAGAGTAAACTGCACCAGAAACAGCCATTACATCACTCTCTTCAAGCAGCTTACTCTTAAACAAAAAGGCCTCTCTCTGTAGGGATCATTTGTGCAATATAAAAAACATGTGTCATCTGTGGTGATGAACGCACAGAGAAAATCTCTGCCTCTCACTTCAGCTCCACAAGTCTTTCCAGCATCTTCAATGCGATTGTTTTTTTATATTCTGGCCTAAAACTTTACTTATTTGCTTCACTCTCAGCGCTCTCATGTATCTGATTTCCTGCAGCAAAGTCAGTTCCTTCAGTGAGAAAGCTCTTATAAACCAGCCGTTTATAACCTGCTCAGTGCCAAACAGGACAGACACAGGTAAATGCTCACAGTAGCGTAGGCCACTTTCATAGGCTATGCAGGAAGATAGCACCCAGAGGTATAAATCAGCTTTTAGAGACTAGCTGGTGAACATAGTGGAGTATTTAGTAACAATAAGTTAGAGTGGAGACCAAACGAGAGCTACAAAAGAGTTTGATTCATTCAACATCTGCAGAAGAATGTGCGGCCATGTCCTCACGTACACGGGCATTTTTCAAAACGTAGCTTTTTTTCTCAATTCCGCCTTTCGTCCACACAAACGCCGTTTTAGGTCAACGAAACCAGATCTTTTGTAAAATTCTGGCCAGGGTGAAGACTTTTAGAAACTGTATCCGTTTCCGTGGAGACGTGTAGACGCGGTAGACGGGGTAGACGGGGATTTGGCGCGTGATGTCAGGATGTGCAGCGTTATCTCCATGGTGACGCGTCACTAATGAGGCGACATTACTGACAAAATGACGGATGTGACAAGACAGTGATACTTTACAGGACCTTTTACATGTTTACACATATATGTGCAGTTACTCGTCTACTATATTGAGGAACAAAGGCTTTGGGATAGATTTTTTCAGACTTTTGATTGGCCGCGATTCTTCTTCTTCTTCTTCTTTGCATGACCGGGTTATCTCGCCGCCTGTTGGTGTGGCATTCTCATGACAGCGTTTCTGTTGTGTTTTTACGTTTTCGTTTGGACGGGGATTTTTTTTTGTAACCGTGCCCGTGTGGACGTGATTTTTTGGGAAACGAAGGAGGGAAAATCTCAATAACACCCGTGTACGTGTCAATTTCAGTCAATTTACACAACTCGTTCTGTTTAAAATGTAATTTTAAAAAATGTAGGGTGCAGTGTAGTTCCGCCTTTAAGTTGGGAGAGTAGGTAGTAACAGAGCTAAATGGGCGGAAGGAGGGAACAGGAGTGTGATGTTTTGAGGAAATTTTTTGTACAACCCAACAGCAGTTTGCACCCAACCCTAAAAGGGAGAAGTTAGGATAGGATGGGCACTTTGTTGTCATTAAAAGAACACAAAGAAACTTTGTTTAGCAGCAATCCTGTGCTGCAGCATTACAAAATCAGTTTGGGTGTAAGTCATATTTTTAGTCAGTAAGCTGCCTACTGTCAGAGAGCACCGGGCCGCAGCGTCTGTGCATGCCACCATCTTGAATCTATCGATCGAAGTCTGGTTTCTTAACGTTTATACAGTTTCTTACCCTCCCTGGAGCGGGCCGGAATAACTATATAAGTCACATAAGAGGGAATGTAAAGGACCTTTGTTATTGTTGAGAAAGCAAAGTTGCTGCCTGAGCCGTATGTTATAGGTCACACTAGACACCGGGGCTGCTGTATTACATGTCACATGCTCGCTTCAGGAGAACTGACATGCTGTCTAAAAATCAGACACTTTTATGGCAGCAATAAGCCGGCGATGTTTGGTTCAGTGTAAAAAAGCAAAGCTGGCATAATCACATGCCACCTAAAGTGTTGATATATCATGATGATCCCTGTATCATCAAAACAAGTTGTTAAATGTCAAATAAAGCGTTTACTCGTCACAGATTGTTCTAAAACCGGGCCAGTGAACACAAAGGTCAAGGAGAACACAATTTAGGATGTGTTAGCAGCACTGTGGTGTCCCTGATCACATGCCACCAGTGATGGTTTCCTCCCTGAAACCAAGCCTTGTTCAGTGCTTAAATGATTCGTTCAACACGTGTAACTGAGCTGGAAACAAGCACCATAAAAGTCTCTCTGTGTTCAGCTCACAGAACTTTTAAAGCTTGAAAATAAACCTTGTTGTTTGAGTTTAGTTTCACACTTTCAGATACTAGTCTTATTTTACTGCTGCAGTCAGGGCTGTAATTAAACTGTGTTAATTTTCTGCTGATGCAAATCAGTTTGATTCCTGCAGCTGCTTCTTCATACTAAAACAATTTCCTGCAGTGAACCAGCAAGGGCTTTGATTGTGAAGCAGCCACAGGATATGCAGTTAGTTCCCCACTAAGGTAATAGAACTTGTTAGTAAAAATTGGTCCAAACAACAAGATTTGGAAATATTCTGCACAATTCGATAAACAAGGCGGCAGGGAAAAGCAGAGTAATTCTCAGCGCGGTGTTTGAACTGTAACCTTGCTGTGCTGTGGAAAAAGCACTGCATAAATGGTTCCAGCAGCTCCCAGTTTGACTCAGTGTAAGTGTCCCTAGTGTTATGGAATCTCTATGAGTGTTAATGTACCTTGGACTTGAGTGCCCAGTACTCCTCTGTGCCGAGCTCCACATGTTTGAAGGCAGTCAGGTAGTCGTAGCTGATAACCGCCGTCTGCAGACAAACAGAGCGGTGACATGTAAACAACTCAGAAGACAACAGGTAGTTGAGAAAATGAGCAAAAGCAAATGTTGTAGCTGTAAGGTGCAACAACTATGACTTGGTTGTTAGCGTGCTGAGTGACAGGATGGAGAACTTGCTCATCTAACCAACAAAGAAGGTCTATCTGACCAAACAGTGTGCTTATTAATTGGTCTTTTACTGCAGTGAACTATCTTTGTAGGCAAAGTGATTTTACAGATCTATTAAAAAACTTTTGTCCTTTTTTATTTTCATTTTTGTCCCTAGCTGGATCCTGTAGAAATAATGACATAGTGTGCAAATGATCTGATTGGTCAGTAGAGGTGTCAGGATTTTCCAAATCCATAATTCAAATTGAATTTCAATGTACCATTTTTACCATGACAGTTTTGCTAGCATACACTGTTTGAACATCCACTATTAGACACATTCTGAATATGCATGAGAGGTATGTTTTTCCTGCAGTGTTTGACACACAGCCTCTATGTTTATAGCCAACTCTGTGAGATGTAAACAAACCAACCAGCCGGCAGTTTGCAGGGCTGAGGTGAGTCACTGTAATGCTGCATGTAAACAGGAATATAAGTGAAAATTCTTGTCATTATCTGTAGAAATATTATCTTAAGAATATTTCCAGGAGGACACTGTGTCATCAGCTAAGTGTTTTTTTTTTCCTTTGGACATGAACAAATATGCAGTGAGGGAGAGCAAAAATACTGGGTGAATCGCAGATCCCGCTTTTGACAGTAGTTCGGCTATTGATAGGATTTGATGTGATCACATGACCGCTGAATTTAACCTGCTCCTCAGCAGGTCAGCTGTGCTGCATAAACGACCATGGTGATCTACCATAGCTAAAACTGAGCCTGTTTCCAGACACCTGAAAACCTGAGTTAATGCCAAAGATTGCTGTCTAACACGCTAAACGCGCTCTGTGATACAGAACCCCGGATAGATAGACTGACAGTCTACTACAGTCTTTGATGCAGCGGCCACAGGTTCGACTCCCACCCTCTGCTCTTCGCTGCATGTCACTTTACCAGTCTCTTCTCCCAATATTTCCTGTCTCTCTTCAGCTGTCCTATAAATAAAGGCAAAAATGCCCCAAAACTTATCTTTAAAACTGAAAAAAACATCAAATGTCTAAACAAAAACAAAAAAATCCACAAATCAAAACTCTCAGGGCAGAGGTGACGGTGCAGTAACTCACAGTAGCTGCAGCTCGTCCGAAGCGGATCACACTGAGGTCATTGAGGTCCAGCTGTTTGCTGTACAAGTAAAACCCAGAGGAGGCAAACACTGCTGTGGCCACAGAGGAGACTTTGAGGAGTCGACCAGCCATCGGGGGTGCTGTGGGGAGAGGGAGGAACATGAGGAGTAAGTCCTTACAGACTGTGAGGTCATGACAAAGGCGTAAAACTGAACCTTAAACACTGAAACTACTTTTTAAACATAATTCAGCTACATCATCCTTCCACAACTCTGATAATCATAGAATTGTCCATTTTTAATTTCAATGAAAGTAATAGACAATTTACAGTATAGAGCCTTGCCTGAGTGAAGGGACACTGTGGTGATGTTGCTTCACCAAGATGCATTTGAAAATTTGTCAATTAGACGTGTTCTTGGTTGTACAGGCATGCCTGTATGGTTTAACTTACACCTTATACGTTTTGAACATCACAAGAACCCAGTCTTCAATTCGGCATTTGGCAAAAACAGCTAGTGTCAGTTATTCAGATAAATCAAATCCCTCAAAGCAAGTTCTCCTTCCTCTCTCACAACCGTGTTCCTGCTAAAGTGACTGATGGTCCAAGCAGGAAGTCAGGATTTGAGTGCTGCTGGATGGTTTGGGTTTAGATTTGAGTTCGGAGGTGTCTCGTATTAAAGCTCATTTGATACAGAGCATGTTAATGTACAGCAAGTGGCGCTGTTACCTAAAGACCACTTGTACATGTGTGTTATGCAAAGAGTAGCTGCGGTTTGTGATGAGCATATTAAAATAGACAAAAACCACACAGCAGTCAGCTGTCCCACACATCCCCACTGTTAGAAAGGACACTTAATGTGAAACAATTAGCTGTCTTACCAGTGTCTCCACACGCGCTGACTGTCTTTCAATCACCGGTTTTGTTTTGACCTCTTTGGCAGTTAGGTTACAACACGTGAGCGCGATGCATTCTGGTTCATGTAGGACGGCAGGAGAGAAACGCGACTAAATCTAAATTTTTCTAGACTCGCACGGTAGACCGATAAATAAGAATTACATTTACGTTGCCCATTTCCAAATTCTATGTGTATGCGTTAATATTGCAAAGATGTACGCTCTGGTAGTCACTGGTTAGAAAGATTAAAAAACTGCACCTCAGGCGACCACGATGACGTATTTCACACGCGACAAACACGGTTGCCGTTTCCTTAAAGGGCCACTCAAGAGCTTTTTATTGAATTTGTTTAATAAAAAAAATATTTAAACACCTTAAAAGTACTTTTTTGGTACTTACTGCATTAATCTGTTTTTGCTTTCATTCGTTATATTTTTCATTTATATACTTATTTATTGATCCACTCTTTTGACCTAATATGCATGAAATATTTTGTTAAATAAAAGTTGTTGGTTTTTTTTAAATAAAAAGATGGATATTTCTTCAATATTTTAAATCTCTGAATAACACATTTGGTTCTCATAAAACATGCATTCTGCCTCTTTTCCTTGGAGAACCCTAAAGCCTTTGACCTCAAATCAAAGCATCATGATGGCAACAAAATATGTCAGAAAGAACACACAGCTGCATAACTCATAACATCCAATTAAAATACATGGATAAATGTGTAGCTGTTTTTGTGGATGTGGAATCTGGAAGACATCTCGTCAAAATCTTGAAAACTAACAGACTAAAAAAAAAAATGTTTTTTAATATTTTGCTGTCATTTTCAAGGGGTAAAAATATTGCACTAAAGTCACTTCGTGCCAATGCTGGATTAATGATGCTCGTCTTTAAAAAATCCCCAGAACACCAAAACCAGCAGGCAAAAACAGACAACCAGAGAAGTGTTGAAATTAAAAGGTTGACTAAAGTACCTGAAAGCAGTTATTCACACAATTAAATGAAACAAATTTTATTGCCATATAATGAATTATTTTTCATAATCTTCACTAGTTATCACTGACCTGCGATTGACTGATGTTGGTGTGTGAAAGGATGGTTACAGGAAGTATGTCACTATCACTGACAATAAATAAAGACATAACTTTTGCACAGTGCATTAACACAATGACAAAAATGTTCACACCTAAATTCACTGATAGAAGTACAGAAGGAGGAACTCTCTTTACAGCAACTTAAGAATAGGATACACTGTATTCACCCCTGTGTACTGGTCTGATATTTCTTATGGTCCAAACAGAATTATAAAAGCTTCAACATCATGCAGAAGAGGCAGCAAGATCTGGGCCTTTATTCTTCATGCACAGAGCAGCACCTCAGAACTTCAGTCGTATTCACTCTCTTTGTTTGTCTTCCTGTCTGCAAACGGTTGTCTGTTCCTCTGAACATGGAGCTGAAAAAGGAGAAACCGGTCAGCAGATGATTAGTAGAGAAAATCATTCATATCATGCTCTGCCTCACGTCAAGTTGGTGTGTAAAATAAATACAACACATGAACAAGAAAAAAATTGGTACAGTAAACATAAATACAAACCAGCATGGGGCAATAAATACACATTTAACAAATATCTGTTAAAGCTCTGTTCCTTAACTTTTATCATTCTTGACATGAAAAGGACAGACTAAGTAAAACCCAGTTCAAACCATTGTTATGGCCTTTTGTTGGTATGGTTTAAAGAAACTACAGCAATATAAGCTTCTGTTGTGTTATGCTCAGTTAACAAATACTCCGATACACATTAGACGTTGTTCTGTGATGAAGTTATTTTAACTTTTACCTTGGCTCCTTCCAACATGTGTGGCTCTTTCTGCAGGGCATTGTTTTGTCCTTCCTCTGTTGTGAATGCGATCCTGCAGAAACCTCTGTGGAAGCCTGTTTCTTTATCCTGGGGAAACACACAACACACAGTCAATCACACAAACACAAGCCACTCATGAGCGATTTCGCCAAATACAACCAAACATGATGTTAACTATGATGGAACACTCAGAATATCTTAAGTCTCTGAAAGTGGTATGAATAGAAATGAATGAACAGACATAATTTTGATTCATTGATTATCTCGTTACAATGGCCCCGTAAGTGTGTGGGATATGTTAGGCAGCAAGTGAACATTTAGTCTTGATGTTGATGTGTTGGAAGCAGGAAAAATGGGAAAGTGTAAGGATGTGAATGACTTTGACAAGGGCTGGACGACTTGTGGGATGTTTCCGGTCTGCAGTGTTCAGTACCGACCAAAAGTGGTCCAAGGAAGGAAAACCGGTGAACCAGCGACAGAGTCATGGGCGGCCAAGGCTCACTGATGCATGTGGGAAGCGAAAAAGTGAATGCTGGTTCCAGTAGAACACACAGTGCATCACAGTTTGTTGTGTATGGGGCTTCGTAGCCGCAGACCAGTCAGGGTGGCAGGTGGTCGTAATGTTATGGCTGATTGTGTATACAGTACATTGCATTATATGGAATTGTAACACCTGTAACCTAATTAATATCTTATGGACAGATTCCAGCCCTTCTGCTCACACTAAATATACAGTATATATCAATTTACATACAGAATTTTATAATAACGGGGTGACCTGAACCAACAACTCTGGTATGTTGACAGAACAGTCCTGTAGTTAGACAACTTACAAATGGTAGCATACACTTCTTCACGGTGCCCAACTGTCCAAAGTATTCCCTCATCTCCCCTGAAAAACACACAAACGATAACACACTTTGAGTTGTATAGAAAATTTTAAATTAACAGACTCTTTTCATTCCTGAACCATCAGGAGTGCCACAGCATTGTTATACAATGCCTATTTATATACACTGAAATGACCATTTATTTGGTACACCCAGCTAAACTACTGATTGTCAGTCAATAAATCATCCCTTTAAACTGTTTCAGATTAGAGTTGTACTGAAATATAATTATATTAGGCTGCATTCTGAATAACGTTACATTTCAACATGACTAAATGCAAATTACTTTGTGATTCAGATGCAAATTTTCTTGATATTTAAGACAGCTCTGATAAATGTGTCTCTCAATGATATTTTTTACATCACGCGGTTCCTACATGCAGAGGTTGGCGTTGGCAAGGTGACGATCTGACAGTGATGGCTGAACAACGTTACAGCATAAAACGATGTACAAAATAAAGTAAGAGGTTTCAGGCGAAGGTCTCAGCGTCGCTTCATATCAATTATAATTTGAACATGTAAATAGACTCACTGGTGGCTATTGTCCAGGGTACTTTAGACACGAAGATCTCGAAAACTTTCTTCGTCGCCATGTTTCCCGTTTGGTGTACGACTCTGACCTATGACGTAAAAAAACGTCATGAAAAATTCTTCTTCTGCTGCTCTTAAATGGAACGTTTGCATCCGTAGTGAACCCTACTGCCCTCCTCTGGTTTGCCTGGTTCATTAGATATTTTTTCATTTTACCATTTTGGTAGTTTTTTCAATGAAAATAAATGTACCTGAATTGAACCACATAAAGGTTCCTTCTTGCTGGATGGATAGACTTCACCTCACTCAAAGTGTTGAATCTCTTCCTTACGTGTCATTAGGGTTATAATTATTAGGTTACTTATACAGTCTATGGTCATTACTTCATAACCCCAGTATGCTATACTATGTCACGTCTGCTGTATATTTACACTTTATAAATTGAATTAGTGTTTACATATTTATATACATTTGTTAAAACAATTTAGCCAAAAGAAAATGGAGAACGAACTAAATTAAATATCCAATAAGCCCTAAAATAAAGGAGGTCCATTTCAAAATTCTGAATAAAATGTATCTATCCAATTAATTGTTAAGAATGAGATTTAATGTTGACCACAACAACTGCAGCTTTTGTGATACTGAAATTGAAACAAGTGACCATCTGTTTTTCCATTGTACGTATTCATTTTGGGAGGATTTGCTTGACCGGTTATCAATATACTGTATCCTCTCACAATAGATAATATTGTATTTGTTATAAACAAACAAGGACAGCAAAAGTGGCATGATAATGACCAATTGATACTCCTGGCAAAATGTTTTATTCACACATGTAAATGGAGGGAAATTACACCCGTATTCACAGGCTTCAGAAGGAAACTTGTGAACAATTATATCAGAGTTTTTAAACTAATGAAAGGGAAACATGCAAAGTCTCTCCTCTTATAATGAACTGAAAATATATGATGAACCCTAATGAACTCACTGAACAAAAATGTACTTGAACTGTAATTGTTATACACCTTTAATTAATCAATTAATCAATTATTATTTTTTAATTATTATTACTATTATTATTATTATTATTACTATTTTAGAAGTATTATTTATTTGTCTTTTAATTGTATTCCATTTTTTTTATTTTTTTATTTTGTTATTACTTTTAATTATATTTTTATTTGAAATTGTATTATGAATTATAGAATTATCTTTTCTATTACCGTGCCTTGTTTAAAAAAGAAAAAGGATGTCAACTTTTGTATTTCCATACCATAACGTTTGTAAATGATCATTTTCAATAAGAAAAAAAATGGACGGAAAGAGCTCCGGAACCGAGTTGAGAGGTCAGAGTTGCGTCATGGCCAAGATGGCGGCCGCCATGGTAGAGAGTGGAGAAGATGCATTTAGAAAAATATTCAAGTTTTACAAGAGAAGAAACCCTCCGCCAGATTTTAGCGATGTCATTGATTTCTCTAGAGGTGTACCGAGTGACAAGGTGACGGAAGTGTCCGACCGGGAGCAGAGCAATAATCACACGATTGAGCCTGATTGAGACTGTTGTTTTTCAACCCGCTTTAACTTTAACTGTAAAGACTTTTAGAACAGGGGGGTAATTAGTGGCAGAACAGTTGTACTGTATGTTCTATAGATTTACAGGGGCTCTATTTTCTCGTGGGAAAGTCTATATAACCTAAACTCATCAAAGGGGATTATCTGGGAGGGGAAGTTTCAGCTTCATGTTAACTTCAGTCACTTCTGCAAAGCTAATGATTGGTATTAACACGTGTGTCTCTGTTTTGATCTGTGTGATTGATAGATAGTTCCAGCTAAACTGGATCCCTCTGCAGTGAGTGATGTGGAGGCTGCACAGGTCGGACTCCAGCCTGTCAGGGACTGGAGAGCCTACAGCCTGCAGGGATACCCAGGTAGGTACAAGGTAGATGTAGAGACTTACAACATGTGGGTTAAATGTTCTTAAAGAATTTCCACCTGTCTCTGTGACAAAGTACTGAACCATTTTTGTTGTTGCTGTTTAGGATTTATCTTCATCTCCAACCCGTTCCTGCTGGGCTCCCAACCCTCCTGGGTCAGACAGTGTCTGAAGACGTACCCTCAGAAGCCCAACATCTGCAACCTGGACATGCACATGTCTCCCACTGAAACACAGGACATCTGGGGAAAGAGTGTACATGTCCTCGGGTGAGACTAGCTGTGCTCCTTAACGTCCTCTGACTATAATGACTGGATCTTTCTGTAGATGCTGGGGATGTGGAGTTAGAAAGAAGTGAGCTTACCAGACCTCTGCAGCTCCTCATCCCTTTTTTAAAGGGTTTTTAAAGCGTCCACCATGAATCTGACAATGTTCTAGCACTGCAATACTAAATCAGTAGAGTACTTTGTAAGTATGCTATGTGTTTGACCACCTCCACAGCTCTCCCTCTAAAACGAGAGAACCAAAGACTCTTCTGGAGAAGCTGCGCTGGGTCACTCTGGGCTACCATTACAACTGGGATACCAAGGTAAGCCACACACCCTGCTTTGTTCGACGATCCTGTAGGTTAGATAGTTCACTTTTTAATTCTGATATGAATACTGATATTCTGATCATAAACACACAGCTTGTCGTGGTATTTACACAACATATCTCACAACATTATAACATAACATTAACATTTTTATATATATTATAGATGTGAAATCCTCTGCCCTCTGTTTTTTCCTGCTTTTTTTTGTTATTTGCGCATCACATGCCTGTCTGAAAAGAACATTCAGTTTCATAACTGGATTAATACCCAAATTAAACACTCCAGTTTAAATTAAACGTGTCTTAAACCAACTATAAGTTTTATGGATGTGTTCCCACTAATAATAATACATCATAAGTTCAGTAGAAACTGGTGAGTGTTGAGGGTACAAAGACTGTGTGTGGATCTTTCCACAAAAGCACCCCTGTGGGGGAGTTTCCGGGGCAGCTAAGGTCTGCCTCCGACACAGATGGAGCAAATTGTGAGCCTTGTTCCTTGGGAAGACATTCTGGGGTGGATTAGTAAATAGAATCCATTTCTTTTAAGGCAGGACCAGCCAGTGAATCTGTGTCCGTCAGGAAAATAAGACTCTCTTGTCGGCGACTTCAGAGCTGTGTGATTTTGGTATGCACGCTTAGCAGATTACCCATCAGTAATCGCTCAAATCCCTTGTTGGAGAATACCCCAACATCTAAAATGAAACAAAATTGAACAAAATAAGACAAAGATGAGACAATTGTCTGTAAATCAATTGTCTGTACACTTTCCTAAAAGATTTTTGATTGTCTGCAGACACGTTTGCAAAAATCTAGTTATTGAGTTATTGAACATTTCACACCCTGTGAGAGTGAACAGTGTCTCTTCATGCTGCTTTTCTTGTGTAACTTTGAAAATGTTTCCTCTGTTGTTTTATTCCCAGACTTACTCTGCCAACCACCACACTCCTTTCCCAGCTGATCTCCACTCACTGTCCTCCCAAGTCACAGCTGCCTGTGGGTTCCCGGGGTTCAACGCAGAGGCTGGAATCCTCAACTACTACCGATCTGATTCATCCCTGGGAATCCACGTGGATGAATCAGAACTGGATCACAGCCGCCCGCTGCTGTCATTCAGGTGAGAGGGGAGGTTCATCCTAAAGGAGAATTATAGTACTTTTAATCCTGGGCCATATTTTCTAATGAAAGAAAAACTGCTTCAGTTCTAAGTTCTAAGATTTAACACTGTCACGTCTTTATTTCATGGTTAATTACAGAAACATATTCCAAGCCCCTAACTGTACATGTTGTCTTCTTTGGTAGCTTTGGTCAGTCAGCCATCTTCCTCCTGGGAGGGATCTGCAGACAGGACCCTCCTACAGCCATGTACATGCACAGTGGGGACATGATGGTGATGTCGGGACAGAGCCGCCTCCTTTACCACGCCGTCCCACGCATCCTTCCACCACCTCAGGGACATTCATCTGTA
The DNA here is from genome assembly GCF_022749685.1 of Semicossyphus pulcher. Taxonomy (NCBI): domain Eukaryota; kingdom Metazoa; phylum Chordata; class Actinopteri; order Labriformes; family Labridae; genus Semicossyphus; species Semicossyphus pulcher. The sequence continues at coordinate 29,036,717 of NW_027211648.1, read as the reverse complement.
GAGATGGAGGGTTGCAGCCCGGTCTCATCCCTGCAGGACGGCTCTGTGGTGGAGCCGGTCACAGAGGAGGACTGGGCCGTGTGCTCCAGTTACATCCAGAGCTCCAGAGTGAATGTGACTGTCAGGCAGGTGCTGGGGCCGGGGCAGAGCTTCCCAGAAACCCCTTCCTCTCACAAAAGGACTGATGCAGGACCGACAGCGGGGTACCATGAAGGACCAGGGGGTGAAGATCAAGGGAAGAGGAAGAGGAGTAGCAGCTGTGGCTCTGATGATGCTACGGAGACGTGAATCAGAACAGCAGATGTAACGCTCAATTGCAGAGGTGATGCTGGAGAGAACATTAGCATCTGATATATTTAATTAACTGCGGACAACATAGTCATACAAAGCGGTCTGCTTTCTCAAGTGGATATCACAAACTTGGAAAAGACTTCAAAATATCTTCAAAAACTTTCTTTGATTATAATAAATATGACAGAGCTTCAGTGAAGCAGAAACAGTTCATGCACGTGTACTTAAGAGTGTTTTATGGAGTTTGAATCTCCGCCTGAGAAAGAATCACCATGGCCATATTTGAGCAATATAACCAGTGGGCACTTTTTGCAATAAACTCAAATGAGTGACATTTTTTGCTGACGTGTTATATTTTGTTATAATTGTCAATTGACTAGTCACACGCAAAGTATACTGTCAATTTGATCTTTTTCAGTAAGTTTGAAGTACTTTTTCTAGCTTAGGTAGCTAGGTTGTTCTTCCAGCCACATTCCACCAGTAGAAGCAGGAACTTTGCAATGTTACAATTTCATTTAGCAGATGCTTTTGTCCAAAGCGACGTACATCTGAGAGTTAATACAACACAGACAACGATCAAGACAGGAGGGAACAAAGTCAGTAAGAGCCAACACACAGCTTCAAGTGCGATCGGACACTGGTGCTGACAGGGGGTGCACAGAGGCAATACACAGGGTGTATAGAAGCATCATCATCATCAATGTCATCATCATCAATAGCATCACTATCAATAAGGTCAGAGGTGTTCATAAAGAGCTGGGTCTTTAGCTTCTTCTTAAAGGTGAAAGGGACTCTGCGGACCGAATGGAGTTTGGTGGCTCGTTCCACCACCGGGGGGCGACAGAGGAGAAGAGTCTAGTTAGAGACTTAGGGCCCTGTTGTGATGGGAGTACCAGGCGTCTTTCATTGGCAGAGCGTAGTGGGCGGGACGGAGTGTAGACCTGGATGAGGGCGTTCAGGTAGGCAGGAGACGTTCTTGTTGCTGTTTTGTAAGCGAGCAACAGGGTTTGAATTTGATGCGAGCGGCGACTGGGAGCCAGTGGAGGGATATGAGCAGTGGAGTGACGTGTGCTGTTTTGGGTTGATTGAAGACTAGTCTGCATTCTGCGTTCTGGATCATCTGCAGAGGTTTGATTGTGCATGCAGGAAGGCCTGCCAGGAGGGAGCTGCAGTAATCGATGCGTGATATTACAAGAGCCTGTACCAGCAGGTGTGTTGTCTTTTGCTCTCCACATGGACTGTTTGTCCTGCATACGCCGCAGCCTGCTGATACGTGATTGGTCGATATTACTAATATTACATGGACTTCAAGCGTACTACAAACAGATATCAGAAGACTTGCCATACCTAAAACGCACGCCTCTGCCTACAGATTCTACATTTCTATGTAGAGTCGGTAAATTGAGATGTGTTAATTGACCAGTAAGGAATGGCATTTCTTTGAATGCAGCCAGTCGTAGTTGTGGTAGTTCAGGAGAGGTGAACTTCATATCTTTATTAACAAGTCAAGGTAGAGAAATGACAGAAAGTGAACAGTGAGAGACATGAGTAAAATCATGCTACAAATTGAACTTTATTTTGAAGGTCACAGTCTGTGCTTTGGTCAGCAGGATCAAAATCTGATGACACTTGTTCCCATAAAAATGAAAGGCAGCAGAGTAGCATCAACAGAAGTCAACCAATGATTAAAAGGCATGTGTGATGAGCATTAGATTTGCTGTTCAAGTCACCCTATAAAGGAATTCATGATCTCAAATTATTGTTAACGTGAGGAAGAATGGAAAGTTAGGTTGGCTTAAATGCAAAATGGCACTTAAATAATTACCAGGTACCAAAATCACGTTTTAAAAGATACGTTAAATTGAAGTGCCTTTGTTGCATATAACATAATAAATACAGCACTCTGATAAGTGTTTTCATATTGTGTTTTACTTTGAATTTGTATCATTTCTTTCTGATAGGAAAACCAAGTAAAACAACTTTATATCAGTTATCAGTGTCATTTTTCTTTTAATGTGCTTATTACGAACCAAAGCACACCATAAAATAGCTAAAAATATATTAATAAATTCAAAAGTTATATTTTTAATCACTTAGCTTACATATTCCATTCATTTCCATGACGTCTGATAATAAGAAACACTCCCTCGCTGCCCGGTCTGGACGCTGAGAGTCGCTATCATTGTTTATGTCGCGAAGGCAGAAGAATGAAATCATGTCCTCAAATCTCCACGGATCCATTCGACCACCACTTCAGCCATTTCTCTTCCTGTGTCCAGAACAAACGCGTGTCTGAAGCCGTTTTCACACAGTCTGAAATCTCCATGAGGGAAGTCCTGTTTGATGTCATGATAATACTGAACCGGGCACCAGTGGTCCGTGGCTCCGTAATAAAAGATCAGCTGGAAATGGGAACACACAGATTAAACCATTAACTGAAAAATCATACAATATGAAGTCTTAATATCTTGTGTGAGGTTTGACGAGTAGCTATTTAGAGAGAGAGATGTCAGTGTGGTTACAGAGGTCGTCCTCTTCTTACCTTTTCTAGATTGTTCTTGATGGTCATGTTGTCTCTTTCCAGGACTTTCCTCATTTCCTGACCCCCCATGTACATAGCATTAGCTACAGAGAGAAACAGAAACACACTGTTCAGGTCTCTTCTTTATTCCAGACACTAGAAATATTAATGATAAACAGGCTTGCAGTATTAATCCTCTGTGACATAGGGTTTAAGATGCATGCTAATTTACATGTATCCTCTTGATCAAACCACCTGTAAATGTCTCCTACGGCGTATTAGGGCCACTGTAAAGGAAAAAAGCTGGAGGAGAAGAGTAATACTCAGAGATTAAAGTTGCCAGAAAAAAAGTGGCAAATTGTGAGAAAATAACTCATATTTTTATGATTATAAAGTCAAAAATTCGCTAGTTCAGGGTCGCGGGGGACTGGAGCCTATCCCAGCTGTCACTGGGCGAGAGGTGGGGTTACACCTGGACTGATCGCCAGTCAATCACAGGTTTGACACACAGAGACAGACAAGCTTTCACGCTCACACTCACCTACGGGCAATTCTAGAGTCACCAATGAACCTAACGAGCATGTCTTTGGACTGTGGGAGGAAGCCGGAGGGAACCGGAGAGGCCCGCTTCTAGCTGTGGGACAACAGCGCTAACCACTACACCACCGTGCAGCCCATTCACGTGAATAAGCTAGCAAATTTATGAGATGATAAAGTTAGAAACTTGCTAAACAACTCTCTGCAGCAAAAACACACGTTTCTCTGCTCCCCGTTTGCCCCAGGGGTTACCATCACACATGAAAGTTACCCTACGACCTCATGACAGATACAAAAAAGAAACAAACCTGCATTACAGACAAAAATATACAAAACTACTTTAAATCAGTGGTTTAAGGACCCCAAAGGTTGAGGCTGACGACTATGAAGTGTGTTACGTCCTTGGGTGGGCGTCCAGAGAGGATTCATGGGCAAATTTATGACTCATTAATTTACCACTTTTTTCTGGCAAATTTGGGACTTTAATCTCAGAATTTTCTAGATTTTTTTTTTCTTCTCCTCCTGCTCCATTTTATTTATTTATTTTATTTTTTTTACAATGGCTCCAATGCGCTGTCGTAAATGTCAATTTAAATGCTTGTAAATGATTTACAAAGTCCATTGGAATGTTTGGGAAATCAAGCAGTCCAATCCCGCTTCCAAGAAAGTTTAAAAGTTGAGTAAAAATCCATAAAATGTGTCATTATCAAGCTAAGAAAGTGCATATCTACAAACACAAGAATCTGAATGTGTTTATGAATAAATATATTGTTTTCAAATGAATGTAAGTAAAAATGGTTGCATGTTTTATGGCCTGATAGTCTGCTGTGTTAAATCCCTAGAATCAACACTATTGTAAACTGGTGCTGTATTGCAGAAGCTTAAACAGAGTTGATCCAACACTGCAAAAACACATTGTCAATAAAACATGAGCATTAAAAGGAGGAGTAATGCATACATCATAACCCACCTGCACAGTCTCCACTGAGCAGCCCCACAGTGGGCTGGACGACAGTTTGGTCCAGAGAGCGGATCCCACTGAACACCAGTTTGATCAGACTGGTTTTGAGTCCCTCAGGCAGCAGAGAGAGCAGGAAGACGGGCAGGTAGGCTACATAACGCATGTGACACAGCACGGGGGTCATGACCTTCCCCTGAGGAGTCTGAGCCATGCGCTCGATGGTGGGAAACAGCATGACGGCCTTAATAATCTGAACATAAAGAGGTTACAAAGCACACAGGGATTATCAGCACATTAAAATAAATCAAAGGAGGTAAAAGATTTACTTTGAGACAACATGTAAATTATGGAAACCAAGTTATTCATGTAATTTCATCTGCTTTCTTTTAGCATGACAACCAAAAAGAGGGAGAGGTGCTGTAGGGAGCCTTTCTGTAACACTTAGAATAACAATCTGAGCCTGTCAGTGGAGAAAACAAGAACTAGCTGAACAGTCTACAGGAGCTATACCAAAGCTTTCTGTAGCTTTGGTCACTTTGAACCCAAAATATGTAAAAAATAGGGCCCAAGTGATAGGCCCCAACAAACCCGAGGTTCCCTTAAATGTGCGCCCCTGTGGCTGCTGATTTGGAGGATTAAATGTTTTGTTGTTGTCTGACTGAATATTTGATGTGTTACCCTGAAAAAAGAAAGACATTGTGACTGACCTTGAGTTCAGGATCTCTCTTCATCATCTCCAGAATAATGTAGCAGCCGATGGAGTGCCCCACCAGGACCAGGCTGGTTTCTCTGGGAACGTGTTTCCTGAGGAAGGCCAGCTTGTGTTCAATCTGCCCGTTTAGACCAAACACGTCACTCTCTGCTGCTGACGAGCTGTCTGCACGAAAAAGGTAAAACATCAAAAACCTGCAGCTCAACATGATCCCCATTCATTTCACTTTTCACTCTTTTTGTGGGTTTGTTAGAATAAAGTGTGTTTAGTTACAGAGACTTACCTGTACCTTCTACCATGTCCATGGAGTCCGGTGGTTCGCAGTGACCAGCGTGGCTCACTGCCCACACTGGGTGGCGGTGCTCAAACATACTGTGAATTGTTTGCATGAAAGTTCTGTAGAAGCCAACCACACCTGGGTTACCTGCATGTAAGAAAGCAAAAAATCAGTGGTAATTCAATTACACCAAGATCAATATCAAGATCAAGATAAACTTTATTGTCCCACAGGTGTGAAATTTGTCTTGGGCTAATCCCCCATGCTGCAGCCATAAACAAAGAAAACAACAACAACACAACAGCATACCCATGATGTAATAAAACAGCATCAAAATGACCCTGGTGTAAATAAGAAATATCAGTGCCAAATAGCAACTCTGAAGATAAATACATAAAGTGCAACAGTGAATAGTGCAAACACGCAAATCGCCATACCCAAATCATACATACTGATTCTTCCAAAGACCTGATCATTTAAAACAAAGGAAGCATATCAGGAAGCATATTTGTATAATTTACAAGCATGCGTTACCGAATAATCACAAATCAGCCTTCTTTTAATAAAAATGTCTTCATCACATCAGAATAAAATGTATATCTTTATTTTTATAACAGTATTATTTAACAAAAAGAAGAAGTTGCTCGAGTTAAAAGCTCCAGCTGGCTAAACAGACTGTAATGGCTGCCTGCGATCCTTAAAGGTTTGTCTTTCTTTCTTACAACTAACTGACTCAGAGTTCGTATAATATGTTACTGAAAACTTTACAGAAAGTAATTCGTAAAAGATATACCTTTAAAAAGTAAAGTAAAACACTCTTTAACTAAACAAAACAGTACCAAAAAATAACACAAAAAGCTCATCTTTGGAGGCAGCTGCTGACCAGCAACACCTGTGCTTTGCAAGGTTAAACTGCTGATTTTGTCAATGGAGTCTGGTGGCTTCCGGTAGAGAGGGGAACAGCTGTATCTGTTTTCTTTAAACAAAAGCTTCTTCATCTTTAACACAAAGGTCTATTTACACCAGATATTTTTTTTTTTAAAAGCAGGGCCTGTAGTACTCTAGTTTTCAGCAAACAAAACAGTGAAAGCTTGCTATTGACCAGACCAGTTGATACAGTCATGGCCAGATTTACCTGTTACAAATCCTGGGGCCAAAATTTGCTGTCACCCTCTGTGCATTATGTATGCAACAACCAGAACTTAAAAGCCGTGGTAATACTGCCTAACTCCAAGCTTTTGCTAAATACTCAGATACTTTGTGGTTATTTTATTTAGAAATCATCAAAATGCCAGTATAAAATAAACTCAAATAATTAAGGTCTTAAATCTAGATCTCGATGCAGGGCTCCTCTACAAGCAGGACCTCTGCTGATATTGTACTTAGACAGCTCAACTTCATGAATATAGAATATTAGTCCAACTCACCTGGAATGATGAGAAAAAGCACCTTTTGTCCTGAGTGTAACTGACAGGAGCCAAATTTAAGAACCTCTGTGAGGGCTCCTCCACAGTAGATGAAGTCTGTCTGCGGTTCATCCCTCCTGTCTGTCACCATGTCGTCCATTTCATTAGCTCTGAGGAAAAGAGGAGAAATATAAATGTCATATGGCATAACAAGTCACATTTTTAATACCTTTAATTACATGGTATATACATTTACATATCAAATGCAGAGGTGCAACTGTATTATGACATAATTGTGACATGTGAGCTGGCTTAAAGGCCGATACAGTTTATCAGCAGGGTCCAAGGGTTAAAGAGCAAGTTGTACATGCAAGTACAAGCTATGCTGTTATTTAAAGGACAGCAAATCATTTTAAAACACTTAAAAGTTTCCAGCCATTGTGTATACAGCTTTCAAGCCTGAGAAAGAACTCAGTGAGAGGGTGAAAAAAATAAAAATAAGTTGGCACTTAAATTTGGCTGACACGATTACTGCTAATTGTTTTGATGCCGAATAAAACAATTATTTCTCTATTGTATATAATATTTGTTTAGAGCGGTATTTATGAGCTATGCACACATATCAATGTAAAGCCATGATAATTTGACATATTTTAAATGTAGTTTGGTTTGACAGTAACATTAACGTTGACAATAGCTTAAATTAGTAAAATGCCAAAAATAAGAACGTCCTTTACCTTTTACTAACGGCAGAAAGATTACGATGACATGCTCCCCATTGATTTGTGTCTCCTGTTAGCTCAGCGCGAGGACTTCCTGCTTTTCACATTCCTGGATTCTGATTGGTCAGTTCAGCCGCCCCACAATGTCTTCTTTTTTTGTTTAAATGACGGTTACCATCCAACCTAGTTCTGCACTACTGCCCCCTACAGTCTGGGGAGTGAATGGGTAAATTAAAAGGGGACGGAAGGGTTAATTGATGCTTTAACTTGTTCAATATAAATAAAAACTAAAACTAAAATAAAAACATGCATATGTTGTGGAAAATGTTAAGTGAAGAGAAATAAATTATTTAAGAAACGATCTGATCATGTTATTCAATGCATTTTTTGTGACTGTTTTGAACAAGCTTGAGTACTAAATGACTTAATTTATATCGGATTTCTTGATTTTATTGCCAAATATTCAAAATCTGTTGCTGCTTCATAATGACATTTTAATTCCTAATCAACTATCTAGCTTCCTCTGTAAGGATATCGCACAGTTCCTGTTGTATATTCTAATGGCAGTGAGCAACATCCCTGAAATATCATATCAATGATTGTACCATAATATAAAGCACTAAAAAAAAAACAGTCAATCTTATAAAAAGAAGTAAGTTTACTGAACTTAATCCTAAAACAGATTCAACATAACTCCCAATGAATTAGACCAAACTCAAAAATGATTTTTGTGGTACTTTAGTTACATGAACTCATTTTTCGTATTAGGGCCACATTAAAGAAAAAAAATCAGAGGTTATGAGAATAAAGTTGTAATTTTACGAGAAAAGGGTTGTAAATAATAAAGTTGTAATTTACGACTTGATTCTCTGCGGCACTCGACCTGTGGCCTCGTGCTTACGACTGAATCACAGTGATGATATTTAGTACATCACTCCCTCATTTGATTTTGCTTAATTGTATGAAGGCAGAACAAAAGGCAGAGGGGACTCGAAAAAGCCACACACATGCAGTGAAGTTCAAAACCACAAACACTTTGTCAATGCAGGTTAAACGGTTTGTATATAAATGTCACACCATGTTTTAGATGAAACTTACAAATACTTCTAAATACTTATATATGTGGATTTCATTACATATATTAAAATCATGAAATATTTGTGTGTGCGTCAGAAATACATTTGTGAACCTTATTTATTTATATTTATACACATTTTTTTGTGTGCACTGTGTGCAATATTTTTTCTGAAAAGGGTCATTTGCATATAAATCCTCGAATATATTTGTGAATCCTTCTGTGTGCATTTATTCTTTTTGAGATTGATCTGGTTCCATATCAGCCTACATGAATCTGTACATGCACATTTGTTTGCATAAGTGTTGTTTTTTTTAATTTCCTAGACATGTCACCTTCTTTTAAAAACCTCATCAAGAGACAGAAGCTAAGCTAAGGTTAGCAGCAGCTTGGCACGCAGCCTCCGAAGCCCTGCTAAAGAGAGTCAGAGAAAGGATCCATTCTAGAAAGGATTCCTACAGAGATAAATCATTTTGTTAAAGTTAGATCCTTTTTCTTTTCTTTTTTTTTGCTGTGACAATGCTCTCTCTAAACCCACCAGACTCCACTGACAAAAACAATAATTTTAACTTGCAGAACACTGGAGTTACTGGTCTTTCCATGTCTCAATCAGCTTGTTTGTTTGTCTTATTGTGTGACTTTTGACTTTTAAACGGTTGGTTCAGATCTTACACAATATTTTCACAACACTAAATAACACACACTTACCGGTCAAAGCAAAGCTAGACCAGCAACTCCTATATTCTGTAAAATCGCAGTTTTTTAAATGGAGTCTGGTGGCGTTGAACAGATGGCTGTTTCTGGTTTCAGTAAGGATCTTCCTCTTTAACAAAAAGGTCTATCTCTGTAGGGATCCTCTCTGTAATGTAAGAATCAAACACACTCTCCTTTCATTCTGTTTTATTCTCACTTTACGCGATCTGAATAGAGAGGAAACAGTTTCACACAGAGGCACACTGATTGTTTGTGTGTCACAGGAGCTTCATGAGCGCTCACTGCACAGACTGGTTAGTTTCATTCTATTAGTTAAAAATACTGCTGAGAACAGACATGATAAGTAGATCAGGCAGGTGTGGAGCCTCGTGTGACTTCCAGCAGTCTGGTGATGATGTCAGAGTGTGTGGGGTGAAAGGTCAAACCGTCCACCTCCATGGCCAGGTTACCAGTCTTACCGCTTCTTATCCCAAAGTTTACCAGAGTGGCGAGGATCGACTCCTCCTGCCAGAGAGAGAGAGATTCATTTAGGTCCACAAACTGTTTCAAAGCTGTTTAACTGATGTTATGATTTTATGTGCAGCGTGTAACGTCAGAACTTTACTCTATTTTTAGCTCCATTTTTGTCTCCATCAACCCCTGAGGGAAATATTTGTCTCTTTTACTGCTAAATTCTCCAGTACGGAAACCTTACATCCATTGTGACAAAATATGTAACTTATATGAATAACAGAAACCAACATGTTCTGCTGTTTACATGATTTACATCTCAAAATTGATTATTAACATTGATTATTAAAATAGATTTTGAGAGGAGGTGAGGAAGCAGAAAGAGTGTCACCTTGTCCACAGACGGCAGGTTAGCAGTCCAGTCCTGGAGCTGCTCTTGGGGGGTTGTGAGTTCGAGTCCTTTCTTCAGGTATCTCTGGTGGGAGGGGCAGGTGTGGAGCAGGTAGAGCCCACAGGCCACAGCATATCCTCCCCAGTTAGACACCCCTGCAGGAGGGTGAGACGGCGGGGAGAGTTTGAGGAGGAATGTAAACCAAAGCAATGGAAAAGAAAGCTGAGGGTTGTGCAACATACAGTATGTAAGTATGTTTTTACTGTGTTGACTTATTTATTACTTTAAATGAGTCCAACACTTGTATATTAAAGTATATAAGTATATAAAGTTACTGTAATTCAAAACAGGAAACATTTTCACATAATAAAATGCTGCTGACAGTTTGGCAGGAGACGAGTACAAATTTAGCCAAAATACAAGCTGTTCTCACGTTGAAAAATATTCCTCGATTTGACATTAAACTTTGGTCAGTTAAGGACTTGTATGATCCCATTCTTAAATTTCTACCACTCTCCTTTGTGTGCAAAGTTATTATATATAAATGCATCAAAGACAAAAAGCCAAAGTTGTAATTTAGCTGAAGTCTAAAATAGCTGAATTTTAAACTGCCTTTAGTTTATAGTCATTGATTCATAAATGTACACATTTACACATACAACACTTCACCAATGCACTTTACAATTAAAGGGAAGACACAGGAAAATACATTTTGCAAGTAGCAAATTAGGCAGATAAAGTGTAAAGTAAACAACATTAAGATCATCAATAATAAGATTTGTTCTGATAAAAGATCAAATCTGAGTTAAAAAAACACATTTTTAAGGGATGTTTAAATAGATGTTGTCAGCAGTAAGAGTATAATCTGCAGTGTTTCCTTCGTACAGCTAGAACAGTGATTGTTAGTCCGTACCAGCAGTGATGGCGAAGTCAGCAGGAACATCACAGGCGATGAGACTCCCTTTGGGCATCAGACTCTCCACCTTTTCCTTCACCTTACCCATCCCCAACTCGTTACCTCCATCACCGATTCCTACAGACACACAGAGAGAAATATCTGCAAAGTTTCTGTAATAACATGGTTACTACAGTAATAAGGTTAAAAAAAAGGTAAAATAAGGACATAAATATAAAAACAATTAAATGTAATACGTGTTTCTGACCTGTCGTGATGATTCCTGGTATTTCTTTGGCAGCTATAAATAAGTTATCAATGGGATCCACCAGATGTTTGATGTTCACTCCTCTCATGTTGTAGTAGTTTCCATCCGTGGCTCGTCCACTGCGCTCTATCGCCACCAGGTGGTCGTACCTGGTAGCACACATTTCCACTTTAAATGCCTGATTATTTGTGGGGGATTTTTATGGCCCTTAAAACACTCAAACAGCTTAAACACAAACTTCTTCAGTACAAAACAAGAAACAAGCTGTGTTTGCTGCTCGGTACAAAGCTTTGACTTTTTGGTCCTTACTTTTTTCTGATCAATGCCAAACAAAACTCCTGTATCAGCCTACAGAGTCTCATGTTTTACCTGTACGTTTGTCTTTGTTTTTCATAAGAACCGGCTGTTAGACAGACATGAAAACATTTACAGCTGCACACTGGTCTGAATAACTGGGTGGGTTTGTCTTGGAGAGGAGGAGACCTCTGTGGATAATTCAGCTCCAGGTAAAACCCTGAACATGAGACTGAACGGTCTCTCTGACACTGTTTGTAAAGTTTACAGCCTGCCGTGCTGTTTATCCTGAACTGTTTAGTGTTCACTACGCAGCTACGAAAAATAAAGAAAAGTGCAGACAAATTTAAGGAGGGGAGCCCCAAGTGTAATCACTAACAGATATCTTTACCAACCATAGACTGAATAAAAACATGGCTGACATGACGGCTCCCTAAAAGTGAAGCCAAACCCTCTCTATCGCCCCCTGCTGACTGGCTGCAGTACAAGTCATAAAGCCCGCCTCCTCCATGTTAACAGAATCAACAAATCAAAACACATTTTCTCAAACATGGTTTCTGTCATTATAGTTAGTTCTTATCACGCTGATTATGTCCAAGTGTTGATTTTTCTGACAAGTTTTATTTTAATTAGTTATTTGATGCTATAAAAAGGGGGTGTGGCCTCATGATTGACAGCTCTGTTGACAACTGGGGCTCCTGCAGCGTTCTGTTCCCGAGTAGCAGAGTAGAGGAGGAACGGCGAGAGGAGACGTAACGAACACTAACACTACAGTCATTGAACTTTCCATAAGCGTGAATATCTGCTTCAGACCGACACAAGAAGCTGTTCTGCTGCAGGCTGAGCCCACCTGAGGGCTCCAACACGGCAAGGCCACCTGAGGGCTCCAACACAACAAGGACAGGGAAGGGGCGGCACGTCAATACTGCGGCTCTACAGCACACACTCTGGATACAAAATGAGCAGGATGGCAGCGCCCGCTCCAGGGGAGGGTTTCGGCTTCATTTTTGTACAAAAGGTGGAGATGTGTCGTCCATCTTCATATACAGTCATTAATACTATTCTAGAAAGCCTGTTGTGATATAAAATGTTCTTTAATTGTGTATTTTCCTTACTGCTAACCTGGGCTTGCTGGGGTCTCCATGATGACACAGGAAGTGCAGTGCAGAGTCTGGGCCGCTCTCTTCAAACGTGACCAATGGGACGGCACTCTTCAGCACACCTGAGGGTACAATTACTGAGTTATGACAGCAAAGTGCATGATATGATATGATGAAGGGTAATGGTTTCCTCTGATCTCCAAGAGATCTAAAACACTTAAATCTCTCCCACCGTTTCTCGCAGCTTCATCAATGATGGCCTGGTTCATGTCCACGGCTCTCCTGTCTGTCACCATCGTCACCTGTTTCCCCAGGGACAGCAGCATGGTTGCCATAGCGATGGCTCCTGGTGGGCCGTCAGTCTCATCAGGAGGGCTGAAAGGGAAACAGAAATAGTAATCATTAGTTTGTTTTAAGGTCCTGATCCAAACTTGACACTGCTTCCTGTTTCTGGTGATGTGACAGTTAAGGATGTTATTCTTCCACCTCTTTGAAATGTCAGACTCTCTGCTGATTCCCTGCTGCTCACTCCTCATGAGCAGCACTCACCTGTAAGATCCAGTTCTTTGGCTAGAAGCAAGTCATGCTCCATTGGCGTAATACTAAACATAGCCTCCACATAAGTCAGATAACTATGTGTTAAGTGTGTATGTGTTAGGCACCTGTGCATGAAGTGTGTGGGGAAGCCGGTTGTTATGGCAACAGAGGATGAGTGTGAGAGTGCCAGACAGGAGCGCAGAAGTTCATCCTGAACAAATAAAGCTCTGATACCTCGTTGGCCTGGAGACACAAAGTGACAAACTCACATCGACCTGCAGCATCGAGATGAAGAGGAAGCAAGAAAACACACGACCCCTGAACTCACCATCATCCTACATGTTGCTTATAACCATAGAGGCTACAGAGAGTGACAGGGTTATTATGGTCTACATAAATAGGTTCAAAATGTTTTGTTTCCCTCCACTGGTCACCTGGAGCAGCTACAAGGTGGCAAAAATGGACAATAAAAGTTGTCTTGTCCTCGGGTTAGCTTTACTAAAACTGGTTATACATTTGGGCTCGATTTGAAATATTTAGAAGTCTAAATTACTTAAAGGGACAAACCGTTTTGGAATTGCTCCAGGAGATTGTTTCAGCCAGCAGCCGTGAAACGGACTGTAATGGCTGCACTGTAATCCTCGGGGACAAATGCGCCTGATCAGTACATCCATGAAAGGTTCTTGGCTTTTTTTCCACTGACGGGCTCAGATTGTTATTCTAACCGCCTGACAACATTACAGAAAGGATCCCTACAGAGATAGACGTTTTTGTTAGAGAGGATGATGATTTTTTTAACCAGAAACAGCCTTTACACCGCTCTCTGCAAAGCCACCAAACTCCATTGACAAAAGCTGTTATTTTACCTCACAGAACAAAGGAGGTGCTGCTCTATCACTGACTGGATTAGTTATTTTGTTTGAGTTATTCTGTGCTTAAATATTGTGTTCGGTCACAACAAACCACTTAAAACACCAGAGTTAAACAATAACCCCCAAATAACCAAGGCAGCTGTGGACCAGCAACTCCTGTGGGGTTTTTTTTCAAGATTATTTTTTTGGCTTTATGTCTTTATTCATAGGACAGCTGAAGAGAGACAGGAAATGTGGGGAGCAGAGAGCGGGGGATGACATGCACCAAATGGATCGGCAGACCGGGAGTTGAACCTGCAATCAGTGCGACGAGGACTGTGGCCTCTGTACATGGGGCGCCTGCTCTACCAACTGAGCTCAACCAGCGCCCCCAACTCCTGTGTTCTGTGAGGTAGAATTACTGTTTTGTTAATGGAGTCTGGTGGCTTTGAAGAGAGCGATGTCACGGCTGATTCTGGTTTAAAAAAAACACTGTAGTTGTTGCCTGGTGTTTTTAAGGAGTGTTGCCAATAATCCATTACCTCCTTCATATCTTCTTCCTTTGTCCTCTGTTCCCTGTTTTATTTCTCTTTCTGAGACAGCTTGTTCACTTCTGACTGATTAAGGAATGTGCTTGAAGCATAATTACATTTAATTAGGACTGCCCTCAAAGCTTTGATTAGTCAAATCATCAGTCAAGGAGCTCCTGATTTGGTCATTTGAATCTTAACACTCTTGTTTTATGCTGTGTGATTTAACTAATAGTAACACAGGAAAGCAGAACAGCTGTAAAACTTACAAACGTTGTCTGCTCATAAAGCTCCAGAACCTCTTATATAATTTAAACCCAAACGACATCACTCTTTTCCAATGCTTACCTGGATCGTCTCCAATAATCGTCTCCAGCTGTCTGATTTTTGCCACGGCCCTCTTTGACGCCAAACTGTACAACAAGGGATTATGGGACACCAGAAAGCTGAGGGGGATCAGCTCAGGGTCTTGATCACAGGCGGAGGGGTCTACACCTCCGACAGGTATAGAAGGAGCGGAGTCTGGGACGTCAGTCAGTAACATGCAGCCTGGAGAGTGACTGAACGCCAGAGGAGGCTCTGGAAAGAGACAGAACAGGAAGTCTGAATGTTGATCCCTTCTTAGAGAAGATGATGTCATGAAGTGAATACAGAATGAGCCAATCAGATCGCTCACTGCTGCTGAGTATTGCCTCTACGGCGGTCACTCCGCAGGCCCAGAACACTGTGACGTCTCCGGGCTGCAGCTCCACTCGATCCCCGTAGTCTGGAGAGGAAACGTCCTGTATGCCCAGCAGAGCTACACACACATGATGACACGTTATGTACTGCTGAATTAAGATTACTATGCCCTGTGTGTGTGTGTGTGTGTGTGTGTGTGTGTGTGTGTGTGTGTGTACCTGGGTCTCCTATGTGCACAGGAGCTCCATGTGCCAGCCGGTTGAGGTGGGTTATCTCCACAGCTGCATCCAACATGGCAGCTGGAACAGGACCCATAGTGACCACTAGAGGGCAGCTGAACACTCCTGCAGGACTACAGGGAACTGCAGTCTGCACACACACACACACACACACACACACACACACACAGTTTTATTTTACTTCTGAAAATCTATAAGCCATCTGCATACATTTCTCTCTCTGTTCATGTCAGTGGTTTTCAAACCTTTTCACATCAACGACCCTGAACTCCCCCATTAGACCACAGAGCCACATTAAATAAGATTTGTTTTCCCATCTAACAGGATGTTTCCTTCCTATGTATGTTCCTCGGCTGTGTTCAGAGAGAAAGCAAGGTGAATTTTTGCATCACGTTACCTGTGAGAGTTTAATTGCAGGATCATTTGTCATTGTTTGGTTGAAACACACCCAGCAAATATTTGATATAAAGCCGAACACTGTCATCACCCAGAGGTGCACACAGCTTGGATAATTTCGCCCCCTTCTCCTTGAGCAGTGTCTAGATGAACTTTTCTGCTGCTGCCAGCTACTTGAGGCTGACCAGTGCCCAGTTTGATGGGCTGATAGCTAGGATCAGGCTCAATTTTGGAACCCATTGGCTATCATCTGATTACATTTTTACTCTAGGAGCAACGGTGAACATGTCTAGCGTGTCCGGTTTAGCTAACGGTTAGCGATAACCAGCTTCCAGCCAAGACTTCCTTCTCCGTGCGCTGCAATGTTTACAGTCCAGTCAGCAGCTCGAGAAGCGACCGTGTGTTCAGATCAAAGTGAAGTGAAATTCTCCCTCCAGATGTGTCTGCTAAATAAACGCTGTCATCTCTCGGTTCGTTCCATCCCCCGGAGGAGCGCCCGTTCATCTGTCTGTGCTGAGTCTCAGTTTCACTGTAAACTGTAAGTTACACAGAGGCTGCACTCTGGCTTACTGCAGCGGGATGAAGCCCAAACAGAAACAGATTTTCTTGTGATCGACTTTAATTAACGGCTCTTCAGTTTGCTGAAATAAAAAAATCACGATGCAGATTAGGAACAACATGAAGCTTTGTCAGGTCTGTCCTCAAGAGGAGAAGAACACTACTTTAACATGAGACGTTTGTTGAACGGAGGGCGGATCGATCGTTTCTGACGCATTCAAGGAAGTTGGGAAATCTAAATGCTGGATGGCTTTCGTGACGCAGCGTCAAAGGAATTTGTCTCAAGTTGAATTTTTGATCTAGAACAGATTGTTGCTAAACTTGCTGCAGATGTTTATAGAGATTATAGAGATTACGATGGATTACGTTCCGCCTGCTTTTGCTCTCCACACGGACTGTTTTTCCTACATACGCCGCAGCCTGCTAATACGTGATTGGTCAATACTACTCGGACGACAAGCATAGTACAAACGTAAAATATTTTCTTCACTTTAGGTCCAAACACTCCTTTACAGAAAGCAACGAGACCCAAGACCACATTAAGATTGATTCATAGTGATGATAACTTTTTACATGATAAATGAATTGGTCTAATGAATAAAAAATAATCATGATAACATCCAAGTTATTTTTTCAGTTAAAAAAATACAAATTTGATGGAATCCAGCTTCTTACAGGCAAATATTTAGCTTCTTTTCTTTGTTTAACATTAATTTAATGAATGTTTTTGGTGGTTTGAACTGTTTGTCAGACAAAACAAGACATGTACATGTGTCATCCTGGAATTTTTCACTCTTTTCATCTCATTTTAAAGACCACATGTTAAATACATTAATTAATCTGCACATTTCATAATAAGAATAATCTTTTGTTGCAGCTCTGATGTAGATCTCAGCTCCATAAAGAAAAGGAGACACTCTACTTCTGCTTGTATTTTATACCTGTCACCACCTGTTAACCATGTGGCTTTTTCCACGTGTGGATTCAATCCCCAGCAAATTCCCCACAGCATATTTAAAGAGTCTATATCATCATGCCAAGCTAACTAAACCATGGTTATTATAATTTGTCAAAGACAAACACTTGAATTAGACAGGAATGTTCCACAAACCAGCTATAGTTCTATGTTAATGTTTACAGTTAATTTAGTCCACACACCAGCTTTGTGTGTATTTGAAGCGTACCCTGAACATGCTGACGTTTGTGCCCTGCTCCACGTTCCTCACAGGGACTCCAGCCTTCTTCAGTTTGCCCTCAGTGCCAAAACTGCAGCCCTGATAGAAACACACCATGTCTGACCACCGAGCGAGACGCTCAGCCGGCTGCTCGGATCCGATCCTGTGAGCAGAACAAAAAGATAAAGAGTGAAAACATGAACCAGAGTCAAAGTCAAGATGTTGTGATTTAGACTTGAAGCCATTAAATATAATAACCGTGTTAAACACTTCTTTTGCTTTCTGGTACAGCTGAAGAAATGCTGCACAATGTAATGCCAGTGCTTCTCTGTCACATCATCATCACTCACTACATGATGGCTGCTTTGCACAAATATCTCAGCTCACACAGCATCCACATTTATACATATTATATTTGATCAAAATGCTACACAACACGAGATAATAACCCATCCGAGTCCGACCCAAATATGCAAAAGTTGTATTATAACCATTAGTAGTAGTAGTATATTTATTGTTTATTATCTGTAACAGCAAATTTCCCCCAGTGTAGGATCAATAAAGGTTATCTTATCCTGTCTGTCTGTCTGTCTGTCTGTCTTTGTATAAATACCTGGTCTGAGCGCTGTAACTCTGCAGACTGGAGACTGTTTTCACCATCCGGCCCTCCTCATACACACAGTACTGAGAAACATCCGTCCTGAACACACAGAGAGACAAACAGATAAAACAGATACAGTCAGCAAGAGTAAATGGAAGCACAGGGGTGAGATAATGCCTGAAGAAATATATATAAATCAACATTTGCTTATATTATTCAGATTTAATATTAAGTAAAGTTGGATGTATGACAACACGTCTGCATTAGTAGGTCTACATTAATAACATTAAGTGTTATGTCAGTGTCGTACATTTGATTGGTTTAAATCTACATATTAAGAGTAGGGGTGCTACTACAGACATTACGGTAAAATGTGAACAGCTTTACAAAATCATTGGCGGACACAAACAGGAGCTGCAGCAACACAGAGTCATAAACATCAACTAAAACTCAGTTAATGTAAAATCTGCTCAGATTGGTTTATACAGAGCTGAAACATTCAAGTGACTGTGGAAAATCGTTCATCACAAAGAATAATAAGATTCACTTTAAAGATATAATTTCTAAGATTTTCATGTAAATAAACATCTGTTAAGTTTCTATCTCTCGCCAAATGAGGTAACACAATGGTGACTGAGCCTATGGCCCACTGATGAAAGCCTTTGTAATTGTAGTATTACACACTGGGTGTCTGGTGCGACTTTAGTGGAAAAAATCACAAGCAGCGCCCAGTTAGTGACGCGTTTTCCATCACCCAGCAGTGGTTGGTCTGCCAGAGAGGGTAGGCGGAGCTAAGCGGCTGCTTTTCCGCTCTCTGCAAGTGTTGCGAGTAAACAGTAATCTACTATGGCTGAACAAACAAAGAAAAAATGGATGACTACAGATACAACTTCAACAAGAAGTGAAAATCCAAAGAAGAAGAAACAAACTCGACGCTCAGATGAAGCAAACAGTCTGAAAAGGAAAGCGACCGTCAGCCAGGAAAATCAAGAGTTACAACCGGAGCCAACCGTGGACGTCACACATGCAACACTGTCTGGTTATCTGCGAAGTGTTACTGTTTATCGCCATAGGTGCCGCCAAAGAGAACTAAACTGAGATCTTTGAGATTACAACTTTAAAGTTGCTTAAAATACCTGACAATTTGGCTTTTTGGACAGTGAACAGGACTGCACGGTGCTGCAGTGGTTAACGCTGTCGCCTCACAGCTTGAGGGTTCCTAGTTCAAATCCTTGTACAGACGTAGTGGGCCTTTCTGTGTGGAGCCTGCATGTCCTCCCCGTGCATGCGTGGGTTCCCTCCAGGTACTCCGGCTTCCTCCCACAGTCCAAAGACATGCTCGTTAGGTTCATTGGTGACTCTAAATTGCCCGTAGGTGTAAATATGAGCGTGAAAGACTGTGTGTCTCTGTGTGTCAGCCCTGTGATTGACTGGCGATCTGTCCAGGTGTAACCCCGCCTCTTGCCCAGTGACAGCTGGGATAGCATCAAGCCCGCCCGTGACCCTGAACAGGATAAGTGGTATAGATAATGGATGGATGTTGGGAAGTTGATCAGTGTGTGTGTGCGTGTGTGTCTACCTGATGTCGACATGTTTAGCGAGAGGCAGACAGGAAGTCTCTCCTGGTTGGCTGCGATAAAGGAGCGGCAGGGGGGCAGGATTTTTACGACAGAAGTCATCAAAGTCATCGGCCAGATGATTGGGCAGGATGATGACATTAGACTGCTGGTAACCTGACACACACACACACACACACACACACACACTCCAGTATAAGATTCTTCTTGTCCTTAACAGACCGACAGTGTGACACAACTTTTCTACATAAAACATATGTGATGTTACATTTTATAATATATCAAGAGTCAACAGAAAACTCTTGGCAGTCATAAGACCTGTAAAGCTACAAGAAGCAAAAATTTAAATATAACCAGCAGCTATTCTAAACGTGATTGGACAACAATGCAACTGTTATCAATGCCTTAAATACCAATTTTCAAAGCCATGATTACATGTGAATATTATTCAGCCATATTAACAAACCCCAGTTAATATAATGCCTGATGGAAATAGTGATTATCTCTGCAGAAAACCTGTCAAGTTGACCTATAAGTTGACTTTTCTCCAGCTCGATGGTTAAGAAAAAACAACCATCAACTAAATAGTTTGATCTGAAGTTTGGAATTATGGTTGGTAAAATCAGACCTGTAGTTTAATTCATAGAAAATATTCCCAAATCACCACAAATCCTATTTTTACATCAGATCGTTCCACCCTGGGTTTCTATACGATTAAAAGATTATATTGATGTTGCTGCAGCTTTTATGCAAAGCAAATAACAATACTTCAATCATGTCGATAAAACACAATAAAATTCAAGAACCTTTCAAGTCCATAAATTGTGCATGCACGGTTCCAGTGTCTCCTGCAGCCCTGCAGGTGATCGGTTCTTACCGTCAGCTAATCCAGACGTGGTTTTTATTCTGGGATCCTCCTTCCTGATCAACAGCCTCAACTCAGCAGGGCTCAGAGACTTTAAATGGTCCGACTGCTCCATCACAGACCTCACCACAACTTCTGTAAACTTCTCAAACTAATACTACGACTGCTCTTTCCTGTTCTGCTGTCAAACTGGTTCGTGCAAACTCTCAGGTCTGAGGACGCGAGCAGTTCTGTCGATTAAACGGTAGAGGAGGCGGAGCCGCTCTTTACTGTCGTACTGAGAGCGGGGGAAGAGGAGTTGATATAATTTGGTCAAACTCTACCAATCAAATCCTTTGAACTACTCCGAACTAACAACGCCCCTTAAATTATGTGAGGTTCTTTAATCTTATGCGCAAAAAAAAGTATGTCATGTGTGCTATGTACCATAGACTGTTTAAAATATGTTACCTCCTTTGTCACCTTTATTCTGCATGCCATGTTTGTCTGTTTCAATGCAATTTCACTGTTAGAAAATGTACTTCATGCTTTGCACAGTACAGCAAGGAGGAGGAATGTGGGGAGGTCCCTCTGTGGTTAAACTGCGGTACTACTCTGTGACCTGAACTGGAACACAGGAAATCATACAGAAAAATATTTCTCACCTACAGTTAACTTCACATGGTGAGGCCTATATGTTACTTGCAACTCAAAGCCATCTTTCCAGATCTTTCTCCTCTTGTAGAAACAACATTATCCACCAGCCCTCAGTAATCCACAAAAACAAGGTTGGTTCTCCAACAGATGTGATTTTATTCTTTAACAATTCAGCTTTCCAGTGTTTTGCAGGTGCAAAAGTGGGTCACCTTGCTTAGCCTGCTGCCACTGTGACCCGGCCCCCCGGAAAAGCGGAAGAAAATAGATGGATGGATTCTTTATATTTTCTTTATATAAACTAACATCAGGTTACAGAAAATGAGCAATTGCAAGTTTGCATATTGCATATTACAACATCGCATATATTTGAATTTACGTATAAATCAACATCTCACTAGTTTCTTTAAGAAAACCAATCTACATTTTCTACTGAAATTAATGTATTACTTTGTGGTGTATTAATTCAATGAAGACATTTTGAGACAGTGTGACACAAACATTTGTATTCAGCATTGTTTAATTGAACACCATCACAGAACTAACTTACATGCAAACATTAGTCAGTCGCAATTGTACGGTACGATATACTTCCTATGAATTATATAATTCATTAAGTTGACATGAATTTTACATAACGATAACTTGTATTTCATGCAGGTTAAAACACATTAAAACATTTTTGACAACAAACAAAAGGTCATTTTTTCACGCACACTATAAATTTGGTCACCCATATAGAAAACACCATCAGCAGAGGCACGAGTTACTGCCTGGATTGCGTCGGCCACTCGCTGAAAGACTTCCAAAGGAAGGGTAAAGGAATTTCAATGTCCATCTTTTTATTGCTCACTCTGATGTAGGGTGCTGTGCTCTGAGACGTCCTCCTCAATAAATCTACACCTTCATTAAGTCCTCCGTACAGATGTGACTGCAGAATATCGATGACCTCCTTGGTATCATTATTGACACGCTCCATATTTAAATAATTATAGGCGTCCTGAATCTTCATTTTGGTTAGATCTTTATACTCAGCCACAAGTCCCTTTGCCTTCTCTATGTGTTGTTTTGAAGACTGCAGAACCTTTGCATGGATGGCATCAACCTGAGAAGCAATATCAACATTTTCATCTCTAAGATAATTTATTAAATTCTCGGCTTTTTCAGCAATCGCCTGCATGAGGTTATTAACTGTCTTTTGAAGGAATTGAAACCCCCTGCGCACTGACTGTCTAATTTGGTCATATACAGCTCTGGCAGAAGACTTCAGCCAATCCATGATTGCATTACCATTAACAACGACTTCAGTTCCAGGTATAGTGAACTCAATAGCTCTGATGTATCTAAAAATCTTCTCCATGAGGCTGGCGAACCTTTGGATTGCCCTGTCAGTGGCTCTGGATACAGACCTACGAGCTCGCTGGAACATCTCCAGGCCTGAGAGCCGCTCTTCAAAGCTGGGCACCGGAAACTTTAACTCGCTTAAGAACTGTGTGACTGCATCTAGCAAATCATAAACCTTCTCTTCACTGCGTCTCAACACGTGCCTAGCCTCATGAGCCAACCTGTCCATAACATCCTGTACACTAAAGGACATCCAGCTGTCAGACGCCTTCCTGTACATGTCTTTTCCTTGGTCACCAATTTGTTTGATTGAACTCTGCAGTGTGTTAAAAGATAAAGGAACCTCATGATAGGCTCTCTCTATGAGGTTGGAAACTGTGTTTTTCAGCTTTATGACACCACGGTTGAGATCGAAACCAAAGTGAGCGGTGTGATACTTGTTAATGAACTTAAGAACAGCATCTGTCATAGCGGGAATCCTTTCCTTGGTCCCCTCCATCACATCCTGGAGGAAGTCCCAGTTCCATGACATCTGGAAGATCAACTTCTGAGAGTTCTTCAGAGTGGCTTTGCCTGTTAAAAGATCAGTATCCTTTTCGGGGGTAGACTGAAGTAGAGGAAAAGAAATGGAGAATCATTACAGTTAAAAAAGTTGAAGTTGCACTATGTAGCATTGGTATAAAAAACAGTTTTCTGTAGATGAGACTTTAATCCTAGTCTTACCAGGTAGCGACTAAACAGTTTTCCGTACAGCTGTGACGCAGACCTCCGCTGTACATGCAATCCAAGGAAACCAGATGAAGGGGAAGACATGGATGCAGTGAAGCCATCTTTGCGGGAAGCAAAGCGGAAGTTCACATCAGCAAATGTTCGGCTGGTGACGTCAACATTAAGGGTATGACGCGATTCCCTTTAAAAC
This sequence comes from Semicossyphus pulcher, assembly GCF_022749685.1. Classification (NCBI taxonomy): domain Eukaryota; kingdom Metazoa; phylum Chordata; class Actinopteri; order Labriformes; family Labridae; genus Semicossyphus; species Semicossyphus pulcher. The sequence goes on along the minus strand of NW_027211648.1, from coordinate 29,013,197 downwards.
AGAGAAACAGTTGTCAGTAGAGTTATATTAGGACGCATCTTTGGTCAATTCATGAGAAATTCATGTTCAAAACTGCAGAAAGTTTGCATGTGGGTAACAAAACTTACATTGAATCCGTCTGAGGGGCTTGGCGCTTCATCCTGGGAAAAGTAATTGCCATATTTGTGTTATATTAGGTTCATTTATCTTGCTTCGCAAAGTTTCTATGTCTTAACCAAAATTCCATCATCACATTTACACAGGAAACAAATATACATCCATTATCTATACCGCTTATCCCGTTCAGGGTCTCTGGGAGGCTGGAGCCAATCCCAGCTATCATTGGACGAGAGGCGGGGTTACACCTGGACTGATCGGCAGTCAATCACAGGACTGTACCCGCAGAGAACCCATAAATGGAGAACGTGCAAACTCCAAACTACAGAAAGGCCCTCTTCGTCTGAACCGGGGTTAGAACTACAGGAACCTTCTAGCTGTGAGGCTACGGCGCTAACCACCAGGCAGCCCACAAATATACAGAATAGTCTGACTGGAAATCAAGATGAGTGGAAGCCCATTTCCACCAACAAAAAAGTTTAAGTTGTAAGTCAAAATTTGTAGTTTATAGTTTCTTTATATTATGGTTAACTTTCTTTTGAGACATTATCATCACTTAAGACTTAAGCTAAAACATGTAGACTTCCAATCTAGTCGGTTGGCTGACGGTGCAAAAATATTCAGGAAACATTTACCTGAGGTTTTGTGTGAAAACATGTTGCCAGTCGACAGCAACGTCACTGTGAATCAAGTTGCACTTCCCATTTAAGCTGAAGTGTCCATCATCAAATCCCAGGGTTGCACTGGCTGAGGGGACATAAAGGATAAAGGATTATATATTTAATTGTGTTTTACATGTACTAATACAAAATAGTCTTATGAATTAAATTAGAGTTTGTGCCAGTCTTACCAGAGAGTTTATATTCCAAGAAGATCATGGTGGAAGTACAGATGGAATTCAGCGAAGTCAAGAGGCTAGAGTCCCTTTTCTCCAGGTCGGCAGTTGTTGACACATTATAAATGGGGGAGGAAAGTTTGAGAGTGGCCCTGAGGGCTCCGAAAGCTGGGATAAACACACCCGAAGGCAGATGTAGGGCGATCTCAGGGATGTCAATTTTTTGCTCTGGAATGACGATTGTTGGAAGCTCAAAGTTTGAAATCTGGTTTGTGATTTCATTCAGGCTGATTGTGTGCACTCCAATGGTAAAGGACTTTGGTAGTGTGAAAGACGAGACTGTGATTTCATATTGTGGCATCTTGAATGAAAGGAAGGACATTTTCCCCTGCAGATACTCGGTGTCAACATCGTAGCTGGGCACTGATATTATTGGCAAGCCAGGTAGCATGATTTCAAAGGCTGTCGTGGTGATCACCTTAGGGATATTAAGATTCTTTGGATCAATTGTGAAGGGTTCCACATGCAAGCTTGTAAATGGCACATCAAAGGCTGGCACTGAGATTACAGGAGGGAAAGTCAGATGATTGGGGACATCAGGGTTTTCAAGTCGCATATCTATGTTCTTCAAGGAGTTTGGAATTTCTTTTACCCATGAAGGTACTGCAATGCGAATCTCAGGGATGCTAAAAGTGACGCCGTTTTCAAATATTTTGGATGGTATTGAATACTCATAGCCATCTGAGGTTTTTGTGTATACAATGCTGGAGGAGATGTTAAGGAACTGCAAGTCGTCCATATTTGTGACCTGGTCGAACTTGAGCACATCCCAGAGTGTCTTCTGATATACAGGAATCTTAACTGACTTCAAGAAAGCTAGGTGACCTTCTACTGAGCCGGTCAAGTCCATTTGTACCTCCGATTCATCATTGGACACGAGTAAATCACAAGCATGAATGAGAGATGCCAGCTGTTCCTTTCCACTCCAGGTGAAAGACTGCTTCTCTGAGGTGATGTCAAGGTTGATGTTCTGAATGAGTCCAGCATGACCCAAGCTACTTGGCTGACTGACATCAATGTTCAAGGTAGTCTTCATGGTTGTTAAAGGAACAAAATCGAGTTCTCCTTCTACAGTGTGCTTTCCATTTGTGTTGAAAGATGCCAAATCAACATTGTTATTACTTTTGTAACCGACTTTAGCAAACAAACGTCGCAAGGAGACCTCAAGAGCCAAGATTTCAATCAAGTCAAAATGGTAGATGTTGTTTGAACTTCTTTTCTGTTTCTCTTGTTTGTCAATGGATGAGTCTAAGGCAGTCTTGACAGTGGAACGCAGGCCATTGGCATTAAGGTAGAAATCTGCCTCATTTTCTAGATTTCCAGCCAAGGTACAACTGTCCATTATGGTTATTTCTGACGTTCCTTTGGTGGCGGTCTCCATCGACACATAGGAAGAAAGTGCTTCCAATACCCATCTAATATCAAGGATTCCTTTGCCTACTGATTCAATGACAGGAATGTTAAACATGTATTTTATGTTTTTCTTGGAAACAACATTTGGCTTGGTATTGGTATTCCCCGTGAGTTCCTGATTGAATTCTAGATTGAGGAAGGGTAGATAGATTTTTGCCGTGTTGGCTACAGAAGCTTCCATGCTCCTTCTCGTGAGACTAACAGCACATTCATGACTTGCCTCCATATTGCTATGTTGCAGAGACACAGTGGTGGCTAGTTTTATTCCTCTCTTCCTTGTCAAACTGGTGGTGCCATCAATTTTCCCATTCAAAATGTCAAACACAGACGTAGAGAAAGCACTGAACCGAGCAACAACATCAGGCTGGCTGTAGAGGCCAGCATTAGCACTTAAGTTAATTACAGTGGATTTGAAGGAGAAGTCATAGGTCATGTTACCCATGGCTGGGATCACAATTTTGTTCTGAATGGCTGGTAGTGTGAAAGTGGGCAGCCTTATTTCATTCAAAGTTTCTGGAACGTGGATGACCAGCAGCTCCAAGGACGGTAACACAAGCGTATATGATGGCACAGAGAAACCAAGTGCTGGAATTTTGAAGCTTGGTGTGCTGACTTCCTTGGGAACAAAGTAGCTAAAGGCCGGCATCTCAGCACTGAAGGCAGATACCTCAATATTTAATATCGGTATTTTGTATCCTGGCACAGTGAAGATTCTAGGAGGCATGCTGGAGGTGTCGATTTTGTGTTTGATATACCGTGACTTTGCTTGGTTGTATGAATCTTTTAGAAGTGCAACTACTTTGTCTCTGCACTGTTCAAACTGAACCTGGATGATGTTGGCATTATCACTGATTGCGTTGTATATCGGCTCAAGGTGTAATTCGAAGTTGTGCACATCTGGGTTCTTGTAGTAATGAAGCTTCAGATTCATATCGAATGACTGTTGAGGAGTGGTAAGCAAGGTTTTTAATCCAGAATGTTCCCACAGTGAGAGGTCTCTGACCTCAGGGGTTGTCATATCAAGATGAGGTATGTTTATCTCTGGAATAGAGAGAGGAACAGTCAAAAAGTCCAGATTAGCCTCTCCGCTGGCTGATGAGTGTAAGAAGATGTCCATTTCATTGTTTTCTGCGGTAAAGTTGTGATTGTACTTGTATTGGTTGAATCTTGCCAAAGCAAACCAACAAGCACGCTGTTTCTCAGAGTTTAGTATGACACCATAATCATGCTGGAGATCCACCTTCCCAGTGAGTTTCAGGGGGAAGAACATCTTTGAGTTCACTTTATTCTTAACATCGAGCTCAATTTCAAATGGATGGGCCATGAATTCCAGTGAGTTGGCCATGAATCCAGTCAGGCCTTCAGTAAATTCAGCATCGTGAGAAGCTGTCAGTGCAACTTTCAAGTCCCCGATATTGGCCTCTCCATTTAAAGTCATAACGCTCTTCTTGATAAATGGTAATTCAGTTTCACATTTTGCTTCAACGGTGATATGGCTCAAGATAACTGATTCGGCAGTCATCGTTTTCTTCGATTTTAAGGCTTTACAATCTGTTTCTTCAGAAAAAGTTAACTTGGCAGTGTTAAAATCTACATTGAATTCTATATTGCTTTTGTGTGTACCTTCATCAGAGTACTCCAGAATGAACCACTTTCCATTACCAGTTGTTTCACCAGTCACAGTAACTCTGCCAGATTCCACTGTTGCTGCTATACTCTGTTTCATAGATGCCAGACTTGAGATCTCAGCTGAGGGAATGCCCAAGATATGTTCGTAGGTCGTGTCTACGGCTGCAGATATTTCACTGTTCAAGTTTAGTGCCATACTGTTGACTAATTCTGCTGTGTATATTTTCGTTGTGGCCCTGGTAATAGTCCTGGCGGAGGCCTCAGCAGAAGGGCCAGTGAGTGTCAAGGATCCTTCGTGATCAATGGAGAAGGCCATATGTGTAGCTTTCACTTTTTCTGTGAATATCAACTTCTTCATTCTGGGAGCTTCCAACTGAGCAGTGGCTTCAAAGGTGTATTCGAGGGGCTCAATGGTTGATTTGGCTTCAGAAGTAATAGTGGCTGTAAACTGTGGGTTTTTCGGTGCAGACGTTGAGTTCTCAATCCTCCCTATGGTAGCAAGAGTGTAAAAAGGGGAGTTGACATTAAATTCCCCGTGGAGTTTGCCAAAAACTGGGATACAAATGTCATTGGGAACCTCAGGGAATTCAATGTCTGGAATTGGAAGCATTGTAATTTCAAAGTTCTCCAGATTCAATTTGGGGATGGTGATTGCGGGAAATTTGATCTCTGAAAGAGTTATCTCTGGGAAGGTGAGATCTGGTAGCATAGATAGGTAAAGAACTTTTAGGTCACCAAAGATTTCCTCTGGGTCAGGCATTTGAATCTCAAATTCTCTTAAGTTGTCAATGATTTCAACTATCTTTGCTTTTATTTCATCAAAGTTTATTGTAAAGCCAGGAATATTGTAGGAGTTAAGGATGGTGAACTCAGGGATTGAAATTTGAGCCGGGATGCTGATCTCCTGCAGTTTGTTCAGGTTGATTGAAAATGCTGGAATGACAAGGTCAGTGAGAGGCACGGTAAAAGCAGGGACTTCAATCTCAGCTTTTTTCAGCACACCCAGGGCTGTATCTACAGCTTGCTTCATCTGGTTGATGATGTCATTTTCCTTAGCCACTTTTCTGATCTTCTCTATCAGTTGGTCTAACCGCGCAGAAATGAAGGCAACCATATTAGTGTAGGACTCGCTTGCTCTTTGGAGGTAAATGTACATTTCGTTTCTGATATCCATGTCAAAGATTCGCTGTCTCATGTCCTCAAGCATATCCTTTACTTTCATCTTGATGTCATTGTAAAAAGTAGTGTCAAGCACATCTTTCAGTTTCCTTAGAACGTCGGCCACCTTCGTGTTTTTGAGTCCTTCCAGATATGTAAAGATAGAACTCTGAATATCTCTGAAAAATTCCCTAACCGCCTCAATTTTCGGCACAATCTCATATGTTTTAATCTGCTCATTAATATAGTTTGTTAGTTCAGCAATCTTCCTGTTGGTCTCATCAACAAATGCATTGTAGTCAAATTCCTTCATTGACTTGAGCATTGAAGAAATGCTGTCATTAAGGTCATCAATGCTCTTCTTAAAGTCAAGTTCTCTGAGCTGGCTTGTCACACTGTGCAGAAGTTTCATGAGTTTATCATAAACAGATTCCAAGTTGATGGATTTCAGGGCATCTACCATTGACTGCACAGTCTCATCAATCTTGAATTCCTTAATGAGAATCAACACCTGATCCATTAATGCTTTAAATCTATCATCAAGCTTGTATTTTAAAAGTAGGTCCCTGATGTAAGAATACACTGTGTTCAGTTTGTTGGGGATATCATATTCGTCAATCCAATTGACAATAACGTCATTCATGGACTCAAGAACTTTTGGTATTTCTAAAGAGGAGATTTTAGATGATAGCCTCTCAGCATACATGGCAAAATCAATTGAGAGCAGGTAGTTCTTTACATCTTGGAAAAACATGTTGACATCTAAGTTTTCAATGGACTGTTTCATTTCAGACAGCGTGTCCTTGATTTTCTCCAAAATTCCATATTTAGAATCGAGCTCTTGCAGCCACGCGGCACTGTTCTCTGAGAGCTTCTGTAAATCAATCTGGCTGATGATGTCCTCAATGGCATTAAGTACTTTGACAAGCGACTCCTTGATTTTATACTTATCATCAAACACCTGAAGCTGGTTTTCAATCAGTGAAAGTACATTTGTTATCTTCTTAGTTAGGTGTCCACCCATGATGTAGTCTTCGACTCTCAGGATGAGGCCTTTAATTTGGTCAACAATGTCCAGTAACGTATTCTCCAAGTTCTTTTTCAAGTCATTCATAGCAAGCTCCAAGTCATCCATTGTTATTGCAAACTCATCAATCAAATAATCAAGTTTTGCTTTCACTTGATTCACTTTATTATCCAAGTCTATGTCTCGCATGAAGCCACTCACTTGCGATGGTAGCCGCTCTAACACGGCTCTGAAGTCTGTGATAAGCACATCAATATCTAAATTTTTGATGTTTTGTTGAAACAATTCTAAAGCTTGAACAAGTGTGTTTTTGAGCTGCTCAAAGGCAGCAGGGAAGCTCTCGATGAATGGGATCTCAATGATATGACAGTCGCCACTCTTGTCATACTTTAGGAAACCAGAGATACTGAAGTTTTGTAACTCGGGTGGTGATCTCTTTTCCCTCCCTAGTTTGCTGAAAACGTCTGTTACCAATGCTCCTAAAAACTCAAATCCATTCTTTTCAGGATTGTTGTAAGTATTAATGTGCTGTTCATAAGAATTGTCATTCAGGTTAGATTTTAATTTCCATGTCAGAAATTGGTCACTTGGTGTCAGTAGGACTTCATATTTGTTTTCTAATTTAGTGGAAGACCACGTACGACCACTTGGAAACTTGTGTGTGGTTGAAACTCGGCTGTCATGTGAGTGTGCAAGAGCAAGGGGCTCAGCTTTCACCAACAACTTGCTGTACAGTTGTCCAGAGTGCTTCCCGTGCAGATGTATCTCCCCGTCACTGTTGACAAGAGCATCAATAGTCAGGCTAAAAGGCAGCGCCATGGTGCGAATGGTGCTGTCAAAGCGCAGAGGCTCAGAATTCATTCTTGCTTCACAGTTTGACGTGGAGGAAAGTCCGGCAAATTCAAGTTCACAGTTGTTACTTAGCTGTGCATCCATTATATTTCCAGACGTGCTGTATTTAATTTTACCAGCCAAATTGTCATAGCTGAGTTCATAGGTGTTTTTAATGTGGTTTTCTTCTCCGTAGGCTCCCTTCAAACTTCCACTCAGATCCACCTTAATTGGCTCAAGCTTCATGTGGCCTTCGTTGTTCAAACTGGCATCATAAAACTTTAAGTCATTTGTCATATCAAAGGACATTACAAATGGCTTCATATCAACCATGGTGTCTTGCTTGTAGTAAACATCTTCACAGATGAAGTTGTTACTCTTGGAACGAAGGCCAAGTGTCCACAGAGTGAGGGTCAGCGAGTGGCTATTTTCTGTACTCATCTGCCTCATTCTTCCCATGACATCGCTAGTAAAGGTCAGACCATTTCGGTTAAGTAACATATTCATGTTGTTTTTTGTGTTTGCATCATATGCATGGCCCTTCAGAACACCATTCAAAGATGCTTCCTCAGCTGTAATTTTACCCTCGATGTTCAGCTCTCCTCTGCTCTCATCTGCCATTGCTTTGGTCATGGAGGACAGGGCTGCTCCGTTGTTGTTTATGAAACCTTCAAAGATATTCTCCAACGTGATAGGGCTGCACTGAATGCCGTTCGTTCCGCTTGTGGTCAGACCATTTCTGTTAACCGTTACAGTAGCTTTGTGTAATCCACGACCTGTGTCCGAGGTGAGGGAACCTTCAGAGTTTAGCTCAAGTCCATTTGAATCCAGGGATCCAGTTATGAGTGAGTATGCCCTATTTTTGTCATCATCGGCCTGCGACTCAATTCTAAGGATGGCCATATCGCGTGACACACCAAGCTCAACTTTGTTAGTGAGTGATTTACCCATGGCTGTGGTGACGCTGTTGCACTTCAGGGTTAGTTGTGAGTTTTTGTACTTAAGCTCTGCTACATGCTTGAGGACATCATCTAGGGCATTGGTTTTGGAAATGATGTTCAACTCAGAGTTTGCATAGACTCCTTGGATCATGTTGTGGACTTGGATGAATGGTGAGTTGAAGTGTAGTGTGGACTCTCCTCTTCCCTCTCCATCTAGAGGACGCAGGTTGTAGCTGTTGGTGTAGGAGGTATTGGCAACCAACAAACCTACTTTGAGTGATCCATCCACGGTGCCATCTCCATGGATTTCATCTGAATCTACAGTGGATGTGGACTGAGCAGAGTAGTAGAGAGTGGCATGCAGGCCCACTGGACTAAAGACTTCTATCTTATAGTTGGCTCTTGCATTCATTTTGTTTGTTACTCTGATTGTTTCAAGGACACTGAAGCTTGTGTCGATGAGGCTATGACTGAAGGAACTATTCAGAAGATACTTGAGATTTTCATCAGCATTTCCTGACATCATCCCGGTTCCTTGAAACAGAGAAAGAAATAACCATTATCAGCATCTGTAACAGGAGAGATGAAGATGAACAACAAGCTCTTACTTAAACTGTGTGCTTCAGATAGTATCTTTCAAGACAGAAGCTCAATTTTGGATAAACTAAGCTATCAGTAATGCGATATATTCGGCCTTCCACTCCTTCTGAGTGACTATAACAAAGGCAAATGTTTACCTTCCAGCTTGTACGACAGCAGGTTGAAAGGTGATTGGGCTATGGCCTTATACTGCGCAATGTAGCTGGGGACGTCAACAGTGTTGTTGCCCCCAGAGACTGAGCCCTCCCAGCTGTAGAAGTTGCTGTTGATCTTGGTGGATGCTTCAGCCAGACCAAGAAGGGGGACAGTGAAATCCAAAGAAGGCGGTATGGTGAATGAAGGCAGTGGAAAGTCTTTGGCGGGGACATGGAGGCCAATCTCTGGTAAATCTATCGGAGGCATGGATAGAGTGGTTGGGATGTTCAGTTCTTCTGACTTTTTGCCTCCATGTGGAAGAGGAAGCGAGATGGCCACCCTGTCCTTGTTGAACTGGTATCGGAACAAGCTGTCACTGTTTTGGTAGAAAAAAGAACAATGAACAGCTGAGGTCATATTTGCGCACAAATTAAAGTCACGTTTGAACTCTATGTTACACACTCACATCTGCAGAAACAGTTTCTCGGGCAGGGCTGGCAAGGTGAGATCTGAGATGCTCCTCTTACTTCGCAGGTTTGCAAGATAAGGGACACGTTCTGACAATTTTCCCAGCCATATATCGCCTGCCTTCGGGGTGAGATAGAAGATGCTGACATTTAACTTCAGACAAAAAAAGTGCACAATCTTCAGTGTTTTAATTTAAGTTTGGAGAGTTATATAAACATTGTGCTCAATAGCAGAAGAGTATAAAGACCAATTGGACTGAAAACACAAGGTCCTCAGAGAAAGTGATGATACTGTCGAATGTCAAGGCCCTACCTCAAATCCTTTGGTGACAATGTGACGAAGTTTCATATCAGTTTTTGCCACTTTCTGGTCCAAGACGTGGTCAATGAACTGTTGCAGCTGCCTGTGATGATCTTCTACATTTGGGATCAGCTTCTGAATCTCTGAATTCAGGTCTGATTTCAGTTCCAGTTCCAACTTGTCATCATCTATAAAGATAAAAACCAAATGCACCCACAAGTTAATGTCTTAAATCTGTCTTCTGCGTTGAAGATGTGACTAATGGCAGACAGCTACCGTATTTGAGGGTTGCTTTCTGTTGAGAGGATGTCTCAGGAAGGTTGATGGCTGTCTCTAAGTCTAGGAGTATATCCTCATCCTTCCTCAGGGTTGCAGTTACAGAGGCATCACTCTTCAGAGAGGGGACGACCACCTGGAGCTGCAGCATGGCCTCCTTCATCATGTCAAGTCTACATGTTGAACAAAGACACGAAGGTTGGTAGGACAGTCCAAAAATATAATTGGAGGGTTGACGGTTCGTTTACAGAACTGGAGTATTTACCTTGTGCGTCCGATAAGACTCAGCTGTGGGATGTTCCTGTTGGTGACATCAATGGTGATACCTCGCATCTTCTTTCCTTTAGCCTCACTGTCGGTTACAGCCAGCTTGATGCCTGCTTCCACATCATAGTCAGGAATGACAACCTCAGTGGTGAGAGTGTTCTTATTGTGGTTGTATTTCAGAGATGCAGTGGCCTCCGTTGAATCGTCACCTTGTCAGAGCAGAGATTTAACTCATTAGTGAATGTTTCATCTCAAGGAGCAATGGCAACAGGTCCCTCCAGATACATTAAGACAGGTGTATAGGAGGACCTTAAAAATACTTTGAAAGAGTAATAAGTCTAAAACCCTATCACATCTACAGACACTTATGTCATCCATTCATCCATCATCTGTAGCGCTTATCCTGTTCAGGGTCGCGAGGGACTGGAGCCGATCCCAGCTGTCATTGGGTGAGAGGCGGGGTTACACCCTGTGCTGATTGCCAGTTAATCGAAGGGCTGACACAGAGAGACCTTTCACACTCACACTCACACTCACCTCTCCATGGGCAATTTTAGAGTCACCAATGAACCTAACGAGCATGTCTTTGGTCTGTGGGGGGAAACAGGGGAACCCAAGCATGCACGGGGAGAACATGCAAACTCCGCACAGAAAGGCAGACTACGTCGATTCGAACCAGGAACCTTCTAGCTGTGAGGCGAAGGCACTAACCACTGCACCACCGTGCAGCCCCACTTAAGTCATGGACCATAAAAATTTACAAAGACTGGGTATGTTGCAGGGTCGCTATTTATAAGACTACAGTTAGATTACTTTGAAATTTCTGTGTTGATAGAGGCTGTAACGTTAGCTGGATCAGCATCACAAGATAGCAGGCCTTTAGTGAGGCATTTCCTTCCTCCGTACTTCAAACTATCACCAGTTCACCTGAGCTAACCATCACTGCAATAACAACGTGTCCTGCCAGCAATGCGTCCAACTATCACATTTTAAGCAGTGAGGGCATGATGACAGCAGCCTCACCTGGTTTACTGTTTACCCAGTGTGCTGCTTCCTGTTTGGTGCTGGAGAGAGCGCTCTTATTGGTTGTTCATGTCACTGAACTTCACTATTCACATGAGCCAAGACCAGAAACTTCCATAAATATTGAACTTATTGGATTTTTTCCAAATGTCAAATTGAGAAATAACTTGACTTAAGACATTTGGACTTTTACTAAGGAATTACAAAGGGTTACTGTATGTCCACTGACTAAATTATTTACCATTCAATGCCAATGTTTTTAAAATGTGGTTTCTTTAATGTCTCTATGTGACTTTGGTATGATACATAAAAGGGAAATATGTTATTTGTTCTGGCTAATTTCTTTAGGAAAACATTGTTACTGCCGTCACAGCACAGTCTCATGCATGAATGGAGCTTTACACCTAACCAACAACCACAACTTCCATCACCTTACTTTTCAATTTGTTGGTTCCAATATGGTTCCAATATGGCCAACACACATTAACCCTTACCTTCTGCCTTCAGGGTTAGCTTAAGAGAGTCCACTTTATTGCGGCCCTTTTTACCCTCTCTGAGCGTTTCCTGAGTGATGGTGGCTGTGTACTCTGAAACTGTCCCTGTGGGCTGGATTTCAACTGCAAACCTGAGAAAAAAACACAAGTTTCACTAAATCTGTCATTCTGATGTCATCTGTTAACCATCTGCTAAGTTACAATAATTGAGTACTGCATTAGGACATTCAGAATATCAACCGTATAACCAATACAGTAAAAATTCACATATCAGCTCTCGAATCAAAAACATCCCACCAATTGGCTTCAATTTAGATTTTTTAATGTGGCGTCCTTTTACCTGGTTTCTCCCGTCAGAGGGTAATATGGCGCCTGTTCGATGGAAGTAGCATTGGAGTATCGTGCTATTGTGCACAACTTTAGACCACTGAATAGAGGCTGGCAGTCAGTTGAGTCAGTCCGGTCCTCCATCAGGGATGGCAGTATGTTTGTCTGACCGGAGGAGACTGACAGCAGCTTGTTGCTGTTTTTCAAAAAGAGAAAGGAGAGTTAAAAAAACAAAACAAAATGTGAAGTGTGTTTCATTTAATTTGACAGAGATGCCTCCGACCTGAAACTGAGCAGCTGAGTGTTTGACTCTGGAGCAGGGATGGACAGCCTCAACTGGTTTCTGTTCATGGTGACTTTTGCTTTGAGGGAACTCTCGTGATACATATCAGTGTGCATCTCGAGCCCCGCCTCCACGTAGTCTGGAATGTCGACGCCCATTTGTGTGATGAATTCAAGCCCGACTGAAGGCATGAAGGACAATTCAGTCTACAAGGAGAAGGACACAATATTAGCAAGGGAGATACATGTGAAATCATAGTTTTTGTGTTCATTATGATATTACTACGGTGAAGAAAAGCTAACTTACCATTCCGTTGGCACGTGAGTGAGTCAGGCCTCCTTTAGCGCCAGGTGCAAACACACCAGCCAGGGAGAACTTCAGAGGAAAGCCAGCGGCGGTGGGCAGAGAGAAGGCATTCTCCGTGAAGATGTAGTGGGCGAATACTTCATTTTCAGTGCTGGATGTCAATGCAGAGAAAACCTGATGGAAAGAAAACCGTCTGTATGAATAGTTTGTATAATTACTTGCAGTTGAGTTGCAAATCTCTTGGCTAGTAACAACGTTGAAGTCCAAATTGTGGCTTTTGCAAAAAAATCACTCCAAAAGAAGAGCTATCATGGAAAAGGTTGTTGTGGGAGACATTCTAATCATTTACGTTATAACTTAATGAAGACTGCTTCACTTGTAAGCAAAGCTAAACATGTGTTTCCACGCTCTGTCGGTCTGTCCACCACTTGGGTCCAGGCTGAAATATCTTGTTAGCTGTTGTAATGATTGCTGTGATATTTTTTACAGGCAGTACTTTTCTTTATAACCAAATACCTCCCAAATCAACGGCATTCCCATCAACTTCAGCTTTGCTTTTGTTTATGGCTAATTGGCAAAAGTAAGCATGCTAAAACGATAATGATTATTTGTTGAACAGCTCAGTCCCTCCCAAGATTGTTGAGATTGCCTCGTAACACTGTGCTGTGATTGGCTTAAACCAACTATAAAGACTGACGTCATACCCAAACCATGATCTTTACCTGATCCCAACCCAATGGATGGTTAACTTAGTGAAATGGTCGCTGTTTGGTAGAGATTAAGCAAAGACTGTAATCATGAACAATAAGACAAATATGGACCATTACAAGGGAAAAGAATAACGGCCTTCTGTTCTCCTAGTAGGTGAAAAAACTCAAAGGCAAGCCCTGAAAGCAAATTGTGAGGTAATTTGTACCAGTGAAACAGAGCACAGTAGTAAGAGCCAATCACAGCGCAGTAGGGCGGGATTAGGGGGTACTCTGTTGGGGGTGGGAGAAATGATGCTGTTGAACACAGTAAACAACCTAGGCTACATTAGAGAGTAGGCATTATCATTGTGATTAAATTAGCCTGCTAAAAGTACAGCACTATAGAGCTCCTGTAGACAACACAGCATTGATTTGTGGCTTCAGTCAGCTGAGTTTACCTGACAGGTGTGCTGTTATAAATAAATTCATGCACTATCTTCTGAATAGATTACCCAAAGACATCAGACTGTATAAAGAAAGCGTCAGAGTTATGGATATTTTTTCTTAGATTTGTTTCTTGTGCGTTCAGTCCACCCCGGCCTTGGGTTTAGTCATGTAGCCAAAATAAACTTTGTGAATCACTATTCCTTGACATTTTTGGGAACTCATTTCCATTTCTTCTGTGGAAGTAAAAATTGATTTTTACTTTCTTGTAAATGTTATGCAGGAGAATTAAAGATCTCACCGTAAGAGGGAGCGCACTGAAAACATGGTAGTACATGGACAGAGTCTCAGCCATCTTTCTCATGTCGCTTGGCTTCATGTATCCTATCTCATTTCCCAGAAGCCGAAGATATGCGACAGCCTCAGGGGTTGGAGAGTAACGCACGTCATCCATAAGCTTCCGGACACTGTTTGTGATCTCTGTCAGAAGATCCGCCGGAACCTGGAGAGATATTACAAGTGTATGTGTTAGTTTGTGGCCATGTATGAGCAACAAAGCCTCCAAACAAAGAGACATTCAGCTTTATAAGTTAAATTTATGCATCGTATGTTAGAAAATCATTTCACCTGTCTCTTCATTCTGTCTCTGTCGGGGGCGAATCTGACCAAAGTCTCTCGGAGCGCCTCGGCTCTGTCACCGGCCCAGTACAAGACTTTGGAGAGGGAGTCTGGGAAGAAACCGTTTTCTCCAAAGAGAGCGTCAATTGTTGGTTCAAACCCCGTTCCTTCAACACCAACCTTGAAAGGCAAATTTTAAAAGTTTAATAATCATTACAAAACTACAACACTCTGTGTTTTCACCACGTATAACAAATAATCAATTAAAGTCATACCTCAAAGATGTCATAGTTGTAGTCAAAGACCTTCAGAGTGGTCTCCAGCATCACCTCCTTTGGTAAGGTGTTCATGTTGTCCAAGATGATGTTGCTCTGTACTGAGCCCAAGGGAGAGTCCATTTTGTAGTTACGTGACAGGCCGTCATACTCTTCATTTGTGGGTGATCGCGGGTCTTGCAAGGCCATCTCAATGTGTTCCTTAATTCTTTAGTAAGGAGAATAAAGAGAGTTTAAGTATGATAACAATGTACATGAACATTTCTATTTTCAATTCCAGATAAAAAAAGGTTTCTCTTTTATAGACTTTATAAAAAGATGGACGACATGACAGCTCCCCAAAAGTGGAGCTAAAACCCTCTCTATCGCCCCCTGCTGACTGGCTGCAGTATAGCTCATAAAGCCCGCCTCCTCCATGTTAACAGATGGGACATGAGTCAAACTATGAAATCAAAATACACGTCAAATACATTTTTCTCAAACATGGTTTCATTATAGTTAGTTCTTATCATGCTGATTCATGTCCAAGTGTTAATTTTTCTGACAAGTTTACTCTTAATTAGTTATTTTATGCTATAAAAAGGGGGCGTGTTCTCATGATTGACAGCTCTGTGGACAAATGGGGCTCCTGCAGCGTTCTGTTCCCGAGTAGCAGAGTAGAGGAGGAATGGTGAGAGGAGACGTAACTAACACTAACACTACAGTCATTGAACTTTCCATAAGCGTGAATATCTGCTTCAGACCGACACAAGAAGCTTTTCTGCTGTTAAACACGCCGACGTGCAGGATTTAGCCTTTTTTTCGGTAAGTTAAACGTGTGTTTTGGTTAGCAAAAGGGGCGGGACATCGTTACCATGGGCATGGGCTTGAAACAAACATCGTCTTTACATGTTTTACATGCTAAATTTATTTCAGTTTACTTACTATGATTAAAGCTGGGGAAGGTAAATTTGGAGAAACCAACAAGAGACAGCTTTATTTTGAAAGAATACAACTGAAAAAATACCAAAGCATCTCGACCCAAACAAGTGAACATTCACTCCTTACTAATGGGGGAAGGGCATCTTTGTTATTGCTAATCGTATAGACACTGGATTTTTTTTCCTGTGGCTTGTTGATAGCGGCTGGGATGTAAAGTATGTCATCAAACAGAACAAAAATGCTGCTAAAATAAAATTCCCTACCCTAGCTGAAAGGAGTCCTCTTTAAAAGGTATCATGTTAATTACAAGCTTCATATTTCACTCAGTCAGACATAGCCAACTTTTTTAGGATGTTTTAAAATTCACAATTTTCACACAGTGCCTCATTTCTTCTAACATTATGCTCAGGTTCAAAAGTTCAAATGCATTTATTAAAGATAATGATGTACTGCTGTCATAAATTCATTCTCAATCAATCAGCAATTATAAGTCAATGGATACTGAAAGTCCAGAGGGACATGGAGCCATATTTCAAGGTAAAACTGCACATTTAATAACCCAGGAAGTACTGTTGGACAATACCTTATGTTAGCCTACAACCACTTTCTAGCTAACATTAGTGTTTGATGAATATTAAGGGTATGGTAACGACTGTAAAATTAATGTAGAACCATCTTAAAAACTTAAAAATGTACTTAAAAATATAACATAGCTATGTTATGTTATCTGTTGTCGGTAGCAAATGAGGTAGCTAATGAGTCATTAAAAAATCTTGTTTAATCTTGAAATATTGCTTCCAGATTTTCACTTTCCATTGCCTTTTCTGTTGTTGCTCTTTCTGGAAGCTGTGAAATGATAATAATTTGTTAGATTACCTGTGTTTTTAAACACTTGCATACAAGAACACAGCAGTACTTCATCCTTTTGACAAGTGCATTTGAGCTTTCCCCCCTGACAGGCCACTGTCTGAATATGGTGAAATGTTATGGCTAACCAATTAGCAAGAAATTGCCCATGTCCAGCAGAAACATAGCAACATTAGCATTTTCTTGTAATGATTTTTGTTGGCAACTTAACAAATGTAAGAACAATTTACGCAATTGTTGCTCTTATTTGATCTCTTCCAGTTGCAGCTAAAAAAAAAGCTAGCCTGTTAGCTGCTAGTTGTTACAATTTCAAGCTAGTCGCTGTTGTTTTTCTTCAATGCGGTGCTAGCTTACAGGATTATCTATGCAAGATTGAACGCCCAATTTTCTTTAATTTCGTCACAAAAGTAGACATTTGAATATGCCAAAAAAAATGTGCATGTATTGTAGGCTACAGGTAAGTATCAAGCTACTATTATTGTCTGCAGATTACTCACTGATCCATTTGTGGCATGTTGGATTTGTGGATGTTTTTCAGGTGAGAGACCACAAAGCTCTTAAGCTGCTGATCTTTCACGACCTCCAAACTGGTCACAATGTCTCTCATCAAGTCCTGGTCTGGGTTCTTCATCATCACCAGGTAGGATGCGATTCTTTTTTCAACGGGGCTCTCGTGGTCCATGTACACCTTCCCGAGAACATTTTTGATCTGTGGTGATAAATGATAAATTACTGCTTTGGATGGTTGCAGCCATTGCTTAGATCCTAATGGAACTGCTGAAGAATCCATCATGTGATTAAAGAACGTGCTGTGGTCTTCATCACCCTACAATAACAATGTGTTAAATGTGCGTTTGTTCAATAATTGTACCTCATCATCGATATCCATTAACCTGAAGGCCTGTATCGCTGCCTTTTGGTTTAATACAGGAATGTCTGTTTTCATTGCACACCGCAAAATCGAGGAGATCAGGCTGGGGCTGACATCTTGCATGGCTTGACCCATGACACCAACAAGCTAGAGGTTAGAGAAAATGAATTAATATGGGCAAGAATCCCTGATAAGAGCTGGCTCACATATCAGATATACAGTAAGTGAATGATTGTCAGTACCCTCAGTACAAGGAAGGACAGCTCTTCAGGGTCTGCAGGAGAGTCAGAGTCAGTATCAAGGATTTCTCCTGAGCAGTCGTTCAAGAGTGTTTCCATGAACTTTGACACGTCTGTGACCACTGGAGTGACCTCTCCTTTATGGAACCTGAGGCACAGAGAATGAAAAGTTACAGAAAGATGTTACAGTTTGGATGAAGTTTGCATTAAAAAGTCACATTTGTCTCCTCCATATGGTCACCTGTAGGGTTACGAGTTTGCCAAAATGGATTATGAAAGTTGCTCGGGTTGGCTATATTTAAACTTACAAGTGAACTTCGGCTGGACCTTTTTAAACATATTTTGTTGTCTAAGTTATTATTGGGTATAAAAAGGTTTGGAATTGCTCCAATAGACTGCAACAAAATTCTCAGGGAAAACAAGACCGATCGAGGTGCATCCTCTAAGCTGCTTGTTTTTGCCACTGACTTGCTCAGACCATTCTTCAAAGTCTCTGACAACCAGGGCCGGATCCAGACGTTTTTGACTTGGGTGGCCCAACTGGGGCACTGACTTATGCAGGGGTGGCATGAAGTATGTGTGTCGACACACACGTGTATAAATATCATTTAATCAACCCTTCCTTCTAAGCTTAATTCTTTAAGGACTCAAACAGAAGACGTGTGGTCAGAGTAACAATTTAAAGTACTAAAGGAAATGTGTCACACTGAAATGGAAAGAAAGCTACTAGCAGCCTGTAAAGCTCAAATAATTGATTTCAAAACAAGTCCCGCCTCTGACAAGGCAAATAGCCAATCCTAGTTTAGGATTTTGGGGTGGCACTTGGAGTGGCCAATCAGATTTCAAGGGGGGCCCAGGTCACCCCTCTGGATCCGCCCCTGCTGACAACATTACAGAAAGGATCCCTACAGAGACCTTATTGTCAAATAGTAAGATGCAATTTTCATAACCAGCAACAGCTGTAACATTACTTTCTTCAAAGCAACCAGACTCCACTGACAAAAACAATAATTTTACCTTGCAGGACACAAGACTTCCTGGTTTACTTCTGTCTTAATTGTTTAGTTTTTTATGTTATTGTGTGAATTTGATGTTTTGAATTGAAAAAGGTCAGTCTCTGTAGGGATCCTTTCAGTAATGTTGTCAGACACTTAGATTAACAATCTGACAAAATCAAGACTTACTTGGACGTACTTTGAGCGGGCTGCTAGACCCCAAGAATTACGTTGCAGCAATTACAGCAGGCTTTGCAGCTACTGACTGAAGCAATCAGGCAGAACAATTACAGAAATGTCTGTATCAATAAATAATTTAGACGCCAAAGTTTTGTAAAAAAAAAAATTATAAACAAATAATTAGGCCCAGGTTTGAATACAACAGAATTCTAATTAATATAAAACAATATATTTATGTTGGATGTTTTTACTTACTTCTTGACTGTGTTGGCCAGAGCGTACATGATCGCCCTGCTCTGTTTGTACTGAGCCATGCTGAGCATGTCTCGGACTCGTGCAGCATCAGGGTTAGCCTGCAGACTGAGCCCGTAGACCAGAGCGTCCACCTCCAGCGACACCCCATCGATGGTCCTGATGGCCTGGAGGATGGCACTGGTGCACTCCGGGGTCCCACACTGGAACAGGGCCTGCCAGGTGAGCCAGCCCGACACATCCATCATCTCAGTGACCGTCGGGCTCAGGGTCTCGTTCCTCAGGACGCGCAGGCTGGACACCAGTTTATGGAAGAGACTGGTCCTCTTCTGACCCTGGTCTGTGCCGGCCAAATCCACGAGGTCCCGCAGAGTGCTCAGAACGGTGTCCTTCGTCTGGACTGAAGCTTTATCGTCAGGATCTTCAAAGTGGAGTGGCTTGCTCTGGCTGGGGTTCACATCTGTGTGCACACGTATTTACCATTAATTAAGAATTTCCCAATAAATTAACTTAAAATAAACCCTGCAGACATGCTTGAATTGCTCACCAAACACTCTGTTGCTGATCCTTTTGGAGCTCTGGAAGCTGAGATCCTGGGTCACCACTGATGATAATCCATTGTCCCTGAAAGGTGGATAAGAAGGTGATGCAAGAGGCTTTTTTGTGCACTATACACACGTACATATGCACTGATGATGTCTTACTCGCTGGAGAAGGGCAGGTAGATGTGTTTCTCCGTGCACATGGCTGACGTGATGTGCTTTCCCTTGTTATCAAACTGGTAGTTGCAGTCTTGTGTGCTTGTGATCAGCTTAGACATGGGGCGATGCTGGAGACAAGAAATCAGCCTTGTTTACTTGTAATATGTTATTGTTGTATACTTTCAAGTCACTGGGGAAGTTTCAGTCTTAGTGTCATTTAAGTTTTGGTTCCCTATCCACCAAAACATCAGAGATTTTAGATGAAGAGAGAAAAGCAATTTGACACACTGCCAGCCCTTTATGTGGTTAGATTTGCAACATGGATGGAGACAGTTATATTGATTTCCAAAAGCAGCTAAATCCCTGTATTCATCTAAACGTAGTAGATCTCTTGTTAAAGTTAGTCCTTTTTTACGAAGGTGTCATCTTTTCACGCAAGCCTTTTCTCACCAGTTTCTGTATGAGGGCGAGCGGGCTATTGGCCAGCTCCCTGCTGTAGAACTGGTCACACTGGGACAGATCTCTGGACAGGCTCACATCTGTGGCGATATCCCTCCTGGCATAGTGTGTTTTACACTGGCCGTGCACTGTGCTCTGAAAAAGACAACAAAAAACACAGCAAACGGGGCAAATGTTAGATTTATTTAGGTGTATTTATTGACGACTGCTGCAATAACCCAGTTTATAACTTTTACATCTAATATTTATAATATGTATCTTAGTCTACAGACACTTTTTATGATATATTTTCAGTGTTGAAATTAACAAGTTACATTTACTCTTTTGCTCTGACAAACTTTATTTCATTGAGTCTACATTTTCTGTCTACTGAGTGCTTCCTATTTTTTTTACATTGCAGATGCTTAGCTCTTTGTTCTCCGTTTTGCTTTCATTCTTTTGCTCATTTACATTGTTTTTGTTTAAAAGTTATGGATGGAGGGCTGCACGGTGGTGCAGTGGGTAGCGCTATTGCCTCACAGCTAGAAGATTCCTGGTAAGAATCCAGGTTCAGACGTAGTGGGCCTTTCTATGTGGAGTCTGCATGTTCTCCCCTTGCATGTGTGGGTTCTCTCCGGGTACTCCGGCTTCCTCCCACAGTCCAAAGACATGCTCGTTAGGTTCATTGGTGACTCTAAAATTGCCCGTAGGTGTGAATGTGTTTGTGAAAGGTTGTCTGTCTCTGTGATTGACAGTTGACCTGTCCAGGGGTAACCCCGCCTCTCACCCAATGACAGCTGGGATAGACTCCAGCCCCCTGCGACCCTGAACAGGATAAGTGGTATAGATGATGGATGATTATGGACGGAGGATCTCTGTAAACCACTGGAGCTTAAAGGTGTGAAGACATATTCCTGTTTTTCGATTGGTCTAATGATTTTCTTTCACTATGTAAAGAACTTTCACTTACCTCTGTTTGAAATGTGCTTTATACATAAAAGCTGCGCTGCCTTGAAGAGTATTTTTAAAATGAATGTCTTATACATTAGTATTCTTTATTTCGAGTTGACTGTGGAGAGCTTATTTAGCTCACAAGTGTTTCGAAGAAACATTGACAAGTGATATGAGTTCCTTAAACAACTTTAAGAAACTCATAAATCAGCTATTCTTTTTTATTATTATTATTATTCTTTTCTAGTTATTTCTGCTTAGGCTACACTGAGGAACATGTGTGTAACTGATAATTATCTGTATGCGCAGGCTGCAAAGTGTCGTCTAAAGCAGTGGTTTTCAAAGTGGGGGCCGCCAGGGGGCACGAGGGGGGCCTCAGAAAATTGGAGGAAAAAAAAAATGCAAAAAAAACAAATTTTTTTTTTTTTCTTTTTTCTTTTTTTTTTTTTATAACCATTTGTCCTGAACCGTACAACACGTAAACTGCCGTCATCTCGGATTCTCAAATTCAGCTGCAAATTCGGCATGACGACGTCATAACGACGTCATATTCTGTGTAGACCTGGCGGTTGTTATCAAGCTGCTCTGCTCCTCAAGCTTGCATGTAGCTAGCTAGCGCAAAATGGACAGGTTTTTGACAACAAATAGACCGAAGGAGCAGACCAACAGCCCTGCCATGGAGGACTCTGCTGCATTCACACAGTAAGCTACCGTGCCCGAGCGGGCCCTGAAGGCATCTTTTTTAGCCTCATACCACTTTGCTCGTGCTAAAAAACCTCACACAATTGGAGAGGTTTTGATTCTACCAAAGACATTGTCCGAGAATTGCTTGTTGAGGATGCTGCCAAAAAAAATCGACGCTGTCCCACTCTCTGTTGTCTGTGGGTTTGGGGGTCCCCGGCCAGAAGCTACTGCTGTTTGGGGGGCCTTGGCATGGAAAAGTTTGGGAACCCCTGTTCTAAAGGAAAGAGATTTATTGTTTGGACATTGAGAGACTCAACATTTACGCAGAGCACATTTAACTGACCTACTTTTACTTTAATCTCAGCACAAAGTGTTTGTACTTTTTAAAGTAACAGTCCTTTTACTTTAGTTAAACATGCTCGTACTCTTTATATCCCTGTTCACTCCACAGCCCCTTTCACACATGCACTGCAGATTGTCTGGGTGGGCTGCGGATGGATTTTTCACCCCAACTTTACGCAGACTTTTTTCCCGCCAGCCTCCTAGTTAAATGTCTGCAATAAGTCGTTTGACATTTATATCATGTGACCAGCGTGAAACCAGGAGAGCGACACATAACAGGATGATTTAAAGCATCCGAGGTTGAAGAAGAAGGATCATTTATAAGACGGTAAACTGGAGAGACGAAGAGATTCAGGAGCTTCTGGCTGTGAGGGCCGAAGCCTAAATTGTTCGCCAGTTGCGGGATCGCAGCGTACTCTTTACGTCATGTCCTGCCTCATGACACTCTACGCCTATCACCTACAACTTCTATAAATTGTCCGGAGTGCATGTGTGAAAAGGGCTTCAGAGGATCCTCTGAGAAGATTCTGACCATGACTCTGATCTGATCGTCCTCCAGCAGCGGCACCATGAGCGCTGACACGATTCCTCTCTTAATGTTGAGGATGTTGACCGGCGCGTCTGTCTCGGGGAAGAGCTCGACACCTGTGATGTCCTCCACAGTGAACTTCAGAGGGCTCCTGGAGGAAAAAAAAATACTGTTGTAAAGATAATCAGGAAATCAACTCAAAGGCTCAAACTTTGTGTGCACCAGAAGTTCAAATATTAACGGGTCCTGCACCTGAGCAGTCTGGTTCTGCTTGTGCATATTTGTTTGGTCTCACTGAACTTAACCCTCCATGCATGAGAAAAACACAAAGTCCAAGGGTTCCATATGAGATACATATTGCCATAAATCTGATTTATTTATAAACTGTTAGCATCACATTTATGGCAACTCGTGTCAGAGTTTAAAAAGATCAAAGATACGTTTTTACACGTTAATACGCAGTTAATACGTTAATAAGCAGCTGTACGAAGTAAAATCACTCGTTACTTTTTGCTACCCTGCTAGCTATGTCCCCAATTTCAGTCTTTATGCTAAGCTATCTGGTTGTTGGCTGCAGCTTCATATTTAAAGGACAGATATTTATTTTTATTTTACTTGTATTTTACCAGGAAGTAACCCCACTGAGACACAAAATCTCTTTTACAAGGGAGTCCTGGCCAAGACGGCAGCATAAAAAGTTTCACATACAGAACAGACAACAGACGAAGACAAGCCAGACAGAAATTCATCTAGAAATAACTTAACAGCGTTCAGCAGTAAGACAGGTGCATCCACTAATCAAATTATTATAATCTTCCAAGCTAATGAATTGCTCCAGTTTAAGGTGACTCTGCATTAAAACATTAAATGCACTTTTACCTTGAGTTCGAGGAATAACAAACATGATATGTGCCCGAAGGCTGCAGCCACTCACAGTTTTAGAATGAGAGAGTTATGATGCAAAACATAATTTTAGCTCTTTTTCACCAATTAGTGTCGAACTATGTTTCTGTTTCAAACTGAGCCGGTCGTGTAAAATACTTAGAGCTATTAAGGCTGCCTGCTGCAGCTCGAAATGATGCTCTATGAACAATGAAAGTAAAGTTGTTGATTGGAAAACTGAACAATGAGCTGAAACTAAAAAATAATAATAATGCTGCATGAAGCCAAGCGGAGCTGCAGATTCAGGCTTCTCTGCACACATAGATATTATTTGACATACATTCATACATGCATGCAGAAATACACCCACAGATTTAAACTGAACTATAAGGGCTGTTTATTATAACTAAAGTGAACAAAAGGCTCGGACGTTTCCGTGAGTTGCACCGATGGTTCGCGCATTCGGGCAAAGGACACGACGTCACCTTGTTAACAGGTTACGTGAGAGTGCATGTCCAGCGAGAGTGAGAGACAGCGCCCATGTTCACTGTGCTCTGCAGTTAGTTGTTAAAGTTGTGACCTGCATAATTACCTCCCTCCCTGTCCTCACTGTGCTGTGCAGTGTTGTTTGATTTAATTCCTTTTACTGTAAGTAGATGTTTCTTTCATGTCAGTGTATTATGACCTTTGACGTTAATATACCAGTGCCTTATTTTGTTTGTTTATTTGTACTTATAGACTGGTGACAGTTAGGAGTAAAGACTGCTGGAAGCTAAAGCACTATATGATAACTACGTCTCGTCACCTCATTAATGTCTCCTGAGCGATGCTCCATCCTGTTTACGGTCTAAAACCCATAACGAACGAGCCCTACCTTATCACCTCACAGACATAAAGATAACTTTGATAAACAAACAAACAAAACCACAAAGAACTTTAGGCTGATTGTTGTTCATGTTTGCCAATAAAGATTTGGAATGAATCACTTTATTGTGTTGGTGTCGGTGTGTGCAGGCGAGGGGGGGTCAGCCTTTCTTAGATACAAGCAGGAGGGGCTTAAAGGAAAAAAGGTTGGGAACCACTGCAATAAGTGACTCCTTTATCAATGTCCTCAGAACGCTTTCTATTTAACACAAAAAAAATGTAGATATACATTTGTGAGTCCTCACTCCTCAGGAAGTTTGTCCCTGGTAGAAATCGTCTAACATTCTCCTGGTGTCAGTGTAGACTCTGGATCAGCTCCCATCGATCTGACCCTCAGGGCCTCAGCCTGAGAGGAAACTTCAGAGGTAAAAGTTCTCTTTTCTTTTGCCAGCTTTCTTTATCAAGGCTCAACACGGCCAGTGTGTACAGTGACACATGTTTCTTTTTGTTTTAATGTGTGACAGACTTGGAACGAATGTTTTTCAACTGGAAGTTTGTTCTGTGCCTACAACACATGGCACGAAAGCTGTTTGTGTCCCGTGTGAAGCTAGAGGTCAACATTGACGTAATATTGGTACCTGGGGTGCTCTAACCCAACAAAAACAGCCTGTAGACAAATACATGCAAGGCTCTTATATGGGCCGTCAGTGTGGCTGACAAACAAATACAGGTGAGGTGAAAGACGAGGGTGGATAAAGTCCAGATGTTTTTCTTAAATGTGTTGGTCGCCTTCTTAATTTTAATTTCCAAACTGTATTTTGTAGTTACAGCCAACGGCCACAAGACGGCAGCACCTACATACAAGTGCCTTAAAGAAACTCTGCAACTTAATGCTTTTTCCATCATGTGTCACTGTAAATATTTCAAAATAAAAGCCTTTTGAAGAAATTAAGGGATGCTGAAATGTTGAAATGCTAGAGGGCTTTTAATTTGTAAGGAAGACAAGAAGTGTTGAGTTTGTACTAACGATGTAAAGCATTACATTTAACAGGGAAAAGGGGAGCAACTCAAAACAAGGCCACGTACTAATAGACGACTAATTATATTGATCAAACATAGAGGACGTAGAGATTAAGAAAGTAAAAGCCTGCCTCTAATACAAGCCTGCTTCATCTTGGAACCCATCAGCTATCACCTGACGACAGTATATCCTCTGAGAGGAATGGCGAACATTTTGGGCATTCTGGTTTAGCCAGCGGTTAGCGATAAGGACTTCCAGCCAAGACTTCCTTCTCCGTGTGCTGCATTGTCTACAGTCCAGTCAGCAGCTTGAGAAGCGACCGTGTGTTCAGATCAAAGTGAAGGTAAATTCTCCCTCCAGATGTGTCTGCTAAATAAACGCTGTCATCTCTCGGTTCGTCCCATCCCCCGGAGGAGCGCCCGTTCATCTGTCTGTGCTGAGTCTCAGTCTCACTGTAAACATGAAGTTACACAGAGGCTGCACTCTGGCTTACTGCAGCGGGATGAAGCCCAAACAGAAACAGATTTTCTTGTGATCGACTTTAATTAACGGCTCTTCAGTTTGCTGAAAGAACAACATCATGATGCAGATTAGGAACAACATGAAGCTTTGTCAGGTCTGTCCTCAAGAGGAGAAGAAAACTACTTTAACATGAGACGGAGGGCGGAGCCATCATTTATGATGCATTCGAGGAAGTCTGGACATCTGAACGCTGAGCGGCTTTCGTTTGATGTAGAACAGATTGTTGCTGAACTTGCTGCAGATGTTTATAGGGATTAATAAGAAGATAAATTGTTGTCAGATGACGCTGATGGGAGCCAGGATGTCGTTACGGTGGATTACGTTCCGCCCGCTTTTGCTCTCCACACAGACTGTATTTCCGGCATACATCAAAGCCTGCTGATACTCAGACTACAAACGTACGACAAACAGGACTAAAATCTGGTAGCGTAAATAGAGATTACAGTTGACGTAAAGACAGGCCCTGGCTACTATGTGAGCACAAAGAGTATGTTAAGGCACCAAAACAACTTGGGTAGTTTAAGAATTTTGTGACTAAGAACTTCCATGAAAATGGGTTGACCATGGACACCAACAAAAAAAGTGACAGTTTTTGTCATGCACAATCTTCCTGTTTTGCTGTTTTTATTGTTTGATGATTGGTCGTTTTGAACTGTCCCTTGTATATTTGTTGTTGATTTAAAGGAACGGACTTTGCTAATTAGCTCGTGCTGCTGTGTGTAACATCGACTTACATGCTTCAAACTTGTCCCCATACAATGAAACATTAAATAAATAAATAAATCTAACTTTCTCTGGTTTTTGTGTTACAAAGGAGACATCAAGTTACTGCACGTGTATCAGATCATGTGAAGAGTGTTTCTCACTAACGTTTCCATGGCGACCTGGAAGGCGTCAGAGCCGGGGGCCGGGCTGTACACTGGCTGGCCCTGCGGATCCATGACGGACACCTCGCTGACAGCACAGTCCCGGGTGTGCATGATGAACCTGCACGCCTGAGGGACTTCGATCTCGACCTACAGACATACAGCAGGCAGAGGATCAATACAGAGACAGGGGGCTGTGATAAGAAGATTTAGTTATCAGGTGACCTCTCAAAGTGGGACGTGAGCGGCCGTGTACCTGACAGGAGACTTTAGGGCCGTTCCTCAGGTTGGCTGTGCCCTCCACGCCGTTCCTGCTCTCTGCTGTGTACTGGTACAAGTATTTTCTGTGGGCCTTGAATCTGGATGCCACTGCAGTGAGACGGAGTTATCACATGGTTATTTAGCCTCTCTAAGATCTTTGTCCTTCATGTACAGAGCTGTACCTGCTGATCAAATCATTCCAAGCCTCTAAAGACGAGGTCATGTACCTATAGGATCACTCTGTACCATCACCACAACCTTTGCACCCAGCGAAGCTAAATGTTCAATACATGTGAACTACAGCTGTTGTACGGCATCATAAACAGCACAGAGTCCATCAGCTTCTGCTGCTATCTCCAGAACAAAAACAAACAGTGTGTGTGTTTATTAGTTCAGCAGAGCACCATCGATCTGTGAGCGGGTCAATGTGTCTGTTTGCAACAACACACCGCCTGCTCTCCTCTCTCTATCTACACTGTGCACACACACCGTTAGAGACGCTGACAAAGTCCAGAGTGTCTGAAATTTCATCATTTTTACTTTAACTAAACAACGCCTTACAAGAAGCCCAATAAACTTAAGTATAAAACGGTCTCTGAAAACATCCTGAATTAGACAATTAAAGGAGTTTATTTCATGTGAATGTGACGGATGTGCTGACAGAAACTCACACAGACATGTTGAAGTTTGTTCATTATCGTCGCTGCCGTCCTCTGGAAAACAAAACATCACATAATTAAATAATAAACAAGATGTTATAATAAGGAAATATTAATATTTTATTTATAGTAGTTTATTTGTAGGTCTCTTGTTCCTTTAAATCACCAGCAGTGGCATGATTAAACACACGTGGACTAACAACTCTTTACTACTAGAAAATAAATACATATATCGTATATTCTTGGGTGCATTTATGCGTGTGTCTAGATGCGACAAATATCCTTAAAAAAGCTCCTTTAATTAGTGAGGTAAGGTAAGAGTGAGATTTTCAGGTTTTTTAATTGTTAAACTGCAAATTGAGCAAAAAATGAAACATTATCTGGCAAAATGATCAATGAAAAACACGACAGAGCAAAATCTAAACATGTTGACACTTACAGTACGTGTATACAACTTTATATTTTAAAGTTATGTATGTCTTAAATGTTAAAAATTAAGATTTAAAACAAACCGATTAAAAAATTGACTCAAGAATATTGTTAACAAACTTAAAGCCCCTGTGAATTGTCGTAAATATGTCATAAATTGGGACTTAAGACTTTTTCTCTGCCACATGTTGACTCTTCATAGTTGGAAAGCATGCGTGTTAGTATAGATATTAATGATGACTCTTTTCCATTTACTGACAGTGAGCTGACATGCAAAATTTCAGGACCATGAAGGCATCACAAATAAAGTATATAGACTCTTTTTACGCAAGATATTCTAACATGAACTTTTTTTATTTTTACTCTTATATTTATTTCGGTCAGCATGAACAATTTCTACCCACCAACAAACACATTAGGTGATGAGAACATTACACATAAATAGATTTAGGGATTAAACCAACAGAGAAGGTGTGTTCTTTTTACATAACTTATTGTGTTAGGTAACCATTAAAGTACGAAGGTTTAGTGACACGAAAAGAAAAGAAAACTGAAGTTCCAAAACATTTCATAGTAAACAAGTATGAACAAAAAAACAAGACGCAACCATTATAAATATAAAGTATTTTTATATTTGTTTATCACCTTATTTTGAAACATTTTTTAAATGTACAAAGTGAACACATTTTTAATTCTTTATCAAAGCGTTTCCACAGGTTTACAGATGCACAATTCTGCTTTTAATTTGTCCTCACCTTTGTTTCTTTAGAATACCTGTTCCCCTTAGTTTATACTGCTCTTATTATTAACACCAGAAATTTTCATACTATGACAATTTAAAGAATTTAGTTGTTAGAATTTGTACATAATATAATTCTTTTGAATGAAAGTTCTTCCTACTTACGAGCGAGCGTGTAGCTGCTCAGCAGCAGTAACAGACATAGCTTGCTGTAACCCATCGTGGGCTAAAGAAAATGTTTCTTTTGTGTTCCTCTCCTCTCAGTCTTGAATATTACAACTGCAACCTCTGCCTGCATCTTTTATAAAGTCCCTCTTCCCCGTCTCTTCATAACCCGGCCCAGCCAGCAGGGGAGGCACACAGACACAGTGAAGCCCGGGAGGTCGCTCCAAAGTTCAAACTCTGATTAAATAGTAGTTTCTAGGTGGATTTGTAGCCCTCTCCCCTGGAGTTCTTGATGCTCTCGTGTCTATCAGTACGATAACTCAGCCAGACACAATCAAATTTGGGATAATTAGACTCACTGTGGTTCTAGAGAGACAACTGATCAGTGAGAGCAATCTTTGTTTGCTCCTGCAGTGACAAAATGAGCACACAGACTACAGCCTACTTTAAGGGGACATCTCGTCCATTCGTGGCTCTTTATTAAGAGGGGGTTCTGATCTGTTCTGTACTGCGTGGTCTGAAACTCTGTTCATTTTCTGTTCTCGACACATCCTTTACTAATGTCCTCACTACAAAGTTTAAACAGGGTGATTGTTAGTTTAAGTACATATTAGATAAGAGGGTAAAGATATAATACGTAAGTAATAGAGGTATAGAGCCCTTATAAATAGAGGCTTTCATTTTATCATGCTAACTTGTGAGTGAACATTGTATACATTGTTCTGCTTGTGGGTGTGAAGGCCGATGAGAGCTTACTGTTGGGCCAATACCAAGTAATTACTTTGGAGATACAAAATGGGCGATGTTTCCCCCATCAGTATTTCTAAGGCTTAAACTGATTTTAAGTGTAATAGAACTAAAGAGAGATTGGACGGCAAGCTAAATAGGACATTTTGTAAAGCTTTATATGGGACATAGGCTAAATAGTATAATTACTTATAATGTAAAATACTAGCAAATATTGATGAAATTATTTTTTTATTCAGAATTCATAAATTGGCAACAGATGCAGTATTAAATTGGGTACCCAGGGATTAAAGGGTAATTAATTTACAGATTGGGTGGCTAAAAGATCACTAAATCTAAGGTATATGTTTGACATAGCCTACCAGTTTGAAAAGGGGACAGTTTAGCACTAACAGGCTGATAATGATTTAAAAAAACGTCTTGTCTGAAAAACTTAAAATAGAATGTATGAATGAATGTATAAAAGAAGTTGAGAAGTGAGGGAGTAGTTATAAAATTTTATCACACTGGTTTATACTCAATACTCATCTGCTGTTGGGAAACGTAAACTCACCAGTAACTGAGATACATAGATTTTTAAATGAAAACCAGTTGTAAAATAAAACATAGTGTTGGATGGGATTTAAATTATTTTGTACATAAATTTATTGTCTCAGGTTATTGAGAGAATTTGTAAGGTTAAATTAAGGCTACTTCTATCTATAGGCCTATTTGTTTCCTTAATTTAAAGACGGAACTACTTGACATGGCGGAGTTATTGTTTTTGCTTTATACCACGTCCAGGATTAAGTTTAATCCAGTATCAAAGTTAATATTCAACACTTAGAGGAATCAGCGTTACGGTAGTTTTACGAGTCTAATCATGTTCTATATCCTCCGGTACGGTAGGGGGCGGTATGAACGTGAAGTTGGTATTGCAATCCGCCAAATATCAAAACGAAGAAGACCAAAATAGACGGTTCCACGGTTGGTTTTACGACTGGACAAAATTCCTGCAGGTGGCAATAACATGACTTTCGACAGCTGATATATTTTCCACTTTAATATTTGACATTGATATAACAGTTTTCAAGGTAAGATTTTGATAAAATGCTGTAATTGTGAACGAGTTAAGAACTAGCTTGACACAGTGTTTGTCTTAGTGTGGAGCTAACTTAACGCAGATACCTGTGGTAAGAATCAAGTTAACCACCCGTTTGGATGTTGATGCGCATTTGTTTGTCCTGTTACGGTATGGAAACTGTAACGGTCCCTGGAGGGGTCAAAAAAAGGACGAAATATCTCGTATCTCACCGAAAAATTCTCACAGTTTACGAAGCAAATAAAATGAATATATTGACCTGCACGCCATTCTTGTCAAGTTATTCTTGACAAAGCCTATGAGGTGTTACCACATGAGTCACAATATGATTTAAAAAAACATTTATAATGTGGGTTTGCTAAGAAGGGCAATGGATTTCTGCTCATAATAATCCCCATTATGACCATATAAAGTCTGAAACAGTTTCACTTTACTTTACTGTAGTAGAAAAGGAAAAATAAATCCTCCTATTTGAGCTCATTCTCCTTTTTTATGGAGTAGGATTGCTGAGAATGTCAATATAGTCATGTTAATAATGACCTTGACATTGTTGGTGAAGGCCTAGATGTTTTACTGAGCAGTTTTTTGATGACATTTAAGGGACAATCACCTCAACAGGTGTTACACTTTGATAACTTTGTTATTCGGTAACACAATCTGATAAGTTAATTTTGTCAGAGGTTAATCTCACTGAAGTAATTTTAAGACTTCATGTGGCGTCTATGGTTGCAGAGGTATGACGTTTTACTTTTGGTTTTATTTCATAGTGTGTAAAATAAACATTATCATGCCGTATTAGTGTTATTTAGACAGTATACTGCTGTCAGATGACGTAATATTTTGTGAAATTACAATAAAGTGTTTTCCATGATTTGGAAAGGTAAAATCTCATACAGTATCAACTTAAGCTGTTCATTTTTCTTCATCTTGCCTATGTTGTTCCGTTTCACCTCACCTCACCTAAATCCTTCACATCTATGATTTTAATGTGTTTTATTTATTTAGTTTTGACCAAAACCAAGATGCAAACCGAGCTTGACATTTTGCAGATGAAACATCTGTTTACTCTGGAAGACATGGTACTTAAAACTGTGTATGCTCCAACTTTTTAAATTAAAATCCCCCAAATTGTGGCAGAAACACGAGTAAAGTCAGAAAAAAATAAAACTGCTATACAATATACTATCTGAACAATTTCAGAATAATAATCTCTTTATCTGTGTTTTTGTGCTGAAGTCTAGCTGAGGCATGCAGACTGCTGTCAGAGCCGGCAGATGTTCCCTCAGATACTTCAGGAGTGTCTCTAACTCTGCTGTGAACTCAGGTAAAACACTAATGCACACCTATGTAAATGTATTGTTTTACCGGGTTGTTTGTTATAATCAGTGCAAGTTAATCAAGGACGTTTGAGTTGTTTTAGAGCAGGACTTACATGCCTGTCGGCCTGTCAGTGCAGGGTAACTGAGGTAAAAAGTAACAATAATATGTAGGGTTCAAAGTCCCCTTTTATGATAAAATAACAGTGAACGCTTAAGGACACAATGGAGCTTTTAAGTTTCTTCTGATCCAGTTAGTAAATCATTTTGTACATTTGATTTTTACTCAACGCCGACACTTGCAGAATCAGTAAGACCTGTGACCCGTGATAACATCCCACAGCAGGAAGAGTTTAGTGCCTGGTCTCACCTAAACTCTGTTGAAATTCCCGTCATTGATGCCGATGTGGAGTTGTTAATTGGAACCAATGTTCCAAAAGTAATGGAACCATGGGAGGTGGTTAACAGTAATGGTGAAGGACCGTATGCCATCCGAACCCTATTGGGCTGGGTTATTAACGGGCTACTGAGAGGAGGCAGTGAGACTGAGAGCAGCTGTCACACCATTACAGCCAACCGGATATCCATCGCTCACATAGAGGAACTGCTGGTGACGCAGTATAACCACGATTTCAATGAAAAAACGACAGATGAAAAGCCAGAAATGTCCAGAGAAGATCTTAAATTCATGAACATTATGAACAGCTCGGCTGAATTTAACAATGGACATTACTGCTTGAGATTACCTTTCAGAAATGAGGACGTTGTCATGCCCAATAATCGCCACGTCGTTGAGCAAAGGGCCCTCATGCTGAAAAGGAAATTGGAGAAAAAATCTACACTCAAAGCGGAGTACACTCAGTTTCTCAACGATGTTATAAACAAAGGCTATGCAGAGAGGGTGCCAGAACACCAGCTGGAAAGAAAGGCAGGTAAAGTCTGGTACATCCCGCATCATGGCGTGCACCATCCAAAAAAGAAAACTTTGAGAGTGGTGTTTGATTGCGGTTCAAGCTTCAAAGGCACCTCACTCAACAGTCAGTTACTGCAAGGACCGGACTTGACAAATTCTCTGTTTGGAGTCCTCACGAGATTCCGTCAAGAACCCATTGCAGTGATGGCGGATATACAGGCAACGTATCACCAAGTTAACGTTGCAAAACAGGATGTAGACTTTCTCTGCTTCCTCTGGTGGCCAAATGGGGAACTGGCACAACATCTCACTGAGTACAGAATGACAGTTCACCTGTTTGGCGCAACATCATCACCCAGCTGTGCTAGCTTTGCTTTAAGAAAGACTGCTGAGGACAACAAGGCAGCATTTCCAGCACATGTCATTGATACCATCAAGCACAATTTTTATGTGGACGACTGCTTGAAGTCCTTGCCGTCAGAAGCTGAAGCCACAGCTTTGGTGAGAGACCTGACAGCTTTGTGCCAGTTAGGAGGCTTTCAGCTGGTAAAATGGATCAGCAACAACAGATCAGTGCTGGAATCCATTGAAGTGGAAAAACGAGCCAAGGAAGTAAAGGAATTGGATTTGGACAGAGACAATCTCAACACTGGGATTGCAGTGGTGCGCAGAAACTGACACCTTCAGGTTCAAAATGGCATTACAAGAAAGACCATTTACAAGACGGGGTATTTTGTCTGTCATAAGCTCAGTGTACGACCCTATTGGATTTTTAGCACCCTTTACCTTACCTGTCAAGTTGATGCTGCAAAATCTTTGTAGGCTGAACTACAGTTGGGATGAGCACATCCCTCAAAGCTACCAGCAGCAGTGGGTCGGGTGGCTAGAAGATATAAAAAGGCTCAGTACATTAAGTGTGCCAAGATGTGTCAGGCCTAAAGACTTCGGACAGCTCATGAGTGCCCAATTACATCATTTCTCTGATGCTAGCGAAGATGGGTACGGCACAGTCTCCTACCTGCGGCTGCAGAATGAAAGGAACCAGGTTCACCTTGCCTTCCTCCTGGGAAAGGCACGAGTTGCTCCAGTAAAGAAAGTGACAATTCCAAGGATGGAACTAACAGCCGCTGTGCTTGCAGTGAGGGTCGACAGGATGTTGAAAGCAGAGCTGCAATTAAAGCTGGAAATTTCTATTTTCTGGACAGATAGCACAACTGTGCTAAAGTACATCAGGAATGAAACGAGGCGCTTTCACACTTTCGTTGCCAACAGGGTTTCTGCTATAGGAAAAGCTACCGCTGTGTCACAATGGAGGTACGTGGATACCAAGCAGAACCCCGCTGATGAGGCCTCTCGTGGGGTCAAAGTTGAGTATCTTCTCACATCCAGCAGATGGGTCCATGGCCCAGACTTTCTCTTCAAGGATGAAAGAGAATGGCCCACTAATATTGTGGAGTCCACTTCTATCAGCAGTGATGATCCTGAGGTCAAAGGAGAGGCCATAGTTAGTACTGTGATCATCAAAGATGCACCAAATGCAACGACCCAGCTAATAACCTACTTCTCTTCATGGAAAAGGTTAAAGACTTCAGTAGCCTGGCTTCTCCAGCTGAGAAAGGCATTGCAGATGTTGAGTCAGAAGAGGAAGGAAATGAAGGCTTCTGTGTCGAGCAATGGGCTTGACATAACTCAACAAAGAAAGAAAGGCGACGAGGAGATGAGGACGCTCAGAGACACATTGGGTGGTCAAATCTTGTCTCCTGAAGATATTTCTGCTGCTGAGAGTGCCATCATTCAGTATTGCCAGCTGGAGAGGTTCAGTTGTGAAATCGCTGCACTGAAAGTTGGAACATTAGGAGTGAAGAAAAGCAGTCACATTTACAAACTCGACCCAGTGCTGGAAAATGGACTTTTGAGAATGGGAGGACGGCTTAGCAAAGCAGCTATGCCAGATGACACGAAACATCCAGTCATTCTCGCTAAAGATCAGCACATTTCCACTCTCATCTTACGCCACATTCATGAGCAGTTAGGACATTGTGGAAGAAATCACCTGCTCTCCAGACTTCGCCAACAGTATTGGATCACTAATGCGAATGCTGCTGTCAGAAGGCTCCTCTCCTCTTGTGTCATGTGTAGACGCTACAGGGGGAAGCTGGGTGAACAAAAGATGGCAGATTTGCCAAAAGAGAGACTTCAACCTGACCTCCCACTGTTCACAAATGTGGGTGTTGACTATTTCGGCCCTTTTGAAGTTAAGGCAGGCCGCAGCCTCATTAAACGCTACGGTGTCATATTCACTTGTATGGCCAGTAGAGCAGTGTATTTGGAAATGGCATACTCGTTGGATACCAGTTCTGCGCAGATTCATTTCTAGAAGAGGCCAAGTATCACACATAAGGTCAGATAACGGAACCAACTTTGTGGGAGCAGAACGCGAACTGAGAGAAGCTCTGTCTGCTTTGAACCACAAGAAACTCCAAAGTGCGTTACTTCAGTCTGGACTGAAATGGAGCTTTAATACTCCTGCGGCATCCCATCATGGAGGAGCATGGGAAAGAATCATTCGCATGGTCAGGAAGGTACTGAACTTTGTACTTCAGCAGCAACACATGGATGATGAAGGATTGCAAACTCTTCTGTGCGAGGTAGAATCCATATTAAATGACCGTCCTCTTACAAAAGCCTCAGATGATCCCAATGATTTAGAACCCTTAACTCCAAATCACATCCTGTTGTTCAAAGGCAAACCCGCTTTACCACCTGGTCTTTTTGAGAAAAGCGACCTTTACAGCAGACGACGCTGGAGGCAAGTTCAATTCCTCGCAGATCTCTTCTGGCACAGATGGACTCGGGAGTACTTACCTCTGTTACAGGAACGACAGCGGTGGATAAAGGACAAGAGAAGCTTTGTTGCAGGAGATATTGTTCTGGTGGCGGACTCCACTGCTCCTCGCGGATCCTGGCTGTTAGGGAAGGTACTGCAGACCTTTCCTGACACATATGGACTGGTGCGGTCTGTCAAAGTTCAGACCAAGTACAATATATTGGAGCAACCGATTATGAAGATCTGTCTGCTGTTGGAAGAGGATTAAAGACTCTTGTAAAGACTCTGAGCTTGGGATGAAATCGACTCTGGACACATGAACATCATTGAAAAAAGAAGAAACTATTTTAATTGGCTTCAAATGTTCTATGGCATGGAAATTGTTATGTTATTATACAGTAACAATTAGGGGCCGGTGTGTTGCAGCCAATTCAGAATTCAGAATTCAGTTTGTGTGCGTGAATGTGGGTGTGTGTTCATGATAGGCACTTTGGTTGCTATTGGTTACCTGAACCGCTGTGGGCTTCAAGTTCCCTCAAGCGGCATTTTTTGTGGATCGATTGCCGCTACACAATAGTTACACTGCGCTCTGCATGAAGCATAAGCCAATCATGCCTTTTAAAGCAGATATGACCTTTTTCCAATAAGGTAAATGACTTGTGTGCACAAACAACATAATATTTTTTGCACGTAAGATTAAAGAACCTCACAGGACTTGAGGGGCTCCATGTAGATCAAATAAAGAATTGAAAATAATGAGATTAAATGTAAGCAAACAACACAAGAAGATGTTTTTAAATGTCTACATTAAGCTCTTTCAATTTCTTCTGTCTCTCTTTTAAAACTCTTTAACCGCTCGGTTATCAAAGATTAACCACATCCCAGTCTTCTTCACTTGAACATTAACCAGAGTGAACCAGTTCGGAGTAGTTCAGAGGGTTTGATAGGCAGGTTTGATAGGAGTTTGGCCAAACTATATTAACACCTGTTTTAGTACGACTGTAAAAACCAGCTGTTTGCTTCGACTGAACTGCTCACAGAGTTTTGCAGAAACCAGTTTGACCGTAGAACAGGAGAGAGCAGTCGTAGTATTAGTTTGAGAAGTTTACAGAAGTTGTGGTGAGGTCTGTGATGGAGCAGTCGGACCATTTAAAGTCTCTGAGCCCTGCTGAGTTGAGGCTGTTGATCAGGAAGGAGGATCCCAGAATAAAAACCACGTCTGGATTAGCTGACGGTAAGAACCGTTCACCTGCAGGGCTGCAGGAGACACTGGAACCGTGCATGCACAATTTATGGACTTTTTTTGTTTTTATAGCGATAATGACTGTTGTAGGTCTTATACAGGCATCAGTATTACATCTGTTTAATGAGCAGTCAACACTCTGCACAGCACATTTAATGTTTAGTTTTATTACTGATCTTCTATGATGGATATTTTAATATTATTATTACTATTATTATTATACACATGAAATAAGGCTTTGATTTGTAACATTAAAATGTCTGAATGAACTAATGCCATGTACACCAGACAGTTAGCTACAAGATTACTCATTTCTAAGTTGTAATTTTTACATGCATACGTTACAGACAGTATGCAAACAGGAAGTGCCTTTGTTTACATTTTCCATTGAAAGTTTCAAAATAAGAGATCTGTTGGACAGCAGGAGGAGGTTTTTCTTTAAGAATACTACAGGACAAGAGCAAATAGACAAGACATGCTGCTTTGAGAGTCGCTTTAACAACGAAGCACCAGCATCAAAACAACTGTCAAATGAAAAAAAATTATTTGATTCAAACTCTGCCATGAGTGTATAAAATGAGATGCAGCTGATGCAGTAAAGTGAGTAATCGAGTTTGTAAAGATGAGCTTTAGGAGCCGAGCAGAGTTCAGTGATTCATCGAGTACTTTACATTTTGATTTTTGCTCGAGTTTTCAAGCAGATTTTTAAATGACTGTTGATATATTATAAAATGTAACATCAGATAATGTTTTACTGGAAGTATGAACTGGGAACTCTTTTCACCTGCTGTCTCGTATTAACACTCGACAGCTGCTGGGCTGCATGCTAGCTTCCTTGTTTAAGATTACTGTGAGTCGGTCTGTTGAGGACAAGAAGAAGAGTCTTACTTTGTCAGACATAATGAATGGACTCTTTTACTAGATCAAACATGCATAACAAATGTTTGTGTGTGTGTGTGTGTGTGTGTGTCAGGTTACCAGCAGGCTAATGTCGTCATCCTGCCCAATCATCTGGCCGATGACTTTGAAGACTTCTGTCGCAAAAATCCCGCCCCCCTGCCGCTCCTTTATCGCAGCCAACCAGGAGAGACTTCCTGTCCGCCTCTCGCTAAACATGCCGACATCAGGTAGACACACACGCACACACACACACACACACACACACACACACACACAGATGGAGTTTCCTACAGATTTTGGTTATACTCTGACGTTTAGTTTTGGTGACAATAAGATTTTACATTTTTGATGCATGTGGGAAATAAGAAAAAAAACAGCTCAGATTCCAAAAAGCCAACTTGTCCTTGAAACATTTGAAGCACCCTTAAAGAGAAACTTATTATTCTTTGTGATGAACGATTTTCCACAGTCACTTGAATGTTTCAGCTCTGTATAAACCAATCTGAGCAGATTTCACATTAACTGAGTTTTAGTTGATGTTTATGACTCTGTGTTGCTGCAGCTCCTGTTTGAGTCCACCAATGATTTTGTAAAGCTGTTAAAAATTTACCGTAATGTCTTGAGAAGCACCCCACCTCTTAACATGTAGAGATTAACCAATCAAATGTCACTGACATTATAGAAAAAATATATCTGAACCTGATCCACCTAAACCAGTGTGAAAATACACATACAGGCAAATATATTACTTTTTAAAAATCATTTCTCATCTTAAAAGGGACTTGAATATAAAAATGTTGTCATACATCCAACTTTACTTAATATTAAATAAAAAAATATGGGTAGCTGTTAATTTATATGTAAATAAAAATATCTTTCATCCCTGTGCTTCCATTTAGTCTTGCTGACTGTACAAACCCGTGAGACACATGACGTGTCTGTTTTATCTGTTTGTCTCTCTGTGTGTTCAGGACGGATGTTTCTCAGTACTGTGTGTATGAGGAGGGCCGGATGGTGAAAACAGTCTCCAGTCTGCAGAGTTACAGCGCTCAGACCAGGTATTTATACAAGACAGACAGACAGACAGACAGACAGACAGACAGACAGAGCATCACATGTTCAAACATGGCTCCTTAAAACATTGTAAACACTGTGAGTCTTTTCTTTACATTTAGATAAGAAATTATAACCTTTATTAGTCCTACACTGGGAGACATTTGCTGTTACAGCAACTCAAGGAAACAGCTGTACAAGAAAAAATATAAACTTTAATAATAAGATAATAACAATAAATATACTCCAACTTATAGTGATGATTATAATAGAATTAAAAAAACGTTGATGATGTGACAGAGAAGCAATGGCATTACATTGTGCAGCATTTCTTCAGCTGTACCAGAAAGCAAAAGAAGTGTTTAACACAGTTATTATATTTAATGGCTTCAAGTCTAAATCACAACATCTTGACTTTGACTCTGGATTATGTTTTCACTCTTTATCTTTTTGTTCTGCTCACAGGATCGGATCCGAGCAGCCGGCTGAGCGTCTCGCTCGGTGGTCAGACATGGTGTGTTTCTATCAGGGCTGCAGTTTCGGCTTTGAGGGCAAACTGAAGCAGGCTGGAGTCCCTGTGAGGAACGTGGAGCAGGGCACAAACGTCAGCATGTTCAGGGTACGCTTCAAATACACACAAAGCTGCTGTGTGGACTAAATTAACTGTGAATATTAACATAGAACTATAGCTGGTTTGTGGAACATTCCTGTCTAATTCTATCTGGCTAAATTCTAATTAGCATAAATATGTAGGCCTTGCATGATAAGATAACGCAAAACTTTAAATCAAAGCCGATCCAAATTAAACGGAGAGTCTCTTTTAGTAGCCGGTCGTGGCTGCACATTTGATGAATAAATGTGGGTCTCAATTAGAAGCCGGTCTACATGAATGTTTATCTGGCTGTCTGAACAGTGAAGCACAATTTTCTTCCCTTTCACTCAAACGCCACCTTCACATTTACTAACTGCCGTGGCGGCACGGAGAAAGAAGCAGGGCCTGAATTCTGTCAGGTGTCAAGTCTGCAGAACAAAAAAACAGTAGAAGCAGAAGTGAGAAACTTCTCCGATAAGCCGAAGAGAGAGAGAGAGAGAGAGAGAGAGGGAGAAGCTAAACTTCCACTTCTGTCAGAGAAAGATTGTAAGAAGGCCAGACTGTGTAGTGGCCGGAGGAAGAATGTACACGATCAGGTGGAGCTTAATGTGTGAGCGTGGATCCACAGCTTGCGAGCACAGTCCCACATGACTCGCTGGTTGCAGCAGGTAGGGTTAGATGTGCTGTCTCATAAAGCAGGATCAGATAGGTGATTTGTGTTTGATATGATAGTCGTTAACCTCACACAAATCGATGAGGGAACCAGGGAACAACATCTTATCAAATGTGGGTCTGTGGTCTAATTTGTGTCAGTTTAGGGTCGTTAACGTGAAGAAGTTTAAGAACCACTGATATGAATATTACGAATAAAGGTACGCAAATGGCTTAAAGACTATCAGGGCAGAAATAAAACATCTGTGTGTGTGTGTGTGTGTGTGTGTGTGCAGACTGCAGTTCCCTGTATCCCTGCAGGAGTGTTCAGCTGCCCTCTAGTGGTCACTATGCGCCCTGTTCCAGCTGCCATGTTGGATGCAGCTGTTGAGATAACCCACCTCAACCCGCTGGCACATGGAGCTCCTGTGCACATAGGAGACCCAGGTACACACACACACACACACACACACACACACACACACATACACACAGGGCATAGTAATCTTAATTCAGCAGTACATAACGTGTCATCATGTGTGTGTAGCTCTGCTGGGCATACAGGACGTTTCCTCTCCAGACTACGGGGATCGAGTGGAGCTGCAGCCCGGAGACGTCACAGTGTTCTGGGCCTGCGGAGTGACCGCCGTAGAGGCAATACTCAGCAGCAGTGAGCGATCTGATTGGCTCATTCTGTATTCACTTCATGACATCATCTTCTCTAAGAAGGGATCAACATTCAGACTTCCTGTTCTGTCTCTTTCCAGAGCCTCCTCTGGCGTTCAGTCACTCTCCAGGCTGCATGTTACTGACTGACGTCCCAGACTCCGCTCCTTCTATACCTGTCGGAGGTGTAGACCCCTCCGCCTGTGATCAAGACCCTGAGCTGATCCCCCTCAGCTTTCTGGTGTCCCATAATCCCTTGTTGTACAGTTTGGCGTCAAAGAGGGCCGTGGCAAAAATCAGACAGCTGGAGACGATTATTGGAGACGATCCAGGTAAGCATGAGAAAAGAGTGATGTCGTTTGGGTTTAAATTATATAAAAGGTTCTGGAGCTTTATGAGAAGACAACGTTTGTAAGTTTTACAGCTGTTCTGCTTTCCTGTGTTACTATTAGTTAAATAACACAGCATAAAACAAGAGTGTTAAGATTCAAATGACCAAATCAGGAGCTCCTTGACTGATGATTTGACTAATCAAAGCTTTGAGGGCAGTCCTAATTAAATGTAATTATGCTTCAAGCACATTCCTTAATCAGTCAGAAGTGAACAAGCTGTCTCAGAAAGAGAAAAAAAACAGGGAACAGAGGACAAAGGAAGAAGATATGAAGGAGGTAATGGATTATTGGCAGCACTCCTTAAAAACACCAGGCAACAACTACAGTAATTTTTTAACCAGAAAAAGCGATGTAAAGGCTGTTTCTGGTTAAAACCCAGAGGTCTCCTTTTAGTTGTAATAAAGCAAACCCAAAGACAACCTTTATATTCATGTAGCTGCTCCAGGTGACCAGTGGAGGGAAACAAATGTAACTTTTTCCAAAACATTTTGAACCTATTTATGTAGACCATAATAACCCTGTCACTCTCTGTAGCCTCTATGGTTATAAGCAACATGTAGGATGATGGTGAGTTCAGGGGTCGTGTGTTTTCTTGCTTCCTCTTCATCTCGATGCTGCAGGTCGATGTGAGTTTGTCACTTTGTGTCTCCAGGCCAACGAGGGATCAGAGCTTTATTTGTTCAGGATGAACTTCTGCGCTCCTGTCTGGCACTCTCACACTCATCCTCTGTTGCCATAACAACCGGCTTCCCCACACACTTCATGCACAGGTACCTAACACATACACACTTAACACATAGTTATCTGACTTATGTGGAGTCAAGGCTACGTTTAGTATTACGCCAATGGAGCATGACTTGCTTCTAGCCAAAGAACTGGATCTTACAGGTGAGTGCTGCTCATGAGGAGTGAGCAGCAGGGAATCAGCAGAGAGTCTGACATTTCAAAGAGGTGGAAGAATAACATCCTTAACTGTCACATCACCAGAAACAGGAAGCAGTGTCAAGTTTGGATCAGGACCTTAAAACAAACTAATGATTACTATTTCTCTTTCCCTTTCAGCCCTCCTGATGAGACTGACGGCCCACCAGGAGCCATCGCTATGGCAACCATGCTGCTGTCCCTGGGGAAACAGGTGACGATGGTGACGGACAGGAGAGCCGTGGACATGAACCAGGCCATCATTGATGAAGCTGTGAGAAACGGTGGGAGAGATTTAAGTGTTTTAGATCTCTGGGAGATCAGAGGAAACCATTACCCTTCATCATATCATATCATGCACTTTGCTGTCATGACTCAGTAATTGTACCCTCAGGTGTGCTGAAGAGTGCCGTCCCATTGGTCACTTTTGAAGACAGCGGCCCAGACTCTGCACTGCACTTCCTGTGTCATCATGGAGACCCCAGCAAGCCCAGGTTAACTGACCTGTTGTGATTTTTGCAGTAAGGAAATTCACAATTCAAGTCATGCGGTCATTTAAAGTGGAAATGTGTGCAACCAGGTACGACCACCTGGTGGCGATAGAGCGCAGTGGACGAGCCACGGATGGAAACTACTACAACATGAGAGGAGTGAACATCAAACATCTGGTGGATCCCATTGATAACTTATTTATAGCTGCCAAAGAAATACCAGGAATCATCACGACAGGTCAGAAACACGTATTACATTTAATTGTTTTTATATTTATGTCCTTATTTTACCTTTTTTTTAACCTTATTACTGTAGTAACCATGTTATTACAGAAACTTTGCAGATATTTCTCTCTGTGTGTCTGTAGGAATCGGTGATGGAGGTAACGAGTTGGGGATGGGTAAGGTGAAGGAAAAGGTGGAGAGTCTGATGCCCAAAGGGAGTCTCATCGCCTGTGATGTTCCTGCTGACTTCGCCATCACTGCTGGTACGGACTCACAATCACTGTTCTAGCTGTACGAAGGAAACACTGCAGATTAGACTGTTACTGTTAAACGTCTTATCAGACATCCCTTTGCAGATTGATGTTTTTAAAGTTGTCTTTAAAATTTCTTAATTTATTCATACATACCTTCAAATTCGGTGTATGAGACACTTTTCATACACTTTTTTCATCTAAAAAGTGGGCTGCGTCCTGTATACAGGTGCGACCAATATTCCAGTATAAAAAGCAGAGAGAGGTATTTTATTGTGACAGACGATGGCGCTATACACTCGCTAAAGCTTCGTCACGGACATGCGGCGTCATGATCGCTAGTGCAGCCGCCATCCTCACAACAAACGACGTTACCGTAGGCTGAGCTCAGCTATCGCACTGGTAGCTAGCAGGATTGCAGATGGTGAAAACAGATGGACGACGATCTGTGTGTGTTTAAATGTGTTTCAAATTAAAATAAATTGAAATAGTGTCGAAATAACTTGTAGATACGTTTTTATTCATAAATAGAGATAGAAAATCGTTTTCCCTCTGGGATACCCCCAAAAACAGACAGTCTCATATTTCGTTGGAACTTATATTCCAGATTTTACGGTACCTTCATTCGTGATTAATCTTCATGTGTAATTACTGCAGACTTTTCCTGCTTTTATTTGCTTGCAGTAAGTTTGTTCTATGTATTCCTTTTAATTGTAAAATGTATTGGGACTATGTTGCATCATGAGTCTGTGTTTTACATTTCGTTGATTGATCCCTATAAGTATGGATATGAGTACACAGTGGATGTAACAGTGGAGGAGAAGGGAAACTGAAGAGACGAAATAATCAGGAAATTACTTGCTCAGCTTTCTGTCTGTCCTAGAGGATCAGTACACACACAGGAGAGCTAGAAACAATGTGAGAGTCCCTAAATGACCTGATCTTGGTCTTTTGTCATTTCACTTCACCAAAACAGATATATTATTATTACTGCAAAACTTCTGTTTGTTGAAACTACAACATTAAGACTTGTGACTAATTATTTTTGGCTACATTTTTACTTGTCTCCCGCCAAACTGTGATCCTAAAGGAAGCATTTTCTTTTACCGTGTGAACATGTTTACTGGTTTTAATTACAGTAAGTTTAAAATATACAGATTTCAGACTCTTTTAAATCATAAATACGTTAAA
The DNA here is from genome assembly GCF_022749685.1 of Semicossyphus pulcher. Classification (NCBI taxonomy): domain Eukaryota; kingdom Metazoa; phylum Chordata; class Actinopteri; order Labriformes; family Labridae; genus Semicossyphus; species Semicossyphus pulcher. The sequence goes on along the minus strand of NW_027211648.1, from coordinate 28,968,864 downwards.
GGGGGTATTATGCTTATTTCAAGCTTCATATTTCACTCTGTGATACCTGTGGAGTAGCTCAGCATAATTTACACTTAAAAAAAAACTCTTCCCTGTTTTCACACTGGTGCTCTGTGCAGGCCCTCATACAGCCTCTGCCTTAAACGACTCAGTCAGCTCTGTCCCTTTAAGAAACCCCGCCCCTACAATCCTACTCTCTTCTGATTGGCCGGCTCTACGAAGCCTGCTGAGGCTGCACTTTGTGCCGTCACAAATTGCAGCGTGTAAAAAAAAAAACTGTCTGAAACCTGGCGTTCCCGAAGCCTGGGGCTTACGCCAACGTTTAGTCTGGACATCAAACATTGTAATATTATATGTCTTAAAATGTGGCACAGCATAATACCCCCTCTTTAAATCTGTATCTTGTATAAACCTTCTTTGGTTTACATTCCTCCTCAAACTCTCCCCCCCGTCTCACCCTCCTGCAGGGGTGTCTAACTGGGGAGGATATGCTGTGGCCTGTGGGCTCTACCTGCTCCACACCTGCCCCTCCCACCAGAGATACCTGAAGAAAGGACTCGGACTCACAACCCCCCAAGAGCAGCTCCAGGACTGGACTGCTAACCTGCCGTCTGTGGACAAGGTGACACTTCTGGATATATTCTCTCTTTCTGCTCTCTTAATAATCCATATTAATAAACACTGTAATGTCAATTTAACCTCTGCCCTCAGGTGATCATTTTGGTCCACTCAGGTTTACAAAACACCACTTCAAATAAACAGCTTTAAAATCATATATCGTATATACTTGTTACATACAAAAAACAGGATTAAGACTCGTATATAATGAAAATCTTTTTCAAGCTTTAAAATAAGATTTAGCAGCTTGTATTTTTGCATTACAGTATTTATGTATGATTTAATATGAAAAGTGACAAACCTACTGAAGATGATCACCTCTGACCCCACTGTACTCTCCCTTCTTAAGCTGAAACAGCAGCTGAGTCAGACACAGTGGGAGACTAGATAGTGAACACAGTGGAGCTTTTAGATGACAGATATTTCCCTCAGGGGTTGATGGAGACGAAAATGGAGCTAAAAATAGAGTAAAATTTGGACGTTACACGCTGCACATAAAACCATAACATGAACTAACAGCTTTGATGCCTCGTGGACCTAATTGAAAATCTCTCTCTCTCTGGCAGGAGGAGTCGATCCTCGCCACTCTGGTGAAGTTTGGGATAAGAAGCGGGAAAACTGGTAACCTGGCTATGGAGGTGGACGGTTTGACCTTTCACCCCACACACTCTGACATCATCACCAGACTGCTGGAAGTCACACGAGGCTCCACACCTGCCTGATCTACTTATCATGTCTGTTCTCAGCAGTATTTTTAACTAATAGAACCATGAAACTAACCAGTCTGTGCAGTGAGCGCTCATGAAGCTCCTGTGACACACAAACAATCATTGTGCCTCTGTGTGAAACTGTTTCCTCTCTATTCAGATCGCGTAAAGTGAGAATAAAACAGAATGAAAAGAGAGTGTGTGTGATTGTAGATGCTGTCTTGGTTACCTTTCAGCCCCTTTCCTTGACTACTTGTTATAGAACAAATCAGACTCACATAAAACCAGCTCTTTCCTTCCTCCACTGCTTCACTGATAAATAAGCCACAGAACAGGCTGTAATGGCTGTAAAGTTATCTTTAATCACTTAAAGTTCTTGTTTTTTCCACTGACAGGCTCAGATTGTTATTCTAAGGGTCTGACAACATTACAGAAAGGATCCCTACAGAGACAGACCTTTTTGCTAGAGAGGAAGATCCTTTTTAGAGACTATAAACGGCCTTTTCATCCAGCTCTTCAAAGCCACCAGACTCCATTTGAAAAACAGCGATTTTACAGAACATAAGAGTTGCTGGTCTACCTTTGCTTTAACTTGTAAGGCTGTGTTATTGAATGTTATGCAAATGTTTGTGTTGGATCTGAACTAAAGATTTAAAACTCTAAAGTCACACAATAAGACGAATAAACAAACTGGTTGAGACATCGGTAGACCAGCACCTCCAGTGTTGTGTGAGGTGAAATTACTGTTTTTGTCTATGGAGTCTGGTGGCGTCTCAGAGAGCGATGTAACAGCAAAAGGAAAAGGATCTTACTTTAACAAAAAGGTTTTTCTCTGTTGGGTTCCTTTCTCAGACTCTCTGGCAGGGCTGCGGAGGCTGCGTGCCCTGCTGCCGCTAACTTTAACTTAGCTTCTATCTCTGGTTAAATGATAAAGTTATTAAAAGAAGGTGTGAAGACTTGGGGAACTAGAAAACCTGCACTTCTGCAAACAAATGTGCATGCACAGGCTCGTGCAGGCTGATATAGGAGATTGGTGTGGCACTAATTTAAAAAAAAGTGTAGTGTATTAAAGAAGCACAGTATGAGAAACATGTTTAAGTTTTTGGCGTGCAAACAGCTGCCACATGTCTGCCTCTGAACACAGTATAAACACATTAAGGTTTATTTTAGATGCACTAGTGATGCTTCTTTAAGGATGCAGAGACAGATGAACTCAACACATTCCACAGACTGATTAACAAGTTGGATCCAAACTTAAAATTCACATTATAATGTGACTTTGACCCTGTGATGTGTAAATCTGACAATAGAATATGCATAAAGAGGGAAAAAGAGGGGAAACACTTCCTCCTTATATAACTTCACCACTTTATACCCTGAGCCTTAAACTGTTTCCTGTGTATTTACTGCCAAGCAAACAGGCAGTTTTTAATGTTAAATTTAAATTAAATGGCCATCTGTTCCTGAGTGTATTAATAAATTCACATTTTATATGCAACCAGAAGCAATCTACACCGTGTGTTTGGTAAAGTGAGAGTTAATAAAGACCTTTTACGCCCAAAAGAAGCAGCTGAATATTATCACACAGTTTGTTGATATTAACAAAGTTAAATTGTTTTATGTCAGCAGCTTTTTTTTTATGGATGCTTGTGATTAAAGCTAGCAGACACAACACTCCACTTTGACAATTATTGAACGTCTGACAACAGAAACTAGTCAATCTAGTTGTAAACAATTGTAAAAATCGTAGCTTTGATTTAAATTTTGTTGCCTGGATGATTATATTTTTACAGATAATGATGTAATTAAGAGAAACATGATGCCACTAATATAAAGTCTGTCTAATGAATATTAAAATGGGTTTGTATTTTCTACCTGATTGATTAACTGATCAGTTGTTGTCTCTTGTTTTCTCTGGTGCCTTTTTTTAGTGTGAAAGTTGGTACGTCAAAATGAAAACACAAAACACTAGTTCTATCTCGCACAGGCTCCGCCCTCTACTCTTGTCCAATCAAGCGCACATATTCAAACATAGCCGGCCTATCAGAGCGTGCACTGTCTGGATATGTGCGTCTCCCACAGTATAAAGGCAGCACACACCGCTGTCTGCTATCTGTCCTACACCGTCTTCAGTGAGCGGTGACTTGCCCCCTGTCTTTGCCGGTCAGGGTCAGTGTGGTTGGCGCTCATGCATCAGGGCTCCACCCACTGTATCCAGTAGAGGGCGGAGCCTGTGTGAGATAGAACAAAGGTTATGTATTATAACTATAGTTCTCGCTGAAGAGGGTGTAGGACAGCGGACACATATTCAGGTAGGCACGCCGTGATAGGCCGGCTATATTATGCAAAAGTTCGGTGGGCGAATACGTGCACGTAATTGGAGGAGAGTAGTACCCATAGAGTCCAGTAGAGGGCTCCGTTTGTGCTTATAGAACTACGGTTATGATCTCAACAAGCTAACAAAGGGCATTCACCATATGATGTTTATATTAAAACTATCTGAAGACTTAGTTACTGATGTCATGTGGGACCTGAACATAGCTTACTTATAACACGTAGATGTAGCCACTGTGACATCATCCATCGGTTTGTGGGCTACCGCTTTGAAGCCTCGGGTTTCGCCGTCCCCATCTTAACCAAACCACCAACAAATCTGTTTGATTGGGATGCTAATTTTGGCTAGCCGAAGAAAAGGCTCTTAACACTCTGAACACTAAAAATTCAAAGTCGACTCATCAAAGTGTCTGAGTAGAGTACAAACCAGTGCCGACCAAGGATTGTTTTTGGGGCTACCATCGCAAGTTGCCCTGCCCTACAGCATGCCCTGCTTTCTCGTCTATGGGACTCTAAATGAGAGCATCATTAACTAAATGAACGTCATGCTGTGTTGAAGAAGACTTGAAACTAGAGATTGAGACGACAAACTCCTTAGGAAAATGTTTACTGAGGAAATAAATCAAGTAGCTGTATTTCCAATAGACTGCTTTAATATTGGCTTATTTTTGCAAGTCGCCCCCTGCTGGACATTAGAAAGAAGTCCACTTGCAAAGCTTTTTTCCAGAATGTAAGAGACATTTCTTTGCAGTGGAGGCACATCAGAAGCTGCTAACACATTAAACACTTAAATTAGAGTAACATTGATTTTTGTCTGCAGAACGTGTTTTGTGCTTCACAACCAGACAAAATTGATCTGACTTCTGCTTCCCAATTTATTTCCTTGTGTAGGTACCACTACAGTCTCCGTCTAATTAAACCTCAGAGCTGCTTTTTTTTCAACATTATTTTATAATCTCATCTGGAGAAAACAACCGAGGTTTACAGCAGCAGGAACAGATATTTATGCTCACTCATATGATCTAAATATGTCTAAAGGCAGACATCTACTTCATGATTGTGTCGGCTGCCTTCATGGTTTCTTTTCTTCCCTGAAGTGTTCATTTTAGAAAACTGCAGGCTGTCAAAATGTACAGATGGATTCAGGTGGAAGGAAAATGGTAATAGAGCGTGAAAAAAACATATAGCGATGGAATGGCACAAACAATGCCTGAACTGTAATGTGTTATTACAGAAAACACTGCTAAATGTGAACACAGAAAGGCACAGTTATAAGGATTTGTGGTGTTGTCGGCCAGGCAGAGCATTATCACCAATGAGACTAGTTTTTTGTCTGACTGAGTTTAATACAATTTATATTCTGGTGGAAAAGTAGAAACAAAACAAGCTTTAAAAAGATTCTCTATAAACTATACGTTTCTGTCGTCTGTAGTTTACCCAGAGCAGAGAGCGAGCCACAGAGAGGCCGGAGACGTAAACAGCTGAGGTTTGTTTCCCAGATTCACTTTAAAGAGACACTTTCTCCTAAACAGGGAATTTGTCTATTTACAGGATTTCTAGGCTGTGTGTAGTAACCAATCAGACTCTTTCCTTATTTGTCAGCTTGAATCAACGGCTTAAAAATAGAAGAAAGGAGTACCTTGTGTAACAGCAGCACGGCTGAGGATGACTGACAAACACGTGTTCTGAACATGTCTGGAAGTTGTGATTTAATGTCAAATGCTGGAAAGAGCATGTGCTGTTTATTTGACATTTAAGTGTTCATAAAGGTTTTATTCTTACCATTTTTTTTACATTTTTACATCCACACAGGATTTTTATCTCCACAGATTCTACATAAAAATATAGAATCAGGAGGCACACGACCGGATTTCTGTACAGGAAGTGTACTGGTTTCCGTTTGTAGTACGCTTGTAGTCCAAGAAGTATTGACCAATCAACTATCAGCAGGCTTTAGTGTATGCAGGAAAAACAGAGCAAAAGCAGGTGGAACATAATCCCATCGATGGTCATGTGACGATGATTCAGATTCTTATTAATCTCTATAAACATCTGCAGCAAGTTCAGCTAACAATCTGTTCTACATCAAAAACTGGAGACAAATTCCCATGACGCCGTGTTGCCAAAGCCGTTCAGCGTTTAGATTTCCCGACTTCCTTGAATGCATCAGAAATGATGGATCTGCCCTCTGTAGTTTTCTTCTCTTCTTGAGGACAGACCTGAAAAAACTTCATGTTGTTCCTAATCTGCATCATGATGTTGTTCTTTCAGCAAACTGAAGAGTCGTTAATTAAAGTCAGTCACAAGAAAATCTGTTTCTGTTTGGGCTTCATCCCGCTGAAGTAAGCCAGAGTGCAGCCTCTGTGTAACTTACTGTTTACAGTGAAACTGAGACTCAGCACAGACAGATGAACGGGCGCTCCTCCGGGGGATGGGACGAACCGAGAGATGACAGCGTTTATTTAGCAGACACATCTGGACGGAGGATTTCACTTCACTTTGATCTGAACACACGGTCGCTTCTCAAGCTGCTAACTGGACTGTAAACAATGCAGCGCACGGAGAAGGACGTCTTGTCTGGAAGTCGCTGGCTACACCAGAATGCCTGCAAAATTCACCTTCACTTCCAGAGGCTGTATCGTTGTCAGACTGTAACCGATGGGTTCTGAGATTGGTGAAGATGTAACTATACATGTATGTAACTTACAATGTCGAGTTTCCTGCTACTTTTAAAAATTAAAGCTCCCATGAGGAGTTTTTTGATGTTTCTGAGACAGACTGAAATTTATTCTGATGACTCTACCTGACCTACAAAAGTAAACCAGCCCATCAGCGACAAGATTATTTCTATATGGTTATTTTTAATGCCAGAAACTGCTGGTGGGGGGTATTTGTCAGACGAAGCAATTCACTGCACACCGCCTTTGTTCACATTTTCCAGGATATAAATTTATAGTGAGTAATACATGTGACTGTTAAAGAAAGCATGAACAGGAAAAAATCAGCAAAGCGATAAGAGGTGCGGCTTTGTCCACAGGGGGCGCCAAAATTATGCTTATCCTGTTCAGGGTCGCGGGCGAGCTGGAGCCTATCCCAGCTGTCATTGTGCATGAGGTCACCTGTCAATCACAGGGCTGACACATAGAGACAGACAACATTTCATGCTCACATTCACACCTACAGGCAATTTAGAGTCACCAATGAACAGAGCATGTCTTTGGACTGTGGGAGGAAGCCGGAGTACCCGGAGGGAACCCACGCATGAACGGGGAGAACATGCAGAACAGAAAGGCCATCTTTGTCCAAACCAGGAGATAACAGCACTAACCACTGCTCCACCATGCAGCCCTGAACTAACATTATTTTACTTTTAAAAAATAGTCAAATCAATTAACTTATAAGCAATGTAATGCATTACAGCTGAATGTTATACACTCAAGGGTTTTTCTACAACCTTACTTGCTCTGGTGTGAGCGGAAGAATATGAGGGTTAACAAATTGGTTGTTTGAATGATATTATAGTTGAGTACGAATAAAAGAACAATTAAAACTTCTAAATAACAAAAATATAAACTTCTCGTAAAACAGAAGTATAATAAGAAGGCTTATTTCAGGAAATACCTATTGCCTAACAAAGATTTCCCTCCTGTAGATAACACAAAAAGGGCATCACTCCGTTTCTAATGAACGTTAAAATATTCTTTCTTAAATGGATTTTGAATTAACTGAAGGTAAATGTAGATTGTAAATATTTTAAAGGAAAAGCTGAAGAGGCCAGTTCCAACACATTTCTCCTCTCTGCTTCTGCTGTGTCACGCTGTCCTCATCTCGCTTCATCTCCTTTTCAACTGTGACCTTTGACCCCAGCACGACCCCTGTTTAATGTGACTTCCTGCAGGACGACAGCAGCAGCCAGGAGCAGTCAGATACTGCCAAGATTAACACACGCACACACACACACACACACACACACACACACACACACACACACACACACACACACATTTAGGACATCTTAAGAGCCTCCAGAGGAAGGAGTCTGTTACAAAAACAAACACAGTGACACATAGAAAACACTTTTGTTTTCACACAGTGAATTTTCATCTCCTGATCACCTGACTGATGTGTTTATTAATCTCCTAAAATCAACAAACACAAATAATAACTTACATTTAGCCAATCACAACATCACTTCATCCAGAGCTGAGGTAAAGAAACGGCAGCTGGACCGGAGTCTGCAGCTCAGGACTGAACTGCTCTAACTCAAAGTACCTCGTGGAAAAGCCTCAAAACTTTTGAGAAGGATTGGGATACCTTTACGAAAAATCCGGATGATCCTGATCCCAGCAGAGGCGGCAAAATAAGTTTAATTAGCTTGTAAAAATCCTCTCAAGACGTCTCCTCCTCCTCCTCATTAAAAATTCCCCGATCTGCTTAGGCCCCGCCCACTATGTACTACATTTCTCCTTTCGTAAAATTACAGCCGAAAACAAAACACGTCTCTGCCATCGTTTAGTGGTAACTTGTTGAAACTTAGCTAGCTTGAAATGTAGTAATTATGACGGTTACAGCTGACTCGCGCATCGTCGAAGCGGTTAAACTAAAAATAATAAATAAAAATAAAAATGAACACTTGGACATAAATCAGCATGATAAGAACTAACTATAATGGCAGAAACCATGTTGGAGAAAAATGTATTTGACGTGTATTTTGACTTTATAGTTTGACTGTTAACATGGAGGAGGCGGGCTTTATGACCTATACTGCAGCCAGTCAGCAGGGGGCGCTAGAGAGGGTTTGGCTTCACTTTTAGTGAGCTGTCATCCGTCCATCTTTTTATACAGTCTATGGTTGAACATAATGATACTCATAGCGTCACCCCGTCCATTAACGGGATTGGCTCCTTAGGTTTGTGACGTCTCTAACCTGCCAATCTGAACACGTGTTGTTCAGCCTGTCCTTGGTACACTGCAGGTTAAAAGCAGACAGGCCCAGCCGTGGAGATGATGCTGATGTTGTCCCTGATACGTCTTGTAGCACATGAAGAACACCACATGGAGATGTTTACAAGGTTAAACACTTGGTTTTCACTGGAGGGGGGCTTTAAAGTGTAAAACTGTGAGGAAATTTCAGTTTGTGTGGATTTTGGCGCCCCCTGTGGACAAAGTTTGTAGTAGTTAATACCCATTTAGGTATGAAAAGTCTGTATCTGGATCAGGTTTATGTAATCCAGTTTTACTTTGAAAAACCAGGACGAAAGTAAGATGGATTAACTGATCCTGGACAGCAAAAATGGGCTCTCCAAATGATCCAGATTAATCTTCTGGATTAACTTCTCATTACACCTACTGAGCACACTTTTCAACACCTGTTACACTGTGAACGCAGCACTGTTTTCTTTAGCAAAGGAAGGAGTAAATCTCCTGAAACTCTTTGTCTTGAGCAATGACAGCTAACCGCTAACTAACCCTTAGCATAATGAATCTGTCACAAAGCCCGGCATGCATCATCTATGACATTTGCCTGTGACTCGTGGCTTGGCAACAGATTGATTGATTGACAGACATGCAGGACATCCAGGAGTTTAATACAGACGCTTGGTGCTTTAATCTGGGTTAGGTGATAATTAGTGGGAAGGAGATAAAAGTCTACGTAAGTGCTGAAAATAATATTTTTACTGTTATTGTGGTAAAAACAAAGTTCCTTCAGTTGACACTTCCAGCATCGGAAAGGGAAGAATGAGGTTAAACTGCAACCACACACAGACCACAGAGTCATGCGCGCACACACACACACGCGCACACACACACACACACACACACACACACACACACACACACACCCTCTCTCTGAACCGCTGCTGCATGTGTTTGCACAGGGACACACACACTGAAGGAATGAGATCTTTTTAGTACACATTTAAAAGTTTTATAAAAATATTCTTTATCACATTCGTCACTGTGAATATATATTACATGAACATACTGTTTATCATTATGACAAGATGCTTCAACTGCCATTTGTTCCATGACCACAGAAGGTTCGACCACAATATAATATCTGTCCACCAATTAAATCATCCACCATGAAGATACAGTTAATAATTTATAAACTGCCATTTGTAACAATAATTTAATACTGTTGTGACGTTGTGTAATACTTCCACAGAGACAGGTCATTCTCTTTTTTATATATAAGCCGACAAAGGTTTTGACAGATGTTTTAGATCTTTAACACAAGTTGGGAGCATAATGTTTTTGTTAAATAACAGATGAGCTTACGGTTTCTTAACGATATGAAATTGTGACAACAACAATATAGTTCCTGTACATGCAACATGTAAACATTAGAGGTTGTTTCCCTTTATATTTATCCTCTTATAGCGAAGATGCAGACCTGCACAGATGCATGCGAATGGACAAAAAAACTGCCACTTTTAAAACCTGTGAAATTCTGTTCTTTAATCTGAATTCACTGCACAAACAAACGTATTCATGGAGGCAGAAGTAGACCAGCAACTCCTGTGTTCGCCAAGGTTAAATTACTGCTTTTGTCAATGGAGTCTGGTGGCTTTGAAGAGCGCGATGTAACGGATGTTTCTGGTTTCAAAAAAAGCATCTTACTCTGCAACAAAAAGGTCTATCTCTGTAGGAATCCTTTCTGTAATGTTGTCACACACTTAGAATAACAATCTGAGCCTGTCAGAGGAAAAAACAAGAACTCTTAGTGGACGGACATTTGCCTATAAATTACATTGCAGCGATTACAGCATGCTAATAGTTTCCCAAAGATTCACATGGAGTTCGGTCCATCAGATTCTCTCTATCATCCCCTGATTTCTGCTGACAGACCAAATATTTTTGTTATTTAGTTAGAGATGTAGCCCAGCGACGTGTCCATTATCATGAATATATGGACGACATGGAGGCCAGAGCCGTCTGATGAACATGGCCAGCACCTGTATTTACAACTGTGAACAGTGAACTTTTAAGGTGTCTATTGTCGGGAATAAATTGACAAGCCCTAAGCAGACAAACAGAATCGTACAGAAGCCCTAAGCGGACATGCATCCATACATTTTATTTACTTTGTTTTCCGTTGATAACGAGTAATTTGAGATCTCGACTTATTTATCTATAACAACGCTGCACCAGCGTGACACGACAGATGATCATAACTCGTATCCTCAGAGCTGCAGAAGCACAAAACAAACATAGAGACAGGCTTAACTTGTCTCATTAGTGTGGGCGATGGCAGCATGGCATGTCCTGCTCTCTAACATTACAGTGACCAGCCTGTTGTTCTGTTTTCTAAATTGAGAGACAATTATCCTGTTATCACGAGAAAACCAGCTTCGTGATCTCGAGATAAAAATGTGGAGATCTCGAGAAAACAACCCGAGAATTACTCGTTATCACGGAAAAACGGAGCAAATAAAGCTGAATCTGAATTCAGGGGCTGCATCCTTCAAAGGACGCGGCCTACAGAGGATCATCCGTAGCCTGTGTAGACGCTAAAGCCGAACTATAATGAGATGGTTCTACGGGGGATTTCCTGTTTGCGTCACCAGCTGTTCCCGCCCTTACCCTTGCGTCACCAAATGTGGCTCCTGACGCCTAGCAACAGGTAGCTAGCTGGCTAACTAGCTATCATCACTAACGTCACGTAACTTAACCTGTTATTTTCAAGATAATTTGTTTCAAGGTCCCTTTAGTTTTTCTAGCATTTGTATCGCAGCTATTTGATTGAGGCCATGTCTACACGTACACAGGTATTTTTCCCTCCTTTATTCCAAAGAAGCCCCCATCCAAACAATAAAACAGAAACGCTGTCATGGTGATGCCACAACAACAAGCTGCAATATAACCATCATGCAAAGAAGAAATAGAAAATTGCAGCCAATCAAAAGTCTGAAAAAATCTATTGCCGGAAGTAGTGCATCCCGACGCCTCTGTTCCTCAATACAGTGGACGAGTAACTGCACATATATGTGTCAACATGTAAAAAGTCCTGTTAGCAAGGTTAGAAGCATCACTGTCATTTTGCAAGGAACGTCGCCTCATTTGTGACGCCTCACGAAGGAGATAACGGCGCACAGCCTGACGTCACGAGCCAAAAATGTTGTTTACCCCGTCTACACGTTGGTTTTCTAAAAGTCTTCACCCTGGCCGGAGTTTCACAAAAGATCCGTTTTCAGTGACCTAAAATGGCGTGGACGAAAGGCCAAGAAAAAACAACGTTTTGAAAAAGACCCGTGTACGTGTGGACATGGCCTGAGTTGAAACCAAAAACATTGACATTTAAAGTGTATTTCTTGGTCGTTCAAGAGTTCGTCATCTCGTTTGATTGGCGCGCAATGAATCTCGGGATATGTTGGGCTGCGAAGGATACACCCAATGGATCCGAGCATCTGAAGGAGCCTTCGAATTGGGACAGCCTTCGACAATCGAAGGATGCAGCCCCTGGATTGGGACACAGCTGAAATGTGTGAATGCATGTCCGCTCAGGGCTTCCGTAGAATTGAGAATTCACCGTAACCATGTTATAATGGCTCACAAATGATTTTAAAAACATCAGTAAATGAATAAACCTTTTTTTTAATACTATTCTTTTTTCTGTGGGTTTGTTGATAAATTAGGAGCATTTGTCGACCTCAAACTGCACCTCAAATTTGACACCATTCCTATAAACCATAGAGGTGTAAACAGGACATTTACAGGTGAAAAATAGACGTCGAATCATTTCAGAGAAGAAAATGTTTTCAGTCTCCGACATGATGATGATGATGTAAACACAGATGGATGAACATCAGGACTTCAGTTAGTACAGGCAGGTTAGTTTTTGTTGGTCTCTTGTGCGTTCTCCACCTTTAATCTTTTGTTGTTCTCTTCGTCCGTCTCTGTCGTTTGGCTCCAATCTACCACCATTGCTATCACACAGCTGGGCTTCTTGTCACTGTCCACAGCTTTGTCTGAGTGTTTGTCATTTTGTACAAATAAAGGTTTGATAGTTTTTTCTTCAGTCTGTGTGATTAACTTTGTATTTTTCCCTGAAGCGTCTGTGTTTGAGTTGTTGAACGTGCTGGTGTGTGTGAGCAGCATCACCGTCGGCTGGCCGTTGTTTTCGTTGGTGGCGACCTCGTGGGAATCGGTGGTCGGGTTGCTCGGGCTGGCATTACCGCGGCGGCAGCAGCAGCACAGTATCCTGGCTACGGGCCTGAAGATGGCTAGGTAGAGGCCGCGGCGGGCGCTCTCGCTTACGAAGCAGTAGAGAGCGGGGTCGGCCACGCAGTTCAGGGAGGTCAGCAACAAGGACATGTGGTAGTAGTTAAATATTCCTAGAAAATATATTTAAAGGTTAAAAAGTTTGAATTACTACTCACTGGATTACTTCATAGAAAATATACTTTACCTGCGATGAAGTTGCAGTCCCGCTCCAGCAGGGTGCGCACTAACAGGAATACGTGGTAGGGGGAGAAGCAGACGAGGAAGATGAGGATGGTGCTGCTGACTAACTGCCGGACCCTCGTCTTCTGATCCGGCTGAGTCCCAGCGCTCCGACCCACAGCACGAAGGACACACAGGTAGCTGATCTGGGCAGGAAACACATGCATCAGGATTAAAGCTGGAGTTCAAATTTCCTTTAATTCATCTCTGAAAACATCAACATGTTGCAGTATTTTGGCCTATTTTATTTACACATTTAAACATTGTAAGAGAGCATTTTTAAAACGGTTATCCCACCGACAGGATGGCCAGCGGGAACATGAAGCCGATAGTGAAGCGGTAGTAGTTGATGGGATACTCCCACTTCTTCATGGGGTAATGCTCGAAGCACACCGACCGGTTCTTTTTGTCTTGGCTCAGCTCTTTATGTCGGAAGAAAACAACGCCCACAGCGATCTCCTTCAGCCAGATGATGATGCTGACAAGCCACGCTGCACGCATGGAGCGCAGAGACGTGAACCTGCACACAGAAACAGAGGTATACTTTGTATTAAATGAATGCTATTAAATTTTAACTTAATGTAAAAGTGGTGTATTATCATGCTGAATTAAAATGACCTTAAAGGATGCACGACAGCCAGGTAGCGATCCAGGCTGATGCAGCAGAGGAAACCGATGCTGATGTAGATGTTCTCGTAGAGCAGGAAGCCACAGAGCTGACACAACCACTCCCTGTGACGCCAGTCGTCATCCTGAAACAACGTCATCATCAAACGAGACTCCAGGTAGACGCACAAAACAGGTGGGTACTTTTACAACATAAAGAGGAAACAATTATATGCATAAAATAAAAGAATAAAAGTTCACTTTGTTAATGCTATCAGAAAGGTGGGGTCTGCATTTAAATTTACCACATTCCTTGTAACATCCCACATCACTTATAACATGTGGATAAGCAGCAGACTAATGTACACCGATCAGCCATAACATCATGCCTTATATTGTGTAGGTCGCCTTTTGCTGCCAAAACAGCCCTGACCCGTGGAGGCATGGACTCCACTCGTCCTCTGCAGGTGTGCCGAGGTAACTGGCACCAAGACGTGAGCAGCAGATCCTTTAAGTCCTGTAAGCTGCGAGGTGGGGCCTCCATGGATCGGACTTGTTTGTCCAGCACATCCCACAGACGCTCCATTGGATTGAGATCTGGGGAATCTGGAGGCAGAGTCAACACCTTGAACTCGTTGTTCCTGAAACCATTCCTGAACCATGTCTGCAGTGTGGCAGGGCGTATCATCCTGCTGAGAGAGGCCACTGCCATTAGGGAATACAGTTTCCATGAAGGGGTGGACTTGGTCTGTCACAATGTTTAGGAGGTGGTACGCGTCAAAGTTCATCCACATGAACGGCAGGACCCAAGGTTTCCCAGCAGAACATCGCCCAAAGCATCACACTGCCTCCGCCGGCTTGCCTTCTTCCCATAATGCATCCTGGTGCCATGTCTGGTGCCCAGGTGAGAGACGCACACGCACCCAGCCATCAACATGATGTAAAAGAAAATGTGATTCATCAGACCAGGCCGCCTTCTTCCATCGCTCCCTCTCGCGCACCAGTGAGCCTTGGTTGGCCATGACCATCTCGCCGGTTCACCTGTTTTCCTTCCTTGGACCACTTCTGGTCGGTCCTGACCGCTGCAGACCGAGAACACCCAACAAGAGCTGCAGGTTTGGAGATGCTCTGACTTCTCTGTCGTCTAGCCATCAAGTTTGGCCCTTGTCAAAGTCGGTCACATCCTTACGCTTGCTTCCTGCTTCTAACACGTCAACATCGAGGACAAAATGTTCACTTGCTGCCTAACATATCCCACCCACTGCAGAGGTCTACGCTCCTGTACTGCCCCTCTAGTTTTGAAGGTGTCTTGTAGTTATTACATTTTTGTTTCTCACAAAAACAATAACAATTGTCACATATTTGACCTTTGGCTTTACCTGAAAGATGTATTGCAGCCACAGAGGTAATGATGCCAGGTACAACAGATCAGACACAGTCAGGTTCATTAAATAAACTCCCAGCTCATTCTTCTGCTTCAGCTGCACAGCAGCGTGGTACAACGAGTACAGGTTGGAGGGAACGCCAATCTGAAACAAAGAGATCATTTCATGTGATTGTTTTTGTTCTCTGACAGTCGTTTTCAATAAATCATGCGACAATAAACGTGCACGGCAACTTGGGTACTCTACGGGTATTGTATTGTTAAAGTTCCTAGGAAATGTCCTAGGAAATGTTAACACAATTCATTGAAAAAAAGGCTTTAATAGACGACACCAACATCTTCGTGCGGCACCAAACAGATGTCCTGATATAGAGAAATAGAGGCGTGGCAGTATGCTGATTGCAGATCGCGGACACGCACCTGTCAATTTAGAACGGTTCTGATTTACATACGCACGGTGGTGAGAACAAAATTGGCCGGTACGCACGTGTCATAAATCCGACGGTGATTTTGCGCAAGTACTTATTTTTTGCGGAGAGTAAGAACATTTCTGCGCAGATATTAGTGAATGAGGCCCATTGGGTGCAGGCTCTGAGCAGTAATGTAATGTTAGCGAGAAGCTAATATACAATGTGCTAGCAAAACTAGTGTAAACTCTAGTGAATGATGTGTCTCGATCAGGATATATTTGGGGGCTGGAGTCTCTGGTTCACCTACGCCTGGGTTTCCAAATTAAGTCTACTGTGCACAACTGTCCAGCTACATAATCAGGCACACCACAGGGATCCTTCTTGTGTATTTGCAACACATTCTCAGGCCAAACTGATCAAATACCCACAGCTTTCATTTACTGTATGCAACATGAAGATTGCTTAAGCTGCAGTTTGCACAAATTAACCGAGTTTGTAATTTTAGCAGCAGAGCGTTTTTAGAGCAGGAACTTTCTGTCTTTCTAAATCTTGCTACGCAACAGTTTTCTGTGTCACACTGGCCTAAATTTGGAAGCAAACATTTTTCCATTAGTACTTTCATAAAGCTTTCAGACATCCAAACAGTTTATTTCAGGTGTTAGCGATGTGCACACACTTACCAGCAGCACGATGATGTACACACTGGAGAAGAGGTACTGGTGGATCTCATGGCTGATGGTGCAGTTCATCACGTCCTCCTCAGACATGTTGAGCACCATCTCACCCCACACACACTCGCACTACTTCACCTTTAACCTGCACACACTCACGTGAATGTTTTCAGACATGTTCACATTCACACTTAATGTAACCACACACACCCACACGCACAGATGTTCATGTTTGGAGCGCTCAGCGACGGCTTGAACTCGTCTCATCTGGTTTAATATTCTTCCTCTCTGATCGTGTCGTCCAGTTTAATGCGGTCGCTGTGGAACACAGAAGAGAATCATTTATTATATTTAGTGATTATAAACATGTTCTGTATATTAGAGGAAGTCTTAATCTTATTGCTAGATTTGGCACACAAAAATAAGCAGACTAAAACTTGCACAATCATGATTTAAGCAGCCCTCATTTAGGGCTTAATTTATAAGTCATTGTATGTTGCGAAAAAGCCAACCACAGCCAGTGCTGTCTGAGTTTCAGTCTTACTATAAGAGGCTTATGAGTTATTGACACAAAACTTTTCGTGACTTAAAACCACCCAAAAGGTAAACAAAGTAGCCCAAATTATTACAACCAGCCAACAAACATTTATACACAATTAATCAAATCAAAAGTCATTGAAACCCACCAAATCTGGTTCCACTGTCAAGTCATAGACCTACTGCTGTTATGCCTCCATCTTTGTTTACAGGCTGCCTTCTTATAAATCACCCTTTATTGTTCATGTGACTCTAAATTGGAGCATAATTTACCAAATGAACATCACGCTGTATTAAAGAAGACTTGAAAGTAGAGACTGAGACCATCAACTCATTAGGAAAATGTCCACTGAGGTTAGAAATCAAGAGAGAAGTAGGACCATTTTCTTACAGACATACAGTCTCACTTTTCTTGCTGGCAATTAGAAGGAATTCAGGTTCAAGTAGGGCTGCACAATTCATCAAACATTAATCCCGATCTTGACTTGTCTTTCCACGATTAAATTAAACATGATTGACGTCCGTTTAAAATGCTCTGTCCGTAGAAAACTCTGCTGCATATCAAATGAAACGCTCCCTAAACTAACAGCCGCATAGAAGAATCTGTAGGCAGGGACGTGGATTTCCGGGAAGGCAAGTGTTCTGGTTTCTGTTTCAACTACGCTTGTAGTCCAAGTAGTATTGACCAATCATGTATCAGCAGGCTGCGGCGTATGCAAGAAAATCAGTCCGTGAGAAGAGCAAAAGCAGGCGGAACGTATGATTTAGCTTCTTATTAATCTCTATAAACAGACATCTGCATGCTAACAGCTCACAATCTGTTCTAGATCTAAAATTTAACTAATGAATTCCCCTGACATAGTGTCACGAAAGCCGCTCAGCGTTCCGATTTCCCGACTCCTCGAATGCATCAGATCGATCCGACCTCCATTCAACAAACGAGCATTTTAAAAACATCCAGAACAGAGACGCTGCACAGAGACACCCGATCCACCCAACTCCCAAAGACGCACTGAAATTAGTAAATTCATGGGTTACTTTAAATTACCCATGATGCATCACACTCAAGTAAAGAACCTGATTTGAAGTTTGATGAAAAATGTGTACATGAGCCTGAATGCAGCACGAAATGGAGCTGAAAGTGTTGCTCTGTTTATTTAAATGTGCAAGTTCCTTAAAAAATGTTCCCTAAAATAATAAATAAATAATCATAATCTCAATATTGATAAAAATAAGCATGATTATCATTTTGGCCACAATCCTGCAGCCCTTCATTCAAGGCTTCACTTTTAAAACCGAGAGGCTACATCCGCTTCTTATGAACAGTCTCTGGTTCACCATTCGTCTTGGGCGTGTTAGCATGCTAACATTTGCCGATTTAATACAGCAGGGGTCTGTGGGAATTACTTTTTATATATATATATTTGGTGTTAAACTGCAATCAATTCTACTTCAGAGGTCCACAGAGTCAGTATTCCCGAAATCCATATAAAGTCGTCCTCACTGCCTCCACCCTGGAAAACAGTGACGCTGACAGATCACTGATCTACTCAGCAGCTCCCGAGGACACAGTCTACAGCAGCACACTTAACAGTTAAGCAAGACTAGAGGAAAATACGGTGGCCCTGAGAGCTCAACGCACAGCAACTTAAGAAAACACATGCGAATACACAAAACACAAGAAAATTAAGAAAACATCTCCATCAATTTGACAACACATGCGCAGCATTTAGAAAACGAGCAGCAAATAGAAAAACGCTGCAAATAGAAAAACGCAGCATCCATTACTTGTCAAGATATTTCATTTAAAAGTTTAAACCAACCTCAAACTGGTCACAGAGGAGAACAGCGGATCACAGATTCATAATCATGACCAGATTCTTTCAGGTCTCCTCTTCTAACTGTTTCTGAGGGTGGTTGAGAGAGAGATAAAAACACATTCACTTCCTGTTAAGACCACAAACACATCCTGTTTTTATAAGTGATTCCATTCTGTCATAGTTAAACCCTGCTATAAGCGTCCTCCTTATTAGCTGCTAATACAGATAATGACTAAAACAGAATGTATGGGAGATCTTTAACCTTCGGGAACTCAGATCTGATGGCTGCCTTCTTTTAAAACCTGCACAGCAGCTACAGAGAACAACCTCTGTAAACCGTGGCAGCAACAGCCCCTTGTAATGCACGTTTCTTACCATTAGCAGAGCTTCACCTGCACGCACAATAAAACCAGCTGCTCGCTGCATGATTCAGGGTTTTAATATCACAACACTAACGCTCATATCTTGATCGATCTGACATCTGTGGCCTCTTCCCACACTCTGACAGCTGCACTTTCACTCAAAACAAAGATGGTGAGATTCAGACTCATCGCATATGTATTTGTACAAGCTGTGATTTCCTGTTGACTCACTTCTGGAGAAGCTATAAGTTCATACATGAGTTAGAATGATTTGAATCAGTAAAAGCATTCACAGAAAAATCATAGGACTCAAACGAGGTGTCTCTCAGGGCCTGTGGTGCTGCCCTCCCATGTCAGGGGGCTCACAACAAACAAACAAAGAAAAGAAAGAAAGCTAGGACCTCCTCTCCAATGACTACTGACCATCACCTCGACCAAACTGAAAGCCACCGTCAGCTCAGGTTACCTCAGGGCTCATCTCTATTTACAGATTCTACCTAACAATGTAGACTCTGTAGGCGGGGGACCTGATTTTAGTACGGCAAGTGTTCTGGTGTTTGTAGTCAAAGTATTGACCAATCACGTATCAGCAGGCTGCAGCGTACGCAGGAAATCGTGTATCATGGAGCACTGAGGTTCAGCACTCATTTTAAAGCCCTCACTCATCACTGTTTGCTGTACGCACGTGTTGGATGGTCTGCTTTGTCCACACGTAGACTAAAACACTGGCGTATCTTAGGTATGCTTCCCTTGTACCTTCTAAACTACATCAGAAGAGTGCAGGAGCTTACAATCATCAGTCCCAGGACCTGTTCTTACTGTCAGGTCAGAACAGAAGTGGGGAAAAGGGCGTTTACGTTTGCTGCTCTCTATACCTGGAACAAATTACAAAAAGACCTGGAGCCAAGGAACGTGTCTCACTGGATGCTTTTAAGGTGCTCTTGAATAACTTGGAGGCAGACACATCGGGCTGTAGATGTTCTGCTTGAGATATCTATGATTGTGGTTGTTTTAGACAAAGTCTGACTGGTTTCACTTGTTATTTCATGTGTCACGGTTTGGGTAAAAATAAAATGGTAAAGGACCCAGGTGCAGACCTAGATATAAGATTTTATTCACAAAAGGCAAAAATGCAAAAACAAAATCTAGAATCCAACAAAAGACAAAACGGAAAACCAAATGGTCGAGTCAAGGTAAAAGAATAATCCAAAGGAAAAACTGGAAACACACACAACAACGGGGAGCCACGAGGGGACAGGGAAAATCCACAAGGATGACAAAAGTCCACAGGTAACATGACAAAGACAATGAACCAGCACAGAGACTAAATAAACTTAGGAGGTGAGGCTAATCAGACACAGGTGAGACAATCAAGGGGCAGGTGAAAACAATCAGGGCAGGGCACACAATCAAACAAGCGGGAAAGTGGATCAACACGAGAGGTGACAAAGTAAAACAGGAAATGATCTAACCAAAGAGACACAAGTGAAATACTAAACCAAACAGGACTAAATACTGACAAGAACACAGAATAAACTGAATACAAAACTAAACGATGAGAAGTCATAACAAGCGACAAAGTGACCAGGTGAAACAGCAAACAATATCTGAACCCCGAAATACAAATCAAAAACATAACTTAACTAGAATAATAACTTGTGACCTCATGTCTTTCTGTGTTATGTTTGTATGTATGGCTGTTTGTCTGAAATGTTGTTAATGTGCTGCTGCCTGTCTCGGCCAGGACACTCTTTCAAGTTTCAAGAGCTTTTTCCTGGTTGAATAAATAATTTTTAAAAAGGCAGCGCACCCAAAAAGAAGTCTTGGCTGCAAGTCCTCTGTCGCTGACTGCTGGCTACACCGGAATAACCGAAAGGTTCGCCGTCACTGCCCGAGGCGACATGCCGTCAGACGATATTGCCTCTGGGAGAGCCAGACCGATCCAAAGCTCTAAAAGGTGACATGAACAGAAGTGGATATTTGGCAGTGTGCCGACATCAATAAATCACTATTAGTGCAACCAAAGTGAAACTCTGCATTTGTCTTGTGTTACGTTCTTTTCTACTTTATATTTTGTGAGTCGATAAACCCCAGTGTTGCCTTCAATGTTCAGGCTTTTTGAACTATAACAATCTAACAGCTTGCTACAAGCATAAACGTACATGAAGTGCATGCACACAGTCAGAAAGTGTTTGTGTAACCTCAGACTCTGCACTGTAAAGTTTCAGGCTCAACTTCAGGGATGGAAGCGACACTTACACGTACGTGTGATTTAACTGTAAGTGCTTGTTCTGTCCATTGATGCCGTTTGAATAATTCAGTCTGTGAATGTGAGCTGGACTTATGAATAGCCTCTAAGTGCAGCGTTGCTTCGTCTGTGTGACCTGCAGCTCCGGTGTAACACGATCAGAGTGAGCGTGAAGCCTCCGAGTATAAACTGCTCCACATTTCTTTGCTTTGGCGACCCAGCATCTTTAGAATGGCTCCATAATAACACAGTGTAAAACCATTTAGAGCAGCTTTGACACCACACTCTGAAACCACAGGTATCATCTGTCCTCTCACACAGCCCGCTCTTCTGTGTGACTCACTCTCCTGCTGGTCTTCTACAGTCAGATTAAGGCACAGCTGGATAAACTGCACATTCCTTTAGAGTCAAGCTAACCCACACGTTTAACTCTTTTTCAACCAGGTGACTGAAATAAACCATAATTCATACACATGCGTTCGTGCAGGCTGTTTCATCTTGAACAAAAGGGCTGAAATTTCCTCTTGTAGAAAAACATATTTGCTTTGCTCACCTTCACCTGTTGACCCTCAGAGGTCGTCAGAGGCTGCAAAAATGCATCATTCAATCTGTAGGGAAGCATGTTGTACTTCCTGCACAATGATGCTTTTTGTCAGAGCTTGCTTATCACACGCACGAGATGTAAAGACACAAACTATTACATGGATAATATTTAAACAACGGCACAGAGGAGGGAGAGAACGAGAGCGCCCATATGAACAGAATCGCAGACACGAAAGGCAACTGTTCTGCTTTCCGTCTGAACTAAGCTTGTAGTCCGAGTAATATTGACCAATCACGTATCAGCTGGCAAAAGCAGGCGGAACGTAAAACGCTGTAATGCCCAGCTCCCATCAGTGACATCTGACGACGATTTAGCTTCTTATTAATCTCTATAAACAGACGTCTGCATGCTGACAGCTAACAATTTGTTCTAGATCTAAAATTTAACTTGAGATGAATTCGCTGTGTCATGAAAGCTGTTCAGCGATTTCCCGACTTCCTCGAATGCATCAGATTGATCCGACCTCCGTTCAGCAAGCGAGCATTTTGAAAGTTTTCTTCTCCTCTTGAGGACAGACCTGACAAAGCTTCAATTTTTACTTTTTAAAAATCTGCATCATGAAGGTGAAATTTCGGCAAAGGTAAGAGCCGTTAATATCAAGTAAATCACAAGAAAACAGTTTCTCTTTCTGTAACAATGCAGCGCGCAGAAAAAGTATTGACGGGAAGTCGATTGTCGCTTACCGCCTGGCACGTTCACCGGTGTCCCCAGAGGATACACCGTCTCAGACTACAGCCGATGGGATCAGAGATTGAGAAAGTTCCTAACTGAGTGAAACGACCCGGATCTGTTTCAGTCTCAGCCGCGACGAGAGTCGTTCAAATTCTGTAAATGATAAGGAAAGGAGCTTCCTTGCTTCCTTCATTATCTCCTTTAGGAAACACTGGACCATCCTTTACGAAAGGAGAGACGAAAATAACGACCCACAATTCCTTGTGGTTGCAACATTTAAAGTGACGCACCTCTCGGCGTTCACGGAAACACACATCAACATGACAGCAGACGGTAGATTTAGATTTAAATGGCAACTTGACTCGATTAAAAAGTTATTTTCACACAATCAAAATTATGATTCATGTGGATAAATACAAGAGGAGGTGAGACATATTCTAAATATGACAACATTTCTCTTCACCTTTGGTAACTTTTTATTTAATCCCCACCTCCAATCAATCAATCAAACTGTATTTGTGTCTCTACTGTAAAATAATACAGATTAAACCCACGTGCCTCGATGACGTGTTCTGCTGTGAAGATGTTGATGAGGTTTAGCATTATGACTAAAACGTGATCGTTGTTCTGCCCGTCATAAATATGATGAATAAATAAATAATCACCTGTGACGGTGGAGTGTGTTAGTCTGCTTCACACATTTCGAGCTCACAGTGAAACAGAACAAGTGCAGACTAATATTACAGGTAATAGAAATAATGTCAAAGAAAAAACAACTAAACAGAATATGATGTTTTACAACATCAATACATTAAAATTAGTGATTTAAAAAACATTCATAAAATCATTAATTTATGAATTCTTCATCTTGAACAGGCTGCAGAAGTTTGAAGTCCCGTTTAGAGATAGGAACTCTTCAGGTGTTCTCAGGTGCTCTGACTGATGCTGCTAAAAGCCGCCTCGTCCTGACGAGCGGTAACACTGCTAACATCTTAATGAGCTCACATGTATCACTGAGTTGTCCACGTATTTAAGACTGGATGAACCAACACGGTAAGAAAGCACCGGGCGACAGGTGCGCTCTTTGTAGTCCATCATCGGTAGATTGTAGTTTTTTACACAGCAGAAACACGAGACATTGGTCACATCCGCCCAGTCGGATTCTCCATCTTTACCTCACTCCTTTTGAATTGTCCTCACACCTTTGCTTGACCTCATGATGTTTTCCATCGAGGTTGAAAAGTGGTGAGGAACAGACACAGGAGGTAATTCATTAGACTTTTCGCCTGCAGCTCTACTTTCACTTGGTCCCTGCCAGCTTGTCTTGTGTGTTTCTGCCGAGCTCTCCAGTGTATTGTAGTTTGTATTCCTGACCTGCCTGTTCTGACCCTGCCTGCCTGATTTTGGACCTTGGATTCTTTCCTACTCCCTTTTGGATTTGACCATGCCTGAACTTTGATTAAGAAAACAGAACATTCCTTACAACCAGAAGGGATGAGGGAGGATGCCGTCCCCCTTGTTAGCAAAACCAGAAAGCATCCCCTTTGTTAACCTGCCATCCCCATCACTAATGGACGAGCCGCGTACCCAGACGCCGTGCTATCCTGGCTGGGAGTTATAATCAATAAATTATTAAGAGTGATTAAATATTGACTGAGCGTTTACATTTTAACCGGCGCAACATTTCTAGCCCTTACGGTACTGACCAAGGACACTCTCACGTGATGCTACTCAGCCAATCAAATCTGCAGCATTTCGATGAGCGTTACCCGGTTGCTACTCGAATCTACACACACAGCCGGAGAAATAACGCCAGGCGAGTAAAAAAACGTCAAGAGTGGACACACTTTTACATGTTTGTTCTTTCCACTGGCAGGTTAAAACCAGTATTTCTCTTATGTTCTACTATGCTCATGTTTTCACAGAGAATACAAAATTCTTTATTTATAGTTTACAATCTCTTTCCTGCTTTTTTAAGGGGTGAAAATAGTTCATGTTCGTTGTTAGTAATGTACACATCTTTACTGACATGAGTTTTCTGACTTTACCTAACTTTTGACCGACTATATTAGCCTAGAATGTTTCTGTCTTTCTATTTCGAACAATGCTTTTTGTGTTTCCTGCAACTTAAAATCCTGTTTATAGTGTGAGAAACATAATGAACCTTTAAAGGTGTATTAACTCATTACTTTAATACACAGTTAAAAAGACAGTTGTAGTAACGTGAATAGGAAGATAGCTGGATTGGTCCTTTGGCAGATGTACAGTACATTTTACGTGTGGGGGCAGGGGGGTTCTCCCATTGGCGTGCTTTTGGGTTCTAATGTGCCAGAACCAGCAAACATTACTCTTGCCTCACAGCAAGGAGGTTTCTGATTCAAAGATCGGACACAGGGGCCTTTCTGTGTGGAGTTTGCATGTTCCCCCCGGGTACTCCTGCTTCCTCCCACAGTCCAAAGTCCTGCTGGTTCAAACCCTATATGCAATACATATGTCTCATGTTACTGTAGGCTGTCACAGTGTCTTTGCATTGTCCCTGACAAATAAACTAATAAAAACAAATAAAATTGGTGGCCCATAGTGCCCACTGTCTGTTTGGGTAAGTCCTGTGATTACCTGGCCACCAGGATAAACAGGATAAGCGGCATAGATGATGGATGGATGGATGCAGGCTGGAGCCTTGGTTAACGGTGACAGACAGAGTGACGGCTGTCTCTCATGAACGCTGCAGAGAAAAGGATCGCCTGCAGGATCTGTAAAGCAGACCTCGCTTATCACAGGAGCACGTCTGTGATGCACGAGCATTTGAAGAGAAGGCACGATGCAGACTCGCAAGGGGAAGATGTTAGCTGCCTAAAGACAGAGTTGTATTGGCTTTTAACATGAATATAACACTGTAGTGCTACAGAAAGAACCTGACGCAGCTCTCTTTGAAACGTCAACTTCACAGTCCAAAGTTTCAGCCACGCTGTGTGATTCTTCTCTTTTACATTTTCAGTCCCTCACTTTAAACACGTCATCTTTTCCTCTCTCTCATCTCTTGTTCTTCCTCCTTGTATTTATCTTTTTGTATCAGTAGGAGCCAAATCAGCAGCAAAGTTTATTAAAGATGATGAATTAGTTAGCACATGCTTAAAAGAACCATTCAAAGCTGATAGCTAAATAAGAGCCATTAAGTCATTGTGCGATTAACTATCTGATTAGTCGACTATCACAACAGTCATTAGTTGCAGCCTAATAGAGTCCATACAAAAAATTGATCCATCACTTATGAGATCACATCCCTCTTACTGCAGGAAAAGTCTCAGTTTTGTAGCTGTAAAGGATCAATAACCATCGCTGAAACACTCAGTATAATGTGATTAAATAAGTGACAACAAACAGATAGTATTGACACTCTTGATATAGTTTGCTGTATAGTTTCATTTTTAATATTAAATCTGGCCGTGCTCACTTGATATCTGCAAGTTATTACAGATTTCCACAGTTAAAGCTTCTTCGGGTAAACTCATTCTTATTGATCGGAGCGTTAGCGACCTTTTGTTCTGACCTGCAGCTTCATCCTCCTCCTCCCTAACAGAGACTCTGCTCCCTGTGCAGCTGAGAGAGCTGAGTTTAATAAAGCGATTCAATCCCAGGAGTGAGGATGGGATCGTTGGAAGGAGGGTAAACTGTGGGAATGTGTGTGTGTGTGTGTGTGTGTGTGTGTATACCTTTACAACAAGGCCGGCATTGGTCTTACAGATCCTTGATTTGTATTTCAGTTGTCATGATGTGTGTCCTGAGGTGCCCTTGGAGAAAACACAAACAAAATTTGCTGTGTTTAGTATAAACGTACAAAATCTGAAAGAGATGATCTGAACGGATGAAAAGGATAACTTTATTCCTGCAGGAACTTTGCACTGATTCATTTTCTGCCTGTGTCCCTTCTGTTATCGTTTTTCAGTAACATACGTCTTCCGCATATTTGTCAGTAACGTTTAAAGAGAGTCAGAGAGACAAACAGATCAATATCTGCGACGAGCCCCTCCCTGGTGCTATGACAGGAAATACAAAACTATCAAGTCACAATCTGATCAGAACTTAGTTTTATTTCCTTCAAAACAGTCGCTTAAGTAACTGCCTAAACCGCAACTGCTTGCACAATCCTCAGATCTAACCAGCCTCTCTTTAAAGTTATAATAAGTGTTTTCATAGACAAATAAAATACAGACTTTTACAAATATAATATAAACCATCACTTATGGGCCTCGAGACATGCACGGGATGTTTTCAGGAGGGGCGCTGCTGTGGTTCCCTGAGCCAATCACAGCATACAGGTGAGTTTGGGAGTGGTTCAAATTAGCAGCTGGGCCCATTCAGACCGGCGAACACGGCGAAAGAGCGATGCAGAGTTGGCCTTCTTTCTGTTGGACGGAGAGGTGCCTCAAACCGGGTAGGACAAGCTAACCGGTGGTTAGCATGCTAGCGCAAAGCTAACCGTGATGCTGTCGGTGTTAGCTCAGCGGGGTGGGCGTGTTCTCGCACGAGAGAGTGAGAGTGAGCTTCTGGTGATGAAGAGCCCAGGAGGAGGGGCCCAGTTTGAACGTGTTGTTGACAAAATGCAGGAAACATCCTCCTTATTATACCTTTATAGAAACCCTAAATCTGAAGCTCACAGAACCAGCGCCAGTTCTTCCATTAACAATATATCTCAGTGAACATTAACAACTTTACACTGAATCTAACGCGCAGACACAAGCATCAATAATTGAACTAATAACCTGTGATCAATACTCCTTACTTATTTCCCTGAGGCAGCTTGAATGCAGCCGCGGCTCCGTGATCGGTGACCTGACAGCAGTGACGATGGAAACAGCAGTAACAATGAGGGTCCTGTCAGCGCTGCAGGGAGCGTTCAGGTGCCACAGACGTTCATCCAAATCTGTAACATCAACACAGGAATCATCTGGATCTTATCACCATTTTTTTTAACTTTAAACTTGGAAGCAAATCATGTAATCATTGTCTGTTTTGGTTTCACCACAAAGCACCGATTACGCCTCGTTTCCTGGAATAAGAAGATGAGTAAAGTCACAGGCTGGGGAAAAATGTAGTAAGAGTTTGGTTTCATGTGGTCGCACAGCAGAGAGCTCATAGCGACCTCCTGATTCTCTCATATGATACAAATTAAACTACTATAGTGCGAAATGACAAATGATCACAATCCCATCATGAATAGGAGGCTTACAGGAGCAACACAACTCTACTGTGTCCTTATGACAGCATCAAAGCAAGGCCCAGACCCGACACCTGCACACAAATACATCATACATTGATTCCTGAGTATAAAGCTTTCTGCCTCTGAAGCTACAGAAACAATAACATCACGTTTTCTTTAAACTTTACTGTTGAGTTATGGGTCTGTCTCTCCGCTGCCTGTCTACAAGTGCAGCAGACAATTGATTACTTCACCTGGCGGCCATGTTTGATTTACGACACACTCACAGGGAAGAAGAAAGTCAGTTACAACCTGTCAGTTGTGGGACCTGTAGTAAGGCTATAAATGGACACACAGGCACTTCTGGGCACCTTAGGGGTCTTTAGGATGCTTTCAGAAGCAGCCGCGCTGATGTGCGTGTGTTTCTGTATTTCCAGGTGAGCAAAGGTAATGAAACCATGAAGAAGCAGTGACGCAGATGAATAATGAATGTGTGAGCAAGTTAAGTCCCCTTTGAGTCCAAGTGTGAACACAGTACAATGAAAACATTCACAGTCACATGTTAGCATCCTTTAAATACAGAGACGTTTTTTTAATTGCAGTGCATCTTAAACTAATATTTTCAGTCCTTAATGTTCATGTTTTGCTTTATTTATGTGCATGTTGTTCATTTCTCGAGCTCAGATAAAGTCTCCTGTTACTTTAAAACATCACTGAGTGAGACGGTTATTGTTTTATGCCAGCCCACATCCTGTGGTTAGCATTCCCTGAAACATCAGCTCAAAACACCCCCAACCCTTTGGTAACCCTGACAACACAAGTGGCAGTGTGAGAGCGCTCTGGCTGCCTTTGTCAGGGGACATTATCAATAACAATACCAGTCCACTTTATTAACCTGAACATGAAGGGTTGTGATTTTTTAATTTTCCTTTTATGATATTTGTAAGATCAGAACAATTGTATATTTCTACAACAAACTAAAAACAATTACTGATCTCAACCATTGAAATTTTGAGCGAGAATTGGATCAATAATAAGGACTGCAATTATTAAATGAAGTTATATATATATGCATAGATTATATATATATACATGTATACATAGATATGTTGTCTTCTAATTATAAAACACAAAAAAACTTGTTTTAAAATGAATTTAAATAGAAGTCAATGACAAAAAAGTTGTAATTACAGGTTACAGAGATTTTAAAGTCGAGGTCAATAAAAAATGTCATTTTAATCCTTTTAGATCACATCCCCGGTAATATTGTGCATCTATTTGACAATATAGGCCAAAAAAAATACAGAAAATCCATTTCTTCGTATTCTTATATCAAAATCCGATAATTTTTTCTTCCTATACAAAAAAAAATATCCCGTGTGCTTACGTAAGCTAGAACCAAACAATTTCAACCAATCAATCTGCAACATTTAGCCGCAGAGCACCAAGAACGCTCGGTCAGTTAGCTAGCTACTGCGCTGTGGAGAACGTCTGTCTACGCCCACTTCTCAACGATCAAATCAAATCCCTCTAATGATATGTCCCGCCTGCACGTCCTGTTTCACTCGGAAATACGTCACGACACGGAAGCTAGATACTCTCGCAATGCCGTTTCAGCTCGACTTTAACAAGTAATAAATGAATTGTTGATATCAAGAATTAACAGTTTGAGCTAGTTTTTTATTTTACCTTTATTAAAATAAAGTTAAATAAATAAATCCCACTGAGATACAAGATCTCTTTAACAGGGAGTCCTGGCCAAGACGGCAGCATAAAAGTTTCAAGTGCAGAGCAGACAACTGACGAAGACAGGCAGGACATTCATCTATCAGGACTAGGACAAAGGCATTTACTGATCAATTGACCTCCAAGCTAATCAAGTACAATAGCTTGAGGTGACCCTGTAGCTCAGACCATGATGAGGGAGAAAGACATTAAAAGCACTTCTATCATTTATCATATAAATGATGCAGACATCGAACCATATGTAACAATACATTCTCAATGCCATACAACTCGAAAATTCAACTAATTCAATACAAGACCCTTCACAGAGCACACAGCACCACTCACATGATGCACCATGTGGGCCTCACAGACAGCAACACCTGTACAATATGTCCCACTGCAATAGACAACCACTTCGATGCATCCTGGCTCTGCTCACCAGTTCCCCGGCTTTGGTCGGAGGTCATGGGAGAGCTGTCCGAGATCCTCAGCCTCAGCATCCCCCTCTCCCCCTCGCGATCTCTCCTCACTCAAATCCCACAAATTCATCCTGAAAGCATTCTAGTGTTATAGTTCATATAGAAGCATGATGGTTCACGTAGTATCGCCTTGTAAAGAAAGATATACCATCCTGCGATTATATAATGAAGACAAATAAACTCTCTGTTTCTTTGTGAGGCTCTCGATATGATTATTCAAAGACTAGGAAGAAACCCAAATATTTATATGTTGTCACACGTTCAACAACCTCGTTCTTCAATGTAGTAATCTGATAACCTTCTGTACCTGTCCGACCTTGAGGAGCATCATTTTAGTCCTTTATGGGTGAAGTACAAGTAAAAATTAATTAAGAAACTGGTCAAAAGTTATAATTAAATTTGTCTTTAGAACAAAGAGCGGTATGGAAACCCACCGAGGGTGATGCAGGACTTGTCTTGTCTCACCCTGACGAGCAGCTTGATATAAAATGGGATGTAAAGAATATTATAATGTGAATGTAGTGACATGGTATCAAAATGTGCAGAATAGTGCAGCAGAATAAATAGTTGAATAAAGCCTGTTAAGTGACTCTTTTGCAGAACGCACTAACACGATGGTGATTGAGTCCTTATGTTTGCTTTAAAGCAACAACACTGGGCACGGAGCCGACTCCTCCACACTCAATCTGAAGCAGCACATTTTCTATCACTAACAGTGATCGTGTGGTTGGTTGGTGAGCGAAAAGCAACACAAAAGGTTGTTTTTTCGGGTCTCTGCTGGCGTTGCATGTCTCTTTATATATTGAAGAAAAAAAAACAGGGCACTGAGACTAAAGAAAAGGTTGATAATGTGACTGACAACGGAGAAAAGTGGCCTCTAAAATGAGAAACTAATCAGACTTTTAAAAGACGTAACGTGGCTTAAAAAGATTCTAAGGACGCTTATCAATACTTATCTGAACATGCAGGTTAGGCTTCAAATAAGCACCTGAGCTAACAGTCATCCACCTTGTTCTCGATCATGCATGCATGATGAGTCATTCTAACTACTAGTTTCACTTTAGGGATGATTATGTCGACATAATGACCAAAGTAGCATAATATCCTGCGTGATAAAATGTAATCGATATGCATTCACTGCTGAATGTTTGCCTCCTTCCTCCCCTCCAGGGAAATCATGTTCATTTTCTCCAGCAGTCATAAATCAGCTTCATCTCTGGTGTTGTTTTGATTTACAGTTTGCTCCGGCGTGTTCTCCCCACCACGTCTGATTCATCGTCTACACATCCACAAGCAGGATGACATGTATCTTACTCCACTGTTCATCAACCTGTCATATCGATCAAGAGACAAATGTTCAGCTTGAACGTAACACGTGTTGGGAGATGAGTACGCTGGTCTGACCCACTGCATTCACATGAGATTAAATCAAACATTCTTACTGGGTTTTAAAATGATCAATGATCATTACGATCACAGCTGCAACCATTAGTTACATTTATCAATTAGACGACTGAATGCTTTTCTTTGTCATGTATTAAATGAGGAGTCTTTAGGACTTGAACTGTTCGTTTGAAAACGTAACTTTGGTCCCTCTTTAACGGTGGTGAACATTGTTCATAGCTTTTTGATATTTTAGAACCTAAAGCAGTGTTGATTTTGGCAGCAATTTTAGATTTAGTCTTTAGATGAAAATGTTCTTAGATTTAGTCACAGTCATTTTTACCCTTTATAGTTTTAGTCCACGAAAACTCTGAACGTTTTAGTCCACGTTATGACCCCTCAAGTCTCCCTCTACTTTTGACCTGTTTGCTTCAGGTAAAGTTAGGACTTTAAAATTGTAATCTGGAACATCTCAGTTTCGTTCTCTTTGGTGGCACATACGGCGATAAACGGTAATTGCGGGAGCACACTTCCCAGATATCCAGACAGTGCTGCATGTGTGACGTCCACGGTTGACTCTGGTTGTAACTCTTGATTTTCCTGGCTGACGGTCGCTTTCCTTTTCAGACTGTTTTCTTCATCTGAGCGTCGAGTTTGTTTCTTCTTCTTTGGATTTTCACTTCTTATTGAAGTTGTATCTGTAGTCATCCATCTTTTCTTTGTTTGTTCAGCCATAGTAGATTACTGTTTACTCGCAACACTTGCAGAGAGCGGAAAAGCAGCCGCTTAGCTCCGCCTACCCTCTCTGGCAGACCAACCACTGCTGGCTGATGGAAAACGTGTCACTAACTGGGCGCAGCTTGTGATTTTTTCTGTGAAAGTCGCACAAGACACTCTTTCATCTTCCATCAGTAGTTACCTCATTCGGCGAGAGACAGTGACTTAACAGACATTTACAATCTCTGAGACTATCACTTGACGATGAGGACACAGCATCTAAAGATTACTTTTTATCATTGCTTCTCAATTAATTATTCTTGTTAATAAAAACAAAACAAACATGTCGTCAGAGTTTTTATTATCAAAGATCCATCTTCATTTTTGACAGTCTTATCTTCGTCATTGAAAAATGGTCGTGCACGAACATTTAGCGTCATAATTCTCTTTAAGTACATATAAATTGACCTAAAGTATGGTGGCCTACAAGGGCAAAGTGCTGCAAAGGCCCTTAAGATTTTTGTTAGGAGAAACACGCCTAAAATTTAGAAACATCCTCCCGACAGTTAAAATCTCCTTTGCAAAATATCTTCTTTATAAAAGACGTTTCACCAAAATCCAGTTCCAAGTAGCGCCCCCTACAGGCCTGGAGCCCTTCCATTCTTGTCACAGGATATGCAACATGTTTCTGTTGCATTAGTTTTCTGACTTTTTGAGTTTTTGCAGCTTGTTTGCTGGTGATGCATTTGTCATGTTTCTGTTGTATTTGTCTTGGATTATTTTTTTTATTTTTTATAAATTTGCATCATTTCAGAAATTGCCTTCATTTTCAAGGCTTAAGCATTAACCTTGCTGCTCCTTGCAGCCCTTATCACAATTCATGTCAACAGACGCTACAACCTCACCTCATTACACGTTTAAAGATTCAAAACACATTCATCTAAATTCCCTCAAAACATATCGCCTTTTCCAATTATTACATCAGTTCAACCCATGTCAGCTCAGGGCAGCAATAAGAAATTTATTTATCACAGAGTAGACTTTAGACTTCACTCTTAGACTAACACTTACA
Organism: Semicossyphus pulcher; assembly: GCF_022749685.1. Lineage (NCBI taxonomy): Eukaryota > Metazoa > Chordata > Actinopteri > Labriformes > Labridae > Semicossyphus > Semicossyphus pulcher. The sequence continues at coordinate 28,935,865 of NW_027211648.1, read as the reverse complement.
CTGGACTAACACTACATGTAACATCATCAGCATCAGACAACAACATCAGAAGTAGCACATACAAGCTAGCATCACACGACTGTTGTATAAAGTACCAACAAACAGTGCCCGTTCAGATCTGTATCACACTGGCTGAATCCTCCCCCACCGTGTGCCCTGAGCTGTCCTATGACTCACTGCTAAGTTAAATCAACTGAAATGGTGTGTGCTCCTCCTGATACAACATCTCTCTTCTGAGATAAGACCTCGGAAGTGACAGAAAATATGTTTTTATGTGGGCCACATATCATACAGCTTCACACGCTTCACACTACTGTTTGACAAGTGGGTAGTAGTGACCGCCAACGCAGCTAAGTGACGACATTAATAAAGGGTGATCTTATCTTAAATCTGAGGCTGCTGAAATGTCAATCTGATCATCAACCATCCGTCACTCAAGAGTGAACAAAGTCAGTGTTTGTTGTTAGGGCCGTTCGTTGAGATCAAGGAACGCTACACATGCTACGATCAGTTTAGTTTAGCAGGTTAGCATGCTAACATTTGCTAATTAGCAAACAAACTACAGCTGATCCTGATGGAAATGTCATTGACCTGATCATGTTGCAAGTTTAAAGAAGATCACAGAAGTTACACAATCAGTCCTGCAGGAAATATGCTCAACGAAAGTAGGCACGGGCATTTCAAGCAAAAATACTATTGAATTGTTACTATTAACTAACTGACTAACAAACTATTCGGTTTTATTTTCATGTCAAAGTGTGTACCGCGAAAACTCCTTTAACGCACAGGGAATAATAAACTGTGCATCTTCCCAGTAAAATGAACAGACATGGATCATTTCTCTTATGATGAGAGTAGACTGTGCATACTTGTTGGAGACTTATGCTAGTTTTTCAGTTCCACACACAACTCTTTGACGGCTGCATTTTTTTCCGGTTCCGGATCTCGCCTGTTTTACCGGCACCTGGCACTGATGCTTTCTTCTTCTTTTCTTATTTAATGGCGGTTAGCAAACAGCTTTCAGATGCGCCACAGCCACCGTCTGATGGTACAACCGCTTTGCTACCAGGCGCCGGTAAAAACAATATATTTTTAGGATGAGACGATAGCCGCTTGAACTTTTCGATTTCTTTTTTATAAATTAATGACTACTCGGGGTGCTGGTTTAGCTCAGTTGGTAGAGCACGAGCCAATATGCAGTCCTCGTCACACTGATCGCAGGTTCGACTCCTGGTCTGCCGACCATTTGGTGCATGTCGTCCCCCACTCTCTCCTCCCAACACCTGTCTATCTTCAGTTGTCCTATCAATTAAAGGCAAAAAGCCCAATAAATTATCTTAAAAGAAAAAAACCCCAAAACAATTAATGACTATTTGAATATTTGAAATTCATCCATCCCTCAGCTAAAATGGTTTGCACCATTTTGTTGAGTTTGTTGAGATATTTCACTGACGGCCAAAAATGTCAAGCCAACGGTTGAGGTGGAGGTAAAGTAAAGGTTTCACCTGAGCAATTACAATTTGGATTTGGATAAGGATGATGTTTTTGCACGTTATTTCAACAACAGGTTTAGATAAGATAGATTCCATCACTATTTGAATCTCAGGTAGGCCCACCAAACTACCTGTGTGCAATCACTATGTTCTCCTTAATTAAATACAAATAAAGCTACAGAGCCGCGTGCACTGACCTATCAAAAGACATATGCAGCAATGTGCGACGCGACAACACAATATAAGCTTAAGTGAAGGAATAATTGTCAGTGGTAATGCAGGCGCTGCTGAAGGGCCTTTGTCACTGCTCAGAGCTGCTGCTGCTGATTCAACTCAGCCTTGCTCAGGGTGATAATCCACGGCCACGTCACAGCAACACAATATGCTGAGAATGGCTTTGTGTCGTTCATTTAGAGTTAATGCAACATATGAATAATCTGCCTCCCAGTATCCCCATTTACTGCAGGACATATAAATAAAAACATTCATTGTAAATCACCAGGCCTACACTGTGAAATGCAACAGTAAAACTGATGCCTCAGTGCCCTCGCATTCAGACAATCTTATTCATGGTACGATGAAAGCTGGTCCAGCATATTTTAAATAAGAGATGAGCTTCACATAAGCCAGCTGCTGTTCATAAGAGTCTAGTTTCCTGAGTAATGGACAGGCAAAGTATTACTGTAGTTATGGCAGGGTTACATTTCAGTCCACTGCTTGTTCCCTGATAGACCCCAAACTTTCGCTACCACTGAACAGACACAGAATACTAACTAAGGTATTCTCAGAGGTTTCAAACCACAGTCCTAATTGCTTACTGCTTCTCACCCAGAGACTCTAAACAATATTGAAAGAGGCAGAGCGTAAGAGGAGAAAGAAAGTAAATAAATACAACTATTTAGAATCCTCTCATGTCCTCTAACTTCATCCAGGCCCAAAGCGGGACTTTCCAAAGATATTCATGGTATGCAAGTCTTGATGAATGCAAGGTGCTCCTTGTTGTTGGTTTGTGAAAAATATACCAGGACCCCCACCGAGTCCTGCTAGCGGACCCCTCTGAATGGACCCTGTAACCCCACTGCAGAGACACCACATCTCCTTGTGGTTCAACTGGAAGGAAACTCAAGGTGGTTTTAAGCTTCTCTTGAAGCTTCCCTGAAAACCCATCAAGGGTAGTGATGGAACTATGTCTTCAATAGACCTTCTAGTGTATCCAAAATCACATTGTGGGCCTCTGAGATATTCACCAAGCCTAAAGGAACTCCAGTTACCTTGATGACTGTCTCAAGTGTCCAAAAGGGAGATCTGGCATCCTTGACCTTGACAGGATTCTTTGAGGAGTCCTTGCGGGCAGGGTGGAGGACTACTGAAAGTCTCAGGGGTCTTGAAGGGGGTTTCTGGTAACAACAAAAGACCCTAACACCCTAAAGTCCCCTGGGGACATCCACCATGGCCACAAGAAATTCAGATGATCTGTGGGGTCCAGGTCTTTATCTGGGAAGTCCCCAGGAGCCTGGGAGGATCCCAGGGCACCTCTAGGAGGACTCAGGGCCCAGTGTAGGGCCACTGTTGCCCTTGTATAGGTGTAACTGGTCCTCAAGATTATTATGCGTTCAAAGCAGGACTTTTAAAGAATCCTTTTCTAACTTAAAGGGTATTTTCTAGACCCTAGAACCCCCATCTGCTAGTTCCCCATGAGTATCTGGGGGAAGTCGCATACATCCTCAAGGAGGGACCCTGGAACACCCATGAGGTCCCCTGAAACCCACAGTATGGTGACAATGGAGTCCAGAGCCTTGTTGGAAGATTCAGAGGCTTGTGTGTAGCCATTGAACCCTTGGAGATGTAATTCCATCATCAAAGGTTATTCGTGAGACTCATGACCCCCCTATGACAAACAAACTAGCCGGTAGTCCCTCTTGAGCATCTTGCAGAGGTCCCAGACAACATAAAGGAGGTTTGCAGGGGGAAACTGGAACACCCTGGAGGACCCCTGCAAGCTTAACTAGGGCCACAAGGGAGTCCAGTTGCCCAGTTGTAGGTTTCAGAGGCCTTCAAGGTTCAAAGGTTTTTGTAAGGACTCTCAGGGAGGCTTAAGGATGATTGCAGAAGGCCTTTAGTGTGAGTCAGGGATTTCTTGTGGCCCTGGTGGAGATCTTGGCGGTCCCCAACGCTTTCCAAGTAACTAGAAGGACCATTAAAGACCTAGTTCCAAAGCCTTGGGGGCTTCTAGAGACCAAGGAACATACTTTTAGACCAGTAGCCCGGTTTCAAAGGCCAACTGGACTCTCCTTGAGGCCCCTGGCATTCCTCTGTCTCCACATTTAGCAATACTGTCTGAGCTTGTTGCTGTATGTAAAGCCACTAACACTATAAACATGCTTTTTCTGCCTTTATGCTAATGTCTGCAGAGCGCTGAGATGGCCCTTTCACAGATGAACGAGGTTAGTGTACACAAAGAGCAACTGCACTCTGTCCAACTGGTGCCCAATGTCTGGGCCTGGACCCAAGAGAAGGCTGTAAGGAGATTAGAAAAAGGGTGCCTTCAGTATCCGGAGAGAGCACAAGTCAAAAGCAATTACCCTGTGATCAACAGCTTTCTGAGTGGTCGTATTTACAATATGCAGGTCGTGCTGATCAGAAAAACCTCGATATGAAGACAAATCAAATGCACTCATGGATTATGTTTGTGAGTGTTGCTGATTACAATTAATTACCTTTATTTCCTGTTCTTTCCAACTATAATTTGATGTATTTAATTAGAAAGTCATCTCTTCAATTCAAGCACTGTGCTGTGGTTCATGCTGGTAATGTAAATGGTGAGCACTAATGCTTTGTGGTGCATGGAAGTGCTTTTACAATGCAGCTGCTCCTCCATTCATGTCAGTTCAGTCACTACAACTGAGTCGACCAACGAAAGCTAGCCTGAAAGAATGCGTCTACATGTGATGGATGGGAGGTGTGAATGCAGCATAAATTAAAAGAGCTGCTGGGTAAGAAGTGTGAACCACAACCTGTGAGCTAGAAGACGGCTTCCTGGAAAAACTAGAACCAACGTGTAATCCAGCGTCAGACGCCTGCTGCAAAGTGACGCTGTGCACTTAAACTTTTTCTAACATGCAGAACTTTTTTTAAATTCTAGTTCAGACCTCAAAATTCCAAAAATGTCAAACGTGGGGGTGAATTTCTGGGAAACATGTAAGAGATGATTTTCGTTTGATGTAACGGTCCTTTCGAGTGCGTACATGTAAAGCTTGACCAGTAAAATCTTAACTTGAGGTCTGCTTACTTCCTCTGTAGATGTTGTTTGCTCTGTTTGTCTAGAGATAAAGAATAGTTGCGAGTGGGTTGATAATTCTCCAGGGGAGGCACAAGTACTCAGAACAATTAGGGCCATCCCCTCAAGGTGCAATTTCATATCATCAAACAAAAAGAATCAGAAGTCAGTTGAAAATCTGCGCTTCAGTTTTTTTAACTGCATCATTGTACACAGAGAAATGCAGGAGCAACTTTACACAACACTGAGGTCCAAAATGGCCCTTAAGTGTTCATCCTTCACAAGGTTTATACTCGAAGCAGAATTATCCACAGAGGTCTCCTCTACAAACAAACAGGCACCATGATCGAAACCAGTAAAAACACTGATGAAAGCCGTTTAAAAGCAGTTAAACATCCGTGTTCTCTCGAGCTCTTTGGCAGATTAGATTAGCTTGTTTCTCCTATAACTTCAGACGTCCAGTTAATTAATATAATTTATATATAAACGTTTTAAAGATATTGTTTGATAAGGGAGTTTGGTGTGATGTGAACTGAAAAAGGAAAACAAATAGCTGAATCTTTGTCCTGAACAGCTAAATCCAATTCTACTGGTGATGATTGATCCGTTACAGGATGAGGGACCAGGTGAGGGTAACTCCATCAGCCACATTTCAACAGATATTTGGTCTAACAGGGTTCTTTTAACAGTTACAGTTTAACAGTGTGACACCTACAGGTATGTGTTGTACTTTGGTAAGTGGTCCAGTCATCTATTCATTTAATCAGTGACTCACACGTCAGTCATTCAGCCTGTAAGTGAGTGAGTGAGTGAGGCAGTGAGCTGTAGCATGCCGCAGGACACGTGTCTACGGTAGTGAATGTGTTGAGAGGAATCTCTTTTTTCTACACAGCGTCAAGAAAGTCTGTCACCTAGGTTGAAGTTTTTCATCCTGCGCTAAAGACGCTAAATTTCCTAATTTGTGCTACTTTGAAAGTAAAAGTGAATTTTCTTTACCCAGCTCAGATTTTGTCTTTGCATCGACTTTGTATGTGATCGTATGGCACAAATGATTAGCTTCCTTTTTGGTCTGAACACACGTTCCATCTGTCATCTCTGGATTTCACTTAAATACTTGTTTTGTAGATGGAGTTTGGATCGACCATTTTTGATGCAAGGTCAGGACATCAGGAGAATCTTTACGCTGAACCGTGTCATGTGAATTTCTAGCTCAAGTTTAAAAATTGTGTTTTTTCTTTGGCTTGTATGTAACCACAGGTAAAAATGCTTTGCTGCACCTATAGACTCCTAAAGTAACTTTTATTCTTTTTATATTTCCATAATGTCTGCATAGTTTGATACAAACCACTACAGGGAAACCAGAGGACCACAACAGGTGAAAAAGAGCCACAAGCTATATCCCACAATTCCTTTCCAGTCTCTGTAACTCTGTATGAATATTACATGAAGCTCGAAATCAGAACTGCCTGTTATATTCACTGAATCAGCAGCTTTCCTCCTGCAGCTCCTCACAGTAAACAAAGTCAGTGATGGAAAATGTTCCTGTTTGTCTTCCCACCAGCAGCTGACACGACTTATAATCAAAGATAAATAATTCATCAGTCCGGGTTGGAGAGCTTGTACACAACATTTCAATCTCCAAAACAAACACATGTTCGCTTTGACGTTTCATCCGCTCCGCAATAATCCACATTCAACAGGAAGAACCGCTGATATGTCACTTCAGCTGTAGATACCAGTAAATATCACTGATGTAAGAAACGAACTAAACACTAACTGATTGCTGCGCAGAGGCGAAAACACGCACACAGAGTGGAGTTCAACCAGCAGATATTCACATATTTAAAGGAAACAAAGACGCTTATTTCTTACCGAGTGTGTCCCCGGTCTGAAGGTCTGCATCACACTGACCGCCAGCTCTCTCTCTCTCCCTCTTACGCGCGCGTGGTCGCTCTTCTCCCTTGAACACACACCCACAGTAAATGCCACATGTGTGTCTGAATGAAAGCATGAAGTCCAAAACACCGCACAGGCTACATGGACTGTATTTCTGAACAAATATTTGTAATCTTGCCTGAATGTGTAAAATACGTTATTCATTATTTTTTTCTTATGCTTCTTAAAATTGTAATCAAAATAAAAATCACAAAGCCTGTAAATTATAGAGTTTCGAAATGAGTTGTTTGACCTGGAAACAACAGGTAATAAAAATCTGACATCACATCAGTTTAGCAAATTAAGATTAACATTTTGAAACACAAGCAGTCTATCTACTTACACTAAGATATACAGTATATGGCTTGTACATTTTTAAGTATACATTTCTATTGTTACATTGTATATATATATTTTGTATTATTTCTATTTATTTTTCTACTCGGCTACTTCTTAAAGAGTAACTGCACACTTAAACATGTTTAATGAGCTGTAATCTAAATTATATTGTTGCACTGAGATGAAACACATCACTGCTGGTGTTAATATTGACAGTTGTTACCAAATGTATAAAAATCTGCATTTCGTGTGTTGGAAATGTCTCACGCCGTCTACGGTTTTAAATCAGCCCTGGACCTTGCCAGCCGATGGTGACGTAGACACGAGCGTTTGGTACAAAGTTACATCATGAAATTTAAAGAGAAAAAAGGAACGTTAACGCCTGATCGATGGTCAATGCTCGCGCGGCGCATGCGCACTTGCATTGCCTTGGCTCCGAAAGCTCCGGCTTCAGGCTGTGTTGCCAGATTGGCCTGGTTTCCGCCCAATTGGACTTCTTTTAACTACCTCGGGCTGGGGAAACTGGCATCGGGCTGGTAGATGAATTTTGGGCTGCTTCTGTCAACATTTTGAACACCAGACAAGCTGTCATTTTATGGTCAACAACAAAGTTTTCATTCTCTCACTGTTTACTTATTACACTGACATGCGTTGTATTAAATCCTATGAATAAAGGGTCAGGGTTAGATTCTGATTCTATCGATTAATTAATGCTTAAATAATGCCTTATTTTTAATATTTTGGTGCACTCAGTGGCATATTAATTTATATTTTTATTTATTAATGCTTGATTGTGTCAGTTTCATTCCTCCACAATCCTTTAGTTTTTGAAGGTTGTTATTTGATCACTTCATTGTGGTTTCACCAACCCCAATTTGTGTACTTGGTTGTCTAACTAGACTCTTTTTGGGTTGCGATATCATATCTTTTATTATATTTTTGGTTACTTGATGCAGATATGAAGCTTTGAGTGCTTATGGCCTGTTGTCTATGCGTATGTAATGGTTTTACGGTTTTACATGGGTTTCTGGCAAGGTTATGATTTGGGCTGGTTTTCAGTTGTAATTGGGCTGGAAAGTGTCAACCTGATCTGGCAACACTGGCTTCAGGCTTTAGTGGGGCTGGAGAAAACGGCTAGAACTGATAGGGCTTGGGACCACCACGGTCCCCCACCACACTACAGTGCTCTTCAGGGGACTCTGGAGGGGAGAAGTCCTCCACCTCAAAGAGCCCTCTGTGGCATATGTGCCTCGTGACTCTGTGTCACTCTCCATTTTTCTCTGGCCACACCAGAGAAATTATTGATGACTGCAGCTCAATAGGGTTCAGTTTAAATGATTGACTTGAAAAAATACAACTTTCCATCCAGCGTGTAAATGTAGGTACACAAAGCTGTGTTGATTCATAAGAATGTGGGAGAAGTTGTGAGGAAGCTCCAGTGAATCAGTTTCCTTTAACTTTCCCTCTGAAGTGTGAAGCTGTGGGTGATTTCCCTCCTCCCTTCTACGTCAATTATTTGTCTTCACACTCACACGTACACACACACACACACACACACACACACACACACACAGTCATCCACCTCTGTGTTGTGTGCACTCGTGCATCAGGTGTCACCCTCTCCTCTCTTGTGTCTACATGTTAATAATAATAATAATAATAATAATAATAATACATTTGATTTATTTACAGCGCTTTTCATGGTACTCAAAGTCACTTTACATTATTAAAAACAACTACATGTTAATGTTGACATTCGAGGTCAGTGAAGGGCAAATGCATTAAGTCATTACCACTTCTGTGGTAGACATTGTCGGAAATGCTCGATAAGACTCTGGAAAAGAGGAACTCATGAATGAAGCCTGAGCATTTTGACGAGTTTCTTCCTCTGTTTGCGATTTGACGCAACTGAAACTTGTCATTTTGAGGTCTGGGTCACAGTTTCCTCCTTCCTATGAAAAAGGTTTTTTCTACACAGTCTGCTTCTTTTCTGTCACTGGGCGAGAGGCGGGGTTACACTTGGACAGGTCGCCTGTTAATCAAAGGGCTGACACACAGAGACAGACAACCTGTCACGCTCACATTCACACCCACGGGCAATTTAGAGTCACCAATGAACCTAACGAGCATGTCTTTGGACTGTGGGAGGAAGCCGGAGTACCCAGAGGGAACCCACGCATGCACGGGGAGAACATGCAGACTCCACACAGAAAGACCCGCTAGGGAAATACTGGAACCAGGAACCTTCTAGTTGTGAGGCAACAGCGCTAACCACTGCGCTCTATCGTGGAGCCACTAATGGTTATTTCCTTTATCAATTTATCTTATTAGTGTCCTAATTGACAAATTAATTGATTGACTCATTTTAATGCAATCTGGAATAACCGCTGGTAAAGCTGCTGTTTACATCAACCCATCAGACTGGTAGTGAAACTGTGGAGGAGATGGGGGATGTATTTAAATATAGAAAATATTTCAGTGAATACATTACCCTAAAAAGAAAAGAACATAAGTCAGCCTAAACAGGAGAGGTTGCAGCACAATCATTTACAAGGGGGACATAATACCAGAGGTCTCTGTTTCTCTGAGATATCAGTAGACCCATCTCACAACCACAAACTGAATTCAGGCAGAGATATTTCATTCACAAGAACGGGAAAGGAATAAGGGTCAGAAAGGTGTTTTCCCACGACACAATGATGTCATAGTCCAGTTGACTTTTAACCTTTTGGACTATAAATGCTTCATTGTTTCATCCTCAGACATTTGTGTAAATGTGAGTCATGATTAGTGTTGGAGTTTTAAAGTGACGGCCACAAACGTTTCTTTTAAGAGGTCACAGCTACCTTGACCTTTGACCTCCAGAATCTAAGCATCTTTGAGTGAAGTGGATGTGTGTTCCAGGTTTAAAGACATTTGCTGAGAGATCGCACTCACAAGAATAGAAGAGGATTGACTTACATGAGTACGGCCAGTTGGATTGACGACCGTAAAACATGATGCATAAAAAAAAGCACAAAATCAGTAATGTGTAAAAATTGTAATCATATAAGATGAAAAAAATCAAATATTCATCATTCATCATTTTCTGCACTCTCGCTTAAAAAATGACTCAAAATCATAGACTGTATAAAAAGATGGCCGACATGACAGCTCCCTAAAAGTGAGTCCAAACCCCCTCTAGCGCCCCCTGCTGACTGGCTGCAGTATAGGTCATAAAGCCCGCCTCCTCCATGTTAACAGATGGGACATGAGTCAAACTATAAAATCAAAATACACGTCAAATACATTTTTCTCAAACATGGTTTCTGTCATTATAGTTAGTTCTTATCATGCTGATTTATGTCCACGTGTTCATTTTTCTCAAAAGTTTACTTTTAATTTGATGCTATAAAAAGGGGGTGTGACCTCATGATTGACAGCTCTTTTAACAAATCGGGCTCCTGCAGCGTTCTGTTCCCGAGTAGCAGAGTAGAGGAGGAACGGCGAGAGCCTTAACTACACAAGTTGCCGCTGCTCCAACCGCCGATATCTACTGCGCAGTCTCTGGCTCCAAAAGATGTCACCAGCGCAAGATGGCAGCGCCCGCGTTGGAGGCAGTTTTGGCTTCGCTTTTGTACAGTGAGAGGAGGTGGAGACGTGTTGTCCATCTTTGGTTTAAACCAACTACCAAAATTGTGGTGGAAAACTTTTCTATCGTCCGAATACAGTCTTTGGTCCCAACCTATAAATCCATGTGAAAGATTAGACACTAGCAGGAGCATCAGTCTCTCTTTATAAATCTTTATTACCAAAAAGCGTTTGGTTGCAATAACATGAACCTCAGTTTCTACTGAATCACACTACAAGCTTTTAACAAGAAGTCTTTAACAGTAGTCACATCACAGCAGAAGAGTCATAAAGTGAAACTCAGCAGCAGTTATTCCAGTTACAGCGGGAAACATCAGCGACATCAGATCAACTTCTGCTTTCACTTCTCGTATGTGACGCTGCAGCGCTCTGTCTGCGGCTAATTTCTGTCCTCTGTGTTTATTCAATGAAGATTAAACTGAGATCAAAAGATGGAGGAAAGGAAATCAGCCTGTTGGTGCACTGAGCATGAAGCCCCAGGGTCCTGCTGACTATTTTGGTGTTACTGCTATTAAAAGGGTTTTTTTTAAATTTGTAAATCTGAGCCTTATTTTAACATATTTTAGGGCTAAAAATTATAAATGGGTATAAAAAGTTTTGGAATGGAAACAGGCTGTAACAGCTGCAACATAAACCTTTGGAGCAAATTCCCCCTATCAAAGTACATCCATGAAAAGTTCTTGTTTTTGCCACCGACATGCTCAGATTATTTATTATGTTGTTTTTTTAATTTGTTGAGTGTCTGACAACATTACAGAAAGGATCCTTCAGAGATAGACCTCTTTGTTACAGACGAGGATGCTGTTTTTTATAAATCTAGAAACAGCCATTACATTGCTCTCTTCAACCCCACCAGACTCCATTGACAAAAACAGTAATTTAACCTCACAGAAGACGGCAGTTGCTGGTAAACTGCTGCCGCAAATGTTTGGTTTTTGTGTTATTCTGTGTACCATAAATAAAGTATAGGTCTGAATTAAAAAATTTAAAACATTAAAGTTACACAAAAAGACAAACAAACTAACTGAACGTTGCCCAGCATCTCCTGTGTTCTGTGACGTTAAATTACTGTTTTTATCAAGGGAGTCTGGTGGCTCCACAGATAGCGATGCAACGACTCTTTTTGGTTTCAAAAAGTGATCTTACTTTGACAAAAAGGTCCATCTCTGTCGGGATTCTTTCTGTAATGTTGTCAGACACTTAGAATAACAATCTGAGCTTTTCGTGGATGTACTTTGATCAGCAAGGATGATGTTAAATGTTTTTAAAGGAGCAATTCTCCCCTGGAAAAAGCCACTGTCAGTCAAAGCTGGTGTTCTCTGAAATTGATAGACGCAATAATATTTGAAATTGGTGCCATAGCTGTGGAGAAAGTTGTACAAACAGCTTGTGGTTTCGCCCATTCTACATTCCTACAACACCAAGCATGCATTGCGCCCCTCCCTCTGAAAACGATCAGCCCAGCGAGAGACACTGGAGTGAAATACTACCGTTTCACTGCAGACAACGACTCAGAGCGGGACAGAATCTGAAATACGACGAGAATATACCGGTGGATCGTCTAATAAATCTTCAGGTCTGCAGTCTACATTTCAAACCTGACGATTTTGAAAGAGGCATGACATCAGAGGCGGGCGTCATAGATTTAGGAAGTGTAGTTTAGCGAGCTCCCGGGCCTCCGCCAGACGACGATAAGCGTGTTATGTGGCTGAGGTTTTCCAGGGCCTGTTGGAGAAGCAGATAGCGTCCTCCAAAGGCACAGAGAGAAATTGCATTTTTTTTTTCAACCACAATGGCATTAGCTCCCCATAATAGCATGACAGGACTGAGGTTTAAAGTTGGCGAACTGGCCGTTTAAAACTGCAGCCTGAAACAATCTACTGGAGCAATTCCAGCACTTTTTATGCTTTTTGATATTTGGACACAAAAACGTGTTAAAACATCCTTTTAACATTGAGCAGGCGAGCTAACCAGAGAAACATCCTTCCTCAAACTGGTGTGTGAGGAAGGGAATATGTGGGACAGTTAGACAGGCAGACACACGCTCTCCAGAAAGACAATATTATGTGAGACACATGCACAAAAGTGTGTTTGTGAAGGTGTCGCTCCAAGAACAGAAAAAATGTCTCTGGGAATCCAATATTTTAAGCGCACACACGCACGCACGCACGCACACACACACACAGAAATGTCCTGAAGGGCTTTATGATCCAATATTCCAGAAGTGCAGACATAAACAAAGGCAACACACCAACCCAGAAACAGTTAACAGACAGGCAGCTCTACAGAGAGCGCCACCTTACAGTGTTTCACCTCACGTCACTTCATCTCGTCACATGATCACGCTACATTAAAAAAAATCGACATTTTTTACAGTGGAATCACAGAAATGTGTTTTTTGGTATCAACAAGAAAAGTTCCAGAACATTTTACAAAAAAGTTTCTTCTGATATTTGAGCAGTTTATAAAATCTAACGTCATGTACAAATGTTACAGAATAATTTAGTCTTTGCATATTGACACGTGTTGTGGTGGATCTCAGTCAAATCTTCATTTTCACACCTCCAGTGTTAAATCTTCCTCCTCTTAATCATCGTCATCCGAGTGCTTTTTAGGACTGTCACTCAATAATAATGCAGGTTTATATTTACAGACAGCAGTACAGACAAAATGTCAGTCGATCATCACTTCCTCTTTCTCCTCCTCCTCTTCTCAGATGTACTTAAAGAAATGCACCGTGTGTGTGTGTGTGTGTGTGTGTGTGTGTGTGTGTAAATTCCCCCAAAAGTGATCTAGTGAAGAAAACACTGATAACAAAATCATCCTTGTGCCTCCAGAACAATCGTGACTCTTTGTGCCTTAAACCTGTGTTCTTTCTTACGGCCAGCAGGGGGCGACGCCACTGGTTTCAAAAACAAGTCTAACTGAGAAAATGAGACTACAGCTAGTCAGTAAATGTTTTCCTAATGAGTTTATGGTCTCAATCTCTAGTTTCAAGTCTTTTTCAATACAGCATGATGTTCGTTCAGTAAAATATGGCCCCATTTAGAGTAAAAATGACAATGATGCAGGGCAAACTTTAGGGCGGGGCTACCTGGGATTGACAGGTTACTACCTCAGAAACCTGTAAACTAATAGAGACATAGCAATATGTATCTGCTCTACAGCAGGGGTTCCCAACCACCGGGTCTTGGGTCTGTGACATGTTCTAAACATACACGGAGTACACGGGAGAGAACGGATGCCTGCACCTGATGGCTCTCATATTGGATCACCTGCGTGCACTGTTGATAGAGTTTGAGAGATATTTCCCCTCCGCAAAGGATCCAGGAATGAGTGGATACGTGATCCTTTAATTGCCGAACCTTCATCTCTCACATCAGTAGGACCAAGAGGACAAACTACTGGAGTTAAAACACAACAAGACTTTGGGAACCACGTCTCTACAGTGAGTCTACAAGACCAGTGAGTCCAATCATACGCTAAATTTCATCCTAAAAAATGAATTGATTTAGAAAACATTGTTTCATGGACTTAGTGCTGCATTCAAATTCTGTAAATTCTTTCAAACTTAGACAACGTTTGACAACATATCTGCTTTTGTTACCGTGTTTGAAGACAATGTGATTCCTGAGGGTCAAGGATCCTTCGGACTTTATTACAACCTGCAAAAAGTCACGGCTCAGGGGAGTACTTTGAAACAATACTGAAACTTTGGGGCTTGCACCATTGAACATTTATGAATGGTCAAGTCCTTGCAGCACTGATCACTGTTGTATAGTCACAGAGAAACTACATGTAAACGCTCTAGAGTGGAAGCAGACAGCAGCAGGCAGAAGAACCATTTTGTTCCTGGTATAGTTGTCTCTGGGACTGATAAATCTGGTACTCTGGGTGGAAACGAGTCTTATAGCAGAGGCATATACACGGGTAGAAAGTTGCACCATAGTTTGAGATTCACCGGAGACACTTGGATGATTTTGCTTCATTGCATAATTGGTCTGTTTTCCTTCAGGAAGATCGACCAAACAAACACTCGGCGCGTTCAGATCAGTCATACAATTGTTGCCAAATATCGTTCTCTACACGCAAACTCTAACGACCCAGATTCAACCTGAGTCTCCCTCTGTCTCTGTTGTGCAATACTTACTTATGACTGTCTGGATAACTTAGCGTGCAGCAGTCGCTCTCCCAGAACGCAGTGGTTTACCCAGCGGTGTGTGTGCTGTGCATGTGTGTGTGTCTGAATAAAACCCACAACCAACCCCCTCAAGGACAAAGCCTCCGTGTCTGTATATATCATTATGTATATATGTGTATGTGTGTGTATGAGCGTGTGTTTGTGAAACTAGTGTTGGCTCGGGATAAGCAACATTTCCAGTAAAGTGTCAGAGTGTTGCATGCTGGGACAGAATCTAAAGATGGAGGGAGAAAGACTGTAATTTAACAGGGAGGAGTCGCTCCATCTCTGTCCTGTTTATCTCTCCGTCACTATATCTGTCTCTCCCTCTCCATCCCTGCATCCTTTTATTTTCCCTCTCTGTAATCCTTCCTCCATCTTTCTTTGCATGAACCCCTCCATTTCTTCCCTTCATCTCTTTTGTCTTTTCCAGTGTTTGTTTTTAATTACAGGGGAGAGGAGGAGGAGGAGGAGGAGGAGGAGGAGGAGAAATCTGATACATTCAGTCGCTCTGGTGCTTCTGGTCGCCTTCACTTGAGTTCAATCACCCTTTTCGGTGATGGTTAATTCCTGGAAAACACTTCTGCAGAGTTGGTGGCATCCGGGAAAAACACTAGCAGGGCCAGCGGACACTGTGGCGGTCAGCAGTCAAAGAGTTCCAGCTCGTAGACTTAGCCCATCTTTAGTAATCTGGTCCACAAGTACGCATGTAGATCTTTAAGTGTTTTGGATTCCATTTCATCTCCATCATCTGGTTAAAACATCCAGTAAGACCACCATCAACCCTGCTTTGGGCTCAGGCTGCTTGCTGGATCACAGTGAACTTGGCGAAAATAAATTAGCAGAGGCCAATGAATTCCACGTCCTCAGAGACCATCTATAGTGTTGTCGGCTCAAATGAAGTCCTTAAATAGACCGTCAGTGATGGAGCTCAAATCCATATTGCATCTGTCTCAGAGAGATTCAGCGTGTTGATGAAAAACGGAGAGAGGAAAAGGACTCCACTGATCCAGAAGCTCAAGAGCAATTGTTTGTTTGTACATTAAATCGCAGGTAGGTGAAACATGCGAGCTGAAACGGTTTCAATCAGCTGTAATGGCAGGCAGCACGTGGAATTAAGTTGCAGAGATGTTTTAAAATGAGGCCTTGTTTTCCAGGATTTACACAGATTTCCAGGTGATGTCTTTGAGCAGAAGTATTAATCCACAGAGTCCCGTAAAGCTCCAGTGTTCAGCCGCAGCAGACTGTAGTTTTAGTTTTCAGCTCCAGTCTTTAGTCACAGCCCCACCCACAGTTTCAGCGTTTAGACGCAGCCGTACTCGTACCACACAGTCTGCGGGTCGTTGTTGGGGTCAGGGGAAGCCGGCGTGCTCTTTGGGCGTTCAGTAGAGCCACACCTCCCTCTCTCACCCTCCTTCTTTAAGTTGGCGGAGTCACCTGGCCGCCCCTCCCTCACCTCCGTGTGCTCGGAGGTGTCATCGGGCCGTGTGGCGGGCACGGCCCTGACGGGGCTCACCATGGCGACCTCTCCTCTGTGTTGGTGGGGGCCGTTCCCGGGGACCCGAGCCCTCCCTCGCTCTCTTTCCCTCTCTGCGTATCGCTCCGTTTGCAGGTTGAGCGAGGACGAGTGGTGAATGGGCGGGTTCAGGAAGCTGCCGTCTCCGTGCTGATTGGTCGGACCGGCCAGACGAGCAGAAAGAGGCCGTTCCCTCCCGTTAGCCCCTCCCCCTTGTCTACGAACAACCACATCTGATTGGCCTTCATTTCCACGGAAGCTGTCCGGTCCGTTGGAGCGCAGCAAATCAGCTGTGGCCAGGCTGTAAGCTCTGCTCAGTGATTGGCCGGTTCTCTGAGTGACAGGTGGGCCGGAGGCGGGGGATTGGCCCACAGGCTGGCGAGGGGAGGGTTTGACGCTCTGACCCGGCCTCTGGTTGGAAGACTGTACGGTGGGCGTGACATAGTTGGTGGGAGTCACCTGATCCCTGCCGGCTGGCACCGAGGGGGCGGGACTTCTGGTGAAATAGTCGGTCATCAAGTCCTCCCTGCTTCCTGTCGACACCTAGAAAATAATATAAAAGAGAATTAATGATTTTTTTAACAGTAGCAAGCACTCTTACACAATCACTGAGTGAAACATAAAAATATCATGCTACTCATGTTAATATGAGGTGCTTTTAATGAGCAAATACCATGAAAAACCACAGCTGATTGGACCACTTTCCTCCGTGTAGTGCTTACTGTATATCCCACAGACTATAACACCTGTATGGTGAATAACACTACAAGACTCCAGCTTTTCTCTGCAAATTAGTTTGTGGTAATTTTATAAATGAGAACTTAATTCATGTTTGAAGTATAATGTATAATTTTCCTGCTGAGGTGAGAAAGCCTCAATCATAATCCCTAAAACAATGGTGTTCTTACACACATCTACCACTCGGCTGTCTCTGTTTAAGATGCTAGAATAAATTAGTCGTGACACGTTGTGCTTTTAGCTGCCACAGCCTTCAGACAAATTTGACAGCGGACAGCGGTTTGCTCAAAGACAGACGCTGCAAAACCAAACCACTTCCAGACGACTGAGGAGCCTTTGTTTGGCGCGTGTTGACGTGAAGACACCATGAACGACAGGAGCTCAGGGAGGTGGTGGCGGCTCAAAGCTTAAAGGGGCCAGATCTTTTGAATGGATATCCTCATATGATGAATGGGTTGCAGATTTTTGGGTGTTTATTGTTCACAGTGAAAAACTGAAAACTGCATAATTCCGTGTTTTTCCAGAATGACATGTTTAAAAAGGTCGCCTCTGAAATGAGCCGTTCAGAACAGCTGCAGGTTTCTACGTAGAACCTTGCTTTCCCTGAAATCGACCATCATCATTCAACGTCTTCACTGTCATTCACCTCTGCTCCGCTGCATTCATGCACAAGCCTGTAGTCAAGTTTTCAGCTTACCATCCCGATACCTCCTGGCGATTCTGGCTCGTACATATAAGGCCGAATAACCGATCCTAGAGCGGCCATGTTTTCTACAACTTTGGAGCGACAGTGCAGTGCGGCCGCTCCCCCATCGTGGCTAAGGTCTGACCTTTGTATGGCAAAACGTCTTCATGTGTCGTTCTGTGAATGTGAACAGTCCGCTGTGTCGTGTCTTTGCTGTATCAGAGCTGCAAGTGTGACGGAGGAGGGCGCAGACAGACACACACAGTCGACTTGTTATTTTTTTGTTTAAGCGCTGTGAAACAATCAGAAAATAACGGCGCTCGCCCTCTTCACTTCCTGTCTATGTGGCTCGACCACAGCTGCTCTCTTTCACTTGTGGCAGCTTTGGGATGAAAATCTGACTATTGATCTGTTGCTTTTCAACACTTCGATACCTTCGATCGAACGTAAAAATAACGAAAGATTGAATCGTTTTAAAATGTGGTATGGAAAGTTTTGACAACCGTAATATGTAAAATGATCATTGCTGTTATATATGTCACATGTTTAACAGGATGTTCAATCTGTGTAGACATTTCTTGTAAGGAACTGTAACAGAGTAAACTGACTCATACAATTTAATCTTGAAGTTACAGAGGGCGTAAGTAGGACCATGTAACTGATGGCACATCTTGTATTTCTAAAAATAACACTTCACTCAAGTATATTCTTATTCACTGTATTTAATTCCTTCTTTCCATTAGTCGTCTTGTGAGCAACAGACGGGGAAAACATTATTTCTGGGAATGAATAACGAACTTGTGCGTGTGTCCAGTCGACATTAAAATATCGGATGTTGGTCAATTATTGTGAAACAAAATCCTTTGATGTAAGGGTGTGAATCAGTGTTAATCACATTCATTCATTATATTGATTTAAACTCTGTGTCGCTGCCTGAAGCATCCTGTTTTAAATACTTTGTTGCCGTGTGAGTGTGTGTTGTTTTAGAGGACACTATAAAGGCCGCTCCCTCTCTGCAGGGTAATCAATAAGAATTATTATGGCTGTTGAAATTCTTCTATGAAAACAGGACATCTTTTTGTTCACTGAGAGTTATATTCCCACGCTGATTTCACAGGTCGGGTTCAGTCCACAGATGTGTAGACGACAGGCTGGGATGAAAGATTTTTAGGCAGGAGTCTGATCAGAGGTGAGAAGTACTTTCATGTTTGGACAGTGAGTCTGTAATTACTTTATGTTGCTCATCACTTCATGAGCCAGCTGTGTGATCTGCTCGGTAGTGTTAAGTATGATTGGCAGATTGAACTGCATTTATCTATTTAATAATGACCAGAGATTCCTGCAAAGATGAGTCGATTTGAGCCTGAAATTCTGTTTGTAGCAGACTGACTCACGTTGGACTTTTACATTTTTAAAGTATCCGAGAGGGGAAAAGCCTAAACCCCCCCCCCCAAACACACGAACCTGCTCTGCCTCTGGTAGAGCATGAATCCAGGAGACATTATGGAGCAAAACGGAGCATCGTTACTGAATCCAACAACCTTTTCCTGCCATTCTTGTGAAACTAGCTCTTTTTTTTCGCTTGTGAAAGGCTCCAGCTCGAGTGCAAACCATAGACTGTATAAAAAGATGGCCGACATGACAGCTCCCTAAAAGTGAAGCCAAACCCTCTCTATCGCCCCCTGCTGACTGGCTGCAGTATAGGTCATAAAGCCCGCCTCCTCCATGTTAACAGATGGGACATGAGTCAAATACATTTTTCTCAAACATGGTTTCTGTAATTATAATTTGATTTGATGCTATAAAAAGGGGGTGTGGCCTCATGATTGACAGCTCTGTTGACAAATGGGGCTCCTGCAGCCGATCTGTTCCCTAATAGCAGAGCAGAGGAGGAACGGCGAGAGGAGACGTAACTAACACTAACACTACAGTCATTGAACTTTCCATAAGCGTTAATATCTGCTTCAGACCGAAACAAGAAGCTGTTCTGCTGCAGACTGAGCCCACCTGAGGGCTCCAACACGTCAGGGCCACAAGGTAAAGGTGTGTTTCGGGTAGAGGAAGGGGTGGGACGTCGATACTGCGGCTCCACCAGCCGATCTGTTCTGCACAGACTCTGGATACAGATGAGCAAGATGGCAGCACCTGATTTCAGGAGGGATGTTGGCTTCACTTTTGTTTAACCAAAACAGGTGGAGACGTGTGGTTCATCTTTACATACAGTCATTGGTGCATGCAACAAACGTTCTACAGGCCTGTGACGACCACAGATCCTTGTTTTGCTTTCTTTTGTCATTCCAGACTGTTTGATTTATTGATAGCTGACTGAATATAAAGACAATTTCAACATATATGACAAAAATGTTAAAATAAATTGCCTACTACAGCTTTAATTAATTTAATGAGTGCTTAACATCAAAGACAGGTTGAACTTTATTGACTTATTTTTGCTGTTGAATCACTTTGCTTTATTCCCTACTGAATGTGAAACGGACAATCGGTCTGCAGAACTATGCTTGAAGCTTATAATAAATAAACGCCTTAGTAGCGTGTGTGTGTTCATGTGTGTGTTTGTGTCGTCAGGCTGATGACAGATTTTGTCGGGCTGGATTCGGGCCAGCGCTGCAGTTTTTGGCCCGTGCAGAGCTCTCGACCAGCGCCTGGTATAACTCAAATGTGTAACTCTGCGATGAGATATGTTTTCTAACAGATTGTTTGTAGCGTTAAAACATATCTCCTGATTTTCCATTAGATCTTTAGTTTTTCCCACACAGTGTCAAGCTGTGAATAAACATAACTCTACAGTCACTATTCTTATCCTCACTAATAATAGCCATACTCAGAGGTCTCTCCTTGAATGGTCTCTGAGGCCACCCCGCAGAAACATATACATTAATTTTTGGATGCAGAAAACACACAGCTTTCAGGGAGAAAATATGTCACTGGAAACCAGGATTTTTCCTTCTTTCTTTGCCATCTGCCTTGAGATTAACGGCATAATTTCCCCCCTGATTTCATTTAAATATTCTTTATTTTCTATAGATTTGAATCATTTTCATTATTGCAGATTTTCACACCCTGGACACACAGGACAAGTACCAGTTTTGTTTTCATGGCCTGGCTGACTTTTCTTTATGAACGTCTCTGCTGTATCTCAGATTTCAGGGGCTTCAGGCTCTGATGAAAAGGAATCAAAAGCCTGATTTATCAAAACAGTTCGAAAGTCACAGCCTCCAATCTGCAGGGCAAAGAATCCACCAATTTGTGTTTTAACAGGGAGAGTTTCAGAGCTGAAATCAGAATGATCAACAGCTGCTGGCATTATTATTTAACAGACACTAATCCTGTTATCTTAAGGGAGGGCACACCTTATTTACAGACTGTTAATACTGCTCTCTCTCTGTTGCTCACGACAGCTTTATATGACTGGATCTGTTGTTTCTTTTAAAGCTAATGGTGAGTTCAATCTGCGTAGACATTTCATGTAAGGAACTGTAACACACTGACAAAGTTGTATCGCCTCATACAATTTGTCTTTGAAGTTACAGAGGACGTGAGTAGGACCATGTAACTGATGCCACATCTTGTATTTCTACATTTAACACTTCCTCACTCAAGTACATTCTTATTCTCTGTATTTAATTCCAACTTTCCATTAGTTGCCTTCTGAGCAAGACACGGGGAAGACACTATTTCTGAGAACAAATTATTTGCGTGTGTCCAGTCGACATTAAAATATCGGATGTTGGTCAATTATTGTGAAACAAAATCCTTTGATGTAAGGGTGTGAATCAGTGTTAATCACATTCATTCATTATACTGATTTAAATTTTCTTTCAATTTTTCACTGTATCCTCAGATCGTTAATCGTGTTCCCTGACTTCATCAGAGACCCCTCCTTAGAATATCATTGACATATGGGCCTGCAGCAAAGTCAAGACGCTTTTTGGGGTATCGCAGAGAGAATTTTTTTCTTATAAAAACGTTATTTTAACTCTATTTCAATTTATTTTCATTTGGAACACACAGATTATAGCCTACCATCTGTTTCGTGTAGTTGAGCTCAGCATGCGCTAACGTCGATTGATATGAGGCTGATGGCGGCTGCACTGGCGATCATGACGGTACAGTCCGTGACGAAGCTTTAGCTAGATTATAGCGCCATCGTCTGGGTGAGATACCGTAACACATTAAAATACCTCTCTCTGCTTTTTATACTGGTATACTGGACGCACTGGTACAAAGGTCCCAGCCCACTTTTTAGATGAACAAAAATAAATTAAAAGTGCGTCTTATTCACCTAATTTACCGGTATATTAAATTTAGAAAAACATTAATACCAATGTACTTTGTGTGTGTGTGTGTGTGTGTGTATTGCATTGCATTGAATTTCTGCATTGATTACCATGGGAGGCGACTGCACGTTGCTCTCTTGTAGAAACTGTTCCAATGTCACCATCTCACTTCCAGGAGAAGAGAGGCGGGGCTTCCTGACTCCGGCTCCCCGCTGTGGTTGGGCCCTCTGCGGCGCGTGGTCGTATGGAAGGGTGGAACTGCGTGACAGAGTCTGCTGTGATTGGCTGAGACCCATGACATCATCACTAGAGAGGCTGGCTGAGCGAGGCTGACGATCAGGTGTGTCTGAGACGGACAGAAATATTAGTGTTACTTAAAGAGGGTACCAGCTGATAACACAACGTAAAACCATTTCAGTCTATTATCAATCAATAATAGATTATAGCACTGCTCTAAGCAGAGTGGACATATGTGATCACCTCTGCAGTTGACAGGTGAGTTGGAGCTGGAGGTGTTGTGGCTGAAGTCTGCTGACCCTGGGCGACCTCCTGTGTTTCCATGATGACTGAACATGGAGTCAGGGGTGTTTTGGCGAGAGTCCTCATCAAATAAGAAACCTGAAACGTAGATGCACTGTCATCGCATGCTCTTAGTGACCTCTGAGTAAAGTCTCGTGTTTAATGACCTGTCTCACCTCGAGGCCTGCGGACAGGAACTGGTCCCAGTCTGGAGCTGGAGCTGTTGTTCAGACCCAGTGAGGATGGTGGGTGGCTCGGGGTGGAGCTCAGAGCTTTATGGGTCTGACCTGAGGAGCAGTGTACATGTAAGAAGGCTTTCTCTAACCCTTTACAACATAATACACCTGTATTATATACTGTTTCTGATTCAAACTGCAGTGTTTATTTTAGCAGCTATTTTAGATTTAGTCTTAAGATGAAAATTGTAATTAGTTTTAGTCATAGCTTTAGTCTAGTTTTAGTTGAAGAAAACTCAAAACATTTTAGTCCAGTTTTAGTCCATAAAAACTCATCACATTTTAGTCAAGACGTTTTCTCTCTTTAAACTAATTCAATCAGCCTAATACAGGTTCAATCTGCTGTAAACCGTCCTGTCATTAATTATGTCCTGACAATGTTCTCCGTGGGTAACATAGATCCTTAGCTAAGGTTATACATGTGTTAACTTTTGGAACGTATCGTTACATATTTAAAGCCACAGAACGAAGCCCTGCAGTTACAGTAGCACGTACTGCACATTCCTCTTGCCTTTTTGCAGCAGCAGTGTTGGTTTTTACGGTAAACTCTTCATCGCTTCTCGTTTAAAACAGTGACTGAAGCAGACAGTCGATGATCGCCCCTTTTTGTGCAGAAGAAGCGTCAAATGATGCATGAAACGCCCTTTTTTGAGTGCGCACAGTGGCAGTGGATTTTAAATGTCCGACAGCCACCAGTAACATTTTAGTCCCGTCTCGTCTTGTTAACAAAAACAAAACAAATGTGTCGTCAGAGTTTTTATAATCAGTGATTGTCAACATCTCGCCTTCGTCATGGAAAAAGCTTGTTGATGAACATTTGTATAATTTTCATGAAGGAAAAAAACACTGTTAAAGTGGTCGACGCTCATTTTGCCTTAAATCTAAAAGCATTAATCAGAACCACAGCATTTGACTGTTTTGCCTGTATTAAGACGGATTTCCATTTTACTTTTGATTATTTCCTTTCACACAGTTTAAAATGCTTGCAGGGGTATTCCGGTAATTTTAAACGTGGGCCCTATTTTTTTGGGTCTAAACGACTAAAAGGTTCTGGACATCCTCCAGCCAATCACTTCAGCTGTAAGCCGCAGAAAGGGGCTGTAATTGCTGCAAAGTAATGTTGACCACTAGGGGCAAATAAACTTTGTCCACTAAAAGGCTCAAAGTGATGTCTGACAGCGTTACAAAAATGATCCCTGAAGAGAAAGACCTGTTTTTGTTGAGGAGCAGTTTCATCTATCCCTTCCACCAGACTCCACTGACAAAACCAGTAATTTTGCCTTGTAGAAAAGGTGAGCTGTTGTTCTACTGCTGCCCTTGATCGTTAAGCTCGTTTGTTCTGATAAATAATTACGGTGCTTTCAGATCCAACTGAGTATTTGTGTATCAAAAAAAACAACCAATTAAAACAGCGGGAGACCAACAAATCCCGTGTTCAGCAGGGTAAAATTACAGTATTTGTCAATGGAGTCTGGTGGCTTTTAAAAGAGTGATATAGCAGGTGTCTGTGGTTTAAAAGCTTACTCTTCTGGGTCCAAGTATACCAAAATGAAAACCAAAAACTTAATTTATCTTAAATCTTATTCAACATGCCAGTTTTGCAAGCATTACTGTCTTAGTTACCTTGTCCGTGTCCATCGTCTCCATTGATGCTCTCACTGCTGCCCCCTGGAGTACTGCTGCGAAAAACCCCCCGGCTCCTGTCACTCAAACCTGCAGAACAATCAGAGAGTTATAAAGAACCATTCTTTACATGTGCGCCACAGTAAGACCAGAGACGTGTGGTTTGTGCAACATAGAGGAGCATTAAAGCCAAGCAAGACATTAGGAGTGCGGTGATTCAGGCGTGATGGAAGCTCACATATCACTGTGATATCAGCTGTTATGTATGTATTATGTAGTATGTGTAATGTGTCTGATTCTAATACGACATCGGGGGTCACTGACATTTGTAAAGGATGCAGCAGTGTCTATAAATCTTTCTGTACGTCTTCATGAGTAAGACGTTACACATATTAGCGAAAACCCTGCCAAACAAATGCGAGAGAAACACTAAACTTTCTGGTCTTCAAAAGTTTAAATTAAAGTTGGCCTTTGCAATTTTAGATGTCGACGACAACATCAGGAAGCTGATTAAAAGTTGTATTATCAAACTTGTAAAATGGCATCTATAAACTCAGATACTAGGGGAGAAAGTGATAATAAATAACTGTTACTAGTGTATAATAGTGCATAGGAATGTCAGTTAGACTTCTGACTAATTAGCAATGGAGGGATAGACCAAGGAGGCTGCATGGTGGTGCAGTGGTTATTGCTGTCGCCACACAGCTACAAGGTTCTTGGTTCGAATCCTGGTTCAGATGTAGGGGTTCTTTCTGTGTGGAGTTTGCACGTTCTCCACGTGCGTGCGTGGGTTCCCTCCGGGTACTCCGGCTTCCTCCCACAGTCCAAGACATGCTCGTTAGGTTCATTGGTGACTCTAAATTGAGTGCCGATCAGGTGTAACCCCGCCTCTCGCCTAATGACAGCTGGGATAAGCTCCAGCCCCCTGCAACCCTGAACAGGATAAGTGGTATAGATAATGGATGGATAAGCCTAGGGTTAAAGCCAAAGCTTATTGGCCAGTAAGTATGGGCCTATTAAGGATATATCAGAATTTATGTCTGTTATATGTTTAATATTCTTTAATAAAGTCGTTGTCATTTAAGAAAGCTGCCCTTTGCTTACCTTTATCGGCTCATAACTGGGGCACAAGTTTTTCTTGCAGCTAAAACATTCACTGTATCGGCCACTACATTCATGATTTGTTCATTTTCCCCTCTAAACAATAGATATTGTATCGGCCTTAAAAAATCCCAGCTCAGCTGGTCTTCAGTTAAAGCAGGCAAACAGAGAGCGTGAGGAGAGGTGCTGGGTTGCAGAAGCGTGGTTGACGTAATAAAGTGAAACGTTTGTGCAGAACATCTCTTTTCAAGCAACTAACGGCTCACCGATAGACGGACTTACCAGGTACAAAATATTGAGAGAGGTGACAGCACACACACATACACACAAACATTTCTTTTACAGATACATTTTGAAGGACGTGCAGACATATGCGGGCAAGCCTGGCGTGCTTGGAGACATGAGCATGTGCGCACAAACTCTCACACACACACTACTTACTAATGAAACTGGCTGGCTCACAACTGCAACAGCACCTGTGTGTGTGTGTTTTGTATATCTTTTTTATGCTTGAGGAGTGTGCAGGTATTTCTCTGCATTAGTGTTGATTTTGTGCGTGAATGTTTGATGCATTTGAGTCACTTTGATGAAGTGTTGTTGAACAATGTGATGTTGAGGTGGCAGTGAGGATGAGGATGATATGTAAGGTTAAAGATGATGATGGAGGAGGGTTTTAGAAAACTCCGCCGGCTGACACTGGCTGGCTATTGTAGAGGTCAGCCGTGATGTCAGTGGAAGACCAGAACCGCAGACGTCTGGTGAGAGAGAGGGAGGGGCGGGAGGAGGAGGAGGTGGAGGAGGAGGAGGTGGTAGGGGAGGTAGGGGAGAGAAGGAGCTTGTCTTGACTTTTACTGCGGAGGAAACGGAAGCGTTTTGGGGCGGGAGGAGCTGAGATGGAGAGAAAGGAGAGAGAGAGAGGATGGAGAAATGTAAAAAGAAAATGATGAAACAATGACAGTGAGTAAATTAAAGACAACAGGTGGTTAAGACATGATTAAGATTGACAGAAATGATAAATACCATGCAAGAAAACCCATAAGAACTAAACAGGGAAACAGAATTGTCTAGTAAAACCCATGCACCACACTCGAGACGGAGCTCAACTCACTCTGAAGTGAAAGAAAGAGCGACTGCTGGCGTAAGACTCACAGGAAATGATTGATAAAAACTTAACTTTGCATAAAGGTTAGGTGAGAATAAGCTTGGCTGATAAACTCAGCCTGCTTTGGTCAGAAGTCTGTAGAATAGAATATTCTTTACACATTGCATGAGCTTTGGTAATATGCCTGAAAACAGAGTAGTAGAAGTAGAAGAAGCAGCCTTCTAACTCTGTTTCTATTGGAGATGATTTATTTTATCATTCACATCAGCTAGTTTTGTCCATGTTTTATTCTGTCTCGAGACAAGAACATATTAATTCAATGATTCTCATGCATTCAGCAAGGGTCACCTGATCAGTCACGAGACTAGTCTGAAATGTTTGCTACATCACAACTTATTCTGCAAAGGTTTTTTCTATTCAGTTAACCAAATCAAATCTTTTTCAACGAAGGACAAATAACAGCTTGTGTGCAATCTGAACTTTTTGTTTTAAATTTATTTTTTTAAATATCGCCGTTTCTATACAGCTTTTCCAAAGCAATATTTCGGCATAAAACAAAGTTATTGGAACATGCCGGGAGTTTGTCCACTAATGCCGTTTTTGGCGCTGGCATCGCCAACGACCTTCATTTTAGAGCGCTTCTACTATACTGTTGTTGTACTGTTGCTAGGTTACGAAAGTTGTCTTGCAGCACTTCTGCTTCCCCCCGTAGTGATAGGTGATTTTGAGGAAACGCCCCCAGCTGCTAAAACGCGCTCTGTCTGATCGGGTGTTTACTTTCACAAAAAGGCAGTGCGGTGCGCCTCGCATTTTACGCCTACAAAACGCGTTCTGTCTGATTGGGCCCTAAGTCTGTTTTAAATTGCTCTGTGTGCCTAATATTTGCTCTTATTCAAGAAACATTTAAAAAGAAAGCATAAAAACAATGAAAGGAATCGTGTCCTGGCGTTAGCAGCAGCTCTACACCTGGAAATTGTTCCCTCGAAAAGGATTAGCTTCTCCTCGGCCATTGTTCTAGACAAAGTTGATATCTGAAGTCCCGCCCCTTCTTGATTTTGATTGGTTGATGAGGGAAAAAGATTTGTTTAGAAAATAGGCGCTACAAGTGCAAAAAATGCTGCGAGTGGACACAGGCCCTAATAGTGAATTGAGCTCAGCCATAAGTGGAATCAAAGAACACCCATGAAAATGACATCAGAAACACAGTGTGAGCCATGCATTAGAACCCAGCTCTATTATAAAGATAGAATGATAAAGAGTAAGTATCAGGTCTCTAGTGTTGATTATTTTTTCAACTTCCTTTGTATGTGATGTATGTGATGCAGGATCAAACAGTATCAAACTGCACCGTGAGCCAAAAGAGCAAAAACAAACTAATCTGTGTCGCGTTATGTATCTCGACCCGCGTGCTCGGAGCCCCTGATGAAGCTCAAACAGGAACACACAGATTTGGCTGCTGACCAGAAAAATTAACCTCCATGTAAAAGTTTTACTCATGAAGCCAAACAGGAGACTCTTATCTTACTCCACCAACAGATGATGCTAACAGCTCCTACAGTGATTCCTGTACTCGTATTCCTTCTCTGCAGAACACAAAACAAGTGGATTATAATAGGATAAAAATATTTTATCGTCTGAACCAAAAATGTTTTTGTTTTGATTCCTGACCTGTTCTCTGTCACTGCAAAGCACTCTGGGAAGAATTCCTGTTGTCATTTCAGATTGCTGAGAGTTATTCTTAAAGCCTGCCAGCATGTCTGTCCTCTCCAGCTGCATTCACTGACTGAATGTCCCAAACTGAAAAAAGTGACATTCACTGACCTCCCGTACATCATAACACGCCAAGAAAAACCAAACTGGATTTTCTGTGTTGTTTAGTTTTGTTGCAGGATGTGGAGCAGGAAGGAGTGTCACAGTTTTAGCATCATATAATCTGTTTATTATGAAGTCTCTCAAAGAGGTCATTGTAATGTTTTACTTTATTCCAACAATTGTAGGCAAGGTGTCCAAAAGAATTGTCCCAAACAGACGGATTAAATTAAGGTTTGTTTCTTCTTTTTTGAGTTTCATTTTGCTGAATGTCTGAAAATTGTGTCAATTTATTTTAGAATTATTTTTTCGTGTAATAACTATTGCTGTCAGGCGATTAAAAAAAAAAAATCTGAAGCCCCTTTAACACTGCCGGTTCAAGGTGGGATCATTACGCCTCTGTTAGTGTTTGTCTTCTACGTAAAACGCACGGAGGAGGAATGGTGGGGTGAAGGCGTTCTGCCTCTGAGCCGACATCGGAGGTAGTAAAAGAGGCATAACGACGTCAGCAGCAGAGCCGGCAGGGCGGTACAGTGCCGTCTGTGTGTGTGTGTGAAGCATGCACACCTTGCACACATTTTACTTCTGCAACGCCGAAACGCTGTAAAAACACACACTGGGGCGGCTTAACACCGGCGTTGCTCGGTCCAATGTAAAATGACAAAGGCTGCATGATGGCGGAGCTTCATTTCAGCACTGAGGTGGAACCGCAGTGATTTTCAATGAGCAATGATTTTCGTGAGAAGCACCACATCCCACATAGAGTTACTGAGTCAGGATTACCCCCGTTCCTGGATGGTTATATCTTACTTCCACACTTTAATTGTCCTCTTTTCTTCACCTTAATAGGTGTTAATTCACAAACTACTTTCAACACATCTGCACCTCTGCACACAGCTCCTCTCCTCCTTTCTGTCTGTCTCTCGCTGCCTGCTATGTTGACTGTCCTTATCAGCAGTCGTTTTCTATTAGGTGACAAAGTTAAATATTTTTTCTCGTGATTATTTTTTCACAGTACGTGTACGTGTAAACGGGATGTTATTAATGACGTAGAGTTTGCATTCTTCTTCAGATCAGTCATGTTCATTTTCTAGGTTTCATTTGCCTCCACCTGTGCAGGGACCATCTCTCTGTGTGCATATTATCAGAATCATTTAATGTCAGTGAACAGGGAGTCTGATTAATGAGGATGGGACTCTCTGCTCTGCTGCTGTCAAACTTTGAAATCACACCCCGATTTAAAAGATAGAAAGTTTTCTCTTTCACTCTGAGAAGGTGCTGGAGCTGCACGCTGACATTCATGGGTGGATGCTTTTAATGAACACAAAACAATATAATTGAGACAAAAGGTCGAGCAAACACACAAAGTATTCCTTTCAGGATAAACTCAGAGCAGCAGGA
The DNA here is from genome assembly GCF_022749685.1 of Semicossyphus pulcher. NCBI lineage: Eukaryota > Metazoa > Chordata > Actinopteri > Labriformes > Labridae > Semicossyphus > Semicossyphus pulcher. The sequence continues at coordinate 28,905,986 of NW_027211648.1, read as the reverse complement.
GAAACTCTGCAATGATGTGATGAATGATTTGTCTAAAACGATCATTCGTTATCAAATGATATCGGCATAACAGATTTCGGTTTGTTTTAAAAGGAAAAGACCAGGATCCACCTGTGTGTCTGTGTGTGTGTGTGTGTGTGTGTGTGTTTCTCTCTGCTGAGTGTGTGTGTGTGTGTGTTGACCCTACAGATAGATATGTAGGCTAGCGGAGGGAGAGAGTAAGGGCAGATTGTCCACTTGCTGATCGATCTCAGATGGATAAAATAGAAAAAGCCAGGTAACGTTGTGTCATGTGTTTCCATCATGTTTTCAAAGCTCCCGTATACGTTTGTATGATCAAATTTCTCTTGGGTTAGGCACAATTTAGGTCACACTTAAAGTTGTTTACACAACACTTTTTTGCAAACATGTAATACTATAATTAAATCTTTCATTTCTAACAAATGCATCATCTTGAAGACAAGCAACTACCTGAAATTTAATTCAAGCTGTAGCCGATCTTCTATGTAAGCTATGTTAAAGTATCAGGAAACAGCAGAAAGAATAAACTTGTTTCTGTAATTCAAAGTAAATCTACTTTAGGAACAAATCCTGGCTGAGATGGAACACATGAAACCAAGATAAAGGTAAATGTGGTGGTAAACAGCTCCCTCTAGAGGAGCCAACGGGGACGTGCATCTGATCCAAAGTCATGTTTTTTCAGCTTAAATTAGATATATGTGGTGTACAATGTATTTACATTTCATAGTAAACACTTCTGTAAAGCGTTTTTAGAGCTACCATCCTCCAGAACAAGGAAAACTCTGATATTTTCTTGTCCTCAGCTGTGAGTAGAAACACATTTCTTCTCTAAATTCATGAACTTTCGTAAAAATTCACGTCTGTAACGGGTTAAAATTCAACAAACGGCACCTCCTGGTGATTAATTCTACATGAAAGAAGGTTGTATTATTTTTCGATGTGTGTGTGAGAGTGTGTTTACCTCGGCTGATCGGGGTGAGAGCTGGACTCAAGGGTCCCAGGCTGGGGCTGGTGATGTGGTTGTTATGGTTACTGTGGGCATGGCCGCTGTCCTGCGTGTCGCTTGCCGTCCGCAGGGGGAGTGGTGGAGGGGTTTCAGGGGGGAGGAGGGGAGGCGGGGCAGGCAAAGGGATGTCTGGGGCGCTCTTCGCTCGTTCTCTGTCTTTGCATGCGTCCTTGTCTCGGTCGCCTCCTCTCTCTCTGCTGCTCTCTTTTCGGGGTTTAATCAGTTTGGCTAAAGCTTTGGCTCCGGACCACTGACTCCTCCTGCAACACACAGCATCATTTACATCAAGATCTGAAACACTAAACACACATTCATACTTTTTGTATGAGTTAATTAACAAACTTAAATAATAAAAGGTGTTTATAGAAGCATTACTTTTTAGGTGTGGGGTCATAGAACTTGTACTGGTCCATGATCTTCTCTTCTAGTTTCTCTTTCTGGCGACGAAGAGCATTCAGCTTGTCTCTGGATGAAGGGAGGAACACAAGGATGTTTTAATTACTTACTTTTCTGCCTAAGGTTATTTATTCTAGCATTTTCAAACCTGGGCAAATATTCAAAAATGTGGGTCTAAATCACAGAGCGATTTTGGTTTGAAAAGGCTCCAGCAAATTGCTTCAGCCGGCAGCCAATAAAATGGACTGCAAAGGCTTTCAAGGCATCAGTGAATATGCTTGTTTTTGACACGACTCCGATTGTTATTCTAATTGTCTGACAACATTACAGAAAGGATCCCTACAGAGTTGCATCTTTTGCTTAAGAGTAGGAGGCCTTTTTTTTTAACTGAAAACAGCTTTTTTCAAGCAGCCAAACTCCATTGATAAAACCAGTCATTTTATCCTGCAGAGCTCAGGTGTTGAAGGTCAACTGCCGTTTCATCTGGTTACTTTGTTTATGTTACAAAAGTATTGTGTTGAATCAAAAATAACCATTTCAAAGACCAAAGTGACAAAATTACACAAACAATTTAAAATATCAGTTGAACAGCAACTCTTGTGTTCTGAGGTAAAATGTATGTTTTCTGTACTGGAGTTTGGTAGGTTTCGAAAAAGCATTAAAATCTTTTAAAAAAGGAAACAACTCCGTATAGATCATTTCTATAATGTTATCAGAAACTTACAATAACAATCTGAGTCTGTCAGTGGAAAAAACAAGCATTTTTTGTATTTCGATTGAGGTACATTTACCCCAAAGGATTATGATGTGGCCATTACACCATTACGTTTCAAGTATACTGGCTATAGGAATCTGGAGCAATTATACATTTTTTGTCGTCATTAACACCCCAAACTTTGCAAAAACAGGGGTCAAGATTCTAAAAGGAGTTGTATGAATAACTGCATGTTAACTGTGTAGTTTGTATTGTAGGTGTGTTGTTGTTTAGAGTTACATGTAAAGTTTCTGCTCCTGGTGATACATCTCTTTGCTCTCCATGCTCCTCTCCAGCAGAGTGTGGTTCTGCTGACTCAGCAGGTTGATCTGACTCAGGAGGTGGTGGTTCTCCTCCTCCAGGTTCCCTTTCAGTCGACTCAACAACTAAACACACACAGGAGCCGCGTCAGGTGAGTTACAAAGGCATGGTTAGGCTTAAGAGTTAAATACTGTTTGGCTATAAGAATTATTTGTCACTCGTCTCGGACCCATAAACAGTCCCAGTTTACCTCACAGTGGTTGTCCAGTTTGGTCATGGTCAGATCCAGGCCCTGGTGTTGCTCCTTTAGTGAATCGTATCGTGCCATCCATCCACTCACTTCCAGCTTGGAGGTGCTGAGTGAGCTCTTGAGTTCGTTCATGCGCTGCTGGAGACCTTCACACTGCTCCGACTGCTGTGATTGGCTCCCTGTCAATCTGACGGGGAAACAGAAGAAGTCAGAAAGATGATAATATGAGGACAGTAAAGTGATCAACTGCTCCAAGGTTCTGCCTCTGATCATAACTGCACTATTTCTACACTGTACCTAAACCTAACCACCAGTATGTCAAAGCTTATATCTTAGTCGGATATCTCTGAGATTAGGGTAGTCAATTTGCAAGAAAAAAAAGGCTAATTTATGAAACAAACTTGAAGAAACAAACTCACAAATGCATGCACATAAATCCTCTCTGGACACCAGCCCAAGCGCGTAACACACTTAATATAGTCATCAGCCACAGCCTTGTGGTGGTTGTTTGTTGTATAAGCCTCCATCCAAACAACAAAACAACTGAAACCACTGATTTAAAGTAGTTCGTATATTTTTGTCCATCATGAGGTCGTAGGGTAACTTTCATGTGTGATGGTAACCCCTGGGGCAAACAAGGAGCACAGAAACGTGTGTTTCTGCAGCAGAGGGCCGCTCAGTGATTCTCCTCTATGAAGTCTGCTTCTTGTGTGCAGAGAAAATAGGATAAACCTGCTCCGTACCATGCACGCCTGTGTAAGCCTCAGAGCCAACAGGGCAGAGAAGAGAGACAGGTGAATCGAGAGGGAGTGGGCCGTGAACCCCAAACGATTTTGGGGTGGTGGCGGCTCAAAAAGGTTCCTGTAAACACGATTTTACCATTCAGCCATTTTTTCTGGTAAAATTACGGCTTTAATCTCATGTCTCTTTTCCTCTGGCTCTGTTTTTTTTTTTTCTTTTACAATGGCCCTAATACGCCGTCTACTTGCAGCCTGTTATGGGTTCTTACCCACACATTTTGATCTCTACCCGTCGAAGTTACCTCAAGTAACTGCATCTCAACATATTCATCGTCATTTAAATCCCAACACTGTAACAAACTGTCTTGCAGGAAAAGAAGATAACAGGATATAATGAGGTATTTGTTAGAGTCGTTAGCCTTTTTCAAAATGTCACTGTCATCAAGTTAGATTGATATTAAAGTCGAGCTGAAACGACATTTCGAGAGTATCTAGCTTCCGTATCGTGACGTATTTCCGAGTGAAACAGGACGTGCAGGCGGGACATATCGTTAGAGGGATTTGATTTGATCGTTGAAAAGGGGGCGTAGACACACGTTCTCCACAGCGCAGTAGCTAGCTAACTGACCGAGTGTTCTTGGTGCTCTGCGGCTAAATGTTGCAGATTGATTGGTTGAAATTGTTTGGTGCTAACTTAAGTAAGCACGCGTGAAATTTAGTTTTACCGGAAGAAAAAATTATTGGATTTTGATATAAGATACGAAGAAATTGATTTTTCTGTATTTTTTTTGGCCTATATTGTCAAAAAGATGCACAATGTTACCGGGGATGTGATCTAAAAGGATTAAAATGACATTTTTCATTTCACCTCGACTTTAATATTATATCTAGATAGGTGAATACATTGGAAAGCGATATGATAGAATATTTAGACTCAAATATGAAAAACTTCTCACTTAATTAAAACATGCACTAATCGGTGAGTAGATTTGTAAAATACTATCGTACATGTATAACCAAATCTATCTTTTAGTGATTATTATCATGACTGTTAATCAAAATCACTTACCTGTCAACTTCTGTTTTTAGCTGTAGATTCTCCTGCTGCAGAAGTCGATTCTTCTGGACCTCCTGGTTCAGCTCCTCCTTCTCTTTCTGACCGCGCCCCTCCTGCTCCTCCCATTTGTCCTTCTGCTGCAGCAGAACACAATACCTGCAGACAGACACACAGAGCAGAGCAGAGGGGTAATTTATAAGTGATAGTGTCTGTCTGTGATTATAACCTGAGTAAGCATTATCGTCATCTTTGGTGATACAGTTTACATAATCCTTTGGTATCATGTAGCGGTGAAATGGCACCTACGTCTCTTCACCTGTGGTACTATTAGCATCCTTCTTTTGAAGCTGATAAACAACTTAAAGTAACATTACACATATATAAATAACAAAAGACCTCACTGAGCCTGTTGTCTTTACTATCCTGCTCCCTGATCTGAGTCAGGATTATCAAAGACCTTGTATCTCTGCATCTGTAACTAAAGGTGTGTGTGTCGTTCTCTTACTTGCTGTGCAGCGTCCTGTGGTCGCTCTCTAGCGCCCTCTGTTTGCCTTTCAATGTCGTGTGCTGACTGATCAGCTGCTCGTACTCGTGCGCCTGCCTCTCGTGAACGCTCAGCAGGCGTTCGTGGTCGCTCAGCACGCTCTCTCTTGCTCGCCACGCCTCCTCACGCTGTCGCTGCCACGACTCTACCTCCGTCTCCAGGGCGGTGACTTGGCCCTGCAGCACGGCATTCTGGGCCATGAGAGATGCACTCTGGGAGGAGAGAGTGGAGTTCTCCACCTAAGACACAAGTGTATCCATTAGAAATGCTGTTACTGACACTTATTAGAGGGTCTACTAACACTATATGGTTGATCTGTAGGCTGTTTACCTGAAGTTTTGCTGTCTGTGTGTGTAAGGATGAATTCTGCTCCTGCAGGGTGGAGGTGTGTCGCTGCTGCGCCCCCATCTGGTTGTTGAGAGATGTGTTCTGGTTATCCAGCTGTTTGAGCTGCTCCTTCAACAGACTGCTCTCTGTCTGCAGGGAGGCGTTCTGGGGGAAATAATGACACCAAAAGAGTTCAACTACAAATTAAAAAAGACAAATTCAGACAACATGAATAATTAAATTTCGCTGTTAGGGCTGCACAAAAAAACAAAATGTAATCGCAATGTCAAATGTTAAAAAGTAAAATCTTACGTTCTTTTCCACATCAATGAGATGATCTTTGATTCGTAGCAGCTCAGCGGTGGCTGACCCTTGACCCCGGTCGATTCCAGAGCGATGCTGGGAGTTGTGGTTTTCTTCTTCCGCTTGTTGCTGACGCAAAACAGACACTGTCTGACGAGCCTACAGCAGAAAATATACATGTCTTAAGACACTTTACCAGGATCCAAAATTAACTTTTTGGTCTACCTGCCATTGGCGGGTAAGCCAAAAAAATTTACCAGACAGAAAACGTATTAACCGGCCAAAAAAAAACGTTATTAGATATAATGTCAATAATAAAAATGTGCTAAAAAGAAACATTTACTTTAGTACTGAACTTAAAGTAGCAGTGTAATATTGAGGTAATGTACTTTGCTTGTGTTTATATCTTTACTTTTATTCCACTGAATTTAAAGAAAAATATAAAGTTATCAACTCCACATTTAGATATTAAACATATTATTCTGAAATAGGCCGTCCTGCACAAAAAGTTATGGTACTGTAAGAATATTTTGATCCTAGTCATTTTAACTCTTGCTTAAGTTTTTATTGCAGGACTTTCGCTTGTAATGGAGTATTAATACACTCTGATATTACTCTTTTTGAGTACTTATTTCATCACTGCAACAAAATAAACTTTTCATTAGTGCAGCTCATTAATCCACTGACACGATGACAGTGGCTCTGATCTAGCACTCATTGCTCTCTCATCCGGCAGTCTTTTAAAAGCTCCACAGTTCTGCTAGTGACTGTACTGTAGCTCAGCTGTTAACGATAGCCTCTGCTGCCTCATGCTAGGTGTCTCAGGTGTTTGGCTTATCCTCTGCCTAACGTAGTGACAGTGGTACACGTTAATACTGTAGTTTAGATGCAGTGATGGCGAGGCTAAGTGAAGTGGAAATGCGTCTCTCCACACCATGAAAACTCAATAATTAGCTGCTGTAGCTAACAAGTCCCCATTAGCAGGTGCGGGCAGCTAAAGTGGCGTCAGTTGCCCGTTTGGCAGCCCTGTAGAGCCGCGGCACAACACCGGGTTGCCGGGGTGGCTGGATGACTGTCCAAAGGAGGAATAGCAGTAAGCAGAGGAAGCCCACGGTCCGCCAACGACTGGTTCACGTTTCATCAGCTGCTCCGTTAGTAACCTGCTACATGCAGCATCGGTGCGACCAGTTAAAGTGTAAACTCGTACTTTACAGATTGTTGACGCACTAGAGCCCTGCTGCGCGAGCTCAATGACAGAAGCGCGAGGGAGCCAATGGTGGTCAGGGAGGGTCAGTTAAAGGATTGCGTTACAATTATTAACGGACGTGCGGAGTCGTTGCAAAACAAAACTTAGTTAGCAACCTACAGTATGTTTTGTAGTGGTGGGAGACCCGCCCCTGGCGCATGACCTCATTTATTTACGTCGCCAAATTAGATTTTTTGATTATGTTTTATGAGCTTTTTGTTTATTTTGTTTTATGCATACAAAGTTACGTTTTTGAGAATTCAAAAAGATTTTGGTAAGAGTTTATAAGTATGTACTTACGTTAGCTAGTTCAGCACGTAGCGTTGTGTTGAGTGTGTTGCTTTCTTCTACTTTCTTTTCTAGATGGGAGATCTTCTCCTCTTTGATCTTCATCGTCTGTTGGACGGTTTCCTCCAGCCGAGACTCCAGCAGCCTGTACCTGCTGACGTACACACAGGAAGCAAATCAGTTTCATGTTAAAGATTCTACATTTAAATCTCATACGCAGCCCTGCAGTGGGGCAGAAACCTACCTGTCCTCCAGTGTGTGCTCCTGCTGCAGGAGTTTTTCTCTGTTCAGTCCGATCTTCTCCAGTTCCTCGTTGAGTCTCTCTAACTCGATGCTCTGCTGCTGAACACTCAGCTTCTCTGACACCAACTCCTGCGCACACAAAAACACATGACACAGCTGTGAACCTCTACTACGCATCAACATGTCCAACAAGATGTGGACACTCAATAGGATAGATATATATTTCTAAGCAGTGATCCCACCAGATTTGGTGCCCACAAACTAAACCCTACAATACCAAACAAAGGTAGTTTGTATGATGCTAAAGCTGTGTCAGTGTTGTTATTTGGTTGCTCCATATTATGTAAAGTTCATCACAGCTACTTGAAAAGTCCAGAAGCAAACCAAAACACAATGCATTGTGGGTTGTTTACAGATGTTGACACTTGCAGAGACAGCCAGGCAGTAAGATGAGTAGAAGACAGACGTGGGTGATCGACAAGGAAATAGAAATATTTAAAGTTGACGTTCATTTGTGTAATTAATATTCTGTTTAATAAAATATTTCTGTATAATTCATTTCTCTTCATGCTCCAAGTTAAACCAGGCTTTACACCTACTTAAGGGAATATGTACGTGTTAACTTCTGCCTCCTTATAAAAAGATTTCAGCACATAATTATGGACTAAAGTTACAGATTAGGTTCAAACTAGGCTAAGCTTGAAGTGACTCACAGCTGACGCAATCCAGTGCAGAACGACTTACAAATGGACTTCATGGTTAGTTTGTTTTGTTGAATATTACTCTGGTTGTCGGGGAGAATCTAAATGTTGTTTCAGCTCTTTTATCTTTACAAGAATAAAATTGATAAAATACTAAAGGGAAATATTTAAAGTTTGTTCACTTTTTCATCTTGACAGGATAGATAATGTTCCCTCTATAAAAATCCTTTTCCTTGTTGAATCTTGTTCCTCTCACCTCTCTCAGAGTAGCCAGCGTCCTCTTATCAATAGTCGCCTGTTTCTGCAGCTCCTTGTTCTCCCTCTCCAGCTCCTTTGCTTTGACCGCCACCTCCTTCAGCCTCTCCACCTCCTTACTCAGAGCTGTGCTCTCTTTCTTCACTGTCGCCAGCCGCCTGGTTTTCTCCTCCAGCTCCGTCTCTTTACCCTCCAGCAGCGTCCTGATCCTCCAGCTCTCTTTCTCCAGGTGCTTCCTGCCCTTCTCTGACTGCTCCAGGTCCAGCTGGATCTTCCTCCTCTCCTTGTCACCTTCCTCCCTCCTTCTCCGCTCCTCCTTCAGATCTTCCACTTCCCTTCTTACTTCCTCCTCTCTGACCTGCGTTTCCTGCTTCTCTCTCTCTACCTCTTCCCTTTCCTCTTTGCTCCTCTGTATTTCCTCTTCTAGGCAATGCTTCTCCTGGTTCAGAGCTGCCACATTCAACTCCAGCCTCTCTGTCCTTTTCTTCTCTCCTTGGGCCTCCTCTCTGGCCTCCTCCAGCCTCCTCTGCAGCTCCTGTGTCTCTCTCTGCGACTCTTTGTGCTCCTCCTGTAAGGTGGCCAGACGGGCAGACGAAGAGCGAAGGTTTTCCATGGAGCAGCGAAGGTCCAGGTTCTCCTTCGACAGCAGACCGTTCTCAGCTTCCTGCCTCCCCAGCCGCTGCAGCTCCTTCTGGGCCTCCTCTGCCTCTCGCTTCAGCCTGTGCACCTCCTGCTCCAGAGAGGACACCTGCTTCTCTACAGCCTCTGACCGCTCGCTGCATGCACGAAGGGAGGCCACCTGCAAGCAAAATAAATATGTATCATTGAATTCTTTAAAGAAAAATACTTCAAACTAAATAAATCAAACAGAAAAATATTTGATTTTTAGAACCTCTCTGTTCAGAGCGTCTCTGCTCCTCTCCAGCCTCGCCGCCTCCCTCTCTACCTCCTCGCAGCGTCCCGCCCTCTCCCTCAGCCTCTTCGACTCCTCATTGGCTAGTTTGAGCTGCGTTTCTAAACTGGCCAATCGGGAGCTGGTGTCAGTGATGTTCTGGTGCAGGACACGGTTCTCTGTCTCCACCTCGCGGACCCTCGCCTCATTATTGGACTGAGCTCGCTCCTGAAGGGACGCCACCGCGTCAGAGAGGTGCTGCTTCTCACTCTCCAACTCTGAGATCTGATCGGACAGGGTGAGTGACATGGAGGGTCAACAATGGTGTCTTAGATTGAAAATTAACAATGTTTGTGTGTGTTAACTACCTGTCTGTCTCTCTCTGCCCTCAGAGTGTGCATGTCTCTCTCCAGGATCTGTTTTTCCTTCAGTATCTCCTCTCCCAGTGACTCCATGTCCTGATTGGTCAGTCTCTCCTGGTCCAATAAACCCTGGAGACGCTCCAACTAACAAGAAACAAGATAAAAAGACTGCATTAGTAACAATGAAACAAGTAGCAAGAAATAGAATAAGATATTTTGTTTGAATCCAGAAACAGCCCTTACAGTTATTTCCTAAGCCACCAGATCCCATTGACAAAAACAGTAATTTTACTAGAACACAACATGGGAGTTTCTTGTATACTGCTGTCTGCATGAGGTGGTTTGTCTGTGTTATTGTGTGAATTTGGTGTTATAAATAGTCTGGATTCAAATCAAGATTTGTGTAACACAAATAAACACACAAAAGCTAACAGATCTAGGCAGCAGAAGGTGAGCAACTCTCAAGTTCTGCAAGGTAAAATAACTGATTTTGTCAATGGAGTCTGGTGGCTTTAAGGAGACTGATGTTACAACTGATTCTTGAATGAAAATAAAGCATCTTATTCTTCAGCAAAAAGGTCTTTCTGATCCTTTTTGTAATGTTGTCTTAACTTCACTGTAAAAAATACATCAAACAGGCGAATTTGCACACAAGGCTGAGGGCTGAGCAATCTACTGGAGCAATTCCAAAACATTTTGTTCCTATTAGTCATTACAACAGATCCCTGCCTCCTACCTTCTTGCTGAGGCTCTGGTTCTCTCTGTCCAGCTCCTGTGTGTGGAGCTGCTTCTCCTGCAGTTGGTGGTTGTCCTCTTTCAGTCTCTCTATAGAGGCCTGAAGCTCCCGGTTCTCCTTCTCCAGCTTCAACACCCGGCTGGAAACACACTCGTTCAGCTCGTGGACCAACGACTTCCGTGCTGCAGCAGAGAAATAAAATGGATAATAAAATCTCTGGACACACAAATAAAACAGGATTTAACAAAATATTAAAAACAGTTGGTGTCTTACTCTCTGTGTTAGTGTTGTCATGGTTCTTGGTCAGCTGCTCCAGCTCCCAGCCAAGATGAGCTGATTCGTTCATACTCTGTTTCTGTCCGATCTCCAGCAGCATGTTCTCCTCCACCAGCTCCTCCAACCGTCTACGCTCACTGTCTCTCTCCTGCACAGCAACAACAAACATGATTAGCAAACCTTTCAGTAGAATGTGAGTACTTCACAAACTGTTTAATCCCAACGTATTTTAAAGACATGGCTGACATGTAAGGAAGAAAATAGTGGGTAAAAAATGGCTCTCATTTATTTTCATCCTTTTGTTTTCCTGCTTGCTTTTCTCAGATATTTGCAAAGCTGCTTAAAACAATCAAATATTACATTCATGTTTATAAAAAGCCTTATTAATAAATAATTATAAATAGTTGATGATGTCACAGTGTAATACCATTTCCAGGTCCTGTAATTTAGCTCGTAGTAACAGGTTGTCTTTCTCCAGCGTGTGCAGTTTATCACAGCGCCCCCTGGAGGCCGTCAGCTGCTCCTCCAGCAGCACCTTTGTCTCCATCAGAGTCATGTTGTCCTCGCGCAGCTCCTGTAGTTTCAAACACACACACGCACACACACACAAACACTGAGAGGACTGCCAGTGCCAGCTGCTTAGTCTGTCTGTCTTCTTATTGTGTTCATGTCTCTTCCCTCAGCTGAAAGGATTATACATTTCAATAACAATGAGCCTATTAGAGAGCGGATTATAAACTCAGCAGAGGGATATCATATCTAAAATTTTAAATAACATATTCACTAACAATTATGTAAAGAAGAAAACAAAACAAAAACAGTGCAACAAGAAAATAAATACATCAAATTAACCTTCACAAATCTTTATTGTCTCTCATGTCTACACTGTTAGAGTCCTTAAAATGATGGCTAAGTGCATATCGATGTGGAGTATCAGGTGTATATTGATGTAAAGGTGTGTTTGTACCTCCACTCTGGTCTTGTAGAAGTGAACATCGTTGAGTTTCTCTTTACATCGGGTCAGTTCGGTCTCCAGTCGGTCCACCCGAGACGCTCTCTCCCTCAGAGAGTCCACCTCATCCCTGTACACGCGGACCGAACGAGCCTCGCTAGACAGAGACTGGTTCTGAATATACGAACAAATAATTATTATTAATTTATTAATTACATTTTCAGGATTTTGTATTAATCAATTTAGACATCAATAAAGAACATGAAAGATAAAATGTAAAAAAAAATAACAACAAAAAACCTAGTTCCTCCAGGATTTTGCAGCTATTTCTGTGACTGTTGCGTCTAAAATTTGTTATTTCGCAGCAGATTTTTAAAAAGTTGCAATGCAAGTTGCGATGTTTTTTCAGGCTGATTTGTGTTACACATGTCATCCACTGTGAGTTACAAACACTCCTATAAACCCATCACGTCCGGTCAATGTCTGTGTCAAAATGGCAAATAAAATGTGGAAAATTTGAATGAAACTAAAGGAAATAAAACAGTAATTTATTTCAGTGCTGTCCATCTGCCCAAAGAAGAATCTGCACATTTAAGCTATTGTTATTTCGGTGCTACACGTATGAAACCATTGATAAGAGACGGCGATTACTATCTCACTGTAGAATGCTCTTTGAGATCAATACTGACTCTCATTTGTAACAGAGCCTCTGATTGGTGGAAAGTTAAAGGCACCAGGAAGTGGCTAAGTGAACGGCTAACAGTTTTCAACATGGATGAATCACAAGAGGATATTGAGTATTAGATTTATTATTAAGGATTCACTGTTTAGAGTCTCATTAAAGACTCTGTAGGATCGCACCGAAGCCTCAGCTGTCTGTCTCTGGCATGCAACATTCTGGAGATATTAAAGGCACAGTAAACGATACTGTCCGATGTTTATACAACACTGCAGACCTATGAAGGCCAATATTTTGTGATGTACGTCGATGCCCATGGGGGAAATAGGTTGATTGGTCAAATTTGCAAGGTCATGAAAAAGTTGCCGGGATTGGCAGAATTTTCATCAATTCGAGTGGCGCTTTTGGTTTTACAAGGGCAGTGGCATCAAGAAAGGGCATGCAAAAGTTCAGGTCAACATCTGATTACACTCACAAAACTTGAATAGACCGTCTCCAGTACAATAAACATAAAGTCTTTACCAGACCCTTTTTAAAATCTGTTTCCTGTAGTCGTACAGATCTGACAGTCATGGTTACGAGCTGCTCCTCACCTCTTGTTTGACTCTCTGTAGCTCCTGATCCTGACGCTCCACTTCATGTTTTGAATCCATCAGCTGCTCAGTTTTCTCCTCCCTGCAAACACAAACATGTAAATTACAGTTCAGTTAAAGCTTTTACAATCCATCATTATGTTGTATAATTAGTTGCGCACTCTGGTGATGTGTTCAAGGGTTGATAGTAATTAAAGAGCTGGAACTAACTAGAAACATACAGTAAACTTGTCTTAGTGTAGTTCTTTAATATATCGGTAAAATATCAGGTACATCCTGCACAATGACTTCCAGTTGTATGAAAATGGGGAGTGTGACTCTAAATAGTTTGATCAACTGTGTGATTATATTATAGAACAGGACTACACTGTAATAAGCTGTGTTGGAGGTATAATGACTACCAGCTGCCGCTTGGATCACCACAGTTCAGCCAGTCACACAAACAAAACTGTGGTGACTAGTACTGCTTTGCTGCAGATTTGTTTCTGTTGGTTTCACGTTAAGCTATCAACTGTCTCTTTTCATCATGTTGTTAAAGACTCACAGCTCCTGTCTGTATCTGCGGAGCTTGGCCTTGGTGTCAGCGAGCTCCACAGACAGATGCTGCTTCTCCTCTTTGGTCAGCACGATCACAGCCGATCCACCGTTATTCAACCCAACGCCTCCGGAGCTCTTCCCACGCTCTGGGCTGCTCATGCCCAGGTTCCTGCACCCTTCCTGGGGCTGCTGACTGAACAGGAAGTCCCTCTCCTGGGTCAGGTCCACAATCACCTGGAATGTGTTTGTGCAAAATTTAATTCTTGATTTTCCATTGAAAAAGTGCAACAGGAAGTTTTCTGCTAACTTCTCAAATAGTTAACTTAGACCAGTTTGTGGACATAAGCGTGTGCGTCTCAGTACCTCGCTGGCTTTGTCTCTCTGGTCAATAAGTTGCCGTAGTGAAGAAGCCATGTTTCGGGACAGAGGTGCCAGCTCTTCGTGTGCGAGCTCCGGTCCTTCCTCCAGCCAGGACAGGTCGAGAACATTCAGCTGGTTATGAGTCACCTGAAGCAAACAGCAACACACACATTAAATAAAACAAAGTAACACAGGTTGTATATAGAAATACGGGGGGTTCCCTCCATGCATAAAGAAGCTAAACTTCATGTTTAAACACTTTTGTTCTTTTTTCTTTATATGATTTGCTAAAGTAGTTTCAAATATAGATAAAGCAGCCTCACAAAGAGCACATTTAGATCTCAATCTATAAGGTTATCCAACAATCTAAATATTAAAAGCTAAGACATCAGTTTTTAGAGCGGCACTGTGCAGTTAAAAGGAAAAATGTACTTAAGTTTTAACACTCATTGCTACTGCACGTTTGACAATACTTGTTCGCACAGCTTGTAAGGACACATCCTACAAAGCCTCTGTGGGGGCTGGGAGGTTAATTAGCATGCTAACATCATTAGCCTGATGTCGTCCAGCAGCTAATAGCCTGCCTGAGAAGCAAAGGGCTGACTTGATACAGAGATACACAGCTGTCTGAAAATAGGATAAAATAGAAAATACATTCTTGACAAATTGTGTTTAAATTGATTTCTGCTCTTTGTTCTTTGAGGTCAGCTGATGTTGGACATTTTTCATGCTGCATTGGATGTGGAGGCCTTTCTAAGAAGAACACTTTTTTATGCTAGTTTCCCTTTGTTTGTCCAGTCTGTTTTAATGGTATATGTAGTATATTGAAGCAACAACCAAAGCTTTGGTCTCCTGCTTGGAAAAATGTGCAGGCAGTGCCTACATGTACCAGGATGCATTGCGGGACAGCAGCCGCAGCCTTGCTCAGCTACATTTCTATTTCTAATCCTTAAAGATGTGGGAGGTGGTTAAAAGCCCCAGAAAAGGTCAGGGACACATGGGCTTTGATTTAAGATAATTTTGTGAATTTCCTGCTTGTCTTTATAATATATAAGTGTATAATATACATTGAAGTTGTATATTTTGACCCCCATTCATCAGTTGTTATTCCTTTCATTGTGCTCTACTGACCTCCTGGATGTGAGAGACGATGGCAGCTTGAGTCTCAATGTCCAGCAGCTTGATCTTCTCGATCATCTCCTCTTTACGCTCACACTGATGCACACACACACACACACACACACACACACACACACACACACACACACACACACACACACACACACACACACACACACACACACACACACACACACACACACACACACACACACACACACACAGGAGGAAACACATTTGAATACAGATTTTTTTCCACAGTTTCATGAAGAATGCAGGATTGTTGGATGCATGTTTATTTGACCGCTGGTTGGATGGAGAAAGACTATTTGTGTTATAGCATCAACATCATTTTCATGTGGCTTTATGCACCCCTCTCTCCCTCCCTTTCTCTGTATTTCCATTAATCGCTCCCACAAGGCCCTCCTCCTTTCTGGAACCAGTAGAACCAGTACAGGTAGGGAGGGAGGGAGACAAAAGGAGGGAAGACTATAAAGAAAAGGGAGGGAAATGAGGAAAGAGGGAGAGAGAAACAGAGGAAGAGCCACAGGGAAAAGAAAGACAGGAAGAAGGCGGTGTGTTCAGAGCTTTGGGAGGGGTGGAAATAAGAAACAACAAAGAGCCGAACGAACAAACACACAGACGGAGAAAACACCTGAGCCCCGACCTCCCACATGACCAGCCCCTCCTCATTCATCACAGGTCGCCCAATTAACTCTTAAGTTGCTTTATTTTGCAGCACTCTTAAACTGTGTCGTCTAACATCTAACATTATCATTAAAAAGAACCATGATTCTGTTGGTTATAATTGTATATAAAGCATTGATGTTTCTCCATGTGCGTTTTGATCCTGCAGCCACACCCACGTTCAGTCCCACCCTGCAGCTTATCAGCAGGCACACTGAACGGCTCTGCTCAGACATGCAAAACCAAACAGACACAAACACACTTCCTGGGAGAGACTGGGTGGTACAGTAACACACTGTGTTTTAGGGTGTGTGTGTTACCTGGACAGCACAGCCGAGCAGCAGCAACAAAAGTCTTTTCAGCTCCTCCATGCTCTTCGCTGGAAAAACAAAACAGAATCACATTTTGAATTAGAATAAAACAGACTTATTGCAGCAGAGTTTACCAAGTAGTGCAAATGCCTGTCATAATCACGTGAGGGAAAAGGTTAAGAAGTCAAACTGTCTTCAGGTAAAGGTAATGTTTTACAGGCACTATTAAAGTACACTTACTGCTGACTACAGACTCTCTATTATTATCCAATTAAACCACAGTAACAGCAAGTTAAAGCAAGCACAGTTCACACTCTGCAGCTTGACACAGGCAACACTGACACTTGTAATCTGTGCACCATTACATCTGCCACAGTGATGACACCATCAAAAGTCAAAGTAGATTCTGCGTTCAGCCTGCAGGCAAATCAGATTTGTTTTTCAAATCACAGCTTAAAGACAGAGCGTCCAAGCTGTTATCTTTAAGTGATCGGATCAGATTTGTGATCATCAGCCTATCTACATCGCCCTCTCATAGACTGTATAAGAAGTGGATGTAGCTTTTGGCTTCAAAGGGCCTTGAACCTTCATTCTGCCTAATGGCCAGCAGGGGGCGACTCCACTGGTTGCAAAAAGAGGTCAGATTGTTTGATAACTAGTCTAGGGTTGGGATGTCTAAAATGCAAAATTGGAGGCTTCAAAACGGTCATAAACCATTGCATGACATCAACTTCTTATATACAGTCTATGCATCCTCCAAATCATTTTGGTGTAAAGTCCCAGTGCACAACTCATTTGTCTGACAAAACAAACTCAGCAATGTAGGAGGCTGTTCTGCTGCAGCGCCTCTGATGCCCTTCTGTCACCCTGGATTTGAAGCCTTTGTTGTGTCGTCTTCAGAGTGACGGAGAAGAATTTAGAAATCGGATTTGAGCAGCAAGAGCGGCGGGACTGGGATGCATCCAAGTGGAGCTGCATTTCAAATGTAGTTTGGATTCAATTTGTGAAAAAGAAAATTGCATTTCATGAGATTTGTTGCTGGTTTGCTGATGTCCAGACTTCGTTACAAAGCAGACTAAATCAACCTGGATACGCCGAAAAATGGGCCATAAAAAGCAAAATATAACATTATCAATATTCGTAGGTACTTAGTGACTGTACAGACACTGGAACAATTTGGAAGTGTTTCTCCCCTAACTTGGTTTCTTGATAGAGAAAAACAAAGTAACTGAACCTTGCGAACATCAGGATACATGAAATTTAAAAAAGGATGTGAATACAGTCGTCCTGACAACAGGCCAGATAGGACATACCTGAGGCTAATAACACTTCATAGAGAAAAACGTCTGACTAAGGTTGGAGAAATACTTGCTTTTTAACCTTGCGTTAGTGCACACAACCGACTGCCTCATAATTGTTCACATACTCGTCTATGCACTACGCGTGTTACTGGAGGATACCTCTAGAGGGCCCACCAGAGAGCTCAGGCCGTATGCAACTACTGTATGTGCGGGATGTAAACAACAGACATGGCGACACTCGAGGAGGTTACTGATATGTTCATTCTGAATTCTAGGTGGCCTGGTGACTGACTATATTCGGTAGCCAGCTCAGGCGACTGATGACAGGTGGACAGAACACACCGTCAGCACCGCCCCTACTCCGTCTCTCCAACATGTTCCTCCGTGCTCGGACGTAACGGTCCCGGACTTGTTCCATTTAGTTCTGCAGGTTTCCACGTCGACTTCTACAACAGAACTTATCTGTCTGCAGCTGTTTGACAGGCATGTTTGTCTCTGTGCAGCAGCAATGACGCATCGTACAGATGTGGATAATTGAAGACTTGGTCTATCAGTTTGTCTTAAAAACTTTCGGCCATTGTTGTCCCTGCTGCTGTGTTGACCCTGTCACACCCCCTCTGCCTCTACACTGCCCCTACTGCTCATGTGCAGACTGCAGCTTGCAACTGTAGCGAAAATAAAAACTACCTCCAGTTCATCAATAATTTAAATTCTCCAAAGGACAAATGTTTAAAATAATGTCATGGCAGCAGAATCCAAGTAGAAGAAGAATCTTACACTGTTTCCTACAATACAGTGCAATACTCACAATAGTGGTGAATATAAAGGTTGCCACCCAAACAAGAGGTTAAGCATGACCAACAAATACACAGCATGGTCACAGGTGAGCTGTGTTGCAATGATTCTTAAGAGGAGACTGGAACAGGATGTATCATGTGTGGGAGTGTTTCACCTGATAAAGGATCCTTGGCGATGCAGAGGATGTTGGGGAGAGACATGAGTATTAACTGTTGTAGCGTCTCCTGTAGATGAAAAGAGGGGGAAGGGAGAGAAAGAACAAATACCTTTTTAATTTCATGCTCATCATAAAAAAAACTGTGCAAAAGTCTGACAAACACTGCAAAAGCACGAGAGAAGATCAAAGCAACAAAAGCATTACAGGGGATTCATGTCACAATATAAGTTTATTCCTGTCAATCAGCACCAACAGAAACAGTTTTAGTGGTCAGGCTTTAGTGACTTTTCAAGGCTGTTAAGTGATTTTGCGGCTGGTCCGAGTCACATCAGTGCTGATATTCAGGTAGATCATTCCTGTAGAATATTGCAGATCACAGGAAGATTTGGGCTTCTGCAGACTCTGTCCGCACTATGTCCTTAAACTTGCAATACACTTTAGTTTATAGTGCGGAGGTTCTCTCTTCTCTGCGTGTTTGCCTTTGGATATTTCCTCCTACATACCTGTCTACAAGAAATTAGAGTTTTGCATGTGCCTTTAGAGTCGGGGTTTGAGACTTGAACACTTTAAAGCTGCTGTGAGGAACTTTTGGTGTGTGTTGATTTTGGCGCCCCCTGTGGACAAAGCTGTACCTCTAATCTCTTTGCTGATTTTGTCCTGTGGTGTTTTTTAACAAAAAATCTCATCCTGCTTTTTTTAACAGTCATTTGTATCACTCACTTTAAATTTTTGCCCTGGAAAATGTAAACAAAAGTGGCGTGCAGTTAGTCTCTTCGTCTGACACGTAGTCCCCTAGCCAGCGGTTTCAAACATTAAAAATAACTATAAAGACATCAGTCTTCTTCCTGATGGTCTGATTTGCTTTTGTAAAGTCATCAGAATTCATTTCAGTCAGTTTCATAACCTGCGAAAAACTCCTATCAAGAGCTTTAAAATTAGGAATAACACCACCTTCACAAACTCAAACTCCATCAACAGATAATCAAACAAGGTGTTTCAGGACCTTCCCCATCGCTTGCCTAACACGTGACTGCTGGAGAGAGTAAAATCATCCATAACCCAATAATGAGCTCAGAAGTAGACCAAATATGTTGAGTATTTTAAGTAGTACTTTCTCCTCTAAGAGCAGCTTGTTACTGTGATGTATAATAACAAACAGAGCGGAGAGAATCTGCTCTTGTTTTCACACGAGCTGCTCGGCTTTGACAAAACCACGTTTTAAAGACTCGAATCAAAGTCCAGACTCTAACTGACCCAGACTTGTGTGTGTCTGTGCATGTGTGTTTAGGCCAACAGCCAACAGGAAACACAAAGTGTGTGTGTGTCTGAGTCAGGAAAGAAACAGCACACTAGGAGGGAATACTTTCCATACCAGAATATCCTCTGCTGCCGCCCAAAACACACCTGACTGTTCAGACGGGCCAAGAAAATACCACACGTTCAATGTGTTCTTATTAACTGTAATAAATCATATTTTATCAGCGCATGGGGAGAGGCAGAGGTGCAGTGTCTTTATCAAAACATGCCATGTGTCAAAGAAAGCTGTTTTGATATGAGGAAACATGACGGGGGAATAAGGTCACATAGGAAGGCATTAGGGTGAGAGAAAGGGCACATGGGAGGAGGCATGCTGATGACCGCTGGCTAAGACGAAGGGAAATGGACTAATGGGAGTGTGTGTGTGTGTGTGTCCGTGTTTGTGTGTGTGTGTGTGTGTGTGTGTGTGTGTGTGTGTGTGTGTGTGTGTGTGTGTGTTGGGTTGAGGGAAGTGACTGTCAGCAGGGAAGGGCTGGCTGGAATAATACACTCAAAAACACATCACACACCTGCACACACTCTCACGTACTCATCGTGTAACAAAAAGCAAAGTATAACAGTCACATGAGGTGTTGGTTCTGTTTCCATATCAGTTCTGGAAAAACCCATTCAAATTTCTTACATGCGCTTGTATATACTTAATGCTGCAGTCTAGAGTGTCATCTGCCAACCAGGCAAATAAACGCGCGATCAGCTTTCACCACAGGTACTACTGGGCTGCACCGACAGCTTTGAGGCTGTCAAATACCTGCAGATAATGTTACAGCGGCTTATAAGCCAGCAGGTAATGAGAGACCCGACCAGTCCCTCTCTCTCTGTGACACACACACACACACACACACACACTGTAGTGAATAAAACATGCGAGCTGGCTACCAGATGTCTTTAAAGCACAGCATGACTTCAGCTGAAACACACCGTCAGTCTGGAGGGTTTGACAAGAAGCCTCTGCATATGAGATACACAACAAAAACACAATGGTGGTAGAGACTATGGCCGACTGATGAAAGCCTTTGCATGAAATGAAACTTTAAATCCCGCCACAAGAAACTAAGACATTTTCGAAATGTCAAACCGAGACACAGCAGGACCAGCAAAACCCTGCTGCTGGTCTGTATTACTCTAGCTGCTCTGGTCAATTTAAGTTTGTCAGGGTCACATTAAAAACAAAGTTTCAACAGTCATAAATAAAGTTTAAAGTGATCGATAGAGTACGATCTTTCAGTATTTTTCACATCTGTTAACACTCATGAATAAGTGTGTTAAGAAACAAAGAGAAGCAGAGACTGTGTTACAATTAAAATGTCAAACAACCTGAACTACACTTTAAAAAAAAAATTCCTCCCTGGGGGGCTAGGAAGCTTTGGAGGAACTTGGTGCATATTCAGCTCAGGGACCAGGGTCCAAATTAGGTCCCTGGGATATGGTAGCTGTGTCCCAATCCAGGGGCTGCAGCCTTCGAAGGAGGCGGCCCAAGGAGGATGCTCCATTCATAGCCTGCATAGATCGTTAAAGCCGAACTGAAATGAGACAGTCTGGTCTACCCTTTCATCACCAAACGCAGCTCCTGTCACCTAGCAACAGGTAGCTAGCGTGCTAACTAGGTAGCATAACTAACGTAGCGTAAGTTAACCTCTCATTATAAAGATAATTTGTTTCGAGGGCCCTTTTGTTTTGTTAAACATGTGTAACACTAGCTAATCCATTAAGTTGAAACCAAAAACATTTACATTGAAAGTGTATTCCTCGGCCGTTTAAAAGTCCGCCATCTCATTTGAATTGGCATGCAATGCATCTTGGGATACGGTGGGCCGAAGGATCCTTTGGGTGCATCCTTCGCGGCCCACTGGGGAAACAGAAGACGCATTGGGACAGCCTTCGACGCGCTTCTGTGACGCAATCGGCCGTCAAAGGCTGCAGCCCCTGGATTGGGACACGTTTACGTAACCCCCCAAAAGCTCTGTGCTCAGGGGGTATACGTCCCCAAATTACAGGACCTTTGGGGGTGGGGCTTACAGGACTCAACATCTCTGATTATTCAAGTAATTTTTATTTTTTATTTCAGCCACCATTTTTAGAAAATTGCAGCTGCAAACTAGTGATTGTTTTTTGTCTATTTTGCTTCGACACATCAGGGATGTTACAGTTAAAGCTTACGACAGATGGGCCGATGACAAAGTTCAGATTAGGACAATTGATTATCAACTGTGACGACCCTCCGGGTGCAGGCCTCACCATCCAGGGTCCTGGTGGGCGGAGTCAGGTCATCAGGACATCTGGCTCACCTGGCCCTGCTTCTTAAACGGGAGGCAATCAGTCAATCCTCCTCTCTCACCTTCCACCTTGTTTGGTTTCCTTTTTTTATTTTCCTCAGTGTTGAGTTTTTCTTTTAGAGAAACAAACCTATTTTTACTTAAACTCGCATGGTCTCCCCGCCTGTGTACAGCCTTAAAATCAGTGACCTGCAATGATAAGGTGTCGCTTCTTATGGCATCATCGTTGTTGTTTAGCCACGTCACAAATGCATATGTTCAAACAGCTGTTGCCTTTTCATACACTAGCGGACTAATATGATATTTAGTCTAATCTTTGGGCGTCTTTAGACCATTGAAACACAGACAGCAACAGGCTGAAGGAACCTTTTGGGTTCTTGAAAAGCAGGGACTTAAAGTTTTGGGTACTTTGGGTGGAAATGCAACTTTGGATATTAGTTTATTTGAAGTGTCCAAAGCTGCAATAAATAGTTTGTTGTTTGTTTGTGTCCCATGATATTTTTTGGACCATTAAAATTTGAACACAAATCCTTGTTAAGAATGAAAGAAAGAAGCTCCATTAACATGAGCGTTATCTTAGAGCTCCGTGGTGTGTTCAGGTTCCCTTCAGAGAGAAAGATGAAGGTCTCAGGTCAGTGCTAACTAGCTGGTTGTTTATTATAGATGAGACAGGTAGACTTACACTCTGCTCTCTGGCCGACACCACCTGTACCTGCGCTGGTTATAATACATGTTAATATATGTGGTGTTTCACTATTTTTTTGCAATTACTTTGTCAGTATAAAGAAATTATATAATAAGTACGTTGAATGTCAATGTCTATGACTTTCGCTGTGTGTGTGTGTGTGTGTGTGTGTGTGTGTGTGTGTGTGTGTGTGTGTGTGTGAGAGAGAGAGAGTGTGTGTGCACTATCGATAGCACGGATCTATAGATATTCTCCTGCAGCAACATCACCAGCAGGATCTAACACTTTAAACTGACAAGGGATCAATACAGGCAGCTACATGACCCATTTACACTCACACACATACGCACAAGGCCTCAATCCATGGCCCACTAACACACTGGGCTCACATTTCTAATCCCAGATCAATAAAATGGTGGCAGCTCACCAAAGATCTGACCGAGCAGCTGATGTTGCAGAACTTTCTCACCACCTTCACAGCTTTCAAATACTAATACAAAATACCTCTGTACTTCTTCCTTTATTGATAAAGCCAAATGTCACATAAGAATCACAGTGGGCTTCACAGGCCGACATCAGAAACATGTCCTGATCCATCCTGCTACCCAAAAAGCACTTGTATAACTTTGTATTTAAAAATCAGTTTTGATGTAGCGAATAAAGAAAAGCTTCTTCAAGATTTCAGTAAAACGTCACCCATGTTGGACAAACTGGTGCACTTGTGGTGTAAAGCAGTTGCATGTGAAGAATCAATAAAGCCTTCAAAGAAATCAATAAAGAAATTGAGCAATAACCAAAGATAATAATCACGTTCATTCAAAGCACTCAGAACATATTCTTCTGCAGAGGTTACACATGCTGCCAAGGTTGTTAAAAAAAGAAAATAATTAGAATTCTTAACCTGAAACTAGGTTTAATCTGAAAACACATACAAGGTTAAAATTGACGAAACTTTATGTGACTTCTGCACTCTGTGTGGGTTTCTTGTACCTTTGGCTACAGTTGAACAATATGTTCAAATACTGTGTCAAAGCAACGATGCCAACAAGACACTGAGAGGCGGTTAAAGGAAAATGTGTGTAAAAAGACAAATTAATTACTATCCATCAGTATCAGGACTAATAGTTTACTGACAGAATATGGATGATTAAGTTAAGAGGTAAAACAAAATCTGTTTAGCAAACGATCATACAAATAGTCCTTCACTGGTATCATCCACAAACAACTTGGACCTTCATTCCTTTTGTCCCAGGGCCCAAAGTTTAATTTAATTTAATTTAAATCTAATAAGTAGGTCTTGAGACATTCCACTCAGTGGCATAGTAAAGGAACAATAAAATATGACTTCCTTTGTTGAGGTCAAAACTGTAACATTCTTAGAATTAAAAACTGGCACAAACTGTTCCCGAGTACGGAAGCCCTGAGCGGATAAAATACATGTGATTATCATTTTGGCTTTAATGGTGCAGCTCTACATCCGAGAGCGACTTATTTTAGAAATAGAAAAATAAACTCCTCTCGTCTTTGGAATATCTGCATTGCAATTTTCTTTTATTTGTTGGCCAAGACTTTTACATCTGAGATGCCGTAAGTTAAGCAAATGCATCTTTTGCGTTGAATAAATTGTGCACACATCAGGACCGAAACTTTCTTTTACACGACATAACCTGCTCCGGAGCAGGTTAGGTGTTCAGAATTAGTTACCATGGTGATCTACCCTGGTAAGAAGTAAACCAGCTTTGTAGTACTGAAAACTCAGAGTTAACTCTGAAGCTACCTCGATTAGAGCAAATCTTGCTTTGTAGTGTTCCCCCAGGACATGCCCTGCTGCCACTGCCCACACTAATGAGGTCAGTTAAGCCTGTTTCTGTTTGTTTTGTGCTTTTGCAGCTCTGGGGACACGAGTTATGATCATCTGACGTTACGGAGGTGCAGCACTGTTATCTCCAGATAATGAGATAAATAAGTCTGGAGAAAACAATCGAAATGACTCGTTATCACAGGAAAACAGAGGAAATAAAATGTATAGATGCATGTCAGCTTAGGGCTTCTGTACCAGGTAAAAGAAAAAATAAATTAACTTTGTTCTTAAATGCAGAAAAATGCTTTCTTATACTTGGCACTAAAACTCTTCTGTTCCTTAAATACTAGTTTATGAATGCTTTTTGTCAGATGGAGGAGAGAGTTGGAGGCATGTAAAGAGCTCATTCTTTCCTCTATAGTAACTCCTCTTCTTTCTTCTCTTTGTTTTTTCTATTGATACAGGGAACATTAGCACTCTGAGACCCCTGTTGTTCCCCTCTAATTGGCAAGACCTCAGGATGACTGCATACACACATTCACACACACAACCTTAAGCAAAGGAAAAAATAAAAGTTGGCCCTACTGTCTGATAACCTCACAGTCCAGCCTCACCCCTCCATCACACACACACTGACTGTTGTCCACATTGTCCAACATCCACCCAGTCAGGGTGTGTGTGTGTGTGTACTAAGTAGGCCAGAGGATATGAAGTTCAAAACATCCCATGTAGGCTCAGGGCTTTGTTCCTCAGTTCCCACGGTAACCAAGGAGGGGTAAAGAGAGACGGGGAAACGGGCTGGAGGAAAAAGCAAGAGGGAGACTTCTGCTGAAGTTACTGCACAACAATAAAACTCACTCAGACAAAAGTGTCCGAGTATAACCGACACTCTGCCATCAGACGGAATGAGGTTATGAAACGAATGACGTCGTTTGACGCAGCGATGTCTGCACTGTAATTCTGTCATTTCTTTCAACAATAGAGCTTCTTGTGTCCCAAACATTCCTGGTTCGTCTCATGTATGTTTCATTTTGAGGTGATAAAAGAGCTTGTGTGGCTTGTCATTTACAGCCCGTGCAAAGCGACTAAAGCATGCCCTTTATCTAACAGCTCATGTCTGTGTCACTTAGTTTTGTCAATGTTGCATTATTTGCTAAATTTGTAGCTGCCAGCACGAAAACCAGGATCTGTCTTGGTGTAAAAATGAAGATTTGTACACTGGTTAACATGCTGAGATGTGTGACCAATCCATCACGTGAAAGATCTCTCTGTCAGTAATCAGTTTAAACACAATAATCAGTTATGCACACTAAGGATATGGTGCATTTCCCTGTTTCATATCATTGTTTATTATCTTTTACACAGTTGAGGACTTATCCTTCTATAGACTCAGAAATGGTTCTTTTGAACCTGGGTCCTAGATAAAGTCGCAAACAGACTTTAAAACCTGCAAAGTAACCCTTTCAAGAAAATCTGTCTGATCAATGCATGTCAGTTAAAAGTGCTTATTTGCTGCTCATAGTGTTTGACAACATTAAAGGCAGGATCACTACAGAGACGGACCTTTTTGTTGAGGTAAGATGTTTTTTTAAAAAACCAGAAACAGCCGTTACATCGCTCTTTTCAAAGCCACCAGACTCCATTGACAAAACCAGTAATTTAACCCTGCAGAACACAGAGTAGCTTTTCTACCGCTGCCAGGTTTGGTTACTGTCTTTGTGTAATTGTGTGACTTTGGTGTTTCTAAAAGTTTGTTCGGATCAGAAAATAACGTATAAAAACTAACTGATCGAGGCAGTGGAAAGCTCGCAGCTGCTGGGTCTCTGGGTGGTAAAATTAGTGTTTTTGTGAATGGAGTCTGGTGGCTTTAAAGGTAGCGATGTATCGGCTGTTTGTGGTTTTAAAAAAGGATCTCACTCTTAAAGCAAATCATTAGCTTGTTAAGTGATTATGATGACAAGAAGCTGAAACCATCTTTATTTGGTTATTGGTTATTTAATTAATAAACTGTCAATCAATTAATCAGTCCCTTCTTCGAGCACTTGGATCGACCAGTTAGACGTTAAACCCAGCAGGAGTCTGAAAAGAGTAAATAGTTTAGTATTCAGAGCCTGTGAGATCGAGTTACTGTGCTTTGTGCAACGGAGAGGGAACAGAAGGGAGGTGACTGACACCCCCTCCCCTCCCCACACACACACACACACACACACACACACACACACACACACACACACACACATACACACACACACACACACACACACACACACATAAATGGTTAGTGCTCACTGGGGAGACGGGAGAGTCGGTGGGCCTGCCTGTATGTCTGCTGAGACATCATCTAATGAAGAGAAAGACAACACCCAGCCCCATGTGTCTATCTGTGTGTGTCTCTTGTTCTCGCGGCTGATCCTAAACCAAGTCGCATTCTGAGGCTCATAACTCATTGACTTAAGGATATACTGAGGTGTGTGCGTGCACATGTTTGTGTGTGTGTGTCAAGGCCATGGTGGTTAGAGATTAACCATCATGCACAGATTAACCCCGTGCTGCCCAGAATGACCCACTTCATGCAGTGTACACACAATCAGTCAGCAGCAGATGTGACCTTTATTGTGTCTGACGTGAACGAGCTTCACATAATTAATGTTGTTGTGTTTTATGTGAGGCACAAAAATAAAGACTGACTTTGTTTGGATGAGGCTGCAGGATTACATCTTTGTGTTAATTTTTGACCCAAAATTCTAATAAAACTCTTTACTTCCCATAAATCAACGTCTAGACCGACGCTGGTGGACTAAAAACTATTAAAAATGTAACAAGCTCAACTACAGACTTGTCTTGTTCCTACATGAAATAACATTCACTTGTTTCTAAACCGTTCAGCTTTGTGGTCTTCCACAGGCGGTTTCGAAGCACCAAATAAAAGCTGTGTGGTGGTTTGTTGTCATATTGTCGAACAATCTGTCTCTAAGATCGAGAATGACTTCCGGGATCAGAATTTGCTCACATTTAGAGGCGTAAGCTTTATACGTTTGTTGGACATTACCTAATGTTTTTTAATCAGTGTAAAAGCTGTTATACTTTTACCATAAGTGAAGAGCTATAGTGTGCTTATAGTAATAATGAAAAACTGCTGGCCACATGACGACATGCAATCAGCCTAAAGACATCTGATGGACAACCCTTAAACGATACGAGTTGAGTTGTCAGCTGTACAATGTGGACGACGCCTGCTAACCAATTGTGTATAAAATAAGCAGCAATTGGGACCTCACCTCAAGTCTGTGCTACTTTTAAACTTTCTATTTTTCATTGCATTCAGGCCATAGATCTTTTTACGTTGCAATTCTGCCTCAGCGCTGCAACGAATCTCCGCTGTTATGTCATTTACATTAGACCAATAACGCCGGCGTAAAGCTGCCACAGTGTGTGTTTTTACAGCATTCTGGTGTAGCGGAAGCAGAACGAGTGCGGGGTCCAAAAAGGCGCGTGCTGCAAAGACTCACACACGGCGCTGTTTCCTCCTGCTGGCTCCGCCGTTTACACCGACACTGTTTTGCCTCTGTTACGCCTCTGATGCCGGCTGAGAGGCGGAACGACTTCGTCCCAACATTACGCCTCTGTGCGTTTCACATTAAAGATGGGGCGCAACAGAGGTGTAATAATCCCGCCTTTAACTGGCAGTGTAAAAGTGTTTTTTTGGCTCACTTTGTTCAACATTTGAGAGATTGTTTGCCAATTTTCTACCTGACTATCTGAGTAAGCTTTACTCAGATAGTTGCTGCCAGTTGCTGCAGAAGTTACGTGTTTCTGGGGCGCAGCTGCACAATCTGATGTTCTTCAGGCACCAGCTAGATGGTGGCCTTGAAGAACTAGAAGCTATTTCAGCTTGCATTTCAAGTCTCCTCCTTGATGGCATCCGAACATATAAGTTTATGAGATGTTACGGGCAAAGATCATCTCACTAACTCGAGATTCAGCTGCAGTTATTGAAGCCGGAGTATACTGCAGAAGAAATGCAGCAGAGCGAGGCCCAGGTGGTGGCTGCTGGTGCGCAATGCATCCTGGTACATGTAGGCACAGGTCCACAGGCAGGGGAACTCAGCTTTCTGTCAGTATAGCGCTCACTCAGGAATTTATTGCTTTAATTAAATACATTTTCCATTAACACTAATTGGACATTCTCTAATAAACATGCAATAATCCTTTGAGAGATTAATAACACCAATAAAACAACTATTGTATACATGCAATGACTACATGCAAGCAATCCTCTTTCATCTCTGTGTGGGGTTAGAGCTTAGAGGAAGTGTGTGTGTCAGTGAGACATGACTGCAGCTCAGCCACATCAACTGCATCTGAGCTCCTTATCTCCGATTCATAGAAAAACACACTGTGTGCATGCACGCATAGAGGATTTATGCCTCCGACCGGCAGCTGTGATTAGCTTTGAGAAGATATAACATGACATGATTGACTTCACATTTGTATCAGCTCAAACAACACTTTTCTTTCCTTTGTTTTTTAAATCAAATTCATCCTCCTCTCTCATTTATAAAGCTAATCTAACCAAACGTTATCTGATAACAGGTTGCAAATGGTTCTTGTGGTGTCAGCCAGAACAAGTTGCACAAGAAAGCACCAATTTGCTTTGCTGATAATCCAACCTGAGAAACGTCTCACAGATATTTCTCTCTCTTCCTCCCATTCAACACACTCAATCATCCAAAAAGCTGCAGACAAGGGCCGACAAATGTCAATGATGCAGGACACACAACACAAACTAGAGCCACAGGCGCTCATTGACGGCCAACTGTCAGCCTGGTGACTCAAGGCCCTAATAAGGTTGGGAAAATAAGATGCTAACTCAGGGCCGACTTCGGTCGAGGTTCTTGGACAGCTGATCTCTCCCCTCCCCTTTAGAAGACGTTCATGTGAAGAAGAAGCAAGCACTTTTAGGAGGGAATTCACTCAGCGACTGTGCAGCTTTTGCGCCTGCTACACCTGTGCAAACGACACAAAAACACCTAATTCTCGAAGCACACACAAAGTGTTAAATGCACCCAAAATAGGACTTTTTGGAAAGGGCCTGGAGCCGTTACACAGGACAGGAAGTATTATATCTGGCCAAGCTGCTGTTTCAGGCCCTCACAAGATATGGAGCTGTGTTACAGACAGTGATACAAGTAAAGCACCTGTCTAGTCTGGACTTTACAATAAACTGTTTGAAGAGCTGCCCCCTCCTCTCCCTGCTCATCATCACTCTGTGCATGGAGCTGAGCTCCGTCAGTGTGGAGCACCAATTTACTTTGCTGATAATCCAACTGGAGAAATGTCTCATAGATATTTCTCTCTCTTCCTCCCATTCAACACACTCAATCGTCCAAAAAGCTGCAGACAAGGGCCGACAAATGTCAATGATGCAGGACACACAACAAAAACTAGAGCCACAGGCGCCCATCAAAGGCCCATCGAAGGCCAACCGTCAGCCTAGTGACTCAAGGCCCTAATAAGGTTGGGAAATCAGATGCTAACTAAGGGCGAACTTCAGCTCCGTCACTGTGGAGCTCAGTTCATGCCTGAGAGCGCAGCTCCGTGCAGCAGAGAGTGGAGGTGCAGACAGCTTCTCTCCACAATCAGACACAAAACAAGAGCGAGCTGCACGGCTCTGCGAAACTTTAAGGGCGTGTTTGCGCTTGAATATCATCAGAGCAATTTACTTTGTGATTCAGACGTTGAGACGGGGCAGAAAGTGGGTGCAAATGATGCATGGTGCAATTTATATCAGCGCCTGCAATTCATTCTTAGTGGACTTAAAGGAAATTCTTAAACTTTGATTCTATAATTCTTAACAGCGAAATAGCTTGAATACATTCTCTATCGCCTTTCATGCAGGACGTCTTGAACCAAGCAGCAGAAAAGGCTGCAGGAAGCTTCTTGCGAAAACAAACCACTGTAAGAATCCATTGTACCGTAACTGCTGTGAATCCAGGCTGAAAACAGCTTTCCTCCAGACAAGGAGCAAGCGACAAAGAAAACAAACTTCTCCGAAAATATTCCATAAACTATTTCCCTCACCAAAACACCACTGCCCAAAAACCAACAAACAAAGTTAATTTTTCAGGCTTCAATGAGCGAAAACAG
Organism: Semicossyphus pulcher; assembly: GCF_022749685.1. NCBI lineage: Eukaryota > Metazoa > Chordata > Actinopteri > Labriformes > Labridae > Semicossyphus > Semicossyphus pulcher. The sequence goes on along the minus strand of NW_027211648.1, from coordinate 28,875,611 downwards.
AGGAAAGTATGAGTGGGATCTGTGAGATAAGAACATGTTACAGGGTTCAGTTTTTAGAGACACTGGATGTTAATTAACAAGTATTAGGTTTCTTTTATGATGCAGTTAGTGTGTTTTACAGAACTGAAAACTTCATATATTACATAGAAATCAATATGTCATATCAGATAACACGCTGGGCTTCACATTTGCTTAAAACCTGTCCCCAATGATCTGAACAAACTGTTACTTCCTGCTTGCATTGATCACTGCAGATTATTCCGCTCAAGCAAGCAACAAAAAAAGCCGGCCGACAAGTTCAAGTCGGATCCATACTGATGTAAACCATCATCAAAGCAGCCTGTGACTGACACACACACACACACACGTTCATGTGGTTTAGGTATGTATATAAATGAATTGATGTGTGTGCTAATGCCTTTGAGGCCTGTGAGAGTTGGTAACCTCTCAGCTAAAATAGACTCGCCAGAAAACACATAGACAGTAACAGGGCTTAAAGAAAAACACATATGCACCCCGCAGGACATCGAACATCAGCTGATGAGACACTTAAATGCTTCATCTCTAACTAGAAGGACAGACAGAGACTGAAAACAATTAATTATTCAGTAATATTGGTTTAAATACTATAAAAAAGTGAGTTTGGAGCCATTTACCCAGAGATAATGAAAAGATTCTACATGGTTATAAGACTTACAAAGAAAAGACGTTGTGGACACTAAATGTACAAAGAAGACAATGCTGACGACCACGTGGCTGCAGTTTGACCCATGAGCACAGTATTATCAGAGTGTGTGTAGGTGTGTGTGCGTGTGTGTGTGTACCTGGTAGTACGTCCTGATGTGTCTGGTGAGCACGGTGAGGTTGTGGAGGCGAAGCGACACATCATTGTTCACATTCTTGTTGAGCCTCTGATTGGTTGGGCTGGGGTCACTATGGAGACACAAACACACACAACAAGAGCGCTTTAGATTGACATTAATCGGGGCTATTTAAGACAAAGACCATTAAACACGCACACACACACACACACACACACACAAACCAGTTTGAGGGTAACTATTGTGCTGCAGAAGGATTTATGATCACATACACACACGTCTGTGCCAGACTGATTTGCATATGAACGGGGGTGGGGGGGTAACGATGTCTGGCTGACCTGCTATGACATCATGACATCAGTCTGATGTCAGAGCTCGATTCAGGCTCGAAATGTTTTGCTGATTGGGAAGACGCCAAGACGACTGGCTCGGTTTAAAAGTCAATTAAAGAAGGGCACATTGAATCTGAAACATGGCTGAAACTTTCATCCTCTGCTCATGTTTGGAAGTTAATGTCCTACTTTATAAATGTCAATTAAACTGCTGTCAGTGCTTACAGGTCCACTGCTCAGATCTCATCCTGCTTTCTTTAACAGTCATATGGATCACTCACTTTAAATGTTTGCAAAGGCGGCGTGCAGTTAATCACGTCGTCTGACACCTACCCCCCGCCAGCAGTTTCAGGCACTAGAAATAACTATAAAATAATAAACAGTATTGTCGCTGGTGGTCTCGTTTCCTTTTGTAGGTCATAAAGAGTCATCAGAATTAATTTCAGCCTGTTTCATATCCAGTGAAAAACTCCTCAGCAGCTTTAACTGGGCTAATATGGGCACAGAGTGGCCCCCACTTCCCCGATCTCATGTAGTTCATATAAACAAGAGAGTGTTCTTCAGACACAGGTTAAATGTCAAAGTACAGTAGCAGCAGACGCTTATTAAGGTCCAGAGGTCATTCCCAAACAGCAAACCACTGTCTGCTGTAAGGTTTGTATAAAGTCTGTGACTTTATAAATCAAAAGACTCATCTATCCCAACAACTCAAACAGAGACATGTAGCTGAGGGGGAGAAGTGTGTTGCACAAGACAGCAGCAGCCTGAAAACACACAGCCGGAAAGACGCCAACGTGAGCAGCAGAACTGGATTAAAATCTTAAATCTGTTGTGGTGTGAAAAACAACAAAGATTTTAATTTAGGCCGTGTTTCAAAGCCCTAAGTGACCCTGGATAATCTGAAAGCACAACTTTTACTTTGCATTTCTGTTTTCCTAACTCTAACTGACATGATTATCCCATTATCAAAACTGAATTTCTCAAAGATTAAATCAATAACCGTAAAATTGTGTATAAAACACACTTTTAATACTTTGTTTTAATCTAAAAGGTGGGCTGCGTCCTATATGCAGGTGCAACAAATGTACCAATATAAAATGCCAGTGCAGCCGCCGTCCTCACAACTATCATCGCAACCGTAGGCTGAGCTCAACCACCGCACCGGTAGATAGCAGGAGTGCAAACTCCACATGGCAAAAACAGATGGTAAGCTGTAATTTGTGTGTTTTTGTGTTCCCCTCTGGGTTCCCCCCAAAAAAGACTGCGACTTATATTCCTGATTTTATGGTAATCCACGAAGAGTTTCAGCTCCAATTACTGGCTGCTTTCATTGCTTTAACTAAGTTGAAACAAAAATTCTTATATCACTGTCCCATCTAAGATTTTTAACTTCACACTCAAAGTTAACTGCTTCAGGTGTTTGCTCTTCAAATGACGCTCTAACTTCCACAACTTTCCCCAAACTATCAAACACAACACACTTTAGAGTAATACACATGTTTTGAACAACTTCAACCACCAGTTTCAACCGTTTCTAATGTTTGAGCTGCAAATGATCTAAAGCGAGCATGCTTCATTTAATCCCAGTCAGCAAGCCAATCAATGAAACTGTCACATCAAGATGCCTCTGCCCCTGTTCACGTGTATTTTTCTAAAGTTCTGGCAGAATTATAAGTGAACACACCGACTGATTTACCAACTGTCTCTTCATAGCTCTCCTTCTGGCCTCCTCCTCGTCTGTAACCCACTTTCCCATAAACCCCTACCACGTCCTAATCACCCCCCCAGTCAGCCCAGCCTACATTCAGAGTGTGGAGAACAATGGCCTGATCGTCATTGTTTCTGAAGACAATAACTAACATATGAACATGTGGTGTGATTGGGGACAGAAGGTCGTCTGGGAGGGAGAAGGTTCGGATTCCACAGAGGTCTGTATATGTCATTATTATTACTGTGGACAGCATTACTGTCCTGTGGGCCAAATGCTGTCTGGGTAGGTTTGATGATTCTAATATATTTTTTACTGTCAGCAAATCCCCAAACAAAGACCAAAACAACAATGAATGTCTCATGTTATCGGGGCTTAGTCACAAATACGACTGTGGTTTTCAGCCTCTGGGAATAGTCCCCCTGAAAAAGGATTTTTGATTCTTTTCTGAGTAACATTTGCTAAAACCTACAACGCCGTTCTGTTATCAAACTACTGGGCCTTTTCAACAAAACTAAAGCTTACTGACAAGCAGGATAATTTGTGAGTATTTGCATTACTTAAACCAAATTCAGAATATTCTCTCATCAAGTTATGTTGAATAAAACCTGATCGACAGCCTGCCTGACTTCTGACAGCTCTGTTAGCTTCACAACTTTCTCCAGGAACTGTTTCTCAATTAGCTTTATTGCTTTTTCCAGCAACTTGAGGTTAACCAGTTCGATGAGCGGTTAGCTCGGATCAGTACCAGGATTTCTCCAATGGACACCAAGTACCGGCGTTCTGTGTCAGCTGTGGAGCGCCTGTCCATCGGTCTCCGCCGAGTGGTAGTTTCACTGTATCTAGCAAGTCACACATGGGCTGAAATCAGTCTTACAACAGCGCTATGAACCCAACATGAACAGATTTAACTGAGATATAATGACAATAAACAGTTTGAAAGGATGCCGAACTACACCACAATCTCGGATCCCATCGGCTATAGTCTGACGACGATAAAGCTTCTGGGGACAACGGTGAACATGCCGGCCGTGTAGCCGATGGTCAGCGATAAACGACTGCCAGTCAAGACTTCCTTTTCCGCGTGCTGCATTGTTTACAGAAAAATAAAAAATCTTCTTGTGATCGACTTTAATTAACGGCTCTTCAGTTTGCTGAAAGAACAACATCATGATGCAGATTAGGAACAACATGAAGCTTTGTCAGGTCTGTCCTCAAGAGGAGAAGAACACTTATTTTAAAATGCTCATTTGATGAACGGAGGTCGGTTCCATCATTTATGATGCATTCGAGGATACCGGGAAATCCGAACGCTGAAGAGCTTTTGTGACACAGTGTCAAGGGAATTTGTCTCAAGTTAAATTTTTGATGTAGAACAGATTGTTAGCTGTTAGCATGCAGACGTCTGTTTATAGAGATTAATAAGAAGGAAAAGCGTTGTCAGATGACGCTGATGGGAGCCGGGGTGTCATTACGGCGAATTACGATCCGCCTGCTTTTGCTCTCCACTGCAGCCTGCTGATACGTGATTGGTCAATATAACTCTACAAGCGTACTACAAACGGAAACCAGAACACTTGCCATCCCTAAAATCCACGTCCCTGCCTACACATTCTATATTTCTACGTAGAATCTTTAAATAGAGATTAATTACACCATGATGCAGATTTGTGAAAAGTCTGATTCAGGCTTTGTCAGCTCTTTCTGCAAGATGAGACAAGCTAACAACTTTTAAAAGGCTTGTTTTTTTTTCAAACATTTATGATGCAACTTCAGAACATTAAGGCAATCGAAACACTGATAGGCTTCATGTGAATTTCTTGCTCGAGCTGAAAAAGAAACAAAACAAGCTGCACAAAATTGCAAGTGGCCCATATTCACTTCATTCTTGCAGCCATCAGAACATTTACATCTATTTGCATCTTTTCATTTAGTTTGTACGTATGTTTTTCTAATCTTTATAGAAACAGGAAGTCCTTTTCTCTGCATGAAAAAGTCACTTTGCTGTTGGTCTTAACACACAGTCAGAGACGGGTTATACTTTCATGGGATCTTTTGACAGTGAAAAAATAAAGTATAAACCACCATTACGATTTGAAATCTGGAACAGACACTATCAAAACTTGTCCTAACAAACTTGTAGTATAAGAAATATCTCCCTTTGAATAGCCTGATCAAACTAGCCTATATGAAATGTACATCCTGCACTCCTGTTCTAAGCCAGGTACTGTTGCGTCATATTACTGATTCTCTGCAGTACCAACTTCTTGACTTTGTGTATCTGAAGATAAACCTGCTTCAGCCGCTCTTTTCTACCCCCCTGTGTGTCTTGATGCAGACTTCAGCAGAACATCTGGCTGTGACGTTTTCAACCTGAAACGAGCAAGTCAGGATGTGGTCGTGTGAACACACACACACACACACACACACACAGGAAACACCGGATTAACTCACTTACCGCTCATATACTCAGTCCAGACACACACAAACACACACCAAAAGAACTTTTTTTCACTGACTCATGCTAATTAAAACTCTCAGTCTGTCTTTAGTGTGTGACCTACATGTGGGTCATGATCTTGTGCAGGAAGACGCCGTCCACCAGCTCCATGAACATGTTGACTCGCTCCTCTGAGCCAGCGTCTTCACAGGGGCCCAGAGGACCCAACGTCCGCACCTGCACACAAGAGAAGAGGTCAACCACATCGCAACCAGAAATATTCACTGAACTCTATAGATGTGTTTTATTTTAACTTAATATGCTGGTTGACATCCTGCAGCAAGATTTCTAAATCATGGTAGATTGACTGGGTATCTTTAAGGTCTCTTTAGTATAAATAATTCTCTCATTGTGCTTCCACATTTACTCACTGAGCTGCAGCAGAGAAATAGTAACACAATTTTGGTAGTAAAAAGATGGTTATTCTGATGATAACCGACTTACTAAACTTTATCTCAAAGTCAGCTGCAATGTTCATTTTTCTGCACGAGAACTGTGGACTTTGTCTCCCAAAAACATAAATTTAAATTGCTTTTGTAACGTCTTTGTGGCCAGTATGAAAAGCACAAACAATAAGAGTGTCCAATAAGCCTTTCAATGTGCGTAAGGGCATGTTAGTGATGTTTAAAATAGACTTTAAGATATTGGAACCTTTCATTAAAGAGCTATAGTCGCATTAAAATAACAAAAACAAAACATTTAATATGTTTCCAACCTTTCTGTATTCAGGGGGTTTGCTGAGAGTAACGCTCGCTCTCTGGGAGACGCCCTGCTCACGCTCACAGAGTGGTGACTATAGTAAATATAGTGACACAGCTGGAAGCTGCCCAGTAAAGCCACAGTCTGATCTGCTGCCCACTGGAGCAACTCCACCGCAGCAAATTGGGATTAAAGGCCTCGCTAAAGAGGAGCGCTACTCTTTGATTTTCTTCCCCCAAACTATCCTGAAGTCTGGTTAAAGAAGTAAGAACCTTCTGGGCACAACACTCATGCATTGAATCTAAAATAAAGGAAAAAAGAGAATGAAAAACAGAGAGTGAGGTGAAAGTTGCCCTGTGCCGTCCTTAAGCTCTGTGGTAATTGTGTTTGTATGTCTAACAAGGGCAGGAAAAAACCTTTTTGACCTGTCAGGTCAAAAGGATGTGAGGTCACAGGTCAACAGGAAGTACCACAGCGTTAATAGGCTGTTGACTGCTCTGCTGCTTCTCACAGTCTGGGCGGAGAGTTTTTATTTGTCAACATGGTGATTAAAATAGGTGTCAAATAACATGGAAGACACTGAGCTCCATAACAGAAATACAGCAGGGAGTACAGTCTCTTATATATCCTAAATGTCTTTGTATGCATCACTTGAGAATTGTATTCTTCCCTAACAGGGAAAATGCAGTTAACATAGTTTCAATACAGAGCATGGAACTGATATGTTTGTAGCTATATCTTATTTTCAACTCTTGTTCCTAGTTGGGCTTTGACAGCTACACTGCAATTAAAATATACAGCTTTCAGTACCATAAAATCACAATAAACTACAGATATGGAAATACATAGTCCATACACTTACACATCTCAGTTATTTTAAGTAGGCTATCGTAAGTTTAAAGTGAATACAGCTCTGGTTTATTTTGCCAACAAGTATATTTAAATATACAGAAAAGAGCTACAAGACCAAAGTACTACTACCATCATTACATATGCGTGTACATTAACATATGCGGGAAAATAATGTGTGCAAAACACACACTCTTTATTCTCTATACTCTATTTTACTCTATATAAGGTTTTAATAAGTTTTTACTCAGTTTTATGTGAGTCATATTATTAAAATAAGCTTCAGTGCTTTTTGTCTTAGTAAAGATAGTGACTGTTTTTAAACACATCCAGCCCTTGGATATTGAGCAACACAGCGAAATGCACCCCAGGAGAGAGCATATTTGGGTCAACGTTGGGTGAACAGCTTTTTGTTGGTACAAGATGACGAAGAGGTGAATAAACTTTTTAAAAACTGCAGCTGTAGCCAGTGAGGCAGAATAAACAGAAAAATAACTTTTTCTTTCAGATCGTATGAGATCATAATTTGGAAAGTCCCAAAAACACCCTGCACCCGGCTTTTATATTGAAAATCTTCCTCTTGTCATTGAAATATATCAGCCTAAAGTTTTAATCTCTGGGTTTATAATATGATAAATTAAATTAGTTGGTATTGGGTAGTCATTTTGCTCTCCTACTCGAGCTGAGGCCAATGACTGTATACGGCTGAGAGACAAACAGAGAAAGTAAAACAGAGACAGAGGTCAGCCGCTCGCGTGCATCATCACAACTGTGTGTGTGCGCGTGCTGCTCCCACTCACCCACACCACCAGCGGAGACTCCATGAAAGTGGCCAGTAACTCGGACAGAGTCACATCCATGGTTGTTGCGATATCGCTAACCGATCACCAACAAATCATCAATCCACCGGTCAATCAATATCCACCGCAGGCTCGCGCTGGGTCTCCACACAGGGCAGAACAAAGCCCCCGCGAGGCATCGATCCCCCCCTGCACGAGCTCTCTCCCACACCACTATTGTCTCGCGCTGTCCCGTTTCCCTAAACACTGAGTTTAAACTAAAAATCACTTTAAATATGAGTAAAAACTTTTGGAAATACTCCCTCAAACGCCCACATGCACCCTGGAGCCAGTTTCGTTCATTTAGCGGGTAAAAATCCAGCTTATTTTCCGGCTGAAGGTAAAACACTTGATCCAAACTTCGCAGGACAGTTGTTCACGTTGCCAAGGATACACGACTCGGACCGTAAAGCGGCGAAGCCGCCGTGAAATAAGAAAATGATGATGTAGTCCAAGTAGAAAAACGTAGTTTGCGCAATAGAAGAAAGCAGAAAGTGTTAAAATAGTTATTTCCGTTGTTTCTACATCCCCAGCACGACACTGCACCTCTCTGCTCTCCCTCTCTCCATCAACCTGTCGGTGAAACCATCAGGGAAGATTGACTGATAGGAGAACTGTCCAATCCGCTTCTGCTACAAGCGCGGTTCCCGCCCCTTGCGACAAACTAGCCAATTACAGTGCAGAGCTTCAGTAACGTTTCTTCTCAGATTCAACCGGCCAAAGAGTTTAGACGGAACAAGATCAAATATCATAGGAAAGAGTTAACAGAAAACTAACTTTTTAGGGGGAACTTTTATATTAGTGGATTATTGTCAGTAACACAAAGTAAAGAGTTTTAATTTATTACATTATTTTATAAATATTGGTCCTATAGAGTTAATATTTTCTTTTCCTCGTATTTAATTTCACTGCATAAAGTTTGGTATCTGAAATGATTTTATCCAGCAGAATAAACGTTTATATTTAGAGACTCTGACCTGATTTTTACGTTTATGATGGGCAGTGAATATATAAATAATACATAAAAAGGAAAATGCACATAATCTGTATAAGGTATACAATAATTATAATCATAATAAAATATATATACTCAGCACACTAATATGTATGAATAAATATTACATTTGTAAGAATTTGATAAATAGCATATTTATGCCCTCCTGGGCTTTTGCTTGTCTCTGAACAGAACAACACCTGTCTATTCTGTTCTTACCTCTATGCAGCGACTGGGCGTCGCCTGACCCATATATGTCATCACTTGTCTCTCTTACCACGCTGTGTGTTTTTTGTTTCTGGCATCCTCCATGATAACATCTGTCACTTTATTTGAACAGCGTTTTAGTTTTTAGGGTGAATTCTTCCTTTAAACCAACACGCAAATGGTTTGGGGGTAATCCTCTTGCTCTGACCGCAGACTCTCGGATTCCTCTTCAAACAGGTTGAAAAGGAAACCAAAGATCAGCTCAGATCAAAGAACACAAAGGCCAAATGCAAAACAGCAGCAACTGATAACTGAACAACTTCCATTTTGCCTTTTGGACTAAAATCTGAATAAACCAAAATGTTTTTATATGTGAAAAAATACGTTTTTAGTCTTTAGCTTTTTATGAAGGCATCTGGTCAACTTGTGAAGGCAAACATTTAGTGAACACCTTAATCTTAATTAGAAAGTGAAGATAATTTTTTTATGCTGGTCTCAGTTCAGTCTGACATGTGGAAGAATAAAGGGTGGAGATTTTATTACACCTGTAGAAATGACTCATTTCTTTGGAAGGCTGCTCACGTCCAGATTGTACTTTTAATTTGGCATGATCAAACAGGAAACAGAAAGTTTAGAAACTTTAAACTGTCCAGAATCAGAAAAAGATACAGTTAACAGACGCTATTTCGGCGAAGACGTGGCTTTAGGAGGGTCATCAGAGCTGTGGACATTGTTCCACTTGAAACAAATTGCACATGGCATCAATAATCTGAAGAGCAGCGCCCCCTTGTGGTCAAATGGTGTTACTACATGGCATACCAGATCAGCTTTGAAGAAGCTCCTGTGAAATACAGTTTTTATTTTCCACTAATGAGCTGAGACATCAAGACTGTTGTTGTTATGTGAAACAAATATATTTTAAATATCACAGAGAAATTGGAAATTATTTTAAGTAAAAAGTGCATCCTCAAGTAGGTCTGGATCACTTCATTGTAGGTCACTATGTACTGTTACTTTTTTTTGTAAACCATTTCAGAGCAGGGAACGTTTTCTGTTTTACTTTATTCTTTACATTTTGACTTAATATACAACATTGGACATTTTAATAAAAATTATAATATCAAATTTCCTCCTCTGATGTATTTATTATGTCTGATACAAAGTTTGACTTCTTTCAATTGTTTTCTACTTAAAAAGAATTTTAACACTTGAAACTTACAGTAAGAAAATCTAAATGTAACAATAGTAGTAATAATACTTTTAATATTTGAATCAGTCATCTCAAAGATTAAAAAGAGAAAGAATATGCTTCAGTTAATGCTGCACATGTTACTGATAAACTTTTACTGTCATGCTTTTAAAGAATTTAACAGAGTTTTCATTTGTTCAATAAGATGTAAGTAACTTTATCTGGAGAAGTTTCTTGTTTACAGCTGAGAAAACAAAAAGTCAGCCAGTCATTTTTATCAATCATCTATTTATTTATTCATTGTGAATATTCATACAAAAAGCAGATTTTCTCAGGAAAAAGTGATGTCTCATAAACAGGAAGTGGTGTAAATTAACTTTACATTCAATACAGTTAATTCCACTTAGCCCCGCCCCCTCTTCCTCCTGGACCAATGGCAGGGAGGCGAGGGAGGTGAAACCTGCGATCCTATTGGTGCATTCTGGACTTCATAAATCTATTTTTAATATTACAAATATATAAATGCTCTACCCAGTGATAACAGTGATATGGTGTCAGGTCTACTTCAGGTCACAATAATAATACTTCACTGTCTTCAAAGACAGGCGCACACACACACACACACAAACATCCATTCACACAAACACACACACACTAAATATATAATAAATTCAGCATCACGTGCCGACTAAAAACTACAACTCTCACGTTTTCATCACCCTGCTCAGGGTTCAAAGGTCAATTCTACTCAGATGTGATCAGACAGGACAGAAAGAGTCAGCTGACAAGATCGTCTGTCGTACGTCAGTCAGGAAAAACAGGAAATATCAAGTGCTGTGTCCTTTATTTATAGTGTTTATTGCAATTCAACATATTCACACGGCGGCCATTTTCTTCTGACGTCACGCTCAGAGCGGGAAGATCAAATACTTTCAAACAGATAACATCTTACTGCTTTGATTTAGGTTTAAGGTGTGTAACTGTACAGTATCTGGTAAACTGTAGTTTCACTTCTTCCTGATTAATAAGAAAGTAATAAAAAACAATGGATAGAGAAAATCCGGGAATTTTCAGGGAAAAACAACAAATTGATAACCTATTAGATATTGTAAAATAACAGCTAACATTAGCATTCAACCACATTCAAGTTAACATGACCTTTAACACTATTAAACAGTAATGTTAGCTAGAAAGTGGGTGAAAGCTAACATTAGCTTTAATCTAACAGTAGCTAACAGGCTATAAAACAGGATTTTTTATCCAAGTGGACATAGCCACAGTGATGTCACTGCTTCATTTGAAGCCTTGAATTCAGCATTTTCACTTGTCATGTTGTTTTTTAGAGAAAAAAGTGACTATTTTTGATAAGAGGGTGGAGCTAGAGTGGAACAAGACCAAACGCAAAGTCCAATGCTAATTTATTAGCTGGCTAATAAGCTAGTTAACCAACATGCAGAATAAGATTCTATTTGTGGTGGAAGGAGACTCCAGTTGTTTATGCATGAATAAATTCCCAAAAGGCAGCAACAACACAAACACAGCCCAGAGGTTACGTTCAGTGACTGAATTAGCTGAGGGGACACCTAGCAGACAGCTAGCATCTCCCACCTGTCACTCAAAGAGGCCACGCCCCTAAGCCTAAATATAAATTAAACAGGTTATATAAAAAAACGACCCTCTGTGTAGTTGAGCTATAGAGACTAAATGTTTTTGTACCAGGCTGTAAACATGTTTATTTCTGCTGTTGGACATTTTAACATGGGGCTCTATGGGGACTGACTCACTGCTGGAGACAGCCTCAAGTGGACACTCGAGGAACTGCAGCTTGTGACACTTTGGAATTGGCTTCATAGTTCAAACCTAGAAGTTGCGTGGTGTCAGAGGAAAATGGCCGCCTTGTGAATATGGTAAATAGTGTACATTTAACAGGAAAGTCAGTCATGTCAGTCAGTCAGGGTTCAGAAGGCTGCAGCTTCAGGCCATAAATCACGTTACTCCCCAGTTCAGAGGAAAGTCAGCATCTAATGCACTGTTTCTGTACGCACAGAATGCGTGTGTGTTCTTCGTAGCAGTAAATACGGTGGCTCAGAGTGGATTCAATGTGTGTTTGTGTGTGAGATTTTCACTTTTACTCCTCAACAGGGGCAGCGATTCTGTGCTCGGGAGCCACGCCAAGCCAACGCCGAGCCACAGTTACTAAAAAAAAATTAAGAATACAAAATCAAATGTTTACACTGATTCTCAGCACTGCAACACGTTAAAAATAATTTAAATATTTTTAATCATAACGGTTGAAATGATCACAGGATAAGGTAAAAGGATGCTTAGTGAACAAGGCCCAGCATTTGTGAGAAAGAGAGAAGAAAAACAGACAAAAAAATAAGGAAATAAAAAAATTCCAGGTCCATGTTTTGGTCGCACTAAGAGATGCGAAGATGAGAGAGAGACCAGAGTCTGCATGGAAACATTGTGAACCAGTAAGGCGTCATCAGAGACCAGTTAGTTAAGGGTTTCCTCCCTCTCATTAACAGTGCCACCAGGTCAGTACTTCTAGAGGAGGCTGACTGCGGTACAACAGAGTATCAGGGTCAATGTTACACAAGAAGAAATTGAGAGAATTAAGTTTGACTTAGAGGAAAAGTCAAAGTATTATAATATAATGAGTTGTTCTTACAAAATAAAAGCCTTGTTTTAATGAGATAAAGTTTAAATTTAAGTTGGAATTTTCAGAATAAAGGCACAGTGTTATTAGAGTTGTTTTGATATTATAGGATAAAGTGTGTAAAGTTAAAGTAAAGAATAAAAAAAATAGTACTACCAGAAGAAAGTTGTAATTTCAAAATAAGAGTCTAAATAATAAGAATGAAGCCATTTGATGTGTTAAGGCGGAAATTTCCAGATAAAGTCATGGAACAGAAGTTGGAGGATGAGGTTGATAACTTTGACAAAGGAAAAGTCAGAGCATAAAAGTATTGATTAAATACTGTATGAAGATTTTGAGTACAAAATAATACATATAAATAAAGATAAAGTCTCATCGTATTTTGAGAAGAGGTCATGATATGATGCTTCACAGTGCATTCTTAACAAGAAGGTGGTTATTTAGACGACATAATGTTCTAAATAAACTGATTAAATGTCGTCAGTCATAGATTCACACAAAAAGTCCTAATATAAAGGGATAATGCGCAATTTAGTGTCAAAATGTATTAGTATTAAGTTGTAAAATTGTGAAATTTCTACTTTAATAGTCAGAGATAATTAACAATATGTTCTTAGTTAAAGGTTCACCAATATGTACTTTAAAGGGGAACTACTTCATTTTTAAACCTGAGTCCGATTTCTACGACAGCGTTTCAGGGCTGTTGTAGAAAAAACTATGAAAATAAAATGAAGGAGAAGAGAAATATACCGAGAAAAAACAGGAAGATTCCGAGATTAAAGCCGTAAATTTGACAGAAAACAAACTCGGATATCGCTGAGATTAAAGTGGTACATTTGTGACAAAATAAATGCAAATTTGTGAGATTATAAAGTCACAAATTTTTACAAGAAACAAAAACTAGTAAAATCGTGTTTACAGGAACCTTTTCGTGCCGCGACCCCCCCAAAAAAGCAGGTTGTGGTTCAGGGCCCCCCTCCCTCTCGATTCACCTGTCTCTCTCCTGTGCCCTGTTGGCTCTGCTGCTCACACAGGCGTGCGTGGCACGGAGCTCGGAGCAGATTCAGCCTCTCTGCACACAAGAAGCAGACTGCATAGAGGAAAAGACTCTGCTGCAGAAACACACGTTTCTCTGCTCCCCGTTTGCCCCAAGGGGTTACCATCACACATGACAGTTACCCTATGCACTCATCATAACGGATACTAACAGGGAACAGAAAATACACAAAACTACTTTAAATCAGTGGTTTCAGTTGTTTTGTTTAACAACAAACAACCACCCCGAGGTTGTGGCTGACCACTATAAGTGTGCTTGGGTGGGCGTCCAGAGAGGATTCATGCGCAAATTTATGACTTATTAATCTCACAAATTTGACAGTTTTTTCTGGCAAATTTACGACTTTAATCTTAGAATTTTCTAGTGTTTTCTCAGAATATTCTTCTTCTCCTCCGGCTCTGTTTTCTTTTTCTTTTTTTTTTCCAATGGCCCTAATTGGCGGTCGTAAATTCACAGATTTTAGGACACTGAAACTAACTAAAGCATCAAAATGCATGATTCACACATGTGGACGTGTTTGAGGCAGCAGCTGGAGCATTAATAGCATACGTTTATGGCATAGAAGAAGAATAAAGACCAGTTTTAAGGTGTTGAAGTGATTTAAAGGCAGCCAAAATGAACTGTCACAGTACTGTGCTGAGCATGGAGTGAAAATGCGGTAACTGAGCTCAGACAATAATGCCTTTGAACTACAGTCCAAGTCCATGCATGCCGTCTAATCTGCACAATGACAGCATTTTGTTCTTAAGATAACCACTCTTCCCAGTAATTATTTGATGTTTAAGTAAAAAATAATGTTTCAACATTATTCAACTCTATTTTCCTCGCATTATCTTAAGTGTATTTATGATAAAGAAAATGCACTTATATCAGAATGAATGACATGTTTATCTTGTGTTTGTATTTGTACTCTTAATATCTCTCAGCAGTGACCCTAATACTCCGTCGTACTTCTCTCAGCATGTCAGGTTCCAGTTTGTTAAATCTCTAGAAACGTGCTCTCCATCGTCTACTCTATGACCGATGTGTGATCGTGTGTGATCGTGTGTGTTCAGCGCAGCCAGGAGCAAGGCACCCACTGCGGCTCAGTGTCCAGTTTGTTGATGAGTCGTAGCAGCTCGTTGAAGGCTTTGTCCAGGTCCGTGTTCACGATGACGGCGTCAAACAGGTGACCGCAGCTCTGCTCCATCTCCCGGGCCTTCTCGATGATGTCGCGCAGCTCCTCGGGCTGTAACACACACACACACACACACATACACACACACACATTATTGAGGCAAACATTTAGAGATGTCAACAACTGTATTTATCTTTGGCCGAGTGTAAACAGACCTTGGGGTTCTTGTTGTCCTTAGCCAACAGAGCTCGGAGTCTCTCCTGGGAGGGCGGAGCGATGAAGATGATGTAAGGCTTCAGGTCTGAGCTCCTCAGCACCTTCAGAGCCTGTAGACACACACACACACACACACACACACACACACACACACACACACACTACTTTAGAAATAACCTTTATGTTTTGTAGTGGAAAGATTCTGTCCATGTGTGTGTGTGTGTGTGTGTGTGTGTGTGTGTGTGTGTGTGTGTGTTTGTGTGTGTGTGTGTGTACTGACCTGAGTGTGCAGACAGAGCACACAGATTTTTCCAGTGTTGATGACCTGTCTCACTGAGTCTGTACTCGTCCCGTACAGGTTCTTCTCGAACTCACCGGACTCGATCAGCTTTCCTGGGATAAACATGCACAGAGAATTTGTCACATCTGGTTTAAATGGTCTAAATGGTGCCAGATCCAAGATGTCTGTGTAAAGCCTGCGCTCCTGTCGGGGTGAGCTGATGTGTGAACACAGCAGGTAACAACATTCAGGGCAACATTTCTCTGCTTAATACTTTTTACTGCTCGCCTCAGTAGCCAGTATTTTTTTACTATTGTGTTTGTATTATGGAAACATCCTTAAACATGTAGTGATATTAATCTAGAAACAGTCGCCATTATGGAGGACTCATCCTCCTCCTACACGCTTTACCCCCCCACCTAAACCAAACTGAATATTTCCAGAAGTGAGAGCGTGTCCGACACTGATGACCTCCAGCTGTGGACCCGACTGTCTGGAAATTGACCGGAGTAACTTGATTGTTGCTAACGCTTCATCACGGACATGCACCGTCATGGTCGCCATTGCAGCCGCCACTCTCACAACAATCAAGGTTACCGTAGGCTGCTATCTACCGCTGGCTACCGCACCGGTAGCTAGCAGGACTGTAAACTCGACATGGTGAAAACAGATGGAAGGCTGTAACTTGTTTGTTTTGAATGTGTTTCAAATTAAAATAAATTGAAATAGTGTTGAAATAACTTGTAAACACGTTTTTATTAATAAATAGCTGTAGAAAACCTTTTTCCCTCAGGGACACCCCCCAAAACAGACTTCGTCTTATGTTCTGGATTTTACAATAAACCTCTGAAAACTCACACTCACTTTAGTTAAAAGTTTATGAAGCAGTCACAATTATTGTTCAAATGAATGCCCTGCTCTGTTGGTATCCACAACGTCTCAAGTGGAAATCTCCCTAAATGATTCGAGTTCACAAACCGGGGGGGGTTTAAAAGTAAGAGTGAGACAAATGTTTGTGTTCCCGCAGACTCATCTTTTCCCTCTTTCATTAAAGTCTTTGCATTTCCTTCATTATGTTACCGCTAGCTAGCATAGCTTTTGGTGTCCATGTTGCAGTTAAGTAGCAGCACTGTTTTTAGGACTTGAAAACAAAGCACGTCATGTACAGAACTTTCCCTCTCCTAACTACCCAGAAGAAGGCAGAAATATTCTGTAACGTGGGTTTTTTTGTTTTGTTTTCACTTTAATTTTTCAAAATTATTTTCATGCATGCAGCTAAGTTGCTTCTAGATTTACAGTTTATACTACAGAAGACAAAATTAATGAAGGAACCTAAAAACACAGAAAAAAAACAAAAACAATATACACAAAAAAAACAAAAGTACAACTTAATAAAACATGAATAAAAAAAAACAACTTATAGCAACCAATGTTTTTCAACTACATCTATTCACCTGTAAATTTGGGCTCCATAAGTAACATAGAAATACTTAAGGTTTAAATCTATGGGGAATTATATTTTCTGGTACTTAAATAACATAAAAAGTTAAAGTTTCACATGTGTAAGAGTTTTCAGTAACATCTCACCTGCTGCCAGCTCTGCCTCAAACGACTGACGCGACACAAAGTGATAATCTCGACCGCTCAGCTCGCCGTCTCGACGATTCCGTGTGGTGTCTACAACAAACACACACGGGCAAAGGTTACTACACCCACCGAGACACAGGAGCAGGTGTACAATGTGTAAGGTGTGTAAGTCTCACGAGGTACGGCTCCAGCGAACCGCTCTGGTTGGTTGTTGAGGAGTCTCTGTCTGAGCTCCGTCTGCCCGCAGCTGGTCGGACCAATCAGAGCGATCGGTCGCTTTCTATTGGCCGGCTGGTGGTACAGAGCCATCTCCTCGTAGGTGAGAACCTCCTCGTTATCAACATCTGAGCCAACGAAGAGAAACAACCGAATGAAACAGTTACAACAGAAAGACAGATAGAAAGAAAAAGTTGTATATTATTAAACATGCTGTGTCCTCTGTAATTATCATGTTTTAATCAGGCCAGACTATTGACGGTAGATTCTTCACTTCCTGCAGAAACATCTTAATCCAGAGTAGCAGGATGAAGCAGTGTTTATGAATATGAGAGTTACAGAAAGATAATCGGGTCGTACCGTCGTTCCTGTGAGCGTTGAACAGCAGCTTCTTCCTCTTCCTCTTGTTCTTCTTCGCACACCACAGCTTCCCTGTGAACAAGCAGGTAACACACAGTTGAGTATTTTACCCAGATGATGGCGCTATAATCTAGCTAAAGCTTCATCACAGCTGAGCTCAACGACCGCTCCGGCAGCTAGCAGGATAGTAAACTCGACATGGTGAAAACAGATTGTAGGCTGTAACTTGTGTGTGTTTTGAATGTTTACTTGTATATGTATAAAAAATAGCTCAAGAAAACCTTTTTCCTGCTGCCAAAAACCAAAGCACCCTCGATTCACCTCGCACAAGCAACATATCTGTCATACACGAGCGTCACCAGGCTGTGTCACACTCTACTACTGCTCCTTTATCGCACAGTTAAATACATGCAACATATGTTTTGCAATGCACAGCCATGTAGCCTATTTCATAAACTGTGCAGAAAAGCACATGAGAAATGGTTGGAATTTATGCATGTTTAAAGATATAATCTTGAACATTTCAGTTTCGTGCTCTTAAGCACCCTCTACTGGTGAAAAGTGGTCATTTTGGGAGCATACGTCCCAATTTAACCAGACGTCTACGGCTGGCTCCCTTTGTCATGCTTCTAACTGTTGATTTTCCTCGCTTTGTAGACTGGCTTAATCTAAGCATCGAGTTTGTTTCTTCTTCTTTGGATTTTCACTTCTTGTTGAAGTTGTATCTGTAGTCATCCATCTTTTCTTTGTTTGTTCAGCCATAGCAGATTACTGTTTACTCGCAACACTTGCAGAGAGCGGAAAAGCAGCCGCTTAGCTCCGCCTACCCTCTCTGGCAGACCAACCACTGCTGGCTGATGGAAAACGCGTCACTAACTGGACGACGCTTGGGATTTTTCCCGCAAACGTCGCTACAGACACCCAGTCCATAATAATACTATATACTGCAAATGCAAAGGCTTTCATCAGTGGGCCATCGGCTCAATCACTATTGTGTTACCTCATTCGGCGATAGATGGTGACTTAACAGACATTTATTTACATGAAAATATTCGAGATTATAACTTTAATGGTGGAAAAATACACTTAAGTGGGCTAACACGTTTAATGTAAGTTAGTAGAGCTGCATGATATTGGAAAAACTTTCTGTTCTGCAATATTTATTGCAAATATATAAATAAAGGAAATTGTACCAGATAAATGTAGTTTGTTTTTATGTATAAAATGAACTATCATACTTTTTATTATTTGGGAATTTGGGTCAGTTTTTTCAAACAAAATACTCCTCCTACTTTTACCTCACTTGTTTCAGAGACTCTGACACCTGCATGAAAAAGTAGAGCGAGTTCAGGTGGAGCGACACGTTTCCTGATCATAATATAAAAAGCCTCGATCATCCCATCGTCATGATCCGTGACGGCAGCAGCGTTGCGTGCTTGTTTACAGTTTACAGGCAGGTGACACACAGACTGCAGCTCAGCGGTCAGTTCACTCTGTGCTCTGGTGAAGCGCTGCACTAATGTGATATCAGACGGACTTTTGTTGTAGATTAGTGATGGAAAACAAGAAAATGGCGAGTACTCCCTCTGCACCGAGCAACAATAAAGCAGCAGCTTCACTTAATTTGCACATGAAGGATAAACGACTCATCGTGCAGCCATACTATAGTCCAATATTTATACTTTAAACAATGTTCAGTACATGTCATAATAAAACTAGTTACACAAAGTCATCAGACCACAGTGTAGAGAGCAGAGGGACTGACCAGACTTCTCAGGCTCTTTGTCTTCTTCTATCGTCTGTTTCATGGCTTCTCTCTGCTGCTGGAAACTTTTCCCTGTTGAAAACAAGAGTTTAACTAATCAGTCTTCAAATACTGCAACAAAAAAACATCCCAAACAAAACAAAAAAAGATCTCATCCAGAGGCTGACAGACAGCAGTACCTGGTACCAGTCCAGCGAGCGGCTGGTTGTCCTCGTCTCCGTCCCTGTAAGCCTGCCACCAGTTGGGGTCTGACTGGCTGATGATATGGAGGATGTCTCCTTTCTGGAAGGACAGGCCGAGCTCTCTGCACGGCACGTACGGGTCGTCTGACGGGTCGTAGTCGAAATGTGCCTTAACATGGACCTGGAGGAAAGAAAGAAGAGGAACAGAAATGACATGGAGGAAGAAACAAAGACTTTTGTCCGTCAAACATATTTTAAATCCACGAAACGTCAGATGTTTACGACTCAGAACTCACCACATTCTCTTTGACGGGAGGAGGTTTGCCCTGAGTGCTGGGAATAAGCACAAAGGTCAGGAGGCCGTGCATGTCCGCCTGAAACACACACAGACACAAAGGGAGAGAAAGAGAGGACTTGTTATCAGCTTCATCGCCTGGACTGTGAGTGACTAAGGGGAAATATTGTACAAAATCTGAAAACAAATCAGTGACATGGAGGTGAAGTGCAGATTTTAGACAGTAAAGGTTAATGTATGATTCAGAAAGGATACACACTTACTAACTGCAATATAATTAGTGGAATTGTAGTCCTAAATGATTACACTAGTGTTGGTATTCATCACAACATTGCATAACTATGTTGACTTTGTGCAGGTGTGTGTACTTACAAGAATATCAAAGACCTGGTTGACGTCTTTCCCTCTGATCTCTATCCCATTGATCTCCAGTATTTCGTCTCCCTCTGATAAAAGGCCGCTCCGCTCCGCCGCTCCACCTCGAACAATTCGACTGATCACCACACTCTCCATCTCGTTACGGACTGTCGCCCCCTGCAGGACACACACAGAAAGGCAGTGGAATGATGGAGAAACAACACTTTTTTTTGTACAGTGTATTATCTGGAATATATTGGCTAGGGGTATACTGGTATGTGTATTCATCCTAAGTCTAATCAGAGCATTCAGTTTAGTTTGCAACTGCTTCGGTTTGTACGCCCCTTGACCAAAAAAGCCGAAGTGGAACAGTGTTTCTATAAGGGTAAGCACTTGAAAAGTGTTAGTACGACACCAGTTGTTGTCCATCAGCTGCAGCTTGCTAGCACACATTATTTTTTAAAACTTTAAAAAAAAAAATTTTAACAAACAAAACCGACAAAACTAAGGATGACAAAGGTCGTGACAAGTTTGATCTCGTATGACATTGTACAAACATTTTAGGAGAAACAAAAGAAGAAGAAGAAGAAGAAGAAGAAGAAGGGTTACACGGTAGACTTTAACATTTGCAACTCAATAAAATAGCTCTTTTACACTGCCAGTTCAAGGTGGGATTATTACGCCTCTGTTACCGTTCCGTCTTCTAAGTAAAACGCACAGAGGCGTAATGGTGGGGCGAAGTCGTTCCGCATCGAAGGTAGTAAAAGAGGCGTAACAGAGGTGAAACGACGTCAGTGTAAACAGCGGAGCCAACAGGGCGGAACAGTGCAGTGTGTGTGTGTTTGAAGCACACGCTGTTTGTTTAAACCTTGCGCATGTTTTGCTTCTGCAACGCCGGAACGCTGCATAAAAACCAAACGGCAACCTCCGGTGTTGAGAAATGAAGCCAATGCGGAAGTGCAAAAAACTGCAGTTCCTCGAGTGGCCACTTGAGGCTCCAGAAAACAAGAAATAACATTACAGCAGGTGGGAAAATGCCAATTTTTACAGCAGAAATAAACATGTTTACAGCCTGGTTCAAAAATCGGTTTTATTATAAATAGCTATATCATAATAACATATCATAATAGCTATGGCCGTGCAAAAGTCTGAGCTCCAGCTTTTCGGTGAGTTAAATGTCAGTATAACTGTATAGAAAATATTTTAGCACAAAGTAGCAGGTATACTGTGCTCACTTTAGCTGCTTGTTAGCCTGTTCAGTGTTTATCAAACATTTATGTAATCGTTGACCAAACAGGAGTCAGGAGTTGTTGGCTTTTCCCCGGAGAGATTACAGCGGACCGTAGTGATGAAGAGACCGGTTATTTTCGTTTCCCGTTACGTGTCGGCTTTAGCTCGTTCGCGATAAGACAGATACTGAACTGTGGATTTTCATAGTGTACCGTTGTAGATTCTAATTCATAAAATATAATTTTACAGATACATTAAAGATGCACTTATCGTTTAAGATGCTTAACACGGAGCAAAATCAGACAATAGATTATATTTAAAGAGACTTTTCGGTGTCTTCTCCCAAATATCTGTAAGTTTAAAGTCTCCATCTAATCTAATCTGACTGCTGGAGGAAACTGGAGCACCTGAGTGTGAGTGTGTGTGTGTGTGTGTGTGTGTGTGTGTGTGTGTGTGTGTGTGTGTGTGTGTGTGAGTCTTACCAGTGGTATGTCCTGGGCCTTCTCTATGCGAACTATCTTGACAGTCTCTCCTCCCCACTGGGTCAGAGTTTCTCCCTGGGTGGGCAGCGGCTCGGGCTGCATCTCCCTCTCTGCTATGCTGTCATGGGCCAGGAGCAAGGACTGCAACACACACACACACATAACAGACCATCACTACAGGGTTTCTTTGTTTATTTATCTCGACAGCTCGGTGTGTGTGTGTGTGTCTCTACCTGGATTTGTGTGTCTGACAGCAGGCTCTGGAGTTCGAGTCCCTCTTTGTTCTGAGCAGGCTGGATGAGATTCCTGACCTGAAAGCATCGACATAAACATCATCAGCATCATCACGATCACAAGAAATTACCCTTTATACCGGGGAAGCTGGAAAATACACGACACGTTTAAGATCTTAGTCGCATTAAACTGTCTTTAGGAAAGTCCAGATTTAGAGTTATCAGAGAAACGTGCTGAGCTAGCATAAACAGCAGCTCGGCTCCCTGCTAGTAAATCTGCTTTGTTCAGAGGTTTTAATCACTGAGTCTGTTTGTTTTGGAGACGAGGAGAAATCAGTGGACAGTTCTGCTCGTGGTAAATATCTTGTGCACGATGAACCTGGAAGGAAACTTTAGCACAAAGGAAGAAGCTATGCTAATGTTAGCCACAGCTCGGCAGGTCCTGTGTCAACCGAAGAGTCTTTACCTGTATTTAAATAATTGTATTTAAATAACCTGTCCTTAATCTGTCTTGATTGAGAGATAGAGACAGTGGATAGTGTGAGAAACGGGGGAGGAGAGAATGGGGGATGACACAACAAAGCCTCCATGGATCGGACTTGTTTGTCCAGCACATCCCACAGGTGCTTGAGTGGATTGAGATCTGGAGGCCAAGTCAACACCTTGAACTCGTTGTTCCTCAAACCATTCCTGAACCATGTCTGCAGTGAGACAGGGCGCATCATCCTGCTGAGAGAGGCCACTGCCATTAGGGAATACTGTTTCCATGAAGGGGTGGACTTGGTCTGCAGCAATGTTCAGGTAGGTGGTACGTGTCACAGTAACATCCACATGAACGGCAGGACCCAAGGTTTCCCAGCAGAACATCGCCTCCGCCGGCTCGCCTTCTTCCCATAATGCATCCTGGTGCCATGTCCTCCCAAGGTCAGCGACACACACACACCCGGCCATCCACATGATGTAAAAGAAAAACGTGATTCATCAGACCAGGCCGTCTTCTTCCATCGCTCCGTGGGTCCAGTTCTGATGCTCACGTGCCCATTGTAGGCGCTTTCAGTGGTGGACAGGGGTCAGCATGGGCACCCTGACCGGTTTGAGGCTACCCAGCCTCATACACAACAAACTGTTCTGTGTGTGTGTTCTGACACCTTTCTATCAGAACCAGCTTTAACTCTTTCAGCAGTTTGAGCTTCAGTAGCTCTTCTGTTGGATCGGACCACACGGGCCAGCCTTCACTTCCCACGCACATCAGTGAGCCTCGGCCGCCCTTGACCCTGTCGCAGGTTCACCAGTTTTCCTTCCTTGGACCACTTCTGGTCGGTCACACCCCACAAGAGCTGCAGGTTTGGAGATGCTCTGAGCCTGGTTTTATATTATCTAAAGCTAAAAGGAGACAAACTCCTGTTACTGTCTTAATTTCTATCATTTGTTTTCCACTTCATAAACAGAGACAAAGGAGCGTGTTTCTGTGAGGGCAGTATGAACCAAAACTTTCCCTCTCTGGAGCCAAACGCAGGGCAGGGGGCGGCGAGGCCAACGCGGAGCAGAAATAATGTGCTGCTCTTTAATGAGATTCCACTGAAATGAGCCATGAATAGCTCTGACAGCTCGCCAGCTCAACACAGCGCTGATTGTACCAGAGTCCTGGATGTTAGCTCAAACTGAGCTGGTTAGCTTCAACACGAGTTTACAGAGAGAGTGGATCTACTTTATAACAGGTTTTCTTCTTAAACATTTAAGTACAAAAGAGTTAGCTGACAGGGATGCTTCCAGCCTCCTTATTACACACTCGCTGACCTCGTCTGTCTGTGTGTGTGTGTGTGTTTTGATTCTGTCAGATGAACATGATGCAACAAGGAATAACACTGAAATAAAACGTGTGTTACCTCCATGGCCAGCTGAAGCGCCTGCTGTGTGTGTGGGTATGGAGGAGAGGGTCGGTGCATGCTGGTGGCCACCGCATTATGGATCTTCAGCGCTGACTGGAAATCAGACTGAAGAGGGAGAAAGACACCAACATGATCTGTTAGAGCACAACTGGGACATTAAAAACAGGCGTATAATTGTGTCCAACACGATTCATGCAAGCTTTTCCATTTGCTTTCTTTCCCCATTTGTCTGGGTCGTTCTCTTTGTTATGAATATTTACCGCTCTCTTGGAAAGAACAGCACAGTTAGGACGAGCATTGATAACTTACCATTCATGACTGAACAAAGAAATGCTGCAGCCTCACTGATAATCAAACTGAAACTTTTCAATAGCTGTTTTGGACACAACAGAGGGAGTTTAAATCAGTAAGAATCAGAATAAAACATGCACAAGTCATTTGTGCATGATAAGAAGAGCCTCCTGTCAGTGGATTGTTTATTGTCTATGATCTTAAAGGGACTCCCTTAAAACGTGTATTTTAACTGGACGGGTGCTGCATTTGCTGAGATAGCAGCGAGCCCAGGAGACTGCCGACAAAACTACAATGCAATTTTATCCCAAACTAAAATCCTCTCCAACGGGGTTTGGAGCTTAAACTGCAAACTACTTGTTAAGGTTGAGGAAAAGATCATGTCGTCAGCTTATAGAACAGATTGCAGCACAACGCAGAATAAGGGATGGGCATTTCAAGCAGAAGACACCCTCGTGCACGCAAACACACGATGACATGTGGAGAGAGAGAGAGACCCATTTAATTTTTCACAACTCTGTTGGTTATATTTCGCTCTCAAATGACTGCATAGCTGTTGTCGACTGTGATGTCATCATGTGCTTTCTACTGTTATCCTGGAGGTGTGTCTTTGCAGATCACTAATCAGAGAAACTCAGCTCACCTGGGCCCGGTGTGCTGAGGTGACTTAAGCTCCAGCAGGAAGCCTTTCTTTCTCTTCTCTGGCTCTCTCCACAGGCACACGCGTTTGGTGATGTTGGTTTGCGTTTGCCTTTTGCTTTGTTTGCGTTATACAACACTTGTCCACATACAAATTTTCACACCTCATATTGCAAATATCTAATTTGGCCTAAGTTGATTTAATCTGTTAAATAAAGCTTTTATGTTGGACATTTAATTTGGTTTGATTTGAATGAATAATTATTTGTTTACATGTTTGGCATGGTGTGGTCTCCCTCCTTTGTTGTGACTTCTGAGCCGGGTTTGTTTGCACACAGAACTCACTGACGGCTGCAGAAGTCTCTGCATTTTTCTCCGCTTCTGAATCTCACAGTGCCACACCTTTTTTTACCGGCACCTGGTACTTATGCTTTCTTCTTCTTTTGTTATTTAACAGCGGTTAGCAAACAGCTTTCACTTGCCCTCCAGCCACTGTCTGACAGCAGTACTGCATTTCAATCAGGCGCCTGTAAAAATATATTTTTAAGATGAGATAATAGTCACTTGACGCTTGATTTTTAAAAAAAATAAATGAATGACTATTCGAATATTCGAGAATCATAACCCATCCCTAATCAGAATACAAACCATATGGGCAGGTTTATGTGCCTGGGCAGCTACATGTTACTATATTTAAGCTGAAGAATAGTCACGTTTGTTAATTACAATAAAAAAGGTCTTTGCACATCGATGCAGGTTAAATCTTGGAGCTAAGGCAAAGATGAGGTAAATAAACAACTAGGTTATTAAAAATTATGACACCGGCCAAAACAAGCTGATGGGAACGTGCGTAAGAAACACAAAGCACTGTCACGTAGGAGTATACTCTCCCTCTGTGTCAACAACTTCAGCTCACGTCCGTCTAAACTCGTCATTACTGTGTTCAATCTCGGCAGGTTAAACATCACTTCTGTCCCCACATGCTCGTCACGATCATTTACGCTGTTTCAGAGCAGCCCAACACACAATTAAGTTGTTTCTGCTGTCAGACAAATGAACAAACATCATATAAAGAGATTGGATCTGAGCTCATAAATGCTGCCTGTAGACCGATACAGTAAATCCTGCTCTGCTGCTCTGAGACGATGCTGGTTCATGTTCACAAAGTGTCAGACAAACAGGCACCTGTACTGACAGATCAGCTGAAGAGTATGACCGTTTACTCAGGCTTGGTTAACAAAACAAATGCCATAAATGTTTCAAATGATAGTTTAGTTGATTAATTATTGCAGCTCTGCAAAAATTACTTCTTAAAATGAGCACAAAGACAGTTACAGGCAACACAAAGATGGCGTCTTTACTGTTCTTATCAGGGCTGGGCGACAGACACATCTTGATACAGGATCGTGATCATGTATGTCATTAACGATGATAAACTTTGGACATTTATAACCTGATATGGATGGATCGAACAGCAGAAACGAGTGGGACAAAAGCTGCAGTTTTTAGCTTGCTTGTCAAAGTACCCGCTAATCTGCGTTTGCAAAAAAAGCGTCGGAGCTACTGGCGGGGGAAGTGGATGTTTTTTGGACAAATTAAAAAAATAACAGCAACCAAGGGCCAAAAAAGAGCCTCTGATTTATAACATGAATCAGTTTTTTT
Source organism: Semicossyphus pulcher (assembly GCF_022749685.1). Classification (NCBI taxonomy): domain Eukaryota; kingdom Metazoa; phylum Chordata; class Actinopteri; order Labriformes; family Labridae; genus Semicossyphus; species Semicossyphus pulcher. The sequence goes on along the minus strand of NW_027211648.1, from coordinate 28,848,953 downwards.
CTCTTTACTCTACAGCCTTACAAATGTGTGACTTTAGTACATGATAAAAAAAACGACATTCTCTGAACCTCTGAAGAGTATCCTGAAAACGATGGAAACCTGAAGAAACTAAACTTGCAGCATCACTGAATTATATATTTTTTAATGTAACGCCTTCTACACAGTATCCTGGAGGGGGGAATTCACTATAGGACAGGGCAGCTTTTGCCCTCTAAACCTGTGCAAAAGGCCCAAAAAGACTCTAATTCTGGAAGAACATCCAGAGGGTTAAATGCACCCCAAAGTGCGCTGCAGAGGTAACAGCGTCTCTGTGCTCCGGAGCCGTTTGCGCGTAATTTAATGAGTCATTATGCAAACATTCAGGGCAAATTATGCCCCTTTCTGTCAAAATGAACCTCATTGCAAAAAGTTTCTAATCCACAAACTCCAGCACTAACAGCACCGCGCAGTTAGAAAGAATGTTTTACCATCTGCAGAGAGCTGGTGGGAACTGCAGCACAGGATTATAAGGGCTGTCACGCTCTGAGTTTACACTGATCATGACGACAATTCCACCTTTGTGTGACCAAAGAAACAAAAATGTCTGTAAATTCAGTCAGTAAATAATATCTTGTCGATAGTACGAAGCGATCAATCGGTCCGCTGCTGTCCGAGGCTCAACCCCAGCAAACTTTTTCCACGTGTGTGGTGACGGTCTGGAGCCGTTATGCAAGACGGGGATTATTATATTTGGACAAGCTGCTCGTGCAGGCTCGCTCAAGAAATGAAGAAAAAGTGAAGTCAGTGAAGAAAAAGAGTTTTCTGATTTAGCCGGCTTCGCATTGACATGATCAAAGTCAAACTAAAGCCACTAAAAAGTGGCAGCTTTGTGTTTATCTACGTCATGGAGCCTAACGAGCCCGGAGCCTAAAGAACAACTCATCCAAACAACAGCAACACTGCAAAAACAATGTGTTTCTAGAAGTTAAAACTTTTGTTTCTCTAATAACCAACCACTGATTTTGAAGCTTAGACTCATATTATTCAAGAAGGGCATAAAACACAACTAAAATAAGGTTACTTTCCTTTAAATACAGATAATGTCCCTGATTATCTAAAAAGGTTTGGAGGCTTTCTGTCCCCTGACAGAGGGCACAATGTTCCAGGATAAAAACACTGAATTATTTGTTAGCTTTGGGCATAAAAATATCCAACATAAGAATATTTAATACCAGCACAAAAGACTGCCCATCAGCAGCTTCATTTCCAGAAATATTTCAATATTAAATCTGTAGCCTCGGTCCTCTGTGTCTCCAAAGCTCAGACACACGGCTCCATCTGTGTAACCCTAAAAGCCAGAGAGTCTTGATAAAATACCACAATTACATGTTGTCATACGGACTCTACTCCCTGTAATTCCCTTTATATTACCTTGTTTAATAGTGCAAGAACCAACTCTACGTCATTCTGACTCTGCTGGTCGGACAGGCAGCCGCGGACCTGCTTCAGCGACAGCAGCAGCTCCTCCAACTCTGCAAGAAAAACACACACAGGCACATTATAACGTTATATTAAGGTATATAAATTACAATTTTATAGATCAACCAACACACGAGGAAATGTTAGAGATTTGCGTTGCCATTAGATAATTATATTTTAGGGTCTGAATGACTAAAAGGTACAAAAAGTTTGTACAGTGTTTACATAACCAGACTTCAGCGAGAGCGATGTAACAGCTTTATTCTTTTGGCCTTTTATGCTTTAAGTGAAGAGAGAGGACAGTGGATAGTGATGGAAACAGGGGAAGAGAGAATTGGGATGACACACGGCAAAGCAAACCTGCCCATTGAGGACTGTGGCCTCTGTATGTGCAATTTAACCTCTGAGCTACACCGGAGCCCCAGTAAGCTTTTTGTTCCTATTTTTATTTGTATTTTTTACAAGAAACAGTTGTTACATTCTCCCGTTCGAAGCTACCAGACTCCACAAACAAAAACAGTAATTTTACCATGTAGAGTTTCTGGTCTTTTGCTGCCGTGGCTGCTTAGTTCGCTTGTCCTGAGGTGTTCCTGTTACTCTAGTGTTTTAAATGGTTAGATTGGATTCTAATTGTTTAATGCTACATGTTAACAAAATTCACACAAACAAAAAAAACAATCATAGGCGGTGCAAATCAGCCACTCCTGTGTTCTGCAAGAGGAAATAAGTGTTTTGTTAATGGAGTCTGGTGGCTTTGAGGATAGTGATTAAACGGCTGTTTCTGGTGGGATCCTTTCTGTAATGTTGTCAGACACTTAGAATAACAATCTGAGTCCGTCAGTGACAAAAACAAGAACTTACTGTCTGCGTTTCTGTTTGTGTTTGTTACCACCCCTCACAAAGTTTTAATTAAGTCGCCCTGGAGAGCCTCTCGTGTCCTTCTCTCCCTCTCTGAGGAATTCCCTCCCTGACGGCGGACATGTCTTCCTTACATTCCTCACCCTCACAGCCACTTTCCTCTCTTCTTCTTTGCTCCTTTTTTCTGAGATTAAATCATCTTTCGAGTCCACTATCCTTCACCTCGCTATGTCGTTATTCTATCCTGCCCGCTGAGAGTTTCCCTACGCCAATGATCTGCAGTTCTTCTCTCATCTGTGTGTGTGTGTCTGTACATGTGTGTGTCTTTACCCAGCAGTGCGTGTGTGTGCTGGTTGCTGAGCGCTTGCTGCAGCGGTGTGTCTTGCAGGAATGTGGGGTTGTCGATGCCGATGTGGGGATTCTGGGAGAGCTTCCTGAGTCTGAGCGAGGCGTTCAGGTCCAGCTGCCGACCCTCCTCCTCTCTGCGGCGACGAAGGTCCTCCTGATGCGCACACAGACGGACAAGAACATGCATCATTGACACAAACTATACTGCGGATATAACTGCAATCCACACATCACAAATACACACACGCACCCACAAACATGCACACACTGAGCTCAAGTTTAAACAATACTATGCTTTTCTTAGGGAGTGTGAACTTTCAGGTCTGCTACTTGCAAACAACGCAGGAATAGCCCCGCTGTCACTTGATGCTAGTGCGTACCGCTGGTGCTCTCTAACAACAATGTCTGTCCACATAAATTGCACCTTGCGTCGCTGTTTCTTGCTAGCGCTAACCACGACATCTCCGCTCAACTGTATCTAACCAAAAATCACAACTGATGACAACGGGAAGATTCAAGAATTAATATGAATAAGTTGTAAATGTGCTTTGTGCCGCTATTTTGTACAGCTGTTAGATCCATAGTGGTTGCTTTTATAAATAATCTATGAATAAACTTTACTTGTAAGTTTTGATATTGCTTCACCTGTAATTTAAAGAAGTAGCAGAGGTGTGCTCATACCTGGTGCTGTCGTATCCGCTCCAGCTGCGCGGATCGTCGGACCGGCAGCGTTCGACTCCCGAGCTCTCCCGGACAGTCGACGGCCATTTCCCGGTGCTGCTGTCCTCCTCTCAGCTCTTCATCTCCTCCTCCGCCTCCTCCTCCTCCCTCGCCAGCAACATGGCCGTTCAGATGGGAGGTTGTCATCCCTCACACACACACGAACACACACCAAGTGTCCAAAGAGTGTGTGTTTGTGTGGATTCCAGGGATGTTTAGGTGTGTATATCTTTATCACAGGAAAGTCTAAGAGGGCAGGTCAGTGAACCGGGCGGCCATGACACCTTCACCTGTAGAGAGAGCAGAGTACAATGTTATTCTTAACCTTTTCAGTAATCGAGTATCCTACCGATTATTCCAAAGATGTATCGAGTATTTAGATAAGAAATACTTTTGCAATATTACAAGCGCATTATAAATTTTAAATGAAAATAAGACAAGATTAGGTTTTCTCCTGGTGTCTTTCGAATGTCTGTCAGTCAAACCTAAAAGTTACTTCACAACCAACATTTACCACAAGCGAGTGGGCGGGATTGATGGCGTTTATATCATGTGAGCGCTTCAAAACCAGAAGAGCGACACATAAGATGATGAAAACATCCGAGGTTGAAGAAGAAGGATCGTTTACAAGACGACAGCAAAGATGTCTGCAGACTGGAGAGGTGAAGAGGGACGTGCGTGAAGGGGCAACTCTAGAAAATGTCAGAGGAAGACTGTCTTGATATTTTCTGGAACTTGTCATGTGTGAAAAGGAGCTTATATTGTCTTCTCACTGCAACTCTGCATCTGGATTTAGCTAAAACTGTATTTGACACCATGATGTTACATCTTCAGTGCACGGTTCAGATGCATGCTGTGCTCAACTATGATAGTCGCATCTCTACTCCCTTTTAGGGCACAATGGTAAATATAGTGATGGTTTAGCTCAGCACCTCACTGAGACAGCCCCGGGTTCGACTCCCACCCAGTGGCTGATTTACTGAAGCCCTTTTCACACCTGCTCTCCTGACAATTTCCAGAAAGTTTCAAGAGAGTCTGCATCTGACATTTTTGTTTCCCGCAACTGGTGAACAAATTCACCATCGTCCCTCACAGCCAGAAGCTCCTGAATCTCTTCCTCTCTCCAGTCTGCAGACATCTCTGCTGTCGTCTTGTAAATGATCCTTCTTCTTCAACCTCGGATGTTTTTAATCATCCTGTTATGTGTCGCTCTGCCGGTCTCACACCGGTCATGTGATATAAACGCCATCACCCCGCCCACTCATTCGCAGACATTTCACCAGGAGGCTGGCAGGAAAACGTCTGCATAAAGTCGGGGGGACAAATTTGCATTCACACCCGGAAAATATCAATGCATGCATAAAAAGGGCTTGCCCAGGAGAGTCCTAACTGGTTCACTTGTTCATGAAATAACTGGACGACTGACTTAACTCTGTATGCCCTGCTGGTTCCCAGTGTGACCCAGTTAGAGTGCTTAATGAGCAACTGGTTTACAGCCTGATAGGACTATGGACCGAGTTATGAGTCGAAGCTGTTTATAGCTGACAGATTGAATAATTGGGAAACTGCATTTACAATACAGTCACTTTCTTTATATGTCTGCATCTACTTGTCGATATTTTAGTAGTTCAGGGACAAATATACGTCAACACAGCCCCCCACTCTGCACAAATAACCATGACACGGGCTTTGTCAGCAGCCGGGTGGTCCCCCTGCTACACACACACACACACACACACACACACACACACACACACACACACACACACACACACACACACACACACACACACACACACACACACACACACACACACACACACACACACACACACACACACACACACACACACATATATATGTAGGGAGGAGGTGGGGGGGAAGCCTGCATGGATGAGAAACTAGAGAGAGGGACAAGAGAGGGCGAGCGAGGTAGAAATGAATAGGGGGAGAGAGAGAGGAGGTAAAAATAAACAGGTGAGAGATGGATGGATGCCTTATCTCTCAGTGCCACAATAACAACAACAGCCCAGTGTTTGATATGTTATCTCCTACCAGCAGGACTGTACACACACACACACACCTCACACACACACACACACACACACACCTCACACACCTCACACACCTCACACACACATGAGGTCTCATGATGCAGCAGTGAGGAATGCCAGGCAGCCCTGGGAACAAAATTCCTCTGATGGGGGAAGGGAGTGTGTGTGTGTGTGTGTGTGTGTGTGTGTGTGTGTGTGTGTGTGTGTGTGTGTGTGAGTGTCTATATTTCTGTGTGTGTGAGCGATGAAACACACCAAGCTCAGATCTCAGTGTATCTGCACTGATCACCTTCAGAAGAAAAACAGAAATTAGTTCTTTAAAGCACCAAACACAACTGTTTTTCTGTTATTAATTCTGATCCTTCCGTTTTTTCTCCTTTAATTAACATTTTTTTTTATTTAAAATACTCTTGAGGACGTGCAATTTTATTTTATATTGTTTTATACGGTTTATGACTGAGAAACAATGCTAAGTGTTAGGGGGCTTTAGGGACCTGGGTCCGGATCCGAGTACACTTGACCCCAAAGTCCGGCTCGTTTAATTAGTGTGAACACTGTGTACCGTACTTGAGCCCGGTTTGTTGATCTGTGCCCGGGTCCACTTGAAAAGGTGGTCTCGAGTACGGTTCATGTGTACTCGGTTACGGTGTGTATCAAGTGTGAAAGTTAACCGTACCAAACCACGGAAGTGGAACGATTTTTATAATGTCGAAATCCGCGTATGCGTGCAGCACCGCCGATCTCATCCTCTGAACTGCACAGCCAGGGCTGATACCGTAGGAATGTAGGTGAGAGGGTCGTTCTGGAGATTTTCTCCAAAACTATGAATAATAGTAGACATAGAGCGACGGTCAGCTCCAGTGTACGGGCTTGGGATCATGTGACACGCACGTTTTCTACACTGGAACGACAACATAAACAATGTTACGTAGTTGATGATACTTTTTGAGGTTCATGACCGCCACCTTCTGCTTCGGAGTCCGACCGCAAGTGTTGGAAAATGTGAAAAATAAAAAAGGTTTTGAAATTAACCTCCTGTTTGACATTCCCATCCTTTCCTTTACAACCAAAGAGTCAGCAACAAACAACAGCCTTGCCCAAATCCTTGATTTCCATTGGGAAAACGTTCCCTACATGCCTCAGGTCCAACAGACAAATATGTGAATCCCACCAGGAGAGCAACATAATCACTGAACAATCCTCCGGATATTCCTGCTGGACATATTATTGCTTTCACTTAAAACGCTGTAACTTTGCTCTTTATTAAAAATGGGACTTGGTTCAGCCCATTCGTTTCTTAGGAAAGGGAAAGCCCTTATTCCAAGGAAGTTTTAATTACACAGAATACATGACAAATCTATGTTGTTTACAGCCACGAACATCAGCGTTCTGTGTGTAATTCTTTAGTTTAAATATCCTGAATAGAATTCATTTAAAATGCAGAAACTTGACTTTGCAGCAGGTGGATGGAAGTGAAGAGAGCGAGTGATAAGGTTTCTGTCTCTGCACCGGTGGAGCAGTAAAACAGTGATGAAGGCAGCCTGAGTGCTCTGTGTCTGAGGTGAGTGCAGGAGGATCTAAGCAGCTCGTCTGGACGGTTAGCCTCCCTCCTAAAACAACAAACATTAGACCGCTAACACACTGAGGGAGGGACGCAACAACACAGTGAGGATGAAAATGAGGCTCGTTTAAAAGCCTAAAACAAGCAAAACAAACCACCGGAAACCTTCCTGAAGGAGGAAGAGTTACTAAAAAAAGGTAATGGTGTGGTGATTGATAAACATGCTTCCTGGATCGTAATACTTTCAAACTCAAGCGACAAACAGAGGTACTTATCCACGGCAAGCTAATCGCCCAGCATACCGACACAGATGTTAAGCTATAGACCACTGAGGATAAAACTGTAGCATACTTACAGCCCCTTACAAAAACAATCTCAGTTTAAGTTCTTGTGCGTCATTTTTGAGTATTTTCAGCACTTCATCTTGCCCTCAGACAGCCCTTTAATTTGGCCCCAAATTAAAATATCCAAACTATCCCTTTAAGGCCCAGATAAGCTGCATGTCAGAACCTTTTAAAGTGAAAGCTGACTGTCATGTTCTAAGTGTACACCGTATCTCTTCTGCAAAAGGTCATAGGTTACATGTTCGCATCGTTAAACAGCCCCTGGACCAGGCGACACTTATAACAGGAATGCATGCACTGAGAAGTGCCATTCCTAACTGACCGCCTGCCTCGATTATCCAGAAGACATTACAGGTGACAGTAGCCACGTCCTGTGCATGTTTACAGGCAGGTGATTCTTATTCTGCATGCACAGTGCTCTGCTTATTAAAAGCTCTACTGAAAGGCTGCGCTTATCATATAATATCAGACCAACACTTCTTCTAGATAAGTCATGAATAAATGAGAAACGTTTTCCTTCTGTATCGAGCAGCAAAAAAGTGGTAGCATGACGCAGGGCTGCTCAATAAATCTCATCGTTATGGCAACATGAGCATTCACATAAACACATCACAACAGAATGACCTCTGAATTAGAAGGAATCACGTTAAAGAGCTTTACAATGTGGAATAATTAACTGTTAAATTGTCAAAATGTTTATACATGTGTACCTGATTTTATACACTAATTAACCCTGTGAAAAAACTCAATGTCTGTGAACTGTGTGTCAACAATGTTGGCTTTTAATAATCGCGAACCCTCGACACAACGTTGATTCTGTCTGTACATGTAAATGAAGCCCCTTAACACATGCACACACACAAACCAAATGAATGTCTATTTCCGCAGAACCAGATCTCTGACCTGCATTGAGTTATAATGCAGACATTGTGTGCTGTCAGTGTTTGTGGGGGAAATGCTGATTTAGCTTTAACACCCAGTTCAGCAGGTAAATCCAGTTTTTCAGCTGATGGAGATCTGCTTCCTCCTGGATCCCTCAGACCCGTACCTTGGTTAAATAAGACTTTATCAGAAGAAGAATCACACGCTGTTGATAAGCTATAACCTAACCTCCCCCTATGTCACACACACATGCACACACACACACACACACCATCTGCTGCCGGAGCTTACCCCCTGCCGTGCGTGTATCAATGTGTGTATGCATGTGTGTCTTGTTGAGGCGACAGTTCAAGGAAAAGAAACAAAAAGCTCTTTGAATAAAAATCTCCAGTGATTCAGTTTTTGCTCCTTCGAGCTGCAGGCTGTTTGTCTGAGTCTGATCACCGCGTTTGTTTTCTGTCAGCTCAGGATAAATGCTGCACACAACAACTTTAGCAGCTAGTTCTGTCTTTGCACTTGTTTACAGCTAAATTATTTAGTCTAAATGAGGACAAAATAGCAAATTGCAGGTCTCGTTGTACAATTATGTTTTAAAAATGGCTGCCACTTGCTACCATTTTTCAGCAGCATATTTAGGCCATTAGTCAGACTAGAGCTGCCCCCTGAAAGTGGATAATTAGAGTCATTAAAACCCCAAGGCGATTCAAAATGGGTCTAATTTCTGCACATTTGTTATTTTAAACTATGCAATGCAGCAGCAACAGCAGTCAAGATATTTAATCGGGAGCAAGACTGCAGAGTTCTCCTCCTCTCCAAAACAAACAGACCTGTGCATTAACAGGATAAAAACACTGAGTGAGCAGTTTCACATTAAAGCTCTGTGTTTATTGATGCTGTTTGGCAGACAGATGACATCAGGAGGGGCTGCAAGCTGAGCTGAAGCTAGCTCATAGCTCTGTATCTATAGCCGCTTTCCCACTTGTCAAAAACCCGCTAACACTCGACTTTTTTGCTTAATGGGAAAGGTTACAATCGGCATTCAGACCCGGGTCACATGACTCTGCAGTAGACCTGGGTAATTATCACCTATAGTCTGATCGGCATTAATGGGAACACAAAACCAGTGTTTACACGCTAATCTCCGCCCCCTTTCCGGTGCGATGCTATGCTCAGTCGGTAACTTCTGCGACTCCTCGTCATCTCAGCTACAAACTCCGCCCGTCTCCGTCCGAGCAGCGCTTGAACATCGTTCCAAATTTGTCGGCGCCGAGTTTGATAAACAGACTGAATGAGTAATAGATACAATAAAGACCTAACCACCGTAACATCTTCACTGCTTCCTAACCCTGTCTCTGGCATGTTTGTGACAGGGATGCAGCAGAAAAGAGACCGACAGGAGTATACTCCACTGGCAATGGGAAAAGAGACTATCGGCATCTGTAAGCGGGTCTTCCCGGGTCTAAAAAACCTGCGTCAACGTGCTAATTTTAGGTGGGAAAGGTACATCAAGGTATCTGCAGAGGTTCCTCCTCTCCAAAGCAAACAGACATAGGAATTAAACGGCGAAAACACTGAAAAAAGCAGTTTAATGCTAAATGCTATGCTTGTGCTCTTCAGCTTTGATGGCTGCAAGCCGAGCTGCGGCGAACTTTAGCTTAGCCTGTTTAGCTGAAAACTTAAGGTTCGGGTGTCCAGAGCAATGATACAGGTATACAAGACCTGTATCATTTGACATGATGTTAAAAAATGAGAAAGGAGTCTTCCAGTGTTTTAATGTCCCACCAAACAGCTGGATGGAGTGCGTGGGAAAACACTCAGACGCAGGTGTTTGATGTGGAGCTTAACTGAAAAGGGGAAAGAATAGTTGGATCTTTGTGTTTCACAGCCAGATCTGAGTTAGGAGACAACTGTAAATCTGTATGTGAATAAGAGCTTAGACAGTTTACAGTGAAATATAAGCACTGTCAGTTTCAGAGCTCAAACCTCTGCAATGCTCCCTGAAACTAGTTTACACATTACAACACATTTTGCAACGATTGCCTTAGTTTGCTCCACTTCTTTTACGTTTACTAATCATCTAAAATAGTAAATAAATAACAACAAGAGCATGAATGAACAGGTGTGGCAGCATGTTTTATGGTGGGCCTTTTACTTCCATTTCCTCCACAAGAAGCAAAGCATGACGTGAATCAGGAATGCAGAGTGTGTGAAGTGTGAATGTTTACTGTAGAGGATTATCTCTACAGTGAATTTGTTTCTTTATGTTGTAAGACAATGAAATCCTGCAGCTCCCTCTCAGGGATAAAAACCACACCTGCTTTGTCCGCCAACCACAACAGCAGGTGCATTTTAATGTTTCTTTCTGTTGGCAAAAGTGCAGCATTACCAAAAATACATTTATATTGTTCTTACTTCTGTCATCAAGTGTTTAAAGCTCTTAATTGCACCGTTTAATTTCTTAAGACAACACAGTAATCAACAGATTATCTGACTATGTGCGTGATTATTACAGCTCTCGTGGCGATCAATCCAATTAGACAAGTCGTTTATCTCTGTGGGGATCTTTTCCTGATGTTTCCGGACACAAAACAATCTGAGACTGTCAGAGGGAAAAACAGGAACTTTTAGCGGACATATTTGGATCAGGTAAATGTGTTGTGCAGTTTCACGGCTGCAGGCTGAAGCACTTTACTGGTACAAAAGTTTTTGTTCTTATTAGTTATTTAAAATGTAAAGAATAGTGCCCAGGTTTAAACAGAGAATATTCAGAAGAAAGCTATTGAAGCTGTGCAGACACTATGGGTTATTATTATTTGCTTGTTATGTTGGTTTTACTCACACTACACACATTAATCAGCACTTCTGTGTAGCCACAACTTCAATGCTCACAATGTGCAGATTAAACGGCTGCTCACACTGAACATAAACACAGATCCACTTTGTCCAGTGATCATTTAAATAAAGTTTTTTTCAACAGGAGGACCACACCCTCTACAATATTAGTAAAATGGGAAAAGCTTGACTATGAATGGAAAGCAAGAAGAGAAGAAGGAGGAGCTGCAGGTGGGCGTAAGCTGCGAAGGATATGGCCTGTCCTTTTCTACGGGGCAGTTTAATCTTCAGTCAAAACAGAAGGTTACAGCTGTAGTATGTAAAAAAGAAAAACTTCATCAAATCAGATATTTTGACCAAAAACAGCTCAACTTAAAATATCTGCCTGATATCAACGGATCATTACAACCAGTGCAATCGATTCTGCGGAAAATTTTACAACAGAAGAGATGTATCTGTGACGATCAAAAGCATTGGGTTTATATTTAAAATATCGCACAAAAGTAGGGCTGCACAACATGTGAAAAAAAATCCTATTGGGATTAATTCGGCAATTCAATAAAACTATGGCCAAACAATTCATAGAGGAAATGATCATTTTTAACATTTAAAATTAAACCTAAAACATTTACAATCTTAATAATGTCAGATGTCTTGGAACAAAGAACAAAGTTATGAACCGAATAGGTTTTATTTCTATTTACAAAAACAAACAACTGTGGGCCGATTCCTGAAAATCAAATGCGACAAACCGGGCTGTGACCTCGAGATTTGTGAGGTGTAAAAAATGCTAGGAAAAATCTAACATATTCCTCATAATGTTTGCCAAATGTAAGTTAATATTTTTAAGTGTTTCTTAAACACTTCAAAACAAACCAACGTTGAGTGACACAAAGTGAGTAAAGCAGTGAGTCTGTGTGTCAGTGTGTGTAATGTGAATGCCACTGAGCAGAAGCAGAGCTGCCTCTTATCTTGTGTGTGAGAGTACACACTGAAATACACGCACACACACATTCTTAAAAAGGGCCGTACCACTCTGTACCAGAAAGAGAGCAAAAGAGCCGAAGTGAGGGAGAGAGAGAGAGACGGCAGAGTACAGACATCAGCTGGTTTAATAAAATATATAAAAGCATTCACTGACTTAGAGAGCTGACAGACTTCAATACTGTTTAATTTATGTCTTTAAAAAGCTTTGACATGAAGTTGGAACGTTTTCAACTATGAGGAAATGGTGCAATAATGTAAACATATTTATGGAGTGATCAAACCGTCCACCACACCCTTGAGAAATATTAGAGTCCATGTCAGTGTGTTTCAATCAGTGTTAGCCTCTGAAGCAGTATTTTACCTTTCACAGTTTATAAACTCGGTCAGAGCCAGCTGCTTCAGTAGACGTGACCTCCCAGCTATTGTTCCTGCTGGCTGATGCAGGTTTCACTGAGCATGTGCAGAGCCGTTTCAGTCAAACAGAAAACACTAGAATTAAACACACAGGCCCGATCTCCACACTCAGGGGCTTTGAGGCGCGTTCCCAATCAGTGTGTGAGTGCTTAGAGCTGTCCCACTGTCAAATCATCAGGCGCGTGACGGCTCTGATGCAGACTTTTCAACGCCAAATTACGCACTTCCTGAGAGTCTGCATATATCTGCAATGTTTCCAGACAACGTGTGATGTCATGACAGTGTATCTCCTTCCTCTTTTTACACCATCTCAAGTCATCACGCACTGCACACCTGACGTCAGTAAAGACCATGAGGGCTCAGTGCTGATGCTGCGTTCCAGACAACTTGGAACTTGAGAACTTCCAAGTAGAAATTTCCGACTTGCGAACAGCGACGCCGGGAACGCAGCATTTTTCCGACCACCAACTAGAAAAATTGCTCTGGAACGCCATTCAAAGTCGGAGTTCCTACTTGTGAACTTGTTCGCAGCATTAGGCTTTGGGGTGGAGATTTGGATGGGCAACTGACTCTCCGGGTCAGGAAGCAACTTTAACCACACCTGAGGAGGACGACACGGACCAGGTGACAACATCAGCACCAGTGTAAGTCTGATCAAGATTTGGTGACATGTAATGATCTGTCTTTGGTCTTTTATCGGGTCAGAGAGAGAGAGAAAAAGAGGGAGAGAGAGAAAAAGAGAGAGAGAGAGTGAGCATTCCTGAGAACAGAGGACTTCTGTATTTTTCTGGCCGGTGGCCCGATGTGCCCGTCCTCACCTCTCTGCTTCACTAGCTCGCTCTGTGTGTGTGAGTGTGTGTGTGTTGGTAAAAGTCAGCTTTGACCCCGTCACCATAGCGATGTGACCTCATACCTGGCAGTGGAGCCTATCTAAAGGTCAGTTTAGTTTAAGAGCAGCGGGGTATTTACACACCGTCTTATACGGTAAACTATAGGGCTGCACTCGTATATCAGAGTCTTTCACACTTAAACGTGGGCTTTGTGGTCGGACAATAAAACGTGCCTAATGAACACATTATTGTTCTTTAAAGTCACGTCAGCATCTCTTTAATCATCTGGATCTTAACTGAGAAACAAGCTGAGCAGGCTCAAGTGTGGCACACTTTTTGCAGTCTGTATGATAATTTACCTGAAATGAGCTCTTCTTTATGACTTAGAACAAGTTGCTAATGGCAGTTCTAATATATATTATAGGTGTGTAGTCTACTGTGTTGGATAAAAAGGAAGCGAGTCAGATTTTTTCAGCGAATTATGGCAACAGATCTGCACATAGACTTGTTGATACCGCATTTTAGGCTGCATCCGAAGCATTTTTTAATACCAGTACTGGCTAGAACCAAAGAACCAAGCTCTGAACCAAGTGGGCTGGATGGTCGGACATTAAAACCTTGCAGGAGACTTCTTTCTTGGTATTTTCAGTCACAAAATGTGTTATCTCTCCGGCTGTCAGCCAGGCATTAAAAACATTCACATCAGACTACTTTATCAAGATTTATTTTAACTATACCACTTAACTGGATTAAAGATTTCAGACAGCTAGCTAGCTAAAGTTAGCTGCAGCTCAGCTTAGAGCCCCCTGAAGCCCCTGAAGCACCGAGTGCCAAAGGCTCCACAAACCTGTATGTTTTGAAGTGTACGAGACCTCAGCAGATAATTAGTCTCATAGGTTGCCCACTTTTTTCTCCAAGTTAGGAAACAGAATACTTACACCTAGTTTAAATTCATATAGCTTCATTTTTATAAGCACTTGAAGATCTCAGAATCACCAAAGTGTGTGTAAAATGTCCTCTAGTCTATAGTCTTTAACTGCAATGCAACACTAACAGAAAGTAATGAAGTTATAAATGAAACAATTCAAAAAACAAATTACACCTATAGTATCTAATTCCCCCTAATAGCTGGATGTTTGGCTGACTGTACCGTCACATTCTCCACATGATGAAACTCATTAAAGTCGAGCTGTAACGGCATTTCTAGAGTATCTATCTTCCGTGTCGTGACGTATTTCCGAGTGAAACAGGACGTGCAGGCGGGACATATCATTAGAGGGATTTGATTTGATCGTTGAGAAGTGGGCGTAGACAGACGTTCTCCACAGCGCAGTAGCTAGCTAACTGACCGAGCGTTCTTGGTGCTCTGCGGCTAAATGTTGCAGATTGATTGGTTGAAATTGTTTGGTGCTAACTTACGTAAGCACGCATGATGTTTAGTTTTACCAGAAGAAAAAATGATCAGATTTTGATATAAGAATACAAATAAATTGATTTTCTGTATTTTTTTTGGCCTACATTGTCAAATAGATGCACAATATTACCGGGGATGTGATCTAAAAGGATTAAAATGACATTTTTCATTTCACCTCGACTTTAAGCCACTCTATCTGTCTGTGTGCTCAGTTGACAAACAATGTACACTTGCCAACATAGGGTAGGGCTATACAATGAATCGCAATTTTACTGTCACTGTGATTTGAACATGCACTATAAACACATTGCATTGCCTGCCTGTAATGCAATGAATAACAAAACCTTTTATGCAGACGCACTCAGGAGTCACATCCGTGTGCAGACATTAGACCAGATAGAGCCCTGGAAAGATGGACCATGCATTCCCACCATAGCAGCACTCGCTAGCAGTCAGCTACATTTAGAAAACAATAACCGGAAAGTAGGGAGAGATGACTGACATGAAGAGAGAGAAAAGTCATGTTAGATAAACAGTGAAGGGTCATTTTGAGTTTACAACGACCTACGTATTAAACGGCTGTAGACAATGTACCACATGCACCTGTGCCTCAGTGGTTTGTCTGACTGCCTATAATTTAAGGGAAGGTACAGCTGACTAGATGTTCGTCCCATCATGTTAAAAACAATATTCCTTTCCCACGAAAAACGGTTCATATTAAGCTCAAGTTCAGACCTGTTAGTAACCACTTTTCTGCCACTATGCAAAATATTAAAAACCCCGCCCTTTTAGGTTAAACTACACAGATACAGCCCTAACGCTTTGGCTTACAGAAGAGACATATTAACATCTACTATGTGATACATCAGTTTAAAACACCCAGCCTGTGCCAGAACACTGACTTTAAAACAACATCTATAAATATTTCAAATCTAAAAAGGAAGTAAATCTGCCAAACTTGAAAAGAGAAAAGTCACAGCAACACCGTCATGTTGGACAGGTTTGACATGGGACAAGTCGGGTTTTGTTGGGATCCGTTTGGTATCAGTCAAACTACAAAAGAAATATGTCACTTACTGGAATTCAATGCAAAAACATTTATTTTACTTTTCTACTGCCAAGTTTTTGTTTCATCCCCACAGGACAGTCAGGTGTGTTCTCTAAATCTAACTCTTCATTTAGTGTCTGTTCCTTAAATCCAACAGATTATAAAGAACCATCGACAACACAAAATACATCTAGGAATACCTGTGGTTAATGTTGTGTCTGTCGCTTTCATTAGTTGGCATCATATTGCACGCTTTAGCTGTGATGGAAAGTACCATGATGACCAGAGATGCTCTGATACTGGCATTGGTAACGGCCTCAGTAAACAGGGTATCCGGTATCGGTGAGTATCTGATACCATATCCCATAAAGTCAACTGGTTTCAGGTTAATTATCATGTGACAATAACAGACGAACACAGTGTGGTGTGGCAGAGAGTGTCATGTTAGTCAAAGCTGGCATAATGTTAGCAAACAGTGTTTTTCCACCAATAATATGTTTCATTTTTTAATCGCACAAGAATTCAAAAAGTACCTGGTATCGGCCAAGACTCAAGTCTAGGTATCGGTACAGGTATCAGGAAGTAAAAGATGGTATCAGAACATTTCTGATGATGTCACACTCATTGATATTTCCTCTGAATCCTATCAGCAGGTGCGACCTCTCCTGACACACAGCATCATCAGATGTGAAGGTTTCCCTCCTACCTTCTGTCCTCGTCCTCTATCTAACAGGACTGAACTGTGGGTAAGCGACTCTGAGATACCAAAGATTGTTCTGGTAAAAGTTAGCTTCCCGCCCAAGGGAACTCCAACAGCGTTTGTTTAAGGAGACCAGAGAGTAAGCTAGCCCAAAACACACCACACAACAAAGGCAGCATAGTGTTATCATCCAGCCTCAGGCACACAGCATGACACTGCAGAGACGCCGCAATCAGTCACTGACATTTAGTGATTTCAGCATCAGTGCTGCTGAATACCTTGTGCCTGATAATTTGGTCAGTAGGTGACATGTGTGCTTCCCTCCTTCTCTGTTTTTACATTACAGACCAAATGTTTCTGTCTGAGAAACACAGCAAAGGATTGAATCATGAAGTAACATAAATCAAAATGTACAGAAGTAAAGGGTAGTTCAAACACACACACATCACTAGGACAAAGCTTAGTTATCTAAAAACAAATTTCAAAACAGACAAGTAGCCTTCATCAGAACATCCTCGGCTGAAACGTTAGCATGTTTGTTTGACATTTAAACTAGGGATGAGCATTTAGAAAAAAAATTTTTGACCGCTTAACCAACACTCGGTTAATAACCGGTTAACCAACAAGATTAAAATGAGAAGAAAAACTGATTAAGAAAACGAAAACACACAGTTTGTCTTTATCAGCTTGTCTCTCCCTCGGTGAGAAAAAGCTGGTCAGGAATCAGGATGCTTGTGGATGTTTGCTTCGCATGTGATATTGCATTGTGTTTGTACCACCGCTGTGTTTGAGTACTGCATCACACAATTTACAAGTGACATCGTGTGGCTTGTTTCATTTTGGTGTCCTCTCAGGCTCAGCTCAGCTAACGACCACGAAACATGCGTTTCCCAAATTTAT
The DNA here is from genome assembly GCF_022749685.1 of Semicossyphus pulcher. NCBI lineage: Eukaryota > Metazoa > Chordata > Actinopteri > Labriformes > Labridae > Semicossyphus > Semicossyphus pulcher. The sequence continues at coordinate 28,831,603 of NW_027211648.1, read as the reverse complement.
ATAGATATTTAAAAAAAAAAAAAAAAAAAAGACAAACCGTTTAACTGGTAGTAGTAACCAGTTAGAATTTTTAACGGTTGGTTAGCGGTTAACCGATTAAAGTGCACAGCCCTAATTTAAACAGAATAAATGGTGGAATTGAGACCAGTTAATTTTGTCCTGAATATTTATGTGGATGCTACTGTTACTTTTAGGTATGAAATTGAGGAATTAAATGACTTTGGTTTAGCACCAAAAACAAAATACTAAGAAGGTGAATACTTTAAAATCTGTGTGATACAATAACATTTTGCTACACACTTACATTTTACTGATTTATATTTAAAATTGTGACTTAAAATCAGATGAAAGCACAAATAAAGAAAATCGAGCTAAGTGAAAACTATTGCCATTATCACAGCTCTCAATAGTATTGTTGTTATCTTGTATTTACACAGCCCAAAAACATACATACCGTTCTCTAATAGAGATAAGATTAAAAGCTACTCCAATGAAAAAACATGGCTGTTACAGATCTGTTTTCATCACACTATCAGTGCACAGCAGGTAAGACATAATTAAGTTATTGATTCCCCATATGCTTCTCATTAGAGTTTCTATTTACATTTAATTAGAAATAGTTTAGATTGATAGACGGTCTTAGCTTACTTCTGATAACCACAGACCACCTTAACTTTTTAACTTTGATAAACTTAATTTACTTAACTTTACAGAGCAGGTAGGAGCTAACTTTAGATGTCATTAACAAAACTAACACCCTGAGTGAAATCAAGATAAATTTAGTAGAAATACAATATGTCTTTCTGGTAAATTAGCCAATGGCAATGGAAAAAAACTGCACACTAACGTAAGACTTTAAAAAGCAAACTAAACACACTCCTCCTGTAATTGTTAACTATTTCATAACATTATCATTTATGTTTTTAAAACCATAGTGGGTCTATTTCTTTACTTGACAGCGCGGAGTGACAGCTAGCGCAAAGTGAGTAGCGTTAGCTGTTTTGGTTAGCCTGATACACTACCAAAGTAACCCATAAGGAGCGGAGCCAACATGAAGCTAACGCTAATTAGCTTCATTTTCAGCAGGAATAAAGTTCCTTCATGTGGGATAACATTTTTAAGTGCGCCATACACAAAATAATTTCCTACTTTAATCAGGAAGTGTGAGTTTATTTTACTCTTATCAGGCTAATGTTAGCAGCTAACTAGCTAGCTTGCTCCTTCCTGCGGCACCTGTTGATAACAAAGCCGCTTCAGACCAGAACCGAGAACACTCAAACACTCACTGGGTCTCTGAGGCGTTCACGTCCTTCCCTCAGCTGCTTAATCCAACCGGGAACTCGTGAAGAAGTGTTTCTTTTAAACCAAACAGTCGTATATCAGCCTTTTTCTCTCTTATCCTTAGTTTCAGTCTAACAGACTTGTTGCTCGTTTATCGGACGCAGCAGGGCAGAGCTCCCTCTCCTCCTCCTCTCAGACTGTCATCTCCAGCTCCAAACAGGGGGAGGAGACAACATACCGCCGACTGCATAAAACAAAGACGCTGATTGGATGAAGCGATGTAAGGAATCTTGTCTGAACCAATCAGAAACGTTGCTACGTCGGCGGAATGTGGCACATGAACACTACGTTTGAATTATTACTATTCATGATACATTTGTATCAAGAAACCAGAATTAATCACGAGCTTTGGAAGAAAAAACATACATATATAGATGGTTTTATTTTTCTAACTTTTTTTTCATTAGACAACATTTTGATTTATTAAACTTAAAATTCAACATGTATTTGTTATCCTACTATCCAATTCAAGAATGTGTACAACAGCCCAATGACGTATCCATTATTGGGAATTAATGGGCACCTCGCAGCCAATCAGAATCGAGTATTCACCCAGACTATGGTATAAGTCAACAGCTAAGGATTTAGATGTCTTTTGACCCCACTATTACTTATTTGTAATATCATAAATGTATAAATTATAGTAGTACTGATTATCAAGGAAGTTTACACCTAATGTTGTAACTTAGAAAAGTAGTTTCCACAGCATTTATGGCAAAAATAACTGTTAAAAACACAAGCTAATATACACTGGTTTCCTAACTTTTTAAAATTCAGTATGATACAGATACTTTTTGTTATAATTTAACCAAACTGATACAAATGTTGATTCTTTCCTAAATGGGTATGTGTGGGTGTGTCAAAATAATAGTTATGTCTACAAAAAAAGAAGCTGTCATATACTGAAACAGGCTACTTTTATTTTAAAAATATGATAAACCTTGTGAAACATTTTGCAGTGTGTCTGTTTTGGAATTTGGAAAGTCACAGGCGTGATCACAAACTGCATTTGTCTTTGTCAGACAAGACACTAAAATCTGTCACAACCACACACTTTATATTCCTTGCAAGGAAGTGCAGAAATTTACAACAAAACACGTTCCAATATGTTTATCCTAATGGGGTTTGACACATTTTCTTTTATGTCTAAATTAGTTTATGAAACATTGATTTGGGGGTTTAGACCTTTAAATATTATTTTTTATCAAGGTGAAGAAAAACTGATTCAAATTCAAAACATTTTGTAACAGAATAGTGTTACTTTTAAATGCATCTTCATTACTTCAATAGAGTGATACTCAGTAGTACTTTTACTAATATTCACCACTGGTTTGTGTTATCTAATATACATTGAAGATATTTTTTCTACAATCCTGCTAAACATTTACTGTTTAAGGAACTTAAGACCTACATCCCTGTTTATATCGATACATAAATGCCCCCTAAATCAATCTGAGACAAAAGCATATGACATACAAGCATATGTTTTTGGTACACCTTGAATTACTCCCTTTCCTTTATAAATAAAAAGAGTAAATTATTTTTTATCATAGAGGATAATAAAAACAACAACTTTCACAAACAGCAGGTACAGAATAATCAGGATTATTTTTATTAATTCATCTTCAGTTTCAATAATATCATTACAGAAAAAAACATCCTCTTCATTATATTTATACAGTAGTAGTAGAATGCTGTGTCATTGCTTCATTACAAGTGCTGGTCATAGTTTATAGTGTGTGCAGTGTGACACTGAGTTCAGTCCAGTGTTACGAATCACTCAGTACAAAGGCAGTTTAACAATAACCTGCTTCTTCTTACTCAAATGGATCTATCTGGGTTTGATTGGTTCTCCTTGGGCGGGTGCAGGACGTGTTCTGATGCTGCGTTCATGTCAAAACAGATTTCCCATAAATATGAACTTCTGAAACGCATATTTAAATCATTTTTTTAAATAGGATATGGGTCTTTAACCTTTAAAATGCTGTTAAAAATCCACTTCCACTTTGTCCTATATGACTTGAACGCAGCATGAGCCACTGATAGATAGATATATGGTGCATTTGAGGTAACTGGGAAGTTTCTGACATCTGAGCCAGCGGATTAAATGAGAAGACAGTGTTGGTACCAAAAGCCTGGACTTTGAACAATCTTCTTACGCACCGATAATCGCCTCAACAACAGTTATAAACAAATCATTTAGTCAGATCTGAAGACTCCGCCCAGGTGCTGCACCTCTGCTCTCACGCCTGGAAGTGACACCTGCCCAAAGAGAAAGACACACCCCCCTTTTATGGGCATGCAAGAGTGGAGGAGGAGGGGGGAGGAAAAGAGAGAGATGATAGGGGAGGGAGGAAGTGAGGGTGTAGAGGAAGACCGTATCAGGAGAGGGGTCAAAGCTCAGAAGTTCTGATTTGTGCTGCATTCAGGTGACAAAGGAAAGGTAGTAGAAATGAGCTTCTGATCTGGAGGTTAACTCTGGCGGTAATTAAGGATCATGAGCAGCAACTGACTTCTAGAAATGACATCAATTTTGTCATATTGGAGACTTTATGTACCGATAATTTCAAATAGGTACCAGTTTTTCCAATATGACCTGAATGCAGCATTTGACCGTGTGGGTTTGTTTGGCACTGATCACACTGACAGGAAGAATCAGAGGAGCTAGAGGAGTTAAGGTATGGTGCATTGGTGAATGCTTGGGAATCACAGATTGCATTTGATGCATTTAAATGGTCCTTGTTAATCGGTAAACAATTTAAGTTTGGTGTTTAATCAGCAGGATGCTAATTAGCCTACTAGCTTGTTAATGCTAACAGTAAACTCAGCCTAAGTTTTCTATATTTCTCAGTGTTGCTCTGACTACGTACAGCACATTGAGACAGAAGCAGTCAAATGATTTCGATTCTTTGACTCTAACAAGCACCTTTACACTGCCATGGTAGAAACACACCAGTTGTGTAGTTTACGAGCACCTGAACACAACACCCTGCTTTCAAGTGATGTCGGGTTGGAAGTTTTTTCACAGCTCACTCAAGTAGCTCTTTCGTTCGTGCTTGTTTATTTGAAATAAGATGAAGACGTACGATTGGCCAAACCGAAGCCGTCTAAGTAAAGTCAATAATCTTTGGCTACTAAAAGTATAAAGCTAATGTTATTCTACATTTTCTTACTATCAACAAATCCCATCAAAGGACCCAAACCAACAGAGGCTTCTAACTTGTATTTAGTGTTTTCTTGGTGCCATAGAGCTCCATTGTGTTCCAAAAACGTATGAAAACATGTTCCTTCCTTTATTACCTTGAATTTGCTCAAAAAGCACTCTGAATTCTGTCAGTCAAATTGGATTTAGCTGGTCAAAATTTAGTTTCGAGTATTCATTTCAAACTCCTATGATCAGCCTACATGAGTTTTACCTGTATGACGCCTGTTTTTACACAGCTTTCCATTTGAGCAAACTGTCGGCCGGAAAATAAAACATTTCCAGCCGACTACTTTCTTTCTATTTCTAGTCTTGGCATCATCATTTTTTACTTAGTTAGCATGTTAGCTAAAGTTAGCACCAGCTCAGCTTGGAGACTCTGGAGACACTGAATAAAGCCGTCTCATGTTAAAAATTAGTGTTTCTACTGGTTTTAATTCATTTGATTTGGAAAAGAAGAGACCTCTGTGCATAGACGGCCTCCTGGTAAAAACCTTATGGGTGATAAACGCAGAAGAAGACCTAACCTACAACTAGCTATGCTCATACAACTAGCGGCTAGCGGCAGCTCAGCTTGCAGCCCCTCCTGTCGTCCCGTGTCTGTCAATGAAAATCTGAGAAACACAGATTTTAACGTGAAGCTGCTTTATTTAGTGTTTTAAACGGGCTGCAATGCTGCTGCACAACTATGGCTCTGTGTACATGGACACAGCTTAAAAAATACATTGTAGCAGAGATTCAACTCAACAGATTATTCAAATTTGAGTGGAAAGTCTTCATTATTTTGACTCAATCCAACAAACAGGCTCACACTTCTCGAAATATTTACCAAACCATCAAAGTGCGACTGAAAGTAGTCCCTAAAAATGTACTCCCCCCCATTTGACTAAAGCTTGCTAAAAACTAGAGTGCAGAGCTGTTTGAGGAGCAATGGATACTTATGACCAATTTTGAAGGAATAGTTTTATACTTTGGCAGACAGTCATTTATTTAAGACAGTTAAATAAGAAGATTGACCCAGACAAAACTTTTCCATCTTTTCCTCAAACTTCTTTCTCAACACAGAAGACAAAGCTTTAGCTAGCAGCTAATTAGCTTAGGTTAGCTTGGCATAAAGACTGGAAACAAGAAGAAACAGCTAGCTTGACTCTACTAGCACCTAAAGCTCATTCATTGACACATTTTATCTCCTGTCCATAATCAGCTCAAAAACTGCTGTTGCTGTTTCAAGTCATTAAATGGGATCTGGACAAAAAGAAACGTATAAAACATCACAAGCATTATCCTCTGATAGTAGTAAAATATTGGAAATAGCACATTTACAAAAGAGCGCCTCAGTATTTCAGTTGTGTTTCACGGTGTAAACTATAAACAAACAGCACTTGAATGCAGGGTTAGAGTTGTACTAAAACTATCAGTGTCCATCTCTGATATGAAGTCATGTATTTTATAATAGCAATAATATTTGATGAAAGGACCAGTCCGGTCACTCACCACCTTTAAAAGTTTCATGGCTTATATTGAGAGTTATGATGAGTTTAGTGTCTCAGGATGGTTTGAAAGTGTAATAACTTTGAAATAATAAAAACAAACTTTTCTTTGTATTTTCTCTTTTTTCCCCAAAATGGGTCATTTTTTCTGCACTGGCACAAACTATATCAGCAGCTTTGATCAAAAGATATCTTTAAAAGTCTTCATATATATCTGTCAATACTGATGTGAGGGTCAGAGTGTTTCAGGAGCAGATGTAGTGGAAGTGCAGGGAGAGGGAATCAAGGAGTCTCTATATTGAAAAGAAGAAGAAGAGAGAAAGACGGGGAGAAAGAAGGGAAAGAAGGTGAGGAGGAGAGAAGGAGGGAGGGGAAAGTCTCTATATCTCTATATCTACCAGGGAAAAATGTCAAACGCACAAAGCAAATGAACAGGGGAGAAGAGGGCATGATTACTACTAAGATGATAATATTCAATCAGAACCATGATAATAATAATAATAAATAGAATATTAATTAAGAATATTAATAATCATTATCATCAGGATAATAATAATAATAATATTACAGAATAAATCTCATATTTCATATATTTTTTTCACATTTTTTTCTCCATTGAAATACAGTGATCTCCTCAGAGCAGACCAATGAGGACTCAGCCTGCGCTGGCTCCGATTGGCTGTTGCATATGACATCACAGCTAATGGCGACCAGGTAGACATGCATCACTTCCTGCCCCCGCCCGTTTCCTGTCCAGACAGGAAGTCCTGGCACTGCCATGGTAATCGGTAGCGAGTGACGTTGAAGTCTGGAGGGAAAGTTTTGATGCGTTTTATTCCTATGTTTTAAAATGGGTGTACCGTTTGTGTCCTGTGAATGAATGTACCTGCATCATAGCCGTCCGATGACCATGACGTCCACGACCTCTCCCTTGTGCAGCTCCACGTACTGCTCTGTTTTAGGAGGTAACATCAGCAGACCGTTGGCGCTACGCATTGACATTAGCCTGCTGGATACCTGGTTACCTGCAGGCAGAGACAATGACAGATGTGTGAGTCTGTGTGTGAGGAATGAGTGTGTGAAGAGCTTAGCCTATTAACCATGGTCTGGATGAATACTCACTTCTGATTGGTTTCAGGCTACCTTTTTTATTTTTTTTATTTAGCCTTTATTTAACCAGATTGTCCCAGTGAGATCAAAGATACCTTTTACAAGGGAGACCTGGCCACGAATAGCAGCAACAAGGTTTTAACAGTTAAAACGTATCAACATAAAAGCACATAGATCTATAGATAGATAGACACACAGACAGCCTGGACTCAATAGACTTTACCATTCTTTTAAACTCATTTAGTGGGACTATGTTTTGCAGTTTAAGTTCAGTTTGTAGATTGTTCCATGCAGTCGGAGCAGAGAGTCTCTGAAGAAGGCTCTCTTTCCCAATTCCGTTCTGACTTTGGGAACAACAAAGTGTAAAAAGTTCAGACAGCAGAGATGGTCATTTCCATCAATACGATTTAAATGAGAAGATAAAAAGGTGGGAATTTGACCAAGAAGAGCTTTGTAAATAAAAACATAAAGCAGGCCAATTCACTTTTGAGTACAAAAGGCAGTGGTGAGTAAGAGAGCCACAGTTTGTAATGAACCTCAGTGCCCCATGATACACGCTATCCAGAATATGAAAACATTGAGCAGAGGCATTCATGTACAATACATCACCTAATCAATCACAGGTAAAAAGGTAGACTCCACCAGTTTCTGTTTCGCATGGAAAGAAAAACGAGACTTGTTTCGAAAGTAAAATCCAAGTTAAAGCTTCAGCTTGTTTGTAACATACTGAATATGCTCCTTAAAAGACAAATGTTCATCAGTTAAAAACCCTAGATATTTAAAAGTAGATACCAACTCTATTTGTTGACCAATGCTTGTAACTATTTTTCCAGACAATGCTGATCTTACTGGTCTTGAAGATGTGAAAAACAAAAGTTTATTTTTTTCTGCATTTAGAACAAGTTGCAGCTGGCAAAGCAGTTCTTGTACTTTCTCAAATGCATGCTGAAGGTACTCAAAAGCTTTAGCAGGAGTTGATGCAAAGCAATAAATGACTGTAAGGTCAGAATAGAAATGAAAGGCTACATTTAGTATGTTAACTCCAAGGGAATGCCTAGGTCCAGTTCCAGTAAAACTGTCTATACAGTGTTCCAAGTTATTGTTCTGACTGTTGTTGCATTTATCTTCATATATACAAACTATAAATGTAACATTTAATGATCACATAGATGTATTTTTTGCACCAAAAAATGGTTTATAAAGGGGAAATACTGGTGTGTGTGCAGTAGGTGTGTTAGAAAATGTACAGGTCCGGAAAGAATAAAGAGACGATCAAAATGTTCCGTAAATCAGCATCTCTCTCTACATGTCATGGCCAGCCCTATCCAGATCTGAACCCCACTGAAAACTTCCTGAATGTGATCAAGAGGAAGATGGATGGTCACAAGCCATCGGACAAAGACGAGCTGCTCCAAGAGCGGCCTAACGTCACCCAGCAGCACTGTGACAGGCTGGAGGAGAGCATGCAGAGATACATGAACGCTGTTTTTAAAAGCCAGGTTATTCCACCAAATATAAATCTGTGAACTCTTCCTGAGTTAAAGCATCAGTATTCTGTTGTTTAACATAAACATGAACATGAACTTGTTTTGTTTGCATTATTCCAGCTCTGAAAAACATCTTGTTTGCATCTTTTTCTTAACCAGTCGTTATTTTCTGTAAATAAAAGACCTCAATGAGAATATTTTATTTTCAAGTAGGAGAAATGTTGTTTACACTAAAACAAAAGTTCATTTTACACAAACACAAACCTTTAAATAGAAGAACCACAGAAAAACTTGTTTATTGTAACTTTAAACTGTAAACTGTTTCTTTTTTTCCAGTTAATAGTTGACATACAAAAAGTCATGGCAGTGGTTAAATGTTCTTATTGTGATCACACCCACCACCACTACAGAGCAGCGTTGTTATCTAGCTTCAGCTATTTGGCTCTTCCTCTCCAATCAACTGAGACAGGAAGAAGTTAGCACATACTGCTAATGTAAACACAAAGAGCAACAGTTTAATCGTAACGTCTGTATCCTCATACATATCACATGTATGCAAATGTACAGTACTAGTGTGCAGTATGTGTGTGCTTACCTGTGCTTTGTGCCCAGGGCAGTGGCTCCTGGTGATGCCAGGTGAGAATACAGCGGTGGTACTCTGGTCTGGGATCCAGTTTAACGTCACAGGAAAGCTGAAAGGCACGCACAAAATATCAATAAAATACTGATTATTGATTTTATGTTGTCTAAAAACAGAAATTAAAGGTTTAATTGTATAAAAACATTGTTAATTGGATACATTGCTCCACCCTTTGGACACAGCCAGGCTAGCTGTTTCCCCTTGTACCAGTTTTTATTCTAAGCAAAGTATCTAAATATTACTTCAACAGATATTACATGTGACAAAGTATGACCATTAAGGAGCTTAAATACAAAATCTAATACTGTGAAACCTCAAATAATAGTCATTTCTGAGCATCACTGTAATTTCTGCTTCAATTATCATGTGTGTTGATTCTTTGTGTGTGTGTGTGTGTGTGTGTGTGTGTGTGTGTGTGTGTGTGTTTGTTTTACCCTAGCTTTAATAATGGTAGGTCTCGGGTCCAGTATGCCTTGCATCTTTCTCAGAGCAGGAATCACAAACAGGTTACACGTCACCACAGCAGACACTGGGTTACCTAGAAAACAACAAAACACAGTGTTGGTGGATAAGTGATATAATTTTCACTTATGGGCTGTCTCCATTAAACATGTTATTACTTTAATTTCTGTGTGTGTGTGTGTGTGTTTATGCTGTCAATGTCTGCTTCTTTACACCCATAAATCTATCTTTATCTTATTTTAGAGCACAGCCAAGAAAGTCGAGTAAATCTACTTATTGAGCACATTTTAACAAAGAGCTTTCAAAATGAATAAGAGGATGTACGTGAATCCTTGATAAAGCCAGAACATAAACAGAATTGCGCAAACAACACAGAAACAAATACAATCTGGTGACCAATCACTGACAAAGCCAGCACCTGGTCAGGCATGAATAGATGAGAGCAACTCATCCGGGTACTTTGCCCAAAAGTCGCAGCCCCGCCCCCTTTAGGGTGAAAGCAGTCCCTCTAATATGAATGGCAGGGATGGGTATCATTAAGATTTTAACGGTATTACTACTCTTATCGATACTTTAACAGTATTCTTATCATTGTTTTTGTTTTTAAGAGAAAAAAACGAAAGAAATGAAGAACTGAATTAAGATGTATTTTCTGAAATGTAAAATAAACAATTATTCACAGCAAAAGAAACAGCAATGTTTAGAACAGATCGCTATTATGGACTCCAATGTTGTGATGATGGAAATATAAAACTTATTTGGCTGGCTGGTGGTGGGCGGGGCTTATCAATTAACCCGGTTCATCACGTGTACTAAGTTTGTTGGGTAACAGTGTCCATTGAGAAGTGTGGAGCACGTCTCTGCCAGCATACGAAGCACTTTAGACAGCTGTTTGGACAGATCGCTCGTGTGTCCGCCCTTACAAGTAAGAGTGTTGTTGCACTTGTGGCAACGAGCATTGTCGGTATCGACTCTGGTGAAGTGTAACCACACTTTTGAACATTTAGTTCTCTTGTGTGTGTGCGCTGTAGCGTGTGTGAGAGAGAGCTAGCCCCGCCCCTCGCACACAGGCTACGTGAGAGAGATCTCTCTTCTGGATTGGGAATATGCATCATAGACAGATGTCTTAATCTTATTGCAAATTAGAAACGGTTGCAAGATAATGTTTTTGTCGCAATAATACACAGGAAATGTATTTTCTTTATTTCTCCAGTACCAAAAGCAGAACTGATAGCGTCGGAAGTTTATCAATACTGCAGTATTTCTTAATTCAGCCCCAGGGCCCGTTTAATACCGGGTTTCGCTACACATCCCTAATAAATGGCGGTAAATAGAAATCTTGATCTCGATTCATTAACTTAAAACAAGAATGCCGTACAGTACAGTCCAAAACAACAAACAACGACGTGGTTACTTCAAACAAATATAAGTTACCTGGCAGGGCGAAGATGAGTTTCCGTGCGCCATCAATGTCAGCCGTGGCAAAAGTAGTTGGAAGACTGAGGAGCAGAAACAAACAGGTCATTATTTTTCCTCTAGATCCGTGGTTCTCAACCTTTTAGACTCACGACCCCCAGGAGTAATCAAGTTTGTGTTTGCGTAGTAGTAGTAGAAGGAGAAGAAGTAGCAGTAACAAAAGTATTAGAAGTTAAAGCAGTAGTAGCAGTAGAAAAAGTATAGGTAGCAGAAGCAGAAGTAGTGGCAGTATTAGTAGTTGTAAAGCAGTAGTAGCAGAAGGTTAAGCAGAGAGATAAGAAGAAGCAGTACAAGAAGTAGGAGTAGTTAAAGCAGAAGTAGGAGAAGAAAAAGTAGCAGAAGCAGTAGCAAAAGTAGAAGCAGTAGTACTAGCGGTTGTTAAAGCAGTAGTAGGAGTAGAAAGAGTAGGAGTATCAGCAGCCATCTCACCCTGGCTTCATAAAGACTCGTCCAAAGTGAATCTGAGCATGAAGATCAATATCCAGCACCTGCTTCAGGTAGTCCTGATAAAAACACACAAACACACAGATAGACAACAATCATAGTGTCAAAATGAGATGATTAAAAGATAATCAAACCTGGAGGATAAACAGCAGGCAGCGGGATTAATGAAGGGTGTGAGGTTACCTTCTCTCCCATGGACACGCCCCCTGAGGTGATGATGACATCAGCACGACTGATTCCCTCATGGAGAGCTGACAGCAGGTCATCAGGGCTGCAAACACAAGCATGACACAGCAGTTTACTACAACAGCTGCTTTCTGTGGCTGAGGAGGAGCTTTGTCAAGTCTGAGAAGATAATCCCGTCCATGTCATCAGGGTTTAATTCGACTGGGCTTGAAATTCATGCATCATTATGGAAAGTCTGGCATTTTATGAAGTGATGGAAACAGTTCTCCGGAGCTGGGGATAAAAAGTTTGGATGCTTTGGCCTCTGCTGCTGTTTCACTCTCTCTCTCGTAAGTCTTAATTAAGTGTAGGATCAAAAGGTTGGAGAACTCTATTAACAGAGTCCCACCTTCAGATATTATTATTCGTAACAATCTCAGGCAGGCGTAAGCTGGATTTGTGCGTCTGCAGCTATATAAGGTGTAACTGCATCGTTTGGGGTAGAGTTTGTGTGAACAGACAAAATGTAAGCTAGGTAGAGTGTTTCTTTGTATAAAGCTTAAGTGCTCGTACTTGTCTCCCACTATGCCCAGGTTGATGGTGGGATATCCGTGTTCCTGGATGGTGGACAGCAGAGTGGAGCGGTTGGAGTCTCTGATTTTGCCCGGGTGGAGGTCGTCCTCTGGATTCAACAGCTACAGCAACAGGAAAAACATAAAGGAAATCATCCGACTTCTTGATTGAGATACAAAAACAAGCCCAAAGGATGAGTACTGTATTTCATCAAAAAGCAACCAGGGCCTTTTATAACTGCAGAACAGACCAGGCTCTTATAAGAGGCAGGTCTTTATTTCTTATCGTCTGTTTGATCAGTATATTCAGCCATCTTTTAGTACAAGGTCTTGTTTTTGATCTGCTCCAGTTTGCCCTGATGAGGTTACTGAATTACACTATCAGTACTAACTCAACACTTCTTGCATTTGTTTCAAATCAAAAGCCCTCTAGTGTAGATTAAAAGGTCATCTCAAACTTAAAATTTACAAAAATGTACAAATTGAGATTTACAATACTTCGCTCCTCTGATTACTACAGCCCAGCTCAGATCGATGATTCGCAACGCAACAAAACAGTTTTAGAATGTTGCAGAGAAAATTGCAGCGGTGTGAGCTGGTTAGTTGCACACAGACTCTGCAAGTCAGTGGGCTCTGATGAAGAGCTGCGCTAATGTGATATCAGACGGACTTTTGTTGTAGATTAGTAAATAAAAACTAGAAACTGGAGAGGTTTTTTTTTTGCAACGAGCAACAATAAAGTAGCAGCTTGATGTGTTTCACTTAATTTGCCTCACAATTGCACGTCCTGCGATGTGTCAATTGCAGTTGCGCACATTGCACTTGCGATTGTTAAACAATATATCGTGCAGCCCTAGTTGCACGGTTTCTATACAATACTTAAACTGTCACTACTGCCATCTTATGGCCCTTGTACAGTACTACAAAATACAGTAAATACAGCAAATTAGATGACACTATTGTTGAATTTCCTAAATTAAAGCAATGGGGAAAACATTATGCTTAGTGGGTGTAAACATAATATGAAAACCACAGGAAGTTTATCCTCTCTGTTTTCTTGAAAGCTTTATTTGAAGCTGGGTTTATTTGTTTGTGTCTGCCACGCCCTCAACCACTATCAGAGCCTGGCTTGTTCTGACTATTATTTGAAGGAATGCGTAGTTTTCATGTGTAATTGTGTTTGTACCTCGTTTCCAGTGGACATGACAGCCACTACAGGGAACTTGTGCACGCTGACCTCGGTCACTCCCACTGTAGCCAGTAGGCCGATCTCTGAGGGGCCCATGTGTGTTCCTTTAGCCAACACACACTCCCCTCGTCTGATGTCATGACCTATAGGCCTGTGAAGACACACAAACACATTACAATCATAGTAACCTTTCCAAAGCAGCTTTAATAATAGCAGGTTCAATATAAGTCAATTTGTGGTTGTTGTTTTACCTGATGTCCTGACCGGGTCGAGCCTGAACCATAATCCTCACCTCCAGCTCCTCTGTGCCCTGAAACAAGACAGACTGTCAATATAAACACATCCAGTGGTGAAGTAATGCCACCGATGAGCCCATAAGAAAGAATAAAATTGACTTACATCTTCAGACTCCCGCAGGAGCTCTGTATCTTCTACTTGGACCACAGCGTCGGCTCCACAGGGAATCGGAGCTCCAGTCGTCACCCTCATCACCTGACCTGGCATCACTGTATGGGTGGGCTGCACAGACATGCGCACATAAAAATGATTTCGTATTTCCAGGTGCTTTTGGAACAATGTACTTCAGCACATTCACTTCAGAAGTAAGTGTTTATATAAAATCCTCTTCAAACATATTTATATAAGCGTGCTTTCACCGGTTTGTCGTCTGAATGGTCTCTTCTCTGACTTTTTTTATTAGAAGGCATTCTCTTAACTCTTATTTCAGTTACTATTATTATTAAAGTTATTATTTAAGTATTTTATATTGTTTCATTCTATTTATTTGACCCTTTATTAAACTGTATGAACTCCTTTTGCTCAATGTTGTAGAACTTTAAACTGTTTACACATGATATCGTCACCGTGTACAATTTTATTTTGTCTACTCTGCACTTATGTATAATATGAAGCTTGTGTGAGGATAAGGTGAACAAAAAAATATATAAACACTATATCTATATATTTATATACATATATTTATGTAACAACTAAAGACAAAGTTAACATTTCTGTATGTAATCGTTAAATGCTGATGCTTTGTCACAGCTCCCTTTGTGTGTTTCAGACGTACGAGGCATTGTGAGAATCTGTTGCCTCCTTTCTAATATTTCTTACCCCCCTCCCTGTCACCTTATTTGGTGTTTACACGACATCACCTGACTTAGAGCAATTGCTCCAAATTTCTAATATTTCCTAACAATATTGGGTTTAGTAGAAAGCCCAGATGAGGCTCATGCAGACGCTAAAGGCCGCTAAAAAAACATCTACAATTTATATTGCATTAGTTATTATTGCATTATTAACAGTAAATAAGAGCTGTGATATTATTTTATATAATAATGAACTTTATTTATATAGCACTCTTCTTAAGAAAGTTACAAAGTGCTTGTACCGTATATGGCTATTTTAGTATAGCCATATACAGTACACAGTAATGCTATTGACAATGATATACATGGTGATATTTAGGAGCAGCTCTCACATTAGTGGCAGTACAGTTATTACTGAGGATGAGAAAAGGACTGGTGGTAGTCACAGTAGTAGCTGACAGAAGAAGCAGTCGTAAGTTAAAACTAGTAACACAGCTGAATAAGAGTTTCGTCATTAGCAGTGCAAGTGGTTGTACTGCTATGAGTAATATTAATAAGGGTACGTGGTCAGGTTATTCAGGGCTCTAACATTACTGTGTTAGTGTATTAGAGCTGACCTGTTGTCCAGCCTGTGATTCTCCCATGATGAAGCGATCTCCCGGGCCGTCAGCAGCTAAAGGTCAATGATAATGATGTTAATCAGGTTAACTATGGAAATGAGACCATGACTATTGATTGTTAAGAGGAATCCAAGAGGAGAGATTAAATACAGAAAACTGTGTGAAGATTTTTTCTCCTTAAATGATTCAATGTCAAACATGGCCATAACACAGTTGTTTATTGTTTTAATTCTTAGGGGTCAAAAAGATTCAAACCTTTCCCGAGGATAATGTAACAGACATTACAGCCAGTTTCACAGCTGCAGGCTGAAGAAATCTACTGGAGCAATTCCAAAACTTTACCCCCCAAAATATATAAAAATAAGACCCAGGTTTAAATAATGGTTTATGGACCCTGTTTTACATTTAAGTCCTCAACAAATTGATTATTATGATTAGTAATAGATAGTACAAGTGGTCTCACCTCGTACAGCGTAGCCATCTTTAACGGAGGCAGGAAACGGAGGAAGGTTGTCTTTGGCATAGATGTCCTGAGCGAGCACTCGACCCAAACCGTCTAAAGTAATAAACCAAAGTCAGGACAGTTTAAACAAATTTAATGAGAAAATATACAAAACTGAATTAACATTATTAATTACAACATTGCAAGATTACTTTTTACAAAGAAAGTGCAAACAAAATATACAATCTTATTAGGGCTGCATGATATTGGAAAAACATACATTGCGTTAACTTTTTGTTCTGTGATATTTAAAAAAAAATACAGGAATTATACCAGATAAACGCACTGTTTCCATTTTCATATTAACAATCATATTTTGTATTATTTGGGACTTTTAAGTCTATTTTCTCCTAACAAAACAGATCTCCTCTCCTACTTTTATCACTCTTGGTTGAGCGACTCTCACTGTCTTATGAAAGAGTAGAGAGAGTTCAGTTGGAGCGACACGTTTCTTTACAACATAAATACAAACAGACTTGTGGGCTCTAGTTGTCTTACTTTATAGTATGTCATCAACCATGTCTAACGGTGTTCAAATGTATGTTTAATCAGCGTGATCAGCTTTTAACTGGAGCTGTTGCCATGACAGATAATATTGGTGAGATGCTGCTAGGTACCGGTGCTGTAGCTAGCAGTAGCGGGCAGCCTAATGTTGCAGTTATGTTGATTGTTGCGAGGGTGGCGGCAACAATGGCGATCATGATGGTGCACATCCGTGATGAAGCGTTAGTAACAATCAAGTTAGCTTAAAACAGCAAAGAAAACAGCACTGCAGCACATTGTAAATAGGAGACGTTGTAACGGCTTGGAACCGGAAACTGTTTAATGCGGAGGTGCGAGGTCACCACTTAACAACCGACAACTTTAGCTAGATTATAGCGCCATCATCTGGGTAAAATACTGTAAGACAATAACATACCTCTTCCTGCATTTTATACTGATATACTGGTCGCACCGGTATAAAGGACGCAACCCACTTTTTAGATGTAAAAATGTATTAAGTGCGTCTCATACACTGAATTTTATGGTCTTCACTATCACATATCCTGCGACGTGACTATTGCACATCGCAACGGCCATTGTTATACGATACATCGTGCAGCCCTAATCCTTATGTTCTCATAACTCATATTAGTCGATTTGCGCTGCCTTAAATTAAACTGATCTGACCCTGGAGGGAAAATCCTGACTTATATAAATTTCTTTACATTTTAGAACAATCAAAGAGCCTCACACTGACGTATGTGATGTCTATATTATTCTCTGTGTCCCTAAAATAGAGCTTCATAAGTCAACGCACATACCTACAGTATACAGACACACACACACACACACACACACACACACTTCTGCAGACTCACCTCTGTAGTTAATGACTTCAATTCCCAGAATAGGTGTCATCTCAAGAACAGTGATGAAGGCTTTGTCCATTGACGTCAATGGGAACGGAGACATACGATGACGGCGCGCCACTTTACTGATGTCCACCGCACTGTGACCTACACACACACAAACAGACACACAATTTAAGCTGTGAGAGTAAATGGTGAATATGCTAATACAAACAATACCATAGAGTTTCTACATTTTCCACTGTGATGTAAGTTTCTGTATCAAGGCTGGCATGTTAATGAGACACACACACACGCAGTCTGAACTTACTGGCTCTCAGAATGTTCTCATTACTGCCACATCGTGACTGAACCTGCAGAGAGACACACAGATATTCTATATTTGCTCATTGTTTGATGCAAATGTATGGGAGGAATGAATTAAATACCTCTCCTTCATAACAGGACAGCAGAGCAAAGGCTTTCATGTTGGTGTATCTAATAATAATGTGTAATAAACAGGACATAGAGACATAAATAACATGAATTCTAGCTGTGACGTGAAAACCAGCACAGCAGCAGCTCTGTGTCTAATTCCCTGATTGCACAGAACAACACAGGATTATTACAAACTGAAACAGGAAGCAGTGTGTGGTTCCTGTTCTGTTCTGTAATCATGTATCAGATGTCAGCAGGCGGTGGTGGAAAAAGACAGTAAATTAACTCAAGTACTGTACTAATTAATTCCAATTGTCTCTACTATTTTTACTTCATTGATCCCTGTCAATTATCACTAATAAAACTCTACACTTACGGTTCAAGTTTCAAATTAAAAGCCTACAAAAGAAAACGACAGGTATGAAATCTACAAGCCAGGAAATGCTTAATAAAACAAATTTGAACAACAATGTCGGGGTCGAATGTTTGACCGAAGAAGTACTTTTTGGTAAATATTATTGCATCATACATTTTTTGAGACCTTGCTGAAAATGCAGCACAGGGGTTACAATTCATTTCCAATTGAAGGCTACTTTTGTCCTGCACTTATGCGCAATCATCAAATCAAAGTACGTCCACTTCTTGTTTCTTCCACTGACAGGCTCAGATGGTTATTCTAAGTGTCTGACAACATTACAGAAAGGATCCCTACAGAGATAAACCTTTTTGTTACAGAGGAAGATGTTTTTTTGTAACCAGAAACTGCAGTTGCATTGCTCCCTTTGAAGCCACCAGACTCCATTCACAAAAACATTCATTTTACCTCATGGAACTCTGAAGATCCTTGTCTATCAATGCATTGATCTGTGAGAGTTTTTTTGTGTTATTGTGAGTTACCAAATATTTTTGTTGGATCCAAACTAACCATTCAAAACACAAAAGTCACACAAAAACACACCAATTGAAGCAGTGGTAGACCGGCAACTCCTATGTTCTGCAAAGTTAAATCACTGTTTTTGTCAATGGAGTCTGGTGGCTTTAAAGAGAGTAATGTAACAGCTGTTTCTAGCTTTAAAAAAGCATCTTACTTTTACCGAAGAGGTTTATCTCTGTAGGGATCCTTTCTGTAATGGTATCAGACACTGAGAACAACAATCTGAGCCTGTCAGTGACAAAAACAAGAACTTTTAGTGGATGCACTTTAATGGATGAAGGATTATGTTGCAGCATTACAACCTGTTTCACTGCTGCCATCTGAAGCAACCTACTGGAGCGGTTCCAAAATGTTTTGTACCTTTAAGCCATTTAGATCCCAAAATATATAAATATAATACGAAATATAAGATAGGGCCCAGATTTATAAATACTAGAGTTCTCGTTAAAAGCCATCAAAAAAAGTATAGAAGGGAACTTATAAATGAAGATGACATATCTATTACAGAACACTAATTTAGACAACTGACTGTCTTTGCACCTGAGGTAGGAAAAGTAATTTAAAAATGACCTTTGAGACGATTCCAGCATCATTTGAGTTTTTGCAATTGTTTTTTAGTTGGGATCATTTTTACGTGAATGTACCACAACTGAAGATATTTCTCACAGTCTCATTCACTCCCATTCAATTCCAGACAGCACACAAGTCCCGAGAGACTATTCATTTAAGGGTAATCGGGATTAATCGTGTGAGCCAAGTTAACCTTTGCAAGGTTAATTTAAGATGCCGAAAACCGGCTATGGACTTCACCCTCGAAGTGAGTGATCTTTTTCGATACACTTGGACCAAATGAATCCAAATCAAACCTCTCTAACTTTGGAATCCAATGTAACAACTTCTTCTTCATTGGGATTCTGTCACAATAAGTGAGAAGTGAACAGTAGAGCGTCAAAAAAAGTTTGGGGAATCCAAGAAAAAAGCAAAAACTCCAATCATGCAGGAACTGTCCTTAAAGATTTGCTGAGGCAGATTTCCTCTCCTATAAAGAGCAACATTATGTTTATCCTCGGCATGCCCTAAAATTTCATGCCACAATTGCTTTTAAATAACCTTTCATAGATTAAAGTGTTTTAATTTTCAGGGATTGGTTTTTCTCAGTGCGAATTTGTGTGTGCGTGCATGTGTGAGAGTTTGTGTGTACCTTGGGTGTCGGGCATGAGGCGGTGGAAAGGCGGGAAGTCGCCTGTGTCGCCCGCGGTGACTCGGAGGGGGTGGAGCTTAAAGAGGCCGAATCTCGAGGAAGCACCTGAACGCCTCGGGAAATGATAGAGTCCGGGATCTACACACACATACATACACACACACACACACACACACACACACAAACATCAGACACATACAGACACACTTAATGCTTGTCAGTGAATTTTTCTTCAGCAGTTTTACCGTCAACTGATGTTTTGCCTACATGTGGATTCTTGGAATGCAAAACACTACAAATATGTCTCTGAATATTTTGGGAACCACTTTTTCTCTGGCGACTCTGCAGCCTTCTCATTGGTTAGACAATGGTCGTAGCCACCCTGACGTCACCCACTGGTTTCTCGACTGTGTAAAGGAACCCACGAGTTTGTGATATGGCCTCCGCCATGTTGGTTTTCTGCAGCCAGAAGTGACCATATATGGATGAGACGGTGGCGCTGGAGAGGAGCGAGGGGTTGGCAACTGCCAAAGTCTAACAGTCTGTGGCTGATCCATGAACGCGTGAATGAGCGAGTTTAACTTCATGTTTCCCACAGAGGAGATTCTGTTTGTGGTGGTGACTGACAAAAAGGAGAACGGCTGGTGAACGACACGTACCGGGAAACTTAAAATAACCGATCTTCTCATCACTACCGGTCCCACGTAATCTCTCCAGAGTAAAGCCAACAGCTTCTGACTCCTATGCACTGGCTGACTCATAAATGTATGATAAACACTGAAAAGGCTAACAAGCCAGGTATGGCGAGCACAGTATACCTGCTACTTAGTACTAAAATATATCAATACAATAATACTAGAGAAATAAATACTTCTTGAACAGCCAGAAAGTTCCATAAATCACACAGAGAGACAGACTGTTTGTCTGTGTTGTTGGAGCCTTCATGCACAAATCAAACACAGTGAAGTTTAGTTCAGTGACTGTGTGTCTGTGTTGACGTCTAGCAGACAGCCAGCCGCTCCCACCTGTCACTCAAGATACCCGGCCCCTACGATTGAAGGGTGTGTTATAAAAAAAAAAATTCACCCCTGTTCTGTTGTCTTGAAAAGTAAAATCAGCTATTTATAGCCAAGCTGTTTTTTGTACCAGGCTGTAAACATGTTTATTTCTGCTGTAAAAATTCACATTTTCCCATCTGCTGTAATGATATTTCTTGGTTTCCGGAGCCTCAAGTGGACACTCAAGGAACTGCAGGTTTTTGAACTTCTGCAATGGCTTCATACTTCAACACCGGTTGGTTAGACTGAATAACTTAAACTGTGGTTTTTCAGTCGCTAGTATGTTCGGCTGAAACAGTGCTTACACGGGAAAACTTTTTTTTTTCTGCTTTTGTGTTTTATTGTAGGAGACATATTTTGTGTAGCAATGTTTACATATAATGTATCATTATTATTATTATTAAAAATATCTAAAGCTGAACAGATGTTTATGCTAAGCTTCCAGTTTCTTTTAACAATGACAGGAGACTTCTTAATTGCATATTCAATTGTTGCTATGAGGTATCTTTGAACCATTTTACAGCTTTTTTTTCTCCATGTACAAAACATAACCTATGTTCTGATTCATAAAAATACAATTCATGCAGCAAAACAGTGACTGTGATGAACTGAACAATGACAAGAGGGGGAGGGGTGTATGTGGAGTGTCTCACCTGTTCATGGGTACAGGAGCATGTGAAATGAGTGGGAGGGGCTGGTGTGTTGCCGGGCAGGTAGGGGGCCCCCTTAGCCATGACCACAGCATGGCTCGTCTGATGGACACACACACATGCATGGGGGCACAGAGAGACACACATTTCCACATTGACAGACAGGTGAGTGAGATGAAATGAAGCGCTTCAAAATGATGAATGGATGAAATCACAAAAAATTGACATTTTAATTTAACAGCTGCTACATAAAACACTAAAACAAAAGGTCCTATGATTCATAATAAGCTGCTCTAAATGACTAAAGCTGTTTCATTATTAATCTTTGGTATTTATATGTTATATCTGGGTAATGATATTTGAACATGGGCCTTTGCATTTACACCCGGCCATTGTAACTTTAAGAGTAATGTTTACACTCAAGCTGCATTGCATTGAACAAAGTTGACCGTAGTTAAAACATTTCTGCAGAGAGCAAAGTTCATCAAGATAAATATTAAGTATAAAAAGACGAAAGAGAGACTGTTATTTTAAGGACAACATACTGTAAACTGTCATGTGAGAAGAAGCTGTCATGCTGCAAGTTTGCATGTTTGTCAGTTACCTCAACAACAATTTAAAGATCATTCATCAATCTGTTTTGTTGTATTGTTTTTTAGGAATGCACAATATTATCATATCGCATCCGCAACAGACAATAAAGGCTTTAAAATAAAATATCTGCATCCACCAAAACAAAGATATCTGCAGACATGACAGGCCGATAAACTGATGCTTTCATCATGTCCCCTCAAAAATGCTGTCGACTACACAGATGATAAAAAATAAATATGGCAATATTTACATGTAACTTAGGTTAAAGAAGTAATTTCCCTATGTTGCCCGGAGAAAATTACATTTTGAAAAGCTTTGTATTTTATATCTGCATCTGCCTGCAGGCCGTCAAAATGAGAGCAGGAAAATGATGACAGAAGACACTTGATGGTCTCTGCAATGAGTTGGATAAATATGAGCATGTATCAGCTTCAGCAATCGACCAAAATAAGATAACAGCGGGACTTCTGCAAAAATCCAAATATTGTGCATCCCTAATACTAAGGTGAAGAGGGCGACATTTATGAGGTCAAAATTAATAACATCGATGAAAGTCTTCCATCCAAGTGTAAAAGATTCAGCTGAAGGAAAAAACACTTACAAGTTCCCATTACAAGCAACCATGATGTGCAAGCAGGAAATATCAGGCTAAAATGTGACCTCAATGCAATGAGACTTTTATTGATGTTATTCATTTTGACCATATAAATCTCACTCTCTTTACCTTCGAATGAAGTAGGGATGCACTCATTCGGGTGACTGCTGATGCTGATATATGCACAAATTGATTCCAGCAAACTGCAGAGACCATCAAGTCTCTCCTCCACTGATATCAACATATTAAATCAGTATGCCTACTCTTGTAATGATGACCTACCAGCAGGTGCAGATATAAAAAAAGATGCTTTTCAAAAAAAGTCATGACTTTCGATCTCATGATCTTGACTTTTTAGCCCAAAATGACGACGTCCTTTCTCTTAAGTTAAACCTTAATTTAAATCTTTATTTCGGCTTTTTATCTCATAACTAGGATTAGAGTTGCAAACAGGAAGCGACAGCTAAACAAAACGAAGCAAAATGTCGGTGGCCGATGCAACACCATCGTGTCCTGAAACTTCTAAAGTCTGGGAGCATTTCATGCTCAACGCTGCAAAGAAAAGGATCGCCTGCTGGATTTGTAAAGCGGACTTCGCTTATCACAGGAGCTCGTCAGTCATGAGCGAGCATTTAAAGAGAAGGCACGGTGGACATGTGGATGATGCAGACTTGCACAGTTAACATTAGCCATCTAGACGGAGTTGGATTGGCTTGGCTGTAATGTTATAGAAAGAACCTGATGCATCTCTCTTTTAAACATCAACTCAACAGTCCAAAGTTTCAGCCACACGTAGTGATTCTTCACATTTTCACTCCTACTCTTCTCTTGTTCTTCCTCTTTTTATTTCTCTTTTATACCAGAAGGAGCCAAATCAGCAGCAAAGTTTATTAAAGACGTATTTTTTAATAAAGAACTCATATTTATTGTCTTAATTGTTAGTTAGCACATGCTTAAAAGAACCTCCAGCTAAACTTAAAGCTGATAGCTAAATAAGATCCATTAAGTCATTGTGCAATTAATTAGTCGACTAATCGTTTCCATAATCGCTGACTAGTTGACTATCAAAATAGTCGTTAAATGCAGCCTAAATTGCGATATCGGGTATCAGAGAGTACACCAGCCGATCTGACACCTTATTTACCAGCCCTCCCAAAACAATCAACTGGTTAAAGGAAGATTATATTGTGTAGTTAACAAAAAACAACTGTGTGTTGCTAGCAGAGAGTGTGATAAAGTCCGGTCTAGCAAAATGTCAGCAATCAGTGCTTTTCCACCGACAATATGTACAGTTTTCCACACTGAAATCGGAGTACTCGGTATCAGGTACTGGAATTGGTATCAGGAAGCAAAGAAAAGTATTTGTACATCTTTCATTGTGACTAAAAATAGGGATATTTTTATAAACAAGGCTTAAGTTTAATCCTTTTTGATTCTTTTGCTGGCGGAAATCTGCTTCCATTAGATACAGGTGTTAATAGCAGTGTTAAATGGCGTCTCAGTCTCGCATGTTTGGACTTAAAAGTAACACCTAATAACTTGTGAGATCAGTTTCAAACCCAATTTATCATGAAAATAGAACGTGTCCTCAGGTTGATCCAGGAACACAAGAATGTTTCTGATGTGTCTCTGAATATGTTTTTTTTGTCTGGAGTCCTGCAGCAGCCTGTTGTATTTGAGCAGCTGTCTAAAGTACAGTGGCCCTCTGCTGCTGCAATGGCCCAGTTTCCCCACAGGGATCATTAAAGTTTCATCTAACAAGTTTCCAGAAGCTGCACTGGTCGCGGCCGTGTCCTGTCATCTGGTTACCTTTGCAGCGATGGCGGCTGCGGTGATGTGGGAGGAGCCATGCTGGTGATGGTGGTGGTTGTGCGCATGGCGGCTTCTCCTCCTGTCCTCCTCCTCGTCCTCCTCTTCCTCGCACTGGGTGCCGCGCTCCATGGTGTGCGTGTTGGAGTGTGTGTTGCCGTGCGTGTTGGCCATTAGAGAGGAAGGGGAGGGCAGCTGCTCCAGGGCGGCGTGTGTGGATTTAACCCTGACTGTGGCCTCACGCAGCAGGTCGATGGCATGGGGCAGAGCGGGCAGGATGAACTGAAAACACTCCTGGAGGAAACAACACAAAGCACAGGCTCAACTGGAGAGCACTTTCAAAGACCTACCCCCTGATCTTGAGGATAGTTCTAGTATTTTTTTGTATTATTTTGGGGTCTAAATATGGTTTGTTTTGGATTAGATCAGATTGCTGCAACATAATCTTTCAGGGCATGATCAAAGTTCATCCACTAAAAGTTCTTGTTTTTTTTCCAATGACAGGCTCAGATTGTTGTTCAAAGTGTCTGACAACATTACAGAGAGGATCCCTACAGAGATAAACCTCTTTGGTACAGAGGAAGACGCTTTTTTCAACAAGAAGCAGCTGTTGCACTACTCTTCTTAAAACTCCATTGACAAAAACAGTTATTTTACTTTGCAGAACACAGGAGTAATGCAATTTGAAGTAATTTAAACACCAAAGTCACACAAAAAAACAAACTGATTGAGGCCGCAGCAGAGACCAGAGATGTGCGAGGTAATATCACTGATGGCAGGACTTTTTGTTCCCTTAAATTGGTACTATGTTGAGAATAGAAGAGCAAAAAGTTAGTCAGATCCTAATGATCCTAAAGTTATTAACCTTTTTCCTCAGTGAGGCGGTTTCTCAGGGCTGTTTTTATCCTGTTTGTTGTTATGCAGCCACGCTCTGCAGCCACGCTCTGCACAAGAATTGTGCTGGCGATCTTTGCCAGCTTTGCCCAGTCAGAGTAGATTTCCCGGATCATAGTTTCATAACTATCCAACTATCCATGTGGAATTTCAACACCACCATAGCCACGCAGCGCTGTCATCATCGGCACTGCATGTGGCCGAGTATCGAGATGCAATGTGCCATTGTCCGTCTCCGCCTGTCCATCTCTTGATGTTTTAACAGTGGAGGCAAAGGCTGTACAAGTTAATATTTAAGTTCTCTTGGCAACAGGTCTTTTTATTAACACAATAGCCTATTAAATATGCAATTAGTAATGTTTTAATTATCTATTTATTTGGCATATTTTCCCACCGGACATTTTGGCCATTGATATCTTTATCTGCCGGACAACTACACGTGATAGCGTCGAAAAGCCGGTACATACCAGCTGATAGAAACCCTGATCCTTACTGCATATTAGGGATGGGTCATGATTTTCAAATATTCAAATAGTCATTAATATATATTTTTTTTAAATCGAAAAGTTCATGGGACCATTATCTCATCTTAAGATTTATTTTTTCCTTTGTTTTTACCGGCGCCTGGTTGTAATGCGGAACCACCTCCAGAGGGTATG
Organism: Semicossyphus pulcher; assembly: GCF_022749685.1. NCBI lineage: Eukaryota > Metazoa > Chordata > Actinopteri > Labriformes > Labridae > Semicossyphus > Semicossyphus pulcher. Next base: position 28,805,649 of record NW_027211648.1, on the reverse strand, counting down.
TGGTCACTGTAAAGCACTTTGTGACCTGTCTGTGAAAAGCACGATATCAGTACATTTTATTTACTTAAAACTACGCAGAGTCATTCGAGAGCGACATAAAACTGAGAGTTGTGAAAAAGTAAATCGCTCTCTCTTTTTCATTATGTCTCCGTGTGTTTGCGCACGACATGGAGGGTACTTTGGGATTATGGTGAAATAGTTCCCAAAATATCAAATAGTATTTTTGCTGAAACACCCATCTCTACCGCACATGGTAACTGCTATAAAGACTTGTATATTTCCACAGAGAGCATGATGGGAAATGTAGTCAAAGTATTTTTAAAGTGTTCTAGTGTATGGGAGGCAGAACATGACTGAGGATGTATAGCTTTGTAACAGAGTACAGAGCATGCACAGTTGACTGAAGTCAGATTCCTACCTGAGAGCCCTTCTTGCTCCCTGGCAGGTTGATGATCAGAGTTTTACCACGAATACCACACACGGGCCTGGAGATGATGCAGAGTAAAAGGAGATTAGAGCAGAAGAGGATACCACTCATTAATCTGGTTAGAACAAAACCGATTAAGAGATTACTGTAGTACTGCACCACCTGGTGCAGACAGCATGTGTGGCTGACTGTGAACAGAGAAGTGAAAATGTTTAATCTCTACCTGGACAGCATGCCGAGAGGTGTAACGTTGAGTGATCCCATCAGCATGGCCAGAGCCATACCCGGAGCCTCCCGCTCTATCACCTCTCTGGTGGCCTGAAACACAAACACCAGGGGCAGTTAGCTAACACATTATTATATATTAATCAACATATTTTTTCAGTTGACTTCCACACAGGGCTTTCTGGTTAAGACTCTAAAAGTCTTTTTTTTTATAATACGACTAATAATTATTTCTTCTCTGTAATAACTGTTGCAGTCATTGTCTCCGTGTGTGGTTGTACCTCAGGTGTAACATCTCTCGGCGCAAAGCCGGTTCCTCCAGTGGTCAGAATGAGATTCAGCTCTAGATCATCACACCACTCCAACAAGGTATCCTGTGCACAAAGAAACACACACACAAAGGTAACAACTTAATCATGCATCCTTTGTGTCTGGAATACAATTGGACAAACAGGAAGTTGCAATAAGGACAACTTCCTCCAAAGGAACACTTTGTGCAAACTCCAGTGGTGACAAACATCTGCCCTGCTGCTCCAAACGTTAAGCTGATTATCACTACCTCAACATAGGATAACATGACTGCATTCAGTGAACAGAAAAGCATTCAGGTAAGGAATCATGACTGGATTTGTTGGCTATTGCTATTTAGACTTGTGTGTATAGCTTAGTGATAGATCGGTCGGCCGATTAATCGGGCTGATTAATGACATTTTGACATATTCTGCATCAGCCTATGTCTGTGTGGCTGGCTTGAAGCATGCGCTTCACGGCGTCTGCTGCAGGTACTATCTCTACACAGTCTACACTCACTTCCCATAACAAACCTGCCAGACGTCACATGCATGCGTCACCCATAAGGCCACTGTTCTTAAAGTCAAGCTGATACGGCATTTCGAGAGTATCTAGCTTCCATATCGTGACGTATTTCCGAGTGAAACAGGACGTGCAGGCGGGACATATCATTAGAGGGATTTGATTTGATCGTTGAGAAGTGGGCGTAGACAGACGTTCTCCACAGCGCAGTAGCTAGCTAACTGACCGAGCGTTCTCGGTGCTCTGCGGCTAAATGTTGCAGATTGATTGGTTGAAATTGTTTGGTGCTAACTTACGTAAGCACGCGTGAAATTTAGTTTTACCGGAAGAAAAAATGGTCGGATTTTGATATAAGAATACAAAGAAATGGATTTTCTGTATTTTTTTTTGGCCTATATTGCCAAATAGATGCACAATATTACCGGGGATGTGATCTAAAAGGATTAAAATGACATTTTCCATTTCACCTCGACTTTAAAAGGGGAAGGCTCCGCCGTTAAACACCTAACTCAATAACAATAATTACAATAACGTTTATATATTTTTATGTTAGTTTATGAATTTTCATTCTCTCAAATTTTTCATTAACATATATAATTTTTTTTTTTTTTACAAAGTTAAGTTTTTTGATCGCCAATTGACATTTATTAAGTAGATTTTTTTTATCTAAAATAAGTGTACTGCAGACAGAATGCAGATCTTCATGCAGATAATGCAGAAAACAGAGTTAGAATAATTCAAGCCCATGATTTTGTCTCATTCGTTATTATTATTAAATTGTTGTATTTTATCAAATGCAAAAATAAGCAACAACTTGATATCGGCCTGATATATCGGCCGCCCTGCCCTCTGAATATCAGCATCGGCCATTGAAAAACCCATATCCGTTGACCACTAGTTTAGCTTGACTGATATTGAATATCTGAGACTTACTGTTAGGGACCAAAACGTCACCAATTACAGATAAAGTGAAATTTGAGCTGGAATAAAGTAGAATTAAACTTTAGGCAGAGTGAAAGTAAATACGAGTGGAGCAGGAAAGAAAGTTAAGTTTAAATTTAACATCATACTGGGGCTTCACTCAAAATATTTGAGGCTCAAACCAGCGCTCCCCTGAACGTGGCGCCCCAGGAGACCGCCAGCAATGAGTGACAAGATCCGTTATTGTATGCACATAACTTTCCTGTGCTCCAGCTCTTAACTGGTTTCTGCGACGCATCGATGCACGTCATACAAATCGACGAGTTGCCCCAGTCCTACTCAGCTACAGTGCCCTGCTACATGTGCTGTGGACAGTGCTGCGAGGATCGTAAACACTGAAGTCAGAGCGCACTCTGCTGGACAAGCTACGCTATGACAACATTTCTAATTCCCCCCGAGAATTGTTTTCTGCATCAAATTTTCTGTATAAAAACTTTTCATATCAGCGCCTATCAGAAAACTGTACGCTGTTACCAATAAATCTGTGACAGGCCCATTACGTCAGGCCTTCCGATATATCAGCCAGGCTCTACTTGCGAGACAGAAGACTAAACATTCAGGAGGTATTTACAGTAAGAAGGAATTTTTCAATTTCTTCATGCATTGCTCTGGAACCTGAGCTTTTAACTCAGTTATCAGCACTTTTGAATGACAGGGAGAAACAAGTCGAGGCTTGTTTTCACAGCATATTTTCAATGGCCTGATACACCGTGAGTGACATCAAAGCAAAGACACGTACCTTTATTTCATCAATCTCATCTGGAACAATCTTGTAGGCTGATATGACTCCTCCCAGCCTGCAGGAAGTGACAAAAACACAGGAAGTGTGATTTGAGTTTCTGTGTGCATGTGTCCCATAGATATAAAACTATACTAAAATGATCTACATTGTGTAAAATATATGTCAATGTGTACGTGCAGACCATATACAGAGGGCAGACTCACAGTGAGGGATCATGGACCAGGTCCTTCAGGTTGACTCCGCTCCTGTCCTCAGCCAGGTTCCTGTAGCAGCTGTCACTGACTGAGACAGGAACAAACACCTCAGTGAGGATCAATATGATGAAGATTTTCTGATCACATATTGAAAATTAAACTGATCTTTGACACTTTAGCCATCTATAAAAACAATGGAGCCTCTATTGATACCAATGAGACATTGAGCTAATGTTATTACCCGGTATTTTAATGAAAGGTTTTTGCATCTTAGTGTCTAATACCTTTTTTACGACTCTTTCCACACACAAAGTGCAATTTTTGTCAATTTTTTGATAGAAATCAGAGAGTACCCCGATCCGAAAAGGAAATGACACACAGAGGATGATGTTGAAAACAAAATTAAAGGGGAACCCTGGTATTTTAACCTTAAACCTTGGCCAAATTTAAACAATCTGAGATAAAACTTTTATTGGGTGCAATTACCCAAAAGTTTACATTTGAGCCATTATAGCCTTTTTCATTGCTGCCACTGAAGCAATCTAGAAGAGCAATTCCAAAACATTTAGTACCTGTTTCTCATTTAGATCCCAAAATGTGTGAAAAGGGCAAGGTTTAAAGATACCCTAATTCCCCTTTAATATATTGAGTTATTCCCTTGTAGCCTACGAACAGAAGCAACAATTCACCTCATTCATGGTTTATATATAAAAAATATCCTGAATTGCTGAAGGAAAATATTGAGATTGTCTGGATCCACTTCAAATAAAATGTGAAGACCAGGTGCAGACAGTGATATTAAAAGCCTGCCAAGTGTGTTTAACCTTTCTTTAATCAGTCACAACTCAGACTCTGTCTGAATGTTTCAACGCCTGAAAGATTTAAAGGGAAAGTCTGGCTCTTTGGGAATATTGCTAATATGCTTTCTTGCCCTGAGTTAGACGAGAAGAACGACAACACTCATATCTGTAAAGAAAATATAAAACTAAAAGACACTTAGCCTAACTTTAACATTAAGATTTAAAAAAATACCCTGTTTCCAGCCTTTAAGCTATGCAAGGTTGTGCTCAACAGCTGCTGGCTGAACCTTTTTATTGAATGGAAGAATATGAGGGATATCAATCAATTCTCTCATTTATGTTTTTTGCAAACAAGCATTGTGTTTACCAAAATAAAATGTCTACCTATTTCTCTAAATATATAACATTTTCCTTTTGACTATATTGAAAGGTAATTTTGAAACGCTGACCTACATTTTGTGTTCTGACACATATTTAAAACACAGCTTATCTTAAAACCTCAGTACACTGGGTTCAAGGGCACAAATATTTAACGATCATCCAGGCGATCACCTTTGGTCTTCAGGTCAAAGTTTGTGTGTTCTCCAAAGAAACATTTTCCTTAACTTACATGTGAAGTCTACATGTGAAGTCCTACATATATATTTGTGTGTGAGGCAAATACAATTCAACTTCATCTGGCTAAATATATAGGACTATATATCCCAATTTTTATATTGTGTTAATATCATTAAATACTATATTCAAATAATTGAGTACAATAGCCGGAGTTAAAGTTACTCTTAATACTCTCCAACAAGGTTTGAGAGTTTGTTTTTAGCTTTCCGAGCAATGAAGCAAAAGCAACAACAAATGAATGAATGTAACCCGGCTCCAAGGATTCAAAAATAGAATAGAATAGTATTAATTTTCCGTAAAACAGATGCTCTGCTGTAATGAGTATATAATATATACTTTGTAAAAGGAAGATACATAAGCTAAAGAAGCAATTTTGGCCCTACTTAAAATGTAAATATACCCAGATAAAATAAGATTTGATTAGATATTTATTTCCCTAAAGTGAAATTTGGCTTGGGCAACATAGATAAATATAAATTTTATTTCCTGACACAGCAGGGCACTGGTGTTTTTCACAAATCCTACTTGAGCATGAGGAAATGGGCATTTGTTGGGGACTATTTTTGGCTGTGGATTAATTTAAGATACATTTGGTGCAGTAGTGGATATTTAAAGCAATATCATACCTTGTACAGTGTGGAGCTTAAATCTAGCTCCTCCTTCCCAGTAATCACAAGGCAAACAGATATGTATTTAAAAAATCTAGCCATGAGACTTTGGCTAGTAAAACCAACAGTTCCTGTGTGTTTATTATCAATACTATTTAATATTTTCAACACCATTTTACTCCATGTATGTACCTATAAGCATGTTATGAATGCATCGGCTCAAATTCCCTAGGTCTATATATGACCCTAAACATGACCTAGCTCTCCAGTTAAAATGTCTTCCCCAAAGAAGATGTGTGAAACAAGATAAACCACACATTCCCCCACACACCACTGAATGAAATGGGTTAAGACACTGTATGAAATTGGCTATGAACATCTCCTAACAAGTGACAGGAGGTTGTGGTTGTCAGCTGGATGGACAGCGGGGTTAGCTGCTGTTAGCCGAGGTGCTAGCTCATCAAACCACGATAGACTTTCCAGCCAGCAGCTGGCTCGCATCCTCTTAGCATTATTCTCACGTCTCCCCCTGCCTTGACAAGGAGGCAGCAGGGCTACTGGTGACTGTCACACGACTGTATACTGGTCCCAGTCCCTTTCTGCACGACTCACATGCGAATATCAGCCGAGCTAATTAGGGAAGCTGCTAAAACAAACCTGCACAACAGAATTAATTTCGCTTTGACGCTGCGCCTATCAATGTATCTAGCTTTAATTGGCTACAAAACGCACGATTTATTATTAACAATTGTACATTTCTGCATTAAAGGTAAAGACTTTGCGCAATTGAAATGATTACCAAAACAACCATGAAAGAAATGTTAATGAGAAGCATCCTCAATAGCAACCAACATATCGGATCTGCAAAGGGACATGAATAATGCAGCTGATGTAGGCTCGGTAACGCTACATTGCTAGAAAATTAAATGTGAAGTTACCAACAAACAGCACAGCTAAAACGGAAAAGGGGTGTTTTTACTTTCAAAATAAAAGCGCCAATTGAAATTCTTGGCCAACGGCAACACATACTTGCTATGAAATACCCCTCTTATTTTGAAAATCTTTGCTAGGCGCTCTCTTTCATCATGTGCGGTTTGACGCTGATTAAAATGTCTAGTTACACTGTCGATTTCTATCAAGTACAACACTGAATATGACAGCCAGTTTCCAAATTTAAACACATACGTTACACATTTTGTAGACAGAATAGAAAATATTGTCGTTTCGAAGCGAATTCCACATCTGCCCGACCTGTCAGGCAGCTAATGGTAGAGCAATGACAGTCAACGGAACCGGTTAGCTTAGCATCCAGGCTAACGTTAGCTAGCTAGCTCGGCAGCGAAGACAGTTCGTATCGTGACACCGACGTGCACAAGCTACCGACGACAAAAGCCACAGAGGTGCACCAGAGAGAAAATCCTAATTTATCAAACAGTGCCCTTACCCGTCAGAATCCCCACTCGGGTCTGATGGTCGTGGTTGGTGAGCACCATCCCGTCCGCCGCCATGTTTACAACCTCTGTCTGCACCGAGCCGGCACATACATAGAAACAGTGTGGTGGTGCGCGTGCTGCTGCTGCACCTCTGGAGGACGACACTGTATGTGTGTGAGCGCGCGTGTCCTTTGGTGTAAATGTCCTCCAAGTTATAAGTAAAGATTTGGGAGACACATCTATTACTTTGTAACAACCCAAAATATATGTGACCAAGGTTTAAAATATATTTCAATGCCAAATATTATGGCAGGCTACATTTTTATTACCAATTTGAGTCTATTTTAGGAGTTTAATAATAAGACTGTGAATCACACATGCATCATTATACCATATTATATAGATTCTTTGAATACATTACGATATTAGCTGAGATTAAAAAGTCTCTCTTGGCAGGATTTTTTCTCTGATTCAGTTCAGGGGCCTGTGATCTACAGTAGGCTAAATGAGACAATATCAAAGGCCCATTTGATAATATAGACTTCATTAATCTAAACTCATACCAAACAACTAACATATGGTTTAATGAAAAAACATATTTTCTTAAATATAATGAAAAAATATATACTTCTTTTACTTATGTTGTTAAAAAATATAAGAAATACAAGTAGTAGAAAAGTTTTCTCTCTAGCTATCTTTAAGTTTACTTTTCTAGAGTTTATTTTTTCTGCACATTATTCTTCTTAAAGGCTTGTGTACTAGAGGCCTTCCAAAATAACCATTGTCATTTTAATTGGACGAAATTGACCTATAAAACATAGGTATCAGTGTATATATATTTTCCAATATGCAGAATTATTAATTAAATTCTTTACAGAACATATAATGCCAACCCAAGTTCTTATATATACATAGGCTAAAGGCTACATACACAAACATATATGTTTTATCTTTTATGTGTTGTCTTTTTCTCACTGCTGACCTGAACAGCTGTTCTGATACCGTGCACTGCATGCGTAGGAACACTGGGCCTCAGTGCTGAACGAGTTTGAAAAAATATCCAATTTGCGATTATTTTGACTTATATTACCATTTCGATATGATTTGTGATAATAAAGGAATGATAATTTATACATTATCATTCTCATTTTCATTGAAAGTTTAATTTTTGCAAGATCTGTGCCACACAGCCGGCTTCTCCAAACAGGGGCCATGCTGACTGGTATCTACTGTATGTAGTTCACTTTCTATTGATTAGTACCTCATACAACCCCACTTCAAAAAACCCAAACTTTCCCTTCAAAGTCTTGCTCCTGACTAAATCTGAGTCACTCTGGTCCTGGTCACGACTGAGTCTCAGTTTTGTTTGTCTTGAATACAACACTAGTAAATTATAAAAATAAAGGAGTTTATGTGTTTGGTTTTTACAGTGGATCAAAAATATGCAACAGCCCTTCATTGAGTTTTATTATTTATTGAAAATTCCCTTTACTCTACAAACATTTGTACATCAGCGAGCAGACACAATGAGTTTGACAAAACTGTCAAAATGATCAAAAACAAAAAAAACATCAACACCCTGATGTTGCTGAATCAAAGCACTTTATCAAGACAAAGGCCCTGCTGATCAACAACAGATCAACACTTTCCTTACAGTGTGTCTGCATTGAGTATTTCTGTGTAAGGAGATTAAGTGAAGCCTATTTTATCTGCTGTGCATTTGCATGGATATCTTTTGAAGATCCTGGTTCAGTTCAGTATCATAAGCTTGATTACCATCCATGAGGAGGCAGCAGTGTGCAACATTTTAGTTAATAAGCTGACAGTGAGCACCACCATGCTCTTCTTCTGGGCTGAGTGCAGGTCCTAGAGAGCCCCAAGATGCTCTTGAGTCTGCTCTGGCGTTGGAGGATGGAAGAGACATTCAACAGCTGCAGCTCGATTTATTGAAAACAAGTTTTATCAGGTATATTTTTGTTAGCTTGCCAGAATACAAACTTAGTTTGAATCCTTTTTTGTTGTTTGCATGTGTCAAAGTCTGTGTTTGCTGTGATTTGATCCAAATGCTTCTGCTAACTGCTAATTCTCTGTGCAATAACCCATCCTAGTCCTACCTAAATATGCAAAAGGTCTACGCAGGGTATGTAGTTTTTAAATTGTATTGTCATTTTATTATTATTATATGTGTATTTTTTATTTATTGCTAGATTTCTCTCTTTACTCTGCCCCCTTGAGCTGCTGTAACAGGCACATTTCCTTCAATAGGTGATCAATCAAGGTTTTAGCAAACATAACATGTTCTGTCATATATATATATATTTCTACAACAGAGACATGTTTAATAAAAGTTGGTGCAGTGTAACATTTTCCATTGTTCCTGTCTTATACTGAAATATAGAGAGATTGGAAAGCATGTGTTATATCTGCACATTGACTCGAATAAGCCTCTGTTCTATACACAAATACACTGTTTTAGATAACTGTTCTTATTAAGTAAGAACTGTTAATAGTTCTTAATAAATAATACAATGGTAAAATACTGTTTATTTTGATGATACTTTGCTCATAAGACAAAAAGCAAATCAATCTGCAGAAGTATTTTTTTAAGTGTTGCTACTGTCCCCAATCTTATATTTATCATGGAAATTACTTTTGTCCAGCCTTTGTTATGATGTAAATGTCACGTTCACCAAACGATACTTAAGAAATAAACCTCTCACACGCAGTCAGAGGAACGTCATATAACACTGTCTAATACACTAATACCGCGGGGAGTGTCTGATTAACTCAAGCAAGTGTGAGTTGTGAAGCTAAATGTATCTTTTTAGTTTGCATATTTTTCAGTTGTCGTTTGTTCTGCCACTTTAAACTTGGGAGTTGGGTTATGTTGAGCTGTGGTTTGTGCAGAGAAAACTACAGTGGAATGAGGAAAATGCTATCTTCTTCATATGTGTGGGTGGAGACAGAAGCAATCGATCTCAGAACAATAGGCTCTATTTACGGATCACAGATGAATTCTAATGCAGTTTGGAATAAACAATAAGGAATGAAGTAAACAAAGTAGATAAAAAAACAGATGCATGGAGTGCTGCATGGGTGTAAAAAACTGTTGTGAAAAAAAGTTCTCTCTCTGGTGCTCTTCAGTTTGGGGATCCAAGTTAAAAGTTACTGAGAGGATCTGAGGCACTCAGAGGGGTAATTAACACAAAGCCTTTATTTCTTTTGGGCTACAGACTCATTGTAACAACATGTAAAAGCTTTTTATTAATTACCCCTCAGATCCTTTCAGTATAATAAACACCTTTCTGGCCTCTTAGCTTTTTATAAGCATGTAAGGGTTTTAAAAATGTAGTGACAGCGTCTAAGTCTGTGTTCTTTATAAGCTTATCACACAGTTTAACATCATTTCAGAGCATGCATTTTCCGTGTTTTTAACTCGTGACGGACAATGAGTGTGATGTCTTTTAACTCGTCGCACATGCATGCTAGTTTTACGAATGTCAAAGCATGGGCCTGACATGTGGCCTAATTGTAACACAAGTAACATCTTTAGCTGAAGCATCTTCAGTGTGTGCAAAACACTGCAGCACGTCTGCTAACTCAGAGGACAAAGCGTGACGTTTCAGGATTGATTTTAAGATTTTGTTTATTGTTTTTAAAGTTTTTAACAGAATGGCTCCGTCTTATCTTGTCGAACTCCTGCCCCCAGTTAGAGCACTAAGGTTTACCAACCACTTTCTCTGAGGACGTTTTCACATTAGGTACGATTGCTTCGTACTGTACGCGAGTACGATTGCCGAGTACGGTACACAGTGTCCACACTAATCAAACTAACCGACTTTGGGGTCAAGTGTGATCCGGGCCTGGGTCCCTAATGTGAAAACCCCCCTTAGAAATCCCTACACTGCTCCTTAGCTATGGAACAGCTTCATCCGTGTAAGAACTGCGCAGTCGCTTGACATTTTTAAGTCGCTGCTTAAGACCCGTCTCTTCTCGACGGCCAATTCCAGTTGAGCTTGGCTCTACAGTATTTTATCTTATATTGTCCAGCAATTCTTTTATATGAATTCTGTTTGTGGTTTTATCTCTGCTCTTATCATTTTATTCTTCTAATTTATTTTAGTATTTGTGTAATATAGTGTATTTGTTTTCTCCTGGTTGTACAGCACTTTGGTCAACATGAGCTGTTTTTAAATGTGCTTTATAAAAATAATCTTGACTTGACGTGTGTTCAGTCAGTTTTCATTCAACTATATTCTTGGTCAGATTAGGTTTGTACCTAATTCTTTAAAAGGTCCTCTCATACTGTGTAGGTGTGATCAATGTTCTTGCCTTAAAGGAAGGACACAAATTCGACAACCAGTACTCCTGGTAAGTTTCAACAATAGTGTGGAGTTAACTTATTACATCCTTGCTCTGCAATCTATGTTGAAACAGTTCCTTTTTTAGAAATATTGTTGATTTTACATGAAAAACTATTTGTTTAATGATGTTTCCTGGTCTTGCTACAAGCCTTGATCATGCTGTTACAATCGAGACTGAGATAGACTTACATATCACACAGCGTGCACTTTTGGTTTAAATCCCCACGACTTGTTGTCTCCATTGAAAAAGTTTCTGTTGCTAATCAAAGCAGACACATGTAGGTAGTTAACCTGAAAATATTACATTAAAGAAAAGAGTGACAAAGGTTACAAAGATGACGACTCTTCCCTTCACCCATTCAGTCTCCACTGTAGATGATCTTTATGGTCGCCACGTCCTGCTCCTCTGCAGGTTTTGAGTGCTCCGGCTCATCACTTCCTGTCGAGAAGAGACTTGAGTTGACTTTAAGGATCCACTCTGTGATCCTCTGGTCCGTGTAGTACTCGTCATCACTGTCCTCTGTCAGCCTCTCTTTGTCTGCAGAGCCCTCAGATTCAGTTTCAATAGCCGAGTCATCGGAGCAGAAACGTCTTTGTTGGTTCTCGCCGCAGATGCTGGCATCATGTTTAGCCCTCATCGCACACCCGTCAGTGGCACCGGGATCACTGGCGTCATTCTTTTGTTGTCCTGGAGGGCCCACTGGCGCTGGAGTCGATGTTGCAGGTGGCTGACCATCAAAGGTCTGTTGAATGCGTCTGCTGCGAGTTTCTGAATCTTTGACGGCTGCTTTGTTTCCTGCTGCAGGAGAAACACTGATTTTATTAGATTTATTTGTCTCCTGATTTACTCTCCCACACTGTGTAACCACCACATGAAACACTTGTTTTGGTTCTGCTGACTTCTTTCTGTTTCCTGGTGGAGCATCGGTGGTGGTTCTGGATCCGCTGATGGGTGGTAGAGCGATTCTCGCTGTGTGTCTCGGTTTAGTCAGACCCATGAGACGTTTTGACCTGCCCAGGACGTGTGCGCTGTCGGCTAACTTTGCAGAAGCTTGGAGATAAACTGATCGCTTTTTGATGTCTGCAACACCTGGACCGTCAGTCTGTTGGATGCTGATCTCCACAGCTCGACTTTTCCTTTCAGTAACGTTTGATCCCCAGCGTCCAAACCTTCTGCTCCTGTTTACATCCAACCAGTCCGGCTTTTTATGGACAGTTTGAGAACTTTTCATAACTTCAACAGCAGCGTGTTGCATCCTCTGTCAGGCTAACAGGTCCATCTTTGACGCACATGGAACCACTTGACTGTCATGCTCTTTTATATGGCCTCTCCCTTCAAGACCCAGCCCATTCAACACCCCCCCCACACACACACACAAACCTGAGCAGTCACTTGACCTGTAACATAATCCTTTACTGCTCACCTGAAAGGAACCAAACTCTTTGACAGTTGATGAAGGGTCATAAATCACAAACACAAAAGCACAGGAAGGTGATCCTTTTTGCTTTTTTTTTTGTCCTGCCATGTAAGTGGTCAAACATTTATGCTGCTGCCAGCCTTATCGCTTTATATTGTTATAAACATATTGTTCATGTCGACTTGTTTGAATATAAAATAAATTTATATGCAGTTTAGACAGAAATCTGAAACAGAAAGAGGCATAATATGACATGTGTTCGTGTCATTTTTTACAGGTTAAGCTGTTGAAACTGCAGCCACAGGTGTGATATTGCTGGTATTATGTCAATATGATTATCTACAAATCTTTCCTTACAGTATATTTTAGACTGTTTAAATACTGAACATAGCCATTGTGATGTAAATGAAGCCTGGAGTTCAGGATTTGCCCGCCACCATGTTGGATTTCTGGAGCCAGAAGTGAATGATTTGGATGAGATGGTTTATTATTGCTTTGGAGCCAGCCTCAAGTGGACACTCGAGGAATTGCAGTGTCTTGCACTTCGGCTTTGGCTTCATTTTTGCTGCTTGAGAACAACTTAAAGGAGAAGTTCGATATTTTTAAACCTGGATCCTATTTTTGCAATTTCGGGTGTCGAAATGACTTATAGGAACAAAAACCTTTGGAACCAGTAGATAGCCTCCGCTGTAGCTGCGATACGGCCACAATGGCTGCAACATAATCCCCCGGGGCAATTGCGCCCTATCAAAGTACGTCCACTATAAGTGCTTGTTTTTGCCACTGACAGGCTCGGATTGTTACTCCAGGTGTCCGACAACATTACGGAAATGATCCCTACAAAGATCTGCCTTTTTTTTTAAAGAGTAAGATCCTTTTTGTGTAACCAGAAACAGAAGTCTCGCTCAAGGAGAAGTCTCGGTCTGAAATCTCGCCGGTGGTGAGATGCTACAGGACGGTGGAAACGTGAGATAGAGTTGGAGAGAGATTTTGTGTTGTTGTTGTGTTGGTGTACAGAAGGCGTAGGTATTTGTTTTACCCTCCTCTGCACTGTTGCCCCCTTCTCTCTCTCTCCTCGTTCTGGTTAAACAAAAAAGATCTTACTCTTCCGTTCCTATGAGTAATTTTGACACACGAATTTGTAAAAATAGGACCCAGGTTTAAAAATACCGAACTTCTCCTTTAAAGCTCGCAGCACTGCTCAGGCATGCAGTGTGGACCAGCCATTGCTAACTAGAGTAGCTAGGAGAAGAAAGAACGAAATGGCAAATTGATTCTATTCTGACGTGTGTGCCATTTTTGCATCAATCAATATGCCACTTGGGACACCTCAGTCAAAATAAAACAGGACACACCACAGCTAGTTAGAGCAGGGTGGCTGTTCCCCCTTCTTTCAGTCTTATGTTAAGCTAGGCTAACCATGTCCTGAATCCAGCTTTGACCTTAACACACAGACATGAGATTGATCACATCTTACTCTTGGAAATAAAAGCTAATCAAGCATTTTTTCAAAACCTTGAACTGTTCATTGAAGGTCATTCAGTGCCTCTGCTGTCTGTGATACATTTGACCTGACTTTCCAAACATCCAAATAAGCCTCCTGTAAAATATTCACCACTGAGGATATCTGATCTGTCACTGTGGATAAAACAGGATGAGATCCTAAGAGCAGGAAATGACTGCAAACCTGAAGCTGAGGTTTCAGTTTCAAGTCACATTCTTTGTTTAAGAGCTCCTCAGTGACTCTGTCGAAACCCACTTCCTGGTTATTTCATTAAAACTCAAACCAGGAGTTATTTAGCAGCTGTCACAGACACTGAGCACTTATTACAGCATTCACAGATAGAAATAAAGGAAAAAATCAAACCAATATATTTCAAAGCTAAAGGTAAAGCTTCGTTATTAGTCTCAATGCTCTGACAAATACCATTCAGCCAGTATGACGGAGGTTTGATCAGATAAATCTCTCCCTCTGGTTTGTTTGGACGTGTACGTCACCAAACATGCTGATGCTGTACAAACAATGAGTCTGAGACCAACAGCTCTAGAGTTGCAGCGGATGTATTATGAGCTGTTTGTTTCAGTCTGTGACACTGTACACCGCCTGCACGTGCCAACCAGACTACTGGCCATGGTGAGCTCACTTCTTCCACTGACAGTGATGGAGAGGCCGATGAGTGTGTGACAGGAGAGGGTCAAAAATCAGATCAAAGGAGAACTGAGATGTTTTGTAAGACTTTTGGAAAACAGTGCCCATATTTTGAAATTTGAAACATCAGGCGAAAAGGCCGGTCAAAACAAGAAGATGAATGTTAAGACTAAAGCGAACTGACAATAAAAAACATGATTTTTGAAAAGCTCTCTTTGAATGAAACAAGAAATTATTCATTACTTGTGGGCACCACTCTAAAGCCGCTTTCCCATTGGTCAAAAACTCACTAACAACCGGCTTTTTTGCTTAGTGGGCAATGTTACAATCGGCATTCAGACAAATGACTCTGCAGTAATCGCCTTGGCAATGATGGGAACACCAAACAGGGGTCGACATGTTAATCTCTGCCCCCTTTCGGCTAGATGCTCTGCTCCGCCTGTAACTTCTGCGACTCCTTGTCATCTCAGCTACAAATTCCACCCCACTCCATCCATACAGCGCTCGAACATCATTCCAAATTTGTCGGCGGCGAGTTTGATAAACAGACTGGATGAGTGATAGATACAATAAAGACCAACCACCGTAACATCTTCACTGTTTACTAACCCTGTTTCTGGCTCACTTCTTCCACTGACAGTGATGCATAAGCCAATGAGTGTCTGGCAGGAGAGGGTCAAAAATCAGATCTAAAAGAGAACTGAGATATTTTGCAAGACTTTGGGAAAACAGTGCCCATATTTTGAAATTTGAAATGTCAGGCGAAAAAAGCCCGTCAAAACACAGGAAACTGGTGGAACAAACACGAGTGCAAACACTAGGGAAAGACGGCAACGCTGACACAAGGGTACAAGACGAACTGGTACAAAAGGGAGGGAACACTGAGACTGTGTTCGAAATGTGTTCATTTCAACTGCCGCTATTCCAGCAGAAGGGGGCGCTTGGGCTAAAGAAGCGCCGGTTTGCTTTTGTCCAAAACTGGAAACTGGTGCCTGGTGTAGCATACTGCAAAATTAATTTGAAAAACTCCTCCATACTACATACTTCCGCCGAACGCAGTATGCAGTATATAGCATGCAGTATAAAGTAGGTAGTATGCAGTGTATAGTACGGCATTTCGAACACAGCATTAGCTTTTGTTTGCAGACTGCATCCTACATTTTGGCCAAATCAGTACGTACTGCTAGTATAGTATGGCATTCGAACACAGCATGAGACTTTATACACTTGGGGAGTGTGGACAACAACACACATGTGGAGCACGTCAGGGTAATCAAGGGAGCGGGAAACACGGAAGGGCAGGAAGTCAACAGACCTGAAACAAGAGACAGGGGTGAGTATCAAAATAAAGCAGGAAGCACAAGACAAGAAACGTGAGCGAAGAAAATAAAGTAACTTGGTCGTGCCTCTTGCATTAACATTTGATTTTGAATGTAAACAAGCGTAGAAAAAGAAATGAAACTGTGGAACTTATCAAAGTAACACTGAAATAAAGAGTTTAATTTATAAAAACAAATATATCCAAGTTGCAATTTGTGCTTTTTCACTCATCAACAGCTATTCAAAGAATGTTATCTGTTTTAAAATAGTGAATATAGTTGGTGGTGCCTCGTGTTCACATTCGAATTTGAATGTAAACAAGCGTAGAAGAAGAAATGGAACTGTGGAACTTCAAAGTAAACATCAAAGTAACATAGAATGCAACTAATTCAAAGCCATAATTCCATGCCTGTTATGACATCAGAGGGTAGTTTACATAAGACAGCAGCTGTCCAACACTCAGATCATTCCACACCTTTCATCAAGACACCACTGAGAGAAAGACAAACCTTCTGAAAGACACAACAACCGTCCACCAGAAACCCGCAGCATTTTTTTAACTGACACTACCAGGCTAAGAAAATGCAGGCAGCAAGAACCCCCAAAGGGAAGAAGAACATCTTCAGACAGCAGGTCAAGGGAAGAGCTGTGCACAACAACTCGATGGAGCTGGAAAGTCTCCATCGGGATGTGAGCCAGCTCAACGAGCTGCTGAACAGGGAGAGGGCTCACTGCAGCAGTGAGAAGAACAAGAGGAAGCTGATCGCCTCAGAGTTGGAGGAGACCAAAAAGCAGCTTGCTAAACAAAAGGCCCTCAAAGAGATGTACATTAACAGCGGCAAAGAGACCAAGGAAGACCTGGAGAGGCTGAAAAAGTACAGCACCGATGATGCTCTCTGCAGGACTAAGATCGCGACGCAGGTGAGAGACACTAATCGCCAAAAGACGAAGAAGCACCTTCATGCTGATTATGAGGAGCTGCAAGTTGCCCACTTGATCAGCGATGAGAAGTTTACAGCAGAGCTTCACGCAGAGAGGGAGAAGAACCAACATCTCCAAGAAGAGCTGGACAGGATGAGGGTTTCACATCAGGAGCTCAGCCTCAGGCACGAGACCGACATCCTCAGTGCCAGGCAGCAGACTGAGACCCTTCAGTTTGAGCTGCAACATCAAACGCAGCTTAACACTGACAGAGCATCCAGGGACCAGCAAATCATCGCATCCTTGAGAGCAGAACAGGACGCCCTCCGTCAGAGGATGGCGGAGGAGGTGGCAGTCCTGCAGCAGAGCGCCTTTGAGAAGGAAAGGATCTTCTGGACTGAGCTGGAGGAGCTTAAAACTCAGCTCAGCGTCCAGAAGATCATCCAGGAAGACTATGAGGAACTTCAGATGGAGCAAAAAATCAGCAAGGAACGTTTTTCAGCCAAGCTCAAAGAGGAGGAGAACAAGACGCAAGCTGTCCAAGAAGAACTGGAGAGGTGTAGAGCTTCATACCAGCAGCTCCACCAGAGGCACGAGCATGACGTCCTCACTCTTCGACAGCAGGCTGAGAGTGTTCAGTGTCAACTGGAGACACAGATTAAGACTCAGTCGGACACGCTGTCGGAGAGCCAGCAAGAAATGAGGATCATGAGGGCTGAACACGACACCCTGCATCAGAAGATGGCAGAGGAGGTGCGCATCCTGCAGCAGAACAGCACACAGAGAGAGAGCGGTCTTCTGATGGAGCTGCAGGAGCTCCAAACTCAGCTCACTGTTCAGCTCCAGAAGAATGTCGAGCTCACGAATGAACTGCAGGCCGACAGAGAAGATTACATGCCACCGAAGAGGAAGAGTGCAAGACGCGAGGAGCAGCCAGAGGAGCAGCCGCGCCTGGAGCAGAACTTCCCAGGTGCATCTGCCCCTGAACCTATGGAGGGGTCTGGAGTGTCTGAAGACCATGCTCCAGAGACACAACACAAACCGTCCTTCTGGAAGCAGGCCAGACACTTCCTGGGGTTGAGGAAGCCTCAGAGGTGGAAGAACAAATAGAAATCCTCCCCTCTCCAAACCCCTCACCCCCCCCCTCTCTCCTCTCCTCTCCTCTCCTCTCCTCTCCCCCCCTCCACTCCCCTCCCCTCCCTCATTTCCTCCCTCCTTTCTCCCCCCTCCTCTTTTCTCTTTCTCCCCCCCAACTTTCCCCCCCTTTCCCTCTATCCCCCCCTTCTTTTCCTCTATCCCCCCCCTTCTCCCCCCCTTCTTTTCCTCTATCCCCCCCTTCTTTTCCTCTACCCCCCCCCTTCTCCCCCTCCCTTCTTTCCCTCTATCCCCCACCCCCCTTTCTACCCTCTTCTCCCCCCACCTCTAACTCAACAGACCTTTTTCACAGCAGACATTTTGCATTGTCTCAGTTTGACAGGACAAACTATCTGCTGTGTTAAAGGTTTATTAAATAACATGACATTGAATAAAAATCATGTCATGTAGGGGGGCACAGTGGTGCAGTGGTTAGCACTGTCACCTCACAGAAAGAACCTGACCACCTGCTGGTCACCTGTGTGGAGTTTGCATGTTCTCCCCATGCCTTTGTGGGTTTTCCCCCGGGTGCTCCGGTTTCCTCCCACACATCCAAAGACATGCAGAACAGGTTATTTGGATACTATAAATTGCCCATAAAAATTTGAATAAAAAATGATTGAACATAAAATTGATGCATTCAAAGTTGTTAACTTCCAAAAACAAAAATATCTGCGAGGTAACAGTGCTCAATAAATAAATGAAAACAAAATGACTCTGGGATAAAAGTCTGATTTCTAATGACTAGATAAAAGTGATGAAATAAAAACAATCAATAGGTTGTTTGAGACATGTTGGTAGAAACTATTAATAACCGTAAACAACAGGGCTTACATAACTGTCGTTTTATAATAGGACAAAGGTCAAAAGTCACTGTAGTGGCCATTTGTCGGAAAAATCAAACTTGTAATAAATCAAACATAATCAAAGTGCCACTAATGCACCATGGGGATGTGGTGTACGCAGGCAAAAGAAGTCTATTGTCCATTCAAGGTTATGCGTTTCTTATGGTTTATTTTCCCAATAATTAAGCAAGCAAACAAAAGAACGAAGAAATAATGGCTCCTGCTGCCTCTTCTTGCGCTGGTAAAAAACCATAGGCCCACCCAGGTGCATCCTGGTCCTCTACCTGCCTACCTACCTATATAAACTCAGGTGCCCACAGTGTTACCCCAAATTCCAAACAGAATAAGATACTAATTATGCAAAAACTAAATATACTCAACAAAAATAACAATAACAATTCAACTAAACAAACAACTATCAAAAGAAAATATTATCAAAATATCATCTAAATAAAGCAAACGCCTAGAATAATCTAACTTTAATACTTATTATTAATGAACTAAATACTAAGAACAAATAAATAGCTCCTATAGTCCCCAAAGGAACATTTGTAAAGAAGTGTTGAAGAAAAAGGTTAAAAGGAAAGAATTAAACTTCACACTGAAGGTTGCAATACACCGCTCAAAAAAATTAAGGGAACACTTAAATCAAACATCAGATCTTGATGAACGTATAATTCAAGTTGAAAATTTTTACTGATGTACATTGTATAATTTGTTGAGAACAAAATGATGTAACAACGGTCAGTGGAAACAAAAATCATCAGCCCATTGAGGTTGGATTCAAAATCACACCCAAAATCAGAGTAAAAAATTGAAATCACAGGCTGATCCAACTTGCGTGAATGTCATCATGGCAACTCATGATGTGACTCAGTAGTGTGCGTGCCCATATGCACTCCCGACAACGTCTGGGCATGCTCCTGATGAGTCGGCGAATGGTGTCCTGGGGGATCTCCTCCCAGACCTGGATCAGGGCATCAGTGAGCTCCTGGACAGTCTGTGGCGGTACTTGGTGGCGGCTGATGCACCAATACATAATGTCCCATAGGTGCTCAATTGGATTTAGGTCAGGGGAACGAGAGGGCCAGTCAATGGCATCAATGCCTTCATCATCCAGGAATTGCCTACACACTCTGGCCACGTGAGGCCGGGCCATTGGCTATGACATGGAGGTCTGTGCGGCCCTCAAAGGAAATGCCTCCCCAGAGCATCACTGACCCACCGCCAAACCGGTCATGCTGGATGATGTTACAGGCAGCATAACGTTCACCACGGCATCTCCAGACTCTTTCACGTCTGTCACATGTGCTCCGTGTGAACCTGCTCTCATCTGTGAAGAGAACGGGGCGCCAATGGTGGACCTGCCAATTCTGGTGTTCTCTGGCGAAGGCTAATGGAGCTGCATGGTGCTGGGCTGTGAGCACAGGTCCCATTAGAGGACGTCGGGCCCTCGTGCCACCCTCATGGAGTCTGTTTCTGACAGTTTGGTCAAAAACATGCAAGCCAGTCGCCTGCTGGAGGTCATTTTGTAGGGCTGTGGCAGTGCTCCTCCTGTTCCTCCTCGCACAAAATAGCAAATATCGCTCCTGCTGCTGGGTTGATGCCCTTCTACGGCCCTGTCCTGCTCTCCTTGTGTAACAACCGGTCACCTGGTACCTCCTCCATGCTCTTGAGACTGTTCTGGGAGACACAGCAAACCTTCTTGCGACCGCACGTATGGATGTGCCATCCTGGAGGAGCTGGACTACCTGTGCAACCTGATTGGGCTGCAGATAGCGCCTCATGCTACCAGTAGCGACAAGGACACTAGCAGAACACAAAACTAAAGAAGAATCAGTCAGGAAGTATCAGGAGAGAGCAGCTGTCTGTGGCCACCACATGCAAAACCATTCCCTTTTTGGGGGTTGTCTTGCTTTTCCCTCTCCATTGCACCTGTTGTCTCTTTAATTTGCACCACAGCAGGTGAAATTGATTCACAGTAACTTGTGCTTCGTAAATGGACAGATTGATATCCTTGCAGTTTAACTGACTTGGTGTTATGCTGTGACGATTAAGTGTTCCCTTAATTTTTTTTGAGCAGTGTATATTCAGAGTATCATAGCTCCAGCTGAGGTTGTGTTGGGACTCGCATCACATGGTATACAGTGCAGAGGTTAAAAAGCTCCCTTTTGCTGTGAGTTTGTGACCAGAATAAAAACCAGGGAAGTTCTCCTGTTCTGTGCTCACTATATCATCAAAATAGTGTGTATGCATGTTGGGAGTAACTGGGTCAAGGTAAGCCACATCTGAGGAGGTGTATCCCAAAGGCTTCGAATTGAGGCACCCCTTCTGGCCCCGCCCTGACTGGATCAAACCATTGCAGGGTGTAAGGGAAACCAGTGAGAGTAATCCCCACTGAAACAAGAGTCAAGCACAAAACAGCAACTTGGAATGATAAGATTCAAAGTGGGAAGCACGTTCATCCAAAATGACAATAAAAAACATGACTTCTGAAAACCTCTCTTTGAATGAAACAAGAAATTACTTATTAATTGTGGGCACCACTCTAAAGCTGGTTTCCCACTGGTCAAAAACTTGCTAACACTTGGCTTTTTTGCTTAGTGGGCAATGTTACAATCGGCATTCAGGCCCGGGTCAAATGACTCTGCAGCAGACCCAGGTATTTATCGCCTTGGCATTGATGAGAGTACAAAACCTAATCTTCGCCCCCTTTCTGGCGCGATGCTATACTCTGTCGGTAACTTCTGCGACTCGCCATCTCTGCTACGAACATCGTTCCAAATTTGTCGGTGCCGAGTTTGATTGACCAACTGAATGAGTGATAGATAAAATAAGACCTAACCACCGTAACATCTTCACTGTTTACTTACCCTGTTTCCGACGGTGACGCAGCAGAAAAGAGACCGACAGGAGTATACTTCACTGGCAGTGGAAAAAGAGACAATCGGCATCTGTAAGAGAGTCAACGCACTAATTTCGCACAGGGGGCCTCACTAAACCTGATCACGCTTTCTTCCACTATCTTAGGCAATCTTTAGAATCAATTATATGTTCATTATCAAAATATATGCTACTGTTTAATATCCTAACAGAGCTAGTAGTTTCAAAGGTCAGAGCTATTCTTAGTCGGCTGTCATCTGGATGAACTGGCTCTTTAGCACAGAGTGACATTTTATCATGAGAGTGTAATAAGCTGCCTTTGACATTTATAGCTTCAACCCCCATGTGTGACATTAAAGACGATAAACAGAATCTATTTTTAAAATGTTTTATTCAACCAGTTCATTCCTTTAATGGCAGTTCAAAGTGTGCAACTATTAGGTGATTAAAGCAAGAATTATGCAGGTGACTTTCATATTTGTTAGAAAACAGAACAGCCCAGTGAAAACGAGTGCAGTGCATGTGTTATTTTTACACGATTTTGAGATTTGAGAATTTTGTAGTGAAGTGAATTTGTATTTTCCATTTCTGAGTCCAATCTGTTCAAACTGTCACCTCAACAGAAGTCAATGTGAACCAAACTGTGTTGCTTTGTTCCAAAAATGCAGTAAATTAAATTATTTTCCACAATTTATAAACTGTTTTCCAAACCAAATCTCTGTGCATCATTCTCCATTGTGCAAGTTTACATGCAAAAAATATATTGATGTATAAAAATCCGACATCTACATCTATAAGGACAGCAAAGAAAAAACTCTTTGTATGAACTCCATAAAAGATCTGAGCCAAAAAGGAATTCTCTTGGATTTAAAGGATTTATGACCTCCAGCCTTGTGATCATTTAGCCCGATCAATGCTGAATGCCTGGACACATCTTCAAAAGACTGCCAGGAGTGGATCAGGCATTTAAAAAGATTATTTTGTAAGTGTAATTTAAGACAGAGACGACTCAAGCTGTGATGTGCACTTGTGTCCCAATCCAGAAGACAGAGTGGATTATCACTGTTGTATTTCTTTGGCTGTTGCTATTCTACACAAGTTAGGTTAGTGAGGTTACAAAGTCTAAATAAATATATAAATAAGTGATAAAAATGCTTCAGAGATAATAGAGATGCATATTAAAACCAAATTTCCTGAGCACTGTCAAGGTGCCTGAGCAAGGCACCGAATCCCCCACTGTTCTGGGTGCATGTCCATGTGCAGCCCCCTCACTCTGGCACCGCTCTATTATTGCAGGTCTATTGAGTCCTGTTTGTGCATGTGTGTGTATTTCGGACCTATGTGTGAGCAGCATGTTTGTAATAACAGGAGGAAAACATTGAATTTCCTCTCTGGGATTAATAAACTATATCTTCCTCTTCATGATGTAATGGTACTTAATACTCACAGTGTTTTTTCAATACATTAGAATTAAATCTCCACTGACGATTCAAGGTTACAGTAAGGTCACGGCTTGAAAACTGACTTTGTTGTAATTCTATAGTTTGAACACTAGAGGGCGGTGTTGCAGTGCTTTATAAAGGGGAATCAGCTGCTGTGATGAACCCCAACTAAACGTCACCAGACCCACTTAATAATGCTTTACGGTGAAAATTAAGAGCAATCCTCAGTTTGCAAGAACACAAGGCTCTAAGGTCAGTGTCAGAAGTCTTTATTTAAAACTTGTCCGGTTTGAAAAAGCCACGGCAGCAGTTTGTTTCTACACAATCATACTGTTTATACATTCATAAAGGCGAACACGGGAATATATCGAGTGCATATCAGTAGCATGACACTTACTGTTTGCTTACAAGCCTACTTTACTGACTAATACTCCTATAGTAATAAATCTATATCATCAGAGGAAATTCTCCATCCAAACAGAGCTGGTAAATCCTTCCTCGCCCCAAAAGATTGGAATGAGCTTAAAGGCAAACTTAAATTAAATTATTTTCCATCTCTACACATGTTCAAAAATATTTCAATATCAGTTTTTAAAAAACGATGTTGTTGAATCAAACAATCCCAGTTATTCACCATGATATTTTAGCTCTTGATATTTTATCATATGCATGCTTTATGTCTGGTTGTTGTGTTTTTAACCCTTTTTTGTATTATTTTATGTATTTTTTTCTGTCAATCTTTACAGGACTCCAAACGAGACACTCCCTTTTCCCTTGTTTAAAGTCCTAATTCTGTAACACACACAGCAAGCGAGCCTGTATATCAGACAGGCCAGATGGAGCTGCACATTAGTGACAACAAGGGCTCCTTTTACATTTTCATTTTTGCAAATTACAGTAAACAATGTGATAATATAATTGATGTAACTGCTAGACACAATTATTAAAAAGGGGGGGAAATGAAACAGCCACTTACTTTACTGTCTACAGTAGTAATAACAAAAGTAGTCAATTATTATTATTATTTTATGAATATAATACTTTGCTAAGATAGGCTTATAATTAAGACAATTATGTAAACCTGTGTTTTGTTCTCTCAGTGAAAAGACAAGGAAGTAACATGAAAACAATCCACAAATGCTCAATAGTTTCCTCTCACAGTAACAAAAAAGTGCATCTGCATCTGTTTACAGTCAAGAATAAATAACAGATATTTGCAGCAGTAGAGTTACAGTAGCTCTGCACTCATCTGCAATCTAATTGTTTTCTAAACTGGGTCAAGCCCAGTTAGTCATACTGCGCAGGCGCAGCTTGTAGGCTGCAGTTCAGTGCCATAGCAACCAGAGCAGACATCAACCATCAACATGGTGAGTGTATCTGTTGTCGGTGTTCATTTATCGCTTATTTTCGGTGTTCATCAGCCCATGTAAACGGTCCTTAGTATAAAAATAAATGCGGACATGCAGTGGCTTCGGTTCTAAGAGCTGCGGTTGAATTTACATGCATTATTGTTGTCGCTGTGAGCTAATATAGGCTAACTCTAATTAGCTAGTTAGCTAACTCCAAATGTCAAAAGGTGTAAGCTAGAGTTAAATACCCGGCTTACATTAACTCAGTCCAAAACGAGTGAGAATATTTGGTCTATTTTGTCGGTTTTCTGCTTCTAAATCTTGTGTTGGGAGTAAGAAGACGACCATGAATTGATTTTAAAAATGTATTTGAAAATTAATATAAATACAATGTTTATTTACAGTTTATAGCGTTGTTAAGAGTCTGTCTTTAATGTAAACTCACTCTGTTGCTAGCCTGTTTTCTGTACATGTCTGCTGTTTCTCATCACAATATAATCCAGCTACTTCCTGTCTAACTGAATGGCATGTCATGTCTCCAGGCTAAAGCGACCACTGTGAAAGAGGCACTGGCCAAATGGGTGAGTGCCATGCAGAAAGAAAACATGCAATGTTATTAAACAGAATTATTTATTTTAGAGCTTCATCAGCTATATTGATAATTGATTTATGACAATTCTATGATCTAAGCTTCATAAATTTGAGTTTTATTTGTTTTCTTTACGTCTGTATGACAGCTAACTGAATATCATGTTTATCCTAGTAGGTAGAGTGTTGACAAGAAGTTCCTTTGTTTTTGGATAATTGTTGCTCAGCTGTTTGAATTCCATTTTTTGATCTGTGTGTGTGTGTGTGTGTGTGTGTGTGTGTGTGTGTGTGTGTGTGTGTGTGTGTTTGTGTGAATAGGAGGAGAAGTCAGGGGAGAAAGCGAGCGAGGCTACAGCCATAAAACTGTACGGTCAGGTTCCTCCTATAGAGAAGATGGACGCTTCGCTCTCAACACTCACAAACTGCGAGTGAGTCCTGCAGCCGCACAGTTTCTTATCTCAACAAGCTGTTGTACTGCACAAATAGAGGTTCATATGCTGATATGTTTTACAGCAGTGGCTGTTGTTTGTGTACCACTGGTGGTAATAGGAGCCTTGCTAAAAGGCAGAACATTTGTTTAATTTCACTTTGTTACAGACAGTTAGTGATATCTAGAAACACATCTCGGGTTTTACGCAGCACTTTTTCACCTTCTAAGGGTCCTAACAAGAACCCACCAGGGTTTTTTTTATGGAGGACAATTTAATAATATATATTAGTAATACTCAAAGGATTTCATCCAGAACCACTACCAGGGAATTTAAGACTTTAAATATTGTCCGGTGAGTATTCGTTTGGACCCTGTTTCCTGTGTTGAAACAACGATTCCTCCAAAAGCTCAGAGTTCCTGGGGAAAATTCATTCGGGGGGGATTCCCCAGAAAATACCCCTTCAAGACTCTTTTTTTCCAATTACAGACGCTTGACATGAACACATGTGCTGTATTTATATTTACAACTTTTAACGCAAACTTTTTTTAATGCATTACTGCCTAAGAAGGCCTCTCAGATCCGCCACATTAGGTCTGCTAACTATACCAGAGTCAGGTTGCGGTCAAAAGGTGATGTGCACCTCACCTCCACTTTGTCTTAAGACACATTTTTTATGAGCTAGCCTTTTTAGCTGATTTTATTAAAGCTGTGGTGTGCAGATTTTAACATATTTTTACCTTTTGCTTATTTTAATTAAATTTTTCTTTTAAACAGTTGTTAAACTGCATGCTTGTATTTTTTTTTATCTCTATTTGTGATTGTCTTTAACTTGTTTCTGGAACTTTGAGAGAAAACTTTCTGGAATTCACACAGTCAGTAACACTATAAATCACAAAAAATATTCACATGAAACCAAAATGACTTGTTACAAGTCAAATCAATGAAGAGTAAACATTCAGCACATAAATGATGATTGTGCATTAAATAAATGGTTCATTTGATAATACTTCAGTGCGTTCATTGTGTCAATGTTTTCCACAATAACTAAAAAACTGCAGCTCGGAGATAACTCGATTCTGAAGTATATCAACCTGATTTATTACTGTCCTTTATCCTCCACAGGAAGCTGTCTCTGTCCACAAACTGTATTGAGAAAATAACCAATCTCAATGGCCTGAGTAAGTACACTGTGAACACACCTACAGTATAACCACACACACACAAACACTATTCACGTGTAGATATGTGCGGTTGTAATGTGATATGTTATTGTGTTCTTGCAGAGAACTTGAGGATATTGTCATTAGGACGAAATAATATAAAAGCTCTCACTGGTCTGGTAAGTAACATATACAACAATAATTCATAGGAGATAACACATGCTAAATTCACACTTTAAATTAATATTATACCAATTGTTGGTATCTGTGTGTCTGTGTGTTTGTGCAGGAGGCAGTAGGAGACACATTAGAAGAGTTGTGGATCTCCTATAACCTGATAGAGAAACTGAAAGGAGTCCACTGCATGAAGAACCTCAAAGTCCTCTACATTTCCAACAACCTGGTCAAAGAATGGGGTAAGCCACATTCATTTTATAGTCTACAAAGTGTATGAACCAAAAAAAAGATTTACAAAGGGCATTTACAATCATTTTGGGGGTAAGAATAGTAATTAGTACATAAAGTTGCTGTTTTAATGTGAATTTAATGCATACAGATATCATCACCTTTATGAGTACATAAAAACATGATAGGTACATAAAAACATACCATCGCTGTTCCAAAGATAAGTGTACAACTATCCGTGGGTGTGAGAGAACACAGCAGACAGTTCTAACTATATTGGCTTTGATTTGAGCTTTTCAAAGCCCTCATGCTGCCAAAAGAGCCAGAATGAGGATAACATTCCTTCTTAATTGTCCTGGAAATTACTGCAGTTGAAAAGTTAGGCATGCTTTCTTTTATCCCCAAATTTCGGCCTGTTCAGCATGAATGAAATGATATTATAGACTTCACAATCCGGCACTGTGTCAATGGTTAGTAGACTGAAATGTATGTCCTTTCTTCGGGACTTAACAGCTTTCTTCTTGGTGCATTGAAATCAGCAACGTTTACCAAACTGAGAATTTAATCTAGCCACCTGTTGGCAAGATTTTATATTGAATGTTGTAATGTTGCATTGAATGTCGTCAAATTGCTTATACTGTCAGCTAACACGCCAGACAAAAGACACCTTCAGGTCTGTAGTATTAACGTTGTAATACCTACTGTAAGCAAACCAATAACCAAACCAGCTTCCAAATTGAGGCGGCAATTTTTGCACCTTGATTCTGGTCTTTGGGGGCATTCAGAGTTTTTTAAGTCCACACATGTTAAATTTGGTCAGTGATCTGTTATTAGAAAATGAATACAGCTCCAATTACCTAACATTTTTTGTTTTATTTGAGAGGATAATTACATCTTTTTAAAGTCAGCCTTTTCATTCAGCCATTTACTTGTTTGATGATTTGGGCTTTAAGTGTATTTTCTGCAGAAAACACAGTAAGATCTTCAGACTTAATTCGGAGGAAAGTTGTTATTTAAATGAATGTGTCACACAGTGTAAAAGGTAAAGTTAAGACCACTAAAAGTTTTATTTAATTCTTAGAAATGATCTCTTTATTTAAGAACAGTATTTTAGTTTTCAAGTAAATGTACAGATAATCCTTAAAGTGGGACTCTTTGATTAAGTCTGTGATGTCTGTTCTGTGTTGTGTAGGAGAGTTTGTGAGGCTGGCTGACCTGCCGTGTCTCGTTGATCTGGTGTTTGTTGGAAATCCTCTGGAGGAGAAACACTCAGCTGAGGGGACCTGGATGGATGAAGCCTCTAAAAGACTCCCTAATCTGAAGAAACTGGACGGTAAGAGTCGTTCAGCAGCTAAAGACAATCCCAAAGAATAACTAAGCAATAACTAACTGCTCCTGCACAATTCAGGGGTACGTTGAAAAATGCAATTTACTGGTCTGTGATTTATAAAAAATAAATTCCAATAATTTTGCCGAGGCCAGCTGAGATCAGGTAAACTGAGCTTAACTGTTTTGTTTTTGTGTTTTTCTACAGGCAAACATACAGCACATCAAATACATTTATATGAAATGTTTCAAATAAGGGACTTCAGATTGTCATTCGTTTTTTTTCAAACAATGTTCCCGACAAATATTTAATTATGAATAAGAATTACCTTTGGTTTAAATACAGTAGCATATTAACAGAAATCTTTATTTTCCACAATCTAAGGACCTCATTTCATATTTCTTTCCAGAAAATGTCCAAGAGAATTGTTGAAAAATTACCAAACTGTAAATATAGAATAAGAATAAGAAACTCCTTTGTGAGCCCTTTTCAAACACAGTTGCAAAGTGCTTTACAGAGCAAATTATAACAGTTCACACAGTCATTGTTAAACACCAAACATATAGAGCATAAGACCGGACAAAACACAGTTTATAGAAACAAAAGGTGAAATAAAAAAGGGATTTAAAAAAAGGGTATAAACAGTACAAACAGTTTTACCATAAAAACAACTTCCTTTAAAGTTTTTTGGAGTGATATTAAGGAAGTTGCCATGTTTGCTGAGCTAAGTCCCTTACAGAGCAAAAAATATCAGTAAGTCTTTGTTTTTAAGATGTGATTTCCTCTTTTGTTGTTTCCAGGAACCCCGGTCATCAAACAGGAGGAGGATGAAGGAGATGGAGAGAGCTGAGAGGCATGAATACCTGCAAAACTACAATCCCCTCCTTTAAGATTCTTCCCTTTCTTACAACATTTTTAGTCTGTCGTGGTGCTTTTCTTTACATACATTTATTTTAAACAGAATAGACTTTGCTGTAAATCGACAAGCACAAAACAGAAAGGAAGAATGTGGATGTTAGAGTTAAAAAAGTCGAGCCTTGTGGGTTTCATAAATGGAACTAAAAGTACATTTCCTAATGCTATTTACAGCATTATGATGTTTTTTACTGTAAGATATACTAATTTTTCTTCTATTTGTTATCTTAATTGACTGTGGTAATTGATGATACAGTACCATTGGAGGGCCAAAAGTGCTAAGTGTGAATTTACTGTTTTTTTTAACAGTGTCATTGATTTATATGCCTCTATGTTTTTCTAGCAAGACCTAAAGCACAATGTAACACACATGCCAGAGAGCAGAGACATTTGAATTGACCAAATGTTGATCCGAAAATATGATTAGCTTTAGCGTAATAGGAGTTTGCTATAAATACCAGACACTGTGCTCCCTCAATAACATCACAATGGAGAGATGGACAGGAAATGCTAAAGATTAGCTGGATTATGCTACATCACGTTAGCCTATAATTGATGGTTAGAAAAGTGATACATTTTAGTGTATGCCACAAATGAAAAATCCAGCAAACAGTTGGATCCTGCCGTTGCACACTGTATTTTCTAGCTGTTAACAAAATTCAGAAATTTTCTGAAATCAGGGTCCGTAACAAACCTCTGACTTCTCAGGTAGTTAGCTGCAGCAGTAGCATTATAAATAGGAGGTTCAGTTTGAAGTACTAGCCTTCTCATGGGATATGAAGAGACCATCTGTGGATCAAACACAGATAAAAGGGAAAACTAACATGACCAAAACATGTCTAAAACTCTGTTTGGCACTGTGTTATTTGAGATCTTCCTGACAATATTATACTGAGGTCTTTTAGTACAAGTCTAGACTTGTTTATATTCATATCTTACATGAATATTCATCTGTAACAAGGTCAAGTGTTGATTTTTTTTGAAGGGCAGAAAGCCTACTGTAAGTCTACTGTATTTTACGGCCAGTTTTTGATTATTTTCAGATCTGTAGTTTCTGCATTGTTCCTATTCTTAAAGATGTGACACCAGGCTTAATGCATGTAACATATGCTCATCAATGTCTATGTGAAATGATTTCCATGTTTTTAATTATTTTTAGCATGTTTGTACATACCATTGTGAAATATTTATGGTTTTTAAATGATTCTGATATTTGAAATAAACAAATTATACTTGAGCCTTGTCATTTGAAATATTAGAGTTATCTTAGTTATATATGAGGATATATAGAAAAAATTGTATTTGGAGTAAATATACTAACCCGATTTACCTATTATATTATTATACTAACTAAATAGGAAATAGCATTTTCCTGTATAATATACAAAGACGTATCTAGCATTGATTATAGAAAGCTAATACAGTCTACGGTTTAGTTTACAGTTGAAGGCAATGACTGTCAGTTGAAAGTTAAACTGACCACGCAAAATAAGCCCCACCCACTTTTTAAGAATTCTACTTTTAATTGGCCAACATAGACGTCAATCACAATCCACTTCCTTGGTAACGGCCTCGAACCCGGAAGTTGTTGTCTTGGCCGCGAAATATCAACAAGTCAAGAAGACCAACAGAGCGATAGAAGTGTCTTTTAAAGAATCTCTACTGTGCTAAGTGTAAAACTCAAGTGAATACAGTTTGTTAATATACGTGTAAGGTGTTTGTTCGGTAATGCAGCGGAGTAAAGCCGCTGTGAGTGTGGAAGTGAAGCAGGTGATCGGAGCTCTGTGCAGGCTGCTAGCGGCCACCGGCCTGGAGCCTGTCCCCGCACCGGAGACCTTCAGGCGGGCTAAATTTGGTGGTGGACCCGAGGTGGTATGTCGGTTCATTGTTTCATTGTAAGGGTGAGGTACGTAACAAGTGTTGGGAAAGCCTGGCTGTACAAGCTAGCTTCAACTTTATATTGGAAAAGTTTGAACTGCAGATATTGTATTCTTGGGAGGAATTACTTACTTACTTAAAAGCGTCCACAGGTCATTCATAAAGCAAAAGAATGCCCCATTATTTATGGAAAAAAGTGAGGAATTTTAGTTAGTTTGGTTTAGTTAGTTTTTAGTTTGTTGTATAGGATGTTGCAGCAAGTGTACTAGGTGACCTCAGCAACTTCTCTTAATAATTGTTATTAAATAGCAAAAATCAATACTTATGAGGAGTTGACACCTTTCAAGTCAAGCTT
Organism: Semicossyphus pulcher; assembly: GCF_022749685.1. Classification (NCBI taxonomy): domain Eukaryota; kingdom Metazoa; phylum Chordata; class Actinopteri; order Labriformes; family Labridae; genus Semicossyphus; species Semicossyphus pulcher. The sequence goes on along the minus strand of NW_027211648.1, from coordinate 28,773,924 downwards.
TACAAATCAGATTCAAAACCAACTATAGCTAAATATTTTCCTCAGGTGAGCTGACAATCCAACTTCCTGCAATACACCTGAGACCTAAACAAAAACAAGCTTTTAACAAGGACAAGACTACGAGGAATGTTATATTTTTGTTGTTAATAAAATCTGGACTTTGTAATATCTGACTTGAACAAAATAAGCAAAGATATTTATATGTACTGTGCATTTCATTATTTTTTATGGCCCAAAATGTTTGTAGTTTCAGTTTAACTACACAAATATTACTATATGCAAATATAAATATAGTTTAACTACCAGCAAGCTAGAAAAGAAATGGTCGTTGAACTACTAGTTTCATTACAAGTAGTGTAGTATCGGTACTTCCCACCATTGAATGTAACTTCATTTCTCAAGGTCTATTGTTAAGTACTATAATGAGGTACTCGTACTTGAGTATTTCCATGTTATGCTTCTTTCTGAGAAGAATATTGTTCTTTTCTTACAACTAGTGTTTTGTGACTCATTTACTGACTCATTACTTAAATTTAAATACAAAAGGTATTATCATTTATATATGAATTGCCATTATTACAGATTGGAATTGATGAAATGATTCCATTGTCCATTGCCGAAGCACTTTGGGTTAAACAAATGGTAAAGATAACCAGCAAGAAAATCAGAAGTGTGTCATCTTTACAAGAAGCAGTATGTGTTTTTTGTTATGTGCTTTCAGTGGCAGGGCTCTTCCTATTTGACTCAGTGTAATGTTCATGTTGACAAACTGTTCAGACATCTTCCTGCCTGCTGCTGATTTCCAGGAGGACCAGTTTTGGCAGCTCCTCGCCAACATCCTTCAAACAGCTGGAATTGTTTCCTGTGAAGCTCGTGCACAGCTGGGACGAGGTCAGTCACATTGTTGTTTTTGATCCAGGCCTTTATTGACCTCAGACGATTTTTTTACGATTATTATTGATATTGACTGATATTGCAATTAATTTTTATCAAATCTTGCATCTTCTGTGATCTGGAAATTGCAGTGGACTTTTTTTTACTTTTGGCACTTGGTAGCAAATAAAAAGAACAAATCAAAGTTTCTGTCTCTTTCTGCACTGAACTAGACTGAACCTAATGAGATTTCTTAAATGGATAAAATAGTTAAGTGGAGTTTTTTGAGTGACTGAATATGTTTTCTCTGTCTGTGTATAACTTCAGATCAGAAGAAGCTGGTAGCTGCTGGCCTCTGGCAGACTGGCTTCCATGCTGACTGGATGTTTGGGAGGGAGGGGGGAGAGGAAAAGGAGGGAGGGCGATGCTCCAGCAGAGAGCTCCTCCTGGCTCTGGGCTGGCTGCTCGCTGCAGGAACACTAGAGAAACTGGTGACACAGAGGGTGCAGCAACTGGACAAAACACTGTTCACACCTACACCTGTAAGTACCACAGGTATACGACCGTGATATACTGAAAAAAAATCTTTATTTTTATACTTTTATATTTCTAATCTCTCTCTTTGTGTGTTAGGTGAACACTCAGTTTTCAAACGAGCTCCAGGTAGACTCGGCCTCTCTGAGAAAGCTTCAGTGGCTCGTTGGCTCTCTGAGACACCAGAGCAGGACGCTGCTGTCCATGCAGGAGGAGCGAACTCGTCTCCTTCATGCTGTGAGGAAATCTCCCCTTAACATAAGTGCAGGAAGACAAACAGTAGCTGCAGTTCAAAGGATAGACACACTAATATGAACATACAGTTACATTTTCTGCATAAAATCATAAAATGTTTATATGATACTCAATTTAAGTACATTAAATAATTGGAATAAGCTATATTAAAGTGTAACCCATGTGTTTCTCAGGTTCTTTCCGCCAGCATCTCCCCCTCTGTGTCCTCTTCTGAACAAAGCTCAGCAGTGCTAAAGGAGGTAAGTGTGTGTGTGCTGTTATTTATGTAGATTACTTATGACTAATACTCTTTCTATAGCGTGTAGTCTGTATACATGGTTTTGTACAGATTGTCTCTTCTATGCCAGTATCTAGATGACTCATCCCGCACTCATTAAATGTTCAATTAAATGCTTTCTCAAATTGTATGTCCCTACCTCATGACTGGAAGAAACATGTGCTAGTTAATAGTTATGGACCTACATTGTACGTATGCTATTGGCTTCTGTAAATGCTAATGAATATCCATCCCTAGATAAAATATACAGAATCAAATAGCACCGGTCTTAGCCTTTTCATAGGAAGTTTAAACATGATTTTCTTTTTTACTTACGCTTTTGAAATTGCCAACAAATTCTCTATGTATCATGCTCCTAATTGTTTATTGCACAAAGGTTTGAATACTAAATGTTTTGCTGCAAAGATTTGGATATTGATTTAATATGAGAAGAAAAAGAAGGGTGTAGTAATGTTTGTGTAATGGGTGTAGTATGAAAGTGATGTTGGACTCAACTGGTACCTTTGTTTAACTTTATTATTAATTAAGATAGATACAGAGATAGACAGACAGACAGATACTTTATTGATCCTGCACGGTACGTCTGTCATATATAACAACACCCTTTATTTATTGAAAAAATTATAAGACTGTGATGAGCGGAGTTGCGAATGTGCAAATTTCTACCCAAATAACTTCATGTTCATCAAGAATCTGTCTATGATCCATATGTGCAATGGGTGCTTTAATCGAGGAGTAATTCTGCACCAAATTATCGGCAGACCGGGAGTCGATCCTGCAATCAGTGCAGCCTGTATACCTGGGGCACCTGCTCTACCAACTGAGCTAAACCAGCACCCCAATTCACAGTTTGTTGCCTTCCATCACCGAGTAGAGTTGTACAGTCTTCTGGCCGGGGGACAAAAGTGTTCCTGAGTCTATCAGTGGAGCATGACTGGGACAGCAGTCTGTCACTGAACATGAATTTAGTGAGCACTGTCCATGCACAAAGTCGCAGCTGCTCTTCAGTTGCACATCTGTATTTTTGTTTCTTAATTTTTAAAAAGCAGAGTGTCAAAGACACTTCGATTACATCTTAACACTGTATAAACACCACATGCTCTGGCATTCCTTTAATACTTCTGTATGTGTGTGTTGTAGGACTGTGTTTGTCTGCGGCTGCTCTGTGAGCTCCTAGAATCATATCTGAACTGGAAACAGGTGGAGAAAGTCTTCTGGACCTGGATGGTGAGTTTGACACAGCGACACACAGGAAGTTAACAGAGCAAAACTAAATGTGTAAAAATCAAATATGAAAGTTTTTATGAAACTGGTTTTGGATAAGTGCTGCCAGCCTACAGATTTGCAAATTCTTCTCAGTCTCGTCCAGGATGGCAGCAGCCAGGAAATATGACGCAAAGCGTGTGTGTGTGTGTGTGTTTGTGTGTGTTCGTGTTTGTGTGTGTGTGTAGGACAGTGTGGTGGACTGCCATCTAACAGAGCCAGTTGTTGTCAAGAAGCCTACACATGCACCCAAAGGGAGGCCAAAAGAGTGTCACCACGGAAACCAGGGCCTCAAGAAATTGGAGGACATGCTCCTGAGACTGCCCACTGGACAGGTGTTTAACATATGTGTACACACATACTACACACACACACACACACACACACACACACACACACACACACACACACATCAGTTGCACTTTGTACGACTTTGACCGTACTATTATTCTTTGTTCTAACGATATTTGCTGCATGTTATTGTCACAGAAAGAACAGAGGAGAGGCAGAGGGGATGCAGAGGATGGAGGAGAAGCAGGAGGAGAGAGATTGCAGGCTGGATCAGACACCTCCTTCCTCTCCCTGCCCTCCCTTCCCCAGGTGTACCGAGCCAGGCTCCAGACTGAGAGGCCGGTCAAGCACAGCAGCCGAGCAGCAGAGGGGCCCCGCAGCAGAGTCGAGGCTCCAGACGAGCTCCCAGCGTCTCAGGCTGCTCAGCTGCTTCTTCAGACGGAGGCTCTGCTGCTGGAGAGGAGGGACCGACAGAGGCTGGCCAACAGGATGCAGCTGCAGGAGCTGGTCAGCAGGCAGGACGAGCTGGTGCTGATACCACCATAGACTTTAAATCGAATATGAACTTGTGTTCTGATATTCAGAAAGATGATTTATAACAAATACATACAATAGGGATGTTCTTGTTTATTTTGCGTGGAAACCAAAGATTTTTCTTTTTACTTGCCGTGTTCTTTTTTGCAGCCAAAAATTATTTTAAACTTTATTTGTAATATTCTTTTAACAAATGAAAGAGACAAGGGACAGTGTATGAATCAGAAGTCACACAATAACCTAAACAAAAAATCTACTATATAAAATACTTAAATGAAACAACAAAATTGTATTCATACATCAGAAATAATGTAGATAATATTAAGAAGGTCTCTGTCCTAGTCAGAAAAGACAAAAAATACAAATGATATAATAAGCTTGAAATACATCTAGTAGCAGTTCTGGCAAATACTGCTGTGCCTTAAACACGGAACAGGAGTCAGGGCATGGTTATCCTAGCTTAGCATAAAGACTTGAAGCAGAGGGAAAGAGCTAGCCTGTCATCTGCCCAGTTTTCTTTAGCTAGCTTAAGCGCAGGTATGACTGATGAGCACTGGTCTTAGAATAGGAATCTAAAAGCTGTAAATTAAACAGTGCGTCCTCCCTGTGATTGAGACTTGGGAAGCCAAAGAAAATAGTTCATGGAGACTGACACTACACATTATCATTTTGTCATTTCTGTTGCTGCGCAGATTCAACCAACAAGATTCAAAATAATAAGTGAGCTTTGAGGGTTTTGGTAGGTGTATTTTTGAGCAGACGCTTCAGCTGTTTCATTGTGTTTTAACTCTTTATGCTAAGCCAGGCTTAATACATCCAGACTTTAGCTCAATACTTAAGGCACTGACATTATTGTGGTTGACCTCAGGAGGAAAAAGACCTCTCCTTCTCCAGTCTGCATCAGTGAAAGTGACATGGAGATCTTCAGGTTCTGCAGGTACCTGGATGTATAACTGGATGACAGACGGGAGTGGTCCACCAACACGGATGCTGTGTACAGGCTGTGCGCTTTACTTCCTGAGGAGGTCCTTTAACGTCTGCAGCAAAATGCTCCACATGTTTACCACTCTGTTATTGTGAGTACGATCTTCTTTGCTGTTGTGTGCCGGGGTGCAGGCATCACAGCAAAGAACGCAAACAGACTGAATAAACTGATTTAAGAAGGCTGAGTCTGTTGTGGGCCTGCAGCTTGTTAGTCCTCTCCATAACATGCTGGACAATCTGAAGAGACTCTTTCCTACCTACCTCAATCAGGCTCTACATGCCAAACATTCAGACACTGATCTGGAGTAACTATTGTGCACTATTCACTCTGCCTTTATACTGGAATAAATCTTGTACACCTGTTACGTTGTTTTATGTGTGATATGTGAATGTTTGCTGCTATAACAATCTAATGTCCCCTTTGGGATTAATTATGCTATCTATTTATTCATTCATCTATTACATTGGTATAAATCTCACTGTCTGAAGGAGAAACGGGCTTATCTTACAATTTTTGAGCTACTAATTTAATGTTGTGTAAGTTCTTAAACTTCAGATAGATCTAAACGTGTCTCTAAAATATGTTAATATACCTTAAAGCATTAGGTCAAACAGACAGGGATACAGTGGTCAAAAACATCATTTGCATCTTTATTTATTCATCCATCAAATTTGATAACAACAAAGTATTTTAAGAAGGACCAACAAACTCCATTCAGATTTGAATTATTCATTTAAACACCATTAACTTAAAAAAAGAGTGAAATGGGAGTGTGATTTAAATTTCAGAGGCAATACTAAAGCACTTCTGACACAGCAGGTGTCACTGTCTACACCATAAATATAAAACTTATATATATTGATGATCTACAGACTCAGAGTATCCATTTAAAAGACTTGTATAATCATCATGAAGAATTAACCACCAGCAGTTTCTGCATGTACGAGTTGAGCCACTTCTGTCTCTCCATGGAGGTGAGCAGTTTACTCTTCTCTCTGAAAGCAGCGTCGTCGGCCACCACCATGTTCCTCTTCACCAGGCCGCCGCCCTGAGATGACCAGTCAGCAGGCCACGCCCTCTCATCGCTGTCAGGCCACACAAAACACAAACAATTTTAATTATTTACATCCTTATTTAAACAGAGTCTGAGGTGACTAAATTCTGAAAACAAAATAGGCTTATTGGCTGTCTTTGCTAAAGTGCCAATTAAAAAAAACTGTATTCTGGTACACTTACAGAAAAAAATAGGTAATTAGATTACAGATACATTTATTAAAAATGGAGATTACTAGCAGGATTACAATTTTAAAATACATTTTCAGATGAAGACGATATAATACCAAAGATGCTCTATAACATCTGAACCTTTCTAAACCGTCCATCTGACAGTCTCTGATGCACCTGTGTGCACACGTTACGACACTTCACGACACACAAGTCTCCCAACACCGCTCCTCACAGTTGCCAGGAGCAACATCGCAGTACAGTGCAAGTTCTGCCTTCCGCCTGTGAAAATGCTGTCATCCAAGTACTCATCTAACAACATCTAATTTAAAGAAACATTTACAGGTAAGACCGAGCGCTAAAGTTAGCTGCACAGAATTCCAGTTAAAAATGTTAGCTAACCAGTCGTCTCCTTCGACTATTACTGAAAACATTTTTGCAGATCTAGTATTGAAGTAATCCAAAAGTAACTGAAAGTAATCAGTTAAGTTACTTTAAAATGGTGATACTTGGATTAGGTCACTGATTACGTTTTTTAACAGGTAATTAGTTTTTAACACCTCTCCTGCTGTTTCATCCTCAGCTTCATTAGTTACCTGGCCTCTGCTCTCTCTGGGCCAAACAGCCACGCCTCCCTCATCAGTCCTGCTTTGCTATTGGCTGCTGCTCCAACGCTGGGTGCTGACATCATTTGAATGCTCCAATCACGTAGAGAGATGGAGGGGAAGAGGACATCCCAATCATCTCGTTTAGGTTCCTCTGAATCATCCGGACTTCTTAAACCAGATTAGAGTGACGTGACAAAACATATTTTAATGTTTGATGTAGGAACATCAAAAAAGTACAACACATTTAGGAAGCTATCATTCCTTTTGAACCATTGTACTGTTAACAAATACTTTGATGCTGCCTCGATGAGATTTATTAATACGAACCTGAGGTGTAACCGTGTGTGAGGGAAGCCGGATGTCAGCAGGGTCATACCCAGAATGCAAAGCAACAGAAAGGACATGCGAGGGAAAGCCGGCAGCTCAGACATCCTGAAAACATGGAGGAAAGATGCTGACAATATTACAAGTACAAGTTAACTGAGTTGTGTTTTCATAATCTTTAGACTAATAATCGATAGAAGACGATTTTCAATATAATGGCTGAATATTAATATGTTGTTTTATGAAAAAGACATATATGTATAAATATATACAATAAGAACAGTTTTTCTTAGGTTTGTTCCTCTTCCACGATGTTCTTTATAAAGCTTGAAAAGTAGCTGTTTCCTTGGGGTGGATGTCTTTGGTTTATAAGACTCATCAAGTATTTATTTCAAAATAAGATTTTTTAAAAAAGGCCTAGATTGTTTAATTTTTAAGCTCTCAAACATCTTGAAAATAGAAAGATGTCAGAAGCAGATTCAAGTTTACAGCAAAGTGGGTTCAGAAAAACAATGAATTGGTCTTGGTGGGTGCATCACAATAAGTATAGAAATAAGTAAGTAAACAGCAGAACTAGAAGAGAAATGTAACTACAAAGAAATAACCTATAAAAATATGTACAATAAATCTATTATAAGCTGGAGCTGTACAGTTAGTGCAAGACACTGTCTGGGGAGTGTGCACAAGTTTACAGTATGATACACTGAGATTGTGCAATGTACAGAGATAATAATCCAGTGGATGTGCATCAATGTAAAGCACAAGAGTCAGTCATGTGTCTGTCAACTTGGAAGCTGAACCTTAAACGAGGCAGAATTGATTGATGCACTCTGCATACTGCTGCAAGGAACCATTTTAGACTGTTTGTATGTTCCACACAGTAAAGAGGGGCTTTTTAAACTAAATGGGATTTTTATAAATATTTTAATATAATATAGATGTATAAGATCACACAATCAGAAAATGTAATGCTAAAGAAACACAAAACATTGCACTCCAATTCAGTCAATAACAGCACAAAGACTCTTCTGTTTTGAGGTTAAGGCTCAGCTGTAACAATCAATGAGACACTTTACTTACAGTACATTCAGATTGATTGTTTTTCCTACTGCACTTCACTTCACAACTTATTACTGCTTTTTTTTTTTTACTGAAACAGTTTTTTCACATTTTTTTTTAACTTTTCCTCATTTTTTTAGCAGTTAATTTTAAACAAATAGATTTTTTCTAAATAACTGATTGTTTTTAAATTTGTAATGCTTTTTTTGTCACTTCTTAATCCACTTAAAAAAAACTTAAATTGTCTTCATGCAATATGTTAAAAATGGGATTTTTGTCAACGTTTTTAGACTGATTTCTTACCTTATCAGGTGGTTGTGTTGGTCTCCTTCTGTTTGTTGAATGTTTCTAGAAGTCTGCAGCCAGAGGTTAAAGGTCAGGTGTCATAAGCAAAGAAAAGTTCCAGAGCAACATTAACCACAGTGTCAGAGATGATTCTTATTAGACTTAATTCTCTTTAAAGATATTTGTAAGAAAACTTCCTCTCTTGTGTTTTTGCATTTGGATCGCTGGTTGCTTCTGTTAGCGTGCGCCTGCAGGTCTACGCTGGTTAAAAAGTCAGTTTCCTGTTGTACTTACTTATATACCCTGGACTGGAGTGTTTTAACCCCCCATCCCCCCCGAACCCACCCACACATATACAAAAGCATACACAGATCAAACCAACTTTGACTTCAGTGTGCGAGAGGAAAGCCCTCGAGGAAGTGCTGTTAGCTTGTTAGTGTCCCGTTTCAAAGACTCTTAGCCGTGATGCGGTGCTGGAGAGCCCACCGTCTTATTAATGAAAATCATTACTGTGCTCGTGTGTGTATGTGTGAGTGTGTTCATTCATTCATACCGTGTGGCAGATCAAGACAAGAATAGATGTTTCTCTCCAAGACTGAGGCATCATCGTCTCAATGTGTCAGGAAAAAAAAAGATATATTTATAGTCACCTGGAAAAATAATCTGATGTGATATCCAGACTTCAGGACGTAGGAAACAAGTGCACAACAGTTGTATATTATCACACCTCTGACTTGATGTTGAACACTATTTATACAGTTGTCTATTTGTAGCATTCAGTGAGAGTTTGTACCCTCCGATGAGTCCAGTGTTCAATCTATCTTTAGCTCTGTTTTGGTCACCACCAGCTCCCAAAGGAAAGGACTTAAGAGCACAAATCATGCAAGTCTAGAAAAGTCCATACATCTAGAATAACGTTGTCACAGGCCAGTTTACTGATCCAAACAGTAGACTGTAAAACATAGTAGTGGTATGGCTAGCACAATAGTCCTGCTACTTAGTTCTAAAATATCAATAAAACAATACAAATATTTTACTCACGAAAAAGCTGGAGCACAGACTTCTTGGACAGTCTGTTGGTACAACAAACAAGATGGATTATTTGTCTGATATTTGCATAAATAAATCTCCAGAATGCTCCAACAACACTAACATGGCCAAAAGGTTAAGTTTACTGACTGACAGTGTCGGGTAATGTTACTTTTAAAAGTAACTTGTTACGTTACTGCGCTACCTACTGAGAAAAGTAACGCGTTTACTTACGGTTACTTTTGTGTTACCAAAATTAAACCCCCTTTGTGACTTGTTACACATGTGGGTTATAATCTCAGGGCGGCGTGTAGCCTACTGTACGTCTACCTTTGAATGTATTGACGCTACCATCGATGACAGAGGCAGTATAACCTTTCCAGCTCTTAATGATGCTAACAATCTGACAGTGAACTGGGCAGAGGCATACAGTATTAGCCACAGCTGTTTCCATGACAACAATACAACACAGGCTCTTAGTCCCGCCATTGTTGTGGAGCTGTGTTTAGCTGCAGATGCTTCTTCACATTTGAAGTCGAGCTCTTCAAAGCTGACGAGCACTTCTTCTCCAGACACAGCTTACATTTCACCGTCATGTTGTTCTCGTCCCTTTCACCCAAACATTCAGAATAATGTGAATATTTCCACAAAGTAAATGCTGTCCTCTCTGACAGCTTGCTAGCTGAGTTAGCTAGCTACACATGCGCACTGACACAGCAGTGTTTACCTTCTGCTGGTACGCAGCGACCTGCCAAGAAGGAGGAGAGAAACAGAAACAGAGATTCAGGGATTTTCGTTTTTTATGGCGACAAAAGGAAAAGAGAAATACGGCGATTTATTTTACAGTAACAGATTACTTTTTATGAAAAAGTAACTAAATAATGGATTACTTGAATTGCAAAAATAACACGTCACGTTACTCGTTACAACAAAAAAGCAATCTGAGTACTCTAATGGATTACTTTGTACAGCGTTACCGCCAACACTGGTGACTGAATTAGCTGAGGTGACACCTAGCAGACAGCTAGCAGCTTCCACCTGTCACTGAATGTGACCACGCCCTAAATTACGCATCACTTTATGCCATTAAAGAATGTAAATAGGTGAGTTATATAAAAATTCTCCCCGTACAGTTGTCATGAGGAGAGAAATGAGCTATAGACACTAAAAACATTTTTGGGACCAGATTGTAAACATGTTTATTTTTGCTGTAAAGTTGGACATTTTAACATGGGGCTCTATGGGGATTGACTCACTTTGGAGCCAGCCTCAAGTGGACACTCAAGGTACTGCATATTATGGCACTTCTGTGATAGCCTAATTTCTCAGCCCTGGAAGTTGGTGCTCGATCCCACCTTTTTCACGTCGTTAACAACATGTTCAAAGTGTTTGATCTGTGCGAACATGAAGGTATTGGCAAATGTTGCCTGCCATTGGTGGGGGTGCTTACTTAGGAAAGTTTCCTGTTGGTCATTTTAAAGGGTGGGAACACATGACCTATGTGGTTGTATGGGTTGGAGGACTTTTTGAAGAGATTTTCAGTCCGAGCGAGGCTGTGAATCACTTCTTCAGGACTTGTCCATACCTCAATGCGCCTACCAAGATTTTGATTGGCTCAGTTGTTTTTGTCTAGAAGACACAATAATAAAAATAGAAACAATGAACAATTCCATCATCTTAATGGGGCCATTTTTACCAAGACAACATGGGCGAAACATCTGTGGACTGAAGGTGTTTTCAGGTTGAAGTAGGGCAGACCTGCATAGTAAACATACCTGGAGGAAATGTGTTTTTTTAGTCTTGTAAAACACCTTGTTAGTATGTTCGTATCATGAAAACCCCTGTGTCTAAACATCAGCTTTACAGAGAGATATGTCCATTCACACTTTTATATTTTTATACCTTGCATGGGGGACATGAAATAGTTTCTATGTGTGGATTCCTACAAACATGGAAGCAATATGTTAAATCTGGACATTCGGCTGAGTTTTTTATAATACAGGAAGCTTGTTACTGTTTAAGGGCCTCATTATGGGCATTGTTGCAAATAATGACCTGCGGACAGGAAGCAGGTAGCCTTAACAAGGCCCTGCAACACACTGAATTTAGAGAGGATAACAAGCTTCAGACACAAAGATTGAGTCACCTCACACTACCTTTGTTCTCATCAGGGATACAGTCAACTCCCATCTGGGCTGTCGTCACCGGATTGTTTCTGTGTTCATGAGGTCAATTGGAAAAAAAAGTTAAACCAGTGATTAAATTCTGGAGAAATTTTAGCAAATGATGGTTCCTTTAAACAACTATTATGTCAAAGCTTGATATTTGCATGGGCCACATATACTGTCGATAGCTGCTCAATAAAGGATGACCACATTCTCAAACCCCCAAACCTTGACCTTTGAGTGTACCCCATGTTCAAGAGTGCACATGTATGACTAATGCACACACCAGAGGCGTTTGCACTGGGATGGGGAGGCAATTATTTCAGTGTTTGTTACACCTACCAAGGTTAAACTTCAAAACAAGGCAGGCCATGATTGAAGACGAAGGTGTGAGCCTCCTGGAGCCTTTTTATAAAGGTTGACTTCCTTTATGGAAAGCCGGCTGACAGTTAGCATGCTGACAGGCTGTGTCAGAAAGAGCTGCAACAACTCTCAGGCTACCAACAGCCTTGACAATGAAACAGTTTTTGAATGAAAGACGGACAAAACTGTATTGATTTCATACCTATGGTTCATTTTCTTAATGTTTTTCTTATTGGGTGAAGCAATAACAAGTGGGGTAGAGCTTGATTGCGTCTATATAAACAATGAAAACAAGAATATTGTAATAATAATAAGCTTGGACCAACTGAACTCATGCCAACAAAGTCTACCCTAAACCTGGGCGTCATCACTGACGACCAGCTCACCTTTATGGTTCATGTGGCCTCGGTTGTGTTGATTTGCTCTGTACAACATCAGGAAGATCAGACCCTACCTGTCAGAGCATGCAACACACCTGCTGGTACAGGCTCTCGTATTGTCACGCATTGATTACTGCAGCTCCCTCCTGGCAGGCCTTCCTGCATGCAAATTCAAACCTCTGCAGACGATCCAGAACGCAGCAGCGCTACTGGTCTTCAATCAACCCAAAACAGCACACGTCACTCCACTGCTCATATCCCTCCACTGGCTCCCAGTCGCTGCTCGCATCAAATTCAAACCCTGTTGCTCGCTTACAAAACAGCAACAAAAACGGCTCCTGCCTACCTGAACGCCCTCATCCAGGTCTACACTCCGTCCCGCCCACTACCCTCTGCCAATGAAAGGTGCCTGGTACTCCCATCACAACAGGGCCCTAAGTCTCTAACTAGACTCTTCTCCTCAGTCGTCCCCAGGTGGTGGAAACAAGCTACCAAGCTACCAATTTATTTCTTAACTTTGGATTGTGGGCGGTTGTGGCTCAGTGGGTCGTCTCTCAATCGGAAGGTTGGGGGTTCGATCCCTGACTGCTACAGTCATGTGTCGAAGTGTCCTTTGCACTAAACCCCAAATTGCTCCCATACCCTGGTGGGTATGAATGCGCAGATCCTGATTGGAAATTGGCACTGCCAACAGTGCGTGAATAGGATTTTGACATGTTGTGTAAAAGCACTTTGAGTGGTTGGAAGACTAGAAAAGTGCTATATAAGTACAGTCTATTTACCATAGTGCCAGGCCAGCTGATTCTATGCTAAGCTAGGCTTACCACACCCGGACTTCAGCTCTATACATAAAGGAACAGTATTTTGGTTTCAGCTCAATTTGTTTTTACCCTGTAGTAAAAGTCTACATGGTAATGTACAGTATATATGGTAAGAAACGTGGACTTGAACAAGAGACAGGATTAGCAATCGTAAAAAGCCAGTTTATTTACAATACAATCAGAATGAGTAAAAAAAGAAGAACCGTGTAGAGATCTTGGAATAAAAACAAAACTCTTGGTCCATAAAGCTGCTTCTATACTTGTGCTTTGAATAAAAAATGCCACAATGGACTTTTAAGTAATACTGATATAAAAGCTGGGGACGTTTATATATAAATTAAAGATTCACTCTGTTAATAACATGCTAAGCTAGTATAGTCAATGTTTCCTTCTGTTTGCAGCAGAAGCCTTAAGAGGGAGTAGCATCAAGTATCATAGAGTATAAACAGTATAAACATGGTCATATATATGTGCATGTTACAAAAGCATATCATTTTACATTCTATAAATCCTCCTGCAGTCTCTGAGGTTCCAGACCCCACATGGCATTACAAAATCAGTCTCTTCATTGTCTCTCTTTGGTGACGCTTGTAGCACGCTGCAGCAGCCCAGTCAGAAACTTAAAGGGCAAATTTTGTATTATTAAACTTGGGCCCTATTTATTTATTTATTTATTGTTAACATAATGACAGGTAGGTACAATAGTATTGGTATTTCTCCAGCACATTGTTTCAGCAGCCGAAAAAAGGGCTGCAGGAAACTAAAAAAGTACATCCACTAAAAGTTCTTGTTCTGTCACTGACAGGCTCAGATTGTTATTTGAAGTGTCTGACATCATTACAGAAAGAAGCCCTACTGAGTTAGACCTATTTGCTGAGGAGTAAGTTGCTTTGTTTAGACCTGAAATAGCCATTACATCGCTCTCTTCAAAGCCACCAGACGCCATTGACAAAAACAGTAATTTAACCGTGAAGAACGCGAGAGTTGTTGGTGGACCGCTACCTTGTTTGTTAGCTCTATTGTGTGACTTTGGTGTTTTCAATCGCGACTTCAGATACAACACCATATTTCTGAAACATAAAACACACACAAAATATCAAATGATCAAGGCAGCAGGAGACCAGCAACTTCCATGTTCTTAAAGTAAAATTGATGCTTTTCTCAATGGACTTTGGTGGGTTTGAAGAAAGTGATGAAACGGCTGTTTCTGGTTGCGTAAAAAGGATCTTACTCTTTAACAAAAAGGTCTATCTCAGTGGGGATCCTTTCTGTAATGTTGCCAGACACTTTGAATAACAATCAGTGGCAAAAACAAGGACTTTTAGTGGTTATACTTTGTTCAAACACAGTTGCCCCAAAGGAATACATTGCAGCCATTTTTTGACGAAGAAATCTACTGGAGCATTTCCAAAACTTCTTGTACATATTAGTTATTCAGACTAAAATATGTCAAAAATAACACCCTATTTAAATGTACCAGAAGTACCCTTTAAGCTCATTTGAAACTAATTCAAAAGAAGGGAGATGTTCAACATATTTTAAATCAGTTAGATTTTCATTTACGACTCAGATACATAAATCTTTCAAGTGAGACCAAAGATTAAAACTTCAAACATTAATTTTAATCTCTCTTCTTTTGAATCACTGATGAAGTTACCAAAGCAACACTGCAGCTGCCACAGTGATGCTGGACCAGTTACAAGCTAATCAGACTGTCCTCCTCCGCCTCAGGCTCCACAGTATCGACAGCTGCTACGTCAGCTGGGGAAAAGATCTGTGCGGGTGGGGCTGGGGGCGGGTCAGTGGGGCAGCTGCGTGCGGGCGGTTTGTTGGGCTGGTTGATGGGGTGATAGACGAAGCAGTAGGCTCCGGGTTGACAGCTGTTCTTTACAGCGACGGCCAGCTCTGTGGGGGCCAGGGGCCGCTGATCACCATCCATGTACAGGCTGAGTGTGAAGGAGTCTGAGGGGAGGAGCGAGGAGGCGTGACATTAAGCAAAGAATAACAATGACAGAAGAGCTACAGTGAAAGTATAGGAAGAACAATTAATTTGACTCAAGAAAAGTCAAACAAAACTAAAATACTTTTTGGTCTTGCCTTTATTTGACAGGACAGTGGATAGACTCGGAAATGTGTGACGAGAGTGGGGATGGCACGCGGCAAAGGGCCGAGGGTCTAAGTCTTACCCGGGGCTGCTGCGCTGACGACAGAGCCTCTATCACTACCTTTTTCTGAACTTATTTTATTATTCTTCTGTATGTATAATCAGAATAACACAGCTGAAGTCTTTAAAGTAAAAGAAATCAGAGCAGAAACATTTGCCCAGTTCCCTAATTGATCATTTTCATCATGGATTATTCTGCTAAATAAAACAAACAGACAGTGACAGTAAGTTTCACCTTGTTCAAAGCGTGCGGCACACTGCTCAGTGAGCTCCTGGATGGTCGTGGTCGGGAGGACGCCCATAGTCTTTGAGTTTGATCCGGCCTCAGGACAACACACGGTCAGGAAGTCCTGTACGACAAACATGAACACACATAAAATAAGCAACACAAAGATAACTGTATGGACACATTACTGCTTGTTGTGTCAGTTTGAGGCAAAAGAAGTAATTGAATGTGTGTAAACATATAAATATCAGTTTTTCTCCTAGAAGAAAAAAGAAAGGTCTTTTAATTATCATATAGTACCTATATATATGTAGTGCCTCATGAAAAAACTGAGGGTGAAATTAAAGTTCTTCTATACAAACAAACGCTGTTTTTCTTTTGGTGCGAGAAATAAACATGTTCAGGGCGCTGGTTTAGCTCAGCTGGTAGAGCAGCAGTACAGAGGCCACAGTCCTTGACTCACTGATCCCAGGTACGACTCCCGGTCTGCCGATCATGTGGTGCATGTCAACTCTCTACTCCCCACATGTCCTGTCTCTCTTAAGCTGTCCTATCCATTAAAGGCGAAAGCCATAGCGAAGTTATTGCCTACGGTGATATTCTTTATATGCATGCTCCCTGATCTTCACTGAAAATGTCAGACTCAGTGTATCATGCAGCACTTCAGTTATACAACCACAGGATGGAACATTGGTACGTCTTTCTTTACAAGGCGATACTACATGAAATGCCCTCTTATTTATGTTCTCTGCTGACTCCTAAAACCCTCAGTGGCTGCAGCCTTCAGTCCATTGGACTCAATCTGTTTGTCAATCCTCAAACTCGATCTGTCTTTGGTATAAGTGATTTTAATGTCTTTGCTTCCTCATATTGATCTGAGCTACAGAGTCATCTTAAACCGGAGCGATTTATTAGCATGGAAGACGACAGGATTAAGGATCATTTGACCTGTGAATGCACCTGTCTTATTGCTCCACTCTGCTTATTTATTGTTCCATGTAATTTCTGCTTGTTTTAGTCTGTTGTGAAAACTTTTATATACTGCTGTCTTGGCCTGGACTCCCTTGTGTTCACAGCGGGATTATTCCAGGTAAGATAAAGGTAAGATAAAAACAAATATAAAATAAAATATCAAAATGTGTCCTTTTTTACAGACTGGACATTAAACGCATCCTTATCTGAATACATAATACACTGAAAAAACAAACAAGAGCATGCACAAAAGAAAAAAGGGAAGTTTAAGAAGGGGCTAAATACTTTATGTTGCGATGTTTTTTTTTGGTTGTTTCATGTTTTACATCAATCAGTACAGTTCAGTGAGGACTTCTTGTCTCCCACAATCCCTCTAGGCCATGATAAAGGTTCATTAGAGTGTCAGCACCTCTGTCCATACCTGCTACGTCCATAAACTTAAACAACCAACTGCTCAAGCTGAAACATGCAGGAGTTCTTATCCTCCAATTCATGACACTTAAAGTGATAAATCTCCTTTTCTTTAAGGGTGCCAATCTATCATGTGTCTTGGTATTCAGAGCATCGGACATTTAGGGACATTAACCTGGAAGATCTCTGTGAGGGCATCTGTAACCTCTGCAATGCCAGCATTTAGAGAGACTTCTTTAATTACGTTTCATTGAGGTATTATAATCAGCCCTCCAGAACACATAGCAGGATAATGTTGATAATGTCTTGTGTGTGTGTACCCGCACAGATCCCTGGGCCATGCGCTCCTGGTTGAGCGTGCGTCGTCTCTCCCAGCGGTGGATGGAGTCCTGAACCTCTCTGCTGAGCTGCCGCGTCGCTGACCTCTGCTGGTCAAACGTCTTAATGTGCTCCAGAGCCCCGTACGTGGTGGTCAGGTAATATGAACCTGCACAAACACACACACATGAGGGCATAATTAATGATTGTATGTACTGTGTTCAAAGTAAGTTAGTGTGTGTGCGTGTGTGTACCTTCTCCCAGTGATAAAGACGGGTCCATCAGCTCCATCATGTACTCGACATCCAGCTGCAGGGCGGACAGATTGGATCTGGCCAGGACGTACATCATTACTGGCAGGAAGTCATCAGCACCATGGGCCCGCCCTAAACACACACACACACACACACACACACACACACACATATATGTAAATATTTTGACATTGTGAACTCCAGAGAGGAAGTAAATTAAGATTTGAGGAGAAGTTTAATCGTGTTTGCTTAAATTTGTACTTAATGTGCAGACATGTGTCCACACACATGCACATGAAGAATGTGCAGTGAAAGGAAAAGTCAAACACAACAATACAAAAGGACTACAATATTTATGGTTATACTCATTTAAAAGCTTATTTTGTTCGATTAATTTTGTGCTAATGAGTTGTGTTTTAAAATGTCCAGATGAGAAATGTTCAGGATAAAATGACACATACAATCACTCACAGAATTTGATTGTTTGGGTTTAAAAGAGTTTGAAACAGAATCTAAATTTTAGGCAAAGAATATTGAGTCATTTCCTTTAGAGACATCGGGTGCGTAACAACTTTAACAGTTTAACAGACGTCTGTTTTATAAACTTGGTCTGTGAGGTCACTATGTTTTGGGCCACAATTTTTTCACTGCAACTGTGTCATATCGAGTCGCCGAAATAGCACAGCTAGACGTGCTACAGACTGCAAAGGATGCATGAGCAAATAAATGACAAATAAAGTTCAAGATGAAATGTTATCATGAAGCAGTCCCAGTATGCAAAGTTCGTACTTTGTAAGCAACTCTTCTGCTGTTGTAAAGTGGAGAAATCTTTTAGAACACCTGACCTTACTGAAAATGAGTGCTGTGGGACAACCACCGCCCCAGGAATAATAGGAAATCGTAGCCAGATGGATAATAACTAATGGAGCGACACCTGCGAGCTAGTTCAGGCAGGCAACTCGAGCTTCACACTTGACATGCATCATTCTCCACAATCACCTGACAAACACGCCTCCCAGTGTGGCGTCTATTTAAGCTGCAACATATCTGGTCTCTCCCTCTGCTCTGTCATTGCCACCGCTGCCCTGCACCAGTACTGCGCTCATACTTTCAGCCCCACCACCACCCCAGCATCCACCTGCAGGCTCCGGCTCTGGGGGGTTTAAGATATGATCTCATCACTCCTCAAATTTCTGCATGTAAAATAAATCTGCGAGGGGAGATGAACTCGGAGCCGAGACGCCAAACACAAGCTTTGTTCTGCTGCTGCGATAAACATTTCAAAGTATCACAAGAGTTGTCTGACTGAAATGACTTTATTTCCTGTAGCTAACAGGTGTAGTGGAAAAAAATCTGGGCCCATGAACTAAATGTGCTGGGTCTGACTTTCTGTCAAGCAAACAGTTGTTAGATTGTTCAACTGACAAAGTCTCAGTGTCATAAATATGTTGCACAACGCATAGTAATGCCTCTCTGGCCCCATCCCAGGTTGTTTTAGCATATAGGATAGCTTATGTTGAAATATGATATCTTTAAAGATGTTTTCGCCCAGCAGTATTTATTGCCATGAAGCGCCATCGTGAAACGAGGTACCCAGTTGTCTTACGCTGCTCCAGGCTTCATCTGAAAAATGAGTTCCCGAATCGGAAAGTTCACTTGAATGTTCCCTCGAGCTGGAACAAAAACTCTTACATTTTGGTATATAACTTGCTGAGTTGACAAACTTGAAATCAAATTGCCCCGAAACATGGCAGACAAAAATCAATATGGGTTTGTTGTTCAAAAACTTTTATAAATTAATGTTTTGCATATCAAATTTTGCTCACATGAAACTTTTCTAGATTTTGTAGCGTCCATTTTGTTTCCAAATTATGACTTAAATCTTTTAAACACGCTGAAGTAGGAAGAATAACTCTAAACTTCAGAACTGGGACCATCCGAGGAGCTCACGAATGCTCATTGTCAAGTTATTCTAGTGTTTTTTATGAGGCTTAAAATGCAGACACCTTGGACAGCACCTTGATGTTTGCCCCTAATGGACAGCCATCTTGAAACAGGTTTGTTTTTGCCTGCGTTCCTATAATGATAAAAAAAAAAGGATATAAGAAAGGAATCAAAGGTCAGAGGTCAAAGGACAGTTGGAGGCTCTGACCTGGACTGCTGACAGACATGGAGTCGTAGATGATCTTGCAGGCCTTCAGCAGCAGCTCGATCTTCTTCTGGGGAGAATATTCCAGGTGGACGTTGTTCAGCTTGATGCTGATCTTCTCCATCGCAGAGGCCTCGGGGACGGCTGTGGTTATTCCTAAAGCTGTGGTGGTGCTGCCTAACACAACAGACTAACATACAGAAAATTACAGGTTAACTACTCATCTGTTATCCTTTACTCTTAAAGTGCTCATCATGTTCACACCAACCTGGTTCTGAGCCAGTTGTTTCAGGCTGCTGTCGTTGTCGTGCAGTTTCTCCAGACTCTGGTAAATCGGCTCCCTCAGCGGCTTCAGGACGCTCTTACACAGAGCGGCTTCTACTATGCTCTCTGCAGGAACATAGATACAAAGTATTCAGTAATACCAAATGGATATCAATGGACCAAGACCCCACTAACTAAGCCTTTTAATCAACACCTCTGAAACAACAAAACCTTAACAGTAATTCACCATATTCACACGCCGGCCTCTGATGTCACGCTCAGGGTGGGAAGATCACATGCTGTTATAACTGCTTAGTTCCAGGTTGTAAGCTGTTTAAATGAAGTATGAACTGTTATCCTTTAACTGTTTCTCTATGACTGAGCTACTTAAAAGACATTAGATTAAAAAAATCTGGAGGGTAGTTGTCCCATATTTCAACATAAAACAACATCTTTTATAACCCTATTAGATATAGTAAGAGAGCTAATGCTAGCATTCAACCAATTGCTAGCAAGCATTGCGTTAGCTAGGAAATAAACTCCTAGCTCACATTACGTTAGCGTAATAATCTTCTGACTTTCCTGTAGCGTGTAACACTACCAAACATTAATATTAGCTTTTAGCCACTTCCTAGCGAACTCTAATACTATCTAGTAATTGCTGGCTGAATGCTAACGTTAGCTGTTGTCTGACCGTAGCTAAAATAAGTTGTTTTACGGCCAATGTCCCTCCAAATTTTGATGTTCATCGTTTTTTCAATTGCTGATCAATTGAGAAGTGGTTATGAACATTTATAATGTACAACCTTGAACACAGCAGCTTCCCAAACTGAGTGTGAAGTCAGAGAAAAATGGCTGCTGTGTGAACATGGTCAATAAAGTTGTGGTATATTCACAAGTCACAGAAAAAATATGTTCTAGAGCCCAAGATATCCTGAGTTTCAGTCACTAAGAAGTGGATATAGCAACGATGACATCATCCCCTGGTTTGTGGTGTAGATTAGATTAGACAAACATTTATTGATCCCACAGCTGGGAAATGTTCAGTGTTACACAGCAGCAAACAGGAAAGAGAAGACCCAGCTAGTAACGTTCCCATAACATCGGCTAACATCACCTGCAAGTTCTAATTACGTTTGAAAGAAAACGTTTTAATCTAATATTCAAAGAACATTTTAAGGATGTTTATCATTTAAAATAAAGTTCTTGTAATGTTTAAACTTAAACTAAGACAAAACGTTTTAACTGCAACATTCTGAAGATGTTTTCAGGATGTTATTGAGGCCTGGGATGTCAGAACGCCTTTTTATAAAACATTTGCTCATTGTGACATAAAAACAAAAGTAGAACATGCTCACTGCAACATTCTGAGGATCTTGTCAGGACGTTAGTACGGCCTGAACTATCAGAACGTGGTTTATAAAACGTTCCTGAAATGTAATTTGTTAACAAAAGAACATTCTCACTGCAACTTTCTGAAGATGTTTTCAGAGAACGTTCTCCTGCTATTAAAAGGAACATTCTGGGAACCAAATAAAAGATTCCCGCTCAAAACATTACCAGAACATCGCACGTAACATTCTCAGAACAAAACATTTCCAGCTGTGGAAGCACACAGTGCACAATAAGAATTAAACACGTCTACTGTTGCACTGTGGCATTTTGCAGAAGCAGAGTAGAGACAGGCTGTAGCTGGAGAGGAGCTAAGGGTCACTAAACACCAAATCATCAGCTACCGCTAGCACTAGTTTTGTTCGCATGGTGCATCCATAATTTAAGGTAACTGTTAAATAAAATGAGACGATAATTTTGGCAAACAAAAAACACATAAAAAACAACATGTACCAAAAACATAAACAGTGACTCCTCACAGTTTCTTAAGTACAACTGAACAACCAGTTTTACAGATTACAGTGGTCGCAAATTGTCAATCAAGTAGCCACGCCCTAAAGCATACCCTGCTTTGTTGACTCTTTTCCTCTAAATGGGACCATAACTTACTAAATGAACATCATGCTGTGTTGAAGAAGACTTGAAACTAGAGATTGAGGCCACAAACTCATCAGAAAAATGTCTAATGAGGTAAGAGATCACTGAAGGGAGACTAGACATGTCTTCCAGAGCAAATGAAACACTAGCTATAAGATTCATACGGTGCTCAAGCTACACAAATAGTAAAATGTCTTCAACAGATCGTCTCTGCCTGTTTAATGACCACATGTTTCAATATCTATGACTCCTGATTGTATCACGGTTATTTTCTTCCTGGCTACTGGAGACGCACAAATGTTTTCACAGACTGTGAAGTACAAAAAGTAAAATATGCAAAGGAAAAGAAAAACTTGAATAAAATACAACATATATTTAAAGTTACCCAGTTTGTCCTGTGCGTACTGATGCTGTGGCTCCAGCATGGCCTGCAGCTCTGTGCTCTGCAGCAGGTAACTCTTCAGCTGGGTCACCATCTGTCTGATCTCCTGCAGCAGCTCGGTGGAGGTGGCGTGGTTCTGCATGGTCTCCAGGGTGAACGCACGGTGCTCTTTCACCTGAACGCAAAATATATAAACTAAACCTGATTCCTCTTTGATTTTGGAACTTTAATCTAAATATATATAAGTCGGTTGTTGCACCAAATTTCCAAGACTTTACTCACCAGGTTTCCGAAGTAGCTCAGAGGGTCCCGGGCGAGCTCCACGATGCGTTGAGTGAGGCGGCGGTCGTGGCTGATGAGGCCGGTGAGGACGGTGGAGAGGCGATAGCGTGCTCGGTCCAACATCACGGTGGTGGGAGTTCTTCTAACGGCCACTTTGGGGCTGCGGCTGTCTGCAGGGCGACTAAAAAGAAACACAAGACTCTTTTTCTTTATCTTTTCTTCATCTCTAATAGAGCCAACATCGATTTGTAACCCTCACAGACACAGCGTTTGATTCACTGATGCTTCAAGAAACACTTAAATGTAGAAACTCTGTAAAGCATGACTCATGACTTTGAATCCTTTGATCAATATCATGCAACCAATTGATTATGATGTTCAGTCTTCACTCCTCTGAGACCGTCTGTGCAGGAGAGTGGTGTCATAGAGAGATCTGTGTGTGGAGCTCAAACGATTTGATGGTTTGAACTCTGTACAAAGTTTCTCGTGTACTTAGTGTTTGTAGTTTCTTTGCAGGCTGTTATATCTTTTAAACTATGGGGCAAAAACGTGATACTGGGATACATTACTAATATATTTTTACCTCCTTTGTGCCTCTTTAGATTTGATTTAATATGAAAGAAAGATTTACTACATGGACATTTTTATGCTCTGTTATTTCAATTCTTTCCAGCTCAGGGTAGTTTTACATCTTTATAAACTGCAAGTGGCCTACATGTTTGCTGTACATTTGATAACCTCCGCAAACAAATATCTGCATTTGGATTTAGAGTCTCAAGTGCAACTTTATTAGTGCATTTGAAGTTGATAGTCAGCTGTAAACAATGATCAGCAGACAAAACAGGAAGTCTTCGCTCGATATCAAATATCAGTTATCCGGCAATCAACATGGCTGCACAAAAAAACACAAAATATTGGCCTTGGACGTCCTGGATGTTTTTTAAAGACATGGATAAATCGCTGCTGCTCAGCTTCACGTCGAATTTTGACTGCTAACAGATTTACAGGGAAAAATTGGAACGTAGATTGACTGGTAAATTGAGAGCTTTGCCAATTGGGTCAGCTCCTTCTTCACCATGACGGTCCGGTACAACGCCCGCATCACTGCTGACGCTGCACCAACCTGTCTGTCAATCTCACGATCCATTTTTAACTCACTCATGAACAAGACCCCGAGATACTTGAACTCCTTCGCTTGGGGCAGTACCTCTCTTCCCACCCGAGAGGAGAAATCCAGCGTTTGCCGAAAAATTCCCCGGCAACCAAAAAAGTATTTTCTCCATAGACCACCATCATTAAAGGGAGTTATATGCAAGTGCTAACAGGACATCTCAAACTGCAAATTATTAACTCTATAAACTCTTTATCCGTGGACAGTTTTATATTCTAACACTTTCCTCTAAAGATTTGTGTTGACATGCTAACTTGAGCTTCAAATGTTAGCATGTCTAGCTAGCTTGCTCATCATCCACAGTAGTAAGAGAGAAGAGTAAGATGCTTTTTGTACATTAGTTTATGTAGTTACAGGATATGCCAATGCACAAATATGTGTAATATTTCTTTTTTTATTTACTGCATGGTATTTCTAAAAGTGTGGAAGCCGGTCTCTGTTGCTTTCAGAGCGTTGGCTAAGACTACTAGCTATAAAGCTACGCATTTTCTTTATTTCTGAGGGCTTTTATCTACATGCATCGTACAGTTTTTAACATTTGTCCTTTAGCATGATATCATTTAGCTATCAGGCAAATATTTAGAACCTATTACCAACATTTTTTTTGAATGAGCATGCTTAAAATATAAAAAAATAGCTTGAGAAAGTATTTTTCAATCAACTCTTGAAGCTAATGTTACGCTAGTTAAGTACAGCAAGGAAAGTCTACCAGTGACAGTTGTAGTACAGCATTAAATGCCTTTTTTTGCATGACATTTGACTCCAAAGTTTGTTGTATTATCTATATTTCTGCCTTGTAAAGAGCATTTTGCTTCTCTTATCTTGATTCTACAGTTAATCAAAAACATTAGGCAGTGATTAACTGTACATTTGGAGCTCATGAGTGACTCACATCTTATTTATGAGCTGTTTTTCTTTGTAACTGTGACATCCCCTGTTGTTGTGAGATTTGGTGAACCACATAAGGCTATTCTGGAACGCTTCTTCCTCTGAATGTACTGTTTATGCATCCACTCAGTCACATGATTTACACTAACATGACTCATTATAGACTCATCATCAACTTTATGGTTAGCTATGTAAGTGTATGCAGTAGACAATAAGGCGATGACACCTCAGTATCAGGCCTACGTGATTATTTATTAAGGAATTGATTCAACAGTCTGCTCTGCATTAGCTAGCTGCAAGTATTAACATGCTAACCTGCTAGCTACCCACAGTAGTAAGAGAGTGTTAACTTACTTATCACGGCCAAGAAGTATTTAATATTACATAATTATGTGTGGTTGCAGATTGTGTACAAAGTCCTGTAGTCAGGATATAGCACATATATATGTGTGAACTTTTTTTTTTTTTGTTTATTTGGAAGCTGGTGTCGGTTGCTAGCATAGTTTAGGCTAACACACTATGCTAGCAGCTTTGATCTTATAGTTTTGCTTTTCATACTCTTAAAACTAGGGAGTAACTATCAATACATTTTAAAACAACAACTTTGTGTACTTTTTTTGAGCACTTTATGTCCTCTCGATGCATCATTGACTAGTTAAAATGACTGGAATATGCTTTTTCAGTTAATTTACACGGTATATGGCTATTGTGTATTTAAATCCCATCCACAGCATTCTTTAAAACAGAGAGACAAAATACTTAAAAATCAGCTGGAGACATAATTTTTCAACAAACTCATGAGGCTAATGTTACGTTAGCTGTGTACAGCCTAGAAAATCTACTAGTGACTTTTCGGCTAGTTAAATCTACGTTAGCTGCCTAGAAATGATGCTGCTTTGCTCAGTTTGAAGTGAAAAAGCATCGTTTCAAAAGTCTCTTTAGAGTTGTTAATGGGCCAATATTGTGTTTTCCGATCACCAATGTTCAATTTTCCTATAAAACTACTTGAAACACAAAACATAATGGCTAAATTAGCTCCTTACTCGATTAGAATTAAACTCTTATATATAATATTTGCGTTGACATATATGCTCCTTTATACTGTTCATTTGTAAGTAAGTCTTATTTGTATATCACTCTTTAGCATCATAACTCTTAAATTGTTTTTAACTTTATTCTGGCATCACACATTTAAATCACCATAGATCCCCTTCTCCGCTTTAATCTTATATAATGCACATATGTGACCTTTCTTAGCTCTTTTTTTATGCCATATATTTCTCCATGTTTCTCTCTGTATCAGAGCAACTGTAACGCCTGAATTCCCCCCCGGGCATGAATAAACTATTTCTGATTCTGTATCGGAAACAGACAAAAATTTGCATTTTGTTCTGCAGATTTTATGAATATCTAATTTCACTTTATTGAGATGAAATTCTGATGTTTTATTACTAAAACTTTTTATCATTAGACTTAAGTTAAGATAGAGTTTAAGGTAAGATGTTTCCAAATGAGATGTCACAGAAGCACATCCTACCTAACTTTATGAGTCATATGTTAATCTGTTTAGGTATAGAAGTCCTGAACACTTAATCCAACACTGCTTATTAAATGTTATATCTATTATCTTAACAACTGTGTAATCATTATTTTTGTTGCATTTCAGGTTGTATGATTGGATAGGAGCACTGACTCAGGAGCTACTAATCTGTAATGCATTTTTTAATTAAATCTGGTCCCTAATATTCATATATACCATGGTTACTAATTAGTTAAGGTAGAATCTTATGATAACTAAACATGTTCTGTGCATTGAAGGACAAAGTAACTAAGGTAGGCGGGGCTTAGTGATCAGCCAATCAAGACCTACCTGTGGTTCTGCTCCGGTTCCAGGTGCTGCTCCCCTTCTTCTTCTGTGCTGCTGGTAGAGCAGGAGTCAGGGTCTGTTGCCAGCGCAGCGCCCCCCTGTGGCGAGTACAGGGACACATCCGGCCGTCGTGCCGGTGAGGGAGGAGGGACTTTCATCCCAGCGCTCTGATTGGCTAATCCTGCTCCTGCCTGGTTGGGGTTCGCAGGTACGTCTGATGAAGACGGTTTCCTCCTGGGTGGAGGGACCGGACGGGACGGTTTCTTGATTAATGGCGGACACTGGGGGCTAGATTTCTGTGTGTCATCCTCTTTTTTCTCTCCATCTTTTTTCTCCTCCTGGTCCTGTGGTTGGCTACTGTTCTCGTGTTCAACCCCCTCACTCAGCAGACCTGATTTACTTCCTGTTTTCGCCTCTCCTCTCTCTCCTCCCCCGTCTCTCTCTGTTTTCTTTGCAGGATTTTGTCCCATCTCTCTCTCCCTCCCCTCTCCTATATCTCGGTCGCTGTTTTTTCTGGAGGAGGTGCGACGGAGAGGAGCAGGAGGCAGAGGGGGAGCAGTTCGGCTCTGCGGGGGGACAGGAGGCCGTGATGGAGGAGGTGATGTTGACATTGACTTCCTCTCTTCTCTCTCTCCTACTCCTCCCCTTCCTTCCTCTTTTCTCTCAGCTGCTGCGGTTACAGAAGACGATGTGTGAGGCGAGGGGGGGGAGGAGAAGAGCAGGCCCATTCCAGACCCCGAGCTCAGGCTGGGGGGTCTGGGTGGGGGGCGTTTGTATTTTATCTCCATATTTGGTGTGGTTTTAGTCTGACCTTTGACCTCTGGGCTGACCTTCTGTGGGGCTTCTCCGTTCTGCAGAGAGACTGGGATGTTTTGACTGGTTATGACGTCAGGTGTAGAGGTAG
Source organism: Semicossyphus pulcher (assembly GCF_022749685.1). Lineage (NCBI taxonomy): Eukaryota > Metazoa > Chordata > Actinopteri > Labriformes > Labridae > Semicossyphus > Semicossyphus pulcher. Next base: position 28,746,413 of record NW_027211648.1, on the reverse strand, counting down.
AGGAGGGGTTCGGGTCTTTGTTGGGGGTCTCCTCCACAGTGAATGGGTTGACGTACACGTACAGTCCGCTGTGGTTCTGATCCAAAACCTGGTCCTGGTTCTTTGCCTGCTGGTTCAGGTCAGACGTCCAGAAATCTGTGACACATGCAGTCAGAGTTTAGAGAGTTTCTTGTACTCATGTATCACTCTTTATCACTCATTTACCTCCATTATTTTGATTATTTAAAGGGCCAGTTTACTGATTTTCGACTGATTTTTTTAGACGACCCATTGGTATATTCTCATCGTATTTCGGATTCTGATCCGCTCTGTGCCGGTGCCTGCAGCAAAACGGTAGTATTTCACTCCAGCGTCTCCGTCCCTTTCGGAGGGAGGGGCACAATGCATGCTGGGTGTTGTAGGAATGGAGAATGGGCGAAACAACGAGCTGTTCATACAAATTTCTCCGCAGCTATGGCACCAATTTCAAACATTATTGCTTCTATCGATTACAGAGAACACCAGCTTGGACTGACAGTGGCTTTTTCCAGTGATGAGTTGCTCCTTTAATCTAGTTTACCTGTTTATTTCTGACTTTGGAAATAGCTATCTAATGATAAAGCACGTTGTTTGGTGGCTTAAGCCAAATGACGTCTCCTGACCTTCATCAGCTACTTTAATCAAAACACTACAGGAATAGTTCAGCCTCTTACATGAGAAAAGCTTATTGCTGTTGTGTCCTTGCAATGAGTTTCCCACGTTTAAAATAAAATTAGTTAACAGTGTGCGTTTGTGCATACATTATGTGAGTGCTATTCTTCCACTAGTGATGGTAGAAGGTCATCTCCACCCAACTCATATGTATCAGAAACTTACACTCTGGTTTTCTATAAATTAAACAAGTGAGATATAATGTGTTATTAGTGAGTGATTAGAGGTGCTGGTAAGGTGGTTTTTGTTAACACTGGACGTAGCCAGGTTAGCTGTCTCTGCTTGCTTTCAGTCTTTACGCCTCTAGCGAGGCTGAGTTCGTCATCTGTTGCTGTAGCTTCATAATTACAGAGAGATATAAGAAAGGACTCAATCTTGGTAATGTAACTGTACCAGTGGCTTCAACGTGAATAAACGTTTTCCAAAATGGTAAAAAGTATTTACCTAAAAAAGTTAAAATATAATTCAATTTAATATTTATTTATTTATGATTCATTCTTTCCTTTTCATGTCCGTCAGGTGTGATGTAAAGTTTATGTTGCACATCCTTTATTCTGGATATTAAAGTAATAATCATTTCAATAATCATAAAGGTTTTCACTTCATTCATGTTAAGTCACTATTCATCACTGAACGAGGTAAATGGTGATTGAGCCTTTGGCCCACTGATGAAAGCCTTTGCATTTGCAGTATTATGGACTGAGTGTCCCAAGCGAGCCCAGTTAGTGACGCGTTTTCCATCAGCCAGCAGTGGTTGGTCTGCCAGAGAGGGTAGGCGGAGCTAAGCGGCTGCTTTTCTGGTCTCTGCACGTGTTGCGAGTAAACAGTAATCTACTATGGCTGAACAAACAAAGAAAAGATGGATGACTACAGATACAACTTCAACAAGAAGTGAAAATCCAAAGAAGAAGAAACAAACTCGACGCTCAGATGAAGCAAACAGTCTGAAAAGGAAAGCGACCGTCAGCCAGGAAAATCAAGAGTTACAACCTGAGCCGACCGTGGACGTCACACGTGCAGCGCTGTCTGGATATCTGGGAAGTGTGCTCCTGCAATAACCGTTTATCACCACAGGTGTCGCCAAAGAGACAGAACTGAGATCTCCAAGACTTTAAAGCATTTTTTTCTTTTGCTATATATTCTACAATGCTTGCCTCATGGCAGTTTCATCACATGCTGTCAGTCAAACACTAACAGTACATTCTATATTTTAATTCACACACTTCTCTAAAGCAATGTCGTAGATGCAAGTCCTTTAATCTGCTCTGTTTTATTGCTGTATCCTGCTCCTCGCTGCTGCAGCAATGACCCAACTTTAATACACTAACGACATAGATTTATATACCTGCTCCCATAGCAGAGATGACCTCCAGCTCCTCTCTGTTAGCCGTGCTGACGGCCTGGGGTAATATCAGTGTGACAGCCAGGATGTCCCTGAAACATGGATGAGATAAACAAAGACAGCATTTAGTGTAAACTAGGAGTTTGATAATGTGAGATAAAGCTTGCTCTGTCTTTGTGTGTGTGCATGGTAAAGTAAAAGTTTGTCATTTCCGTGGTGTGATGTGTGTAGAGTCATTTTTAACATATTTTATTGTTATATATTTGCACATGTGCTTAAATGTGTGTTACCTGCTGACACAGTAGAAGGAGATCAGTTTGAAGATGTCGTCAAAAACCAGCCTGGATCCGTCTAAGTGGGAAACTGAGACAGAAACAATTTAATCACTAACCGTCACTTCTGCTCGATCATGCACATCTTGCATTTTTCCTTTTTTCACGCTTTCAGAAAGCAGAAGCTGCAGCGGTGTGTAACACCTACATGTCTTGTGTTTTTTGACCTGCAGGTCTTTAACAAGCGGAGCCCCCTCCTCATCCGGCAGCCGCACTGACAGCGCCATCCCCTCGTCCTCTGAGCTGTGAACCAGGAACGCCTGCAGATCAGTCAACATGAGCGGTTACAACCTTCAGGTCAGACTGAAGAACGTGTACAGAAAATATACTGAAGCATGCCTGAGTTAAGTTAAGCAACCTAAAGCCTGCAAAAAAACTTGGTTAGCTAACACTTTATTGCCAGTATTTTAGTCAAGCACAGCAAGGTTTCCAAAAATAAAATAAAATGAAACATTTAAGATTACTTAAATTAAAGCCATTAAAAAAACTAATGAAGTATTTCCTTGTGTTTGAAAGAACAGTTTAACCTTTAAGGAGATCCGCTTTCTCTCCTTGTGTGAGATAAGTCGATTATAGAGTCGTAAACCTCATTTCTGCTCCTGAAATATGGAGCTACAAACAGCACTGTTGTGACCAAGTCATCTTTGCTCAAGTCCCAAGTAAGTCTCAAGTCGTTTGGTCCAAGTCTTATGCAAGTCTCGAGTCATTTTTTCTTGGGCAAGTCGAGTCAAGTCACTTTTTTCCCACCCAACATCCAGCACTCTTACCTGTAGTATCCGGTCTTTATAAAGAGAAAACACAAAGTGTTAGCAGCCCGTCTAATAATGATATTTGTATTATCTTGGCACAGACGTAGCCATGACGATAGTCTGCTCTGAGACCGTGTTGAGTAGTAACGAGTACGACTGATGAGGCTTCTCTTTGGGTGCTTTGATGTTGCTGTTTATATAGCGAGGAGTTTGACTGACACCCAGTCATCCAATCATGACAATCACATACCGGGGAGCTGCGTACATACTTGATAGACAGAAACCTGACAACATTAAATTTTATAATTTTATATTTAACAGCTAACATTGAAACTTATGAACACACATGTCATCCGAGTCATCACGCCTCAAGTCCAAGTTGAGTCTCAAGTCACTTATTTTTTGTCAAGTCAAGTCACAAGTCTCAAAACGGTGACTCGAGTCAACTCAAGTCCAAGTAACCAAGTCTCAAGTCCACATCTCTGACAAACAGGGCTCTCTCCATTTTGGAGCCCCGGGTGAGATTTGGATTTAGAGCTCCCTCCCCCTTAAAGACTCTTAAAGACCCCTCCAGTGAAAATCTAGTGTTTCTCACCCCGGCCGTCTCTTTCTCCATTATACTTGTGATTCTCTCCTGGCTGAGTCCTTTGAGCTGCCACGCCGCAGCACTCCCAACCAGCCGATCTATCTGACTCAGCAATGAAGGAGGTGAAGAGGATGTTGGGGTAACAGGGGGAGGTGGAGTAGGAGGTGAAAAGGAGGATGAGGTTGTTGGAGATAATGGAGGTGGAAGAGGAGGAGGAGTAAAGATGGGAGTAAGATCAGAGGAGAGAGTCGGCTGGAGAGAGAGCAGGGACGGAGGAGAGGCTGGGATAGGGGAGAGAGGAGTAGGAAGAGATGAGGGAATGGAGGTGAGAGGGAGGGGAGGTTTGGATGCGGGAGGGAGGGACGGAGGAGTGGTCGGAGGTAGAGGAGGACCAGGGGGGAGCTGGGAGGACTTGGGCGCAGGAGGTGGAGGCGGTTTGGGCCGACATGGCCGAGCTGGAGGGAGGGAGGAGGGCAGGGAAGGTGGAGAGAGGGGAGAAGATGGAGGGACGGAGGCGATAGAGGTGATGGATGGAGAGTCGAGTGCTGCTGTCAGAGAGCTGTGGAGAGAGAAAAAGTAAAGGTCAGAGATAATAACAAGCTGAGGGGCATGTCTGCTTCCAGAAAAATAAATCGTGACTGCAAACTTTACTCATGTCCTGTGTAACTGTTTCTGACAGATATGTTTTAATATGATACTTAAAAATGACTAATGATAATTAAAGCTCTTCTCTCCCTGTGCGTTGTGTTATGAAACAAAATTAGGCTGCTTCACACCTAGAGTCCGTTTGTTTGATCCGGATCAAAAACCAAATTGTTATATGTTTTGCCTTGAGTTTTGTTTATGTTCACGCGGCAGCTTCACCGGCAGACCAAAAGTTTGGATGCGCGAGGAAACTGCTCTCTGATTGGTCAGAATTTCCACGTGGGAAAACTCCCTGAAGTAAACAAAGAGAGAGAATCGCAGACTTGTGTTTGGTTGTTCCACTCTCTGTTAGTTTCTCACTGAACAGCGTGAACACCTCCCTGTTCTTGTGTGTTTCCACGAGCATTTGTGAAATTGTTTGGTCAGCCCATATTTCTATCAGAGCCCTCACCTCGTCGCTCCCCCATGTCTGTCCTCTACTCATCTTGCTGCCTGGCTGCGTGTCTGTCTCTTTAAGTGTCAACATCAGTTAACAACCCACAATGCACTGTGTTTTGGTTTGCTTCCTATAATAGGTCCTACTTTAAGTCTGTTTATGTTCTCGCCTGAATCAAACCGGACCGTAGTTCATTTGGAAACGGACTGAATCCGGTCTTTTCTGGTGGACCATGGTGTGGTGGTTTGGTCTGCACCAGAGTTCGAATGCGTGTTCTCACCAGTCCAAATAAACCAGACCTAATAAAGTGGCTGGTGAGCAGTAATCTCTATTTAGGGGCAGGACCTGATATCAGTACGGGAAGTGTTGTGGTTCATGTTTGTAGTACGTTTGTAGTCCATGTATTGACCAATGACGTGGACAGCAGCAGGCTTTGGTTGCTTGCACGAAAAAACAGTCTGTGCGTAGAGCTAAAGGCGGAACGCATCCGCTCTAATGCATTCCATCTGCAGTCATCTGACGACGACTTAGCTTTATGTTAATCCCTGTAAACAGACATCTGCAGCAAGATCAGCTAACAATCGGCTTTTGGGCTTCATTTCTGAACTCCACTCTCCACAAGTTGCTATGCGGACTGTAAATGATGCATCACACAGAAAAGAAAGTCCTTTCTTGACGGCCTTTACTGCTAACCGCTGGCTACACCGGAAGCCCCAAAAGTTGGCCGTCACTCCCGGAGGCTACATCGGATAGCTGATGGGTTCAAAGATTCATATTGCAACGTGAATGTGAGAGAGAGAGTCTGTTCAAACAATCTTTGACACATTGCTATAATTTGGCTTTTTGCTGAAACAACGCCCCTGGCATGACATAACACTGTTTTGATGGACCCAAACTGTGAGACAATAAACAGCCGGGTGGAGCTGAAGGAGAGCAGTGCAGTTTGTGACACATGATGTGTTTTAACACTGAATAACTGAAGCCATTGTTGAGCATCAGGCGCCATCATTTGCTGCATTGTTTTGATGTTTCTTTAGGCCACAAACCAGCCACTCTCTCACAGGATGAAGCTTGCATCTTGTTTTTTGTTCTACCTGTTATACCACCAAAACCGACATGTTAGCTTCTCTCTCAACACGCTGCTGAGATTGTGTTTGTTCAGTTTTGGTCTGATGTGACTCGGTAGGCTGTGAAACTGAATCGCCCGCTCGGATAAATAAAGTTGTCTCAAACTCAAACTTTGCAGTGTCTCTATCCCGTCTGTTGTACTCAGCCCCTCAACAATTGCTTATCACTTAAAATGTAATCTCTATAAACTGATATCCGCACATGAATTAAGAATCTGCAGGTGAGTAAAGATAGTTGGTGTCAGCATTGTTCTGGTTTGTAGTCAGAGGAGTTTTGACCACATCAATATGTGTGAGCCTGCTTTGGTGGTGTCAAAAGCAACAGGGGGTCAAAAGCAACAGCTGAAAAATGCAACACATCCATCATCATAATAATTTAGATTTTTTTTTATAAATCTCAATTTGCACATGAATACAGAAAACAATCGACCAGGAGAAATTGTCTCTTAATTCCAGCTGCTTTAAATATAAGTTAAAACGCCTGAACGAACGATGTCTGTGACTTGTCTTTTTTATGGGTACCAGTGAATTCAAAGACGTTCAATAGACTTAAATCAATCTGCATGTTTGGGCGTTAGTTCTTTGAATCCAACATAACTTTTCCTGCCAAATTTTCTTCTCTTTTTGCATGCAATGCATTCCTGTCATTTACGTTTTTATTACCTTTGAATGGCATACACATATTTTTATTTCTGGGACATGGAAACACTTGATATATTTTTGCTAAGTCCAGTCACCATAAAGTAACAAATCAATAAATCATGAAGGAAAAGTCCAATAAAAAACAAACTAATAAAAGTTAAACACATAAAACACAACAGCAGATAGAGAGAACATGTCAGAGACGACTGATACTTATTTAGAGCTTTGTTAACTTCCAGTGTCATAAAATAACTTCTAACTAACTTTAAAATAACTAGGCCGTCATTGTACCTATAATTATAACAGAAAAGCAAACTTAAACATATTTAGTGAACATATCTTTGGACTTAAAGGGATTTCTTATCAAGGCTTTATTTTCCATGAGCATGGTCGGTTTAAGATGACTGCAGGCCCTGGGCACAAACTCGCCACAGGCGCTACACAAACATAAATAGGCCTAGTACACGCGCACTGTGTGTGCCATCGCCAAGCACAAGAACTTGGTCGCACAATAGCCTGCTGCAACCCACAACCAGAAAGCAGCAGAAGTTATATTTATTATTTTGACATGTTTTATTGTTGTCTCTCCCTCTCACTGACATGTTGCACTATCCATGTCATCCCTCTCACCCCCATCATCCCCTCTTCTCAGTCACTTATGTCTCATTACGTCTATGGAACTTAATCGCTAATTCTGTAACAATTCTAAAACAATTTTATTCCAACAAATGAAATGTTTGTGACTGCTCGAGTAAATACTTTCCAAGCTGTTTTACGAGATCTTATGTATAAATGTATTTGCCGGCTCGATGCCTCAGAGAACGTTATGATCTCGGTTCTGTCAAATATCAGAAGTAGTTCTACACGCTACCAATCCCAACTCTGGAGACACTGGCACAGATGTCTTCTTATAAGATGTTAATTTTTGTATATATTTCACATTTTAAACCATGAATCATGAGTTTTTATTGTGCTTTCTGGACCTTGAGTCTGTAATAAAAGTTTAAATCAAATTTGTCAAAATAAGATTTTCAAAACAAAAATACTTTACGCTTTAAAAAAAATCCAGGGGCCCCGCCCATTGGCTCAGGGCCCTGGGGATGAGCCCACTTTGCCCATCCTAATCATTTACTGTCTATGATGTGAAACAAGACTAGGTCACAACTTGTATGTGGCTGACCGCATCCGATCAGTGTGCACTTTTGTGGGCAACACTATAATGTAGATAATAAGAGGCTCGCTATTTTTACCGTGAGCCGCGTGCGCTTCTCGCTCAAAATACACGGTGAAAACGAATTGTGATGAGTCCTGTTGATCTCTGACAGCAATATCAACAAGTCTTCCTGTAGTAACAGTCACAGGCATGGAGAGTAAAGTAGGTCAACACTCCCGGTATGGTTTTTCAAAGTAAAAGCCCGATCTGGAATTCTGACTCCCCTCGTTTGTGCACAATGCTTTTATTTTGAAGTGTTTCCCGAGCCGTTGTTGTTGTTTTTTACTTTATTTGGCTCTGAAAGAAACGTCACTCACTCACTCAGTTACATACAGACCCATGTGTAGGGCTGAAAAATGACTATTGCTAATTGAACGTCTGCAATCTGTCCATGGTGCAACAAAACAGATTTGATGAAGGTGTTTTCACGGCTCTCTCTGCGTAACACATTACCTGACACAGTTTAAATGTGTGAGAGACGTACTCTATGTGTTAAAGCTGTTTTCTATAGAAATTGGAGTTTTTCAGACTGCTGTACTTTTTTGAATGGCATAGGTGAAATCCAGTGAGCTGCGCTTCGAGTCACACTACAGTTAGCATCCGGCTTGCTCTTTCAGGTGGCAGAGAAAACCCCTCTTGTGGTCTGGTGGTTTAACTTTAAACACACCAGGGAGGGGACAAAACCTTCTGTGTAGGTGCCATCGACAAGCCACTTCCATTCAGATGCTGCCTGTACTGCATGAAACACAGCAGGATGATATTAACTCAGTACTTTTGGAACAAAAACAGGCTTTTAATGAGAAAATAATGTGACCACATCAGTCTGATTTAAGACACTGGCTTCACATGGGTTCAGACTGCTTGTTCCCCTTTAGTGAGCTCAGGATATGTAGCAAACATGATTCACAGATAGTTTGCACTTTGATGTCTTTGTGTTGCATCAGAAAGATGTCGTAGTTGAAGCTTCTGTTTATTCTTACAGCTGAAGTTTTAAAAGAAATATCCTGTGAATCTGAGGAAATCGCATGACTACAGAGTGAGTCCTGTTTGTGCCTCGCATGTGACGCTCGCTCACAGGAAACAGTAGAGTAGAATAACCGTCAGGTCAGCTGAATCTGGGATTGCAATGGAAACTGCAGTTGTCAGTAAACCACTCACAGACGTCCTGGAAAATGTTATATTTGACCTGAAAGTATTACTTTCAGATTGTTTTAATTTGTAAAGTACGCTTCTCTTTGCAGTCTTTGCAGCACTGCATCACTGTTTCTGCTACTTTAATACTGCACTCAAATACAAAGAGACATGTTGTGCGTTTCACTCCTCTACTTTTATATGGCAGATTAAATTAGTTAATACTGTAGATTTTAAAAAGGTATGATGATAAAGTATGTATAAAAAAGTTGAAATGAACTCTTGCTCAACCATCAACAACAGAAAACTATTAATAACCAGTTTGTGCATTACTGTTTAGTGATAAATAATTAGTATAACATTCAAAGATCCGTATTTTCTCGTATCGGTACCAAGTTTGGTCTTATTTAATGTCCTTTCATTCTATCGTAGCTGGCATCCATCACCTAATGATGACAAAGCTGCCGGCGTCAGGCAATGATGTTGCATTGTTCTGGTCTAAAGCTGGAGAAAGCTGAGGTCAACACGGCGGACAGATGCGGACAGTGTTCGGTCTCACTTTACCAAATAAAACTCTGCTGCGTCTTCATGTAATTTAAAAAGGGAGCTGCATCTAACACCAGCAACCTCATGAAACGCAAAGTTCAACAGTCTATAAATCTGAAGCAGTGCGACATGTTTGACTGCTTTAGCAAAGCAGCTAATGCTAACAACATTGTTATCGTTACTGCAGGTATGTCCTCAGTGCAGCGTCCGGGTACGGCGGCCTGTAGTTATTCCGTCACTGTTATTAGCACTTCCAACCTATGTTCCAATAATCCAGTGTTCAAGCAGCAGCCCCAGCTTCATCTGTCAAAAAATCATGTCAAAACGAGGGAAGGTGCCACAGGAGCAGAATGTCACAGGAGCAGAATGTCACAGAGCTGTCGCCATGGTTACTATAAAAGTAAACACACACTACAGTGTGTCGAGTTGGTTTAGGTAGCCTAAGTGTGAATTTTGAGTTGCCATGACAGCCAGAAAAGCTGTTACTGTTACTGCATCTACTGTCAATGTTAACTGCTGTTACTGTAGGGCAGGGGTCTCCAACCTTTCTTCATCTGAGAGCTACTATGAAAAAATTTCTTGCATCACATCGCTGTAACTGCTGGTGACGCCCCGTGTTGGTTCTCGCCGGCTGAAACGTTGGTGCCACAGATGAGGAAATAGTATGTTTTCTGCTTTATCTTGGTGTGGCCACCTTCACTGTCAATCATAAATCTGGCTAAACAGGCTAATAGCACCAAACTCCTCACTTTAGCTCACCTAGCGTACAGTACAACTGACCCGACCTGTCCATGGCGGTTGCAACATTGTTGTGATCCGATTATTTTGCATTAGAGGGGGCGGGACATCTGTGTATTTGATTGAATTGAAGTGGGAAGAGGCTTTCAAGGTGCATTTACTGTCGTCTCATTTTTTTTTGTATGTGAATCTCTTGGCGAGCTAGGGAGATGACCAATGCAATCCAGATGCACATTATCAGAGAATCAAAAAGTATCGGTATCAATAAGCAGAATCGGTATCGATACCAGTATGGATAAAGTCCTTACGATACCCATCCCTATTCAAAGAAGAAGTTTCACACAGCAAAGAGTCGAGAAAGGCCCAGAAATACAATTGATGTTTTTCTTCTTTCCTCTCTCACAACCCGTCAGATTAATCCCGCGCCCCTTTGCAAGGGCCTGACCCCCACACTGGGAACCACAGGTATTAAACAGTTTATAAAACATTATTAGAATTTTACTACCTAATAACGTCAGATAATATTCTGATCTGAGGGGCTTTTACTTGATATACTTTAAAGTACATTTAGGTAATAATACTGTGGTACTTTTATTTAATTGGCATGTCCAAAGCAAGACTCATACATGCATTAGACTATCTCTATACTGCAGTACTTTAACTTCAGTAAATGATCTGCATACCTGATCCGACCCCTGACTTTGCTTGACCTAACTTGACCTTTAGGATAAACACATTCCCAGGAAAGTACAAGAAAAATGCAACGCAATCCAGGCACAAAATAAAGATTTCATCATAACCTATAATTTGTTTTTTAACTTGATGATCTTATTCTTAAAGGCCTCAACACATGCAGCAATAAAATCTAAACACAACACTCTAGATTCAGTCTTTCCTGCCTCCACACGGTGCTGACACAAAGTCTACGAGTCTGGCTTTAGGAGAAAGAATCCTAAACCACAGTTTTCTTCAGCATCATCGCCCATACATTGTGTTACATCTTAAACTCTTTGCTTTGCACATTTAAAGATGCCTTCATGCCTTCTAGCGGTCTCAACTGCCTTTTTCAAGAGGCAACTTTCAAACTAATTCTTACACACGACTCCAAATATAATTTTCCTGCAACAAAATCCCTCTTTCTGAGTAATTTGTGTTTTAAAAACTTAATCTGACTGAACATGAAGTCAGGATCTGCTTCTCAAAACCTCCAGCTATTGACCCATTTATTTGTCACTGAGTCATCACATCTGTTTTTCCTGCTCTGGCTGCCTGACTTTCGACCCCCGGCTCCCCCTCCCCTCCAAGACAGTTTACAACACCCCCCCCTGCCTCCACAGAGCACAGCTCCTGCTCTGTATTAACACATTATCACAGACCCGTCATAAAACTCACCCTGTGTCCGAGGAAACAACGCTGGCTTCCATCATATTTCCTCAGATTGACTGTTCGACTGCTCTCTGTCACTCTGTCTCAGCTCCATTGGAAGCCCCGCCTCCTCTTTGCTCCACACTCCTCCTTTTTTTTCTTCCTCCTGTTGATCTGTGCAGGACTGAATAAGGGAAAACTAAGAGGCAAAGGGAAAATACGTTTCTCTGAGTCAGCCCACCCTTCTCGTTGTTTCTGCCTCAACTTCCTGAGCTGATCATGAGGCAGGAAGAGGCTGAACACTTTGGTCAGACTTCCCCTCCTCTCTCTTATGTCTCATGCAATCATGCTACCTGCACAGTTCATTCTGTTTACAGTCCTGTCCAGTCTTGTCACTGTTTCTCCAAATAATTAGACCATATTTTCCCATTCTTGCACATATTAAAGGCTTTAACTCTTACAAAAACTTTCTGAAATATGACCCACATTCCAAATCTGTGGCCTAAATATTCAGCAGATGCTCTGTTAGTCTCCTCCTCTCCTTCCCTCTCTCCTCCCTTCTCTTGTAAAGATTTCCAGATGCTCCCCCCTTCAAACTGAGGAATGCACAACTTCTTCTCTTCCTGCCTCCTCACTCCTCCCCCTTTATGTTCACAAAACTCATTGTCTTGTCCCCCACCCTCTCATTTCTTATCTTTCTTAAACTTTCTCCTTCCTTTCAGCGTAAAGTCTTTGCACCCATGCACTTACAGAGGCTTTTACAGAGACATAATTTAAACCCTAACACAGCTAATAAACAAAAAGCATGCTCTCTTTGACAACTTTACACCCCCGTTTCTTCAGTTCAACCCTCATAGGCAGGACAAAAAAACCCCACTCTACTTTACTGTAAAACCAACAGATGCTGAGCTGCATGGACATGCATCTGTGGTCAAGCGTGCTAACTGTGCAGCTGCTTCCTGTGCAAACAAAAGTGATCACACATGTTGTCACCTCTTGACTCTCTCTGCTCATCTAAGTGTGACAATTAGGTGTGAAGTTGCTCCCACGCAGGTATTCAACCTGCAGCGAGCAACCAGTGGAGGGAGCTGTGGTCCAGAGCATTACACACAACAGTTATAGCCATAATGGATTAGAACAGCTCTGTCCACTGCACACCATGAAACATGGTCAGTGTATTTATAGGAGCTGTTTCATCACTTTATCACCAGGAGGGAACTTGGATCATAAATAGCAGGCTCATAGTACCAGTGGAGGTTAAAATGGTGCAGCCAGAGCAAACCTAATCCATAGACTGTTTATAAGAAGTGGAATCCAGGTAATACTAGTGAAGAAAATGCAGGAGCCTTCGGGCCCGATCAGACAGAACGCGCTTTAGCAGCTGGGCGGCTTTTGTCATTGTTTTCAACGACAGAGACGCTTTTTGTGCGCTGCTTTCGCGTTGCAGAGCACCTCGCGTTTTTCATGGTTAGCTCATGGTCCAATCGGATTAAAGGAGAGGCGGGCCTTCTGTCAGTTTACAATATAACGGTTAGGTTAATGGAAGCTAATGATTCGGTGGTTGCCTTAACAACAGTAGAAAAAAAAGGCGCAGTGACCTTTTTTTAACCATGGGCTTCAACAAAAAAGGCAGCGCAGTGCGCCTTGCGTTTTACTGCCTGCGAAACGCGCTCTGTCTGATCTGGGCCCTTAAACCTGCACTTGTTCTAATAGCCAGCAGGGGGCGACACCACTAGTTACAAAAAAGAGTCTATGAGAATTCAAAAAGGCCTACATGTATGGAAGCCTGTTTCCGCCGCCTGGATTTAAAAAAAAGGTAATTTAATTCAGATGCTATATCAAAATAATGACTTAGAAACTCAATATTTTTAATTAGTATCTTAATATTTCGACAACAATAGCACAACAATGTACAGGGGTAGGTTGTTCTTTATCCATCTATACAGGCGACACCTCTTTTCTGATGACAGTGATGGAGAGCAAGTGCACACAACTTCCCGATGGTCGATCGAAATATTGAGATAGTTTCTCATTAGTTTGAGATAGTAAGTCAAAATATTGAGTAATTTCTCAATATCATGATTCACAGGACTTTTTTTTATCCAAGTGGCAGAAACAGGCTTCTATATACATAAGACTTATGACTACGTTGTTTTTCTCAAAGAAAATTAAGCAACAACCTCAGTACGGAGCCTCGTGAGTGACCCTGGAAACACATCACAAAAGTGTCTCTCCACCGAAATGGCATATATTTTACCTTAAAAAGCGTACTACGATATATGTACTATATTTTCATGCCTATGACATATTCTACAGGAAGAGACATTAATAGCGCTGATACAAGGTATTGCATATATCATTTTCACAGTGTATTTTGGCCCAGAACCATGAGTGACTCGCAGTAAAAATAGGAGATATTCTCGGTCTGAGGCCCTGTGTCCACATTGTACCTTTTGCTGGCACTTCCTGGTGAAGCGCTTGTGCGGTGAGAGAAAAAACAGTGCACGCTGGTTTTGTTTCTATGACTACAATAAGTTTGACTTAGCACAAAGCTAACAACAAGCGTACAACGCGTAGGGCGATAAAAGCACAACACTTACCAGCAACATTTAGTGTCCGGTCGATCTGCTCCCACAAACGGCTTTTCTTTCTCTATTGTGATCCTGTTTGTTCGTCGTATCGTGCAGCTCCGGGTGGACAGAAACCGCCAAAACAAGTTGCTCCTCCATGTTTGGTGGTAACCAGGGTGATGAGTGGCGCCCCATCTGATTGGTTGCCTAAAAAAAGCGACGGTGATGACACCTGCGCCTTTCTGAAAAGTTCAGAGATTTTCAACTTCAAGCGCTCGCATTATGCTCTGTCCTCATTGGCAACAAGTGAAAAAAGACGCTGGCGCTCAGAGAAAGGCGCTATGTGGACAAGGGGCCTGAAGCCTCTAACCTGTTCTCGTGCAACCAAAATGAAGATGTGCCGCGGCCGTCAAGTATCCGTCAAGTTTTTTTGCTGAAATAAGTTGTCTGCTGTTGGGAGATAAAAAGTTGTTCACCGTTCGTGAAAACAAAACATTAACCTAAAATACGCTAAAATGCTTGTCAGGCCGAGGGGAGCTGCAGAGCAAACCTGTACACATTGTTTGATCCCTTCTTAGTACATAACAAACATAACAAGGAACACACAAAGGACCAAATGTTATCAGTTGTTCCGGCAGATGCATTGAACCGTACCAGTCACCAAATAACCATTATCGTTGTATATTTCACTATAACTTTCTGTTGGATCTGAGCTCTACTTGGCAGGCCCGGTGCTCTTACTGTGAAAAGTGATTTGTGGTATCTGTGTCAGATACAGGCCACCATATGCTGTGCCAGAAGCCCACTGTGGTGCTTCTGAGTACATTTCTAACCGGTACTTTCTCTTTTATCCGCTCTCTGAACGCGAAACAACTCTGCACCGTTTCAGCGGAAATAGACACCGGACATTTGGTTTAGGTGATTCATTTGTTTACCAGAAGCCGGTCTTTCAAAACTGTTCACTGATAAATAAATGAGGAGGAATAAAAGAGCGGAGCAGCTGTCTGTTCATACAGCATGAGGTTATTTCATGATGGGGACAAACAAGACTAATGGAGACTTTTAAAAAACCAGGTCCATTAGAAACACAGTAGAAATATACAATAGATATTTTAACTAAGGTTTTATGTTGAAAACACAACTGATATATTTCAAAGGCTTTTGAAAACCATAAAAGCACCGGAGAGATACGAAGCTAATGGCAGCAGATTTGGATGAGCATGGTCTGTATAAATTCAGTGGGTATCAATCCAAAACAGTCTACACATTTGAGACGTCCTAAAATATATTTCACCCAGATGGCCGTGGTTTAGCAGGGTTTAGCAGCGGTAGCTTTGGCGAGCCTCAATAGTTTTGAAACAAAGCTGTTACACTTTCACTCAGGAGACCGCTGTGAAAGCAAATATAATGTTGACGTATTATTTTAGCTCAATTCATAATCCTTTCCTGAAACAATGGAGGACTTTTGGTGCATAAAATGAAAAGGTTTAGGTCCACTTAACTGATACTACAAAAAAGCCACCCGCCATGTGAGTAGAGTTTTCTTATTCAACAAAATGTCGTCCATCTATGTCAATATATTTTAGCTCTATTTAGCTGTACACGATTTAAAGTAAACCTTTTTGATGGTAAATTGTCACCTCAGCCACAATTGAAATGTATCATTGTAAATCGATGATCACAAACAAATACAAAACCATGTCTGTTTGACGTTATATGTAGGCGTGAGGTTTCTTTTAGGTTTAAAGCATAAATACGGTTAAAAAACAGTTTACTATTTTGCTAGTTTATCCAAAAAGTGACAGGAAACCTAGGCACACAACTCTCTGGGGCTAATTTGCTAAAGGATTGCGCAGCTTTTGCACACGCTAAAGCTGTGCAAATGAGAC
The DNA here is from genome assembly GCF_022749685.1 of Semicossyphus pulcher. Taxonomy (NCBI): domain Eukaryota; kingdom Metazoa; phylum Chordata; class Actinopteri; order Labriformes; family Labridae; genus Semicossyphus; species Semicossyphus pulcher. The sequence continues at coordinate 28,730,412 of NW_027211648.1, read as the reverse complement.
AAAAAGACTCCGAGCACACGCAGAGGGTTGAATGCACTCCAAACTGCGCTGCAGAGCAGACAGCGTCTCTATACTCTGATGCTGTTTGCGTATTTGATTAAGTCATTATGCAGACATTTGGGGCAAATTTGGTAATTATTATAATCAGGAGGTCAATCGATCTGGGGCTGTGAGACGGTCTGAAAACGTTGCGCAGGATGGGGATTATTATATATGGACAAGCTATTATTGCGGGCTTGTTCAAGAAAAGTAAAAAAAAATTAAACTAACCTTTCGAATTCATTGAAAAAACAGTCAAAAGATCTGCCCCCTCCTTTTCCTGTTCATCCTCGATCTGTGGATTGAGTTGAGCTCCGTCAGTGTGGAGCTCAATTAATACACAACAGCGGAGAGTGGAGGTACAGACAGTTCTTTTCCACGATCAGACACAAAACAAGAGCTGCAAAACTTCATGCACCCACAATCCATTCTGAGTGAATTCCTCCCTCTGTGCAGTGGAGGACGTAAGGCATGGCTCCAGGAGAATAAAAGTATTTTTAGAGAGTCCCCATTAGTATGAGGAGAAGCACTGTCTAAAGGATGAAGTCTTGGATTAAATGTCTGTCGCCTAATTAATGTTAAATAATGATTAAATAAACATTACTGCTAATCGAGCACACAGCTATATTAAGCAAACTCACTGATGCACTTTTTCAACTTTGACAACTGGTAACAAAAAACAGCTGACGGGCACAAAGAACAGTTAGAAGCAGGAACACGTCCAGAAGGATTTATTGTATACAGATCATGAAAAATGTCGAACAGCAAGAGAAATATTCACCATTGACCATATTCACGCGGCGGCCATTTTCCTCTGACTCTACCATCCTGAGCTGTTAAGTCGTACCCTTTGTGAATCTGACAAATCATTATCATTTCACTTATTCCTGAATAATCACCATTTGATAACTCTTTAGCTACCAAAAGACAACAGCTAACATTAGCATACAACCACTTAACCAGCTAACACTACTGTTAGATAGTGTCCCACAATACAAGAAGAAAGGCCTTAAATTCTTGCTAGCGGTGGTAACTTGAGTAGCTAATGGTAATGTTAGCTAGGAATTTATGTCTCTCATATTTTAATGTGTAACACTATCAAAACAATTGTGTTAGCTAGGAAGTGGTTTATGCTAACGTTAGCTGTGTAACTGAAGCTAAAGCTCATATCAAAATTGTTGTTTTGACTAAAGTATGGCCCCATCTCACCAAATTTTCACTATACATATTCTATTCAGTCGCTGTTTAATCTGGAAGCAGTATTATGATTTACGACTCACAACATTTAGGGCCTGTGTCCACTAACGCTGTTTTATTTTTTTTGCGCTGGCAGCACCTACAACTTCAAGTTGAGAGCGCTTCTCACTGGCGCTTACGGTTACTAGTTTACAAAGTTGTCTGATGGCACTTTCGCTTCCCTTGGTTGTGACCGTTAAGTCTGTTTTAAATCGCTCTGTGTGCTTAATATTTTACAGAGAAAATCTTAAAAACAGTGGAAAGGACTCGTGTCCTGGCGTTAGCAGCAGCTCCACTCCTGGAAATTGTACCCTCATAAAACTAAAGGAATAGTTTCACCTTCGCCATTGTCGTTGACCAAGTTGATATTTGAGGTGACATTGACAAGTGCGGTGGTTTTCCAAAAGTTAGGGTTAGTATTTTCAACTGAGAGCGCTGTGAGCACAGCAACTGTTGAAGTTGTTTTATAAGTCAATCAATAACATGGTATTTTTTATCATAATTTCTTTTGTGTGTAAAATATTATCAAGAAACAATTAATTCAATTTGTTGAAAAGATGTAGGGATTGTATTCTGAATTGTTATGACGTACAATAAGTAGAAAGTGCAACTACCTCAATTTTGCACTGCTTGTGTCTTTGAATCACAACCCAGAGCTTGTGGCCTCCGGTCAAGGTCAAATTAAACCTCAGGAAAGAGGAAGAGACATAACTTTAAAGTATATACTGCCACGTTCTCACAGCTGTCCGTCTTATCAAACACAACATGCTCAGCTGTCTGTTGTAGACACACGGCTGTGCAGTCAAACCCAGGAAAAATCAGTATTTTTTAAACAATGTACTTTTACTGTGTTGACTGAGATCTTCTCCCGGTCTCTGTTTGCCTCTCTCTGTCTCCTGTCTGTGTTCTCTGTAACACACACAGACTCAGAGTCAACACCACTTGAGCTCACATAATGAACAAGTATAATACAGTGTGAGTCAGTCTTCGTCTCTGTCAATCAAACAAGACATCCTGGAAATGACTGGGCCAATTTCAACAAGCCTGTGGTGAAAGGTACAGCCTGAAACTGAAACTGGAGTTTCAGAAACACAACACCATTTTTATGTCATTTCCCTATGTTAGTATCGATTTTAGTCAACTTATTTTTAAGGCACATTAACAGTACTTTTTGCACAGCGTACCGCATGAATCCTCTTTGTTGATAATAATTTAAGACTTGACTTCGTTTAGTTTAGATATTTCAGTAACATTTACTAGAAACATAAAACATGGGTTGGAAGCTCAAATGCTGTTGTAATACTACTGCTGTGTTCCAGGTTGTAAGCATTATAAATAAATGATACCTGACTATCTTTATAATTACACTATTTCATGAGACAGTTTATAGTGAAAATCTGTCATTAAAATAGGCAACAACTAATGCTAGCTTTCAAACACTTAGCTAGTAAGTACGTTAACTTGTTCCAAGCTAACATTATTTTAGCTAGGAATTAAGTCTTTTTTTATGTATCACTTAAAATGAACCAACGCTTCAGCCACTTCCTAGCCAACAGTAACATATGGCTGGATGCTAACATTAGCTGTTGTCTGTCCTAAGCTAATGGGAACATGTTTTTTTAAAGTCAAATGTGGCCCGATGCCCTTCTTGATTGTCACTTGATTGTCTTTTTAGCTGCTGATCGATATGGAAGCAGTGCATTAATAACGTTTGTCAGAAACACTAAATCTATTAGACTCATTAGCTACAGTCAGCTAACATTAGCATCAACCACTTATGAGTTAACATGACTGTTTGATAGAGATACAAAGTACAATAGGAAGTACAATAGGAAGGTATCAACTCCAAGCTTACATTACCGTCAGCTACTGTAGTGTAAGTAAGTTATCTTGCTAACTAGGTTAGCTAAGCTAACAATTTAGCTTGCCACAAAACTAGAAAATAGGAAAAGCTTTCATTCCTATCACACAGTACCCTTAGTGAGGAATTAGGCCTTTCTCTTGTATCATTGTACTCGATCCAACTGCATTGTTAGCTAAGGAGTGGTTGAATGCTAATATTAAAGTTTGATTGATGGTAGCTAATTAGTTATAAATATATATACTTGAAATATGGAACGTTATAATATTGGATGTACCTCCAAGTTTGATAACGACTGTTAGAAACCCAAAATTTAAACAACCAAAAACCTGGAAAACTTTGAGCTTCAAACTCTGAGTTTGAGGAAAATGGCCGCTGTGTGAATGTGATTAATTACATCATAGAGGAACAGAAACCCTACGTCTATGAGACGAACAACTTGGAACAACAAATTGAATAACCCATTAGCTACTGTCAAACAACGTTAGCGTCAACCACTTCCTAGCTAGTAATGACTTTTTGATAATGCTTCACAGTACAAAGGGAAAGGCATATCCTAGCTAACACTACCGTTAGCTACTGCAGCTCGCTAAAGACTAGATAACAGAAAAATAGTTAAATCCAAGGAATTTCGGTCTTTCTTGTTGTAGGAAGTTGTTCAATGCTAATGTTAACTGTTGTCTGATGGTAGCTAATGAGTAAATTAGTCAAATTTCATGACATACGAGGAAAGTGGCTGCGTTTTAAATCACACAAAAAGTTAATCTGTATCCAAACTTCGCAGTTGTCATGGAAACTTGGGTGTTCTGTGATTGAAATCAACTTTCAATCTATAACTTTGAGTAAATTAAGACACAGTGACTCCATTAGATCATATCTTTTTAATTTAAAAGACCCTGGATGACTATAGCATTGCTGTGAGTTTCTAACATTGCTGCAGTGAAAAACATGACTTTTTGTTGGTATAAATATGCACAGTTGATGAAAACGGCCTGAATTTATCTATCAGTTGCCACAGTTTTGGATGTGGATTCAGATTAAATTCTTAACATCTTCTTTTATTTAATAAATATATTTACAGTTGTTTAGCTTTAGCAGAGATACTCAGTCTGTTGTGCTGTTTATTGCCGTGTTGCATCGGATCCCAAAAGGTCAATCCCTCAATGTGTCAATCAAACCATGTGGGCAGCGCGGTGACATCTCCTTCCTTGGGTTTCTGATTTGGATGAAGTTTGTGTTTCTGTAGGTGGCGATCGTTTTTCTTGCCCAAACATGGTGGCTGCTGCTGCTCAAGCTAACTACACTGTTCTTCCTTTCCTATTTATTCCTCACAGGAAAAACATCACAGGTCTGTTCACCGGAGGATTAATTTCTATGAGTGTTTGGTAACAGGCAGCTGTTATATCATTCAGACAGGAAGTATCAGAAAAGGTACATTTGATATCATTACATTAATGTCTCTTAATCTTCGAAAATAGCTCCTGTTTTTCCACACTGCCCTTAACAGTCAAATGATGCTGCTAATGATGATGATGCTTTCAAATTGCACTGTACAGTACGTATGAGTATCCATTGTTGCTCTCTCTCTCGCTCTCCCTGCCGCCTCCACAGTGATGCATGTTGCATTAACGCTGAGGTGAAGAGTGGGAGGTAGAGGGCAAACTGAGAGGGCTACAAGAGGGATGGAGAGAGAGCCGGAGAAGAAAAGAGTGTGTGGGAGATTGAAAATGTAGATATGTGTGGATAGATAGATAGATAGATAGATAGATAGATAGATCTGTCCTTGCTTCATCCCTCTTCTCCTTCGTTACCTCATTTCAAAAATGTCTGACGGTGATGATTTCCCAAGAGTAACCTACTCAGGTCAAACTAAATCTAGAAGGGAATGAGAGAGAGGAAGATAGAGGGATAACAATAGTGATAGATTGAAAAAAAGAGATGGAGGAAGAGAGGAAAAGAGAGGCAGCTGGAGAGGAGAAGTTGGTCTCTGTGCAGCTCCAAAGCTCTTAAAGCCCTGAAGCTGTGTGGAGTGTAAATGGGAGGGAGAGAGCGAGAGGTAGAGGGAGGCTGAACTGAGAAGAAGAAAAGCTCGAAGGGAGAGAGAGAGAGAGAGAGAGAGAGAGAGAGGAGGAGGAGGAGGAGGAGGGTTTGCGTTGGTGTGTTGGTTGGCAGAGAGAGCGCTTGTCAAAAAAACCTTCCTCTGACAGAAGGCATGATTCACAGCGGAGGGAGAGAGAGGGAGAGAGAGAGGAACAGAAAAAGAGAAAAACGGCAGAGATAAAGAGGGAGAGAGAGATGCCGGTAAGAAAAAACAAATGATGCTGCTGATTTGAAGCCGAATGACAAGACGTAACCAGGATGGGACTGAGATCGACGGACCGGATTGACTGATGCGTCTAAATGACTGTGACCATGTTGATAAGGTTCTGGCTTTTCTATTGATCGGGAGAAAATAGAGCAGGTGGCAGCAGCAGTGATGAAAGAGAGAGAGGATGCTTAAGGACGGAGGCACGCTGAAAAGATAAAGAGATAGACTATCAATAGGCGTCTTTGATGGAGCTTGACTAATTTGTGAGGAAGGCATCGCTAATAGATGCAAATTAGACAATTCTGACTTCTTAATGTTACATTTTGATGGATATTTATGTGGCTACTTCTAGAAAGCTTTCTAGGGATGATTTTTCTTTATGTGCACGTCAATTTGTTCCATGGGGTCTAGATGGAGTTTTTGAATCAGTAATTAATTCCTCTTCTAACTTTTTCTACCCTCTGAACTGGTTCAAGTGTCATCCTGAGGTTACTAGACCTTTCTTTATCTCTTCTGCCGACATAATTTGTCTTAAATTCCTTTATCTTTTGATGTTCGTGACGCTCTGTAAGCTAATGTTAAGAGCCAATCATCGTCGTAAGTACTGTTTACTCCCACAAAGCTGGGTTGTCGGGGTAGCTAGTTTGGCACATTCAACGCACGAACATCAAACCAAATTTTCAACAATGTCATACTATGACAAAAAGTTTCAGCTTCTGATTTCTCATGTTGACAGAGGGAACAGCTTTGATGGATACTGACGTCATCTTGACTTTATTTTTGGCTGCAGATTTGCATGGGGCTTTAAGGCTGCTTGGTGCAGGCTGTCGCATTAACATCTCTCCAACTTCAAAATCCCACGCAGAGTTGTTCGAGTGTTTTATCTTTTGTTGTCTTGGCAGTCCCTCTTTGGATTGTCAGAACCGTTGGGATGTTCTGAGATAAATCGTCCACAAAATTGACCAAGAAGGGCTTCAGTCGTTGGCTTGGTATGAAGACTTTTAGCATTTGTTGTGTTGGCTGTAAGGGTCTCAATTAAGGTTGTGAAGACTTGATCTGTCCTTCTGTCCTAATATCTAAATTCTACAGAATTGACCAAAGAAATTCACCAAGGGTTACAGCATTTATCTTAGTATTTAGCACATCCTCGGGGGGAGGAAAGCATAAAGTTCTACGCAAAACAAAATGGAAGGTTTTTACCTTTTGTTGACTTGGCTATGAAAAGTTTATTCCCATTTGGATCGTCACAACTGTTGGTATAACTTCCACAAATTGACCAGCAAGGGTTTCAGTAATAACCTTGATATAGGTGGAAAAAGTTCTACTAAAAAGTTCCTCAATTTAGGTTGTGATGAATGTTGGCGTGTAACATATCCAACAAGTTATTCTTTAGCACATCTGTAGTAGAAACACACGTTCCTGCAAAAAGTACATTAAAGGTGTTTTACCCTTGCTGCTTCGGCTTTGAACTTCTTCCCCCTGTTGGTTGACTGTTGGCATATGTCCTCACAGAATGGACCATAGAGACCACCAAGAAGGCTACACGTTTTTAGCTAGCTTTTAGGACATCCGTGGGAGAAAAACATCTACTAATAGAACAATGTGGGTTTTTAATCTTTGTTGTTTTGGCTTTGAACAGTTTTTTCACCCTGATAGGTATGTTGGTGTATGTCCTAATGCTAAACTCCAATAATCAAAGAGATTAACAAAAAGGGCTTCAGCATTAATCTAACTGTTTAACCCATCATACTACATCTTTTATCCTCTGTTGGCTTGCCTTTGAAGTCTCCATCCTTTGGGTTATGGAATGTGTCGTTATGTTACATCGTCTTAGATGAACATTTAGTGAAATTAGCAAATAAAGCTACTGTTCCAAGCTCAGTGTACAGCCTGTCCTTGAAAGAGAAAACACAAATTTATACTCAAGATGGTTTAAAACACAGACTTTAAATAAAAACTGTACAAAGCCAACATGACGTCACCTGTTGGTTTGTGGACTGTTGTTCTGAAGCCTCAAGTTTGGCACTTCGGCCGTTACTATCAGTCTTTTTGGAGCCATAAGAGACCATACTTTGAGAAGACGGTGAATACACATTGCCTTGCTTTTAACCTGGTTAACATGCTGTTGTAGTAGCAACTTGTCAATCGCAAGATAGCCACGCCCTTAAGCACACCCTGCTTTATTGTCTTTATTACTCTAAATGGGACCATAATTATAATCATGCTGTATTGAAGATTTGAAACTAGCTATTGAACCCATAGGAAAATCTTTATCTAGGTAATAAACAAATGAGAAGCAGGATTATTTCTCTCAGACTTCTGTTCAGGGAGACGCCTCCTGCTGGCAATTAGAAAGAATGCAGAATTAAACCAAGAGACTACATTCACTTCTTAGATGCCGACTATGGTTTAAAGTCCATTCTCCCCCAATCTTTGCTCAGGGCTCCTCTTCCCAGCATTATTGGTAATCCAGTGATGGATGAAGGTCTATGGGTAGGAGCTGCGATGAGTGCATAAGTGATTCTAATATTCAAATCAATAGGCTGAGGAAATGGTTGGATACTTTTTAGACAGCCACAGGCTTCTTTTCCTCTCTGTTGTTTATAAAGTGCTCTTAAACAGGTGCTTGAGCAATTTAGCATTGCAACGATCAAAATGCTAGCAGCAGAGGTATCCTGACTTTTACTCCCTCGTATGGGTCATGTTTCAAACTGCACTTCACCCTACAATTCCTCTGATTCAAAATAGTTATCTTTCTTTTACGCAGGCTTTCATTTTAAGATGTCATGATCATTCTGAAGACATTCATCACAGCTTTTCATCACTCTTTTCCTGGGTTGATTATTACTGAGCGAGTAAACTTGGCGTTGTGTTTAAAATGATTGCAGAACCCCTTTGATTGGACATGCAGGCATATCAATGATTATAATGTCTTCATACTGAATATGCTAATATCCACTCACTTATATAATTATGTAGAGGCTTTTTCAAGCGGTGCTCTATTCAAATTTGTTGTTGTTTGCTTTGTTTTCCAGAGGCAGACGACAGTAATCAACCAATTACAACTGTCAGAATGAGAGGACAAGCTTTCACCGGATTCAATCCGTCATCAACAGTGCTCGGTCTTTCTGTCGCTCTGTGTCTGACTGACTAACGCTCCGCTGGATAAAGACTTAATTGGGCCTGAAAAGACAGCCAGAACAATAAACAAGCAGAATAAATACAAATGCAGCCATGCTGAGAAGAGAGTGGGAGAGAAAATGAGCTAAGAACAGAAACCCCATGGACATTAAAACTGGACTTACTTTTATGTTTTTCTTTAAAATCTTGTTGGAATATTTCTGGAAGAAGGAATCCCTTTCCAACTTTTATTTGGACATTATATTGTTGGCATCCTTTTTATGTTATGGAGCTTTTGAAAGGCGGATGTTTTTGAGATCACAAGATTGTTCTGACCTCTCATTAAAACCGAAGGAATATGCTTCAGCATTTTATCAGAAAAGAAAAAGCAAGAATATTGAGTTAGACATATCTCCATTTCTTCTTGATTGCCATGACCCTCTCAGAGCCTGCTTCCATGCTATTTGCTCATTTTAAAGTTCATTTTGCAAGCAAACTTTTTCAGAATTAGTGCAATTAACAGATTCACAATTCATTCTTCAAACTGCCACCGTGCCTCCCACCAACCCCTCCCACCTTCAGCCATCCGACCAATCATGGGCAAGCCTCTTAGCCGTCCCGGGTGTTTCAGGAAGAGCTCCTGCTGCCTGGAGAAGCATGGAGCTGGGGATGGGGGAGTGGGAGGTCGAGCTGGGGTTGTGGATGTGGGATACGGAGACGGCTACGTACCCCAACGGTCCATCTATGATACCATGTGCATTAATCAACAAATTGACAGCCATCACCATCACCCTGGAGGGTCCATAAGGCGAGACTGTGAGGGGAGTTTTAGCTACTCTGCAAGCGGCTCCCTGAGGGTTGGCAGACCTCCAGCTGACATGTTTGATCCCCAGCCCCGCTCTTTGACTCCAAACCCCTCGTTTGTGCGGCGACTGGACGAAAGAGCTATCTATGATTCATTAAAGCTTGGGGGTCAGGATGCCGATGGTGTGGTCTGCCATTCTCCGGGGCATTTCAACCGCTCAGTTTCTCCCTCTGTCTCCTCGTTCTCAGCGCCTGGGGTATCCTCCTCCTCATCCAAAAAACACCACCATCACCACCACCATCACCATGGAGACAGCACAAAGAGCAGAGATGGCCGACAATCCTGGAAAGTCTTGACACCTCCAAAACACCTGGAGTGTTTGGAGTATACTACAACTGAAATGATGGACAGAGGAGGCGGGTATCTGAACCCAGGGCACTACCCACCTCCTGGGGGCCAGTCCTCCTCTCTTACCTCCCCCCTCATTTCTCCTTTCTCTGGCTCACCTCTCTCTTCAGGTTACCATACTCCGGTCTTTTTCTCCCCTGCCAAACCTCGCCCCAGTCAAACTCAAAGTTTGCGCTGTTCCCCTCCCCAGGTCATTCAGCCGAGGCATTATTCCCAAACCCAGAGCCTCAGGCTGTCACCGCCCCAAGAGCTAAGACGATCTCCTTACCGAGCCCCACTGGTCCAACTGTCAGCCCATGACCTTGAGCAGGACCTGAGGGAACGAGGAGGAGGATGGGGCCGGAGTGAACGAGAAAGAGAGTGGGAAAGGGAGAGAGAAAGGGAGATGGAGCGAGGGTGGGCCCAACGAGAGTGGGAAAGAGAAAGGGAGAGGGGGAGGCTGGAGAGGGAGAGGGCGAGAGAGAGGGAGAGGAGGGAAACATCGACTTTTGGGACCTTTGGATACGGTCGACCAGTTCCTCTGCGTTCAGACAGAGACTCTGTGTTTTTAGAATCTGACCAGGCTCTAGACACAACACCGCTGTTGCTTCCCCAGCCCTCACCTTCGCCCTCCCCCAATGCTGCCCCCAGGATGGGCACCGGCGCTGTGGGTAGGAATAGGGCCGGGTCAAAGGTTGGTCATGACGGTGTAAGTGGGGGTATGGTTTCTAAGTATGATAATGGGGGTGTGGGTTTGGTGTTAGTGGACAGCAAATCTGGATGTGGGCCCAGATTAATAAGTGAAGTTGGATGTGGAAACCTGTCAGAGGCTGACATAAGGGCTGGAATACAAGAACACCTTAGGAATGAAAGTTGGAACAAATATGACAACGGATGTAGGGCTAGCAATAAACACGTGTCTGAAACAAGAATGGGTTCCCAGGTGAAAACGAGACCAGGGGGACGTGAGTTGGAAGGCAAAGTGCAGTCTGGGGTGGAGGTAGAAAAGATGGCTCCAGCTGTGAACAAGGAGGCTCACAGGGGAGGGACAAGGAATGGAGAAAAACCGGGAAGGGTTGTGGCTAAACCAGAACCGATTGCAGAGGCTATACCTCCACCTGTGAAAGACAATGAGAACAAGGTTATGCCTGGGGATAAAGTTGAAATAGGATATGGATCTAATCCAGGGATAAAACCAGAGCTGGAGCAAGTTGAGGAAAAAACTAGTTCAAGGCAATTTGAAAACAGAACTGGAAGTGAAGCTGGTGGAGTAACTAAAGTTAATAATGAGGTTGGTTCTGCACCAGAGTCCAAAGTAGAAGCTAAGGTTGAGACAGAGGTTAAGATTGCTCCTCCATCTCAGCCTGAGGCAGTAAAAGAAACAAGGGTAAGTACTGACACAGGAACTAAGAGTAACGCTAAGATTGGGGTGGTCAGTGACAGCCAGAACAGCAACCAGACAGATAAAGCTCAAATTAGTGACCTGACTGGAGGTACATCTGAAACTTCCCTTGCTGATCAGGTGGAGCAAAAGCCATTGGAAATCGATAAACTTGAATCTAGCCATGTTGAGAAAAGTTCCAGATCCCAAAAGTCCAAATCATCCAAGTCCAGCTCCAGGACTCGACCTGGCACAGCTACAGGGCTTCGACCAGGTGTAGTCAGCCCTAGACTAAGCAGAGGGCTAGCAGACCTCGAGTCAGCAGGCCCTCCTGAGGGCATCGAGTCCACCTGGCCTCGTCGCATCATGGTCAGGAAGAGGACTGTTCGGCAGGGTGGGGCACTTCACAACCTCCCTATTCTCCCCCCCCTCCCCTCTGTTCTCTCAGCATTGGAGAAGAGGCATGGTCACCTTCATCCACGTACAGGCCACTTCTCAGAGAACCCACTCACAAGCTTAATAAATTCAACCAGTATGGTGGGACGGTGCTCACTTAAAGAGCCCTCCCATCAAGATCTTGGACTAGGGGCTAGTTTGGTGGGCAGGGCTTCCCTGAAGGAGCAGAACCTGGAGCACTGGAGAGTCTGCAGAGAGCTGGAAGAACCAAGGAGGTCGAGGAGCAAGGAGAAACAAGGGGAGCAGAGTAAGGAGAAGACTGAGAAGGAGGAGAGGAAGGGTAAAGAGGAGTACATTGAAAAGGAAAGGAGAGAAGAAAGAGACAAAAAAGAGGAGAAAGTTGGGAAGGAAAAAGAGAGGGTAATTGTCAGTGAGGGGCTAGGGAAAGAGACCAAACAACCAAAGTATGAGAGAAGAGTTGAAGGGAAAGAAAACAAAATGGAAGATATGAAAAAAGAAAGGGATGTAGAAATAAAGTGTGAAAAGATAGAGGACCAAGGAATGAAGATTAAGGTTGGAATACTAGAGCAGCGTGGGCAAGAGTTGGTCGTGGAGGAGGTCGTGGCTAAATTAAATAAAGAAGAGGGGGAGGTGGAGGGAGAAGAGGGAGGGACATGTGGAGATGAAGAGGGGATGGAAGGTTGGGATGCTGTCCTTGAGATGGTCACCACATTGTGGGATGATGGCTGGGAGAAAGGGGAAGCAGAAGGAGGAGAAGGAGATACAGACTCTTTCTCGGGATCTCTTCAGCGTTGGCCTCTTTTACGGCCCCCAGTTGGCTTTGGGGGTTCCCATCCCCCCTCATCAGCAGCCTCAGAGCTCAGCCTGACAGAGTTAGAGAGAAGAGCCAGGGAGCTTGACTCTGACCTGGAGCATCTAGACCTGTCTCAGCCCCAGAGGGACACCCAGGATGCATATCAAACACAACTGGAGCCACAGAGGGAACGGGCTGACATGTACCAAACACACCCTGGGCCACAGAGGGAGAAAGCTACTGTCTATACAGGTAGATATCATTTTTCATTCATGTGCAATAATATACTGTATTTGGGAAGTTGCATTAGCAAGTTTATCTTTCACTACTACTTGACCTATATCTGCTTGAGTTGTGTCTTTGATTAGCTTAGGAAGAGCATTGTCCTGTTTGAAAAAAGTCCTCTAATATGTCATAGTGTGATTTATCTTGGCTTGGGTTTAGAGACTTCAGATAGATTTGACTGTAACTTAGAGCATGCAAGAATGACCTGCAGAGAAATGCTATTGGTAGCATTGGAGCGTTACCCATCCTGGGGCAGTCCGAACGTCTAGATTGCTTGGTCTCTACTGCTTTGATTTCCTCATTTAATTCTTTTCTAGTACTTCCCCAAACCCCGGCGAGATTTACATGTTATGTTGCTTTGCTGGGCGAAAATTTGTGGTTAGACCCAGATTGTTTTTGGGCAAATTTCCACAATATTTCTAAATTTCTAAAATTTGCTGAACCAAAGTATCAAAATAAAAATAACACTTTGCAAACTGAGACTTTCTGGGGGTTGCCAATGTTCCCTTTTTTGGTAATCTAGCCTGACCTGCAAATGCATGCACGTTTAATACAAAAAAGGCTACGAAAGCTTGGGCGAAACACACAGCTTACCAGGTTGAGTTGTTCTCAATCACTCTTCGTTCTTACTGTATACCAACTCAAAGCAATGCTCTGTTAATGAGTATAATACCCACGAATCCTTTGAGACTTTCAACATCTTATCTTAGGCTTTAGTTGCACCTGATTTACCTCGCTGTATAGGACGCCAAAGGAGGGCCCATATGTCAGTATTTGGCGAACATGAATGCAAACAGGTAAATGCAAAGGTTTATGAGCGAAAAACATTGCATTAGACGTCATACAAGCAGTTGAATGAGGATATGTTTAACTGTTTAAGTGCATAGCATCAACTTAGGCAATGGCATGAGTTTGATGATTCCAGACCAGGTCCCTTTGCTGCGTGTCATCCCCTCTTTGTCTCTGCATCTTACTCGTCTCTTTCTTGTCTGTTACGATAAGAAATAAAGCTTAAAATATCAAAAAAAATGGTACGAAAGCTAAAAATAATATCTACCATGATATTGTCAAAGTCAGATTTATATCTTTTCTATTCCAAAATGATTTATTTACAATTTAGAAATCTCAGCTTCTATATTTTAAGCTGCCTGGATGACAATACAGCTGACTGATACATCTAGGTCAGTACAGCAGGGATTGGGGATGGAAGCGACATTAACTTTCCCAAGGAGGAGGGCAGACTCACGGCCTTTATCTGAATTTGGAGTTTGAGAATCTGACATGCTTCAGACTTAAAGAGGAGTTTGGATTGAGGCTTGTCTGCTTGATTGTCTGAGGTTTGGCAGGTGATGTTTGCTTCTTCCAACTTAGCTGAGCTCTGACTTGACCGTGAGGCAGATGAATGTTGTAATGTATTGATTATAACTCCTGTTTCTCTGTGTGGAATGGCTGCTCTATTTTCCAGGGGGTGGGAACAGATACCAGGTATGTTTGGAGCTCACGTCAGTGGCCTTACCTGTTACAGACACAGACAGACATCCTGCTGACTGGTCAAAGTCTGCTGGGACTTCCACGGTTGGCACAAGGTAATCCCACAAAATGTTTTTTGTCAGCACTGAATCTGAACTGTCCTAGATGGTGAAATAGTGACATACATCCCAGGTGACAGAAGGCTCCTCACAAAGGGCAACAATAAATCCACTTTTAAATTCAGCCTGGATATGTGTAAGATGCTCAATGCCGTTAGATCTTGAGTTCAATCCAGAGCCATGTTTGGATGTTGGATGTTTTTGGTGCGTTAGTGACTGTATAACTCAATCCTGTAGGTGCCAACGTCATCACAATTAGATGGGGTTATGGCACATTTGTTTCTCAGAAATTCAAAGCTGATTGGAACAAAGTATAATTCTTGCATGTCAATGTTTAATCTTTTCATTTTTTATTTTATTTATTTTGTAAAATGTCGGACATTTAGAAGAAAGCCTCAACATTTATTCTACCAGGCTCTGACAAACGTTTCCCTCGTTTGTTGTTTAGATGTTGGCTGTGGAATGCACTGTCTGTTTTATCAATACAAAATCTTACAAAGGTGCACAGTTGTGTTGAAACCTGACTTGATTTGCTTTATTTCCATACTCACCAAGTCATTCAATGACCCCTTCCTTGCACCTACGAATGGGGCATTGTTATCCTAGCTAGACCCCTTCCATCAGGATGGAAATGTTTCACCACAAGATAAAGTTTATCACTCAGAAAAACATTGTATTGACGAGCCGTGATCTTCCTTTCCAACGGGAAAACTGGACCCAAACTGTGCACAGCATAAAAGAGCCTTCAGGTTTTTTTCTTCCTCTACATATCTGCACCTGATAGTGACTTGCTGACATGTACTAGTCAGCGTTGTGTAAAAAAGATCCTGTTTGGGTTCTACATTTATGTAAATATAAGTCAAAGGCACATAAGTTCTTAAGGCTGACCTACGTGTTACTAACATAATCAAAATGATAGGGGTCCGACACTTGAGCCTTGAGACACACCAAATGTAAAAATGTAATCAAAAGTTATTTTTCCTCATTTGGCAATTTGTGCTAAATGCAGTGATATTGTTCACTACAGTTCTATAATACAGCTGACTTCCCAGTGCAACAATTCAACAGCTGCAATTTGCTTATTAGATACTGTGTCTGTAGATGCAGATGTTTAAGCAGGAGAAACAGAACAGGTACAGAAATGATACAGAACAGACCAAAAGTTGTGTTTTGATTCAGGAATGACACTGCATTTTTCTTCTGTCCTAAACTGCCACATACTGTACACCGACTGTGTTTACTCTATAGCATTGGCTGCTGTTAGTATGGGGGGCATGTGGACTTCACTGACTGAAATATTGCTGTACAATATTTTGACTTCGGCTGCGTTCACTGGCATGACATGCAGAAGAAAGGTGTCAGGTGCTCTTTAGACAGCAACCCGCGCGTGTCACAAATACAGTACCTGTATTAGTAAGTGCATTTAATTCACTTCAGATGTGAAGACAACACTCTTGAAGTTATAACGATTAATTTTGCAATGATTATGAGTTGATCCTGGCCAATAAATGAAGGCATTAAACAAAAACATGCCAGAAACTCAAACAAGAGCGCTAATGTATTCATAATGATGTATTTATCAACAAGAAAACAATGCAACATTTTAAATTAAAGCCACAAAAAATCCAAGTGCTTCATGGGGCTGAGAGACAAGAGTAAATCTAGGTCGTGATCTTGAAAAGTAGGTTAAGACAAATATAAATTGCATCTCTTGTAACCAATGGTAACGAGAGAGCATTGGAAGTCACAGGAGTTTAGCAGACTCAACGGGGAGTGTGTAGCAGTCATTTGACTACCTTTTCTTTTTTTCTAGTTCCATGAAGGAGGACAGCTCTCCAGACTCCAACTTAACATTGGAGTCTGACTCCAGCGGTGTCTTCATGTCCTTATCCAATCAGAGCCAGGAGGAGGCCGGCTCTGACAGTGACCAGCCAATCAGTGGCTCCGACTTAGGCAGCAGCAGGTCATCACTGGAGAAAGATGGTGATGATGGAGGGCTAAAGGAGTGGGGAAGGGAGGAGAGTGCAGACCTACAGTGGTGCTACCCATCACTCCTCAATACCTCCTTGCAGGAAGGTACAGAAGGCGATGGTGAAAGAGAAGAAGCAGGGCTCGAAAAGATGGGAGGATATGAAGGGAAAGAAAAAGAAGAGACTGGAAGGAGAGTTGGTAAGATAGGAACGGTTTCCATCATTAGGGCCCCACTCAACCACACACACAGTGAGGTCTCCACAAATTTCAGTGTCCCTCAAAGTGAAGAAATGCCCTCCAGAAGGAAAGTGACCCTCATGGGAGGTGACTCTCCTCTCCCTCTGTCTCCCTCAAAACAACAAATCAGAAACCTTCTAGACCCTAATCAGAAGCCAATCAGAAGCTCAGGACTGGACTGTGGCGACATAGATCCTTTTGTCCAATCAGACAGCTTTGTTTACCTTGCTGTGTCTGCAAAACCTGCGGGTGGCGAAGCCACATTGACAGAAGTCCCTACCCATGTTAAAAAACGAGACATTGTACATCTACCTTCAGATAGCATAAAAGCAAATTTAAACCAGTCAAATACAGAACAAGATGCCAAGCTGACTCACCTTAACCCACAAAAACCAGAGGAAGGAGATTTTCTGTGCACTGACAGCTTTGTCTACCTTGCTGCTCCAGCATGCCTCCTACTGGGCCCTGCAGGGAGCACACAGTACAGTGGCAGGTATGTTTTGTTTGTTCATTTTAACTTTGGTGTATTTCATTGTTTGTATTTCAGTTTCAGAAGAAAAAATTAAGCATTTTTCAGCAATTCTGTTTATTTACCTATAAAACCATCCATCCATCCATTTTCCACATATCTGGGGCAAGGTTGTAATGGCAAGATGTCTTTCTTCCTAGCCATGTCTTCCAGCTCTCCCTGAGGGGTACTGTGAAGGTTTCAGCCCAGACAGGATACTTGATCCCTTCGGTGTGTTCTTCCAGGTCTTATCCCAGCTGGATTTGCCTGGAGTACCCTCACACAGAGGCGTCCAGAAGGCATCATAGTCAGATGCTTAAACCACCTTAACTGGATGCTCAATAGAGCAGTCTTAACTTTCTCCTGTTGTCTCTTTTTGTCAGTCTGGCATCTGGCTTTGTTTGGTCTTTACTCAAAGCTTATGACTTATTGGGGACGATTGGAGATGGATGTAGATTTACAAGTTAATTGGGTGTCTCCTACAGGCTAATCTCCCTCTTAACCATGACGATCCAGTACAGCATCTAAATTACTGATGATGCAAATACAGTTGAGGCCTCAGTCTGTAAAACTTTCAATTCCCATGTTCAGATTACTTTACAGAAAGGGTATGGGCCAGAAAATTCAAATGGCCAAAATTCGAAGCCTCTATTGTGGAGGCAGCTTTACTGTGTTGTGGCCTGAAGATTGGATTAGGGAACTCCCGACGCATCATACAGGTATCAGGAAGCCATAGAAATGGTGAGACAAAGCTCTAGCAGACTAAAGACATCTTAGCTTAGCCCAGGATTTTTTGAGCAGGGAAGGGTGACTGGTGACCACAATCCTACCAACACCGCAGATGTTGGTCGGATGACAACCTGTGAAGGTATTCCAGGCCTACACAGCTTGTAGAAGACCCCTTTGAAGAACACATGGGAGGGATCGCATATCACATCTCAGTATTACTCAGGAAGAGCTGGAAAATATTGCTTTGGAAAAACATCCGGCCACTTTGACCAGGATCCAAGTCAGCACATCCATGTGGGGCCAAAATGGATAACCAACTGGGGCTTAGACAACGTCGTCCTTAGTTTCCTTAGAGGTCTCACAGGGTTAGCCCAGATGGGTTGATTAATGAGAGGGCCGTATGGGTAGAATGCAACCCTTTCAAAGGGTATGCCCATATATAGCCCATGTGTATGCATATCATGTGGGCACTATGCACTTAAAACCCCACTCCATGCACAGTTGAGGCACGCCTAATCAGATAAAGCCCATCTAAGCCCTACTTGAACGAACGTGTTGGCTATCATAAGTGGCGCAGAAAACAGATATATTGACGGAAGAATGAATGGATCGCTATTTGCTGTAGTCCTTAATCCAATTTCCCAATTTAAATTCCTGTGTTGTCCTGTTGAGACATTTTTGGGAATTCCATCTTCAATCATATGAAGGTCCATGCCTGTTTGCCCCTTTCTCTGTTCAAAATGTACAGTCTACTGCCAGGGATAACAGGGATTCTGTCTGCTGTGTTTTTACAGGGAGTCAGACTCGGAGAGTTCAGGATCTGGCGGTGCTGATGTGTCAGTCCTGGGTTGTGGCTCGGTGGCAGGGGACAGTGACTGGGACTCAGACCAGTCCGACTCTGATCCAAGTCGCTCCTCAAGAAGCTCAGCAGCTGCTAGCAAATCTGCCGGCGTAGCAAGGCCCAAGCGACTGCCTACTGAACCGGACTGGGACTTGTACGGAGAAACCGCAGAACCTGAAGCGCTGAATGAGCTTTTCACAGACGAGGACAGAAACAACAATGACAAAGAAAACAAGGTTACTGGGGTCACCACCAGCATGGCAGAAGCACAAGCCATTCCCAGGGCAACCCGCGCTGTCACTACGCAAATGAGGCAGTCAGCAACACTGGATCAGTCCTCAACAACAAAGAAGGTGACGTGGCAGTTTAAACCAGCCCAGAGGTCAGTCTGCACAGGAAGCAGAAAGGAGAAAGACAAGGAAATGACGTCATCAAGGTTCTCAGAACTGGGACCCTCCCCTTCATCTTCATCTTCTTCATCCTCGTCACCATCTTCATCCTCTTCTGGTTGATTTGTGAAGGAAATTGTTTTTGTTTTTCGACTACTTTGAAGGAGCTTTCATTGCCTGAAGAAAGGTAGAAAAGATCTTCAATTTATTATACAGAAACTGTTGGCTGGAACTACTACAACTTTTTTTTGCCTGTAAATTTTTTCATCAAGCTGCTGCCATTGCCTTCTAATGACCTTATAAAGGATGCATAAAAGACTAGTTAATCGTTGCATTTTCTTAGGTGAGCCTAATCAATGTTGTGCACACAGTTTAAGTTTAAGACAGTATGAGACTCAGGCTAAACAGACAACTTCAGGTTGGGATTATGCGGAAATACGGCCAATGATTGAACCCTTACGTAAGGCATGAAGGGTCATTCCTGAGGGGTTTTTATCGACAGTCCAATTTTGAAACACAGGGTTGATTCACTAGTTACACATTAACAATATTCTCTTTTTACATCATCGATATGACAGATGTGTTTTTTGTATTGTTATTGTATTGAATGTACCTTACAGGATATATATAACTACAAGATAAATACAACATAAAACCGATTTAAAACAACCCGAGTTCTCAATAATTTGGCTCAGTAATCTGTATTTAAACACTACAACACATAAAACAGATAACAGTTGGAATAAGGATTCTGGTTAAAATCCAACATGTGTTATTGTTTTATGAACCAACAATGTAAATGTGACTCAGGCCTTTTAAAAACATTACATTTCCTCCCGTTTAATGCCTCTTTCTTTATATATATCCTTAAAAACTGAATTTTAAAAGGTGACCGAGGTCAAACTTTACAGTGTACAATGTATTTTATAATCACATTTAACTTTACAGTGTATTTAACAGTGTGTCAATAATATATTTTGAACCTTGAGATGATTATAGAGCGAAATATATATGCGACGAATGTGCAAAAAGGAACAAATAATGGAAAGATTTTAGTAATAACATTTAATTTAAATGTTTTATTTATCAGTTAGATTTGTGAATGTAATAATTGAGCAATATGCTTACAGATTCATGCTATATTCTATGTTTCATATGTGGAAAGTGTTGCCTGAGTGATGTATATAACAATGGCTGGGATTCATTTTATTTATACAGCCGAGTACTAATTGTAAATGCAGTCTTACGCTCAGTTAGAGGTTCAATGTGTTACATTTTTAAGCATCAGGTTATCAACAGGTGGCTTGGTTACAGTGAGACCATTGTTGAGATGATTGATACTTTATCTCACATCAGTGTTATTTTTAGTGTTTTCTCAAAAGATTTATATCTCCCATAATCCCCTGCGTCCTCTCGCTCTCTCTTTGCCTCGGTGGCATCTTTGCTTCACTGAAGAGGATGAGCATCAGGACGGGCTTAGCTCTGTTTGTGCTGAAAGTAAAGCAAACTAGAAGATCGTCCTCCAAATCCACGGTGCAATCCAATCCAATGCAGTAGGAGGCTGGGAGAGCTGTCAATCATCCCGGCAGTGGTCTTGCAGTTGGTTAATGACTGAGGTTATGTGTTAATGTTTTACTGATGTTAAAAATGATGCATATAGCACCTTTGAAGGAGAGCACAGTGCTATCACATTTGTCATCCTTTTACAAATATGACAAAGGAGAAGGTGGCAGGTTAACGAGTTATTGTCGGTTACACAATTACGATTCTTGCGGTGATGAAGGCTGTGTGGGAAGTCGTGACCTGACAGGAAAATTGCTTCCTAAGCAGGTTGCTATTTTAAATTTGCACTTGATTTTCAATAGGTCATGAAACAGTTTGAGCTTTGACACGTTAAAGTCTTAGTGTGTCGGTAGGGTTGACGGTAAAGGTGATGCAACTAGAATTTGGAGGGTGAATCTATTGTGGCTGTTTTTCTTTATTGACGTTATTGAGGTATGATTTTATTTTTTACTAACATGAGAAGAACTGTTGCCTTGTGCAGCTTTTATTGCCTTTACTAACAGTGAAATGCTCCGCCAGTGCTTGTTTTTGATGAAGACGCTCAGTGTACAACCAACCGGATTTGGTAGAGATGCAAATGCACCTGTCAGGTTGGATGATGGATTTATTTCTGGTTGTTTTGAGCACCGATTTTCAAGCACATTCACAGAGGAATTAAGTGCTTTGTTAGCATATCTGTATTTTTTTAAGCTGCAGGATTGTCAGAAAGTCTGAGGAGGTGAATGTTAACCAGGGCTGAATGAGTGACAAGTGAAGGTGGCTACTTCAGAAATTATTTAATGTACTTTGCTTGATGTTGTTATTGCACCCAATGGCACTCCAAATCCCTGTGGAAAGTTAGCAGTTTCAAAGTACGAACAGTGAGCTGTGAGGATGCTTTGTACGGTTGCCGACAAGAGCACTCACACTGCAACGGCCCAAGCAGTTTCCATTCGAAGACAGAGACTGCAAATTCAGACATGATGCAAATTCAAAAAACATATGTAAAAGTCCAAAACGCATGCAATGACGGAAACGTGCTGCAAATGAAAAAACGTGCTGCACAAAGCAGACACAAATGCATCAACATACACGCTCTGCAAATACAGGAACACAAACCCAGACAACACCAGATCAACCGATAGCTTTGTAAAGTAACCGCTGCTGATTGTAGCTTCTTTTAAGTAAGGATCTCAGTTAGCCGTGCAGCTAGCCCGACACTGGGCCGCTGATAGTGCTGCTAGCTACAGGCCTGGAGCACCTCCGTTGTGTTGACTGTATTTGTGTTTTTCTTTTGCATGAGTTTTCTGGGTTCGTGTGCATTTGTTTCTTTTTTTTGCAGGATGTTTTTTTTCTTCGCAGCACGCTTCTGTCGTTGCATTTGTTTTGGACTTTTGCATGTGTTTTTGAATTTCAGCGTTTTCGAATTTGCAGCCTGTTTCTTCTAATGGAAACCATTTGGGTGGTTGCAGCGCGATTGCCACTGGAGCTTTGGTACGGCTGGATGAAAATGTTGGGGGACCTGTGGGTGCTAATTTTCAGTTGGGCCCCTTTTGAGCCCCCATCGAAGGAGAACCCAATTTTCACCTCTTTTTTCTGGAAATTACTGACTGGCTTTAGGTTTTCTATTTCTGTCATTTGTTTCAGTTGCTTTAGTTAATTCCAAATCCTAGATACTATCACATTGTATCTTCGGTGTTTCAAAGGCTGCCCCCCAAAAAGTTGAAAGATTGGAATCAGAAGTGGAAACTTTACGAACAGAGGCGTACATCAAAGCAGGTCATTTCTCAGGATGTGTACTCATCGCTCTTACCTTTAACAGCTTTCATTGCTGGTTTAAAATGCCTTTTCCACCTAAAGTACCATCGGTTGATTTTGTAATCAGATTTACACAAAAATCGAATCATTCAATTTGCTGTTATTTATATATTTTAATTCTCTGTTCTTTGACAGAATCCTGCTGTCTGTCTTTATGACAGCAAACAGCTGCTTTTTATGTCAGATTACTTAAAGTTAATCAACACCTTCCAGCCAATCAGAATCAAGAATCCCCAGTGGCCATGAGACAAACTTCAATAATAAACGTTTAAACTACTTTTGGGGACACAGGGTAAGTTCACGAATGCATTAGATATCCTAATATTGATCAAAGAAAACCTTTTACATACACTGAACCGGAGCTTTGTGAGTTATCAGGCTTCCATTTTGGGATCTGTGGGTGCAATATTACAATCATATCTTCTGTCTTTCTGAAGCATGCTTGAATTTGCTCTTATTTGGAAGTGGCTGAGCTCACAGTGTGATATTCTGCACAGTTTGGACACATACCACCCACATTTCACATATGAGCAATATAAAGATATGGAGCGGGTGTATGTGTTATGTGAGACCTAATTTCCACTGAGGCAATCTTACATCTCTTTCCTTTTCATAACGGTGACTGCATGAGGAGCATGGCTGTAGATCGAGGTTAACAGAGCCGGTTTGCAGCTTCACGATTGACAGTTTCTTGATGATTCCAGCTCTGGCATCACGTGTACAGAAAGCTGCACTCTTTATTTGAATGTTTATTGTTTTAGAATTGGGACGCGGCCATTGCATTTATAAAACCACCTGGACAAAATGTCAGGTGGTTCACATCGCCTTTTGCGTCGCTATCGGCGCTACAAAGGCTGTTTACATGACACTGTTTATTAAATGTAACCTGTGTGGATTTTCCTCTCATGTATTATACAATTGGCACTATTATGTGTAGCACTTGAAAACCTGCTTTCTATTGGAATAATGACATATTTTCAAACCCTGCTGCTTTTCATGTCTGCTGGAGGATTTTTGTGTCTAAGTGACGAAACTTTAAAGCTCAAATTGGACCAAATGAAAGGAGTGTATGTACAGTTTTATCCAAGAGAAAACCTTTGATTTCTGCTCGCATTAAACTGTGGTAAGACATCTAGTTTCACTGTGACATATTAAGGATAAATTACTGTACACATCTTTTGTAAAAATCCAGTAATATCAGGCCATAATACTTTGCTGTTCATGTTAACGCTGCTCACTGTTGAAGCTTAGTGGTGATAAAGAACCGACACCTGAGAGGATCTCTTCGCGGAAAAAGATGATTTATGTAAAACCTTATTGTGTGCTGTATTTCCAAGCCTTGTTAAAATGCATTAATGTACAAATAAAGCCTAAACTTGATGGTGGAATGTGACTCAGCTGTTTGGTGTCTGTCTTAACCCTCTTTTTCTCACCGTTACTCAGGGAAGTCGAAGCCAATGATTGCAATCCACTCCTTTATGGCCCTCTAGCTTTGTTATTTAGTGTCTTATGTACATGATGGTTAGCACTGAAAAGCATTTTCAATATAAATGATGTTTCTGATATTGGGTTTAAATTTGGCGTAAACATTCAGATTGTGAAGCTATCAAAGTCACACGGCAGATATTCTCAGTTAGCGTTAGCTTAGTCTGCGGATAACTATTGATGGCTGTAGCTAGTTAGCGATAGCCAAAGGTGTTGAGCGTTAACCACTGTTGTCTAATTGTGCAGCAGGATTTTAAGAGCTGGCCGTTGATGATCTATCGTTGTTGAGCATCTGCAGCGGGAGTTACGCAATGATTTGTCACTAGTTATTGTTACAGAACATTTGAGAACAAATTGGTGCATCTTAGCTTACGTTGCATGCTAACTGCTAACTATGATATGGATGGAAGTTCTTTTATTACTCACCATTCAGTGAACAGTTGAAAGGAATAACTTCCATTGATCCTCTGTTTCCAGTACGACTCCAGCGTACTGTTTAGGGCTGCACGATGCTAAGTGTGGTGTGCAGGCAGACAGATGTCAATCAAAATGTAAGCAGCCATGTGAGAGCCACATGTGACCTCATGACTGACAGTTCTGTTGACAAATGGGGCTCCTGCAGCGTTCTGTTCCCAAGTAGCAGAGTGGAGGACACTAACACGAACACTACAGTCATTGAACTTTTCATAACTGTGAATATCTGCTTCAGACCGACACGAGAAGCTGTTCTGCTGTTAAACACACCGACGTGCGGGGACATTGTTACTGCAGCTCCACCCTCTGATCTCTACTGCACAGTCTCTGACCCCACGTCACCAGTGCAGGATGGCAGTGCCCAGGGGGTATTTTGGCTTCAAAGAAGTACAATGAGAGTGGATAGAGATGCATCGTCCATTGATATTAACCAGCTTATCCCAACTGAAAGAATGTCGCAAGCCACTTTGAAATCTTAAAAATATTCTGATCAACACTTCCTTAGACTTTCTGAAAAACATGTAGTGTGGTTTCGGAAAGATAATTGTTAAGCAACCTCTGAAATAAACGTCTCTCAGGTGTGCCCTGTGAGGTCTTCTTAAACCATGCCCAGTCACTAAAACGCCATAGCCCGTATATTACTTTATATACGAATAAACTCCCCTGGCACTTTGTGGCGTCCAGCCCCAAACAACAAACGGACAATTTCACAGCTGTGTCATGGATATTTTTTGTGACTTGGTGCTACATAAGCAGAATTGTCTTGACAGAGCCCACAGTGAAAGAATTGGAAAAAACTTCAGACACCCTCCCACCTCTAAAGACATGTTAGTGACAGATTTTAGGATTTTGAAAAGCTTTGTATAACGCACGGTCACAATTCACTAGACTACAACTTGATTCACAGTTCCCCTTGTGCGTACTTCCAATATTCACCAGTTTATGGAGCTATATGTCGGCATGCTAACATTTATGCTAATAGCAAGCTAGATTCAAGCTCTGTCTCAATCCACGGGCTGCAGCCTTCAAAGGGGGATGCTCCATTCATAGCCTGCGTGGACTGTTAAAGCCGAACTGAAAAGAGACGGTCTAGAGACGGGCTAGCGGGCTAACTAGCAAGCATAACTAACGTCGTGTAACTTAACCTCTTAAAACTTTTACATTTAAAGTGTATTCCTCAGCCGTTTAAAAGTCCGCCATTTCGTTTGAATTAGTGCGCAATGCATCTCGGGATACGATGGGTCGCGAAGGATGCACCCGATGGATCCTGCATGGCCGGGGAAACGGAGGAGGCATTTGTCGGCCGCATCTGAAGGAGCCTTTGAATTGGGGCAGCCTTCGATGTGCTTCTGTGACGCGATCGGCCTTCAAATATGGCCTTCGAAGGCTGCGGCTGCTGGATTGGAACACAGCTTCAGTGTTGCAAACAGTTTTCCGATGAAAATAGATAGCACTAGCTCCAAAAGTAGCTAGAAGTCGCCAGATGACGACATACACTAATTTGCCTATCGATGACGTCATCATTTGCCTTACGCTTAGTGGTTGTGAGGCTGCCCCAGGCCAGCCCCGCCCACCTGCACGGTGTATTTGCCTGCGCAGTGCTGCTGCGCACGGGACAGGAGGAGAGAGGCGAGAGAGCAAGTCGGAGCTGTTGGCAGAGGAGCCGTGAACTGCGATTACTCTGAGCAGCGTGCATGGGAATGAATTACAGTCACTACATTCGTTGCTAGTCGCTTTTCAGAAAAAAAAGTCACAGAGGGTCTGAAAAGTCGCAGAATCTAGCGAGAAAGTAGCTAAGTTGGCGCTGGCTAGATTTCCCTTCATGTTAACTATATTCCCAGTTTGCTGCTTCCTGTTTTCTGCTGTAGAGAGCGCTCCTATTGGTTGTTGACAATGTTCATGTCATTGAGCCAAGACTCCTGATTATATATGTTCGATTAAATTGAAACACAAAGACGAGAAAAAGACTGAGCTCAGACTAAGACCCAAACAATCAACATGAACTCTCATGACTTCATTCCAACGTAAAAATAACTTTGAGATACTGATATTGTTGGGTGTAAGGCCTGCATAAATATCCCAACCACAAACTCACACACATACATGCAGCCTGTGGTACCATCTGTGTATTAAATAGTACATGTTGTATAAGGAGTTGTGTCAGTAATGTAGGTCTGTCCATCTATTTAGGGCTGATTAATTAGAGCACTGAGAATAAGGCCAGAGAGAGAGAGAGAGAGAGGGAGAGACACTACATTTATGAATACTTAATCTATGTGCCACTTCCTCAGCCACCGCAGGGACTGTGGTGATTTATTGGGCCAGATGACACAGTCTGTTTGTCACACAGTCTGTAAAAATATATACGACCAGATTTACTGTAATTCTTGAACCAATTTGAACAAACTTTCAGCGCGCTCCGAGAAAGATGAGAGATTGGAATTGAACAACCTCTCTGGTTAAATATAAACATACAGGCTGCGGTGTTTATTGTCTACATCACAAACTGACTATAATTTGTCTGCAGGGACTTCTTTGGCAGTTAGTTGGGGTCAGTAATTTTCTCGTCTTTTGTGCCACAGAGTAGCATTTAATTATCCCGTGTGAGAAATATGAACGAGGTCTTTGATGAACACAACAAGCTGTTCTGAATAGAAGCTTTGGAGGAGAAACTAACAACTAAAATTACAGATTGTAATCTTTTAGTGACTCATCTTTCACAAAGTAATTCGTCCGCTGGGAAGATTACACGTTCTTTCATCCCAGACTCATCACTACTTAGAGATTTAGCCGACTGTGACTGTATATCAAGATGCTAACAAAAGCACACATTTAACCATTAAACACACATTAAACCAGCAAAGATCCTGCACGTCGGCGTGTTTAACAGCAGAACAGCTTCTTGTGTCGGTCTGAAGCAGATATTCACGCTTATGGAAATGACTTCAATGACTGTAGTGTTAGTGTTAGTTACGTCTCCTCTCGCCGTTCCTCCTCTACTCTGCAACTCGGGAACAGAATGCTGCAGGAGCCCCATTTGTCAACAGAGCTGTCAATCATGAGGTCACGCCCCCTTTTTATAGCATCTAATAACTAATTAAAAATAAACTTGTCAGAAAAATGAACACAGCATGATAGGAACTAACTATAATGACAGAAACCATGTGCAGCCAGTCAGCAGGGGGCGATAGAGAGACCTTGGCTTCACTTTAAGGGAGCTCATGTCGGCCATCTTTTTATATAATCTATGGGGGACTCCCTAAAAACATATGACGGTGCCTTATGTCCTGCGTCACACAGAGCGTTCCTATGAGAAGCCTCGCATTCGTCTCTTCTCGTCAGTTTTCGGATAAGCTAGTGAAACCGTAACCTACAGAGATGTTTATTATCCTAATTTTTGCTTTATCTCAAAGATTAAACCTACAGGAGACCTCACGCCTGATTGTGACTTCAAACAGAGATAATCTTTTATTGTTTTGTGATCATTGATTTACAAAGATACACTTAGATTCTAGTTCATTGCACTGCTGGCACAGCTACAACCTGGACAAGACTTCCCTGCAGATTTTCAAATGACCTCTGACTGTTGCCTCAAACTGACCATCATAAAGTTACACTGGAAGATATGAACAACTAAACTACTAAAATATAGTGACATTTAGATTATGACTAAATTATGTCCAACAAAAAAAATATAGTCAGACGGGGGTCTGTACTCAAATAAGCTTACCGGGCAGTTAGCTTCCATGTACATGCATGAGGTGCGAGTCACTTTAAATTTGTTGACAAACTGCTGAAGTTGGGGTTATAGCATTTAACCCATGTTAAACATGTAACTACATTCTTTATAGCCCCATGCGTCAAACGTTACCAAGCGCTCTGCAAAGCCACGCCCATCAGGGTAAATTAAGGAGTCCCTAATCTATGGCCTACACCCAAGTCTCACGCTGACAATGACACTTAAAGGAGCAATTTGCCCCTGGAAAAAGCCGCTGTCAGTCAAAGCTGGTGTTCTCTGTAATCGATAGAAGCAATAATATTTTACATTGGCGCCATAGCTGTGGAGAAAGTTGTACAAACAGCCCCTGGTTTCGCCCATTCTACATTCCTACAACACCCAGGGTGCATTGCGCCCCTCCCTCTGAAAGAACGGTCCAGCGAGAGACGCTGGAGTGAAATACTACCGTTTCACTGCAGGCAACGGCTCAGAGCGGGACAGAATCTGAAATATGATGAGAATATAGCGGAGGATCGTCTAAAAACTCTTCAGGTCTGCAGTCTACATTTCAAACCTGACGATTTTGAACGAGACATGACATCGGAGGCGGGCGTCCTAGATTGAGGAAGTGTAGTTTAGCGAGCTCCCTGAGGTTAGCGTCCTAGAAAGGCACAGAGCCAAACTCCTTTTTTTCTACCATAATGGCATTAGCTCCCCATAATGGCATGCTAGGACTGGGGTTGAAAATCAGCAAACTGGCCCTTTAATGACACATAATCTCTGTATGGTGTTGAAAAGTTCTTGTTAGCTATCTAAATGTAAAAGTTTTTCATAGTTGTAAAAGTATGATCAGACAACAAGCAGAGCCAGATAAAATTAGCAAATTTGAGACTACAGAAAGTCTGCGACTCAGCGGAGGCAGATGGACGGACTCTCCTCAGCTGAATCAGAAAGCCGGTAGTTGGTGTCCATCAGAGGAAGCCTGGTACTGATCCTAGCTGACAGCTCATCAAACTGGGCACTGGTCAGCCTTAAGTAGCTGGAAGCAGCAGCATCCAGACACCGTTCCTGGAGAAGCCCGTGGACCTGAAGTGGCAGTGTATTGTTTTGGTCAAATCTGGAAGAGCAAACACTGTTTAACCAACAACACTGTGTAATTGTGTAAAACACTGAGTAACATAGAAATTGTGTAATAATATTTGTATGATGTCATCAGTTAATTCTTGAGTCCAAGTGGATTTTTTCCCCTGGAGGCATTCCTGAGTTTACAAAAACAGACTCTTTCCAGTTTGATGGCCTCTCTTCATTAGACCGGCCTGCTAAATATTCATGTCTACCCGACTGACATCCCCAATTTGTAACTCAGGTTTTCTCTTCTAAATTTGTCGTCTCTGAGCTGCTGATGGAAATTTAAGGGTCTTTTTCTGTCACACATGACAAACGCTTCCTTCTGAGGCACGACTGTGCCTGTACTAACAGGCAAACTGACCTTTATGAATGAACAGGTTGAGTTACCTCAAGTGAAGTTCTTTTGTAGCCCAATTTCACAGTCTGAGAAAACAACCACGTGTGCACACCTGTTGTGTCTTTTATTACTGGTTTAAGGAAATATCAAAGTCATAAAATATAGTTCAGTATAATCAACTAAACTAAAATTCTACATAGAAATGTAGAATCTGTAGGCAGTGACGGGGATTTCCGGGATGTCAGGTGTTATGGTTTCTGTCTGTAGTACGCTTGTAGTCCGAGTAATATTGACCGAGCACGCATCAGCAGGCTGCAGCGTATGCAGGAAGAACAGTCCGAGTGGAGAGCAATAGATGGACGACGCGTCTCCATCTGCTCCAATTGTACGAAGGTGATGTCAAAATAGCCCCGTGATCGGCGCTGCCATCTTGCGATGGTGACGTCAGGGTTGATTTTCTCTTTCTCATGGGAGTGTGTTTTCTAAACCCATCATTAACCCTGTGTCGTCTCAAGAGGAATATACGTGTCATGTGTACAAACAGTTGAACTGGTCTCTGTTTAGGTCAAAATAACTTTTTAGGTTTGTGAGAATCACATGACCCTTTGGTAAACCTGGTATGTTTGTGTTGATGTGAACAGACACTGGTTCTCTGAGGCCCCTTGTCCACATAGCGCCTTTTTCTGGCATGACACCGGGAGCGCTGGGATGAAGCGCTTGTGTGGTGAGAGAAAAAATGCTGCACGCTGGTTTTGTTTCTATGACAACAATAAGTTTAACTTGATGGAGCGCACTAAAAAAAGACGCTGTGTTCAGCACTGTTTCTCAAGGCGGCCGCATACGCTCTGCCCTCATTATGGAAGAACTGAAAAAAGACGCTGGCGCTCAGAAAAAGGTGCTATGTGCACACGGGGCCTCAAAACAGCAGCGCTCACTGTAAGGCCGATAATGTAGCTAGACACATAAATTACAGGAATAACAGCTTTTTTCTGTAACTAGAAAGTAGTAATGGTATAAAATGAAGAATTTACTGGAACAATAGCAGCTAGCATTGACAACAAGGTCAGCAGCGCCTTCTGTTCTTCTGTAAACGGCCTGAAAAGGGTAGTATGTGATAAAGGCATGTTGAATCAGGGAAGGACAGTTGTATAGTTGCAGACAAGGGCAAACACGTTGCAACAACCCAAAAGATTTCAATCAGAAGAATCAGTATGGAAGTTTAAATACAAATTCAGAAGTCCCAAAAAAACATGCTGCAAGAAAACAAAACAAATCGATACGAGTAAACACGCTGCAAATGCAAAAACATTGCAAGATAAAAAACACACAAACCCAGAAAAGAAACGCAGAAACAAATGTGTTTTTGCACATGCATTGTTTCTGAATTTGCAGCCTCATTCTCCAAATGGAAATGTTTCGTGCTCTTGCAGCTCATTTGACCTTGTAGGCCACCGTACAGTTGCGACTGACAAGACACCGTTAGCATTTAGCAATTAGCAATTTCCAGAGTCTCTGTTTCTGCCAGTACATGCTGACAGACAACCCCAAACTAAAGCAGAGTCTGCAGCCTTTCTAAAAGGGGATCTTAAACATCCGCGCAGTGCAGACATAGTGCACAGACATGAATGTTACACGTTTAAAAATTAAAATGCATTCGTATCGATGTAGCCTGTGCAGGTGGGTCGCTGCAGTACGCCCGCTGAGCTTGGACGAGCTGTTTTTGGTTAATGTGCAGTCAGATTCATGCTGATTATTAGACAAGGATTAAATCTGCTTGTGCCAAATGAAAACGCCTCAGCTTCAGCGTGCAGTGTAATAAAATCACTGCTTTTTATCTTCCCACTGACAACATGTGTCTGTGTCCGCAGTGACCGTTAACACAATGTCCACATTTAAAGCCGCCTGCTGCAGAGGAACCCAGCAGATAATTGAGTTCAACCCGGCGCTGGTCTTTCATCTGTCGCCTTGTGTCTTCCTTCTTTCAGTATCATTATGGTGCATTCAATTTTAATGCTAACAGGAGAACAGAACATGAACAGTATCGAGTCCGTCAGTGTCTATCTCTGCCTCTCTCCGTCTCCTAGGTGTCTATCCTTCACATTGTTTTTGAGTATTTGACTGTGTGTGGGCGTGTGTGTGCGTGTGTGGGTGGCTGCCGGCTTTTGTTGCTGTCTATGTGAGTGTGTAGTTCTGTGTGGGTGCTGGCTGTTTGTATGCGCCGCATGTGTGAAGAGAAGAGGACGAAAGGAGCCGCTGAATCTCACATTCACACACAAACACAAGCGTGGAAGAATATAAAGTGGAAGGCATCAGGATTCAAGGTTGTGCCTCAGTCTCTACAGTAAAGAGTCACATATATTGTACGCTTATAATCAGAGCTTTTCATCAGCGTCAACAGCTCGCCCAAATCCTCTTATTAAGAATAGTGATTATCATCATCAGTGTTTACCGGCGCCGACTTGTGCAGCCTAAAGATGTCCTCAGACTCACCGTGCAGAGACAGGAAAAAGAAACAAATGCAAGCAGTGGATGTAAGATATTTATGCAGAGATCACACGTCACATCACGTGGGAACAGTTTGGTTTGCAGTTACCAGAATCTTTTGTCCAGAGATGCTAGGTACTAGCTGGATGATACTAGCTCACCGATGACTGGATTAGTAAGAGGCTATAAGGGGCTCAGACAACAGGTGCTCCAAAAGCTAAAGACAGAACTGTAACAGCATTTGACATTCACAGGTAGAGACTGAAACAGCGGGTCATCAACAGTCAATTCTGAGGAGATAATTCAGACAGATGGAAATTAATTCTGATGCCTTTTTATGGCCAACAAAAGCAACTCAAACAACAGCAACGAGGCTGACACTTTCTGTAGTTATTTTGAATGCCTGTAACCGCTGCTACCGGGTCGTGTCGGGGTCCTGCTCGCCCTGAAGGGGTTCCTCTGCTAGAACAACCCACTCTCTTTAACACATAGAGAAGTATTCCTGCCATAAAGTACCAAAAGTAAAAAATCCTCAGCACATAGCAGTGAAATACTCTTAGAAATGACACGATACAAACAGTTCACTGATACTTACCACAGATATTTAAAATAAGGAGACAAACCACACTCTAAATATGACCTTGTAGGTCGTCTGTGCAACAGCTTATTAAAACCAATGACTGTATATAAAGACGGACGATGCGGCTCCTCTCAGTGTATAAAAACTGAAGCCAAAATCGCCCCAGAGCGGGCGCTGCCATCTTTCATTTGTATCCAGAGTGTGTGCAGTGGAGATCGGCTGGTTGAATCCGAGTGGCAACCTCTAGTGTTGAAAAATGAAGCCAATGCGGGAGTGCAAAAAAACTGCAGTTCCTAGCAAAGTTAAACTAGCTCATTCATTATTTATACAGTCTATGGCTAATAACCGCTAGCTACGCTGAGGAGCATATAGCTTAGCTTCATAGCTGTAGCTGGCTGATTCATGCGGCCCGCCCATAGTCCTCAGCCACAGGCTTTAGCTCGGTCGCGCTCCGCCTCTTTGCCCGTCTCTGGATTAGCCGGCTCTGGCATTTCCAATATGGCCACCCCCAGCGCTGGCGCAATTCGGGTTCATTTTTAGGGAGCTGTCATGTCGTCCATGTTTTTATACATGTCTGTTTCTGTGTTCGAAATGCCTATACTAGCAGTACGTACTGATTCGGCCAAAATGTAGTATGTAGTATGCAAACAGAAGCAAAATGTGCAGTACGCCAAAAATACCCGGATGTTGTACTGATTCTGAGAAAATCTCCAGTATGAATCGGACCAGTCTACCTCGCCTACTGTATCCCACAATGCAAAGCGCTGGAGCGTCACAAGCACAGTTGAAATGGCAGACAGCAGCAGAAGAGCAGAAGGAGGCGCTATAGCTAAAGAAGCAGCTTTTTGCTGTTGGTGGCCTGTTGTTTACTTTCGCTTTCCAAAACCAGAAACTGGCGCCTGGCGTTGCATACTGCAGAATACATTTGAACAGCTCTGTACTGCAGACTACCGCTGAACGCAGGATGCAGTATGCAGTACATAGTATATGGTGTCCGATTTTGAACACAGATGATCCATAGCTGAGTTTACATTTAGGCAGCGACCTCTGGTGGCGGAAATTATGGCAGGAGAGAAGTCGGAGGTAGTAGACTCATAAAGAGCAATGAAGTCTGTTTGGAGTTGCTGTTGATGGTTAGGTTCAACTTTCACTTACGTTTGGGTCCTGCACACTCCAGTACTCTCTGTGCCTAAACCATGGTGTTCTTCCAATACGAAGGTATAACCCTCAAATTCCACAGGATCCATCTCCGGCGCGTTGCGTGTGCGCCATGACCTCCGGAGTTGATCGCGCCCATTCAAGTCAATGATTCCACAGCACGCGCCGCGGTCCGTCTCCGGCGTGTCCCAGGAGCGACTCTCTGCTCTGCTCCGCTAAAGATACACGCCGGATCTATTTTTGATGGAGGCCGCTTCAAGCACGCGTCAAGCTGAACAGAGCAGATCGTTCCAAACAGGAAGTCAGACAGAAAATGTGTGTCTGACGGACCAGAACCGTGGCCCAACCGGACACGGATCCGGTGGGATCGAGGGGTTAGTAATAGGACGTGTTACCTCCTGTGGGTAGAATTAGAGGGTAAAGTAATGTACATGTACCTCAGAGTTGTGCAATATTTGGGTAAATGTATTTAGCATTAATTCTGAGTGATTGTCCAACATGACTGCAAAATGATAACCAATAACATCCATAGTTTACCAGCCTTTTTGATGTCTAATATTGATTGTGATCTCATGTTTTCAGACGGTTAACTAAATATTTCCTTGAGCAGCTTTGATAAACTAAACAAACCTACACTTGTAGAGAAACTGGGCAGAAGCTGGTTCGCAGGATAGAAAGAGATGCCACAAAATAATTTTTTGGTACAGTTAGGATGAATGAAATCCAGGGACATTAGCACATTAGCATCCTTTACATGTCCTTCCCTAATCAGCACCCGACAAAAGCAGCAATAAAAGCTGAAAACGGGAGGATTTTAATGTTTGCCAGTCTGTCTGGGCCGGAGGAGACCGACTCTCTCTGCCATGAAAAATTGCTCTGACAATCTTTTCCTGTTTCCTCTGTCAGAGCTACAGAAGGGAGCGTGAAAAGGAAACAGATATAGGCAGGCAGAATGTAATACAAACACACTATGGTGAAGAGAAAGAGAAGATCAGGAGGTGCTGCTTATATAAGACTATCACAAATATCATGGTAAGGACCTGAGAGGGAGCGGAGCTATTTTAAACCTGGGCCTGAGCTCAGAGAAAGAAGCAGTGTGGGCTGGTATGTTGGCCATTGCAGGAAACCATGCTTCTGTGTGTGTGTGTGTATGTGTGTGTGTGTGTGTGTGTGTGTGTGTGTAAAGCGTGTGTTCCCCTCCCTTCACAAACCTGGCAGATAGCGGACTGGGACTTTAAAGGAAAGTTACATAATGCAGACTGGGGCTTTTATCACAGCGAGGCACCTCCAAATTTTTATCCTGGTCGAATCATCCAAAGATCTCCCGACTGTTGTTTCAGGATTCAGCAGGAAGTAGTGGTGCACGGCGCGGTGGGTGGATGTATGAGGTGCTGCAGAAGAAATAATATGAGTTTTGTTGGATGAAGCTGATAATAAAACCCCCTCTGCAGGGATTTGAACCGACTCAGAGATAAAGTGGCTGCTTTTTCTCTCAGACTGATAAGCATAATTGCAAACAGCACCTGCAGTGTTAGCTCGCTGCACATGAAGGAGCACACATAAAGGATGCAGAGGAGATTTGACGTGGGTTTAGGAGACCTAAATTTGTCTCTGAATTTAATGATGGATTTGATTTCATTATTGTGTCATGCATAAATGATCCGCCCACCCCCAAAACCGGTTTACAAGAAGAAGACCAATAAAGACACCAGAAATATAAATAATTCATTCTTTTTACATTTATCAGATTTAAAAACCCTCATCTTAAAGGAACAATATGTAACATTGACAGTCAGCGTCTAAAACAGGACTGCAGTTCAAATTCTAAATATTGGAGCGTTGTCTCCCCCGCCCCCTCTTTCCTGCTTCAGCGTTCCGGCCGTGGTCGGAAAGCACAGGGGAGACTTATCGGTCTGCCTCAGGGCCGAAGCCGGCGCTAGCTTCGGAGCTAACTCCCGTCACTTTACACACACAGCAGCGAGCAGGAAGGAGGAGTGTGTGGCTTTGTTACACACACAGCCTCACTGTACAGTTGTTCTGTTATTTCCAGTTACCGATAACACTCTGATTCACTCTCGTAACTCATGCGCACACACTCACTTCCTGTGTCTCTCGCTCACTTGCTCCACCACCCACACTCACGCACTCAGCTTTCCACAGAGCTACGCTTCTGGTACAAGATGGAGCTCACGCGGGTTGCCAGGTTGAGGACACTGAACCTACTCGAGTGCAAGATGTGCGCTTTGACAAGGATGAGCAACGAGTCATGTGTGTCGGTTTGTTTCATATCAGGCAACCCGGGGTGACAAAACGGGCAGTGGGCGGGATCACGCAGGCAAAAACACACGCAGACGTTCTGCACAGGAATGGAAATTTCAGGAGGAGAACAAACTGGCTGCAGCGTTGTTGTCGTAGAAACTAGTATTTAAACTTAACTTGTTTCCTTAATCTCTGATGATGGTAATTTTATCATAAACTCCAGTAAATATATTACATATTGATCCTTTAACATCCATCCATCATCGACACCGCTTATCCTGTTAAAGATCGTGGGGGGGTGGAGCCTATCCCAGGTGTCAGTGGGCGAGAGGCGGGGTTACACCGGGACTGATCACCAGTCAGTCACAGGGCTGACATAGAAACAGACAACCTTTCATGCTCACACTCACACCAATTTTCGAGTCACCAATGAACCTAACGAGCACGTCTTTGTACTGTGGGAGGAAGCCGGAGAACCAGGAGGGAACCCACGTATGCACGGGGAGAAGCCGCACACAGAAAGGCCCGCTACGTCTGTACGTTCAAACCAGGAACGAGTGCTAACCACTGCACCACCGTGCAGCAGCCCAATGGTCAAATAAAGCTACATTGATAAAACAATGCATGCAGTTATTTAAATGCCCACACAGAATTTTGTCTTAGGGAATGTAAACAACATCTCACCAAGACAGTGTTGATGATATGGTGGGCATCTAAACAGTTAGGTAAACACATGTGGTAAAAGTTTAAAGAAGCCCCTCGCTGCCACGTGTCGCTAAAAGGTGAAAAGCAAAGACGCTCTTCTGGAAAAAGGTGAAAAGCCTTTATTCGAAGGGCTAGTTCATCATGAAAATGATAGAAACATAGATAGGTCATATTAACATGGAAGCTGAGCAACAACCCACGCATAGCGACAAACAGCCTCAGGGTGTCGTCCTCAGCACACAGTTTTCACATAAGTTAGTGCCAGATAATTGCAAGCGCCTAAGCAGGAGGCATTTCAGCTCACTGGTGCAAACAGAACGTAGCCACCAGACGACCTCCCCTTTAGCGTCTCGTTTGTTAACACTGACTTGATCTTCATTTAATCAAATATGCTTTACGAAATCTGTTTTTCTGTATGTTGTTTGCAATTTTCTGGTTACGAATTCTTGTTACTAAAATGCCTCAATGGAGCCTCTTTGTACAGGCAGTCATATCAGACCTGCCCCATATAAGATAAATGCTATCGCCCAACCTGAATCAGATAATACATTTGACTGGTTCAGTTGGAGGAAATCAAGACGATATGTTCACTCATCCATGATCCTGTTCAGGGTCGCGGGGGTGCTGGAGCCTATCCTAGCTGTCATCGGGCGAGAGGCGGGGTTACACCTGGACTGATCGCCAGTCAATCACAGGGCTGATACACAGAGACAGACAACTAGCTGTGACCACCATGCAGCCCACCATAAGACATGTGACTAACAAAAACACAAAAATGTGCCTGAGAGTAAATGAATGGTATTTGGATCTACAGATGGGACATGTAAAAGAACAAGCGTGTGTGGGGCCTGAGTCGTCAGATTCTGAAGTCACATAGCCAAACTGCAGAACCAAACAAAGAGCTAAAAGAGGCTAAAATGTTGAGGAAAAATGCTTTTTCCTTTACCTGCTTTTTCCCTTGTTTTAATCACAAATGACTCTGACATTAATCTTATCATAGTCTTGTTAAATAGAGGAGAGCAGAGGTTCATGGCTCAGAAGAAAAGATGCATTAAAATCACTAATGTGACACACACAGATATTTCATGCTACTTTACTGTGTCTGATTTATATTATAAATAACCACGTCTTATTATATTACCCTGTTTAAAGGCTTTCCAATTTAACAAACAACGTTGAAAGGTGATGATGTCCAGGCAGGAAAATTCTCCCAGCAGTCTGAATGAAACAAGACAAGGTCAAAACCTGTGTCTGACCGCATCAGGTCAAGGTGCGCTTTTGTGGGCAATGTGTTACAAGGACCGTCCTCATGAGGCCGATGACAACGTGTTTGAAAGCAGGTGCGCGCTGCGGACGTAGGTGAGGACAGCGGAGGAGCAGCAGATGAGCAGCCCCGCTTACTCCCTGAACAAAGTATCCAGAGCCATATAGACAGAGAGTCACGTCAGTGGAGGTCCAATATGCTCCATGATCTGCCATTGCAATGTTGCAACTCTCTCTCTCTACGGCTGTGAAAGTACCGTCACTCACTCGCTCAGTCACTCAGGGGTTCTAATAACACAATCATTTCAGAACAAATTACATCTCTGAAAATAAACCAAATAGGCCCTTTTAGACCTTAAAAGAAGTAGTCAGCTGGTAGTACCCTGAGTCAGAAACAAAGCTAATGGTTAGCTAATATTTTGCGACAAATGCACCCAAACCCTGCCCACTTTAAACATGAATCAATGTTTGTCTACTGCGCATTTATTTACATTTATTTGACAACTTTCGACAGCACCGCTACCTGCATGGTAACTATCTTTAATTCAACTTTATTATGAAAGCACTAAGCGGACATACATTTCATTTACTCCAATTTCCTGTGATAACGAATAATTTGCGGTTATTTTCTTGAGATCTTGACTTATTTATCTCATTATCTCGAGATAACGAAGCTGCACCACC
This sequence comes from Semicossyphus pulcher, assembly GCF_022749685.1. Classification (NCBI taxonomy): domain Eukaryota; kingdom Metazoa; phylum Chordata; class Actinopteri; order Labriformes; family Labridae; genus Semicossyphus; species Semicossyphus pulcher. The sequence goes on along the minus strand of NW_027211648.1, from coordinate 28,691,881 downwards.
GTAACGTCAGATGATCATAACTCGTATCCTCAGAGCTGCTAAAGGACAAAACAAACATAGAAACAGGCGTAGCCTCCTGAGACCCGAGCTTTTGTTTGGTATGCATTTTTAATTTCTCCCACCTTTTGGGGATTATTAGGACCTAATCAGTATAAAACCTAGGAATTGTCTTTGTGTTACATTGAAAAAGTCCCAATGTCTTGTCCTAACGGTGTTGTAGCTTGTTGCTATTGATAAAATTAGTCAAATGTGTCTCCCATATCAAGCTACAACTGTTCATACGCATTAAATAAAAAAGGTTTCAATCGTAAAATCTGAAGAGGTTTTGTACCTGAGTTTTCTTTAGAGACCGACTGTAACACATTTTGGTCGTCTTCACGGCCATCTTGAATGTACACTGATCAGTGTCATTTGCTTTTGTGACCACAGGGTGGTGGACAAAGTGTCCATGAATGAGACCAACGGGTCTAAGTTTTACAGAATTAAATATTATGGTGCTGTGAAGATGGACGCAGGGTCTCAGGAGGTTAACTTACCTCATTAGTGTGGGCGATGTCAGCATGGCAGGTCCCGCTCTGTAATATCACAGTGACCAGCCCTACCAGCCACAGACAATTAAATTATCACCTTATCACAAGAAAACCAGCTTTGTTATCTCAAGATAACGAGATAAATAAGTCGAGATCTCCAGAAAACAACTGAAATTACTTTTTATCAAAGGAAAATGGAGTAAATAAAATGGATGCATGTCCACTTGCTATAATATTATTCCATCTCAAAGAATTTTAAACTGGTGCTTTTAATGCTTTTCTTTTAACTTTCTTTGCACATGAAAGGGACTTTGAATTCCTGCTGTATTTTAAATGTGCTTTATAAATAAAGCTGCTTTGCTTTTTGGCCCTCTTGGCTTGCAGACGTGGGTCCTCAGGAGTGAGGTGGTCTGCAATATGACCCTCATGGTTGTCTCTTTTTGTTAGACTTGGTCAAATCCCAGGACAGAATCTGAGACTTTGTTAAAACATAATCTGGGCCGTTTCTTTGATCACATAATGTTTGAAGTGCTGATCCAGCAGGAGAATCTGTCTGTAAATAACCTGATGGTTCATCTGGGACCGGACCGAGCTCAAAGACCTCCATGACAATTTACTGATCTCAAATTTCAATCATTTTTTCTTCTTCTTTTTTAAATTGTTAATGATTTATCGGAGTTTCCCCCCTCTGGATAGGAAGCTCAAACACAGCAGTGAAAAAGGAAATAAAGGTGCTCGGAGCAGCAGCTCACGTCGTCATGTTTTATGGCAAAGAATCAGTTAAATTCCTGCAGATCTGCGAGTCAAATGTGCTTCAATGTTGCTCTGTTTATTTTTCTCACACAGATTCCTGTAAAGCAGCGTGCAGTGCCAGCTGATATGACACATTCTCATGACGTCTCCTCTTCCCGCCGAGGCCGAGATGTCGCTTCACCTTCAAATGAAAGGACAGTGAATCTCTTTGGTTTTTTCAGAAACACACAAAAACAACACGATCGTACGGCTGGAAAACGTTCCTGCAGTTTACGTTTGAAGTCCTGTCCGCTGGTTTGAGAGGGGTCGTATCACACAGAGATTCATTATTATCACAGCTCACAGGCCAAATCCTGCTTTATAAAACACCCTCCAGGTGAACCAGGTGGGGTGCAGCGTGTTTCTTAGTAAAGTGTGGCGCCCTCTGGTGGATGAACTGCCACAGTTCTGTTTTTACAGCCTGAAAACTGTAATAGGAATTAGAGCACAATTAAAATAATCTCTCAGTTTAATATAATAATCACATCTTGTACATATTTCATTGTTCATAGCACATATGTTCTTGCTATTTGGTGTATGTTTTTATTGTTATTTATTTGATTCCCTTGTTTAATGCACAGTATTTGTTTGCACCTGTTTTAATATGACTGATTAATTCACTTTATTATAAAGAAATCAAATGAGTTTAGAAAGTGAGTTTAGTACATTTGTTTAGATTCGTTAGAGGGATTTAGATGCCTCGTATGCAGTAATGGCATCTTTCTTCTCCAAGCTTTATAAATTCCTCTTTATATAAGGGTATAGTATCAGCTGCAGCCTGTGCCCTTGTTGCTATGGTAATTTCCAATTGCCTCCTGGTTAAATATCATGTACGACAGATGTTCTCACTCCGGCACTGTTTTAATAAAACTACTGAATTAAAACCTTAACCACAGAAGATGTAACTATTCTTGTGTGTTTTAATACTACAAAGGAAAAGGTGGCTGACATTAATATTTAAAGACTTTCTTTACCTGGTTCTTACAGCAAACTCGAAGTTGTTCCTCACTCTGTCACCTGTTCTGTAGGTGTTTATTTTTTAAAGTTGTCCAAACCAGTAGGACTTTTGCAACTCAAACTGGATCGACAAACACGCGTCACTTGTCCCTTCTTTGCATATGCAAATAAAGTATGAGGATTATGCAGACACTGCATAGCTTATAGAGTCCTATATGGCTCGAACACGTTGGTGGTGCATGGTCCAAAACGTGTCCCAGTCCATCAGAATCTGTGGTCATATAAAAGAAAATGTAAATTAACAAAGACAAGTATGGCCAGAAATAGTCTCCAGTTTAAGAAAAAATAAAATTCTATGTATACTTTATAAACAGTCAGACACGTTGGAAGTAGGGATGCGGATGGTGTGACAGCACCTGCTATCGACATCACCTGTTTGTCCAGGATTGTCCCAGTTTCAAGCTGGGCGTCCAGAGTCCTAGCACATTTTTGTAAAACACTAAAATGTCCTGGTTCAAAATAATATTAATATGCTTGTTTTCAGCGCTTACAAAGGTGTTTATCATGTTCTGTCCCACTCATTATTAACTAAGTTTCCCAATAGGCTCTATTCATATAAGACTTTTTAGCATATCACAGTAGGAAAAGTGCAGGTGTTTATAGTAGCATTAATGATGGCTGTATTCCATTTAGCTGCTTAAATGTCATGGTCCTGGTTGTGTGCATGCTGACTGCCTGTCATGGCTCTCTCAGACACGTTATTATTAACACCTGTGTTTTTTCCACCTGTGAGAAGTCAGAATGTCCGCTGTGAAATAAGCCCATATCCCCTAGACTTTACAGCCAAGGGTGTGCAACAATATATCAATCAATCCAGCTGAATCAGATGTATGCAGTTTGTTGCCTACAGTTATACATCATTTGCACATCTATATATGCATTTAATACGAATTTAATGGGAGTGAAAATATTTTTTATCAACATGTGAAAATGCAATGCAGGCTGTAGTGGCATAGTGTCTGTGACATACTGCATGTGAGCTACAATAACCGTGCGCACACATGACAGCCCATGTTGGCCAATGCAGGCGAAAGGCATCATAGATTATAGAGTACAAGTCGAGTGTGAGATGTGCGTGACAGCGTGTGCATACAGTTGATCAGGCAGCGGAAAGTGTGTACAGTTTAGGCTATTTGTCAGATGATTTCAATTGTTTACAAGAACACAAAGTTCTTCATTCAGCTAGGCTTTTACTTTTTCTCCCAAAATGCACCAGATTGATGCATTTAACACAGAACCCCCTCCCAGAAAATAGTTCCAACATCCCTGAACAGTACATAAGTATTACACAAGTACTTATGGCAAGCCGTTTTAACATTTAATAGCTAGACTGGATATGTATTGCAGATATCTGTAATTCAATTCCTCCTAGTCAAAAACAACAATTTTCATTTCAGATATCCAAAATGAAAAACTATTCCAGATATCCAGAATGTAATTTTGAATATCCAAAATACTATTACTACAAAATAATATGGATATCCACAATTCGTATTATGACCAGTAAAAATGTCATTATGGATATCCACAATTCGTATTATGACTAGTAAAAATGTAATTTCAGATATCTACGATTAGGATTATGACTAGAAACAATACAATTGCAGATATCCATAAAAGTATTGTTGATATCTGTTGACGGGTAGACAGGACGCCATTTTATGAAATGAAAATTATGACTAGTAACAATTGGATTGAAGATATCTGAAATGGGAGTTTTTCCTAGTAAGAATTCTATTGCAGATATCCAGAATGTTCATTCTAGATATCCAGAATGTAATTGTGGATATCTGAAATTGAAAGCCCAATACACATGAATGGCAAAAGTGACGTCATTTGTCCTAGGAAGAATGGCGTTGTGGATATCTGAAATGACAATTGTGGATAGGAAGAATGTCATTGTGGATATCTGAAATGTTGTTTTTGACTAGGAGGAATTGAATTACAGATATCTGCAATACATATCCAGTCTAGCTATTAAATGTTAAAACGGCCACTTATACTTTTTAAGGATTTTTAGATATCTTAAATTTAGTTTTGACTAGTACAATCAAAGCTGTAGATATCTTGAAATACAATTTCTACTAGTAAGTTATGTTATTGCGGGTATCTTTAATTACCATGCTGACTAGTGAGAATACAATTTTGACTAGGAGAAATGCTATTATGGCTATCTAAAATGTAATTACAGATAGGAGCGTGGTTCGATTAAATGTTAAAACGGCTTGCCATAAGTACTTCTGTAAAGAGCCATACGTTTGTGCTGATATTCACTTCCTAGATGTGTATGCCCTTTCAGTTTGATCTTCAACAACCAAGAGCTGCTATTTGTTTGCCTCATTAACTTCACGGAACCTGCGCGTGTACAAAGGCTGCTGTTAGCAGTTGGTGAGCAGCTTTCAAAGTAAACATACATGCCTCGATAGAAAGGATATATCTGTGTAATTTATACTGTATGATATGGTACGTTCGAGTGTGCTGTTACAATCCTCCTCCTGAACACTGTCTGTGGATTTAAAGATGCTGCTGTGACTTTCCGTGGTGGTTTAACCTAACGAAAGCACTACATAACCCTAACCCTAACTCAACACAGAATGGCACTGTGGTAAAGCGGGTTGCATCGACGAGGTGGCCGAGTGGTTAAGGCGATGGACTGCTAATCCATTGTGCTCTGCACGCGTGGGTTCGAATCCCATCCTCGTCGAAATCTTCCTGTTTTCACGCCACGGTCTACAGCTCATCACATGATCTCAAAAACTCCAATCATTAACGTGGCAGTTTCCACAGGAGTAATGCTGCGTTTGAATGGTGTCTGAAAATCGGGAATATATGTCTCCGAGTGGCAATAATCACAAGAATTATTCCCAATTTGAAACAATAACTTAAGTAGTCGGACGTTATTATGGTACCCGATATGCCAACGTAGCACACCAAAGCAAATTATGTCAAAAACTTTGTCCTTCTTTTTTGGTGCATTTGTAATTTGAAATATGCTTTTAGGTTGTAACTGTTAGTTGCTGACTTAGATTATTTCTTATTAATGAGACACAACATAACACAAATATAATTCGTAGCGTTCATGTTTTTCTAAAATACGACTTAAAATACGCCCTTGAAAACACGAAAGTCGTAAGAACGACTTTACAACTCGTGAAAAATGGGCCATCCGATGAGCCCCTGAATGCAGCATGAGGCAGACTACACTTCCGGTGACAACTTAATTTTTATTTTATTTGCTTTAAATGTTTCCTTACTGTTGTCCAAATGCACGTACATCATGAACACGAACTGTCAAAACACACTTTTCATACAACAGAAACGATGTCAGGCTTTCAAAAAAAGGAACATTAGCATTTACAAAGTTCCGGTGGAAACCTTCAAAATAAAACCACATTTAAAAAAAATATTTCACTCGCCAAATAAGTTAAAATAATGAAAACAGATCAGATACTCTAAATAATACACCGATATTGATATAATTATAAATAAATAATACTGCGTATATTATTGCATTCATTATTTAAATCATAACAACTGTTATAACGATGAGTTGTAGTTTCTCTCAGTGAACACTAGAGATCAGTGTTCCCTCATGATTGGTAATACACACATTACTGCAGTCATCTCCACCGGTGTGAAAGTAAAGACAATTAAACGAATTTAGCAGAGGATTTCTTCCGAAGAGATTTTACTACATTGTGAGTGATTTCATATAAGTTGTTAATTATACTTATTCACCGATAAAGTTAAGTGAATTTGTTAAAAATCCTTCATGTAAGAACAACATGAGCGACGTATTCATTTCATTGCTCTCTAAAACAAAACGCAATACAAGACAACTTGAATTTATTATATATATGTCTGCATATATGTTTTTCTTTAGACTAAAAATATTTAAGAATGAATGAATACTATTTAAATGTTTCTCTGTGTTCTCTTTTGTACATGTTTTGCTCTTGTAAAATGTTTTCAATATAGAAAAAAGGGAGACTAGCAAAATAGCGACTTGGACTTCTGCTGGAACCCTTCAAAGTAAAGCTACCAAAACAGATGGCTCTGTGCGTTTCTAATATGTCTTTTTCAAAATTAACTGCATATGAAAAAATACAATTATTATCGACATTGCTATAAGCAATACAGTCTGGGTGTTGACCTTAAATCTGCCGTAACAACGGATTCCTTCGGGCTTACGTGAAAGAGCATGCGCCACCACTGTAAACAGGAAGTGGGGCTGCACATGCTCACTTGACATGATACTTTAACTCTGATCTTTTTCAGTGTGTTTTGCTCACGAGTCCAGGTGTAGAAACGTCCTGCAGGTATCTCCAGCATGGGTATAGAAGCGTGGTACATGGACAGCACGGATGAAGACCCCCAAAAGCCGCACAGACTGGAACCGAACCAGCCCGTCTCCCTGGACGAGTTAAAGAAGCTGGGGGTGTTTTCAGTGAAGGTAAAGCACGTTAGTTAGCTGCTTTCCTCATGACAGCCAACCAAGTGCAGGATTAACATTTTTATAAGTAACTTTTACTCTGATTAGCTACAGTCAAAGATTGTGTTTTATTAATTTACAAAGTCTCAAACAAAGTTAATAACTAATTCGGGTTATGTAGTGACTGTGAAACGCAACAAATCCAAACAAATGTGTCGACATTTTTGATGTGCTTTTTAACTTGAGCTTTAAATGGTCGCAATTATTGTAATTAAGCAGTGGCCTGTGAGAATAAACAAAAAACTGAAGTAAGTCACAATTTATTTAAAGTTTTGACAGTGAATTTAATTCTGCTGGCTAGTTGACCATCACATGATAGATTAGCGTTACATAATAGAGGCGCAAACAGGGGCTAATGTTAACTTCTGTTAGGAGATTTGCTCGGCTATCCTGATCTTTTGTCTCAGCTTAGCAAGGGACAGCCTCTTGTAGCTCCCAATCTTCATTAACTACCACTTCTAGTTTTGATAATTCAGTCAAATTGTGCAATTTTTCGACCCACAATTGGTATATGTGCACATATCAGACTTAAATTATTTAATATACATATACTCAGCCTTATAATAAAAGAATATCATGGTATTACTCTGTGATCTCAAATATTATAACGAAGGTGTCTTGATTGAATACTAAATAAATACACAATATTCTGTGTTTTAATAAATGTAAACAGCTGGTCATATCGATGATTGAACAGTAGAATATGTCAGAAATAATTACTTAGGTTAATACATATTTACACAATTATGTACAGACAAACATATGTCATTTAATTTGTATAAGATTATATGAAACAAAAAACATGTCTCCTCTGTTCGACCGGCGCTGTTCACTTAAGTCTCACCATGCTTGGCTCTTTATTAAATGAATAGAAATCATCTCAGAAAGGAGCTGGCTCTTTCAGCCGACTCGTTTACTACTGACACACCACTTTTAAAAGCCTGTGGATGTAATTTCTGTATACGCTTTGACAGTGGATTTCATACTGCTGGACAGCTTTAGTTTGTCTTTTGATGTTTATTCCTCACATGAGAGTTTATCATTATCTAAACAGGGGGCTAAGGTTAACTGCTAGCAGGGGATTAACTATCTTCATATGTGATCAATTAATTTGGTAACAAAAGCATTTGAGTAATTTTCCACACATTCATGTTTGTTTACTGATCTGATCTGTTTTCCTGTTGGTGCAGCTGAATGCTGACATCTATGAAAACGACCCCGAGCTGGAGCAGATCCGTAAAGATCAAGGCTACTCCTACATGGACATAATCACTATTCGCAGGGACACACTGCCTGACTATGAAGCAAAGGTAACAGAGAGCACTTTACTCCGCAAAAACTGTACATGTTAAATAATACAAACTTTTTTAATTTGAAAAACAGGAAAAACAGGAGCCTCTAAAGTTCAACAAATGTCACTCAAACGAAAGGATGGATACTTCAAAGAGGCACCTACTTCATGAATAACTGTTAGCCTATCTTGACTTAGCAAAAAAGAAATATTACTACTTCTCTTTGCAAATCTATCAAATTGTATTTGAACTCCCCGAGAGCTACTGAACCTCTGGAGACTAAACTCACCACCACTTGAGAGCTGGTGTTTTTCACTCTACACTGTTTTGGACAGATATTTTGTAATGAAACCATCCATCAGTCAAGTCTGTTTGTCTCTTTGTGTCCGTCAGTTGAAGATTTTTTATTCCGAGCACCTGCACTTAGATGATGAGATCCGCTACGTCCTGGACGGCCAGGCGTACTTTGACATCAGGGACAAGCAGGACCGGTGGATCCGCATCTGGATGACCAAGGGGGAGCTGATCACCCTCCCGGCCGGCATCTACCACCGCTTCACGCCGGACGAGACCGTACGTACCACACGTGAATTGATACTATGGTCAGAGGGTACTCGATTCTGATTGGCTGCTGGGTGTCAGTTAACTCCAGACAATGAACTCTTGGTGAAACTGCTCATTAAGTATCAGCCTGTTGAAAAATGAGCAACAAAAGCAACAGGAAGTCAGTCAAAGCCTGACTGTATGCAGTTTTTAAACAAGCTCACATCTAATTTCTTCTTCAGGGACTTTGGTCCGAATCAAAGATCAAATTGTTACAAAGTTGCATTATGCCTCGAGATTGGTTTGTGTTCACACGGCAGCTTTCACCAGCGGACCAAAAGTTTTGATGCGCGAGGAAACTGCTCTCTGATTGGTCAGAATTTGTTGGTAAACTCCCTGAAGTAAACAAAGCGAGAGCGCACACTGATCAATCACTCAACATGTTCGCAGACTTTAATGTTTTGTTGTCTGACTTTTTTTACTTTTAACTGACACCGTTCCACTCTCTTTTAGTTTTTCCCTGAACAGTTTGAACACCTCTGTGTTCTCGTGCGTTTCCACAAGCTTTTGTGAAATTGTTTGGTCGCCCATATTACTATTTCCTTATTGTGCCCCCACGTCTGTCCTCTTCTCATCTCGCTGCGTGTCTCTGCAAATGTCAGCACCCGTAAACACTGCAATGCACAGTTTTAGGGTTTGTTTCCTGTATTTGGTCCTACTTTAAGTCCGGACCGGGACTTGTCTTTCCTAGCGGACCATGGTCCAGTTGTTTGATCCGCACCTGAGTTTCATTCCAGGCGCTCACATCAACCTAGACGAACTGCACCGAGGGGACAAACGCTCCAGGGTTCGGTTCAATGGTGGTTCTATTTACTGGAGTAGTGATCAACTAGGTATTAAGCATCACCAGGGAAACAGAATTAAGATGAGTTAAAAATATTCGATTGCACAATGCTTGAAAACATAAATTATTGGTCTTAATTCTTGTTGACTGAGGCAACTACCCATGTTGGAGGCGGGATAATGCCTTCGCAGTGTCGATAATCAGGAATAAGTATTAGAAAATAACGAGATACATATGTAATCATAGACATCCTGTCGGGCACAATGCCGAATGTAACTGTCAGTGTAGGGAGTGTAGATATTCGGACATTGTCAGCGACGCACCTCCAATAAACTGCGTTTGATGAGATGAAATGTAAATGACGCCTGAGGAGAAATTAGTTTTTTCTGCTGCAGAAAAGATCAATATTTGAAAAGAGGAGAGCAAACACGGAGAGGAAAACTGGTGTTTCACTTCAGCAGAATACAAACAAAAATGTACAGATGAGTTTTTATATTTCCAAACACCCGCTCACCTACAAATCAAAAGAGTGCACGGACTGCAGAGTTACACTAATTATTTCCTCTTATTGTTGCAGCTGTGTTATCACTGTCGGCACTGTCATCACAGTAGCCACAGGCATGTGAAGCTCTGTTTGTTTGTGCATTTAAGATAAATATACTTTGACATTTAGACAAACTCTACAGTTTGTCTTCAGGCAGTTGGTCGAAAGTAGAAATCTCTCACGTCTTCTTTTTTAATCGCTTAACCCTGACCTCCATGAAAGACATCATGAGGTCAAAGAAAGATCATCAGGATGATTCATCTGACTGCACCTTTACCAGGTGGATGCTACTGATGTGGGTCTGATGAGGTGAAACTACAATGCTCTACAAAACATGCATCTATGGTCTGTTGCTCTTTAACCTGTTGGTTCATGCAAAGATACGAACAACCTGGTGTAAAATATTAACCCAAAATATTGAGTACGACTGACATGTAGTAAATATAGGGGACAGAATGATAAACAACATGGCTACCTAGATAACCAGGTTTCACTAAGATATTCCTGAGCCAATGATCCGCCATGTTTCCTGTCGGCCGCAGCCTGAAGCAGAGAGTTAAATAGTGTGGTTAAACGGGTGGTGAGACGATGCTAAAGTGATCTACAGTATCAGTACATTCAGAGGGGCAGTTTAGTCCTACAGCTTGTGTGTTACAGACGCCACCCTGTGGTGTTCAGAGGTACTGCAGCACGACACTTTTAGTGTTTTAACTAAAGTTTCTCTCTTCACTTCTCAAGTCCCTCATTGCTGTAATCGGATGCATTATTTAGAAACAGAGGCTTTGACTAAGAAACAGGTTGATTAAAGGCCAGCTCAATAATGCAGAACAATGAAAGAGGAAATTATTGACACCCTTCAGCCAATCAGAATCCAGTATTCACACAGACGTGCAAGGTAAGCATAAATATCTAATCTGTGCCTCTTCAATTTAATTCTTTGTTGTTTTGGAAAACTGAATGGTGCATTTCTGTAAATGTTGCTGCTGCAAGAAATTGTGGGTCGTTATGATCTCCTGTCCTTTAATGAAGGATGGTCCAGTATGTCCTATGCTAGAGGAGAGGAGGAGGAGCATTTAGAGAAGTCAACTAGCTTTTATTATCGCTGCTACCTAAAAAAAACTTCTGAGTTGTTTAATTAATTTAGGAACCTGTTTTTTTTGGGGCATTTTATGCCCTTATTAGAGGACAGTGAATAGAGTCAGAAATGGGGGAAGAGAGAGTGGGGATGACACACGGCAAGGAGCCGAGGGTGGGAGTCGAGCTCGGGGCCGCCACTTCGAGGACTGTGGCCTCTGTACATGCAACGAGACATTTATCCACTAAGCTAAACCGGCGCCCCCATTTAGGAACCTTTTTAAGCAAAGATAATTATTCACCCACTGCCTTTGTCTCAGGCTCATGCTTAACTACATGTTGGAATCAGTGGCAGCCATCATGCGCATGCCCTGTTTGTTTGGAGCGTCGGCTGTGCATGCCCTCAAAAATGAGCTCTACATGGTTGCTAGATGCAGTCTGCACATGAACGGTAGGGCCAGTGCAGAGGAAGAGGGGATGTGACGGGGTCAACACATAAAGTTCTGAAGACAAGCTGATAGACCAAGTCCTCAATTATCCACATCTGTATGATGTGTCATCACCACTGCACAGAGACAAACACGCCTGTCAAACAGCTGCAGACAGATCAGTTCACTTTTAGAAGTTGACGTGGAAACCTGCTCCAGTGTCGCCATGTCAGTCGTTAACATCCCGCACATACAGTGGTTGCATGACGTAGCCGGTAGTGACTGTGAATGCAAAGTTAAAAAGCAAATATATCTCCCGCCTAAAAGTGCCTGAATCCATTTTCTCACTCAAACAGCAGTTGGTTAATTCGCTTCCAGCAAGCTAACTTATTGGTGTCTTTATTCTTTTGTTTGTGTTTGTTTGTTCAGCATTTCACAAAAGCAATGAGGCTGTTTATCGGGGAGCCGGTGTGGAAAGCGTACAACCGGCCTGCTGATGAGTTTGAGATCCGCCACAAGTACGTGGCCTCGCTGCAGGGATCCTGAGAGAGCTGCACCATGAAACATCAACTACAATGCAGAGTCCGCTGTTAACACTAGAATAAAGGCTTCTTATGTGATTCTGCAGAGGCAATAAAATAGCTATATAGTCAAAATGTTACAAAACATGTTGGTAATTTAAAGAGCTCTTGTAGCCGAGCAGCAATATCATGTGCTAAAATGACTTTTAGGGCTGAATGTGATGATTTAAATGACATGTAGACGGACAGAGGTTTCAGAGGGGGATCTTAATTCACACTTCTACATTTCAGGTTGAAGAACTTTACATTTGACTTAATTTGACAACCATTATTAGTAGTTATTTTATGTTTTGCACTGCCATAAAAAACCCAAACAGTTTTACATTAACTGGCTGTATAAAGATGTTGCTTACAGATAAATACATAACATTTTGCATGCATGCGACTTTAGACACCTGATCATTATTCATACTGTATACTTTTACTTAAAGGACTTGTGGAGGATTTAGTGGCACCTAGTGGTGAGGTTTCAGATTGCACCCAACTGACAAAAGCTTCCCTCACGCACCTCTTTTAATTGTGTAGAAGAAATTTACTGCAGCTGCAAAATCTGCAAAACTGCTCTTGTCCAGCTCTTGAGCTCTTGAGCGTTTTTCTGTCCCTTCTGAGCTACTGTAGTAAATTGTGCTGTACTAAATTTCTTATTTTCAGGTGGTTATACACTCACTTAAACTTACTTTGGAATATTATATTAAACTTCTGCAATAAAGTATAAACTTATTTTTGTTGAGGGTCTGAATAATTCTTTCACAGCAGAACAATCAGTCGTGCCTTTATTAGCTGCTGTCAGACTTTCCCTAAGCCACATATTTTAAAAATTAATTATAGAATTAATGATAATTTTCTTTATTCAAATCTCCAAGAATCAAAAGTTTTATTTGCTCGACGGAAAATAAAGCTGCTGCTACTTTCAACCTGTTTTGTTTCGTGTTGTCTTTCCATTTAAGCAAACAAAGTTGATTTAAAAGAGCAGTTTTATTTAAGATAAAAACAAATTATTTATAATAATATACATTAATATGATCAGAACAGCAGTGAAAATTAAAGGTCCATCAGGACAAATCACTAAAAGATTTAACTTCACAATTATTTTTCATACAATCATTTAAACAGAAACAAAGATTCACCTTTTCTATGTACAAATTTACATTTAGTGTCATGGACAGGAGGCGATGCGATCTGAAGGGCTGATTTATGTTCACTGCAGAGTTAAACTGTTAATCCAGGACTTAGGATGTTTGTCTGTTGAGGCAGAAGCTTTGGACCTGCGTGGTAGTTTATGAGAGTTAAAGCACACTGAAGCTCAGCATAATGCCCGAGTCAAGTCTCACATTATGAGCCTGCAACTCCCTTAAAACCACCTGTCTGAAGGTGTCTCTTCAGTCTCACAGTGCTAAGTGTGATGATTTCTTTGTAGTGGTTTGAGGAGAATTTCTTTGATAAAAATGTAGCATATAGAGGAATAGTTTGACACTTTAGGCTATCTTACACTGATGCACTGAGAAAACTGTCACCGATCTCGTGTCTGCACTCTTAATATAAAGCTAGAGCTAGCAGCTGTTAGCTAACTTGTGGTTTCAAAAGGAGGTCACATACTGGACTATTTCTCTAGGGACCGTGACCTGCAAGATGAGGGTCACATGACAGATGAAGGCGACAGTAAAGAAATATGCTGATACTGAGAAAGTTGTAAAACCCTGAACAGCAAAGGAAACAGTCGGTAAAATTTCTTTTGTAACCTGCTGCTCTTCTTTACCGTTTTACTTTGGTTTGAAAGCTGTTCCTCATCTCTGTGATTTAAATGTCACTAATGCAGAATTTGATAGATGACTACGAAAGATGCAAACTAAAGTTTGGTAAAAAGCCAAGCTCCCTTACAGAAAGAATTATCCCTCATGATGTTATTGATGCTAATATGGCCTCTAGTTGACCAGATTTTCTGTATTTACACTGTAGTCTCACAGAATTGTCCCTTCTTCTTCCAAATGTATGTGTCTCAGACTTCAGAGAGTAGTAGAAAGACAATAAAAGAGTTATTTCTACTGAAATATGTTCATTGCAACATTAAAAATAATGAAATGTAAAATGTTTAAATCACAGCCAGTGTTGTCTAAAAGGTTACATAGCAATAACAGGTCAAACATGCTAGCAGATTAGCTGCTAATTGCGGTTTCTAGTCGTTACACTTGTTTGAGCTAACTGCTTGCTAGCAGCTAGCTCAATTTTTTTAACCTTCTGGCAAGACCAGGCTGGCTTTTCCTATTTTAATTCTTTATGCTGAGTTAAGCTAGCTGCTGCTAGTGGTTTAGTTAAACCTCTGGATAGAGCGAGGCGGGCTTTTTTCCCGTTTCTAGCCCTTACACTAGGTCAAGCTAAACGCCTGCTAGCAGCTAGCTGAACTTTTGTAACCTTCGGGCCACGCTAGCTTTCCCTATTTTAAGTCTTTATGCTCTTTTAAGCTAGCTGCCTGCTGATTGTGTTTCTAGCCTTTTTACAAAGTCAAGCGAACCAGCGCGAGCTGCTAGGTGTGTAGTTCAACCTCCAGGCTGGCTGTTTTCCCATTTCTAGTCTTTATGCTAAGTAAAGCTAACTGCCCGCTAGCTGCTAGGTGTTTAGTTCAACCTCTGGATAGAACCAGGCTGGCTGTTTCCCTGTTTCTAGTCTTTACACTAGGTTGAGCTAACTGCTTGCTAGCAGCTAGCTGAATTTTTGTAACCTTCGGGCAAGACCAGGCTGGCTTTCCCTATTTTAAGTCTTAATGCTGAGTTAAGCTAGCTGCCTGCTGATTGTGTTTTTAGTCTTTATGCTAAGTAAAGCTAACTGCTGCTAGTGGTTTAGTTCAACCTCTGGATAGAGCCAGGCTGGCTGTTTTCCCGTTTCTAGCCTGTACACTAGGTTAAGTTAAATGCCTGCTAGCAGCTAGCTGAATTTTGTAACCTTCGGGCAAGACCAGGCTAGCTTTCCCTATTTTAAGTCTTTAAGCTGAATTAAGCTAGCTGCCTGCTGATTGTGTTTCTAGTCTTTTTACGAAGTCAGGCAGACTGCCGCTAGCTGCTAGGTGTGTAGTTGACCTCTGGATAGAACCAGGCCGGCTGTTTCCCCATTTCTAGCCTTTATGCTAAGTAAAGCTAACTGCCCGCTAGCTGCTAGGTTATTTTTTTAACTGCCTGTTTCCTCCCTGTTTAAGGGCCTGCCAACTTCAGCTTCATATTTATGGTGCAGACAAAAGAGTCAAATCAATTTTTCTGTTTAACTCTAAGCAAAAAAGTGAATTTTGCTAAAATGTCAAACTATTCCTTTAATCTGTAAAATAAAATCCTACACAGGACATTTGTAGGGCCATTTTCCTCGTGTGACCTTGCCACTGTTTCGGTTCCTGTAAGTGTATGTGTGAATGATTACTGGATCACTTCAGAGGGACAGGAATGCCTTCCTCCCGTGCAGGTTGAGACAAAGAGAAGTGCGTGGCATAGAATAAAAACGTTTCTGAATGATCTTATATACACTCGCTTTGGGAAACCAAGCACTAAACTTCGACTCTTCCGTCCTGAATCTTTCACAGGAGCTAAAGCGTTTTACTCCTCTACAGATCTTACTCTTGGGCTTCATTCCCTTTCACACAGGAGGAGAATGTGTGTGTGTGTGTGTGTGTGTGTGTGTGTGTTTGTGTGTGATCCCCCAGTTCGTCCTCTTGCCTCTCAGACCAGTTTGAGGCACTGCGTATTGAAGCTGTCCCCCTCCCGGCAGGCCACGGCCTCCAGCAGAGCCTGCTTCTTCTGGGTGCTGCGAGACGACTCCAGCTCGTACATGGTGGTCAGGTTGAAGAGGACGCTCTCGTGGAGGTAGAGCGCCGGGTCCTGCTGCACCAGGCCCTCCAGCTGGCCCAGAGACTCCTTCAGACGGCCGAGATACAGCAGGCACACCGCTGCATTGTTGTTGGCCTGGGAACATACCGGGGGAGGGAGAGGGGAAGGTGTTCGCATTAAGTCTTATAGTCTTATACCCACATCCCAGAGGCTGTACATTTTTTAGAAAGGTAAAATACATGATGGAACAGTTTTATAATCAGGTGCTGTTGCTGCAGACACTGCCTGGCACATTTCGACTAATCAAATGATGCTGAGCTTAATGTACTGGGATTACAATACATTAAAGGAGCAGTTCGCCCCTGGAAAAAGCCACTGTCAGTCAAAGCTGGTGTTCTCTGTAATCGATAGAAGCAATGATATTTGAAATTGGCGCCAAAGCTGTGGAGAAAGTTGTACAAACAGCTCTACGTTCCTACAACACCCAATGTGCATTGCGCCCCTCCTCTGGAAAGGAACGGCCAGCGAGACGCTGGAGTGAAATACTACTGTTTTCACTGCAGGCAACGGCTCAGAGTGGGACATAATGAACGAAACAAGAATATACCGGTGGATCGTCTAAAAAATCTTGCCTTCTGCAGTCTACATTTCAAACCTGACGATTTTGAACGAGACATGACATCATTCTCTTTGGCTTAGTCCAAAGAGTAATTTATTAATTTAATGTTTGCTTTAGAACGGAAGTTAGACCTTCAGTTGAGCTCATGCTTGACTGTAACTTCAAACAGAGATGATGTCTCATTTGTTTGTGATGATTGATATACATCTACACTTTAATGTTTGCTCTTTGAAACTTTACTGCTGCATGGCTGCAACTGCAACTAGACTTCCTGCAGAATTTCAAAAGACTGTCACCTTCACATTCACAGGTTACACTGGAAAATATGTTTATTATGTTACAACAACATCAATCCACTCAGATGGGGGTTCCTACATCTAAGAAAGTACCTAACCGGTGCCTAACCATATTTCCTCTTTTCTAATCTTTTAAAAAGGTCACAGTTTATTGACGTTTAGGCACTAAAACAGCTTGCACAGGTTTAGGAAAAAATCATGGTTTGGGCTACAAATAATACGTCAGCATTGTATTTTGGATTCACAGGAAACTCAGCGATCTCGTAGGTGAAAGAGAAACAGCTCTGTTGTGATAGTCATCAAGCTCATCGGAGAGTGCAATGCCAAGTTCTGCAAAACGACGCCAATCTGTTGAAATACAGTGTTTCTATGGAGTCCTGTTGAGCCTTTCTAACATTAGGACCCAGTGCAGCGTTTCTATTTAATGTGGTCATACAGTATGTAACAGTGTATTAACATTTGTATCTAACATTTGAACAAAATAAGATCATTTTATGGTAAATAAGTAATTTTAAATGGTTTATATAAATGTTGTGATCATATAAGAACATATAGCAGATGTTTTTGTGGGGACATTCCAGGTCGCATTTTACAATTTCTCTTGGTCTGTTATCTGAGCTCCTGCCCTGCATTATAAAGACGCTGTAGACTGAAGGACTTGTTTACTACGGTGGATGTAGCAGCACTTACTACAGGGTTTTTGGGGTCAATTTTCAAGACTTCAATGAAGGATGCGTGTGCTTCACCATAGTTGTTCTGACTGAGGTAGACAAAGGCCCTGAAAAACACAAACACACACACGTTCATTACATCTACAAACAGGATCAATAACAGTACTTCATGAAAGAAAGCTTGTCCTAGTCTGAGGTCATGGCAACATACAGATGGAAGCTTTTAAAAAACATACAAAGTGTTGCAAAAATAGTTATAGACAAGACAAGCAAACACACACCTTCATGTTACAGGTGAACATGTCGTTAAAATCATGGGCATTAATCTGCTGCTTTAACTGGCTTACACTCCATGTTCAGGACTCTATGGAGCTGTCTTTGTGCACTGGGCTGTGGTTATGTTTAAACAGGAAAGAGACAAACACAAACTTTTGACACAAAGTTAGAAGAACACTATTGTCTCAAATTTTACTGTTTGCTGTAGCTGTAAGATTTCCCTTTCACAGACTTCCTGCCATGTTTTATTTGGTATCGATTTGGTTTCCAATTTCTGTTGATGGTATATGTCCTCACACTAAGAAATAATCCTGTGTGTTATTATGACAGAAGAAGCTACATTTTTCTGCTAGCAGAGCCGTGCCAGCAGCTCCTACATGTACCAGGATGCATTGCGTGAGCAGCTAACTCCACAGCCAAGCTAGCTATTAACTCTGGCTCGAAGTAATCTCTATTTACAGATGCTACATTTCTGTGTAGGATCTGTAGTCAGGGACATGGATTTTTAGTATGGGAAGTGTTCTGGTTTCTGTTTGGCCTCCCTTACCAATCACGTATCAGCAGGCTGCGGTGTATGTAATCCGCCGTAATGTCATCCCGGCTCCTTTCAGCATCATCTGACAACGATTTATCTTCTTATTAATCTCTATAAACAAACATCTGCAGCAAGTTCAGCTAACAATCTGCTCTACATCAAAAATTCAACTTGAGTAAAATTTGCCTGACGCTGTGTCACGAAAGCCGTTCAGGGTTTAGATTTCCCGACTTCCTTGAATGCATCAGAAATGATGGACCAACAAACTTGTCATGTTAAAGTAGTTTTCTTCTCCTCTTGAGGACAGACCTGACAAAGCTTCATGTTGTTCCTAATCTGCATCATGATGTTGTTCTTTCAGCAAACTGAAGAGCCGTTAATTAAAGTCGATCACAAGAAAATCTGTTTCTGTTTGGGCTTCATCCCGCTGAAGTAAGCCAGAGTGCAGCCTCTGTGTAACTTACTGTTTACAGTGAAACTGAGACTCAGCACAAACAGATGAACGGGCGCTCCTCCGGGGGATGGGACGAACTAAGAGATGACAGCGTTTATTTAGCAGACATATCTTGAGGGAGAATTTACCTTCACTTTGATCTGAACACACGGTCGCTTCTTAAGCTGCTGACTGGCTGTAAACAATGCAGCGCACGGAGAAGGAAATCCTGGCTGGAAGTCGTTTAGCGCTAGAGGCTATACCATTGTCAGACGAACGCTGATTGAATTAATGCAGCTGCATATTAGAATCCCAGGCGTCTATTGTGTGATACCTTTTTTTTTTTTGCAGTTTTTTTGGGTCATTTCGTAGCTAGTTTGCAAATACAAAGGCTGAAACAGCCTGTAGTTCTTCCGGGCTACCAACGACCTCAAAATACAATGCTGGTTCCAAAGAGCAACAGATTTGGAGCTTTAACATTATCACTCATTGTTTCACAAAAACAAACTCTGATCGATAAAATAACAGAATACTCTCTTTTCTTTTTCTTACATACCTCTGCATACTTTAGAATGACTAAATACAAATATCGAAACAGGACAGGATTAACTGGTTTCCCTCAGTTAAGATCTGCTGTTTTATTCTTGTACACAGCCCAGATGTTTTATTGTTAACATCTGTCCTCTTTCATGTTTCTATATCAGTAACTTTCAAACCAAACAAAAGAGCACAACTAAAAACAACAGCAGCAACCCGAAGCAAATCCTGTCTGCATGCCGATATCAATCACCATCCTTTGTGAAGTGAGCATCGATACACCCAATGTGAGTGAGACAGGTTGTCAGCTGAGCATCGACTCATACTTCACATCCCCTCAGGCCGGAGCTGCACAGGTGTGACCTCCTGTGTTAAAACACACGCCAGGAGGAAGCACAAACCTGCAAAAAGCCCTGAAGGAAGCGGCGCTATCATGGAGCGAAAATTATCCTGAGCAGCGCGAAGCGCACACACACACGGACTGGATGGAGGTGCTAAATACACGACACACTCACATACCTGTTCATCAGCACACAGGTGGTGTGACTGGGCTGGCTCCCTGTCATCTGGCAGGCTTTCTCCGCATCCTGGAAGTACCTCTCCGCCGTTTTAACGTCTCCGATCTGTCCAAGAACAAAGCAGCACCAACACATTAACACTGATCTCTGTGTGTGTGTGTAAACAGAGAAACAGGGCAAGAACAAATAATTACACTACATTTTTACAATCCCCCTGGGAAAAGTGAGTTATTGCATCAGCTAAGAATACATGGAGGAGCATTACAAAAGAGAATAATGAAGACAAAACAAATATTTCTCTGATGAGAGAACAAACAATGCAGTCGGGAAGTGTTGGGGCTTTTTTCAGGCCTCAGAGTTTACAGAAGTAAAAGTCCTCGTCATTCTGTGGGTAGAAATTATTGTCAGTTGGATCTCTTCCACATGATATCAGTGTCCTTAAAGGAACAGTTCAACATTTCAGGACGTTGTCTGTTGTGTTTTTAGGGTATATTTTGTAAAAGGGTTTAATAACCCTAATTTGTAAATCCGGTTCATGTCATATTTACTCACTTTATATCCCTACCTTTGCACTATAATTAAGCACTCAGGAATAAAAGGTAGAAAACAAAGGAAGTAGTTCATTTATAAATTAAAAATCACTAACTCATGTCTATGTCTCATGTAAGAAGCTGGAGAAGGGAAGAAGTTAGCGTAGCTTAGCATATAAAAGTATTGGAAAGTAACTGGCCTTTAGATGAAGTTACGTGCTGTAATAATTTATTTGCAAACAACAGCCAGATGCAGTTCTTTTCCAGCGTATAAGAGCACAAACTCAAAGTTTTTGGGCTCTGGATTGTGTCACCTCAAATCTTGTCACGATGCTGGTGCAAGCTGCAGCCTGAGCGTTGCAGCTAGTGGAGCTGTTGCATTAAATAAAAGTGGGCTGTACTGATCTTGTCTGATGAAAACATGTATAACAAAGAGCACGTTCTAGACTTGCTCTATGAGAACAGTGACATGAAATAACTTTTACTGTGATTTAGCCTTATAGAAATTAAATCAATTTAAGAATTGCTTTTTAAAGGCATCGTACACCGATCAGCCGTAACATTATGACCACCTGCCTAATATTCTGTAAGTCCCCCTTTTGCCCCCAAACAGCCCTGACCCGGGGAGGCATGGACTCCACTAGACGTCTGAAGGTGTGCTGAGGTATCCGGCACCAAGACGTGAGCAGCAGATCCTTTAAGTCCTGTAAGTTGCGAGGTGGGGCCTCCATGGATCGGACTTGTTTGTCCAGCACATCCCACAGACTGGTGAATTTGGAGGCCAAGTCGACACCTTGAACTCATCGTTCCTCAAACCATTCCTGAACCATGTCTGCAGAGTGGCAGGGTGCATTATCCTGCTGAGAGAGGCCACTGCCATCAGGGAATACTGTCTCCATGAAGGGGTGCACTTGGTCTGCAACAATGTTCAGGTAGGTGGTACGTGTCAAAGTTCATCCACATAAATGGCAGGACCCAAGGTTTCCCAGCAGAACATCGCCCAAAGCATCACACTGCCTCCGCCGACTCGCCTTCTTCCCATAGTGCATCCTGGTGCCATGTCTTCCCCAGGTAAGCGACACACACGCACCTGGCCATCCACATGATGTAAAAGAAAACGTGATTCATCAGCCCAGGCCGTCTTCTTCCATCGCTCCGTGGTCCAGTTCTAATGCTCACGTGCCCATTGAAGGCGCTTTCAGCGGCGGACAGGGGTCAGCATGGGCACCCTGACTGGTCTGCAGCTACGTTGCCTCATACACAACAAACTGTGATGCTCTGTGTGTTCTGACACCTTTCTATCAGAACCAGCATTAACTCTTTCAGCAGTTTGAGCTGCAGTAGGTCTTCTGTTGGATCGGACAACACGGGCCAGCCTTCGCTCCCCACGTGCATCAGTGAGCCTTGGTCGTCCATGACCCTGTCGCTGGTTCACTTGTGTTTTCTTTCCTTGGACCACTTTTGGTAGCTCCTAACTGCTGCAGACCGGGAACAATAGTTGCAGTGGATGGTGGCCTGAACTTTTTACCTGCCACAACAAAAATGGCAGGTGCTAATTTCCTTGTCTGATCTGAGGCCATTAGGGGAGATGTAGGGCTATATTGGGTCTTTAAATCATCAAGGTACAGGTTTGATTTGGTGGATTAGTCAGGTTTCTGGAGGGTTTCGGAGGGTTGTGTCTGTGCCGATGAAATCAGTCTCTCATAATGTATCTATGGTTCATGTGTGTGTGTGTGTGTGCTAATGTGCAGACCTGGAGGAAGATGCGTCCTATACCACTGAGCAGCTGCACTCTCTGCTGGGGTTCAAACTGGATGATGGAGTGATAGGTCTCCACAGCCAGAACGTAGTCCTGAGAGACAGAGGAAAGAGAGGGAGAGGTTAATGAGCAAAAAGGTAAAGAGACTAAGAACGGAGGGCAATGGAAGTAAAACACTAGGTAGAGTTTAGTGAGGTAAAACAAGGTAGGAGGTGGAGACAGGTGGAGGGCGAGCAAGTTAAAGAAGAGCAGGGTTGAAGCGTGGAGAGAGAGAGGGCATTAATCAAACATATGGAGTATGAGCAGGGCGATGTGACCCTCCGTCCACCTCCACACCGCACTGCTTCACATCGCTCACATGGTGACTGGACTGCTGAGCGGGGCGACCGAGAGAGGTCAGCAGTGTGTGTGTGTGTGTGTGTGTGTGTGTGTGTGTGTGTGTGTGTGTGTGTGTGTGTGTGTGTGCAGAGAGAGAGTGTGTGTACTGGGCTAGGACGAGGAACAGACATTGTGTGTACTGTTCATGAGTGTGTGAAGACTACAAGCGTAGTTTTTTTAATGTCTGCTCTGGTTTTTGCCATTTTTTTACAAGCAGAGTTACGACTTAAAACCACATACAGGATAAAAAACAAACCCAGAACTTTATCCTACTGCTTCTGTGTCAAAGGCTGAAATATCAATCCATGTTGTTGTACAAAAATACATTAATGATATCATCCTCCAGCTGCAAATAATCACCAGAGCAGCAAATGTGGATTTATCTGCAGCTGGAAAAAGTCCAAAAAAAGTAACAGGCTTTCCTCCAGTTTAAGAAACACTTTGTGAAAAACCACAGTGCCTCTGCTTTGGCGCATTACTGAGACTTTTTAGACAAACGAAACAAAATATCTGTGAGCTGTATTGAAAGATATCATAAGGAACCAATGAGTGAGGCTGAGTGCCACAGATAGGGTAGGACAGTCAGCAAGTATAGTTGAGAGAGGGAGCAAAATATTGTTGGTCAGCCGTGAGCAGGAAAAGTGATGCGTGGAAGTACTTTGACAAAAAAGAGGACGATAACGTGCTGCACAAGATATGTGCTGTTAAACTTGTATATCATAGAAATACTAGTTTTAATGCTTAAACACTGCGCTTAAAGCACAAAGAGAAGCCAGGGGAGACAGACAACAGGCAGTCTCGCATCACATCATCTCCTAGCCCTGTTAGCACACGTCGTTGTGACGATACCAGAGAGGTAAAGATTAGCCAGCTAATAACGGAAATGGTGACAGAGGATAAGCTCCCATTAAGTGTTGTGGAAGGAGAAGGCTTCCGTGAGCTGATGGCGTTTGTTGAGCAGGGTACAAGCCACCATCACGCCGGACAACAGCTACGGGAGTGGACAACATGTACGAGGAAAGCGTTAGTTTGCTCAGTAAGGGCCCGATCAGACAGAGCATTTTGCAGGCTGTAAAACGTGAGGCGCAACGTACTGCCTTTTTTGTTGAAGCCTACGGTTAAAAAAAAAGCAGCTCGCTCACATTCATACCTACGAGCAACTTTAGAGTCACCAATGAACATAACGAGCATGTCTGCGGGAGGAAGCCGGAGTGCCCTGAGAGAACATGCAAACTGCACACAGAAAGGCCCCCTACGTCTGAACCAGGAACCTTCTACACCTCAGAGCTTCAGAGTTTGCACAGCATTTTTCCCCATACATAACAAGCTGAGGACTTTACTTTCATTATGGTTGACTAAACGCGTTCTGCCTGATCGGGCCCTAAGCCTGTTTTTATTGTCATCATCATTAAGTTGAACGTATTATTCACGGCTCATCATTGCGTTATTTATTTTATTTTTTGAGAGAAACAGCAGCTTAAACTGCCGTAAATTAATTAATTAATTCATATTGGTTTAAAGGGGACATATTTTAGATATGCAATCAATTTTCTATTATTCTAATATGTTTCTGAATCACGTCGGTAAAGTTTGTTTCGTTTTAAAAATGGTATAAATATTTTAATTTGATTCTTTTTCGGAGCCTCTCCTTCCTCCTGAAACCAACAAGCGGTATTGCCATTCAAAGGTCAGACCTTAGCCACGATTGTCTGACAGTGTTTGGAGTGTCTGCATAACCCCTCCCCCACGTGTGTGATCTCACATGGGGGAGCGGCCGCACTGTCACTCCAAAGTTGTAGAAAACATGGCCGCTCTAGGATCGGTTATTCGGCCTCATATGTACGAGCCAGAATCGCCAGGAGGTATCGGAATGGTAAGCTGAAATC